>NC_045707.1:14225519-15590928 GCF_009834535.1 Camelus ferus
GGACATGTGCAGCGAGGTGGGACACCGTCAGCCTTTGACAGAATCCTGGTAGGTCAGGGGCTCTGCGGCCCTCACACCGTAGAACCCTCAACTTGCTGTCCTTTCCCAGCAGGACTGCACTTCCCCAGCACAGGGGTATAAACCGTTGGTTGTGCCGTCCCCCAACCAGCCTCTGGACGCCAGTGGCCCTTGACCCATTCCTATACTCTCAAGAGTTTTCTTTTGTTCCAAAAAATGACAGGAAACTATATACTCCTCTAAGGTCTAACATCTTAGAACTTTGACCATTAGTGAAATTATTAAGATCTAACCTCACACACTCAATTTGTGCCCTCTTATCCTACTTTCATTGGAAGAGAGAGGCAGCGTCCCTCCTTGTTTAATCAGTTCAAGAAGGGAATGTTATATTCCCTTCATTACTACAGTGGCTGTGTTTCTCTGGAACCAGGCAGAATCCTTGGGGTTCTGATGGAAAAATGATAAAGAATCATCCAGCTTTAGGTGAAATATGGGTAGGGAGGTAAAGCCCAGTGAGTTCTTGGCTGCAGTCCTTAAATGTGGAAATCAACTCATGATTTGGAAAGGGTCTTGAGTGTCCAGGTTCTCCAGACCAAGCCTAGATGGAGAGGCTTGAACCAGACTGCCTTTGCTCCCCGCAGGGCAGCAGGATGGGTGTGGAAGCAGTGATGGCACTTTTGGAGGGGACCCCGGACACCCCAGCCTGTGTGGTGAGCCTCTCTGGTAACCAGGCTGTGCGCCTGCCCCTCATGGAGTGTGTCCAGGTGGTGAGTACTGACCCCAAGCCCCTTCCTACCAGCCCCAAGGCCCTGTCTCTGAGCTTGAGCTGATGGGGAAGAGAGTGGCTTCTGAGGCTGCTGGGATGTGAGCCGGTGGAGAGGCAGTAGGGGTGCAACAAGAGACACGGGGGGAAGTGGGCCCTGCACGGGAGCTGTGACTTCTCTAGCTAAGCCTCAGTTTCCCCGCCTGTCAAATGTTCCTAAAGATGGGAGACTCTACATCCTACTTGGTAATAAGACCCAATATCCCATAATATCCAACCTCAAGAGAAATGCAGTATTTCTCCAAACCTCATTAAAAGCCGGGGAATATTAGTAAGGTCTGGCTAGGTAGTTTATATCACTCTGATTTGTCCCTTGAACACATTTCTCTGAACCAACATGAGGTTACTAATACTCACCTTGAGGGTGATTGGAAGGACTGACCATGTAAGTGGTCTGATGTAGGACCTGGAAGAGCTTGAGTGCTCAGGAAATGGTGGCCCTTATTATAGAAGCATCACTCCTTTGATACCACAGAGCAAACACTGCGGCTGGGAGCTAAGTGTCTGGCCTGATCCTTAGGGCTGGATCCCCGTCTCCTGGTGGCTTCTCTCTCAGACTCGGGAGCCCTAATGAGCCCAGACAAACTCCAGCCTTGCCTGGAACTGTACCTCTGAGAGGCCCCAAGCTGAAGCACTGGCTCAGTAGTCAGGAAGCACATGGCGGGGATCAGCCTTTCTCTCTAACCAGGTGATCTGCAGGATCCTCTTCATTTTTCCGTTAGTTTAGAGGCTCCACTGAGGCTGGGCCCTGGGTGTGGAATGGAGGAAGGTGCTATTTTATCTGTGTGAGCTCCTCTTCTCTGCCCATCTTCTCATAAATAGAAAAGGGCTTGAATCAGCCCTTTTCTTTTGCTGCTCATTACTCAGAAAATTAAGGAAAAACAAAGATACTTCTCCTTCCATGAAAGTTGAGGGGCATAGAAAAGGTGGGGTATGGGGTGGGCAGGATCCAGTCACAAGCCCAGAGACGGCAGAGTCTCAGCGTAGGGGGGGGAGTCCAGCTATACAGAGCCCTGCCCTGGAGTTGTGACTGGCTGTCTCCTCCCTCAGACCAAAGATGTGACCAAGGCCATGAATGAGAGGCGATTCGATGAAGCCATGAAGCTGAGAGGCCGGTGAGAAAATGACTGGGAGCTCGCTAGCTACAGAATCAGATCCTGCAATAAAGCCAAAAACTGATGTAGCTCCAGACCCCAAAGAGGAGCCTCTGCTTTTCCCTCCTTTTATTGTCTCTGCAATAGTTTCTTCCCCAAGAGAATTAGTTGTGAGGTGACCAGGAGGCTCAGTTCATCCCAGGGACTCTCTTTTACAGTCTGTTATCTCTACGTGCGGACCCAGCTAGATGTTAAGTGTCTCTAGGCGAGGGGGGAAGCATGCTCAGGGAGTGTTTGGTGAGTCAGTGGCCTCTTTGTAGCCCTGCCTGACCCCTGCTCTGCCCTAGTTACGCCCTTAGAGGTTTGCCCTCTGGAACTTCACGCTGGGAGCAAAACTTCAGACCAGATCCCCTTGGCTGCTGGCCTTGGGGAGTGGCCTGAAGACACTTCTCTCCCTCTTTTTCTCTCTCGGTACTTTTTATAGGAGCTTCATGAACAACTGGGAGGTATACAAGCTTCTGGCTCATGTCAGACCCCCAATGTCCAAGGTACTGGCAAGTTGCTCTCTCCCCTTGTCCCTCTTCCTCTCCCATTCTCCCATTATGAAGTGCTACCCTCAACCCACACAGCTGATACCTTGCCAACTTCTTTGCCCACTGTAATCCTCAGTGCTGAGTCCCCACTAAGATAATTTTCTCTCAGCTACCCCAGATACAAGCCCCGTGTTCCTAGTGTGCCCTGGATGTCTCTAACCAAAGGCCTACATCCAATTCAGGGCTGACAAGATGCAAGGAATGGAAAAGAAGGCTTATGTATTATTGCCTCTGGGCCAATCTGGAATAATCACATCTAAATGTATTTAGGCAGTGTCTTCCATTGGCGTAGTTGTTAATATTTATTATATACTAGAATTATCTGGGCTACTTATTAAACATGCATATTCCCCTCCCGCAGAGGGGATCCAGATCTGGGGTAGGGCCAGGAATATGCAGGTTTAACAAGCTCCCTGAGTGGATCTGATGCAGGCGGTCCAAGGATCGCACTTTGGGAAACATTGCTCTGGAAGTTCTCTTATTCATTGTGCAGTGATAGCTGGAATCAGGGACCACAGTTTGATTTATTCATCTGTGATAAAGACTTCTGATTCCTAGTGTGAGGGAGGGAACAAGCAGGGGGGGAGGGGTGTATGCTGTCAGGACCATAAGGAACTCAGAGCTCAGCTCCCTTCACTAACCTGTCCCCCTCCCCCTGCCGGCCCCTTTCCCCCTTTCCCCCTCTGCTTCCTTCTCCAGAGTGGCTCACACACAGTGGCTGTGATGAACGTGGGGGCCCCGGCTGCAGGCATGAATGCCGCCGTCCGCTCCACCGTGAGAATTGGCCTGATCCAGGGCAACCGAGTGCTGGTTGTGCACGATGGCTTCGAGGGCCTGGCCAAGGGTCAGGTACGGGGATGAAAGGAAAGAGGGCACTTACTCTGGGGCTGAGGAGCAGTCGTGGGGAGGATGAGTATATCAGGGTGACCTGTCTGTTCTCTTGCCTTCCCCCTCCCCATCTTTTTCTCTGGTTGGGGTTCAAACAGAAGTAGATTCAGTAGTTCCCCTTGATCTGAGGGGGACACATCCCCAGTGGATGCCTGAAACCATGACAGTACTGAACCCGATATATAGCTGATCCTTGAACAACGTGCGTTTGAACTGCATGGGCCCACTTATATGCAGATTTTTTCAATAGCACATACCGCAGTACTATATGACCCGGGTTGGTTGAATCCATGGATGTGGAACGGTGGCTATGAGAGCTGACTGTAAAGTTACATGCATATTTTCCACTGTGTGGAGAGTCGGCGCCCCTCACCCCCTTGTTGTTGAAGGGTCAGCTGTATGCTGTGTGATTTCTCTATACTAACGGGCAGGTAGCATGGACAGTGTGGACATGCTGGACAAAGGGATGATTCAGGTCTTGGGTGGGATGAAGCAGGACAGTGCAAGATTTCATCTTGCTACTCAGAACAGCACACCAGTTAAAACTTATGAATTATTTCTGGAATTTTCCATTTAATATTTTTGGACTGAGGTTCACCACAGGCAACTGGAAGCTCAGAAAGTGAAATCGCAGATAAAAGGGAGCTACTGTATTTAACTTCAAGGCAGTAGGAACAGGCAGAAGCCACTGAAATGAACCCTTTGCAAACAATGTGTCTGATTTAATTCTCTGTCCCCAAGTTAAGCACGATGCCTGGCATAAGCAGGTGCTTAATATCTGTGAATGAGCAGTAAGGGTGGAAGCAGTAAGGGTTGAGGGGTCGGGGGGCGGCGGATGCCCGGTGTTCCTCCCCCAGGGGCAGGTGGGTGTCGGAGTGAGGTCAGGACTTAAGAAGTGGTGTTGGGCCACCTGTGTGACCTTTCTCTGCAGATCGAGGAAGCTGGCTGGAGCTACGTTGGAGGCTGGACTGGCCAAGGTGGTTCTAAACTTGGGACTAAAAGGTAAGTGGTATTACAGGAGCACCTCCTCCTAGTCACCCCTACCCCTAAAGGTGTCCCTTGGAATGTGGTGTCAGTTCACTCAGTCAGGTCTGCTTGGACCAGTGCTATTATCTAGGTCCTCTACCCTGAGCTCACAGTTGCTTTAGTGAGGGCAGATGTGCCCATCCACACAATTCTGGCAATTTAGAGCCCCAGGGTGTATCCTTGGGCAGGGGTGAGAGGTCAAACAGGGAAGGGGGCGCAAGTTAAGAAATTATAAATAAAGGGCTTCTAACTCTAGCTTTTCTCTCCCTCAATTTTGCTGTCTCTTCCCCAAATTCTGTCCTCCCACCCCCTCCCTGCCCCAATCAACTAGGACTTTACCCAAGAAGAGCTTCGAACAGATCAGTGCCAACATCACCAAGTTTAACATCCAGGGCCTTGTCATCATTGGGGGCTTTGAGGTGGGTGCCCTTCCCAACCGTTTCTTCCGTTCCCCCTGCACCTTCTCCCGTCCTCATTCCTGCCCTTCTGCTCCCTTCTTCGCAGGCTTACACGGGGGGCCTGGAGCTGATGGAGGGCAGGAAGCTGTACGACGAGCTCTGCATCCCATTCGTGGTCATTCCTGCTACGGTCTCCAACAACGTGCCTGGCTCAGACTTCAGCGTGGGGGCCGACACAGCCCTCAACACCATCTGCATGGTGAGAGCCACCCCACTTCCCAGTCTCTGGCTGGGGGTATAATCCCTGGACTGCGTCTGGGCCTCGAAAGTGAGCCACTTGTTTTGTACCAGCCAAATGGCAGCGTTTGAAAAATGCCTCTTCATGCCCTGCCATTTACACAGGCTGTACTGAACTGTACGTGTAGTGTCCATTCTCCCCACCTTGTGAGTCCTCTAACCTAGAAATGCATCTGTGCTCTGCATGCCAAATATGTTTTTTCCTGAGGTCATTCAGCCTAATTCTCCTACTCTAAGCAACAGAAAGGGTAGGGACAACCCCCTTCCCAGGAGAGGAGTTCTGCTGTGGCTGGCGGAGGTGCCGGCCATCCCTGAAGGCAAGAGCTTGATGAGGCGCAGGGGCCCCGCTCCAGAGCTGGGTGATGTTAGGGACCAGAGCAGTGACAAGAATCACATCCCTGACCCTATCCTTCTGTGACCCATTGTCTTTGCAGACCTGTGACCGCATCAAGCAGTCAGCAGCAGGCACCAAGCGCCGGGTGTTTATCATCGAGACCATGGGCGGCTACTGTGGCTACCTGGCCACCATGGCTGGACTGGCAGCTGGGGCCGATGCTGCCTATATTTTTGAGGATCCCTTCACCATTAGAGACCTGCAGGTAGACAGCCACCCAGAGCTTGCCAGGGAGCTCTCCCCGCCCTGGTCTGGCCCCACTGTCCTCACAGTGAGCTGAGCTGTGAGAGCTCACGACGTGGATGGAGCCAATGGACTGTGGAGTCCTAAAACGAGCACTGGGCAGGCATTCTCCAGTGTGACCTCTTGCACGTGCCCACAGCTCCTGTCACTGGAGCTCCTGTTTGAAGGGCAGCAGGCTGCAAAGCCCTTCATGTGCAATTTTGTGTTTTATTTTCATAACAGACATTCAAGGGAGATATCTCTGTATTACAGATGAGAGAGGTTCAGAGAGGTTATGAAGCCTTTCTAAACTTTTAGTGGGTGGTTTAATTGACTGAGGAGGTCACGCCACCCCTCCAGATTTCCCTAGCTACCAAACCAGACCCTTCTCATTCCAATTTTGAGGGGGATACCCTTATGATCCTTATTTTCCAAGATCCCCATTCACTGGAGAAAAAAAGAGCCACAGCGTGGAGGGCTGCAGGCTGAGGGAACTTCCTAACCCAAGGACCCAGCCAACCCCTGCCCGCAGTGGAGGGTGACCCTCTTCCTCCTTCACCCCCAACTCAAAGCCCAAATGAAGGGAGTGCTTCTTCCCAGGTGAATCACTGCTGTATGCAGAAGCAGCCCATTCAGAGACCAAGACCGAGAGCAGAATCAGCCCTCTGAGAGGAGAACTGGAAACCCCTGGAAAGGGAGATTGGGAGGGGGTGGAAAGGGGCTGAAAACTGACAGTACCATGCTGTCTCAAACTTCCTTCTTCCCATTTCCCATCTTATCTGGAGTCTTCCCTTAATTTCAGTCTGCACTGACCTTCTTAAAGGGATGAGGCACAGTTCAGGCCCTGGGCTGTAAACAGCCCCCTTCCACGTCCCTCTGCCCTCCTGGAGAGGCCTGGCAGGGAAGAAGGGATCCATGTGCCTGCCCAGCCTTATCCACTCTCAGCTGGGCTTAGGATTTTCTGCTTCATTTTCAGGCAAATGTTGAACATCTGGTGCAAAAGATGAAAACAACTGTGAAGAGGGGCTTGGTGTTAAGGTACCTCATCCCTGGTTTGCTCCCAAGTAAAGAGAAGAGATAGTCAGGCTTTGGCCCTAGTCAGACTGCAGCCATGGTTGGGACACCCTGAGGCATCTGTGGATACAAAGGGAGAGAACCTGGACTGCGAGAAGAGACGGAACCCAGAGGGACAAAGCTGACCACCGCAGAGGGCTGGGGGAGGGAGGGGGACACATGCGGCACAGGCATCGGTCTCTCCTGCAGGAACGAGAAGTGCAATGACAACTATACCACTGACTTCATCTTCAACCTGTACTCCGAGGAGGGGAAGGGCATCTTCGACAGCAGGAAGAACGTGCTTGGCCACATGCAGCAGGTAGGGAGTACACACATCACGCCCATCACAAGACAGCCGTAACCCCCAATAGCCACTGAGTGTCCCTCTGGCCTCCAGCCTGCTGAGGGTATCAGTGCCGCCACAGAGCATGGGCCTGCGGTCTTCTACAGTCACAGAATCAGACATCTATACCCTGGAAATGGCCTTAGCTTCATCCTCTTTCTTTAGGGCAGGGTTTTTCAACCTTGGCATATTGCCATTTGGGGCTGGAAAATTCTCTGTGGTGGTTCTGTGTGTTTTAGGATGGCTTAGCAGCATTCTGGGACTCTACTCACTAGAAGCCAATGGCATTCCCTCCCCTGTTGTACGACTAAAAAAAAATGTCTCTAGATGTTACCAAATGTCCCCCAGGGGGCAACATCATCTCCAGTTGAGAACTACTGCTTCAGATGAAGAAAATGAGGCTGAGAGAGGAGAAATAATTTTTTCAGGGCCACTCATCAAGCTTGAGTGAAGCCAGAATAAGCCTAGTCCAGTGCTTTCCCCGCCACACCGTGCTGCCTTCCGCAGGGAATGTGGTGGGTGAGTACAGGCACCTTGCTGGGGTTGGGCTCCATCCCCACTAACTGGGGTTCCAAGGGGGAAGGAATCTCTTTCTCCACCTACATTCAGTCCCCACCCTAGGTAGGCCTCTCTCACAGATGATACTAGTGGTCTGAGGCCTCCTCTATCCCAAATGTTCCCCGCTGATGCCTCTTAAGCACTTACTTTTGACCTTTCTGTACCCACAAATGAACTCACATTATCTCAGTTTGAATGAGCTTATCAGCCTCTGCAGGATTGAGGTCCTATTGCATAAAGTATGAAGACCTGTTTTCTGTTTTTCCTCCCTTTCCGTTTTCCCACTTACTTTGCTTTGTTCAAAGAAAATCTGCAAGGTGTTTTATAATATTATGAGGTGCTACCAAGGGCATCCAGATGGGGTCACAAGGAATGCTTTGTGTCATCAATGATGGTGACTGACAAAAGCTGCTAGGTTGTAGAGGGGCAGGGAATAGAGTGGCCAGTAAGCCTGGAAGGAAATGAACAGGATCATGCAGCTGTGGGGCTGGAAGAAGCAACGGCGAGACCAGTCATCCCCTTGTACTAATGAGTTACTCTGACATCTGATTAATGGCCAAAAGCTCACCTTGGTTCCCGGCCCTGTTTCAGGATTTCCTTTCATGGTTAGGTTTATGGATTCCTGCTTCTGGCTGTAAACCTGGACCTATTCTTTCCTTTTTCTCCATGTATTCCAATGTCTTTGCCACTTCATTGGAGCCCTTACCTCTATAATTTTTATGATTCTTTTTCCAGGGTGGGAGCCCAACTCCATTTGACAGGAATTTTGCCACTAAGATGGGTGCAAAGGCTATGAACTGGATGTCTGGGAAGATCAAAGAGAGTTACCGTAATGGTAGGTGGGGTGAGAGGGGCCCCCTTCCTAGAAGCTGGTTCCCAGTTTAGAAGCTGACTGACCATCCCTATTGCAGGACGGATCTTTGCTAATACTCCAGACTCAGGTTGTGTTCTGGGGATGCGCAAGAGAGCACTGATCTTTCAACCAGTGGCTGAGCTGAAGGAACAGACAGATTTTGAGTGAGTACATCTACTTCCTGGGGTGGTTCCTTCCCTGGTAGTTTCAAGATCTACTCTTCCCAACCTGTTCACTGTCTTCAGTCCTCTTCTCTTAGGAGTAACACCTATAGTTGTACCTACTTTAGATCTGATGCCCATGCCCCAAATCCAGCCTGTTCTGTTCAACTTCTTCCCATAGCCTTTCACAGATGTTGATTGGGGTGCTAAAGATTAAATCATCACTTACCTCATTCCTCTGTAGGCATCGCATCCCCAAGGAACAATGGTGGCTGAAGCTGAGGCCCATCCTCAAAATCCTAGCCAAGTATGAGATTGACTTGGACACCTCAGAGCACGCCCACCTGGAGCACATCAGCCGGAAGCGGTCTGGAGAAGCTGCCGTCTAAACCTCTTTGCAGTGAGGGGAACAGATGGTCTGATCATGGTCAGCTCACCCCCGATAGATCCAAGTTCACATCGTCTCAAGTGCTTCAGCTCATTTTTCGTTAGGTTTCCTTTTATTCTGTAACTGCAGCCGTGGTCAGCTCTGGCCGGGAAGCTGGGGCAGGGGGCAATGAGTAGAAGCTCCTTTTAGGTAGAATTTATCATGACTTCTACCCCAGCTTCATCTGTCACACAAGGCTGGGCTCCTCCCCTAGTGCTACTGCTAGATTTCAGTTACTCGGTTAGAATTTTCCTAAAAATAAGCTTTATTTATTTCTTTGTGATAACAAAGTCTTGGTTCCTCTACTACTTTTACTACAGTGACAATAACTACACTAATAAATGCCAATTGGTCACTGTGCTTTCGGTTCTCCTGTTATCACCTCCACAAGTGCACTCCTGTCAGCCCCAAGCCAGACTCTGCCCAGACACCTGGGAAAATGCAGCCCATGTGACAAGCCCATGTACTTCTCGCTCATCTTGGACATCTCTTGACTCTGTACACAAGGTCTGAGAACACAGTGGACTGGTCCTTACCCTCATCCCACAGCTAGTCCCTCCTGCATCCTCTGCAATCAGCGGGACGCTCCAGTCTCCCTTAAGCATAAAGTTGCGTTTCATTTCTTGATCATTAACCATTATTCAGGGTTGCTTTTTCCCAGCCATCCTACAGTCTCTGCTCCTCTCCTCTGACAACACAGGATTCTTCCTTCTCAGCTTTTCCTCTGTACTCCTTTCTGGATGAAAACCAGACTCCATTTTTTGGAGACATGTACATTTTGAAAGCCTGGAAACAGACAACCAGTCCTGGACCTAGTTTGGTGGGTTGATTGAAATACTGCTTTGGAAAATTGTCAGTTCTCATTCAGCTCAGTTTGTTTGCTATTCTGTCTCACCGGCTTCTTCCTCCTCATCAGCCAAGTATCCAAGCAATGCAGTCGGTCTTCAGGATTGGGACTGTAGACTGTGTCCCCAATTGACAGGATGCTACCTGACCTTGGCTGTCAGCACAGGCATACATATTCCTCCCAACCTACACAGTTTCCACACTTGCTTGCTGAAGCAGGAAGGAGGTTCAGGGTTTTACAAGGGGTGGAGGAAAGGATTATCTCTAGTAGTTCCCTAATACTAGCAAAGTATTACTGTTATACCCTGAAAAAAGTTCTAAAAAACAGCCCATGTGGGTGGTGGTTACAGCCCCATTTCAGAGATGAGGACACTGGGGCTCAAGATAATTAAATAACTTAGAGAAAAGTAGGAAGAGTAGAAATTGCCAAACTTGCTTTTAGAACTGTTTATTTCTTTTTTTTTTAGTGAGCAAAAAATGCCAACAGCAAAAGGACAAAAGCGTCATACTTTTTCAAATTAGCTGTGTCAGCCGATTCTGTTAATTTTTATTCATAGTTCCCAATCAGTTAAAAAAAAGTTTTTCAAATTTGCGTAAGGTCATCTAAGATCAATAACAACTTGATTGAGTTTAGCAACGTGAAAAGGAAGAGATTGTAGACTAAGTACTGTTCACTAAAACAGGTCTTTTTTGGGTAGGTGGGCCTCTCAGAGGAAGGGCTATGGTGCTCTCCTACTCCCCAGCTCCACCCCCTCCACCAGTATCTTGTAGAGAGCAGTAAAAAGCAAAGTTTCCAAAACAACTAAAAAAAAAAAACCTCCAAGCTCTTAGGGAGTGAGCTTCCTCTAGGGAATGAAGAAGACCCATGAGAAAAGGCAGCCCAGCCCAGCTCTTTCTTCCCCTGCGAGAGTGAACACCTTTGTCTGCAGTGCAGGAAATGCCTGCGAAGCCCAGTATAGCAAACTGGCTTCCAGGAAGAGAAAGAACTGCACTAGAAGAAAAGTTCTTAGGACTTCTAGTTTTTAGGACTGCTTAGAACCTTCTATGTCTTCTACTTCGTGGAGAGCAGCAAGACAATCTTTCTAAAATAAACCTGCTGAACTACTATGACCTCGAGCACACTCATGGAAAAGGGGCAAAGACTGCCGTTCCCTTCAGTGGTGAGGAAGGGCGCCAGTCCCTTCTGAATGCCCCGTGATGTGGCATTCTAGGGACATCATCCAGCCCAATTCTGAACCTGCACACCATTTGAGCTTGTTGCCTCTTCATCTTTGGGCCTCAGTTGTTAGCTGGAGTTTTCTTAAACTTCTTCACAGATCAACTAAAATGTTCCTAGAAGGAGTCTTTGGAAATGTTAATCATGTCCCCAAAGGAAAACCAAATTCACATTCTATAAGTATTCTTTGTCTTCCTAGAGTAATTCAGTTGCACTGTTGACTTTTTCCCTAAAGGGGAGGGTTGGGGAGACCTCTTCTTTTAGAGGGTGTAATCTAAAAAGCCAAGTAAGCAATAAACAGAAACAAAAGTGAGAGGTTTTTTTGTTTGTTTGGTTGCTTGGTTTGGGGAAGGGAGGTGATGTGGAGGTTACTGTTGTGACATGTTGCCTTGAAATATAAACCACACAACAGGAACAACTGCTTTTCTTGTTTTCCAAGAGAGACAGTTTCACAGGGCAAAACCTCACCCAGAGTTGCCCATGTAATGGTGCAAACGTCTCCTCCAGGCTATTCTACAAGTAACAGGTATTCCTTCAGAGAAGCTGGCAGTGGCAGGCCCTTCACTGCATCCGGCAGATACTGGAGTCCCAGGCTCCGGCGCACTGCATAGCGAGAGAGTGTTTTTAGAGTCCCTGGGGCTGAGCACAGAACAGTCAGTTTTTCACACAGCTGCTGGTCTTTGGCCACTTCTCGTGGCATGGTGCCATTTTTCCTTAATTCAAAGTGTCCAACAGCCCTGTGGAGGAGCTCAAAGCAAGAGTCCTCTTTCTCCGTTCCAAGTCCCCTGACTAGTAGAGCCACCAGGCGGGAGATGGGTGTCTGGCCTTTTAGGTTGATGACTCTGACTTCTGCACCATAATCAAGAAGGATGCTGACGCTCTCAAGATTTCCCTTCATGGCAGCCCAGCTGAGTGGGGTATCATTGTTGTAATCCAGGGCATTGACTGAGGCCCCGCTCTCCAGGAGGGCCCGCACACACTCAGCATTGTTCTTGAAGGCTGCCCAGTGAAGTGGGGTGTCTCGGTTGCCATCCAGTGCATTGGGGTTTGCACCGTATTCCAACAGGACCTCCACACAAGCCTCATCCTTCTCAGCTGCATAGTGGAGGGCTGTCCGGTTATAACCATCCAGGGCATTCACCTGTAAAGAGGGAGGGACTACATTACAGTCTACAAACAACTGAGAGGACAGGCCGGCCAAGAAGCTTGCATGTGTTTATCCACTGTCTTTGCTACGTTAACATTCTGAACACGAGGGTCAACAAGCAACTCCCAGGGAGTTGTGGTGACGAGCATGGAGATATGATAGGAGCTGAGGAGCAAATAGGAAAAGGACCATCCCCAAATGTTATGTGCGTGGATTAGCTGGCCTGAATAATGGATGTTTTTGCATCCATGTTCTTATTTGCTATTTACTAGAATCTCTACTACAGAGTAAGAAGAAAGAGAAGATAGTTAAGTCCTTGTAACTACTTTGAAAGACATTTATTGGAAAGCAGCTTGAATACACTGGCCAGAGTAAAAGTTTTGGATTATTTTACTTATCCTGACTCACTCTGTATCCCGTGGCTAATGGCAACCAGACTGAAAAATAATGAGGCCAAGGTTCTGCCCAGGTAGCTCTGCTAAGTTCTTTAACCATACAGAGAAGCTCAAATTGTTAATCCAAGTCAACCCCTTGCAAACATGCGCTGTGGTGTCACAGGAGAACCTAGAGGAAAGCATGTGGCAGAAAGAGCACAGATCCTCCCATGCTGGAAAAATCAGCATCACCTCAGGGGAGGATATAGCTCAAATGGTAGAGTGCATACTTAGTATACACAAGGTCCTGGGTTCAATCCCCAGTACTTCCTCTAAAAACAAATAAATAAGTAAACCCTCCCCCCAAAAAAATTATAAAATAAAATAAAATTTAAAAAAGAAAAAAGAGAGGAGAGGGTTTAGCTCATGTGGTAGAGTGCATGCTTAGCATGCATGAGGTCCTGGGTTCAATCCCCAGTACTTCCTCTAAAAATAAACAAACCTAATTACCTCCCCCCTTACCAAAATAATAATATAATAATAAATAAATAAAAATAAAATGTTAAAAAATTATAAAGAAAAACATCAGCATCACCTCTAATTTCTGAAGGCTACAAAGACTTCAAATTCCAAGTTTATACATAGTATATTATATTCCCTCATAAAATGTTAAACTGAGTTCAACCTTCTATTTAGCTAAAACCTGTCTTTTTTCTTTTTTCTTTTTGCCCAGGATATTTTCACTGTCCTCACTGACACTAATCACTGGCTTTCACTTCAGGGCGAAAAATTATGGGATAGATACTGACAAGTAGAGAACAGCATGGCTGTGTGGAGGTGAGGATGCTGGGGGCTGGAGCAGGCTTACTGACCAGTGTATTTGGGGCTTGCACACCAGCTTCATGGCGTGCCTGACTCAAACATGTGCCTCAGCATAGGCGCCTTGAAGATTCAAAACAAAACTGTTAAAACTGAGAATCTATTTATCTAACAGGCACTCAGTAATTATCACATGCCAGTGTTCTAAACACTCTACAACCTTAGGAAGAAGATACCGTATCACCCCCATTTTAGAGAAGGGGAAAATGAAGCAAAGAAAGGTTAAGCAACTTGTTCAATGTCACACAGCTGGGAGTAACAACTGGAATTCAATCCATGAAGTCTGGCTCCATAGTCCATTCTTTTAATCATTCATTATACTATGTTGCTTCCTGCTCATGTCCATAAAAATTAATCTGTTTTTTACGTTAAAGATACATTAGAAAGGAAATAGGAACAAGATAAGCTAAAAGAGAAAAAAAATAGTGGGCAGAAATAGCACAAGTAGCTTAATCCTGAGGAAGAGAGTGCCTAATGACTATTTTCCAGTTTCAGTGGTAAGAGATGTGCACATCTGGTAGCAGGTCGTAAATGGTTTGGACTGAGTCAGAAAGGGGCTCCCTCTTCCTGGAGCCATGGACAGCATAAGAAAGGAAGGCAAAAGAATGAAATCCCTTGGCTGATTTTATACACTTACCATCACATTTTGCTTTAATATTGGCTATGCCAATGTTACCATGAGCCAGAAGCTGGGAAGAAATGAGAGAAGAGGCAAGAAATTTTAAGAAAATGTGAAGCTCAAGTTTTAATGAATCGTTGATGTGACAGTGTTAAAAACATTACCTCAGCTCCCTTCTCCAGGAGTAACTCCACGCAGTCAGCATCTGACACCATGCAGGCGCAGTGCAGGGGCTTCAGTGTGCCGTGGGTGCAGTTCACATCTGCTCCCTATGGCGGAAGGAAACTTCAGTCAGTGTGCTCAGCTCTGGCTCACCATGCAGGGCAAGACTCAGAACCAGGTCTGGGGGAAAAGGGTCTAACTCTGAGTGTACTGTAAGATACTACCAGTCCTAGTTTCTATTCCTATGAATTAAATAATATTATAATGTCAATATCCAAACCAAAAGAATACACTGAAGATGAGTGAAAGGAACTTTCGATTCCCTTAGATCAAGTCATTATGTTTCTCCACAAGCTAGCCTGCCAGATGGTCATTTGGACACAACCTCATGTATAAGAGCAGTGGAACCCTATCGTCAGGCAGGAGAGCCAGAAAAGCAACCTCTGTTCTCTGGCCACCATGCACTGAAAAAATCAGGAAAGTGAGTCCTTCAGACTGAAGCCAGGAGAACTGGCATGCTCTTTTTGCCATTTGCCAGATGACCATCACTAAAAGTAAGGTCATCTGAACGTTATCTCTTTGTTTATAAACATCTTCAAAGTAGCCTCTTAATATCAGCGTTCTCTGCCACCTAGCTCCCACTGGTGCTTCTATTTCAAATCTGATAAAGGAGATGGAGATACCACAGTCAGACCAAAGTCACTGAATGACTCAGCAGCAGAGCTAGAATTAGAACGTGACAAACTTTCTACTGCTGAGTCTTCTGATCAGCAGTCACTTTTGCTGAGAACAAACTAACACGGTAGGACTTTTTCTTCTCACAGCTATGTCACACGACTCTGAAGCAACCACAGAGCTCCAGGCTATAACAAGGGTTCTAAAATTGTTAAAAAGAATGCACAGAAGTAACTACCTGAATGTATCCTCTAGTGATCAAAAAAACTACCCTGTAACTTCTCTTCAACAGGAATAATATACAGAAAAAGGTATCAAAGATTTCTAGGATACTAGTCATTTAACAGAATTACGGAAGAGCAGTGATTAGATATCAGACAGTTAAGGTGTTATCTTAAGCCAAAAATTACCATGCATTTTAGGGGCTGATATTCTCTACAGAACTACAAACTAAGATAGAAGGCAAATGCTATCACTCCATGTAATTATTATAAACCACAAGGATTTGAAAACCACTCATGCTTTGCTTGCCTCCTTCCTCCCTTAGTACAACCTGTGTAGGAGACTTCCAGCTTGCTGGATCCCATATGCACCATATCCAGAGATTTCACAAAGAACATGAGACTAGGGTTATCTAGGACTATTTCTTGAAGAAAAAATATCATATGCACACTGTGAAAGGCAGAAAGGAAGAGGAGCAAAACATAGGGAAAATATATTTTAATGGTTTAGTACATTTTAGAAGATGGTAAAAACTCCTTGTGATCTTGTGCTGAGCCAGAGCTGCAAATCTGTAATCCATTAGGATTCCCCAGGAACTTTCCCCCTTCACCTCCCAAAGGACTCTCACATCAACACAGCACACTCACCCCTCTGATGAGGTCCTCTACATTGTCATGTGGGAAGGAGCGAATGGCAGCGATTGTTCGGATTAAGCGCTCTGAGAGAGAGTATTTGCTCTGAATGCTCTGCATAATATACCACATACTGGAACTCATCAAGGCTCAGAGTACGTTCACATGCTCCAAACTGCCTGAAACAAAGACGTTTTAGGCATACACAATTATCACTGAGCATACCTGTCCTTAGGGTTAGGAGTTCTCTGAGGCCTTCCCAATACTAAAACAAGATTTCAAAGAGATCGATGATTCATTAATATCATTTTTTCTTAATCACAGGAAATAGAATAGCTGCTGAGAGAGATGGGTGAACCTGGATGCAAATGTTCTGACCCTCAGGACCTCAGTTCTTTTTGACCTAGTCTAGCACAAGATTTCCCCAAGAGGCTCTGTGATCCCCATGGAGCTCTGTGTGGTTTAAAAAAGACTAGGCAAGGAAGGGGATTTCTGAAGGCTAAAGATGCCACAAAACATTCTTTACCTCCTGTGAAGTATGTAATCTTTATTATCTTTAGGTTAGTTGTTACATTTGGCCTTGCAGCACAGCTATGTTTTTCCATCTAAGTTGTGATCATTTGGAAGGCAAGCTCCTTGTCTTCTACTATTTTGTCCATATAGGCCAACCACAGAGTCTCTAAAAAAAATAGGTACCTAATAAGTACTGGCTGTTGATTGACTGACTAAAGGGTATGGAAGTGATTGTTAACCTGTAAGAAGAGAGGGAAAAGGCTATGTAACAAACGCATCTATGTTAATAATGACGAGGCATCTGTGAGATAGTTCAAAATGTCTTCAGCAAAGAAAAAGATGGGAAGTTTTTGAGGTAATATTCCAAAATAAGGAAGGAATGCCAAAGTGTAATTTCTCTGGGGTCATCTATATAAAATTAGAAAAGAATTTCAAAGTTCACACCAATGGCGTATGCTTGCAGTTAGAGAAAATGGGCAGATTTAAGAGTGCAAAATGAATTAAAGTTTTTAATAACTGGCCATTTGTGACAACTGAGAAGTAGACTTGGTCAAATATATGCTGAAACTACAACATGACAGAGAGCTCTGGGTTGGAAGAAGAAAATATGTAATATACTTTAATTCAACTATGATAAAAGCTCTGGCTGTATAAGAGCCATATACCAGCTGGGGAACATATAAGATTATAGCAAAGAAGGTGGAGCATTTCTATGAAAAAGTACATATCAAAAACTGTAGAGAAAATATGGTATGCCACATCAGCTCCCTAGGTGTAACTGTTTAGGAATTCATGATCTTATGAAACTTTAAGTTCCTCAGGGGTAAATATAGTGTTATTTTTAATAATGCCTGGCACATGGCAAGTTCTCAATGAGTATTTGTTGAACCAATGTAAAGCCTATTACTTTGAATCCTAAAAAAATTCAAAATTTGCAGTAATTAAACATGTTATGCATATGATGATTACTAAGGAAAAAAATCCTAAAATTATTTTGGTCATTTCATACTATGTAGTTTTTGCTGTTTGTGAAGGATAATCTCATTATACATTATATAATATACTATAAACTCTAATAGTTTCCATTTTGCTAATCGGTAGCAATTTATCTATTTAAAATATATACAGTATTAATTAATAGACGGCAAATTAAAAATATTCAATTCATAAGTATCAATGATTCAAACTGGATATTCTTCTCCCCTACTTTATTATGAATGAATAAGCTTACACACTTGTTTATATGCCTCTCTGAATTTTCCTAGATAATTTAGCCTTGGCATGTGTTTTAATCTCTCCAGCAGACACGAAACTCCTCAGAGACAATGGTCTGTATCTTATACTTCTTTGTTGCAAGGAAAAATATAAAAAAGGGCATAGATGCATTTGAATCAGCGGGGGCAGAAAACAGAGCATCCGAAGTGGAAGGCGTGGACTGAAGTTAACCAGTGGTTCCGTTAACCATTTCTCGGCCATGACAATCTGAAGAAATAAACCCTGCAATCACTTTCGGAGTGCTCTTGGACTCTAGGCTAAGAACTCCTAATTCTTAATATGACCAGTGGTCCTCTGCCACTCTCTTGAAGCTCCTGCTGAAGAGTGAAACTTAGGGGCACACTGACAACACTGTCAGGAAGGAAACCTATCTCCGGACTGCAGCTCGTGCATCGTTTGACCCCCCAAGGGGCCCCTTTCCACTGCTGGAGCAGAAAGCCCCGTCTCCCGTTTTCTTTCACTTTGGATCCAGAGAAAACACCAAGGGTTTTTTTTTTATTTCGAAGCGAGAAGCCAAGTAGGAGAGGTGAGATTCAACAGCCCTGCTGCTTAAGGCCCTGCTTCGGCCCCCTCGGGCGGGGAGACCCTGGCCCAGTCCACCTGCGGAGACGGCTCGCAGCAGCTTGATCTTGCCGAGTCTAAGGGGCGGAGGGCAACTGCATGAAAAGCGAGGACGTATGGTGTCACTTTCCGCAAGGGCTCTGCAAAGACCGCAGCAATCCCGGCAGGTCTCCCGAGGCCGGTATTGAAACGGCGCCGCGTAATCTGTGCCCGGGGAGGCCCAGAAATGGACCAGCCCCCGCCCCAGTCTCCCCAAGGCCCGGAACAAGGTCCCAGCCTGGAGGGCTGGCAAACCCTGAGCGGGGAGTGGAGGAAGGGCTACTGGGCGTGGTGCCCCGGGTCAGGGAACCTGGCTGCTGACATTCCTGCAGCGGGGCGACACTCACCGAACCGCGGGGCTGACCTGGGTGGTGAAAGCCGCTGTCAAGGCGTGACCCGGAAGCAGAAGTTGTCTCGGGCGGGCCGTTCTGTTTACAGGATGTGAGGAACGAGTAGGATGGGCGCCGGCGCACCGACCAGTGTCCGAACGCGGGACGCGCCTGCGCAAGCTTGTGAAGCCGCCTCCATCCAACCCAGACCTAGTTACCGGGTTACTGTCTTGCCGCGGCCGGAGGCTTTGTGCGCAGGCGCAATGTGGCGCTCTCCGGCCGCAGTCCGGGGGCTCGGGTCTGCAGCTGTGGGCAGAGCTCACCTGTCAGGGCGGCTGGACTGCCTCCGAGGGGCCGCGCCTGCGTGGACCAGGCGTGCAGTGAGTTCACGCGGTACTTCCGCTGCCTCCCACTGTCTCCATCTGAAATCGGACCCGCGCACCTAATTCCCTCATTAGTCCCAAACTGGCGACACTGATTCTGCTGTTTAGGAGACTAAACTGTGAGTAAGAAGTGTCTTTGGCAAATAAAAGAGACTTACAGCATTATTCGTAACATTGGAACGCATCTGTGCTCCTCGGAATCCTCCTGAACTTGTTCACGCTCCCCCAAAGGAAACTATACCAAGAGAAATACTGAAGAGGAACACTAGCCCAAATGTTGAGGACTGAAAAAGATGCACGTGCTGACATTAACCCTTCTTATCCAGGAAGATGCTGACGCCTCTGAGTAATGAATTTTCCATGCAAAGCGTAGACATTATGAAGCCAGCATGTGGCGGTGCAGGTAGAGTGAAGCCGCCTACACCGGCAGGCTGTTAAGTGCTGTGATCTACCCCGCAGCCAGTTTAACCAAGAGTGCCCCAGCGTCCACTGCCCAAAGCTTGCTCTAAGCAACAAAATCTAACCAGTTTGAGAGTAAAGCAGGGCCCAGACAGTTCATATCAATGAGGAGGTGGCAAACTGGCAAAGCTCAGTGGACCTCCTGTGAGTTCCAAACTCAAGAATTTTTGCCATGCAGGAGTGTGTCCCCAGTCTATCACCACTCTGCTGTGGTGAGATTGTTCAGTTTTTCAAAAGCAGCTGAAAACCAGATTTCAAAAAAGTGAATTCTCACAAATTACAAATGTTGGCCATATCTGTTTTTAAGGATCATTTTTAAAATGACATTTTAAAATGGCGACATTCAACTTGCAAACCACCAATTCCAGCCTCTGGATTAAAGGCTATTTTGGTCATTGGCAGCTCTGGAAAAGGGGCTTAGAGGCAGGCCTCTGATTGGGAGGGAGTCTGGGGAGTTGATTTGAAGCTGTAGCTACATATTAACTACATTGTTTTAAATTCATATATTTACTTGGGTAAGTTTGAAGGAATGTGAATGAGATTGTATGGAAACTAGAATTCCCCACCTTACCCCCAAGCTACTCTAAGGCATTTGATCAAATTTAGTCAATGGAGACAGCTTGATTCTGTGCCCATTGCTTCTAAAGCAGAAATCTGTATTAGGACTCTAAGAACATTAAACCTACAAACACAGGGACAAGAGATACCTGTGTTGGTACTGATCCAAAAATGGAGGGAGTTCTTTCTGTGAACCTAAATCCTTCTTGGCCACCAGCAGGAAAGGTCATAGAAAAAAATCAAGCCACTTACATGTGTTTTTTAACTTCATTTCAGTCAGTACCTCTCAAACTCCCATCCCTGTGTCCAGAACTGTTTGACTCACATGAATAGCCCAATGGTATATTCTCCCCTGAACTCCTTTGGCCCCTTGGATCCTACTTGGCTGGGGAATTAATGCGGTAAGAGACAGAGAGGTAATACATTCTGTTCTATGATGTTGTGGGCCTAGTCTTGCTATGTCTCTCTCTTTAGAGCCAGTAAGGTCTTGCTCTGCTTGGTACCAGCCATAGTTTTCTCAAAGTAGAGCACAAGCTTCACACAGCTGACCTACTGAGGGGTTGGTGACTGCCTCTCTGGCCTTCATCTTAGTAAGTCTACCCCAGTGGGTCCACTGTTCTGTCTCAGAGAATCCACTGCACAAAAGAAGGAAGTTCCCACCTGTCCACAGCAGAAACTATGGAGTCAAAGACCCAGCAAATGAAAATACTGCACTTGAAGGGTAGCATCCATTCCTTTTCTGAGGTTCTATGTCTTGGCAGCTCTTGTTCAATGTCAGGTGACAAGCAGGTTAGTAGAAGGAGAAACCAGAGCACAGAAGACCTAGGTTTTTGTCCCAGCTCTAAGACTGATAGTTATTTCATTCCATTTCTTTGGGGATCAGTTTTCTTATTTGTAAAGTGAGAGCACTGGCTGAAATAACCTCTGAATTTCCCTTTATTTCTGTAAATTCTGAATCTACCTAATTCCTAAGCAAAAAATCCTGCTTCCAAAATTTTTACTCCCTAGTCCAAATAAGAACAGCTTTATGGCTATCATAATAACTACAATATTAATGGAACCCATGAAGGCTTACTGAAAAGATGGTAAAGTCTACATAGTTTATGTCCCATTTTTGCTTTTTCTGGCACCTCCTTTCCAAAGCAAAGACACTGCTGATTTCCAGCTTCAATTTTTTTGTTGTTTATATTATAAAAATGTTCAAGCATACCAAAAAACTAGACAGAATAGCATGATGAACTACTTATTACCTATACTTAACACATTAACATTTTGCCAAATATTTTAAATTTAATTTTTTGTCTCTTTGTTGTTTCATCCTACTTTAGGGTTTTGAAACAAACCACTCAAACATTTATAGTTCCCACAGCTTTGGGGGAATTTTTTGGGTATGGGGAATTTTTTCTGAAGTTTGATTTGACACCCCATTAGTTTTCTAAAAACTTGAACTGTCTCATGTTTATTTATCCATTTCTTCCTTAAAAAAGATAATTTTTTCCTGTGTTGTCTCATCCCTCAAAATTTCTTTATAGCTAAATACTAAGGTGTATAAATTCTGGGAAAATCCTAGCATCTTACGATTAGTCTCCCAAGGAGTGATTAAATAGCCCATCCACACAGATTATTTTGTAGCACCTCTGAGAATCCACCACACAACCAAAGGAGGTTTCAGGTCCATTAATTCATAAATTCATCAAACATTTATTGGGAACCTACTTTATTCCAGGCTCTGTGTTCAGCAGTGCAGGGAAGACAGAGATGGAGAGACACATTTCCTTATTATCAGGGGTGGGGAGACAGATTTGCAAACAGTCAATTGCAGTTAAAGATCATCATTTCAACAAATTTTTTTATGTGCAAAGTCAGTGTTAAAGAACAGTTCTACTTCATGGTGAGATCAAGAGAGTGTAGAGAGGATGGGTCTGTGAAGAGGTTTCTTGTGGAAAAATGTGCTTGTGTTGTTGAGTTCCCACTCCCTTCCCACCCTGAGGGAGAGGCAGTGCTGGTCCTACATCCTTCTCCTCAGGCCTGAAGAGGGGCTTTGTGGGACCAGGGAGCTTAGAAATTGTTTGCCATAGTTGTAAAACACAGACAATTGCACCGACTTTTGCCTATAAATTAAAGAGGGCAGTGGCTACAAAACAGAGGTGGCTGCTTTGGGATCCACCAGCACACCCAGATTCGGTAAGAATGACAAATGTGCAAATGTTTCCCTGGACCTGATGTGGGGTAAAGAACAGTCAGCAGGGGGTTGCTATTCAAAAGGCTTGTCTTGAGATGTAGAGGGACCTAGTGACCAGAAACTAGAGATGGATGCAGGCACCCTAGCACCTACAGAGGTTGTTGCAGGCAACCACTTGTGTCTGTCTAGGTCAGGGATTCAAGTGAGAGGTCTCTGATGATGGGAATCTCTAAAGAATCTTTAAAAGCACCTACAAGAAAAGTGTCGGCTTTAACCATCTGTCAGGCCCAGGTAGTACCGACCCGTTCTAACAAAACAGAACTGCCCTATCTCCTTAGTTGTCCTGCCTCCTCCCACTTTTACACAGCAGATCAATTAGCAGCTAGCTAGTGGAAGAAGAGGTAAGTTGAGAAGAAAGCTGAAGGCAGGCAGCCATCAGCCACAGGAGGCTTTACATGAGAGAGGGAAGGAGAGAGCTTAGACTAGTACCTTAGAATGAAGACCAAAGTATTTGGTTACCATCTCCAACTGGAAACATTCTAATTACTAAATCAAGACCTTTTTCTGACTTAAAGTGACTGTTAATTAAGGACTGTCCATTATTGAAGAATGAACCAAAAAGTCAGACACCTGGCCAATTTTCCATTCAGGGGCATGGGAAAATTATCTTCACCCAATAAATATTTTTAAAAGAAGGTAAAAGCCAAAATATAAAGTAGTTTTTTGATCACAGCCCATGAATCTTGCAATCAACATCCCAACTCCATCTCTATACATTTCAGTTTGTTATTTCTGATCTTCATGCTTTGATTACAAGTGATTCCCTGAATTGTTTCTTTTTAATATGTTGTATCTCTTATAAGACTTATTTTGTCTTCTCTCCCCTGTTCATTCTAGTTCTGTTTTGAAGAAGTGTTTATTAGATGGTGTTAACTGACAGTACAACTAGTGTTCCTATTTTCAGAGCTTGGCATAAACTTGAACTAGAAACTTGATAATGATGTTTTGCTTGTAATGATTGCTGCTATCACTGTTCAACATGTATTAGTATCCAGTCTCCATGGGTAGATGCCATCGAGCTGTTCCTGGTTACAGATCTGGGTGCTTGCTCCTTGAGCACTGTGGCAACCTAACAGCCATGGGCTTTTGTACAACTCCTTTTTGGAGTGAAAAATTCTTTCCTTTAACAGTTGGCTCCAGACTTTTCCTGACTGAGTGCAGTCATCTAGTGTGACAGTGTGCTGGAGAAGAGGAATTCTGCCCTGCAACCTCTCTAAGTGGTAACATGAAGCCTTTCACAACAGTTTTCTGGCTTCAAGCCAGAACTCATCAATTACTCCTCTGTCTAAAAAGGCTTCACCCTTCTTCAGGGGCTGCTTGGCTAATGTTAATGGCAAAATTTTCCTGACACCCTTCCTAGAGAAAGGTGACTTAAGTGAGAAGAAGTGATCTCTTCCAAAGAAGCTCTTCCCCCATCACCAAAGAAAAAGGAAAGAACCAAAAGGAAGTTTGAGATACCCTGAGAGTGAAGAAGAGAGGCAATCTGTCGACATTAACAATATAGGGTGAAAAAATAAGATCCAAGGGTCAGACTAGTTGCAAAAAATTGCTTTCCTTCATTAGTATAACAGTATATTTTCTCTTGTAATTTTGAATTTCTTTAGTTTTTAGGGTTATCACTTTTAGCATATTCCTTAACTTAGAAACAATGAAATATCCACATAAACACCATAGGGACCAAGTTTCCAGTTCTGATAGTAGGTCTCGTTGCCTTACTTGTCTGAGCAAGTTACTTAGCTAAGTCTCAGGTTACTGATGACTTTACAACAGGATGAGAGTAGCAACACCTACTCCAACAGTTACTTTCGCAAAACTTAGATCATATTTGTGAAAAATGGTTTTGTAAACTGTATAAATGTTGATTCTTATCTATGTCCTCTCTGTGTTTGTTCAAGGAGGTTACAGTGTAACTGAGAGGACTAAACCTCAGTTACACTGTAAGCAGCTCTAGGGCAGGCACTTAGATTTCCTGCACTCCCCTCTCCCTATAGCACAGTCCCAAACACCTAGTAGGTATTGGATAAACGCAAACTGAACTGAACTACAGTGAAGTGACCTCTCAAAGTCAGGGATAGTAGAATGCCTCTGTACTGCTGTTACCTGACCCTGAGAAAGAAGTCAGTGGCACATTTTAAAGGAAAGTTGAAAGAGAATTTTGAAAACAGAGCAAAGGAAAAGAAAAAGAAAGTTCAAAGAAATATAAACTTCATGAAATTTTTTATACACTTAAACTTTGTCCTAGAGAAAGTAGTTCAGCAAAGAAAAGAACAGCATTAATGTGCAGTAGGGCTAGTCTCCCAAGACATGTCATCAGGATTAAACAAGGACTTCTTTCAGAAATTGTCCAGAGGCAGACAAACTCTACTCTTTTTCTTTTTCTTTTTCCTTTTAAATTTCCCCAAGGCTTGAGGATACTTATGAATCCCTTGTTTTTCTTTTTAAATTAACTTTTCAAGAATATTTGATTATTTTTTGGCCCTACAGGTTACCAATATTTCCCACTATCAGCATAATTTTGCTACATTTTGAGACTTTATAAAGAAAGATTGCCTGAGGGATTTTGAAAAAAAGTTATAGTAAAAATACAAATAAAAATATTAATGATAAAATTTAAATTACATATACTATTTTTTTCACGAATGTGGGCACTTGTAGTTAAATTTCCTAGCAAACCACTAGCAGGAGAGTTTTTAAAATTGTTCAGGAGAGGGAAATTAACAGAGGAAATGCCCACTTGCCTTGTATCAGTGGGTAGTTCTGACTGATATGGAGAATGCTGCTAACAGGGAAATAATTGGAATCTCTGAATCAATTTCAGGGGCTTGAGAAGCAAATTATGTTTGATCTCAGAATTTTTTGCCCTCTTGAGGCCTGTACTATTTCTAATAGGAGTATGTCTCCCCCTGGAGGGGAAATAGAGCATTTGTTCCTTCAGGCTTTTTGCTCAGAGTTCAGTAATTAATGTTTTTTTTTTCCCTTCCTTCACTACTTCATCCATTCGTTCCACAAATACTTATTTAATCCTATTAATTTACTGTTTGTTATGATAGATGCTGAATATCCAGCTGAAGATAAGGTCAGCACAGTCTCTGTCTCCATGGAAATTATAGTATAGCGTGAGAAATGAACATTAAAAAATCACGTGACTGCCTACATAATCACAATAGTGATAAGTTACATAAAGAAGGGTAATATGACCATTCCATAGAAGACCTCAATCGGGCTGGGAGGTCAAGGAAAACTTCCCCGAGACCTGGAAGATAAATGGATATAACTAGATCAAAGCTGTGGAGGAGGTAAAGGAAGTGGGCCTTCCAGAAAATGGAAAAGAGTATTCAAAGACTTCAAGAGGGAAAGAGCTTAAGAAGCTGGAAGAAGAGAAGGAGGTCAGAATAAGGAGGCTGGGGCACAGGTTGAAGCTAGAAAGGTAGGGATGCTCCAGATCAGTCAGGGTCCTGGGGGACACATGAAGGATTCTAAACTTTATCCCAAAAGAATAGGAAGCTATTGATAGGTTTTATGCAAGTGACATGGTCACATCTGTGTTTTTAAAGGATCACTTTGATTTCCTGATGAAGAGTGTATTATAGAAGGGGTAGAGCCAGGAGTAAAAAGGGGGAACAGCAATTAGGAGATGTAGGAAAGAAATTATGGGGACTTGGACTACGGTAGTGACCACAGAAAGGGACAGAAGTGAGTAAATTTGAAATATTTTAAGGTCAGAATGGATACAACTTGGTGACTGATTACAAGCTGGATTTGAGGGGGCCCAGTTTGCCAAGAATGAGTCCTAGATTTTTGCTGTGAGCTCCTGGATAAGTTGAAGAGCGATTTACAAAGACAGGAACTGGAGAATAAACAGGTATGTGTGGTGTGGCAGGTTGGGAGAATTTAGTCAAAGATCAGTTCATCAAGTATTTATTGAGACTCCCACTATATGTCACTCACTGTGTTTAGCACTAGACACTGGAAGTGAAAAAGTGGAGGCAATACAGGATCCCTGTCTGCAAGAAACTTTTGGCTAACAGAGGATAATAATACCATTAAGAGACTACTTCAATACAATGTAGCTATAAACGGATGAACAAAGTTCAGAAGGAGCCCAGGATAGAGGCACCTTAGCGCAACCTGGGGGGTTCAGAGACTTTTTAGAGGAGATGATAACTGAACAAAGTCTTGAAAGATTAGAAGGAGTAAATAAGGTAAAGAAAGGTAGGAGTTTTTCCTCAGGAGGAAGTAATAGCTTATTTAGACCAATCATTCTGCTGAAAACAATGAAAATATTGGATAGAATATTTTTAAAACTCCCTAAAAGTATCCAAGATGGTTTTAAATGGGATTCTTTAAAGACTTATCATCTCTTTATTTTAACTGAAATATAATTGATTTACAATATTATATTAGTTTCAGACATACAACATAGTGATTCAATATTTTTATAGATTACACTCCATTTAAAGTGATTATAAAATATTGACTATATTTCCTGTGCTGTACAATATATCCTTGTAGTTTATGTATTTTATACATAGTAGTTTATACTGCTTAATCTCCTACCTCTATCTTGTCTTCCTTGTCCCCACTGGTAACCACTACTTTGTTCTCTATATCTCTGAGTTAAAGACTTGTAATCTCAATTCTATTCCACAGCACAGAAGAAAGACAACTTCAAAAAATTCTTTAAAGAAATAAATATAACATTGAAAACAGAATCTGATAAAGATTGGACAAAAGAGCAATCTCATTTATGAATATCAATGCAAATATCCTAAATAAAAATTAGCAAATGGAATCAAACAGCATGAAATTTCATAACCAAGTAGAAATTGCTGTAGGGATACAAAGATGGTTCAATGTTAGAAGATATATTAATATATTTAATAATATTATTATAGATAAGATCTTGCAATTGTCTCCATAGTGCTGGAAAACATTTGAGAAAATTCAAGATGTATTCCTAGTAAAAATAACTTTCAAAAAAAGAATGGAAGAGTATTTTCTTAACATCATAAAGTATCTTGCTTACCAACATCTATCTTACTATCTTCATGGGAAAACCCTGGAGGCATCCCTGCTAATATCTAAAACAAAACAAGGCTATCCACTATTATTGTAACATCTAACATGGTTGTTGGAGGTATTTGCCACAGCACTGTTGTAAAGAAAGTGATTAAATATATGAGAATTATAGATTGTCTATAATCTGATGGTGTGTCTAGAAAATGAAAGTAAATCAGTGGAAAAACTATTGCAAACAAAAAATGATTCAGGAAGGTAGCAGGATATAAAGGCAATTTACAGACGTCAGTAAGCTTCATAGAAACAAGGAAGAACCAGTTGGAGGATAACATAGCAGAGAACGTCAACATCTCATTTAATAACAACCATAATTACAGAAGTCCTAGGAATAAAGGTAAAAAGAAATATGTAAAAAACTTATGTGGAAAACTTTATAATACTCCCCAAAGACACAAAAGTAGACTCAAGATAATGAAATATATAGCTTAAGTGAATTTGTAAATTTAGTATTATTCCAATAAAAATTTCAACAAGTTTTTTGTTTTTTGGTTTTTTTTTAACTTAGACAAATTGATTCTTATGCTCATGTGGAAAAAATAAAAAAAACTTCCAGGAAAACTCGGAAAAGAAGAGCAATGAAGAGGGGCTGGTCTTACTAGACATTTAAAATACTATAAAGTCTTCATAGATTAAAACGGTACAGAACTGGTGCATGAATAGACACTAATGGAACATAATATAAAGTCTAGGCATCAATCCAATAGATAAAGACATTTAATATATGATAAAAATGTCTCAAAACAATGAAAAAAATGGACTCAAATAAATGCCATTGAGACAATTGGGTATCATTTGGAAAAAGATAAAATTGTATCTATAGCTTATACTGCACACCAGGATGAACTCCACATGGACCAGTTAAACATAACAAAATGGAAATACTACAAGTTATAGAAGAAAACATGGGTAGACAATCCGGAAACTAATAAACATGGTTATTTATAGAAGGCGATGAGGGGGAATTGAGATCAGGGCACAGGAGTGGAAGGGAGACTCTTCTGAGTATATCTTTAACGTATTTTTGACTTTAGAATCATGTAATTATTTTGTATATCCACAAAGTATCTGCCTGTTGTCCTTCTAGTGGAATCAGGGAATGATGCTGCTCTCTACCCCCTGTGCTGGTTTGTTTCAGAGTGAAAAATCTACTGAGAAGCTCCTTTTGGCTTTTCCTTCTCTCATCTCTGTTGACTATCTCCTTTCTTCCCAAGACCTTAGACTCAAATTATAGCCCTGGCATCATCTTCATGCTCCATCTCCATCTCCTTAGAACCTGTTTCCTTAATCGCTCTTTTATGAAGAGAATGTCCCCCAAAATAGGAATAAAAATACATAAGTATGAAGCCAAGAGGTCTTATGTCCCAGAGGTCTCATTACAATTTCAACACCAGCTACTTAATGTTCCAATAATGTGGTCTGGGATAATGTGAGATAGTGGGCAGTTACCAGTCTATCACACCTGGAAGTGTCTCGGATGGTACTCATTGCTCTGCTGAGCAGCAGAAGCCTCTAATGTCTTTGGTAAGAAGGAACTGATTTTTAATAATAAACGAAACAACTGGAAGTGGGTGTGTGTTGTGATAATAGATGAACTGGGATGAATAGGAGATTACATATGTGACTCAGGATCACCCTCTGAGGGAACTGAGTCCCAGTTTAATGCATTAATCTGGACAACTGCCCTCTGCTTCTTAGAGACCCAGATAACACTGTTGAGAATAGCAAGTTCTTATTGAAATTGTCTTCCTACGGTCTTTTAAAGACCAACCTCAATTCCTGGAGTGCTGTTTTTCTGATCCAGGTTTTATATTTGGTTTTTAATTTGATTTTACTACCCTGGAAAAACTGATCTTATATCTCCTTTGTTATATATTTGATCAATGTGGAGAGTTTTTGTTTGTTTGGTTTGGTTTGGTTTTAAAGCAGAAGTAGGGAAGGCATAAGTAAGGAACAAAAAGGCCTCAAATTTATTTTAGTATAAACTACCCAGGGCTGACATTATGCTACATTACTAGTCTATCAGTTCAGGAACTCGAAGGGAAGAGAGACACTAGCTTTAAAGCACAGTAACCTTTCTGTTCATAATGTTCCTTCTCAGTTAGCTACCAATCTTATAACCAGTAGCAGGTACTTTTTTGAGCCTGTCTGTCTCTAGTAGAATAAGTGTATAAATCAGGAGTTCTTCTCTGTGACATACAGGATAGGGATACAGGCGTGGCATCCACCTGTTCTCAAACAACACTTGAGGAGAGGGGAGAGTATGCAGTCCTCTGACCTTGAGGTTGGACTGAAACTTGGCCCCAGTATATTTGAGACTTTGCTGGGGATACTGGTAGAATATACCGCCAGGGCTTCCAGTGGGTAGCTAGGTGATAACTCTCATTTCAAAGCAGCAAGCACTTTTCTGTTTGCAAGAGGTGAGGACTTCCATGTGTCTTGTAGCAAGTATTCCTTTGTTCAAGAAAAACCACTAAAAAGGCCATCTAGTTGTGTGAACATAAGCCATAGATCATCAAAGTAGATCATTCAAACCAAAGAAAACCCCTTCTCTAAGATAAGGCAGAGTTGAAGCTCCACAGGTGATGTGTTCTTAAGGCAGATTTTTTTTTTCTAGGTGTAGATCCAAGCTTCATTCATTCATCTAGTCAACAAATATTTACTGAGCACCTCCCAGATGCCAGGCACTATTCTAATGCTGGAGATATCGCAGTGAGCAAAACCAAACCTCAGCCCTAACGGATCTTACACTTAGTTGAAGGTGAAAGACAATAAATAAACACATAAACAAATAAGTAAAAATATAGTATCACAGATGTTAATGGCTGTGGAGAAGCATAAAACAAAGTAAAGGGACTAGAAAGTTCCAGGGTATAGGGGATCCTTGTGCCTTAAGACAAATAAAGCAGGGCACTGGGCCTGCAAACTGTGAATGTGTGGTTGAGATGGAGCTGTTTTCATGTAAGACCTCTTAAAACAGGGGCTTCTGGATCTTGGTAAAAAAATTGGAGAAAACGCCATTCTGCTTACTTCTGCCTAAGATCCAGCACTACTGCAGTACTTTGAAGATGTGGATTACATTTTGGGGGACCCTTGCATGATACAATCATGAATTCTAGTGAAGTCCCCACTTGTGTGTGTTGAATAGGACCACAATGCACCCTCACGGTGGCTGCTCTAGTAATGCAAATGACAGTGCCTTGTTGGCTCTTGGAGTACTACCTCATAGCAAAAGGGAAGTAGTAGAAATCACTTTTGATAGTATTTTTAGGGCCTCTGAGAGGTCTGGAGAGAGCATAAGTAGAGATATGAGTAAGAGTGAGACCTACAAAATTTCATATGAATTGTCTACTATAGAATACCACAGACTTCCTCAAGATATGACAGGTGAGAAGACGACTGGAAGTTTGCACAAGTCAGTATTGAGGAGCACTAAATTTCAAAAAATTCCTTTCAATGGAAGGAAAGTCTGTGGCAGACATATCCTAGTCCATACCCTGCTCAGATACTTGGATATAATTCCCTCCAGATTGGACCGATACTCTGGGAGAGGCAATTTGTCAAGCAAAATTGCCTCATGGCACCAGAAATTGTGGGTATTCTCCTGTGGTGCAGCATTATCCATGCCTGAAGAAGATTCTGACTTGAAGACAAACCAGGCCTTGAGCTGTTGGCAAATTTCCAGGGCAGAAAATATATGGAGAGGATGGAGGGTGCACAAGGCCCTGCCCCAAGGGTCATGGGTGGCTCCAGAGCTCCGAATATCTGTGTCTGTGGCCAACTGCCCAGCGACACTTGGACTGGAACTAGTCATGTCCAGAGTGGTCTGGGATAAATGGCTAAACATGCACTGATAGAGGGGAAAAAAGGCCCCTGCAAATGCTGACATAAGAGAAGCTGTTGCAGTGGGCAGTGCAGAAACGGGAGGTAGGGTGAACACCAGCAAAGCAGGTTAATTGAAATGATAGGTTATTTTTGGTGGAAGTGCAGACTGCATGAGAAATCGGAAGATCCCTTGGAATTCCTGCTTTGAGTAAAATGAATATGGGGGAGAAAGAATATGGGGAGGGGTGGTCTTTAGGAGTCCTAAAATTAGTTTGAGGGCACAGAGCAAGCAACTGAAAAGCCCAACTCAAGTCTTAAAATTGAGGGGTGGGGTGTGTGTGTGTGTGTGTGTGTGTGTGTGTGTGTCCCTTCATAACCATGTCTGTGATGGTAGAGACTCTGAAAGTGTGAACATTTGGACCCCCTCTCCAGTCAGAGGCTCATAAGGGTTCAGGATCCTTGCAAATGACCATGCCCATTTCTCTGTACAAGCTTGGAGGAGATGTGCAAAGCAGGTTGGCTGTAACACCAGACAAACCACCCTCTCATGCTGAGAAAATTTAGTCTATGTGACAGACAAAACCCACAGCAATATGAGTATTCTCAGCCTCTCCTTCTTCCTCACCGTCTTGGAAGGAAACCCCTGTCGTTAACAGCTGGGGTTCCTGGTACTTGTGCAGGTCGAGGGAATGAGGGACAGAATCAAAGGAGCTGAAATGAGGACAAGGAATTTCTTCTTGCAGAAGAGAAAAAGAATACAATCAAGAAGTGAAGGGGATGGGGGAGTGAAAAAGCAAGGGCCAGGCTTGAGAGAAAGTTTGGGGGTGTTTGGGGAGAAAGGAGAGAGAAGAGCAGCAACAGCTGTGTGATAATGTGCAGAATGAATAGAGGAGGAGGGAGAGGTTTAAGATGTTTTGCTCTGTGCTAAGAATGCAAACCCCTTCAGAGTTTTTCCAGAGATCATAATAAAAATCTAAATTGCTTTTTAATTATTTTTGGTTATTAGATGTGTTTCTTTTGAATGTGACATCATGCTGAGATGGGCCACAAGCCATCTCAGCTTCATAAAATTTACATTTGGTGAGTATTGTCTGGGATTGTGACCTATGGTGCAGCAGTCTGCTGTTCCTTGATTTTGACCGTCTTTCCAGATTTGAGTCAAATGAGCATAACGAAGAAATAATCTTCATTATGATTGCTGGATTTATAGTGCAAAAGGCACACCAGCTATATAAAATAGAGATTGGAGGTAAACTAAATACCAGATAGAGGAAAATGGCAGAGACTACTAAGAATCACAATTTTAGCGAGAATGTGATGTTTGGAACTAGGTGTACCTGACAGAGACCTATATCTGTGCAGCATGAAGTCTCTGCTTCCCATGGGCTGATGAGATTGGGATGAATAAATAGAAGAGCTAAGGTGATTTCTCAGAGGGTAAGAAAAAGGCAGGAAGCAGGGAGTGCGAAGGGGTTACTTCTTCTTGCTGTGTAGCATACTTGCTATGTGCGAATACTCTAGTGACATGGCCAGAGTACCCGTTCAGCTTGGGGATGGACCCACTCAACAAATCCTGGGGCACTGACTTCCAAAGGGCTCAGCACTGTAACCCAGCCCACTGAACTGAGGCTCTGCTCCACTCTCTGCATGTCTCCCTTACTTTTCTGAGACTAGACCTTTCTCCTGTTTTCCCTTGTCTCATTTTCACACAGAATTGCTAAAATGATCTGGTTCTGAATATGACATCCCATTTGTCTCCTTGTATGCTAGACCACACCCCCAGTTCCCACCTACCCTTGGCTCTCAAAGGTCTGACCTGGAACTTGAGTGGATCAGCCACACCCCTTGATCTCTGCACTGTTTCCCATGTTCTTTCGTGCTTCTCCAGTAAATTCCCCCCCACTAGGCTCAGACCTCCTGTACTCTTAGCGGACCTCATGCTAGCACCTCTAGGCAACATGATGTAATCTTATGCTGAAAGCCTTGACATACATGGTATCCTCAACAATAGTGGCAAAGGGCTTTGTATGATGGCATAACCCAGCTCCTACTGATTGGGGGCTGTGTTTAATGAAGGTTGAGGCTAAGGTGGGAGGCCCTGTACTGGGGACAGGGTCAACCCTTGTAGGTAGAAGCCAGGGACCCATTTGAAGAGTGAGGAAGCTGGCAAGATGAAATCATACATGTGAAGTGCTGGTCAAGAGATGTGAAGTAACAGACCCAGGCAAAACCCCTGAAAATCATGCCAGTCTTTTCTGACTATTGCAGAGCTCTCCAAGGAAGGATGAGCAGCAGGGTTGAATCCATAGCCCTGAGAATATGCTTTGCTCTAGTATGATCAGAAATTTATGCTGCATAAGCTCAGCTGCATGTGTGTGTGTGTGTGTGTGTATGTGTGTGAGTCTGATCTCTGTTTCTAGTATTCCTATAGTTCTTTTTTGGTAAAGTCTTTTTGTAAATACCAGCTCACTTTGGCTGTGCTTAGGGAAACCAAGGAAAGGTATTTCTGTCTTCTCCTGAGCTTTAGGAATAACATGTGGGGCACATGGTGGAGGTGAAGGTCACAAGTTTGTGGAATGAAGGAAGGACAGAATGAAGAAGCAAATAGGAGTGAATCATAGGAAATACAATATTGTAGGGTTTTTAGTTTATTCATATATTTGTTTCGGGAAATCAAATTTCTAATGGCTGCTTAATATTTTATTATATCAACAACGCCTTAGCTTAAACATTCTGCTGTTTAGGATATTTCTCCACTTATTTCTAGCTTAATAGCAGTAAGACAATGCATAGACCAAACAGTTCTTCGGTGCCAGAAAAGGTTCTCTGGGCCAGCCCTACTCTTCATCACTCGAGTATGCAACCAGGGAAACCCCAAGGTAACACATTGGCTATCACTGAACCACTAGTATACAAAACACTCACCCGTACCTAGCTCTTCCCCATCTTGAAGTGATACAGTTTTTCTCTTTCCCAGATTTCTTTCTTTTTGTGAACTTCATTTTTGGTTTCTGACCACCTGGCCTCTCTGATTTACTAAGATCATTATTAGTTAGTGTGCTGCTACCCAGGTGCTGTTTGCTTCTCAATCTGAAGTCATCTGTAAACACATTAAATTCAGTTTTTCTTCCTCCTCCTCCCTTCCTGCTCCACCCCTCAAAAAGAGAAAGGAGTTGTCACAAAGGTTGAAACACTCAGTGTATATCCGTACTCCACTGGGCCTTCTAGGGGCAATTACCTTTACAGTCCCCCACCCATCCTTTCTACACATTGTCAACAGTTCACCCTTTCACCTGTGAGTTGATACAAAGTGTTATTCAGAGTTAGACACAATATTATCCAATATTCAGTCCAATCCCCTAACAGATCAGGAAAATGATTTATTCAAGGTCTCTGAATTAATAAATGGCAGAAACAAAATTGAATTCAAGTCTCCTGAAATCCACGACCTGTGAGCTGGAGAGTTCTGGATGAGGGAAAGGGACATAGTAGGTCATTCAACAAATGTATTGAGCATTTACTTACTACGCGCCAGGTACTATTTTTGGTGTTGGGGATTCCGTGCAGGAGGACACGGAGGAGACAATCTCTGCTCTTATGGAGCTTTCTTTCTCAAAACTGAAGCACTTTGCCTCACCGTCCTGGAAGAACTCCCAATGTCATGGGTAGGAGTGGTTGGATCTCATATGGGAGGGCATCCCATCTTTTCTCATCTCCTGTACTATCTACAGCGAGGGAAGATTTACTGCAGAAGCAGAAGGGAGTGGCGTGGCGGAAACCTCGGTAGTGCTTTCCCATCTTTGCACCGCTAAGGCCGGGCGGGGCCGGCTCCACGGTGCCACCACGCCCCAGCTTAAGTCTGGGGTTATTGGCGTCGGTTTCTCTACCCTCTTTCCTTTCCTGCGGACAGCTGGAGGACAGAGAAGCAGGACCCGGCTCGAGCGCCATCCTCGGAGAAAGGATTGCGAGCGGGTGAAAATCCTATCAAGGCAGTCGCGCTCAGTGTCTATTACCCAGCCAAACTTGGGGAAAGAAGATGTCTCCCCGACCTGGGGATTTATGCAAAAAACTGCTCTCTCATGCTTCCCTATTAAACACTGCAGCCCTACGCTCTTCCAGCCTCAGCTGAGGCCACTGCAGCGTCCCCTCCCCTCCCGCCCCACCCGCTAGCCCAGACTCCAGAGCCCCACTGCAGCTTCCAAATCATCCTCCTTTCTCTTCTCCACTTCCTGGTTGCCATGGAGACACACGTCATTTACGTGCCATGCGTCGCCTTGGAAACAGAGGAGCATCCGCGGCTTGGTGGGGAGACCCGCCCCTGCCACTCCAACCACACTCTCGGGCGCTGCCGGTAAATGGCCGGGGGGAGTCCCAAGCTCGACCAGCTGCTGGCCTCAGCCTCGACACGGGCCCCTTCGCGAACGCTTCTCTGACCTAGGGAACCGGCGGGCACTTGCTGCTCTTGACGCCCTAAGGGCGGCGCTGCCACGGGCGCAGTTCAGGAGGCTAGTCAGGGCAGGGTGCTTTCGCCCCGGGGCAAGCCGGAGAGACGTCCGCCCTGGGACTGTCGCCGGGTCCTCGTCCAGCCGGCTCTTCCCGGCCTCCCCCGATCCTGCCCGCGCCCTCCGCCCGGGACTCACCTTCTCACGTCGGCTCCCTGCCCTTCTCGGGAGCCTCCTCTTCCCTCGGCTCTTGCCCGCGCCTCCGGGCACTTCTCCCCTTCCCCGTCCCCTCCCCCACCCCGAGGCCGGGCTGGACCGGACCCGGAGCCGCCACCGCCCGCTTCTGCCATTCAATGGAGGACGGTCTGCTGGAGATCATGACCAAGGACGGCGGCGACATGCCGGCACCTCTGGAGGTGTCCACCGTGCCAGCCGTGGGGGACGTGATCTCAGGAGAGTACAACGGCGGCATGAAGGAACTGATGGAGCACCTGAAGGCCCAGCTGCAGGCCCTGTTTGAGGACGTGAGGGCCATGCGGGGGGCCCTGGACGAGCAGGCCTCGCACATCCAGGTGCTCTCGGACGACGTTTGTGCTAACCAGCGAGCTATCGTCTCCATGTGCCAGATTATGACCACCGCGCCCCGCCAGGGTGGCCTGGGCGTGGTCGGCGGCAAGGGGAGCTTCCCGGGAGCCCCCCAAGAGCCGGAGACTCCTTCGCCTGGGATGGGGGACAGCGGTTTGCTGGGTCGCGATCCTGAGGACGAGGAGGACGACGATGAAGAAGAGAAGGAGATGCCCAGCTCCGCCACACCCACTAGTCACTGTGAGCGCCCCGAGAGCCCCTGTGCTGGCCTCCTTGGAGGGGACGGGCCACTTGTGGAGCCCCTCGATCTGCCCGACATTACCCTGCTGCAGCTGGAGGGCGAGGCCTCTCTGTGAGGGGACTCCGAGGGGGCACTACTTTCCCGGGCTGGCTTTGGGTTTCCGAGTGCGTGACGCAAGGGGACTGAAAGGCGCGGTGCAGCATGCTTCACTCTGACCGCTGCTCTTGTGGGTCAGGCAGAGAGAGACTCCCTCGAGGAAGGATTTATAGGGTAAAGGACTTTGGGAGCATCAGGAATTCTTTCTGTCTAACCAAGAGAGACGTAGCAAACTGCGGAAAGGTGAGGTTCCGGGAGAGGAAGCGCCCATCTCTGGACTCCCATCCAATCCCCTACCCTGCCCTTTCCCCCTCCCCAGCCAACAGGAGAACCCCTGAATTGTGTAAATAAAATTCTGCTTTTTCTATTCTGAAAAAGGACTTATGTAGGACTATGGCAAATAATCTATAACGATTTACCTAGAAATTAAAGAATAGGGGGTATTCTGTTCTGGCAACAGAAAATGTACCCTTGTGATGAAATCCAAGCTATTCAGCGTTCTGCAGAAGCCTCTCCCCCTCACAGATCTCTGCGGCTGCTGATTGGTAAAGGAAGCTTGAGGAGGGAACTGCAGTCCTAGGAATCTGGGTGAATGGGGTTCCAAGGGCCCCTGGGCTGGGAGGAGCTGGCTATGAATGTGCATGAAGACATAATAGCTCAACCTCTAGGATTTTGCATGCAGAGCGGACCCTGCCTTGTCACTGACTTCATCTGGGATTGCTTTATCCACTCACTGGGGCTTAGAGAACAAAGAGCCCAGTTCACAGGCAGAGACTTGGGGGTGCTCAGCAACAGCCCAGATTTAGGGGACGTTTGAGGGACTCCTGGGGGCCGCAGCCAAAAACTGTCTCTCTCCTGGCTACACCTGCTTAACTTCAGTTCCTTTTCCTGTCAATATGTCCCTGCCCGCTGCCTCTTGTTGTTGCCTCCATAATGTCTTGTGTGTTTTACGTGTGTCGACCTGTGCAGTAGTGTGTGAGCCCTGAGGGGCAGGGCTTGTGGCTCTGGTGTTAGGTTTAGGGGCTTCAGACCCTTCTGTGAGCCCCAGGCTCTCTTGGCGCTTTTCCCTCTCCTCTCCTTTTTTCCCCCACAACCAGGGCATGGAGCATGTGGCTGTCCTGAGATTCTTAACTGATGCCTCCCTCCCACCTCCTCAAGTGGTGACTTTGTGTGCCCTTCCTCTTTCTCTGTGTATTCTTTCTCAATGCTTTCCTTGGTGTTAACCTTAATAAAGAGGCGTCATCTCCCCTCCTTGCTGACTGGTACTAGGGCGATGTCAGGGTGGGGCTTCTGGACCCATTGCATAGACAAGGGCTTAGTAGTGGGAACTAAAGGGACCACACCTTCCCTCCTCTCTCCTTGCCTCTGGTTCCAAGGAGCTGACTGTCCCTGCCCTGGTCGGGATATGCATTGCCGATTCTACCTGCTTTCCCTTCCGTCCTGGACCTTGACCTCAAGCTGTACTGAGGAAGGAGAGGGTACGTGCTGAGACTCCCAAACTAACAAAGATTTTCAGTAGCTAGAACTCCAGATGTGCAAAAGACTTCTTTTCAGTGAAGCATCTGCCTTCTGGGAGATGATTTCCAAATGTGAGTCCTGGAATGGTAGGCATGACACCTGTTCCATGGGAGGGTTAGGGAGGGTGTATTGTTCAGGAGGGATTGCCCGGGATCTCTGGCAGTAGAGTGACACATCACAAAGGAAACCACAATAACTGCCTCAGGGCCTCTAGTGGAGAATGCCAGTAAGGTGTTCCCCCAGGAGCTTAGACTGAAATCAGCTCAAGTCTGCTCCTTTGGGCACTGGAGATATCCCAAGGCTACCCTGAACAGAATTTGGGAGAAGAATGAGTTGGGATGCTGTGTGTGTGTGTGTGTGTGTGTGTGTGTGTGTGTGTTTGCATATGTGTGTATGTATGTGTATATATGCATGTATATGTGTTCTTGCTGTAGAGAGATGGAAAGAGCACTGGGACTGAATCACAGTTCCAGCAGTAAACAACTGCTTGAGACTTAGTTTCTGTCTGTGTAAAATGGGGACAAAAAGTTGTTAGGAGAAAAATATCTAAGACCCCTCAGAAATCTTGTGCAAATCCTAGTTTTCTTACTGTTCTCTTGGGATGGGGGGGGGTGATGGTGGTGACTGGCTCCTCTGGGAAAATACAATTAACCAAGGGAAGGTTCTAAAAGCTCTATTTTAACATAATCCTTGCATGTCTAAAGAATTCATCCTTCAGGATAGTCAAGTAAAAGGGATGATGAGATTCCCAAGCTGACGTGGACTTTCTTCATAAAGGTCATGCAGTTATGGTTCAGAAAGGTCTTAAAGCCAGCCCTGTACACATAGGATGACCAGAGAAAGCCCTGAGTTGTTCTGTGGTTGGGGAATGTGTGCTGGGGCCCTAGAGACGGCAGCTAAAAGTATGTTAGTTGGGAAGTGTCCCTGAGAACTGAAAGACAGTTTCCTGTTACAGTTCCAGCATTCAGCACCAATAACAATGATAGCTGTCACTTATTGAGCACTTACTGTATGCCAGACACTGCCCAATTTTATCTTCCAACAATCCTATGAAGTAGGTACTATTATTATTTTCACTTAACGTTCCAGAAACAGACTTCAAGACTTGGTCAAGGTAACACAAACAGAACTTGGCAGAACCAGGAGTTAAACCCAGCTCTTCTGACTTAAAGAACCCTAGATGGGAACCACTCTGCTAATTGCACTATTATTTCATCTTCAGAGAAGGAAATCCCTTATTTCCCCAATCAAGAGTCTAAGAGTCCTGAAAAGGAAATAACATTAGTTTTAGTCATTTTTCATCTTCTCAGTTGGAACAAGAAATCACAGTTCAGGTTTTGGTTAGTGACACTTCTCAGAGTCTAGCTGGTCATAATACAATAATGGCACAGAGAAGATGGCCTACTTGACTTGCTCCTTGAGAGGAAGAAGCTGATGTTCCCAGATATTCCCTGATACAGCTCCATTCTTATGCCTCTTTCCTGCTCCCTGTAGCTCAGATTCTGCAGAGTATGACCTGAATCCCAAGGCAGCTTAGCCCTTTAGCAGCTGTAGAAAGGTCTGGTTGAGCCCTTTAACCCTTGACTCCAATTCAGTTCTACTACCTATGCCTACAGTCCTAAATGTGTCATCAGTCCTTCAGCCCAGGGCTCCTAGAATTTCTCTCGCTATTCCCCCCAAGTCCAGATAGATAAGTTCCCCCAAAAAAGCAATTCTTCAGTTTTCTTCAGTTACCTGCACCAACATCTCATAGGGATACAGCATAGGTTTCTCTCCCACCTCCTTCTTTCTCCTGATTCCCCATTCCCCTCTGGCACTTAGCCTTTGTAATGCTGCTGGTGTGGTGCATGAGTTTCAGGTGAGATTTCTGGGACTCATGGATGGAGTCATAGCCCCTTGAAATTGAATGCAAAATTGTGTAAGTATTTATATTCTCTAGAGAGAACATCCACTGTTTCAACTTAATTCTTAAAGGTAAGAATTAAGTAAAAAGGTAAGAATCATTGAGCTAAAAAGTCATGAGACTTTTTAATTTGAAAAATAGCAAAGAAGAAATGACTGAATTGATACCATGTTGACTGTCAATACACTCTTTCCTCCTGGGCCCTCCAGAGTATTTCCTACACTGAATTGAAATCTTTGCATAAATCTGATTACTCACCACTTATACAACAAATTCAAATTATATTGACACCTATTAGAATGTGCTAAGAATCTTGTCTTCCATTACTTCCAAGCCTTCTAGTACCTGGGAGTTTGTCAGAGCACTGCTGATATGTGGCAGTGAGGTGATGGTCCCTTCTATCTTTGTGCTGCACTTTATGTCTGAGCCCAACACAACCTGCATGTAAATCATTACAACTCTTTCAGTTTCCAGTACTCCTGTCTCTCATCAGGAAATCTCTCAGGGTTAGCTCTATAATCTCAAAAGGAAAACATACAACTTCATAAAATAAGCTACAACTTTAGCCTCATACAACTAAATTTTGTTCTAAAGAAATAGTCATTGCTCTAAGAGATTCAAACTGGCCTCCAACATAAATATGCAGCTTTATTGACCTCAGTATCACCACAGAGGATGGTTTCTTCCTGATATGTTTAATGAAATGGCTCACCTAAGAATTTCCAGAATTACAGAACAGTTCTTTCCCAGATATATTTAAGTCTAATACTTCTTGCAAGATTGAAAGCTGCTTGTATCTTTGAAAAGGCAGGTTTTCCTAAGCATTTTTCCCCATCTATATGCCTAGGAATTCAGCCAAGATATTCTGCTACGGTAAGAAATCATAGAGAAGTACAAAAGGAATATTCTTTTTAAAAAAAATTTGAAGTATAGTTCAAGTATAGTTGATTTACAATACAAAAAGAATATTCTTGGATCTTTCACCCCAGCTACCATTACCCAACGCCCCCCTGCCCCGGCCCCCCCCCCCCCCCCCCCCCGGTCCCCTCACCTCTAGATTGTCCCAGGTGAATTCCCTTGAAGAAATAACAGCCTTTCTGCTTGGAAGCACTTAGCAGGAAGCCTGTTTTGTAAATAATGCTGTAATGGTGCCACCTGGTGAGGAACAGGGACATTACAAGGGGACCCTCACAGTAAATTTACGGTTTTCAATTTAGCAAGCACCACCAAGTGCTTACTAAAGGCCTGGCTCTACCAAATGGTGGGTGGTGGGGACAGAAGATAAAACTGAATACATAGAATGTATTTGAAGGATATAAAAACCAACTGCAATAAACTCCTAACTGCTCTCGCCTGGCCTCTCACACACCTATAATCCTGAAGATTAATTTTCCTAACCACAGCTCTGAACATTCGGTCTCCTCAGAAATCTGCATCACATCCCATTACTTCCTGAATTAAGTGTAAAATACAGTGGTTGGGGAAGTCAAGTCCCCCCCCCCCCCATAAGGCCCTGGCATACTTTTTAACCTATACATTTCATTTCCCAGGTACATTTTCCAGCTACAATCCCATCAGTTGGAAGCCTACAACATCCAGTCAGCTAGAAATGATTCCCAAAGGTGTCCAAATCTTTTAATCTCTGGATTAATGGACTGGGTACATTGCCCCTGGCCCTTGAGTCCATTTCTCTTAGTCATTCTTCCCAAGTTCAGTCAGATCCAAACTTCTCCTCCAGAAGAGGGACTTCTGCAGCCTTGGTCTCCAGCCCAGCTTATCATGGGGTGTCCAGCAAAGCTGCTTTTCCCTGCTCCCTCTCTGTGCTATCTGCAAATGGGAAATCCCCAGAAACAGTATGCAAAAAAAAATTTTTTAAATGGCAGTGACATTCCAATCTATCATGCTTAATTTAATAGATGGAATACTTCTCTTTTTTGGGGGGAGGGAGATAATTAGGTTTATTTATATTTAGAGGAGGTACTGGGAATTGAACCCAGGACTTCTGCATGCTAAGCATGTACTCTACCACTTGAGCTAAACCCTCCCCCCTAAAAAAACTTTCTGATTATGAAATTTGTGCCTTTATTTCTAGGATTTGGGTTCATACCTTTCATTACATTCTTAAAGGGGTCTAAAAAGCCAAAAAAGTCTAACAAACCCTTGAGTCAAAATATGCTATTCACCATTCCCCAGAAATGCCTGTTTTCCTGCAGCTGATTTTTGCTCTTTACTCTTCCTATTCCATTCTGTCTCTGCCACATGGAATTCTGTCAGTTCTTCAGGCCCTCCTCAAATCCTTCTTCCTCCAAGAAGGCTTTCCTAATGTGTCCAAATGTTCAGATCTTTTTGTTTTTACCTTTTGGGGGGACAATTACCATATTTTCCCTCATTTCTATTGTTCTTTATATGCTTGTTAGTCCTCCTTCCAGGTTATGAATATTTTGAGAACTGGAACTGCTTTCACATTTTTTTTATAGTCTCTGAAGTATTTATCTTATTTTATAGACTTTAAGGCACCAGCAATTGTGTGGCACATCTCTATTTTAGGTACCATTAAGAAAGAAAAAATAAGTGCCAATTCAACTATCGCCATGCTTTTTTTTTTAATCACTTATATTTTAAAATTTCACTCCTATTTAAAGAACTTATTTAGAAGTATAACTTTTAAAATATCACTACAATGCACATAAACATAACTGAAAGTCATTATGGTATTCTTATAATTTCTTCATACTGAGTCTGATACTTCTGAATCACTTTTTGACTCAGAGTTGTTGATGTCTGTATTTTTCCATGCATTTATATTCTCTGGGTCATTTTGAGCATTAGTGAAGTAGTATTTCTTCAAAGAGAGCTTCATTGTTATCTCTGGGGACTTCTTCCAGGCCACACCACCTATGCTGCAAGTTTTAAAGCGGGGACTTTTTTGATCTTGTCAGTAAGAGGTCAAGGAAGATATTCAGACAATAACCAGGACTACTATTCCTTCAGGTGGTTCTTAAATGGTTATTTAATTGAAATATCAAGGAATTGGAGATTCCTAGTAAGTCACCTAGAATAACTAGGCCCAGGCATGTGTAGGCAATGACAACTACGTTGCTTGACCAACAGTAATTATAAACTGACATCGATGATCAATTATAAGACACATCCCATTTCAGAGATGTTAGAATGGCGGGTGGGGAAGTGTGTCTGGAATAATGAAATCAGTAGCAAGGAACCTTTCTCATAATAGGAAGAAAGTAAGTGTTTAATTGAGTCTTAAACATATAAGTGAAAAATTACAGGATTTTAGATCTAGGAATAAAAAAATATGTCATCTCTTAGAATCTTCAAAAATGTTACTACTGAAAGTTTATGCCTTTCACTGACACTTCCATGTAGCCTTCCTTTACTCTTCCTCCTCCTGCCTGTCATTCCTACAGTATAACAAGCAAAATTCTTCCCTTATAAAACAGTTTCTTTCACATTTAGACCCCTAGGTTGGGGGAATTTACCTTAGTTCTACCTCAAGCACTTTATAAAAATGTATAGTCTCCTTTTAAGAGGGTTTACAGTTAATAAATATTAATTATGTCATTGCATGTAACTGAGGTCTGAAATCAGGGTTTCTTTTTTCCCCCTCAGTAAATGATACTGCATCTTACTCTGCTAGAAGTGTTTACAATATGCTAAGGGAAGCTGATGGTGGTGTGGATTTCTCATTGAGAATGAAAAAAGAAAGTCAAAATTCCTTCTAGAGTAGGTGAATAATTCTTAGAAGGATGATGGACAAAGACATCCAAGATGCAAACCATGCCTGGCTCAGCAAGTATTTACCAACTGCCTACTATATCTCATGGGAGGTGGTAGGCACTGGGGCAATCTCAAGAAGTCATGGCCCCTGCCCTATGTTGCTTACAGTCTAATGATGAGGGAATTACATGTTCTGGAATTGGAACAGGGTGCTTCTCAGAAGACTGAAAGGAAAATCTGTTTTCTGTGAGCATTGTCAACTGAATTAAGAGTATGTCAACTTGAAATTGGGAATGCTGTGTGTGTGTGTGTGTGTGTGTGTGTGTGTGTGTGTGTGTGGTGGGAGTCAGTAGGTGAGGATGACAAAGATAAAATGGAGAATACAAAGTGAAAAATGGTGAGAAAACACAAAATTTTATACTACAGAGGACATCAAATACAACACTGGAAGAAAAGCAGTAGCAGAGGTGGCATCCCATAATTCTTTGAAAAAAGTAGAAAAGGGTTGCAAAAAATAAAAAGTACTTATGGCCCCTACACCAAAGCAAAAAGTACAGGTAATATACAAATATAACTTGAGATTTCACACAATAAGGAAAATAAAATGTCCTATATATTAAGAAACTTGGTAGGATGGAACTCATGCCTGGACCACAGCAGTGAAAAAAGGTGCAGTATATCGTTCAAAAGAAACAACTGAGTTCTGAGGTGCAACATAAAAGGAATTACCAGTCATGTGACACACACCATATGTTTGTGGGGAACTGACTTCTAGGATGAAAGCGGCTTCTTTGCTGTGATCTACAGAAAGTCAGCCCTGGCCCTCAGCATTCATAAAATTCAGAAAGGAAAGGATCAAGGAAAAGGGCAGGGAGGGAAGGAAGGAAAGAAGAAGAGAGACACAAGGATGTAAGTAGGAAAAATAAAATAAAAACAAAAGAAAATGATAGAAGGAAAGTCAGAGTAATACTTTACATCATGAAGATAGAGTCTCATATGGGATTTTGTACCCTTGAAAGTGTAAACAAAAAAGGAATTATTTAGGTGAAGATAAAGGAGAGAGAAATAAGAAATATCATTGTAAAAATGTGCCAGGTTCCGCCAAAATAAATAAACTGGATTATAGATCCCAGGACAAATCATGAAACTGGCACAAAGCCAAGTTCCAGAAGTAAGGAGAATGTTATTTTAGTGTAGTTTCATCCTTCATAAGGAAGAGGATGGCAGAGCAGAGATTGTGACCTGGGCCTAATTCTGACCAACAAAGATGGAAATGGCTAGTGAAATGGGAGTGAGGAAAATTGAGAAAAAAAAGTAACTCTGCCATTTTGGGTTCTTCCTCCTAGCCAGGAAGATAAGGTGAGATGTGTATCCAGGATTATGGGAAGCCTGACTTTGAACAGTTAAAAGACATGATTTTCATAGCCTGAAATTCTATGGGAGAAAAGGCTCAAGGAAGATGAGCTTCTCTTAAGAATGAAACTCAGTCAGTTCAAACAATTTGGAGTCCAGTGAAGAGGAGTGCGGGATGGAGTGAAGGGATGGAATGACCATAGGGACCTCTCCAGGGAACTCAGATTTAGAGATACTAGGCAGGGAGTAGGCATAACTAAGGGAATAGTCCACATTTTTCAACACTTTCAAAAGCACAAGCCATAAGGCAAGAACTGAGGAATGTGATTATAAAACAATTAAAGATTTATGTTCTATAAGGGCACCATGGACAAAGTTAGTAGGCAGATGGCAGAATGAAGAAAATATTTGCTTTGTCCAACACCGACAAGGATGTAATGTCATCCTAGGATGTACATGGAACCCCTGCAAATGAACAGGAAAAAGACAGCAACCCAATAGAAAAACAGGTGCAGATAATATCAACAGGCACATTACAGAACAGAAAAGTCTAATCTGCATATGGAAATTTGATCAAAACCATTAGTAATCAAATGCAAATTAAACCAACAATGAGATTTCAATTTACCTTTATCAAAACAGCAAAAATTAGATGACTAGATAATTACTAATGTTGTCAGGGATGTGGAAATGTAGAAACTTGCACTGCTGCAGGACTCATTCCTCCACTTCTGGAAGGGAATCTGGCATTACCTGCATACATTAAATAGATTCATACTCTATAGCCCAGCAATTCTTCTCCTAAGAAAAACAAAACAAATTCTCTACACATCCAGAAGGGGACTAATACAAGGATGTTCTTTGCAGGGTTATTTATAGTGGCACGGACTTGGGGGAAACATGGGTGTTCGTCAATGGACGAGTGGATAGTACAACACTATGAGTGAGTAGTGCACATCATGGAATAGTAGGCATCAGTATGAAACAACAGATTAAATGCTAGCACCTGGCAACGTGGAAGGAAATGAAAAACAGTGCTCAGTAAAAAAAGTAAGCCACAAAATAAGAGAGATAATAGTAGCTTTGGAGTACATTTAAAAATACATGCCTACAAAATAAAAACTACTTTCTGAGAACACATTTAAAAAGAAATATACACATTCAGATACTAAAATTGCTTATTTTGAGGGTGTGTGGAGGGAGTGGAGATAAAGGGTATAAAGACAGAATAAAGAAATAAAGACATAAAACAAGAGAGCCTTTCCTTGTGGGATCAATGATGGTATGTCATGAACTGAGAATTATGATTAATTCAATCCACTGAGGAACAAAATTTTTAAAACAAAACATAACAAAACACAAACACAAATATATCAGCACTTAGACCATGAACAGATCAGCAATTGGAAGAGGAAAAGCAGAAATTAAGAAAAACTTTTTAAAAATACCACTGTGAAATGGGCTTGTCATTCCAAAGAAGTACAAAGAACAGATAAGCCCGTTGCTCAGATCACATGGGTGCCATTCACAGTTGGAAGGGAGAAAATAACATTTTTTGAGGTACTGATTTAGATGTTTGAAATACTTTCTCATTAATCCTTATAACCAGATTGAAGTAGATATTGTCTTAGTTAAGACTTTTTTTGGTTGCAAGAAGTAGAAATATATCTGTAATAGGTTAGAGGGAAAAAAAAGGAGTTTATCATAAGGATGCAAGGTTATCTCACAAAACCCAAGAGCAAGAATGCAAGTGGGCCTCCAAGGCTGACTAAAATCAGGGCAATCGCTATCTTAGGCTCTTTCTCTGCAGACAAGGTGTTTTATCTCTGCTTCCCCCTGCCCTCTGACTTCAACCTATTATCGCTGCCAACTTTCTTTGTTTTTTCAGGTACATGGCAGAAGACAATTGCTCGATAGCTTGAGTCTCTGCCTCTTCTAGCCCAGAACTGATTTTACCCATTGGATACCAATTCCAAACTCCTGTGAATGAGGATAATCAATTTAGCTTTGCTGTACTAATTGTGGTGATGGTGGAGGGTGGTGTCACATGGTACTTACTAACTTGGTTGCCAGGGTTCACCACTGTAGGAGGAGAAGAGGGTTCTTGGAGAATGGGCTGTGTGCCACAGCAGACACTCTCTAAAATCCCTGCTACAGCTAATGGGACTGTGGAACATCTGCCAAATGAATGAATGATTGCATGACATGAGACTTTTCTCCAACTTCAAAACCTGTGCTCTTTCTACTACATCATACAGCCTTCAAATGTTTGCAGTTGAGATAACTGTCTTCATTACCTAAGTAAATGAGAATGGTCTTGTATAAGGGTATCACCAAGAAGCAGATGGTATACTCAAATTACAATAGTGTGAGGAGTTTAATAAAGGATTATTTACAAAGGTGTGGGCAGGGTGTAAGGAAGTCACAAGGTGGGTGGGCAGTACCCAGAATCTAATAGTAGAGGGGCTAAGCATGAAGAGGTAATGGGAAATGGTGGTTCAAACTTTAAAATAGAGAACTAGGTAGAAGGGGGCATGCGACAGGAATGAGATCTTAGCAAGGGGACTCAAGTGAGTGCACAGCGCTCACAGGGAAACAGTCAGAGGATTAAATACCCTCACCACAGAGTCTTAATTCTCTCTGACTTTCTGCCTATGCTACTAATTGGCTGAACTCAATAGAAACCCCGAGGTAAGGCAATCTGTTGATATGGTCCACGCCGGTTAGCCTGGAAGCCCATAGCTGGGTGAAGAATTAAACTTTTAAGAGGTGAACAGATACCTAGGTCTTTAGACAGAAAAATAAAAACGAACATGTGTAATCAAAGTAGGGTGCTCTTTAAGGGTGTTCTTAGAATCTCTAGATATATTTAATTTTCATGTCCTGGGTCAACCATAACATAAACTGAATATTTCACCTGAAGTCACTAATGATGGTGCTTCAGGGGCTTCCTTGGGAATTTAAGGCCCTGGAAACGCCCTCTCCACTCCTATCAAAATAGCTTTGCCTTTATTTGGTGACTCCATTTGGATTCTGCTTAGGATTTCCTTGAGGAAACAGCACTACAGCACCACCTATAGTCAGGTACTGTGCTAAGGACTCAAAAATGAACCACAGACTAGTGGGGAAGATAGAAAAGTAAATAACGGTACAGTGCTAGGAAAACGCACAGGTTATGAAGGGAACTTAAAGAAAGTCCAGTGAATCCAGAAGGGCAAGGGATCAAGGAAGGTTTCTTGGAGTCGGTTACTGAGAAGGGAGGCAGGGAAGCTCAGAGAAGCCTGCCGTTGTCCAAAGGAGGGAAGAGGAAGCCAACGATTATGCAATCCGCTGAAAGCGGGGGGAGGGAGCATCACCTGGAAGGAACTAGGCGACAGATCCCTGGACGAGACTCTAAGTGATAGGCAACGATCTCTGCTCAGGCCTGCCTCCAGCCTTGCTCCGCTCCCACTCCATCCCATTCTCTGCCAAAGGGGCGCCGCATTTCAACAACTGCACTCGGCTGGGAGGGTATCCCAAGCTCGAGGAGCACATCACCAGCGGGGGCGGGAGGCTGCGGAGTCTCCCAGAATAGCTCGTGTCTCCCAGAGTGGTTGGGTTAGAGCGCTCCGGCCGGGGAGGGGCGGCCTAGGAGAAGGCGCTCATTGGTTGCCATAGCGGCGATCCCAGAGGTTGGGGAAGGCTGATTGGCCTCAGGTTCTTAGCACGGACCCCGCCCACCTCCTCTGCGGCTGTAATTAGGTCAGGGCCCGACCGCCTCCTGGGTAGTTTAGTCCTGCTGGTCCCAAACCCGGCAGGGAAACATAGCGCAGGCTTAAGATGAGAGGAGTGCAGGGCGGGTTGAGCCTGGACTCCGGGCAGAATTCCTGAGTTTCCTTCCCATATTTTCGGCCTCTGGGCTGGGCTGTGGTAACCCTAGAGCCTGGTCGCGCGCGGTCCATCCTCCGGTGCCTTTGCATTCGGAAATGAGAAGGGACGCCCATTTCGGGATGGCTTCTAGTTACTGCATTTACATGGGTTTTCGCGGCCCCTGTGGGCTCTTCTGGTGCCTTCCGGGCCCAGGAACCAAGGTAGAGGCTGAGGCAGGGAGGACACGGCCGGGGCAGCTGCTTCACCAGCGCGAGAGCACCGCCCTCCACCCCCTACCCCCACCCCGCCCGGCCGACCCCTTGCGTCGGTTTCCGCCTGGCGCCCAGGCTGCCAGGAGCACAGGATCCTGAATGAGAAGTGATTGGCCTTGAGAAGGCAGTTCTAGGTCATTCAGCCTGATTTTGCAGCATCCCTGGCCCTACCTGCCCTTGGCCATCCACGTTGAACCCACCATTTCAGCGACGAATCAAGCAGTTCCTCTTGCCTGGCATTTCTGGTCCCTGGCAATGACACTCCCCTCCCCGTTTCCTACTTTTTAATTCATTGCTTATTCTTTAAGGCTTAGTCCTAATACCAACTCCTCCGTAGAAAACCGGCCCCATTCTTTGGGATAGTTACTCGATTCCTCTTAAGGAGTGCAGGCTGTAGAAGTGGTGCCCAGTTAGAATTGTGGCTATGCCATTTAAAATGCCCTATGACTTTGAGCAAATTAGTTAACCTCAATGAGCCTCAGTTTTGCTTCTCAATACAGGTGGTACTTGTACTTCAAGGGTTTTGTGAAGATTAAATGTAAAGTTGTTAGAACCTAGGTGTTTAATAATTGTGAGCACTGTTATTATCTGTCCTCCAATGTATTTTCTTTAGGCCTGTTATAACGTTTGCCCTTTGTGTTACCATTATTTGTTCTTATCTGCCCTATTAGAATTAAAAGCTGGAACAGTGTCTTGTTTACGTCAACATACAACAGTGTTGGGGAAATGTTGTATTATTTCTCAAAGTTGAATTCACTCTCCTTCCTATTGCAGTAGTCTTAAAGTCTTTCTTGCCTGCTTAACTTTGCCTTGGTGTAGTTTTTCTTTGAGCATGTATGTTTAGGTTCTGTGCTCATTGTTTCTTCTTGATTACAATGGTGTCTCATTTCTTCTTGCTGACTGAGAAGTGCTTCTCACATGTCCTCTGAACTAGAGATTCATCAATTTGGACTTAAAATAGAGCTTTGTGGAGTGAAGCTACTGCTTCAAGTCACTGCAGTTGGTAGTGTGTGATATGCAGGATGTGGAAAGGGTGGTAGTCTGTTTGACAGCATCCCAAGTGAGGTGAGTTCATCTTATGGAAGTAGCACCAGAAAACTATAGCACAGGCCTATCCCCTTTTCTTTCCTCTCTGTTATGAAAGGAGCATGAGAAAGATGCAATTTTCAAAGAAACAGAACAGCTGAGAACACAGTGCCCTTTCATGGGACACTGGGTTTGGTGAAGGAGAGAAGCGAGAGGAAACCAGACAGGAAGGGTTGCAAACAAAAAGCCTTCTGCAGTGGTGCAGGTAGTGTGGAGAGGGGTACCTTAAAGTACAGGGAATGAAATCGGTCCATTTAAGATGAGGAGGTGAGGTGGAATCAGAATGAGATGGAATAAAATAAAAGATGTTTGAGAAAAACAAAGGCAGCAGACAGAGGGGAGTTAATTAGGGGCATGGGTAACAGGGAAGGAAACTGACAGTCTGACAAGCTACTTGCATCTGAAGGGAAATATCAAGCACTTATGGACTTTAGAAAATTAGAGGACTTAGGAAGAGGGGGTTTGAGACCTGGCCTCTCCCACTTGCCCTTCCCCAACACACACATGCACAAACATAAATTGGTATGTTGGTAGTTTAATGCCACCACAAATTCTCCCTCATGGGCTAGTAGAGGCTAAGAAGATGAAGTTCAGGCTGCTGATTCTTAGTTTTTCTTTTTCTTCTTTTCTCTAACTGCCTTTTCTTAATGTCAACACTGCTCCCTAAATCCCTTTTGCTTACTCTTCCCCTTCTGTTTCTCATATAGGTGCAGGGTTGATGAGGGCAGATTCAGGACGTGAGAGTGGAGTATGAGAAAGAAAAATGGATTAAAACGATGTTGAAAGAGAAAAAAAGTTTACTCCTTTTTAGTATATTTAGTATATGTGGAACTCAGGCTGGGACTAGCATGTAAAAGTACTATACAAAGAAAATGAAATGGAGTTAAGTGAACTTATGTGTTTATAGATCCTGTTGTGAGAACATAGAAGAAAATTACTCAGGAAAGTCTCGGCTTCTCCTGAGGAAGGTCCAAGAGAAAACAGTGCTTAAAGTCAAGTCAGACAGATGAGCATCAGACATCAGTAGGATCTTCCGGGTCTGATGCTCGTACAAAGGAAGCTCTGAATGCTCTTTCCTGGAGCCTTTTAGCATTAGAGACTTACCCATCTGTCAGGGCTGGAGGAAGAGGCTGCCCCTCCAGGAGTCTTCCCACTAGACAGACTCTGCCTGGGAAAAGCTGGTCCTCCCAAGGCCCTCACCATGGCCCCTTTCATTTCTTTATTTCGAAAACTGTAGATGATGGGGTTGCACATGGGGGTGATGATGGTGTAGAAGAGGGAGAAAGGCTTGTCTTTGTCAGGACCGTGTGTGCTGCGGGGGTTCATGTAAGAGAACATGGCTGAGGTATAGAAAAAGATGACCACAGTCAGATGGGAGGCACAGGTAGAGAAAGTCTTTCCCCAACCTGAGGAGGAGGCTCTGCCCAGGATGGAGGCCAGGATGCGGGCATAGGAGATGACAATGAGCACCATGGGGCTGAGCAGCACCACAATGGCATCAGCAAAGATCACTCTCAGACTAAACTGGGGGTCTCCACAAGAGAGGGTGATCACTATGGGGGCCTCACAGAAGAAGTTTTCTATGTGGTTGTCTCTACAGAATGGACCATGAAATGTCATGTAATCAAGCAGGATGCCATTGATCAGCCCGATGAACCAGGCAGTACTCACCAGTCTCACACAGACCTGCTGGCTCATGATCTGGGCATAGCTAAGTGGGTGGCAGATAGCAACGAAACGGTCATAGGCCATGAAAGCCAGGAGAATGCACTCAGCCACACCCACTCCAAAAACCAGATACATTTGGGTTAAGCAGGAGGCAAAGGTGATAGTGTGATTCTTGACCACCAGGTGGATCAGCATCTGTGGGATGGTGGTGGTGATGAAGCAGACATCCAGAAAGGAGAGGTGGCCAAGGAAGAAGTACATGGGGCTGTTGAGCCTGGGGTCTGTCCAGGTGATGAAGATGATGAGGCCGTTCGTGGCCATGGCAAGGCTGTAGAGGGCTAGGAAGAGGGCAAAGAGCAATGCCCTTGTGGAAGGGGAGCTCTGCTCAAAGCCCACTAGGATAAACTCTGTCACTTTGCTGACATTCCTTAGGTCCACTGGCTTGGACCTGCCTGAGGAGGAAGGACAGGAAAAGCAAGAGATAGTTTTAGGATAATGCAAGGTACTCACTTGGACCCAGGATCACAGCTATAATTGCACAAGATGAATGAATGGTGGTAAACATTTTGGACCTTTACTAAACATTCATGTAATTGGCAGTGTTATGGGAGGGTAAAAATGCCAGTCACGTAGGCTACATACATGGAATCATAATATAAAAAATTAAGGAAGTTGTGGTTATACTTTATTCTAGTTTGATCTGGCCTTAAGTGAAGTAAAGTTCCAGGACCCTCAATACTGAAGGAATATCCTTAAATAAAATGTATTCAGAGGTGAAAAAACAAGACAATTGGGCCCAGAACCCATGCCAAACAGAGGACTGGAGTGTTTGAAGTGAGAGTACGGTGGCTGTTAGCTTATAGATCATACTGAGGAAACACTTAACTTTTGAAGATGTATTTCTCTAGGAAAAAAAAAAAAGGCTCAACTACAGGATCTATTTAAAACAATGAATTGGTTGAATTTTCAGGGAAAATAAAAACATGCTAACCCTCTGGATCTTCCCTTAGGTGAAAATGATTTCCATAATTTGAAACAATCATGCTTAGCTCCTCAATTATGCTACCTCTTTATAGACTCACTTCCCCAGGCTGCTGCTGTGTTAACCACCCATGCTGTGCATGCTGGAGATGGGACCTGGTTGTGAGCTCTTGGATGCTTCTTAACAGGAGACAGTTTTCCTGCTGGGATTGGAATTTAGAGCAGTACATCACTGGGTGAAAAGGATCAAACCATTCCTGTGAGAAAAGGGAATTATGATAAGGGTACAAATTCAATCTTTCTGGATAGACCTTCAGAGGATTTTCATATGTTCATATGTATCCAGGACTAAATCTTGTCCATCTTCAGAGAATAAGCATTCAGAATTCTCAGCTCTTTTATTCAGTATTGTAAATTTTAGGAAGTCATTATATTCATATGAAATCTCTCCTCTTCATCTTGTTTTGGAGTTAAGGTGTATCATATAGATCCCTTCCACTCTACTTCTTAATCTTTTCTTCTCCCCTTCTCATCTCTGATGGTGGGTGTCAGCCATTGAGCTACCTCTGGTTGAACTCCCTTCTCTTCTGTATGTCTTTACATCTCTATGTTACCTGTCTTAATTTTAGAAGATGCCTATGTCATTACTGCCACTCTTTTCAGCTCTGGATTCCCTCTAGGTGTTTCCTGATAGGTCAAGGCAGTGTTTAGGCATTAGGCCATTCCCACCATTGCTACTTTGGAATGATTCCCTAGAACTTGTACTTAGAACTTTTCCTCTTGTGAGCCCAGAAAGGGCAGGGAGGGGTAGAGAGAACTGTTTAATCCAAGATGTGGCTCAGAATGCTGGACCCAGTAGACATGTTGAAGGTGAGGTCAGAATTTTGTCAAGAGAAGTCAGTAAGCTAAACTTCAAACAGCTAGGACTTGACCAAGAAGAAACTGAAGTTCAGCCTAAGGAATAACTAGGACCTATAGGAGTATAAATGTCTACTTGAGGTTCACTGTGCCAGAAAGAATATTCTATGATACCTGGTGTCTAGTGACTTGTTAACTACCATCAAGGGTTAATAAATCAAACCTTTGTATAAATAAATGGGACAATATCCTGAAAATCTCATCCTACCTCATTCTGTTGCTTGACTGGTAATGATGTTCGTCACTGAAACATGTGGCAAATAACAAAGAAACTCTCATGGTGTTTGAAGAACTTGTCCAGGGAGGATGGTCTCACTGGTGGGCCACTCTGGAAAAGAAGTTGTGTATGATGACCTTGTTAGTTCTTTGACAACTATATCATTGGTGATGAATATTTACTTAAACATTATTAAGTTATGTGTGTCCTGTACTTTATAGAATAGGTGTGAAACCCTACATTTCACATATTCCATTTGTTAATTACCTATTCTCCCACTTTTTTTATAGTGTAGGTTTTAACCTTCTCAGGATTTCAAATTTTGTCTCAGTGCTAAGTAATTGAATTCTTGCACCTTAACAAAGTATTAGAAAACTGAAGTTAACATTAAAAAATTATATAACATGATCAGGTGGGATTCATTTCAGGAATTCAAGGACAGTTTTACTAGTCAATGTGATATATCACATTAACAAAACAAAGGATAAAAATCATATGATCATCTCAATAGATGCAGAAAAACAACACTATACATTTATTAGAATTATAGAATAAAATAAGGCCTGACAATTCTAAGTGCTGACAAAGAAATGTTGCCAGTGAAACTCATACATTGCTAATACATTGCTGGTGGGAATGCAAAATGGTACAACTTCTTGTAAAACAGTTGTTACATTGTAAAATTATTATAAATCAATAAAAAATGTTTAAAAAAAACCAGTTGTTAATGTCTCATACATTTAACCATACAACCTAGAAATCTCACTCCTAGGTTTCTACTCAGGGGCATTAAAAACCTAATGTTCATACAATAGCTGTATGCAGATATTTATAGCAGCTTTAGTCATAATCATCAAAAACTGACATTTTGAGTGGTGAATAAATACCTTCAAGTGGTGAGTAAACACACTGTGGTACACCCATACAATGAAATACTGCTCAGAAATAAAAAGGAAAAACTACTGCTATATATACAACACGGATGAGTCTCAAATGCACTATAAAAATAAAAGACAGAATCAACAGGGTACATACTGTATGATTTAATTTATACAACATTCTGGAGATGGCAAAACTATAGGCACATAAAACAGTTCACTGATTGCCAAGGCTTGGGGGTAGATGGAAGAGTTGACCAAATTGATTACATAGGGGCATGAGGAAACTTGGGGGGATGATGGATGATGAAATTTTGAGTTATGTGTCTTTGATTGCAGTGATGGTTAGAAGACTATTGTCAAATATCATACAACTGTACACTAAAAAGTGTAAAATTTACTGAATATATATTATATCCTAATAAAAAGATTTGGGGTAGGATTTCCATTTCTGAACCACCCTTCCATCCCCACACCCCACAAAACTATAAAACTCAAATAATGCTATATAAAATAGTTTTAAAACCTTGTAAAGTTCTTGCTGAAATTTCAAGAAAATAAGGAAAATCTTCAGTGGGCAAAAATAAAGAAAAAGCTAAAAATCAGAAGGACAATCAGGTACTAATACCATGTTTGCCAGGGAATGTTTGTGGATCTCAATAAATAGGCTTCAGATGACTACACTAGAATAGGAGGCAAGCCCTTTGGACCTGAACAATGTAGGAAGTTGGAAATGAGATCATGGCTAAAACTTATACCCTCACAGTGCTACACACTCAGTAATAGTGGTCAAGGAACAAATCCTCCCACTGGCAAAGGAAAGCAACATGGATATTTGTCTATGTTAGCCTGGGTTTCGGGGGAAAAAAATCTTCCTTGATAATTTAGAACCACAAACTTTTGCTCTTGAATTTATATTACATACCTAGTCCCAGAATAATAATTCTAAGCCAAATAATTATGTAAGGTAAATAATTTTGAGAAGATGGTTCTGACTTGGTATCTTTCTGGAGAAATTGACAGAAACAAACATAAATTCTCTCACGAAATAGACTGCACAGAATTTCCACATGTGAATTCTGGTAAACATGAGCCGATGATCCCAAATTACAAAGCAATCACTTTGAGCAACAGTTAAAAGAAACAAGAAATATCAAACCAGACTCCTCAGTATCTTTAGATAGTGGAATTTTTTGGCTTAATAATACAATGTATGTTTAACATGTTCAAATAAATAAAATCTGAAGTTGAAAACAGGAGAAAGGAACAAGATAGTATTGATAAAGGCAGGTATATTGAAAAGAAACAAGTAGGACTTACATTTTTTGAAATTAAAAACTTAGACATTTCAATAGTGCATTACACATAATAGAAGAAACAGCTAGAAAATGTATAAGATGGAGCTAAAGAATTACCCAGAACACAACTCAGAGACAATGAGATAAACTAAAAAGAGAGTTAAGAGATATGGCAGAACAAAATGAGAAAAAAATAACATATGGTAATGACTAGAAAGAATGAAGAAGAAACAATATTCAAAAAGATAATGGCTGAGTGATTTTTTTCCCAGGTTAAAGAAAATTTTTTTTCCTTAAATTTAGAAGGGATAACAAATCTCAAACAAAATAGATAAAAATAAACAAGGAAGTAAATTTCAAAATATCAAATACAAAGAGAAGATCTTCTGGCTTCTGTCTCTTAAGAGTAGCCAGAGAGAAAAGACAGACAGTTGACAAAGAAAAGATACTAGACCAAAGAAGGGCTTTTCAGTAGCAAAAATATAAACCAAAATGGCTGGATTCTGACTAGTCTAAAACAACTCTCTCTCCAGATACCCCAAAAACAATAAAGGTCAAAAAAAAGAAATAAAACTGCACAAAACATATTGCCTCAACAATAAGCAGAAGACAGAGAGTGCTACAAACTTCAAAATACCGTAAGTAGAAAAATAAATACCAACTCCAAACAGATCTATCACTCATGCTCCCCTGGGAAGCTTTTGTGGATAGTAAAGGCCATCCAGAAAATTTGTATAGAAAAAAGAAGAGAGGAATGAGTGGAGTGCCTAAGATTTATTTAAAATCTCTTCCACCAAAAGAAAGTCCACCCAACTTTAGAACTGATGGAAAAGTTGTTCTGGGATTATAGGAAATGTAGTTTGGAGACTCCACCCTCTTCACAATTCCTGTAATGGCTGTGCTGTCACACCGAACTCTTAGCCTCAGTATCTAGAACTCTAGGAAGGGTGTAGTTCAAGCCACATAGAAATACACATTATCTCCTATTCCTTAGGACTCTTAAGTTCTCAAAATCCAGCCACCTCAAGACCCCAACATTATGACCTCAGTTTCAACACGTTTCCTACTGATCCTTATTTTACTGTTTTTGGTGCTGCCTAAACAGTCATTGAAGTAGCAGAAGCTGGAGGTTACAACCACTCTCTTGTTAGATATAGTTCTCAGCATTACAGACATTTGCACTTGTTTGGGTGTGTTGTACGTGTATGAAAGAGAAATGGACAGTTGTGATTTTGAAGGACCTTTTGAATCAACTGTCAACCTGAAAACCTTGTGATATTGAGGTTAAAACTGTGTTTTGGTGTCTGAAAATTCCAGTATAGTTGCAAATTTTTTAGATTTCTCCCTATAAGTGGAAAAATTGATATATGTTAAAAGGGGGAAATGTTTTTTCACAACAAACAATTCACTGAAAAATGCAGCCTGTAATTTGTGTTTTTTGGTTAGAAAGGTGGTCAAAGAAGTAAGATGAAAAGTTTGCATACGTAATATTTCATATGCTTCAGGAATTCAGAATTCAGAATTCCTGAAGCATATGAAATAGGAAGTAGAAACCCTTGCCCAGAATCCTAGGAAACTGCCACTTTTCACTGCCTCCTAATTGTTGAGGAGACTTTTTTTGGTTTTTTTTTTTTTTTTTGTCTTTTTGCAAATTTGTATTAGATTTTTGTTTTATCTCCCAAGTTAATATTGTGCTTGGTTATCAAATGTAGTCAGTCAAAAGTTGAAGCTTTTATTTTTGGGGGGGAAGAAGTTTAGAAAAAAACATTCACTCTAATATTGAAGTGGAGAAAACATTCAAGTCTTTAATCCATTTTGAGTTGATTTTTTTGTATGATGTAAGTTAGTGGACTCGTTTCATTGTTTTGCATGTGGCTGTTCACTTTTCTCAGCACTGTATTGAAGAAAATTTCCTTTCTCCATTGTATGTTCTTAACTCCTTTGTCATAAATTAGTTGTTCATATATATGAGTTTATTTCTGGGCTCTCAATTCTGCTCCATTGATCTGAGTCTGTTTTTCTGCCAATAATATGCTGTTTTGATTACTATAGCTTTGTAGTATAATTTGAAATCAGGAAGAGTGATACCTCCAGCTTTGCTCTCTTTTTCTTAGGATTTCTTTGGCTATTTGGGGTCTTTTGTGGTTCCTCATAAATTTTAGGATTTTTTGTTCTATTTCTGTGAAAAGTATCATTGAGATTTCAATACTGATAGCAATAAGTCTGTAGATTGCTTTAGATAATATGGACATCTAAACAATGTTAATTCTTCCAAGCCAAAAGCACCAAATATTTTTCCATTTCTTTGTGTCTCCTTCAACTTCCTTCAACAATGTCTTTTAGTTTTTGGTGTACAGGTCTTTCACCTCCTGGGATGAATTTATAACTAGGTATTTTATTCTTTTTGTTGCAATTGTAAATGGAATTTTTTTTTTAACCTACACACATTCTCCCATATACTTCATTTTTTAATTTTAAAAAATTGAATTATGATTCATGTACAATATTATATGTTACAGGTGCACAATATAGTGATTAACATTTTAAAAGGTTATACTCCATTTATAGTTATTATAAAATATTGGCTATATTCCCCATATTGTAAAATATATCCTTGTAGACTGATTTATACAGAATAGTTTATATTAATACTAATTCTTCCAATCCAAGAACATGGTATATCTTTCCATCTGTTTGTGTCATCTTTAATTTCTTTCATCAGTGTCTTACAGTTTTTCAAGTACAGGTCTTTTACCTCCTTAAGTAGGTTTATTTCTAGGTATTTTATTCTTTCCGATGCGATTGTAAATGTGATTAATTTCTTAATTTCTCTTTCCACTAGTTTGCTGTTAGTGTATAGAAACACAACATATTTTTGCATAAAGATTTGTACACTGCAACTTTACTGTAGTCATTTGATTATTGCTATTTTTATAAGTATGTTCAGCATTAATATAAACTGACAGTTTTCCAAAGTGCAAGTTTTCTTTTTTTTTTCTTCTTTTTACATTGAACTATAGTTGATTTACAAATTTATATTAGTTTCAGGTGTACAACATAGTGATTCAATATTTTCATAGATTACACTCCATTAAAGTTATTACAAAATAATGGCGATATTTCCCTGTGCTGTACAATATAGTCTTGTTGCTTATTTATTTTATACATAGTTGATTGTGTTTCTTAAACCCATACTTCTATCTCTTCTCCCCCTTCCATTTAGAAACCACTATTTTCTCTTCTGTACCTGTGAGTCTGTTTCTGTTTTCCATATACATTCATTTGTATTATTTTTTAGATTCCAAATAAAGTGATATGACACGATATTTGTCTTTCTCTGTCTGACTTATTTCACAAAGCATATTTCTTAGGTCCATGTACATTAAAGCAAATATTCCATTTTGGCTGTTGACTGAGTAATATTCCACTCTGTGTGTGTGTATGTGTTTGTGTGTACCACATCTTTATCCATTCATCTTTTGATGGACATTTAGGTTGCTTCCATGTCTTGGCTATTATAAATAATGCTGCTATGAACATTGGGGTGTATATATCTTTTTGACATAGTGGTTTTTTTCTTTCAGATATATACCCAGGAGTAGAATTGCTGTATAATATGGTAGCTCTATTTTCAGTTTTTTGAGAAACCTCCATACTGTTCTCCATAGTGGCTGCACCAATTTACATCCACCAACAGTGTAGGAGGATTTCCTTTTCTCCATGTCCTTGCCAGTACTTGTTATTTATAGACTTTTGGTAATAGCCATTCTGAAAAGTGTGAGGTGATATCTCATTTTGGTTTTGATTTGCATTTCTCTAATAAATAGCGACATTGACCAGCTTTTCATGTGCATGTCAGCCATCTGTATGTTGTCTTTGGAAAAATGTATATTCAGGTCTTCTGCCCATTTTTTGACTGAGTTGTTTGTTTTTGATATTGAGTTGTATGAGCTGTGTACATATTTTGGATATTAACACCTTATCAGTGCGAATATTTTCTCCCACTCAGTATCTTTTTGTTTTGTTAATGGTTTCCTTTGTTATGCAAAAGCTTTTAAGTTTAATCATGTCCCACTTGTTTATTTTTGCTTTTCTTTCTTTTGCCTTAGGAGACAGATTCAAAAAATATTGCTATGATTTATGTTGGAGGGGGTTCTGCCTAGGTTCTCTTCTAGGAGTTTTATGGTTTTAGGTCTTACATTTAGGTCTTTAAACCATTTTGAGTTTATTTTTGTATATGGTATGAGGGAATGTTCTAATCTCATTCTTTTACTTGTAGCTATTCAGTTTTCCCAACATTTGTTGGAGATTCTGTCTTTTCTCCCTTGTATATTCTTGTCTTCTTTCTTATAGATTTATTGATCATAGGTGCATGGGCCTATTTCTGGGCTCCTATAGATATCAGTTACATCCAACTGGTCTACTGTGTCATTCCTCTGCCTTTTTACTTAACTTTCTCTGCCTCTGTGAATTTATGTGATCTTGAAGGGGTGTTCTTATGTGGGAGCACCCCTATGCAGACTGTGTGTGCCCAATGCCTTTGGTGGGAGGGTTGGATTGAATGTGGGTGCCAGTCACATCTTCCCTATCATCCTTTGCTGGAACCTATCATCTTGGTAGCAGGTAGGGATGGAGATGTAAGGAATAGGTCCAGCACAGAGTGTGAGATAGGACTTCCTCTCTGTTCAGTGGCCTTTGTGGTCCTGTCAGGGGCAGGATCTAAGCCCAAGTTGCTGGAGCAGAAGCCCTAACGCTCAGTCTCAAGCTGGCTGTGTTTTTCCTTCTCCCTGCAATGGAAGGTTCATTCCAGAGGAAGAGAGTGCTGAACCATGTGGGGCTCATGCCTTTACAGAGGTCTGATGCTCTTCCTGTGTAGACATCTGTGGTTCTGCTCAGATGCAACCCCAATTTGCATCTTATCCCTAATTGTGGCCACCTTAGATCCTGTGCTGCACTGTGGCATGGAGTGAGTGGGACTGAGGCATTTACTCACCTCAGGCTGGGGAGCATGGTAAAATGGTCACAGGAAACTCAAAGCCTGGGGGCAAGCATCCACACAGTCCTCATGACTGGAGTCCAGGCTTCTTTAGCCTTTCTATCTGTCTCAGTAGTTCTCCAACCAGCCAAGAGGGCTTGTCTCCCATGCATAGGATCCCAGGATTGGGACATTCAGCATGTTGCTCCCCTGTTCAGTCCTCAGGCAGGTGTCTACCCAACGCAATCTCTTTTATCCTCTGAGTCTCCTCTATGGAGTACAGGTCCTGACCTGATCACTTTTCTTCCCATCCTACCCGCTTACACATGCATCTTTCTTACAGCTGTGGTTGTACAGGAGTCCTGCCAGTTTCTGCTAGTTTTCAGTCAGAATTGTTACACATGTGGATGTACTTTCGATGTGTTCATTGTGGGGAGATAAACTCAAAGTACTCCTACTCCAACATCTTGATCTCTTCTTCCACTTAATATTTGTAATAGTTTCTGGTGGTGTCTTTAGGGTTTTCTATATATAAAATCATGTCATTCACAAATACTGAGTTTTACTTCTTCCTTTCCAATTTGGACGACTTTTATTACTTTTTCTTGCCTAACTGCTTTTGGTTAGGGCTTCCAATACTATCTTGAGTGGCAAGAGTGGGCATTCTTGTCTCATTCCTGATCTTAGAGGGACAGCTTTCAGTTTTTCACCATTGAGTGTAAGATTGTTTACTATGTCTGCAAGTCTGTTTCTATTTTGTAGGTAAGTTCATTAGTGTCCTCTTTTTCTTTTTTTTTTTAGGTTCCACATATGAATGATATCATATGGTATTTTTCTTTCTCTTTCTGGCTTACTTCACTTAGAATGACGGTCTCCAGTTTCATCCATGTTGCTGCAAATGGCATTATTTTATTCTTTTTTTTAATCACTGACTAGTATTCCATTGTATAAATATATCACAACTTCTTTATCCAGTCATCATTCAATGGACATTTAGGTTGTTTCCATGTCTTGGCTGTTGTATATAGTGCTGCTATGAATATTGGGGTGCATGTATCTTTTTGAATTAGAGTTCCCTTCAGATATATGCCCAGGAATGGGATTGCTGGATCATATGGTAAGTCTATTTTCAGTCTTTTGAGGAATCTCCATACTGTTTTCCATAATGGTTGCACCAAACTATATTCCCACTAGCAGTGTAGGAGGGTTCCCTTTTCTCAACATCTTCTCCAGCATTTATCATTTGTGGACTTTTGAATGATGGCCATTCTGACTGGTGTGAGGTGATACCTCATTGCAGTTTTGATTTGCATTTCTCTGATAATTAGCAATGTTGAGCATTTTTTCATGTGCCTATTGGCCATTTGTATGTCTTCACTGGAGACTTGCTTATTTAGGACTTCTCATTTTTGGATTGTGTTGTTTTTTGTTGTTGTTGTTGTTGTTGTTAAGTTGTATTGAGCTGTTTATATATTCTGGAAATCAAACCTTTGTCAGCCGCATCATTTACAAGTATTTTCTTCCATTCCATAGGTTGTTGTTTTGTTTTTGGTTTCCTTTGCTGTGCAAAAGCTTACGAGTTTAATTAGGTCCCATTTGTTTAGTTTTGCTTTTATTTCTACTACCTGGATAGACTTCTCTAGGAGAACATTGCTAAGATTTATGTCAGAGAATGTTTTGCCTATATTTTCTTTGAATATATGTTTTGAATGAAAGGATGAGGGGCTTATTTGAATATTTTCTCTTCTAGGATGAGGGGAAGGGGTCTCCATGGACTGGATACCTGAATAATTTCCCTATGACTCAGCTTCTTGGGGAGGGAGGGGCCTACCATGCTCGAAAGTTTTCCAATCTCATTACAAAAGTTCTTTGCCAGTGTATGAGCTTGCCACATTTCACTTTCTGAAGTAAACCAAAGAAAGATACAAATAATGGATTGATCATTTTCCAGATTTAATAATCTCAAGTAAAAATCCTACTATTTCCCCAGTGACTTATAATACAGAACATTTCCCAGTACATCTCAGTAAGGCCAATAGAAACTACTTTGAACTTGCAAACTTTTCTCCCTGGGGAAACCTGGTAATAGTGTTGAGCACTCTGAAGAGGCACTTGGGTCCCAGCCAGTCTCTGCCTAGACTGAGTCCCTCTTCCTCCCTCCTTTGATGTGTGTGGTAGTAGGTATAAGGGGTGGAGAAGGAATAGTCAAACTGAGACCCTCAGGACCTCATTAGCATTTGTTACTTAGAAATTCCCAGAGGTTCCAAGTGTGGACATCCCAATAGGCAGCTTTACTTCAGATCAATTAAGACCAGCCTGAGTTTTGCTTTTACTCTAAATGAGTCTCAGGAGGTTAGTTAGGAAGATACCTACAGCAACTCCCTGAGTGACAACCCAAAGAGGATCAGGAGCAGCTGGGATTTATTAAAGGCATGAACAAAGAGCATATGTCCAGGAGATATCCCTAAAGATCTTGTTCTGAACATCTTGAGTAGCCTGGCAACTCCAGGGCTAACTCTCCCTGCCGTGCAACTTAAGGACTGTCCCCGGAAGGCTTTCTCTACTCCCATCCTAATCTTTCCTTTGCAGTCACTTCTGGATTAGTCAGGAGAGGCTGGTCTCTGACTTTGGGACATCCCTGTTAACAGTGCATTTCTCTAATCCATCCCAACCACCAATAGACAGATTAAATCCCTTCTGGAAACAGGACTTTCATCTCATTGTACCCTGTATCACAGATTGTTTCCAATAACAAAAAAGTAAAAGCAATCTAATTATTCAGCAATAGATAAACCGTTAAGTAAAATATGGAACACCTAATAATGACATTTTATGCAGTCATCAAAATATTTGATTATGAGTTGTTTACTGCATGAATACCTACTTACCTATAATTTTAAGTAAAAAATCAGGATGAAGAATCTATATATCATATGAAAAAGCTATGTAAAATCATATTTAGGCAAGGAATAAATGGAAATATATCAAAATGATAACCATGGAAGTCTTATGGATAATATCTCCTACTTATTATTTTTCTTAAACTTTTTCATAGCTTCAATAGCATGTATTACTATCATAATCAGGAAGAACACATTAAAATGTAATGGAGCCATTCACCACAGAGTTATGATTTTCTAATGTAACACCAAAGAAAAATGACTGATCAATTTATTTGTCCCCTAGGGCTGCCATAACAAATTACCACAAACTGGGTAGTTTAAAACAACAGAAATTTATCCTCTCACAGTTCTGAGGGCTAGAAATCCAAAATCAAGATGTTGGCGTGGCTGGTTCCCTCTGGAGGCTCTGAGGGAGAATCTGCTCCATACAGCTCTCCTTCTGGTGGCCGGTGGCAATCCTTGGCATTCTTTGGCTTGTAGACACATTACTCCATCATCACATGGCCTTTTCCCTGTGTGTCTGTGTCCAAATCTCCCTCTTCTCATAAGGACACCAGTCATTAGATAAGGGTCCGCCCTAATCCAGTACAACCTCATCATAACTTGATCACATCTGCTAGGACCCTATTTCCAAGTAAAGTCACACTCACAGTTTTATTTCCAAATAAAGTCTCACTGCTTGGAGAATAAACACTCAGACTTCACTCTCTGTTTTACCTCTCATCTCTAGCCAAATGGTAGAACCCAAATGGAAACCAGAGGGCAAGGGAGCCTATGATAGAAACCATACACATCATCCCCTGGGAACACTGAGCAGGGTGTGGAATGGATTTATAAGGGTGAAAAGAAACTATACAGGACACTGGATATTTATCTAATGTAATAGATGTTTGCAGGTTTGGATTGAGCCCTCATTTCCTCCCTAGTAGTTGTCAAGAGGCTGTTCCTTGACACATGGGCCCCTCTACTTTGTTTCATCAAGGTAAGCACTCAAGAAGAGCCAGAAAGAGAAAATCCCAGTGGAAGCTGAAGTCTCTTATAACCTAATCATGGAAGTGATATACCATCATTTTCCCTATGCTGTATTCATTAGGAGCAAGTCAGTAGGTCCAGTCCACATTTAAGGGGAAAGAATTAAACAAGAATGTGAACAACACTGGCCCCCTTCATTCTCTCTAATAAGATTCCTGATTTTCTTCCCTGTCTTCCTAGTAACCAAATGGTTCAGGGGTAGGTGGGTCCCTTCCCAGCTCTAGGGGATCAATCTTAATTAGCCCAAGCCAATTATGGTTATCCTATTTCCCTTGCCAAGGGTTACTTTATATATTAGAGTATGATAAAATTCTGGTTAAAAAAATGTGAGGCTAATCATCTGGGACACTTTTGAGATTATCCTCATTCTTAAAAGGGACACAAAAATAGGAGAACTTCCTGCTCCTCTGAATGTAGTGGCGATTTTTTTGGTTATTTTGGGTTTTTTGCATTTGATGTTTAGAACCATGTCAGCCATCTTGGAAACACGTGGGCATCCAGACTAAGAAGGCAAACCAACACCAAGTGAGGATGGCAGAGCAAAAAGATTTAGTGAACACCTGGTTACTGAGTTGCTGAATTAACCAACTCTGAATCATCCATCTCTAAAGTCCCTGTTATGTGATTTAACAATGTACTTATTGTTGCATCACTTATGGTTGAATTTATATTACATTCAACTAAAAGTATCCCAACAGATAGTAGTGTGCCTTATTTGTTAAACAGCAGCTATCCCACACAGAGTATCTAACTCTTATTAAAGTCTGTGACCTTGGGCAAATTATTTAAACTCTCTTTACTTCAGTTTTCTTATCTGCAAAATGGGATTAATAATAATACCTATGTCACATATCTTATGAAGATTAAATCCATCAATTTATATAAAGTGAACAATGTCTCATACATTACAAGGCTGCAATAAATTTGAGATATTATTATTATTATTATTATTATTATTATTATTATTATTATTATTAATGTCAGACATTAAGTTAGGCAACTTACACAGTCATTATTTTCTTTCCAGGAAGGTAGATACTACTACTTTTATTTTACTGGTGAAAAAACGAGATCAAGCAGAGGAAATAATTTATTCAAAGTCACACAATAACTATATTAGGTAGAGACTAGTGTACCTTCATTTTATAGATATGAAAATTGAGTTTTAGTAAACAGTAGAGCCAAAATGTCAGCCAGACATTCTAGCTCCAGAGCCCATGCTTTTAACAACTATTGAATGTATTGGCTCCTCAGATGGATCATAAGTTATTGAATCATACTTTTATTGTTGGATAATTAGTTTTATAAACTTCCAAAAGCTGTTATAAGTAAATGAACATCTTGTACATATATCCTTGGCATAGTTAAACAACTATTTCTATATGATAAATTCCTAAAAGTGAAGAGGATCTGTTTTTAATGTCCAACGATGCCTTGCAAAATCAAAGGAACAAAAATAAGAAATTAATAAAAACTTTTTAACATGATTTAGAGCAAGGCATGTGAACTAGAGAGGAGAGAGATCTTTGTCTATTCTCTAAACTGGACTTGCAAATTGGATATGCAAATTAGGAGCAGATCTGTGCTCCTAGCCCCTACTCCCATCCTCACAAATTTAGACTCTTGTTTTTCTGGTAGTACCTTGAGATTAGAGCAAGAGTATGAAAAAAAAATTGGAGGGAAACATGACAGAACATCCCAGGCCTGGGGTTGCTTGCTCTAGTCCCTCCTCCAGCTACTATCATCCTAAGCAGCTTCTTCATCCTCACAGAGGACACAGCAGCCTCCTCCAACACCATCCCAAGACAAGTGAGGAGTGAAGTCCCAAGAAAATCTCCAGTAGGTTTTGGGGGCTGTATTTAGAAAGGGGAAGCTCATGTCTAAATCCCTGATTGATGCTCACAGAATGGTGGAATTGATGATGTTGCCATCAAATTCTAGGGGAGGGGGGAGCAGATATTTATATATGTTCCTAAAGATGTGTACCTACATTTTACCTTGAAATCTCTGATTGTGAGAGGCTTGCTGTGGCAACTTGAGCTAATGGGGCAATAGGCAAAAATGGCAGTGTGATGGTTAATTTTATGTGTCAATTTGACTAGGTCTTAGGATGCCCAGATATTTGGTTAAATGTTATTTCTAGGTTATCAGTGAGGGTGTTTCCAGAAGAGATTAGCACTGGAATAGGTGTGCTGAGTAAAGCAAACTGTGTTTTCCAATGTGGTTGGGCATCATTCAATCGGCTAAGGGCCTGAAAAGAATAAAAAGGCAGAGGGAAGGAGAACTTTCTCTCTGACTGAGCTATGGCATTTGTCTTCTCCTGACCTTACACTGGGACTTACGTTATTAGTGTTTCAGTTCTCAGGCCTTAGAACCTGCACTAGAACTAAACCACCAGCTTTCCTGGGTATCCAACTTGCGGATGGCTGACTGTGGGATTTCCCAGCCTTCAGAATCATATGAGCCAATTCCTCATAATAGACCTCTCAAGATATATAAAATTTATACTGTTAATCCTTCTCCTGGCCTTTCCCAAAGGGACTTATGGCCTTTTACCAGAGTTACTGTGCCTTGGAGAAAATGAAATAATCAGACCTTTTGGGGACTACTGACACTGACTTTGAACTGACACAAATTCTAGGAGACCCAAAATGTCACTGTGGTCCCTCAGGCAGAATAGGGGCTTACAGGAGTTAAGTGATCAATGGAGTTTTAGCTCAGATCCATCTGAAAGAGGGCACAGTGTGTCACCAAACCTATTCTATTTCTTCATTTCAAGAATACATACTCAGCAGTTCGGAGAATCCCCACATTAATTCCCTGACCTTTGGAGTGAGGGTTATTATGGTGGGAAATGCATGTGGAAACCACTAGAACGGACTCTACCTAGGAAAAAAGTAAACTAAGAGCACTGCCACACTGCTGGGGGGATTGCAGAGATTAGTGTCACCATCGAGGACTTGAAGGATGCAGGAGTGGTGATTCCCACCACATCCCCATTCAACTTTCCCATGTGACCTATGCAGAAGATGGATGGATCTTGGAGAATGAGAGTAGATTTTCATAAGCTTAACCAGGTGGTGACTCCAACTGCAGCTGCTGCACCAGATGTGGTTTCAATGCTTGACCAAAATAATACATCCCCTGGTACCTGGTATGTAGCTATTGATCTGGCAAGGGTTTTTTATTTTTTCTTGATACCTGTTAGTTAAGATCACCAGAAGTGGTTTTCTTTCAGCTGACAAAGCAAGCAATACATCTTTTCTGTCCTACCTCAGGAATATATCAACTCTCTAGCTGTACTTCATAATTTACTTTGCAGGGATCTTGATCACCTTTTCCTTCCACAGTATATTACACTGGTCTATTACATGGAAGTCATTACTGCAAGTTTATTTTAAAATAATAGTAAGAATCTTCTTAGCAGTATGTGTATCATATGATAGTCAAATGGATTGTGTATTCATCATCAGTGAAAAAAGAGCCTATGTTTTCATGTTCATTCATGAAGCTTTAGAAACCATGGGAAATATGTAAGGTCTAAAGACTCCATGCACCTTCTTGCCTCCACTGACCTTGGTGCCTAGGGGGCAGGCCAGCTACTCTGATTAACATTCCTCTTCTACATAGAGCTAAATGCGTAAGTGGACTCAGAGTTCCTCTTGAGGAGCCACACTATTTTTTTTCTCTTTGCAAGCATACCAGAGAGTATAGGTTCCAAAATTCAGAGTTGGGGATTGGGGGAAAGAGAGAGCCCCCACTTAAGCTTTGAGCCTAAGTAACATTAGCTAACTCAGAATTTACCAGAAAGTCCTATATTAGTTTTCAGACACTGACTCAATTAATTAATGATTCCCATTCTGTCACTTTTCCTTACTTCTGAGTCTAAGATGAGATCAGTCATGAATAGGCCCAGTGAAATTTCATAAGGAATCAATATTAGATAAAGCACCTGTCTAGTGCTATCTCACAAGACTTACCTCTGATTCCCCTATGTGAGATCTGCTCACAGTGCAGGTAAGTGTCCCATTTCAAAATTCCTCACTTTTTTCCCCCTTAGCTGGATGTTTTCCTCAAACATCTATAGAAAAATTTTAAATACACAAATGTAAGTAAACTTGAGATTTAATACTTGAGGAATGTGGCAGTATTTCCTGACTTCTGTGCTGTTTAACACTGAAACCAAATCTCTCCTTATAACCAAAGTAGTTATTGTATAAGTGATAGAAAGGTTTCTAGTTATAAGGAAAAGAGCAGGCAATAAGCAAAAGAGGTGAAAGTGAAATGGAAGGTAAGATGTTTGTTGAAGGAAAGTCAAGAGTGAACAGAAGGGGCAAAGACTTCCTATTGGCACAGACTTCCCCTTAGTAATAAATCACTGCTCAATTATTTCTAGTAAATTCTTGTAATTCTTTTTCTCCTCACAGGTCATTCACTCTAACTTATATCAAATTAAACTCAGCTCCTGCTTCATGAAAAAAAGCCAGCACAAATCATTATCCAGTGAAACAATATCTCAACAGGTCTCTTGCTTGCTCTTAGTTCTGACTAAGAAGAGAAATTTTGCTCCTCCATCCTTTCTGGAAGACATACCCAAGTCCTCACAGACTGTCATATTTATGGGCTCCCTCCTTTACCTGTTCATCAGGGGATGGTGAAGAGTGAGCTTCTAGACTACTATATTCTCTAGAACTTTAAACATCTGGCATTCAGTCTCATATTTATCAAGCAACTACTATGCTCCAGACACTCTTTTCAGATGCAGGAGACGCAGCAATGAAGAAGATGGATAAGTCCCTTGCTCTTATGATTGTAGATTCCAGAGGAAGGGGAAGTTAACTATCAAATCAATGAGTAAACAAACATAATATTATTCAGATAATAATAGACATTATACCGTTTTAAATTGGGTGGTCAGGGAATGACCTGAGACAAGAATAATACGAACAAATACTATGCCCAAAATAGGGAGATTAAAGAAACACATGCTTCCTAAATGCTAAGATGCCCAGATCTCTTTCCCCACTTAACTCCTAGTTGCTAGAAGCATGGTCTTAAGCCTCCAAGTAGAAGACTGAAGTGTCTTCTCTGAGGAATCAGAGCAGTATAAGGAAAGGCCTAAACATATTGATATCATTGCCTCCTAACCAAAGACCTAACCAAGATTAAACAATGAAAAAGCTCAGAGTTGGTAAGTCCCACCAAAGCACTTGGAATTTCACCCATATTTTAGTCTTACTCTAAATATGAACAGATAACCAGGTATTACTAGGTAAATGAAGAAACCTTCCAATATGAAAGATAAAGACCGGGGTTGGGGGGGAGGGTACAGCTCAGTAGTAGAGTGTGTATTTATCATGCATGAGGTCCTGGGTCCAATCCCCAGTACCTCCATTGAAAAATAAACCTAATTACTCCCCCTCCCCACAAAAAGAAAAGTTCGCAAAAAATAAAGATAAAGACCAAATCAAACTAACAGGAAAAAAAGGGCAACTAGAAGAAACAGAGAATATTCAGAGAGAAGAAAACCAAAGTCAAAACCCAAAGACATCCAGAGAGATGATATACATCAATGAAGCAAGTACAGGATGCTATAAAAAGAAATACTTAAAAAACAAAAGCTCTTAGAATTAAATATAACAACGAAAATGAAAATTTCAATAGAAAAGAAGGAAAATAAAGTTAAAGATAACTCCCAGGAAGTAAGATGAAGAGCCAAAGAGGCTATCACACAGGAGAAAACCATCAATAGTTAAAATTTTTTCCCTCAGAATTGAACAATTTATTAGCACTGCATGAATTTGCAGATTAAAGGATCTAAAAAGGCTCAGTGTGATAAAGAAAATTAAAAAAAAACACTGAAGTACACTACTGTAAAAATACAGTACCCTGGGACCGTACTGTAAATGTAGAGAAAATTCTGTAAGCTTCCAGATGGATAGAAATATAGAAAAATAGAAATCATAAGATAAAAAGAATCATAAACCCAAAATGGTTTTATACTTCTCAAATGCAACTCCAGAATCTAGAAAACAATGGATAAATATCAAAGAAAAATATTATTTCCAATGTAGAATACTATACCAAATGAAATTACCAATCAAGTGTGAGGGTAGAATAAATAAACTTTTGACATGCAAGTTCTTACATTTACCTTCCTTTCACTTTTTCTTAGAAGATACTAGAGGATAGTTTACTCCGAAAAAAAAAAAAAAAGGAATTAAACTAAGAAAAGAGGAAGATACAGGATGCAGAAGACAGGAGATCTATAAGAGAGACAGGTAAAAGAAATCCTCGATGATGAAGCCTTTAGATGAGACTTATGTACTAGATTGGAGCAGTGCTACTCAAAAGTAATACATATTAAGGGCTGTCATCCCCATTCCCTCTGTCATTATTCCATTTTTTAAAAAATCTTCACAAGCTTCTGTTAAGTGTATTCCACCAAAAAAAGATATGGGCACAAGTTTCAGGAACCAGGGAATCTAAATTAGAAGAAAGCCAAAGGGAATTCCTAGGACGGCAGTGAAAGGAAGCCCCAGGCTCACAGCTGCAGAGCAGGACCAAGAAGCAATAAGGGCAGAATGAATCTCTTAGAAGTGTCTTAGGGTCTGTCTGTTGGTCTGCCTGTTTGTCTCTCTTTCAGTCCCCCATAGACTCACAAACACACACACACTCACACACTCTGGACTGATATATTAGCTGATGAAATTACTCTGTGGAAAATTATAGTGAGAGATAATCAGAAGATATGAGAGGAAACAGCAATTGGCAAAAGAAATATGACTGTGAAATTGTGAAAAAACAAAGCAATTATTAACTTAGGGGAAAGATTTAAGAATGTAAACATAGCACATTAAAATAATCTGATGGGAATATCTGGACAGACAATAATCATGTAAATACTGAACACTGATTTAACCAAAAACTATACTATAACTCTACAGGGAGGATGTGGAAGGAAGAGCCGAGAGGATGGAAACACACCAGAGCTAAATCCTCTCTACTATTTCTATCTACCATAATTGGATGACAAAGGACAATGTCAAAAATGCATGAATGAACAAGATTAGCAATCTGGAGATAAGTAAACAGAGATGTATAAAAGACACAGCTAGAAAAGCAGTCAAAAGTTGTTGCCTCTGGGGAGGAAGATTTGGAAAAGCAAAGAGGAGTAGGGTAGAGAGCCACTATATTTACACTGAGTGTTTCAGTACTATTTGATAACTCTTTAAACTTCGTGCATGTATTATGTTAATCAAAATCAAAAGTAATATTTAAAATCCCTGGGTTCCAAGAGAGGCCATAATACCTGATTTTGGTCTATATATAAATTGGACATTGACTCTGAATATCCAGCTTGCTCTCACCTTGTAAATGCCTGGCTTACACTCCCCTCTTTATGTCCTAAAACGCACAATGAAATCTCGTGGACATAGAATATGGGTGTGCAAACTACACCCCTTAGACAAAATTTGTCTGCCACCTGTTTTTGTATGACTCATGAGGTACAATTGGCTTTTACAATTTTAAGTGGTTGAAAAAAATCAAAAGAATAGTATTTTATGACAGAAAATTATATGAAATTTGTCTTTCAGTGTTCATGCTCATTTGTTTACATTTTGTCTATGGCTATTTTTCTCTGCTACAATGTTAGATCTCAGTAGTTGTGATAGTAACTGCAGTCAGTAAAGTAAAGAATATTTTCCATCTGGCCCTTTACAAAAAAGGTTTGCCTACTTATAACCTAGAAGCTTAGTAATACAGGATGAGTACACACAGGACCATCTCTCCTCTTTCAGCATCCTTCTGAAATCATACTCCAGAAATACACACACATATAAGTAAACACACACTCTAAATTATCAGAAAATCATATCCCTTAGCTTCACCATTGAAGCTTTTCATCAAATTTCATCACAGAAATTTTATGGCAGTCCCCGTTTCCCAGCACTATGATTTTGGAATCATTAACTTATAGTTTGTCATCTTCTCAATAAGAATAAAGAAAAACTGAGGCCCTGACTGTAAGAAAAGTAGGGATGCTATCTTCCAGTCTAGTATTACTGTCAGTAGGAAGAGAGGGAAACTGGGAAGGTAGATGATCCAGAAAAGAAAAAGCAATTAGAAACGAGCAATATTCTGATTTTCTTCATTACAAGAGGGTCTATCTCCCCAAAGGTAGTACTACTAGAAACCCTAGGAAAATGAAAACTGAAATCTATTTTTTCATTACTAATATGAAATCTAGATTCATTCTCTATAAAATTGACTCTAGAAAGTTAGTTTGCCTTCAAAACCTTTTCGTGAGCCCTAGGGTGGTCCCAATATGAATATGCTTCTCAGAAAGTGAGATTAAGAACTTTTGGGTGGGGATGAAGGATAGAGGTCACAAACAGTTCTCTGTCCTGTTAGTCTAAACTAGGCTTAAACTGAGGCGGGAAGCCCGGTAAAAAGACCGGCAGGACCCCTAGGCACGGCGCTGCTCTCCTCTTAGCACCATCCGGTTCCCTGGCCCAGAAACTCTATCTCACTTTTTACCTCTAAAGCAGCTAACTTACACCTAGAATTCTATTGGTTCCCTGAGCTCACTTCTGATTGGTTATTACTCTCACTCCTGATTGGTTATTACTCTCACTTCTGATTGGTTATTACTCTCACTTCTGATTGGTCCACTTCTCTAACTTCTGATTGGTCCATTTATAGTACTTCATTTGCATGGAGCTCACTCCTGATTGAGCTATTTCTACAAAGCTTGTTCCTGGTTGGTCAACTTCTGTTGTACTTTATTTGCATATGATGTTGCAACGTGTAAAACTGGCAGCCTTAAAAGGCCTGTGTAAACCTACAGACAGGGTCCAGAGCTTGAAGTGCTAACTCCTCTGGGCTGCTGGCTTTTTGAACCTGAGTTCTCCAACTCTCTGAGTGCTGCTTCGGTCTCTCGCCCAGTAACGCATTCTTCTGCAACAAAACTTCTGAAACTTCCACTTACCTATGCCTTCCCTGTCCCTCTCATCTGGGATACAGAAGACCCCTCTTCTTAGGGCAGTTCTTCAGGTTATGGTTCCGTTTTAGCTACTGGGGAATTCAGTGATGCCAACTCCACCAAAAGAACTCCCTAGTCCTTTTTCTGGATTGTGACCTGAACTCCATTCCTTGTTGCTGTAGCATTCAGGGTTAAGGCTTCTTGGAAAACTGGCCTGAATTTTGCATAGACCTGAGGAATAAGAGAAGGGAAGAGAGAAAGTAGAGTCCTGTTTTCAGGGGCTAGGGACAGTAAAGAAACTTCCCAAAGATTCTGGCCTAAAGCGTGAGCTAGGATCTACTGAGATATAGGGTAATGAGAGTTAGCAGGACCTTCCAATCTCTACTTTGTTGCCCTGAATTATACCTCTAGTTTCATTCATTCCCTTCATGACCTCTGCTGTGTTTCAATAGTTAATAAATCCATGCAGAGACAAATCAATACTGGGGGCTAATGGACCTCAGGAAAAAATCACTAACCTCTTCCCTCAAAAGATTAGGGGCCCAAAAGAAATATAAATCTTCATAACACAAAGGAAGGACACTGGCCCAGACATAAACTCCTTCTTCACTGCTCATTGTTTTGTGGAAGGAAATTTTCAAAAACATTTACAAGTATTCCACATACTGCATTTGTGTGTGTTCTTATGGGAAACAAAGAGGCAATGAGCTCCATTCCTTTTCTCCAACTCTTCCCTTCTAGCCTCCTTCCCTCTCTGATCATCAGAGTGCCCATCTCACCTACTGTGTGAGCTTCCGGGACTCCTTCTGCAAGTTTTCACTTATGTCATGGTCACAAATTCCTCACCACTCTTTGGATGCTGCTACTGAACCCAGGACTAGATCTTCTTGGGCAGAATCTGTTCCTTGGTGTGGATCTGACCTCAACTTCTTTACACATAACTGCCAGAATTGAGTCAGAACTAATTCAAAGAAGCTATGGCAGAAAATCTTAGGGCCAAAAGAGTTCCTAGTCAGGCTGAATTTCTGTTCCCATGAGTTTCACTGCAGGGTACTCTTCTGGCTCCAATGCCTGGCCCTGAAAGCATTATCTAGCTCATAGAACAATTTGAGGCCAGAGGGAAGCCAGCTTTTAAGAAAAGAGATATATACTTCAGAAGTGCACCCTTGTGAATACAGGAGTTCTATGGAAATTAAACACTATCTCATTCTATGTGATAGCATTCCAAATTTCTGTTATTTGCCATTCCCTCATGGAGAAAGTTCTTATCCAAGAACTTCCTCTAAAAACTTTTATTTGTGTATCTTACTTTTTCAGTTCTTCAATTATAATTCAGGGGCATCGGGGGACTGGAGAGAAATCAAGTTCAAAATCCTTAAGATCAATATACCTTCTACCATGTGTCAGTGCTTTACGCTCATAAAAATCTCATTTGTGTTCTATCACGGCCTTATGAAGTATTACTATCCCCATTTAACAGATGAGAAAACTCAGAGAAGTAACTTGATTATGTTATATTTAATGATAGAGCTGGGACATGAATCTAGGTTTTTTTTTTTTTAAGACCAAGGCTTTTGTTCTTTCCATTTCCCATGCTGGGGGTCATCACTCAATTAGGAATTCAATTTCTAACGGTATCTAGGAAGGAAAGAATGAAATCCTCTAAAGCCACCATTTCAGAGGTTAGTTTAGAATTGATAATAATAATCATTAGGAGGAGGAGGAGACATGAAATGGAACCAATAATACAGCTTAGGCTGGACTGTATGATACAATTGAATATGTCCACTTTACCAATTTCATGGGTCCCAGGCAACTTGTCACTGGGGATTCAAACAGTTAATCTTCTTGTCCTGAAGCTCAAAGGCAGGGTAAGCTCTCTTTATATTGCCAAACTACACAACATATTCTCTAGGAGCAGGAGACGTCCATTTGTCTAGGCAGAAAAGCCAGATTCTAACATAACCTTTCACTGACACTGCCTGCCTGGCCCTTACCCACGCTCAAAGGTGTGAGAAGCTGTTCTCCAAACTTCATTGGCTCACTCGGAAGTACATTATTGGAGGGAGAGTCCTGGGCACTAGATTCAATGCTTTTGCTATGTAGTGGTGTGACCTTGCACAGGGCCCTTTATCACTCAGTTTTCTCTTCTGTGAAATGAGAAAGCTGGCTAAGACCTATGGTTGGGAGTCAAGCTATGGACAAGGACAGACTCATGGAGCCTCTGACCCACACCATATATTCCTCCCTTCCAAGTCCCCAACCCATAATGGGTAATCACTTGTATTCCCAGAGCCTTTTCTCATGTTAGAGTCAACAAACACCATTATCTACTGGCTTCTTTGCCTCAAGTACTGTGCTGAGCATCTTCACATATCTGGGCTTTCCAGTTGACACTCTCTGTAAGAAAGGAACAAAAACTAAACCCACCTCCCATTTCCCCACCCTAATGCTTAGGTGAACAAAATAAAAGTCCTAGTCAGATTTTGGAACCCTCAGTAGTTTCAAGGAAAGACACTGAAGAATAAAGAGTAGGGTCTCCCTGAAGGGTCTGTTCTTCAGGAGGGTGAAATTTAGGAGGCTGCCAAATTCTACTTCAGATTGTCTATAGCTATCCTCGCACCCATTTCTTATTCTTCTATGTCTCATTAATAAGGAGCACAACAGCCTTTCCTTCAGAGGCAAATGACCACGACATCATTTTGAGGCATACTGGCCTCTCAGATTCTCTCTCAGACTCAGGATACAAGAGGCCCTGAGACTACATTTCCCAGAAGCCACCGCTCTGCTTCCCTGCTGAGGAGGTGCGCATGCTCTATCAGCACCAGATTGCTGGGGGTTGGGTGGGGAGCGATGGGAGTATTGCGTTAGACCCATCCAGCCTTCAGAGTACCAGAAATGGTGAGCAAGAAGATTGGAGCTCTCGGCTTTTTACCCACTCTAGTCGCCCAGTCTTTCTCCATCTTCTTTTGTGGTACCCCTAGGACCCCACGAAAGGGGCTTTGGTGAATTAGCACAGAAATCATTCGTGTAGCTTGCATAATTTTAGTTTTAAGTGTAGTAAGCGGGGGTAGTAGAAATTTGTTAACGGAAGTGAGATAAGCAGTCAATTTCTTATTCCAATCATAAAGCACAAGTTCTGTTGCAGGCCTCAAAAACGGCTCCATTACCATGGCAACAAAAATAGCCCAGGGACAAAAATTTCTGGTTTCCTTCATTCACAAATCAACAAGCACCAGTAGAGGCCCTTCAAATAATATCTGGCTCTTGTTCTCTAGGAGATGAAGTAAAGAGGACAAGCAATCGACAAATATTTATTAAACTCCTGTGCAGGCAACATATTAGACATGGAGGTAAAACAATAAATAAAATGCTGCCCTTTCTCTTAAGCAAACTATTCTAAGGCAGAAATAATGATTGTGATGTGTGGTATGGGAACAAAATGCAAAAACTCCTTAACCGAGACTGTTGAAATGGAGGGCGAGACTCAAGGAAAACTGCCCATAGAAAGCGATGGGTGTAAATTAAGTCCTGAAGTGTCTTAGATTTGGAGATAACTTCAGTCCTCATTATCTGCACACAAAATTAAAGTCCAGATGGTTTAAAGGGCTAAGCATTAAAAAAAAGTAAAAATATTAAAAGAAAATATAGGACACTATTTTTATGATCTAAGGCAGGCAAACAAGTCACAAGACTAAGAAGTTATAAAGGAGAAGATTGATAAAACTGACAGCATAAAATTAGAAACTTATCAATAACAGAAGATACCATAAGCAAGGTTAAGCGACAAGAGAAAGACAAAGGAAAAATATGTGTCATGTATAAGAGCAATCAACATCCAGATGTCTGTGCCCACCAGCCAAAAGTAACACACTGGTAGGCAAACGGAGTGGGTCTAATACCAGCTGCAACAAAAAAGACTGCACGCCATGCAGAACCTGTGAGACACTTCAGTAAGAGGGGATTAAGAGGGGATTGTTTTGTGATTTGGGCTTGTGTTAGGTTTGGGGAGTCTGTCAGAAATCGGGGCAATTCTACAATTGGATATCTTATTATCTAGGAGTTGAGAGGAACTGAATGGAGCTACAGCTTAATTGGTAAAGCAGCAGCAGGCCCTCATGTTACCTGGGAGAAGGACATGTTTGGTCATTTTTTGTGATTTGTACAGTGTTCTTGTTTTTATCTGTGCTCAGACATGGTTAGTGGTTGTATTTTTGTCTTGCTCCATCAGAGTCACAGAATAACCTTGTCTGATGTTGGTGTTCTCTCTAGTTGTTTATGTTAGGTAGGGAATGCCTGGGCCTAGGGACTAGTTACAGGCTAGCTCATCCTATATGATGATACCTGTCATTTTTGTTTCTTGTAGAATTACAAGTCAATAATAAAATCAGTAAACAATCCAATAAAACATTAGGGAAGGATAGGAACAACAATTCACAAAAGAAGAAATAAAAATAAATAAATGCATGAAAAGATGCTCAACCGCACCAATAGGAAAATGCAAATTAAAACACCAAAATACTGTTGGTATTAATTTAAATTTGTCCAAACTTTTTGGAGGGTAATTTCACAATATCTACCAAAATATTTTATGCATATACCTTTCAATCAGGAATTCCATTTCTTAAAGTCTCTCCTAGAGAATTATACGCACATGTACACAAAGAGGAATATAATGGGATATTTATTGTAGCATGTTTATAATAATAAAAACTGGAAAACCTAAATAACTACCAAAGGAGAATAATTAAATAAACTCTGGAATATTACACAGTTGTTTAAGTTTGATCTTACTTAATCTTCTGTTATTTAATTTAAAAAAAAAACACTTGAAAGTCAATATTTATGTCTCTAAGTACATAATAATGACATAACGTTTAGTAAAGAAAGCAGCATTCAAAGACCTAGAATTGCCAAAGCATTACTGAAGAGAAAGAAAGAGGCTGGAGGAATAACTCTCCCAGACTTCAGACAATACTATAAAGCTGCAGTCATCAAAACAGCATGGTATTGGTACAAAAACAGACATAGAGCAATGGAACAGAATAGATAGCCCAGAAATAAACCCACAAACTTTTGGTCAACTAATCTTCAACAAAGGAGGCAAGAATATACAATGGAATAAAGACAGTATCTTCAGCAAATGGTGTTGGGAAAACTGGACAGCAGCATGTAAAACAATGAAGCTAGAACACTCCCTTACACGATATACAAAAATCACCTCAAAATGGATCAAAGACTTAAACATAAGACAAGATACAATAAACCTCCTAGAGGAAAACATAGGCAAAACATTATCTGACATACATTTCAAAAATTTTCTCCTAGTAGAAATAAAAGCAAGAATAAACAAATGGGACCTAATGAAACTTACAAGCTTCTGCACAGCAAAGGAAACCATAAGTAAAAGAAGACAACCTACAGAATGGGAGAAAATTCTTGCAAATGAAACCGACAAAGGCTTGATCTCCAGAATATATAAGCAGCTCATATGACTCAAAAGAAAAAAATAAACAACCCAATCCAAAAATGGGCAGAAGACCTAAACAAGCAATTCTCCAAGGAAGACATATAAATGATCAAAAGGCACAAGAAAAAATGCTCAGTATCACTAATTATCAGAGAAATGCAAATCAAAACTACAATGAGGTATCACCTCACACCAGTCAGAATGGCCGTCATTCAAAAATCCACAAATGACAAATGCTGGAGAGGCTGTGGAGAAAGGGGAACACTCCTACACTGCTGGTGGGAATGCAGTTTGGTGCAGCCACAATGGAAAACAGTGTGGAGATTCCTCAAAAGACTAGGAATAGACTTACCATGTGACCCAGGAATCCCACTCCTGGGCTTGTATCCAGAAGGAACCCTACTTCAGGATGACACCTGCACCCCAATGTTCATAGCAGCACTATTTACAATAGCCAAAACATGGAAACAGCCTAAATGTCCATCAACAGGTGACTGGATAAAGAAATGGTGGTATATTTATACAATGGAATACTACTCAGCCATAAAAACCAACAACATAATGCCATTTGCAGCAACATGGATGCTCCTGGAGAATGTCATTCTAAGCAAAGTAAGCCAGAAAGAGAAAGAAAAATACCATCTGAGATCACTCATATGTGGAATCTAAACAAACAAAAACAAAAACAAACAAACAAAGCATAAATACAGGACAGAAATAGACTCATAGAGAATACAGACTTGTGGTTGCCAGGGGGGTGGAGGGTGGGAAGGGATAGACTGGGATTTCAAAATTGTAGAATAGATGAACAAGATTATACTGTATAGCACAGGGAAATATACACAAAATGTTATGGTAGCTCACAGAGAAAAAAATGTGACAATGAGTGTGTATATGTCCATGTATGACTGAAAAATTGTGCTGAACACTGGAATTTGACACAACATTGTAAAATGATTATAAATCAATAAAAAATGTTTAAAAAAAAGAAAGCAGCATTCATAATTATACATTCATATGGTTCTGTTTCTAAAAGACTTTCCAAAGGAAAAAAAAGATTTAGGAAATACTACTAAATATGAATAGTATATTTAGATGGTGGGGCTTGGGTAATTTTTTTCCTTCTTTCTAATTTTCAGTATTTCCAAACTGTGATTAATTAGTAGGCATTTCTTTTCAAAATGAGTAAGAATCTTTAAAAAATGTAGCAGCCTACAACATGTCAACTGATACTAATTTAGATTAGCTGGCCTGGCAAAATGATTGTCAAAAGATAGTCCCTATGCAGAGAAGAGTTCACATGGGAAAGCAAGATTTTCCAAAAGTACCCAGACTCAACGACACACTTTAAAATTACATGGGCTTTCAAGGGAGAGTCTGGTTACTCTTATGCACAGCTGCTGCCATGTTCCAAACAGATTTAGTGAACGTGGTGACATATTAATACTGCTTTAAAAAGCTTTTGTTATTTTTAATTACCAAGCATCAGGGCCTCTTATTTTATTGCTGATCCTTACCCTAATCCTTGGCTTTATTCCAATTCTGAGCTTTGCCAGAAAGGGTCAGGCATTGGGTGAGATTTCAGGAATGACATCAGGGAAAAATGTGTAATATATTTCTCAGATATAAATCTATTCATCATAAAATATTTAAAACTGTTTTTATAGCCCTATCTGTCACTGAAGCTTAATTTTCAAATTTTTACTTTCTTCTGGAGTATCCCCTTTTAATAACTCAAATGCAGAATGCTCAAAACCAAATATATAACTTCCTCTCAGAATGAGCCATTATTTAATAATTAAACACAGAACTTTAAGAAGAATATGATCAAACGCCAGGCCTTTTAAAATTCTGACAGAAGTGTATCCGACAGTTGCAGATCCCATCTGAGATTATCCAAGTAATTCCACCATAAAGAAGAGAATGGAAAATGTAACCAAGAAGCAATTCTAAGAAGGTCCAACCAGTAAACAGGAGTTAGCGCAAGATTCATATGTATCTCAAGGTCAGGCTCCAAGTGCCTCTCAGACATTAAAGCCCACTAACACTAGATGTGCAATAAGGGATGAGAAAATTCAGCATCTCTCCATCTCCCAAGTATCAAAAATCATTTGACTGCATATGGGAGGGTTTATTTCTGGGCTCACTAGTCTACTTCAATGGTCTACAAGCCAGTCTTTATCAGCACAGGTATTTTAAACCATAGGGGAATAGTGTTCTTTGCCTGCTTATTCTGTAAATCAAAGAAGAATGTGAAGCTGGTGATGGGCCTGAAGGTAGAGAGGTGTGTTTTTTGTAAACTTCAGTAGCCTTCTCTGAGAATGAGTATCAGTCATTATCCTCAGTCAGGCTTCCTCTTCTATAAGAGAAATATTAACCCCTATCTGTTACAGTTTTGATAGGAATTGCATGTAAAATAAATCATTTGTTTAGTACAATGTCTGAACTTCAGTAAATTCTACCTATTAGATATGCTAGACAGTAGTTCTCAAAATGTGGTTCTCAGTACAACAGCAATAGCATCAGCTGGGAATTTATCAAAAATGCAAATACAAATCATTAAGACATAAAGATGGCTAAGAGTTACAGAAAAGATGCCAACAGCACTAATCATCAGGGAAATGCAAACCAAATCCACAATGAGCTATCACCTCACACCTGCCAGAATGGCTATTATCGAAAAGATAGATAATAAGTGTTGGCAAGGATGTGGAGAAAATGGAACCCACATGCAGTTGGTGGGAATGTAAACTGGTGCAGCCACTATGGAAAACAGTATGGAGGTTCCTCAAAAAATTAAAAATAGAACTACCATATAATCCAGCAATCCCACTCCTTGGTATTTATCTGAAGAAAACAAAAACACTAATTAGAAAAGATATATGTACCCCTAATTACATCACAGTTTTATTTACAATAGCCAAGATGTGAAAGCAACTAAGTGCCCATCAATAGATGAAGGGATAAAGATGTGGTATGTGTGTACACACACACACACACTGGCGTATTACTCAGCCAAAAGAATGAAATCTAGCCATTTGTAACAACATGGATGGACATGGAGGGTATTATGCTAAGTGAAATAAGTCAGAAAGAGAAACACCATATGATCTCACTTATCTGTGGAATATTAAAAAAAAAAGTGCAAGCTCATAGATACAGAGAACAGATTGGTGGTTGCCAGAAGTGGAGGGGAGGGGAGGGTGAAATAAATGAAGGGGGTCAAAAGGTCCAAATTTCCCCAATTTCAAGTTATAAAATAAATAAGTCATGGGGATGTAATGCACAGCGTGGTGACTAGAGTTAATAGTACTGTACTGCATATTTGAAAGTTGCTAGAAGAGAAGATCTTAAAAGTCCTCATAAGAAAAAAAATGTTTAACTATATATGGTGACAGATGGCAACTAGACTTTGTGTGACCATTTTGCAATCTATACAAATGTCAAATCATTATGTTGTACACCTGAAACTAATATAATGCTATATGTTAATTACACAAAAACAAATAAAATGTAAATTCTTGGGCCGCATCCTAAACCTATTAAATCAGAAATTTGGAGTAGGACCCAGCAATGTGTTTTTTAAACAAGTCCTTCGAGTGATTCTGATATCCATAGCCAAAGTCTGAAAATTAGTTCCCACCATCACAAAAACAAAAACTGAAACTCTTCTGAGGATATTTATATTTACAAGTATCTTGTTACCTTTATCATTTACACATTTTGGCTGCACCAATTTACATTCCCACCAACCGTGCATGTGGGTTCCATTTTCTCCACATCCTTGCATAAACTAGCAGTAATACTGGGAGTTAATTTTAATAACATGGCTAGTCAAAAACTTGCTGATGGGCAGGGGAATGAGGTAAAGAGAAAACCTGAGTGCTCAAGGCCACTACAAGCACGCTTAAATGGAGAACCTGTAGCGGGAAAGAAAGTCAAAAGACAGAGGAAACACAGGAAGAGAAAGGGTATTTTTCGTTAACCCTTCAGAAATCTCTACACGCTGGAGAATGGATGTCTTGTGGCTCTGCCCACGCCATTCATTCTGACTAAACGCCTTGTTTTCTGTTCTCCGCCCAGCCTAGACCTTTGATAAGCAGCTCTTTCTCACCTCAGGAATCTCCTCAGCCTTCCACTCGGCCAGCGTGTTGCTCTCCCCAGCTTGGCAGAAATAACCTTCGTTCTCTGTGTTCTTTTCGCTCTTTGGCCTCACCCTAATAGACACTTTTCGTCCCTTAACTATTTGGCTTTTTTGGCTCCCTGTGTCCCTCGCAGCACGTGCTTTTTGCGAGCAGTTACCTTCCCTTGACAACGCCTGTGCTGTGCTTGAGAAACCTCTTCCCTCCCACCGGAGGCAAAAGGCGGGAACGCCGCAGGGGCGGGGCCAGGGAAAGCTGCCCTCATTGGCCAACGTTTACTTCCCCCGCCGCGGGGCTCCTGGGAACAGAGGTCGTTCGAGGTGCTTTTTGTTTCGTTTTTCCTCTTAGAGTGAAGCAGTGCACTACTTACTGGTTTTAACTGTTATTTGGTGTGTGGTTTCCCGGTCCTTAAGGCACTTGAGTTACCTTCCTCTGTGGGCACAGCAGCTTTGGGAGGCTCTGCCCTCTCCCTAATGGAGAGTCCCTGGAAACAATAATTTTAATGTGGACTCCTCTGGCCTCCTGAGGGCCCCTCAACCTCCGTAGCTGGCCTTCTGCCTGCATTACTCACAGGTCTTCCCGTTGTGAGCCCTCACTTCTGGAGTTGGGAAAGATTAAGAATTTTTGAAAACTTTTTAGAAGACCTGGTAATGGAGGTTTTCTGAAGATAAAGATTTTCCAGGAATGGAAGAGGCAGATGGAGATCTGTTTCGTGATCAATGCAGGTAAAGTGAACAGAGAGAGGGCAGAATAAGCAGGAGAAGTGTTGCCCATTCCATTTTCTTTGGGATAATTTCTTTTATGGTTCGAAACCCCTTCTTTTTTGTGACCACTGGAGGAGCAGTCCTCCTTGGAGTCTTACTTATTTGGGCATTCTTGCCCTACCTTTAATTTTCTCTTACTGAAAGAAAAAAAAGGTCTGCCCTAATTTCTTCAGAGTAGGTGCTTACATTTTTAAGGCTCCTTTAGAAATACTCACAGTTTATTTATTAGTTATTTTTTGTATGTAGCACTTTTTGTATTTTCTACATTCTTTACAATGCACCTACATTAATGAATCAGAAAAACAGTATATGAATATTACTTGGAAAGAAAAATAACTTGGGGTTCAGAGGCTGCAGACAGGGCAGAATTAATCTAACATATTGTTTCAATTTTTTAGAACTCGGTGCCTTCTTCAATCTTATCCAACTACAAGCACAAAGAGACTTGGTATCTGTATCTTAAGGATCTTAATTAAGGCAACGAATTCCTGAAGAAAGACCCAGGTGAGGAGCATATGAAGAAAGTCGAGATGAAAGCTACTTGTGGAATTAGGAAGAAGGAGCTGCTATATCTGAAAGTTTGTAAGGTGCCAAAATAATAGTTGTCAACAAACTAGGCACTTTCCCTCTAGTCTGGTCCTTTTCTTCCAAAAAGTCATATTTTAGGATTCTTACATATGAGACTTTACTCTCTTCTGGATAATTTTTTTTTTTTTTGTAAAAAGAATTATTTTTTTTTCCTTTTTCAGTTTTATTATGTAGAATTATTGCAGTTTGCACATACACATTATATTGCATGTAAATACATATATACAGTATACTGCACATTTTTGAATATACATATTTGTACTAATTATTGTTTCTAAGAACAGATTAGATCTTTAGCTTTTCAAACTTACGTAGTTATCAAAGGAATAAAGCCAACTACAAAGTAAGAATTAACAGAATGTGATAATCCAATCATAAAGGACAGTCAAATGTGCTTACACATATTCAAGACATCAAAATAATAATTACTTCATTTACATCCTTATTATTGTTATTATTTTTTAGATTCCTCATATAAATGAAGTCTTATGGCATTTTTCTTTCTCTTTCTGGCCCACTTAGAATGACAATCTTTTGTCTCCTTTTTTCTCTGGTGGTTGCCCCATGCTGTGGCCACTGGCCTATGCAACCAAGAAATATAGTCAGACCAAAAGACTACACAAATGGGAGAAATCCAGCACCATATGGTTCTGCTTCTCCGTCTGGCAACTCTTTCTTGGTGCACTGTCTGTGTGCTGACTTGTTAGCCCTGGCCCTTGGAGATCCTCAGGGTCACAGTACTCTGTCTTGATTTAAAGATTGGGAGAAGGTACAGTAAGTGCTCATAGATACTCTTAACTCTGAGCTGTGATCATAGAGATAAACTTCCCTCTGCTCTATAATGGAGATATATAAGGGGACAGGGAGGGTCAACCTTAGAGAAAAGGAAACCTAGCATAGCAGTTAAGAACTCAGGCCTTAGAATTAAGTAGACTTAGGTTTGAGTCCAAACTCTACTACTGACTACTGTGTGACCACTGACATCTGTGTCATTATTATAGTATCCATCCTTCACACTTTGGCCCTAACTCACCTTTCCAGTCTTATCCTGCCACTTCCCTTCTTGTTGTCTACTTTCCCCTACCTGCCAACACTTGTGTTTTAACCAGGAACTACCTGGGAGCTAGTTGGAAAGATAAGACCTCTGAACCCATCCCAAATCTAATGTATTGGAATTTGCACTTTATGAGTGCACATTAAAGTTTAAGAAGCACTAGTCTAAGCAGCTTCCTAGAACATTGATTCCTGGAAGAAACTATGCCACAGTCAAGCCTGTGACTGCTGATTATATGTGAATGTCCTCTGGAAAAGTATGGTATGCTTTACAGTTGGAGGTATTCTTTGAATAATTATTTGAATTATTCCCAACTAAACTTTGTCCAAAATAAGAGGTCTTTGAGAAACTAGCTTCCTTGGTTGCCTTCATTTCCAGCCCTTTGAAATTCATTCTGCACCTTTCTCCTGACTTTCTGGGAGTTTCCTTCTAATCCAGAGAAAGCCTCCTCACCAGTGAGGAGCTTAAGCAGACTCAATCCAATGTTTGCAATATATAATGAAGGATAGAATTAGGTACTGCATGGGGCATAGAAACTCAAAGACTGTCTGACCGTTTTATATCATTGAAAAGACATAAACATTCAGAGTGCTATTAACTTTATGCTATTTTATGCCTTATATTTGAGTAGTCCTTTGTCATCTACCATCACCTCTTCTGAACCTTTGTAACAGTTCTGTGATATTAGTAGGAAGGGATTATTAAGCCTTTTTTTTAAGACAAAGAAATCAGATTTTTAAATGTTGTGATTATTAATGTCATATGGCTGTTAAAAGCTAGGGTATGTATCCATGTCTTCCAGGTCCAGGTTTTTTTCTTTTTTAAAATATTGTGCCACATTGTATGCCCCCTAATACCAAATTAACTTAAAGAAAAAGCAGTATAGGATTGCAGAAGTAATTGTGGTAGTTAATAGGAGAAATTGTTCGAAAGAGTCTGAGGAAGCCTCAGTGAAGAAAGCACTTAGCAGGACTCTGAAGGATGCGCAGGATTTATCAAGACAGAGAATGGGGATGTGACAAGAAGAGGACAAGAAGTAGAAAAGCACAAAGTCTGTTTAAAGAATAATGATTAGACCAGTGTTCTTAAGATATTTGGAATCTGGATTGTTCCAACCCAATTGAATGAGACATCAGAACTTCCCAGGCGTGGGAATTATGTTTAGTGTAGATGGACCACAGTGTTTTTTCTTTCATACTTGCACAAAATCCACCATGCAGAGAGCCAGGGAGACATGACTGCAGATATCTGGTGGGACTTAAAAGTGGGAGTTTCTAGGCCAAGTTGTGTATTACAGACTACCATATTTACTTTTTAAAGGCAGTGTATTACTGGTGGATGGTTGGGAGCAGTTTCCCTCACTTTAGGGGAATACAGGTAGATGGCCTGCAGGACCACAGAAAAATAGTGAACTTCCAAAAGCGGTCGAGATCAAGATCAATGAGAAGTGTGAGAGGGAAACGAAATCCTGGAGATTATAAAGATGATTCTTCGGTGTGCATAGGCTCTGAAAATTCGGATTGGTTTAGACCTAGAAGGAAGTGGCATCTGATTGGTTGTTAAAAGTAAGAAATGCCTCTACCTGGGTGGGGTCTGTTGCCCTCTTACCAGGACCTGCCTTTGTGACGCGGCCTGGCCTCAGCCTTAACTCACCCTTGGTTAGAGAGGTCTAAAGCCAGTGGCCCCGCGGGAGCGGGAGCGGGGCCATGGATGAGCGGGCCGAGTCCACGAGCGAGTCCCAGGGTGCTGAAGTTAAAACCCAGCAGCCCATGGAAAGAACCCTCGGGGGCCCGCCGAGGCGGGGCCGGCGCTCCGTGCTCAAAGTGTCCCAGCTGTTGCTCCGAGCCATCGCTGCACACAAAGGGCTGACTCTGGCCACCCTCAAGAAGGAGCTCGGAAATGCTGGCTACGAAGTGCGCAGGAAGTGCGGCCGCCGCTCGGGCGAAGCGTCCAGGTCTGATGTGAAGGGCACCCTCCTCCGGGTCAGCGGCAGCAACGCCGCTGGCTACTTCAGGGTCTGGAAGGTTCCAAAACCGAAGAGAAAGCCGGGACGCCCGAGGTTGGAGGAGAGTGTTCGCTCTCCAAGGAGGCCCCCTCCCAGGACGCGGAGGCCACGCAGGCGCTGTCCGCGTCGCAGGGCCGCCAGGAAGGCCAGGGAAGTGTGGAGACGGAGCTCGAGGGCGAACTCGAAGGTGAGGAGAATAAGGCCAAGGGCCAAGGACCCGGTGGATTCCAGAGCTAAGGAGGAAGGGAGGGCCAAGGAGGTGGATGAGAGGAGAGGACGGACCAGGAAGGAAGACATCAGGCCTCGGACTCAAGAGAAGAGGCCAAGCTCGAAGCTCAGGGAAGAGAAGAAGCAGGACCCAGAGAAGCCGGTAAAACGGACCATCCAGAAGTCAACCTCGGTTAAAACTGACCGGACTTCGAATGGGCAGGAGAAGACCCATGACCCAAGGGCTGCTCGCACAAAGACTTCCACTAAATCTGAAGGTCTTCGGAATGCAGCCCGGAATCTATAGAGTGGGAACAACCTTCCTTCCTCCAGGCACTGATGCCTTTCCCCATAAGCTCCAATGAGAGCATCTCCTCACTCATTGAAATGGGCAAAACTATTTACAAGACCTTTCCACCACATTGTGTCTGTTTCCTCTTTGCAGCATGTAGAAGGGAAGGAGTGGGTGTTTGAGGTAAGACCTGTAGCAGAAGCATGTGGAAGTGAAACGAGAAAACGGAGTTGAGATTCTGTTCTTGCTTCAGGAGTCAGGAAAATGCCTCTCAGAAAGAAAGAAAATAGGTAGAAGAAAGCCAGCAACTTGATGGGGTTAGGCAAAGTGTTGAATTAATGTTAGACACCCTAGCAAATCCAAATTGAGTTTTGGGGAGAAGGGCATGTAAGGAGAGAAGTGGGGGCATCACTGGGATGAGAAGAATAGACAGCCTTTAGGTTCAGTGGTCCCACTGCTCCAACATGTTCTTACCTGAAATTCCTTTTAGGAAAAAGTCCCTTCTTCCAAGATTGATTGTAATAGGTTTGTAGTTTTTGCCCTGATTTGATAATTATTTTAACTTAGAAAATACGCCTTATATGTTAATCTTCAGTTAAATGACTGTGTGTGTGTGAAAACATCTAGCACAGGGCTTGGCACACAGTAGGTGCTTATCACTGAGAGTTAAAAACGAGTATAAATAATTCCACGATGGAATGATAATGTGCTTCAGTGGAGAACTATACTGGATCAGTGCTTAATGAAACCAGGATTCTAGTCAAAGTTCTGCCACTCTGACCTTAGTTGAGTTATTTACTTAACCATTCCTGGTCTTGGTTTCCTCCTCTGTTTAAAAAAAAAAGGTAGAATTGGACGAGGAATATTTTAGATGATTTTAAGTGTCAGCAAAATGATAAGAGGGACTTAAACTTATGGTATATGCTTTGATTGACAAAATTCATTAAGGGAATTATCAACTGGGAAAGTACTAGCTCCTAGTGAGGAAACTATTAAGATTTACAGAATGCATTTTCAGAAATACAAGATGGGAAATGTTAAATAATGAATAGCTAGGTCTTTTGTTGTTCTTAAAAAAAACTATTAAGCACTAAATACCAAATATGGAGTAAATGTATGATTTCTTTCAGTTCAGCAAGCAGGGATGTGACAATAGCTCTCATGCCATAGGCCATGGCAAGACACAGAAATGGTTCCTAGGAAAGTAAACATCAGAGTAGTTGATTCAGGGAAATAACTTACTGTTTCCAGCTGAAGCAGGAGGAGTAGGGAAAAGGAAAGCACCTGGGAGGTGCTTTTTATTTTTGAAAAGAAGTGAGTGCAGGTGAGAGGTGGGGAGGTATAAGAATAACCTGGGAGCTTTTTCAGCGTATACTTGACCAAGCTTTTCTCAGGAGAGTCTGGTATCTTCTACAAGGGGGAATGGGATATGTATTTAAAACAAACTTAAGTGATGCTAATATTCACTCTCACACCCTTAAGTGAGAATCACTGCTTTAAGCTTATGCTTAGTAACAGCAAAATGCTTGCAGTGTATCTCATCTATAGATGATTTGAACTTTGAAATCTCCCCCTGATGTAATTAGGTTTACTGTGCACTTGAATTGTCTGAGAGTGGCAGAATGAGGCAAACAATCAGAAAATAGCCATCTTAAGATAGGCAACTAGAAACATTGTCTATTGAACACAATCAGAACAAAGTTAATATAATGCCCTTATGATAGCCAGATATATTGCCCCTTTATAGTCCCACGATGTTTTTAACCTAAAGAACTAGATGGTCTAGAATTAGAACGTTTTTTCCCCTAATTTAGAATGGAAAGGACACTGGCAACAATTTGTTTTCTAAATTTCCTAAGAACCATCAAGCTTCTGCTTGTATTATAATGAGTTCTTCATTTAAGCAAACTTCATTCACTCAGTAAACTAAAGTATAAGTACCAGACCCTGAACTTACATAGTTAACAATGATCATTTCAGATTATTTTTCATTGATGAGCTTTAGGGTGTTTGTACTCATGAAACATAAGAAATGACCTTAACTCATAGGTAATATGCTATCCAGATTATCCAGATCATAATGCTAACTGGGTACTTATGTGGAAGAAATTCCCAAGAATAGCTAATCTTATCCCTAGTGTTAGCAAATAACTAAGTGCCTGCAAGATTCTGAACCCTTTGCTGGGAATAAAGATGGATAAAACATAATCCCCACTTTTCAGTACTTACATTCTAGTGGTGTATTTGAGTATTTAACTTTAGTCAGAGCAAATGGAACATCCCTGACATCAGTTCTTTGTTTTCCTTTTATCTCAACTGTCTAGTGCAATGATGATCAGAAAATTGTTGGACTTAAGCATTGTAACAAACCTTAGATGTCCTCTAGCATCAAATATTCAGTGGTTGTTGAGAAAACAGAAATACACATGGCCTTTAAAAATATGAAAAAAGTGTAATTTTACTCATAAGAGAAATGCACATTAAAACAGTAAGATAGCATTTTTAATGAATCCAAAATGTTTGAAAATCTATTCCATTGGTGAGGCTGTGGCGAGACAGGCACTCACAATGCTAGTGGTAGTGTAAATCTTCACGATCCTAGTGGAGGGAATTTGGCTTTCAAAATTACAAATGCAAATATCCTTTGATCCAACAGAACCACTATAAAGGAATTTACCTTTTATATATTAATGCATTTGTGAAAAGCCTTATGTCTAAGATATTTAAGCACCATTACAGTAACAAAACAAAACAAAAAAATAATCTATATCACTAGGGGATTGGTTAAACTGTGAGGCTTCCCTACAGTGAAACAGCATGCAGCTATAAAAAGAGGGAGATTCTCTATGTATTGTTATGACAAACTCCCCAAGATTAAGTGAAAAAAAAAAAAGAAAGACATTGAGTATACCAAATGACCTTTTGTGTAAAATGAAGAAAAATATATCTCTCTGTAATTGTATAAACTCTGGAAGGATGCACACAAAAATATAAGTGGTTCTGTATTGTGAGGGGAAGGTGATAAGAATTGTAGAGGACACCACTTGTGTCTTTTTTTTGTATTTGTCTTCAGAATCATATAAATTGTATCTTCTTCAAAAATGAGGTAGAAATTTCTGTGTAATTGTCAATTATAGTTTTTTTCATTTATAAGGTGGTTTATACTTCCCTGTGCATTATTTTACTTCACCTCAATCTCTTAGCTTTTAAGAGAAAAAGCTAATGTTTACAATATGTACAATTTAGAAATTGACTTTTAACTGCAAATCCAGCGCTCTCTTCACTACAATTAGAGATGTTGAATGGGGCCTCACCATCTACTCATTACCTCTACAAAACATCTTTTTTACATAGGGAAAGGTCAGAAGTTTAGAATTTATACACTTAAGTGTTTTAATAACTCAGAGGTTTCTTGTAGGGGAAGGTGTTCTCAAACACATTGAGGGGGAGTGTGTTTGCAGAACATGCAAACATCTCCATTTGTCAGTGGTCTCAAAACAGTAGGTTTCTCCTATTCTTCCTTCTCTGGGGGCCTCTAACATGACAAAGCTGTCTGGTCAGGCTGCGGAGCACTCTAGCCAAAACCTAAGTGCCTAGCAAGGATGGGAGAACAGGTCATTTGGGGAATTAATAGAGACATCATGTCTGGAAAGGACTTTTTAAAAAAAAGCCAAAGGATTTGGAAGAGAGAAACTGAAGACTCAGCATGAGTCCTGTCAATTTGGGAAAGACATTGGTAGGAGAATAAGAAGGAGGAAGTGAGGATTTCAGTAGTCCACTGGAGCTGGCTGAGAGAACAGGCCCTTCAAAGAACAATCAAAGCTGTTTCTCTCCCCCCTTTTGTCAGTTCCTTCCTCCTCCCCTTTTCATTAGGGGAAAGACCAGACTTGTCAAAAGTTTTACTCCAGGTGACTGGCGGGGAAGTAGGAGTAAATGCAAGAAAAAAGGGAAACACATGAAGCACGGAGGCAGGTGGCAAAACGGCCTGGCTGGCATTCAGAAAGCTGCAGAGGCTTTAAGATCACCCCCTAAGCAGTAGGATGGAAGGTCTTTAACGCAGCTCCCCGGGAGGAGAGCAAAGTCTTTGGGCTGCACCCAGTGCCTGTAAAGAAGTTCCCCCTCCCCATCCCAGCAAACCTCTATGGGCAAGAGGCCAAGTCAGTGGGTCACAGGCTGGTGGTTCCCCCATACCAGCTTTCCATGTTTTCTTCCACACTATTTCTTACCCTATCCTCTTGATACCCTCTACCAGATGGCGATCCTCTTCATCTTCAAAGTTGAATGTGTCTGTTGGACCCAGTTCCTGTCTAACCCCATTTATGCAGGTCTTCTGTGGCTACCCCCCATACTTCCAGTTACTGCCAGTTTGCCTTAGGGAGTCAATTCAGTCACCACCACCACCACCTCAGGCATAGCACCCTAAAGGTCTTGCAAGGGTGGGTTGGCACTTAAACAATGCTGAGATGTAAGGTCTCCTTAAATTTGTACCCTAGGCCCTCACTCACCTCACCCTTGGCTGGGCCTGCTCAGCATTCTGCATCTTCTAGTCTCCAGAATGATTTACATCCCCAGCTGACTAGGGAGTGACTTCTGGGAGCGAAGATTCCAGGAGGACGTGGGAAGTCCTAACTTGTGGTGTCTTAAGGTCTATGTTTTGGGAGGGGCGGCAAGGGGACTCCTGCATTGCTGCATGACTGCCCTGGAGCTGTCCGGTGTTCCCCACTCTGTTGCAGCCCCTTTATCAGAAGAGAAGAGCTGAGAATGGAGAGAAGAGAGGACAGAGGAAATCAGTGACACAGCCAATACATCCTTTATTCAACTGACAGGGACCATAAGAGCATATTATAGATCCTTACGGATACAGATGTAAGTCCTCATTGGGTAACCTGTGGGCAGGTCACAGTCCATTAGAGAGAAGCAACTCAGACAATAGCTAGAAATCTGGCAGGCACAGGGGCAGTTGGGCTGGATGGCAAGTGGGTACACATACCCAAAGCCTCCATAAGAGGGTGCCTTGGCGCACAGTGTCATGAGGTGTGGCAGGAAAGTGGTGGCAGTGGCGGGGTCGGCTGAGGAACATACTGAGTATGGGGACCGCGGTCGTACTTGATCTCTCATGCCCAGCACATAGGAGGGACACAAAAAATGGCTCGTCAAATTAAAACTGATTCTCAGGAAGAGCTAGGAAGGGAATGAGTAAATCAAAATCGCAAAAAGTAGAAAGCCATTTTGGAAGCTACATCAAGGGAAGAAGCGCCTGTAGGGAATGGAGTAAAGGGCCTGGATTTGGCAGTACAGGCAACCCTGGCCAAGTTCGGATATGGGGAGGTATGTATGAGAGAGAGAGGTAGAGTGGGGAGACAGCAGCTGAGCTAGTACAGCCAAGCCAAGAATCTGAGGGAAGAAAGTGGGAAGTATGAGGAATGGACCTTGCTTAGTGGCTAAAGTAGGCAGTGGGCTCATGATGGAATGCAACTGGCTAGAGGCTTGAAGAGAGAAACTACGAAGGAAGAAGGATAGAGATTGGGTAGAACAAATACCCTTGGGAAGGTGTGGCATTCTGCAGGCAAAACAAAACAAAACCAACTGAAAAAGAGAAGTAGGAGCAAAGAGTGGAGGAAGAGCTCTGCTTATTAGGCAAATGGAGGCAGTGACAGGAAAGGAGAGAGGGAGAGAGCTGGAGGCCTGGGGTTGAAGAAAGCAGTAGCCAAGCTTTTCTGCCTTAGGGGACAGGGGCTGATCCCCTTCCCTAGAGTTTTGGACTCTAACCTTTTGACCCAGAGCCCCACAGAGGTGGCAGGTTGGCAACTGTCAGTTCATCAGTCCTCATGGGTATGCCTAGGAGAGGAGGTGGAGGAGGTAACAGAGGCCTGCAAGACAGATCCCTTCCTGTAGCCTAAATTGGACAGAATCTTCAAAGCAGTAGAATGCATTTTTGACATAGGCACAATGGCTTAATTGGTTACAACCTCTACCTACTAAACAGAGTCTGGGTTCAAATCTTGCTTGTGTCATATCTTACTAAATGTGCCTGGTTTCCTCTTATGTCCTCGGGGCTCTCTGATCCTCCTGCTGCCCTTGTCCTACATGGTAGGCCAAAGCATGGTTAGAAATCCCTTGCATGGCATCTCATTGGTCTCCAGTGCAATTGTGAGGTAAGAAAACTTGGGTCCTTAACAGCTTGGGACAGCTGGCCTTTCTCTCTACCTGAATGCCCACCCCACCTGCCTCCAGGGCAACTTATTAAGCCTGAAAAAGGACTAGCAAAGGAGGACCATTTCTTTGCATGTCCGTTTCTCAGTTTTACATTGCATTTACCCTCTTTGAGGTATCTGTTCCTTTTTATCTCTTCAGATTTCTGAACCCATAAATCCTCAGTGCCCATTTTAGAAGCTCCAGCCCCAACCAGTTACAACAGCTTGGTAGTTACCCCACCAGTTTCAGAAATTTGTGACTAACTCAGTTCCTTCACTGACTTGAGGGTGAGGAAGAACCTTGGGACTCAAGAGGAACAGAACTGAGGAGCAACTAGCCTAGGGAGTTTGCAGAAAATAAATCTTTGATAACAGAAGTGTGAAGATTCCATCTCTCCCTATTTGAACAGGGCGAGAGACCGCTGATTGAAATGGAATTTGAATCTCTTAGCCAGTGGTTCTCAAACATTAGCCTACATCAAATATCCTGGAAGGCATGTTAAAAGACGGAATGTTGGGTTCCATCCTCAGAGGTTCTGATTAATTTGGTCTGGGGTAAGAATTTGCATTTTTAAGACAAGTTCCTAGGTGATGTTGATGCTGCTGGTCCAAAGACTGCATTTTGATACCCATGGCCTAGTATAGCACTCCAAGGAATAGAAGTAAACTTTGCCAGCTCAGGGGATCTAAGGGAATAGATTTCACTTTTTTGTTGTTGCTCATCCCCACTCATCCCCACCCAGTACACCCACCTGTAGACAGATGGAAAGAACCTATCTTCTGGCACCTCTGGTTCTGAGTCAGGGCTCACTTTACCCTTTATGGAAATAGGAAATAGTGGTTTGATTGTAGAAGTTCTGGAAAGGGAAAGGATTTTGTCCCAGATTGAACCCTGAAGACATAACATCACTTTAACACGGGAAAAGCTTTTCTTTCCACTTCCACTCTCAGAGCTACAGCTTAAAATGTAAGTCGCTCTGGGAAAGCTAACCCTTTGGGTTACATTGTCCATTGTAAGGAATTCTTTGCAGAGATACTCTGATGGTTTAAAAAAGCAAGGATACTTGAGCTCTGAACAAGGTAGAGGCACCACAGATGGAAAAAGCTGACAGGTTCCTGAAGATGGTCTTTCCTACTTTACATTTTTCCCAGAGAGAACACAGAGACATTTTTTATTTAAATGGAATAGGATAGGGTAGATATGTGGCAGAGAGAGTTGGGAGGAAGATGGGAGTTTCCCTGTGGGAAAAAAAATCACTCAAATCTCTTCACCCAGCTGATGGCTGTTGCTTTATTTTATTTTTCGTCCAAGGGAACTGGTTCTGGATGGAGGTAGAGAAGACCCTGGTTTACCAGAAATGACCTAAAAGATGCCCCTTCTGTAGAAGGCCCTAGGATTCCAAAATGCCTTTCAGTTGGGTACAATGACTGTATCTAGACTTTGGGGGCTTCACTTTCTCTCCTTACAATTACTAAAAGAAATCAAAGACTGGAGGTTAACATTTGGTTATTAAGAGGTGAGATCTGATGGCATGGAAAGTCACCTCCTATGGGTCTTTAAAACAAGGTTTGTGAGGAGCCGATTTGTCAGCATGTCATATATCTATATAGATACAGATATAGATATAGATATAGACATAGAGTAGAATGTAAGTAATACATTTCAAGTCATTAAAGACCAGACTTTCTCTTTATATCCTATATCCTACTGACTCTGGTATCTTAGTCCTTAAAATGTTTAGTGATCCTTGCCTTATAATTCTTGTCACAAACATATAATGACCATACTGGGTCAGGGTAACTCCCTTTCTTTGACCTCAGTTTAGTGATTCCATGGATGGGCTCTGAACCTGCTAAATGTGTAAGCAAAATAGAAGGATTACTAACATCTTTTTTCTCAAAAGTGAGTTTTTGGTTTTCATCAGATTCTCAAAAGGGTCTGTGATCCAAAAAAGGTTTTGAATCATTGCTCCCATAGAGCTGATTTGTGTTAGTGAATGAGGCATAGTGGGAAGGTAAAAGAAATGATAAAGTCCAGTTTTACCAATGGGGTCCAATTTCCCTAGGGCATCTCCTGTTACTGATCCTTCTACTAAAATGCTTCTATCTCTTAGGACCTAGGACAAAGGATGCCTTACAAAGGGCTGGCCATTTTGCTCTATTCATAGGAACATAAGCAAGAGAAGTGCATTCCAGGCAAGAAGGAATGCTGCTTAGAGCAGAAAGGAGGTGGGGGCAGGATTGCTCAAGTCATATCCACTCTAAGAAGCCCAGTCAGCAAAATGACCTTATTTTCGGCTCCATTTGAGCCCAGGACTCTGAGGAACTATGATTAACCCAGTTTTTCCTAAGCAAATGGAAGAGTCATTAAACTAGATTGTTGCAGCTCACTTTCTCTTGCCTCTCTGGTTAGTTCCACCAACTGTAGCTGAGAAGTAAGTGTGTTAAGAGAAAACCAGTATCTAAGTATTAAAGAGAAAATATCCCACCTCCATCCTCTGTGCCTCTCCCTCCCTACCCACAAACTGCTCTTACATACAAGATAATTTATAAATTATAAGATTGGTATTAACACATCATCAATAAAGAGAAACAATGACCAACTCATTAACTAGTGGGTGCTAGAATACTTGTGCAAGTTCTGTAGTTAAGAGTCTTAGTGTAGACACCTTTTCAGAACTGGAGGAAAATCAGCTGGAAAGCTCACTACCCTGCATCAGCCAAAAAGCTAAGCCACAGCCATTTCCCCTAAAGTTCTGTTTCTAGGAGAATGAAGTCCTCAAGAATAACTATGCCCCCTTGATGAGGCAATCAAGGTCAAACAAGAGTGATGACAACCTGCAAGCACTGTGACTGCTGCCATAAATTCCCAGCACTTAAAATAAGAACAAAAAACCCACTCAGCACAAAGCTTCTATATGCACCTTGTCTGAAATCAACAAGAAACAGCTCACCTCACTGAGGATGTCTCTTTCTCTCTCCGACGCAGGCAAAAAGAATCTGTGGCCCAGAGATTCAAACCTAGACATATATATCCATGGCTGTCTTGATCTCAGTGATACTGGAGAAGGCTTTATACGTCAACACCCACAACTGAACTCTTTCCACTAGGGCTCCCTTAATCACTCAGCTTACTATCTTGAAACAAAACAGAAAACCCCATACAATCCCCACTACCCGCATCCCCAGAACACAGCCTCTAGAAAATCTAGCTTATACAGTTTGCACTTTGCATGCTCTCTTCAAAGACCCTGCACACAGATGCACATAGACACATAAAGACACGGTCAAGAGGAGAAGGGTCTGTTCAAGGGGATAAAGCATTTTTCTTCTGTGTGGGCCTGGGTTACTTAAGAGTATAAGGTCCATCTCTTAGCACTCGTAGTGTAATCTCTCAGCTGCTATATGTATATGCAGGGTGAAGAGGGCAAGAATAAGGGGGTGAGAAAGTTATTGTTTCTATTTTTCAGCAGGTCAGGTGAGAGGTGTGGATGTATATTCAGATGATCAGGATAAAGGTGATGGGCCCACACAGGAATGAGGTCTGCTCCTCAGCTTTCATTTGGATAAAAAAAGGAGGCTCTGGGTGCCTGATCACTATCTCTTTCCTGCTTCCTCATTACTCTTCAACTCAGTGTTCACCAGTGTGTTTAATGGAGTCACCAGTTCTGTGGGATGTGAGATGAAAAAGATACTGAGTCAAGTAAATTTAGGAAACACTGCATTAAAAGAGGTTTAACCATTTGCTCTACTCCATATGTTTTCAGAGCCTTTAATATGTTCATATGGTCTTTCTCTACATATATAGAAGAGAATAGTTATACAAAACTGATACTCAAAATATTTAACAACGGATATGGCATAGGCTCCAACCAATCAGAATGGGCCTTAGCCACAAATTGCTGGTTCTTCTCTACCCTGGAGAGAGGGCTAAGGCTGAATATCAGCCCATGGAGGAAGCACTGTTTCCCAAAAGTTTTTGCCCAAAGAACTCTATTTCATGTGGCATCTCACAGAACTGGTGAGAAATGCTCTGGCCAATGGTGGAACCACATCTTTCTAAGGATGGGGCCAGGGCTCATGATTCTGGCCACTGGGCTATAGGAGAGGGGCAGCTCTGGCAGAGACTCCTGGTAGCACCAGCTGACAGATGTGACCACAGCTGCAGCAGAAACAGATTTCAAAAGACAGATGTCCCTCTGTCCCAGCTGCTCCGGGGACTCTGTCCCTGGTGGGTCAGCAGGTGCCTGTCCAGGTGATGTTTACGGCCGAAACTCTTCTCACAGCGAGGGCACTGGAAGGGCTTCTCCCCGGTATGGGTCAGCCAGTGTCTCACCAGGTGGTGCCGTCGGCCAAAGCTCTTCCCACACTCTGTGCACACGTGGCACTTTGGCACTGGTGGGGCGCGCTGCCGTTTCCTAGCCCCTGGGCTCTCTCCAACCTCTTGGCCCTTGCAGGATTTGCCTTCTGCATGCACTCTCTGGTGGCTGGCCAGATGGGAGTTGCATCGGAAATTCTTGCCACACTCAGAGCACCTGCTAGGCTTGTCATGTAGGTGGGTTTTCTGGTGTCGGATCAGGTGATGTCTTCGCCCAAAGCTCTTCTCACACTTGAGGCAGCTGTAGGGCCTCTCCCCAGTGTGTGTTTGCTGGTGCCTGGCAAGGTGGGAGCCCCACACAAACTGTTTCCCACATTGGGGGCACGTGTGCGGTCTTAACAGGGAATCCATTTCTGTGCTACACAGAAGGTTTGAGAAGCTATCTTCCTGAAGAAAAGGTGGGCCCAGGAGCATTCCTCTGGAGCTCCTGGGGATGGAATCCCAGCTCTCATCCTGCTCTGGGTTCCAGAGAACAGTATCTTCAGACACACTAGATAACATTCTGGGAGGTTCTGCTTCTAGTTCAGGGGTATCCCCCTCATGCTCACTTCCATCTCCTGTGGAGAAGGGAAAATACCGACCCCAAGAGGGGAGTCACAAGAGAGTACCCCAGGACCCAACTCACAGGTGAGGTTGTATGATGCCTGTTAGGGCCTAAATCTCACTCACCCCGTAAAGGCTGAGAGAACAGATTTTTAATGTGTACAAGACAGTGCAAGAGGTATAGAGGTTAAAAGCCTAGGCTTAGGAGGCAGATACCCTATTTTGAGTCTCAGCTTTCCCACTTAACTTCTGTAGGCCTTCACTTCTTCTGTAAAATGGGAATAATTATAAGATAGACGTTATAAGACAGATAGCATTGTACCTGCATATAGTAAGCACTTAGTAAATGGTCTATGCTGTTGTTACTTATTACTATTATTTATTTAGCACTTTAAAAAAATTGTTAATTACCATCTTCCTGCCTAAGTATACATGGAGAGAGTTAAAGAATGCGCTGCAATCATCACTGGCTGGGTGACCACCTGTCAGCAATACTAGAAACTTTGTGGAAGGCATTTCCACCATGGGTGTTAGGTTGAACAACAAAACAACTAACATTTATTGAGTGCTTACTATGTTCCTGGTACTGATCTACTATGGTAACATATTTCAATCTCACAATAATTTATAGATGAAGAACCCAAAAAGAGGTTAATTATGTTTCCAAGTTTCCACAGGTATAGTCCTGGATTCAAATCCACAAAGTCTGGCTCCAGAGCCTGCCCTCTAAACCATTCTGTTACACTGTCTTGCTTTTGAAGAAAAAGATCCCTAAACCTGTCAACATTATAACTCTCTGAGGCAGAGGAAGGACTAGAGGAATATGTAATGATGAAACTCCAAAAGGGGGTAGGTAAGGCCATAGCTGAAAGTCTAGTCTACGTCATTACCTGTATATGTGACCCTCAGGATGTCCCTCTCTTCTAAGTCCTGGGGGTCAGGGACCCATTGTTCCTCCCCTCCTTCTAGTTGAGAAAGCATATCCAGTTTGGGAATTGGAAATCCTGCCCATGGGAAAGGAAAACAGAGATGTCAATTAGTTCAACTATAATTCTCATTTCTGAAAAAGCTTGTTTCCTAGATTATTCTTTAGAACTCTAGATTAAGAAGGCCAGATACAAGCCTTTCCCTGTTCCCCCATCTCATTTCTGTTAAATCCCTCTTTCTTACAGAAAATCATACTCTCTTCCCAATGAGTGTTCTCTTCCGTTCAAATTTCAAATACTTCCAATGCAACTGTCCTTTCTGGTCATAACTTCACTTAATTAGCCCTACTATGGCTGTCTCACCCGCAATGTTCCCATCTTCCCCTACATAGTTTCTGAGTTTCCAAGGACTCAGTTCTGTCTCTTAGATGTCCTTCTCTCTGCTTTGAAAAAACCTCCCAATTCCCAACCAAGAAGAGCCTAAAGTTCTCTTCCCTACAATTCAGCATCATTTTATTTATTTATTTATTTATTTATTTATTTATTTATTTATTTATTTATTTAATTTATTTATTTAATTTATTTATTTATTTATTTAATTTATTTATTTGATTCACACCTCACTTCCATTCTCTTTGGATTAGCCCTGGTGCTCTTTCTCTCATGGAAGCCTAGACAGATACCCTGCCGAGAAAAGAACACTAAATAGACACTGCCCAGCAGCATAGCTCCATCCTCCCAGAGTACAAGCATTTAGTGGCTGGGGAAGGTCATGCTTACTTAGAGAGACCACTATCCCACAGTTTTCCTGCATGACATATTCTCCGTAAAAGTCTGTCTGAGAAGGGTCCAGGCTCCGCCACTCCTCCTGAGAGAAGCACAGTGACACATCCTTGATGGTTACCAGGCCCTGAAACAAAATGCAGCATCATCTGTCAGTAGCTGTTCCTTAAGGACAATGTGATCTCAGTATAAATTGCTGAAGTAGTAGTAGAGGAGAGAAGGCAAAAGAGGATCTAGAAGAACTGCCCAAAGGTCCCTGGGCAGGGCACATGGCTTTGGTGAAGAGGAAATGAGGAAAGGGGTAGCTAGTGGTCAGTGAATGATCGAGGATGATGTTTCTAGAGGAGTTTCCCAAGTTAGGACCATAATTTGGAGGCACCACAAACTCATCAGTACCTCTGTTTAGTAATAGGTGTCTGCCCAGTCTCTTCTCATCTTCCTTACTCTTTTCATTGCAGAAATTACGTACTAGCTCTTCCTCCACCTGACCTTTCCTTTCCTATCAGCACAAATGAATGTAGATAAAACATTCTTTCTTGCCTCCTCCCCCTAATATGTCATATCCTTATCTTTTAAGGCAGCATAGTTTGGTGGTTAGGAGCCCAGACTCTGGACCCAAATGACTCCTAGCCCTGCTTCTTACTAGCAGTATGACCTTACACAAGTGCCCTAATCTCTTCCTGTCCAATTTTCTCATCTGTAAAATGGGGATAATTGAGTTTCTCTCAGGGTTAAATGAGTTAATTTTACATAAAGCACTCAGTGAACAGCAAGCATGGTAAGCACTCTGGGAATATGGATACAACTACTATTATTATTATCTTCCCATGGCTCTGCCTTCTGAATCTAAACCTGTATTCTCTCTCTGGCTCTGCCCCTCTTTATATCTTTCTATCTTCTTTTCCATAAATGCTCCATCATCCACCCAATCCTGTCTACAACTTTATGTTCTTCCAAGCTTTCTTCAGGTCCTCTTTTCCCAACCTTTCCAGATTTATTTCTTAAAGGACATTAATGAGTTGTTCTTAAACTCGCCCTGTGGGTAGCACAGCCATCCATTAAAAAAAAAATACAAAAAAAAAAAAAAAACGAACAACCCAGCCTAACCTTTAGGAATTCCCTTCTTCTTGTCATGCCCTCATTCATTTTTTAAAGGATATTATGAGCCCCTTGGAAAGGGATAAAATGTGTTCACATATAAGATGAACATACTAGTGGTCATGTGAAATGACTAATCAATGGAATTATGCTAATGCTACAGAAAGGCAGCAGTGGTGAGACCCTTAGAGAGGCCAAGGGAAGAACATAGCCTACCTGTGATCCTGCCGCAAGAAGTGCAGCTGCCATCTCCCAATCTCCAGTGCTCCCTTCCTGGGGAATGGCAGGAACCCAGGGAGCTGACTGAGCTGGTGAGGGGAGAGAGGACCCATTAGAGATGGAGCATCCACCCTTTCCCAGTTAGAGCCTGGGCCCTATCTATATCTGCATCTGTATCTATATCTATATATATATCTATATCCATTGATAAGACTCAAATGTATAAATGTAGTAGAAGATACCTTCCCTCAAAATGTCCTGTAAGGGTATTGAGTGGTTTTTAGTAGAGTCTTTATATCATCTATCTCTGCTAGACCAGCTGTGGTTTGAATTCCTATTATTTGAATGTAATTTTCATCTTGTAAAGTGCATTTTACGGGGTGTGTTTTCCAACAGTAATCAGTGTTTCTGTCATTTTCTTTGTCTCACATATTCACTACCACTAACCACGTAGCATGTGGAGGGAGTGATTATGCAAGAAACAGGAGATCCCTGTTACATGGTTTGCAGAATCCAGGTGCTTCTTATATTTCTGTGACTAGGACCTAGAAGTTCCTTATATTTCTGTGGCCTAGTTCTGGTACTGACTGCTGTTCAGTCCATCGCAATTTGAGGATTTTTGACTCTGCTTTTTCATTAGCAATTCGGAGACTACTCTCTGCACTGTGCTCCCCACACATACCCCTTCTGGGCTCTCACCCTTCTCCTGAAGGGACTGTGGCTCCTCTTCAAGGTCACAGCACAGGTGCTCCAGCGCCCCTGGTACTGTTCTCCATGGCCCTTCTTCCTGGATTCCCCTTTCCACCTGGGGCTCTGCTCCATCCATCTGGACATTCATTGACTCCCATCCTGTCCCCAGGGATGCTGTCTGTTCTGAAAGCATTTTTGCTGTAAACCTAAATTGTGACCTGGAACAAATTCATATCAGTTATTAGTTTCATTCAGTTTCTGTGAAAGTGGAAAGGGGTGATATTCCTAAGAGAGTTATGGAGAACAGCCCATGGATAAAAGGTGAAACTAGTTAAGAGGAGCTCGATGGAAGATGAACTTTAAAAGTTTGAGGTGTTCCAGTCAGCTGAACCTGAGCCAGAAATGAGGAGGTGCTACATAGCAAAGTCACTAATGGTTATTTTGGGGACCTCATGGTAGAAGCAAAATATCCCTGAAGGCTGGAAGAACTTCATTAAAAAAAGAAAGAACAATCCTGGAAATCCAAAAGCTATGAATTAATTTCAATCACTGAAAGTACAGTAAAGTTAGAAATCTGGAAATATGCAGGAAGGAATACACACAGACTTGCACTCCACAAAAATGGATGTACTCACACATAAGATTTTCTGCCACAAATCCCATTCTCATCAATTAGTTTAGAATGAAATGATTACTATAGGTAGAAGTCCTAGTCACAAAGTGTATTTTTTATGAGGCTGAACCAAATGGTGCCTCACTTAGGGCAAGCCTTGACAAAAAGACATAACCTGTCACTCTCGTAGAAAATGAGAACTGGTAGTAAATATGGTAGAAAGATCAATAACTTGGAAAGTAGGTGTAAGATTCTAAAGCAGTGCAAACAGATAAGAGAAACTGCTGGTCAGTGGGGAACTGATGTCTAATTAGGAAAAGAAAAAAAGAACAGAAAGGGTTTGGACTAGGTAGTAAAAGGGGAAGCAGCTGTTGCTAACATGACCTGAGGTGAATTAACAGCCCTGTGATTTAAGACACAGGAAAAAACCACAGATACAGGATAGCACCAGTCAGATCTCATTAGAAAAATGTATTCAATTTTAAAGAAGGGTATGATGAAGCCAGAGTATATTCCATCAGAATAAACAAAAGTGAAGAAAGGGATGGGGACTATGGCCATTAGGGAAAAGTTCAAAACAATGGACATAGTTTTCTCTTGCCTAGGGAAGAAGGCTGATGAATGAAACTATGAATAAAAAGAGAGATGTTTTGTATTTCTATATAGATCTCTTCTCTTGCAAACAAGAGAAGAAATCTAGATTAGATAAAGAAAAAAATTTTTAATAATCCTGCAGTGCACAGGACCTGGTTGAGGGCTCTTCTTTTGTCTGGACATCTTAGGAGCAGGACAGGTCTCACCTGTGTTGTGATAGGGGTCTCCCTGCCTTACAGCAGAGGAACAGTCGATGAAAGTGTGCAGAGTCTCTGTTTGCTTGGCAACTTCATATATTTGTGATTCTTATTCAGTAGCAAGCAATCAGAGCCAGTGAAAGGCTTCCAGCAATAGATCAGAACCTTGGTAATGATCTTGGCTCACTTGCATCCATCCAATAACATTTGCAAGAACCCAGGAGCCCGGGATAGGTAATGACAGATGTCAAGTTGTTTATTTTCTTGGCTATTTGTCTTTGACAAAAGAGTTAGGTAGAAACCCTAAACTCAATGCACAGGAAGAGAACAAATTCCCTTTTCATCTCGGAAGTCCAAAGATGTCTCAGGGCCTCATGGGAGCATTCTGGACTGATTCCCAGCTTAGGAGGTTTCCTTTTCAGAGATTTCTCGTGAGAAAGGAAAATTCCCAATAAAGCAATAAAGGGGAAGTTCCATTTTAGCTCTCTATTCTGAATTCCAGCCCCTGTATTCACTTCATTTTTAAAATGTAAAGCATGGATTCCCCCCTTCACCAGTAGTCTTCCTTATTCTCTAGCTCCCTTCAAAAGTCCTCCCTCTGGGCTTTATCTCTAGTTAAATATCTGGACACCTGTCTCAAACCCATTTCTTTATCTCCCTAGCAGCAGAATCCCTTGATAGGAAGCCTCTATCCCAGGCCAGATGTGAGCCTGTCCATAGTACTGACAGAAAACCTGTGGAAGTGCTAGCAGAAATCTCAGCACAAGAAGCGGCAGGTAGTTGTCCTCTGACTGTATCTGCTAAGATGTTGGCTCTCTCAGAACCAACACCTGGGCAGTTAAGGTGTCAGCTCTAACCTGGTTTCTCCCGGTTCCAGGATGATCCCAGGCCTACAGGAGTTAGGGTTTTAGGGCTCTCATTTTCCCCTTTTCTTCAGGGGGGCATGGCACCTGCAGAAGTTGGTTTCTGCAGGAGTGCTGTTGGACAGAGAAAGGGCTATGCTGTTGAAATGAGAAGCCCAAGGGCACAGGGACAGTCGCGCTGTCAGAGAAGCCTAGCCCCTGCCCCGGGCGGGGCTTGGGCGGGACGGGCGCCCGTTCTAGAGTAAGGTTGCTTCTTCCCTCCTAGTCACTGTGCCCCTGGAGAGGCTCAGATTTCAGAGAACCTGAGAGAGGCAGAGCTGGAGCGGGGAAGTGAGGTCAGAAAACAGGTTTCCCGTGAACTGGGGCAGGAGCAAATGAAGAAAAAGGAGCCACAGGGTAACCTGCGCGCAGTGACAGCGGCGGGAACCCGCGGGGCCTGAGAGCGACGCTGGGGACGGGGAAGACAGGCGAGGGGCGGGCACAGAATGTCAGTGGGGCCGACCCCAGGAAAGGCAGCGACCAGGAGGCCGCGTCGACCCTCCCCCCTGCCCCCACGGGTGACCAACCCCACTCGCCGCCCCAGGAAGCCGGGCGTCCCTCCCTCGAGCCATGACTCCCTCCGGCCCGGCCCCACTCACCCGGGTCGGCTTGGCCTGCGTCCGGGTGCCTCCCTCCCGGGCGCTGCCTGCCCCTCCCCTCCGCCCTTCGCTTCGTCGGAGCCGGGCGGCCGCGGAGCTAGCGACAGGCGGAGACGGCGGCCGGCGGGCGCGGGCGCGGGCGCGGGCGGGGCGGGCACAGGAAATCCCCGCCCGCTTCCGGGGCTCGGCGGCGGCGGCGGCGGCCGCAGCCGCGGCCGCGAAGTGGGGGAGGGGGCGGGGACGGGGGGCCGCGGCTCCGGAGCCCGGGCCAGCCCAGCCCCGCACCTCGGCGCCCGCCGCCGCGGAACGCCGCGGGCCCAGCCGTCAGGATTGCCGCGGCCGCCTGCCCGCGCCCTCTCCCTGATTGACCATTTTCCTGTCCAGGCCCCTCGGCCTCCCGTGGGGCCCTTTGCACCCGGTTCGTTAGTTACCTGGACATTTAATAACCGCTCGTTACATCCCCGACAGTCGTTGTGAGAGCGATTTCTTGAGACAAAGGTCTGGAATTCCTCAAGGAGTTCACCTTCTAGGTTTCAAGATAGCGAGGGTGTTGATAAGGGTCTGGAGAGAGTGCTGAGGAGGCGTCACTAATTCTAAATGAGGGGTAGTCAGGTTGACTTCACCAAGACTGAATTAGGCCTTGAGGCTGCATTGTCCAATTTGCGTGAGCCACCAGTCACAGTCCAAATGGAGGGGTGTTGTAACATACACACCAGATTTAGAGGACTTAATTAGCAAGATGTAAAATAGCTAATAAACAATTATTTTAGATATATTGGGCCAAATGTATTATTAAAATTTATTTCTCCTACTTCTTTTAACTTTTTAATATGGCTACTGAAGTGTTTAAATAATGTATGTGGCTTGCATTATATTTCTACTGGACAGAACTACCTCAGAGCATTAAGTTGGATTCGACTGGAAAGATTAGAAAGGGCCTACAAAACAGAATAAACACATTACCATTAGAATCTGTTTATAATCTACAAATCACACTTGTTATTTTGTCATCACAACAATTCTGTAAAATTTTATTTTATAGACTTAAGAAATAAGTGACTCACTTAATGTCATAGGTGAAAACACTCCTTTAATATGTATTTATTTTTTGCTATGTGCCACACGATGTAACTAAATCCTGAAAGTCAGAGATCCCAAAGGAATTGTTTGTGGATTCAAGGACTCAGTCTGTAGAAACACATCTCAACACATATTTGCAATAAAATGTAACAGATGCTAAAATGGAGGAATATACTCTGTACTGGGAGCAAAGAAGTGAACCATGCATGGGAGGGAGGTCAGAGAAGGCCTCACAGAAATCTTGAAGTAGAGAAGAATGGAGAGGACTCAATTAATGAGAAAGAGAAGAACGTGCTAGGCATGCAGTTGGGACAGGGCATAGACCATATTCTGGATCAGATCATGGGGTATGTAGAGGAAGTGAGAGCCAGGATTTGTATCTCAGGTCCTGGAACTAAATTCCGGGGTTCTTTTCACTGATGTTACCATAGGTGAGAAATATAAAGGTGTGTTCATCTGGATAGGCTAAAAATACCAGTATCTCAGTGGTTTAACTTAATAAAGGCTTATGTTTCATATAAGTGACAGTGTGTAGCAGGTTGATTGGGGCCAGTGAGTAGGTGTCTGCTCCTTGACATCATAGAAGGACCAGGCTTCTTCTATCTTGTGGCTCCACCATCTCCTGTTACTTTGGAGTCATGCAATCTGTGGGCCTCAGAGAAGGGAGGAAATTTGCGGCTGACTTGTTGGAGATACCAGGGGCCAGCCCTGGAAGTGTGTACATTATTTTCACCCCATTTCCTTAGCCAGAATTCAGGTGCATGGTCATATGGCCCCACCCAACTGCAGAGGTGGCTGGAAAGGAAAGTGTGTGCACTCTAGTAGAAAAGGAAATGGGGTTTAATGAACAATTAGCATTGCCTCTGTCACACATATCATTAAACTAAATTCAAGTAAACCAAGCACATAAACCTGATTTTACTTGAAAGAGATATTTGGGGAAAGCTGGCAGATTATATCAAAAAAGAAAAGAAAAAGGAGGTAAAATAGTAGTCTTTGGCCTGACGGCACAATAGTGGGTCATTAATATTTAATAAACATCTACTTTATGCCAGAACTTTGTCTTAAACATCACAGAGGAAAATGTAGAATACCTTTATATTTAGCTTATTAGCTATAATGTGCCATCTCTTTAGCTATCAGTGAACAAACTGTGAGGTGTAGATATGATCTCAGCATAGGTTTAGAGGCATTCAGTGAGCCAAAAGGCAAAATTAGGTATTGGGCTCTGGCCTTAGACTTATAATCTGGTGCACCTGTCACCAGAGTGGTACTTTACCTTTTACAGTAATATATGGATAATTCCAAACTCCTACGTAATGTTACAAGGTGGAGTAACTAAATATGCAGTGAGTAGCAGGTAGATGATTCCATCTTTTTAAGACTTTCTCGTGGAAGAGTTTCAAGATCATCTTTGAAAGCGAAATGAAGGAAGAGCATCTTGGATAGAATCAGAAGACAGTAACATATGCTTTGGGATGAAGAACACACAGATGTGGAGGTGCTTATCTAGAGTAGAGAAGAAATGAAATGGGGAAATTGATAGAAAGATTAGAATAGTGGGTCAAGGATTTTTAATTTACCATGTCAAGTAATAGAGAGTCACTGTACTTAGTGTTATAAAGAAGTGATATACCTGATGGGTCTAATTATATCATTCTAAGGAGACTTGGCCATCCAGGGCTGCCCCGTTGATAGAGTTCAGAACAACAGAGTGGGATGAGTTGAGTCCAAAGCCAGATTCTAGTGTGTGGAGTACAGAGCTCCTTAGGACACAGCAGTGTTCTTCCTGGGACTCAGGGAGAGGTCCCAGACATTTAAGGTTCCAAGTTCTCTGTAGGACTTCAAAAGTCCTTAAGAGACTCAATCTGTTGCCTCTCAGCCTTGGCTCCTTCATTTCTGAACTCTTGTTCTGCCATGGTTTGAATAAGAAAGTATAATGCAGGTGTTTACCAGTTTCGGATTATTTTATAAAAGTTTCTTTATTAGTCAGTTGATTGTAATGAATTGTCAGCTTGGCTTATAAAAAGCCAGTTCAGCTATAATAAACCATATTTTCAATTGCTAATTAGGAGCTAATCACCATTTATGACACTGCTGTTCTTCTATTCAAAATTTTGAAGCTTGATGTCAGAGATGAATTTTCTACCAGCAGGGCAGTGGAGTTGTTTGCTTCCTCTGTGTCCATGACTATATAGAAAAGAGGAAGGTTGAGGGAACTGTCAGGTTAGGACTCCTGTGGAGAGAAAAGGTAAGGGTCCCCTAGTCAGTAGTTAATAATTGTAACTGGTACTTGTAGAGCACTTTACAGTTGGCAAAGTGCTTTTGTGTACATGTGATCTTCACAACTCAGGGAGATAGATAAATCATCTTTATCCCTGGTTTACATCTAAGGAAATAGTGGTTCAGACATTTAAAATTTCTTTCTTTTTATTTCTGTAATCCTGGGCAGATTTATGTATATATACCTGTTTCCTAATCAATAAGATGAATGTCATTATACCTATTTTGTAGTGTTGTTGTGAAGAATAAATGAGGTAGATGTAAATTGCCAACTAAAAATTATCCCTCGCCACCTGACACTATAAGGATTAGGTCATGAGCCACTGCAGTCGCTGACTTTCAACACACCCGGAAAGGAGTTCAGGGCAGAGATCAGGAATACTCTGCTCTGGAAAAAACTGGCAGAACAGGCCTTCAGATAGTTAGGTATTTTCAGGAGAAGATTTTATGAGCCTAATTTCTTGCATCTTTTCATATCTAGAAAAGCACTAAAATCGTTAAAGGAGACACCTGCTCCTTGTGACTAGCAGCAGCCTTTTTGTGACTAGCAGCAAACTTCTGCCAAAATGTGTGCTTGATTGCATATATTCCCCTTCACCAAAATCACATATATGCTGACCTCCCCTCTACCTCTTCAGAGCAGTTCCTCAGAGCTCTCTGAGGGGCTGTCTCCTGGGCTATAGTCCTCATTTTGCCCCAAATAAAAATTAACTTACAACTCTCACATTGTGCATTTTTTTCAGTTGTCAAAATAAATAGCTTAATACATAGTGAGAAGTCAATCAGTGATAAGACCTCGAAATTAAAGCTGGATACTGGGTGAAAAAAGGACTTTAGTGGGGTGATGGACAGAGCAAATATGGGATGAAAAATAAATTTTATTCCTGAGTTTCACTGCGATAGACAAATTTGGTTGGATTGGAGTTAGCTGAAGGTGTGGATAGCAGAGTGAGATGCTTTAACTGGAGATTAGCGTGGGGCTTGCAGTTGTTGGTAATAACTAGATATAAGGTATGACTGTGAGAGTGAGTAGCTGATGTTGTGGACAATATCATTCAAGGTAAGAGAAAGTCAAGGAGCTGAGAGGCTGGGTATTAGCAGGGATAGTAATAGAAATATTTAACTACCAGTACTAGCATGGGCATGGATCCATCAAGATGAATTTAGCCTATAGCGCTGTGCAGAGTTCTGAGGGCACCAGTGGCTATGAAAATATTTCAGTAGTTTAATGATCATACTTGTGCAATCTAACCCACAGCGTAAGATGGATTGTCCACGTGGATAGCGAAGTCCTTAGGAATGATGATGGGGTTACAGGGAGTGAGATAGCAAGCCAGTTGATGGAGTCCTTAATGAAAGAATGATCAGGACTGTGGTCGGTGATAATCACAAGGAAAGGTAGTGTGTGGAATGGCTTGATGGCATGTGCTTCAAAGGAGCAGGACATTATTTAGGGAGGAAGGAGGAAAGTGGTACTTGAGGCAGCAATGAAGAGCAAAGAGAATATTTACTCCACTTCTAACCCTAGAGGGCGTAAACGGTGGCTTTCAAATTGTATATATTGTATACAAAAAAATTTGAAAAAATACACATATTTGAAAGCTATCATTTATATAACTGAAATAAAACTTTCATGGAATGATATGTTTAATATTCCATTACTTTATTTTAAAAGTTTTCTATTTGCTATCCACTAAACTGATTTCATAAACCACTCATGGGGTGCAATTAACCATTTGAAAAGCATTGCTATATAAGTTGTAGGAGAAAAAACAGCTACCTATTGAGAGGACTTGCAAGGGAAGCATCCTTTTTCCTCAAGGAGTAGCCAGGTTTCAATTAGAAAAAGGAGGTTAAAGAAACATCTAGCAAAGAGTTTGAAGGATATAGAGGTGTCTTAGTCTGTTCGGGCTGTTGTAACAAAATGCCATTGACTGGGTGGCTTATAAAGAACAAACATTTATTTTTCACAGTTCTAGAGGTTGAGAAGTCTAAGATCAAGGCACTGATAGATTCAGTGTCTGGTGGGAAACTGCTTTCTGGTGTCTTCTTTCTTGTCTTCACATGACGGGAGGGGTGAGGGGGCTTTATAAGGGCATTAATCCTATTTATGAGGGCTCTTCCCTCATGACCTAATCACTGCCCTGAAGGCCACCTCCAAATACCATCACATTGGGATTAGGTTTCAACATATGAATTTTGGGAGGGCACAAGCATTCAATCTATAGTGAAGGAATTTGTTGATGACAGATCCTGAATTCTAGGGGTGGTTTTAGAGTCTGATTCAAATTAGGCAGTGTAGAAAACTGTGATAGGGTAAGAATATCTATGATGAGGGATGATCTGGAGGCCAAGGATTCTTGTGGTGAGTGTTGTAAACAGAGACATAGGACGTGATGGGATTAGTACTCTCAGGGGGAGGTGAATAATCAGTTCTAATTATAGCCCCCTTCTTGGGACTGGTCTAGTCAGCTTGTCAGTGGTGAGATGAGGTGTAAAGGTTGGTTAGCATGAGTAGATGAAGTGTGTGTGGTAGAATGAGGATCTCACTAGAGATGTGCTGAGCTCTTAGACACTTTTTCAATTCTATTGTGGACAGAGTTAAGACTAGAAGGGCTATCTTTACATGGCAATGGTGGTGATGGTGTCAAGGCTTAAGGAATTCTGTGACTTTCCCTTAAATCCTATTGTCCTTGATATTGAAGGTGTGGGAAGGACTGGCCTCAAAAGGAGGTAACAGTTTCTTGTGTACTCTTTAAGTAAGAAAATTTTAATTTAAAAGACAGTGCTAAATTGTAGGGTGGCCACAAAGTTGTGCTAGAAATAGCACTAAACTAAGAACCAAAAGATTTGTCTTTATTTCTGGCTGTGCTTCCTGGTGACAGATCAGAGCCTTAACATCATCTATCGAGTTGGTATAATTCTTTTCCTTAAAAGCTGTTGTGAGGACTAAATTAAGTAAAAATATAGGCATATGGTGTAAAACTTATAAAGCACTATTGAAAGGCAAGATGTTGGCAATTGGCATTACTTGGCAGAAGTAATCTGTAGTCAGTGCAAATAGTGGCTCAAGTGCTGGCAGCTGGCAGTTGGTGACAGCTGGTGTTGCAATCAGGGTAAGACTAGATGTTTTATAAGATTTAAAGTTTTTTTTTTTGTTTTTTTGTTTTTTGTTTTTTTTTTTTTTTTGATGGTGGGACACAACTTAGAGACAGAGGGAAGGCAGAACTCTTTGTTTCAAACCAGAGAAGGCTGTCACACAGGGTCACAAAGGGGTTTGCACCTGAGGATAGATAACAGTAAGCTGGAACTGCAGGAAATGCTTATATATGGCAAACAGTATTGAGTTAGCTAGATTTCATAGGCTGCTTTGGGATTGGGTATTTTGAATCATTCTTCAGGCCTAAGAAAGAAGGATCTGTCCCTGGGTGTGGTTATCTAGGGGCCTCTGGCAGTTGGGTATGTATGTATTGTAACTCAGGAGTGTTAAGAGCCTGATAAGGGAAGTAGTTGGGATGGGGGTTTGACAAATTGCAAGTTAAGGGGAAGAGAAAATTTTAGTCATGACAGCAAGACTAGGTCAAGACAGCACTTATGAAATATCATGTTACCCTGGGACAGCTTCAAAGTGGTGTAACCTCAAATTGCCCTTTTTAATAGTACAGAGACTTACTCTAAGCAGACTTCTCATTGACATAGTATAGTTTCTTAATTTAGTTATTTTTTAAATTGAAGTATAGTTGATTTACAACATTAGTTTCAAGTGTACAACACAGTGATTCAATATTTTTATAGCTTATACCCCATTTAAAGTTATTATAACATATTGGCTATATTCCCTGTGCTGAATAATATATCCACATTGCTTATTTATTTTATACCTACTAGTTTGTATGTCTTAATCCCCTTCCCCTATCTTGCCCCTCCTCTCACCTCTCTCCCCACTGGTAACCACTAGTTTGTTCACTGTATCTCTGATGCTGCTTCTGTTTTGTTATATTCATTCGTTTTATTTTCAAGATTCCACTTATAAGTGAAAACATACAGTATTTGTCTTTCTCTGTCTGACTTTTGTCACCAAGCATAATACTCTCTGGGTCCATCTATGTTGTTACAAATGGAAAATTTTCATTCTTTTTTATGGCTGAGTAAAATGCCACAGCTTCTTTATCCATTCATCAGTTGATGGACACTTAAGTTGCTTCCATATCTTGGCTATTGTGAATAACGCTGCCATGAACATTAGGGTACAATTTATCTTTTCAAATTAGTGTTTTTTTAATTTTCTTTGGATATATACCTAGGAGTGGAATTGCTGGATCATATGGATCAATTTACTTTCTTACCAACAGTGTACAGGGTTTCCTTTTCTCCACATCCTCACCAACATTTATTTGTTGTCTTTTTGATGATAGCCATTCTGACGGGTGTGAGGTGATAACTTATTGTGGTTTTGATTTGCAATTCCCTGATGATTAGTGATGTTGAGCATCTTTTCATGTGCCTATTGGCCATCTGTCTGTCTTCTTTGGAAAATGTCTATTCAGGCAGTGTGCCCATTTCGAATCAGGTTGTTTTTTTGAAACTGAGTTTTATGAGCTCTTTATATGTTTTGGATATTACCCCTTATCAGACACACCATTTACAAATATTTTCTCCCAATTAAGTAGATTGTCCTTTTGTTTAGTCCGTGGTTTCCTTCACTGTGCAAAAGCTTCTGAGCTTAATTAGGTCCCATTTGTTTATTTTTGCTTTTGTTTTTCTTGCCTTAGGAGACAGATCCAAAAACAATCTAAGACTTATGTCAAAGAGTGTACTGCCTATGTTTTCCTCTAGGAGTTTTATGAGTTTTGGTCTTACATTTAGGTCTTTATCCATTTTGAGTTTGTTTTTGTATACGGTGTGAGAAAATGTTCTAATTTCATTCTTTTACATGTAGCTGTCCAGTTTTCCCAGCACTAGTTATTGAAGAAACTTTTTTTCCCATTGTGTATTTTTCCATCTTTTCATGGATTAACTGACCATATGTGTGTAAGTTTATTTCTGGGCTCTTATTCTGTTCCATTGATACATATATCTGTTTTTGTGCCAGTCCAATACTGTTTTGATTACTGTAGCTTTGTGGTACAGTCTGAAGTCAGAGAGCATGATAATTCTAGTTTTGTTCTTCTTTCTCAAGATTGCTCTGGCTATTCTGGGTCTTTTGTGATTCCCTGTAAATCTTAGGATTGTTCTAGTTCTGTGAAAATGTTATGGGTATTTTGATAGAGAGTACATTAAATTTGTAGACTGTTTTGGGTAGTATGGTCATTTTAACAGTATTAACTCTTCTAGTTCATGAACATGGGATATCTTTCCATTTATTAGTATCATTTTTACCTTCCTTCATCAGTGTCATATTTTTCAGAGTACAGGTCTTTCACCTCCTTAGTTAAGTTTATTGCTCAGTATTTTATTCTTTTTGATGTAATTTTGACTGGGATTGTTTTGTTGCTTTCTCTTTTTGATAGCTTATTATTACTGTATCTAGAAGCAACAGATTTCTGTTATGTTAATTTTGTATTCTGCAACTTTACCGAATTCATTGATGAGTTCTAGTAGTTTTCTAGTAGCGTCTTTAGGATTTTCTATGTATAGTATCATGTCATCTGCAAACAGTGACAGTTTTACTTCTTCTTTTCCAATTTGGATTCCTTTTATTCTTTTTTCTTGTCTGATTGCTGTGGCTAGGCCTTCCAACACTATATTAAATAGAAATGGTGAGAGTGGTCATCCTTGACTTGTTCCCAACATTAGAGGAAAAGCTTTCAACTTTTCACCATTGAGTATGATGTTAGCTTTGGTTTTGTTATGAATGGACTTTATTATGCTGAGATATGTTCCCTCTATACCAAATTTGTTGAGGTTATGGGTTTATCGTGAATTATGTTGAATTTTGCCAAATTCTTTTTCTTTTTCTATTAAGGTGATCATGTGATTTTTATCCTTTGTTTCGTTAATGTGGTATATCACATTGATTAATTTATGGATATCAAACCATACTTGTATCCCTAGAATAAATTCTACTTCATCATAGTGTATGATCCATTTTGTATATTGTTGAATTCAACTTGATAATATGTTGTTGAGGATTTCTGCATCTATATTAATCATGGATATAGCCTATAATTTTCTTTTTTCTTTTTGTAGTGTCTGTGTCTTGTTGTGGTATCAAGGTAATGGTGACCTCATAGAATGAATTTGATAGTGTTCTGTCCTCTCCAATTTTGGGGAGTAGTTTGAGAAGGATAGGTATTAGCTCTTCTTTATATGTGTGGTGTATTTCCCATGTGAAGCTATCTGCTCCAGACTTTTGTTTCTTGGGAATTTTTTGATTACTGATTCAATTTCAATACTAGTAATCAGTCTGTTCAGATTATCTATTTCTTCCTGATTCAGTTTTGGAAGACTGTATGTTTCTAGGAATTTATCAATATCTTCTAGTATGTCCAATTTGTTGGTATGTACCTGTTTGTAGCTTTCTCTTATGATTGATTGTAACTCTGTGATGTTACTTGTAATTTCTCTTCTTTCATTTCTTATTTTATTTGAGTCCTCTCTCTTTTTTTTCTTAATGAGTCTGGCTAAAGGCTTATCAATTTTGTTCATCTTTCCAAAGAAGCAGCTCTCGGTTTCATTGATCTTTTCTATTTTTTGTCTCTATTTTATTTATGTCCTCTCTGATCTTTATTATTTCCTTCCTTTCACTGACTTTGAGCTTTGTATTTTCTTTTTTTTCTAATTTCTAATTGGTAGTTTAAGTTGTTTGAGATTTTTCTTGTTTCTTGAGGTATTCCCATATCACTATAAATTTCCCTCTTAGAACTGCTTTGCTGCATCCCAGATTTGGAAAGTTGTGTTTTTATTTTCATTTGCCATAAGATATTTTCTAATTTCTTCTTTGATTTCTTCATTGACCCACTGGCTTTTTAGTAGCATGTTGTTTAGTCTCCACGTGTATGTGTTTTTTCCATTTTTCTTCCAATAACTGATTTCTAGTTTTATGCAGTTGTGGTTGGAAAATATGCTTGATATAATTTCTATCCTATTAAATTTGTTGAAACTTGCTTTGTAACCTAGCATGTGAGGTATCCTACAGAAAGTTCCATATGCACTTGAAAAGAATATGTATTCTGCTATTTTTGAATGGAATGTCCTGTAGATATCTATTAAGTCCAACTAGTCTAATGTGTCATTTAAGGCCATTGTTTTCTTATTGATTTTATGTCTGGATGATCTGTCCACTGATGTAAGTGGGGTGTTAAAGTCTCCTATTATTGTATTGTTGTTAATTTCTCCCTTTATGTCTGCTAGTATTTGCTTTATATATTAAGATGCTCTTATATTAGGTGCACATATGTTTATAATAGTTATATACACTTCTTATTTTGATGCCTTTATCATTATATTATACCTTTCTTTGACTTTTGTTATAACTCTGTTTTAAAATCTACTTTGCCTGATATGAGTATTGCTACTCCAGGTTTCTGTTTACATTTGCATGGAATGTCTTTTTCCATTCCTGCACTTTCAGTCTGTGTCTTTATCTCTGAAGTAAGTCTCCTGTAGGCAGTATATAGATGGATCTTGTTTTTTATGCAATCAGCTGCCCTATATTTTGATTGGAGCATTTAGTCCATTGATATTTAAAATGATTATTGATAAGTATGTACTTATTAATATTTTGTCACTTGTTTTCTAGTTGTTTTTTGCAGTTCTTCTCTGTTCTTTTCTTCTTCTTTTAGTCTCTTCCTTCATGGTTTGATGATTTTCTTTAGCAGTATGCTTGTTTTCCTTTCTCTCTAGTTTTTGTGTAGCTATTGGAGGTTTTTGATTTGTGGTTACCATAGAATTTATACATGTTGACCTATTATAACTTATCTACTCATTTTAATCTTGTGGTCATTTAAGTTCAAACACATTCTAAAAGCTCTACATTTTTTTACTCCTCCCACCCAGTTTTGTATTTTTTGATGTTATATTTTACATCTTCATGCCTATCCCTTACCTATTTGTTATAATTATAGGTGTTTTTTTTACAGTTCATCTTTTGGTCTTCATACTAGCTTATTTAAGTGGGTGATCCATAGCCTTACTATATATTTGCCTTTACCTTTTATCTTTCCTGTAATTTCTATTTCTTATTGTAGCCTTCTCTTTTTCGTTAAGGAAGACCCTTTAACACTTTGTAAGGTCAGTTTAGTATTGATAAACTCTTTTAGTTCTTGCTTGTCTGAGAAGCTCTTTATCATTCCTTTAATTTCGAATGATAACCTTGCTTCAAGGAGTATCCTAGATTATAGGCTTTTCTCTTCAGCACTTTAAATATATTATGCCACTCACTTGGCCTGTGAAATTTCTGCAGAAAAAAGTTATCACCTGATAACTTTATGGGAGTTCCTTTGTATATGACTCTTCTTCTCTTCCTGCCTTTAAAATTATCTCTTTAATTTTTGGCATTTTAATTATGATAAGTCTTAGTGTGGGCCTTTTTCATTTCATCTTCTTTGGGATGCTTCTGTACCTGGACATCTGTTTCTTTCTTTAGGTTCAGGACATTTTCAGCTATAATTTCATCAAATACATTTTCTACCCCCCTTTTCTCTCTCTTTTCCTTGATGTATGCTTGATGTTGTCATAGAGGTCTCTTAAACTATCCATATATTTTTTTTTAATTTTTAATTTTTTTTTGGTGAAGGGAGGTAATTAGGTTTATTTGTTTATTTATCTTTAGAGGAAGCACTGGCGATTGAACTCAGGACCTGATGCATGCTAAGCATGAGCTCTACTGCTTGAGCTATACCCTCGCCCCTCTTATTTTTTAAATTTGTTTTTCTTTTTGCTGTTTTAATTGGGTTGTTTCCATTATTCTATTTTCCAGATCACTTATGTGTTCTGTATCACTTAATATACTGTTAATTCCCTCTAGTGTTATTTTTCATTTCAGTATTGTATTCATCAGCTTTGACTGGTTCTTTTTTATATTTTCTAGTCTTTTGTTAAAATTCTCCCTCTGTTCATTCTTTTTTTTTTTTTTTTTTTTTTTTTTAGTTTACATTAGGGTTCACTCTTGATGTTCTATGGGTTTTGACAAATGCATAATGACATGTAGCCACTATAGTATCATACAGAATAATTTCATTGCCCTAAAAATCCCTTGTGCTCCATCTATTCATTTCTCCCTCCCTCTTCCCAAGCCCCTGGAAACCACAATCTTTTTATTGTATCTGTAGCTGTGTCTTTTCCAGAATGTCATTTGGTTGGAATCATACAGTTTGTAGCCTTTTCAGACTGGCTTCTTTAATTTAGTAATATGTCTTTTAAGTTTCTTCTATGTCTTTCATGGCTTGCTAGATCAGTTTTTTTATTGCACATATATTTTTTAATTTACATATGGTTTCTAAGAATGTTTAAAGCTTTAGCTTTTTAAACTTACATAGTTATCAAAGGAATAAAGTCAACCACAAAGTAAGAATTAACTCAAAAAGATACCTACACCTTGCTATTAACAGCAATATTATTTATAATTGCCAAGATATGGAAGCATCCTAAGTACACATCAAAAGTTGAATAGATAATGGAGATGCAATATATATATATAAATAAATATATTGGAACCCAACAGTTGGATAATACCTACCCACATTGGTGAAGGCAATCTTCTTTACTGATTCAAATGCTAATCTCTTCTGGAAATACCATAATAAACACACCTACAAATAATATTTTGAGAGTTATCTGGGCATCTCTTAATCTAACCAAGTTGACACATAAAATTAATCATCACACCAGCCTACATGCAGGTACATTTTAATGCTAGTGAATACCACTAGATCTGGTAAGTGGATGGCTCTGTCTCCATTCTGGAGTGTTATATATATCTGATTTCTTCTTTGTTGTAGGCTCCTTTCTTTATCATGTACCTTTATGAAAATGCCCAAAAAAGGGTCAGCATTTTGGCAAGAGACCCTGTCCTGCTCATCTGTGTCAACCCTGCTATCTCCTCAGATTATTTTGCAAAGGGCTGCTAGATAGGGGCCTGTAAATCAAACTCTTTCCCCCAGCACCCCCTTTTGGGGGAAATTTATTTACTTTGAAGTCCAAACAAATACTTGAATTTATTTGTAATCTGTCTTCCCCAAGTGCTCTGTGACTATAAAAATCTTTCTCCTATAGAGATAAATTTTCTATTTCCTGAGCAGAGTCACACAGCTTTTTCTTACCCTGTGGCACACGTTTGTTGCCTCAGCATCCTCTGCAGAGCTGCCTTCACCTCCTGGTTCTTGAGGCTATAGATGAGGGGGTTCAGCAAGGATGTGATCACACTGTACTGAATGGAGACCACTCGCTCCAACGCTGAGCCTGAGGCGGGACTGATGTACCTGAATAGAGCTGTCCCGTAGAACAAGAGCACAACAGTGAGGTGGGAGGAGCAGGTGGAGAAGGCTTTGCCTTGGCCCTCAGAGGAGCGAATGTTCAGAATGGCAGATATGATTCTGGAGTAAGAGAACAGGATCAGGGGAAGTGTCAGCAGTCCCAGAAATGCACTCACTGGACCCTGACAGAAGGAACTCATTGGCAGTGGGATCAGTACAGGACAGAGGGAATAGTGAAGGTAACTCACAGCAAAAATGGGAGATGATGTTGGACCCACAGAAATATAACTTGTGGATGAAAAGATTATTTACTAGTGAATTCAGAAACCCTATCACCCATGCTACTCTAACCATTGTAGTACAGAGAGGCCTGTTCATGACAACGGTATAGAGCAGAGGGTGACAGACAGCAGCATAGCGGTCATAAGCCATGGCAGAGAGAAGACTGGCTTCAGCACACCCAGAGAGAAGAAAAAAGAAACTCTGGGTAATGCAGCCCCACACTGAGATGCTTTTCTTCTGAGACAGGAAGTTCTGTAGCATTTGGGGCATGGTAACTGAGGAGAAGCAGATATCTAGGAAGGACAGGTGTCCGAGGAAGAAATACATGGGGATGTGGAGGTGAGAATCCCATCTGATCACCAGGATCATCACCAGATTCCCCATCAGTGTCAGGAGGTAAATCCCCAGGAACAGCACAAAGAGCAGAGCCTGGATGTGAGGGGCAGCAGACAGCCCAAGAAAGATGAACTCAGTGAAGAAACTGAAGTTGTTCATAGTTGTTTAGAAATGTCATACCTGGAAAGAAATCAAGTATTACAGAATCTGAGTAATTTCTAGTGATCAGAATATCATCCCCACTCCCTGAAACTTCTCAGGCAATACTTCTTTCAGCTTAAAAATAGAAAAGGAAAAGAAGTTGAGTAATTCCAATTGTGATTTTTATGAGTTGAATTCTGCCCCACCCCCACCCCCCAAAATATGTTGAAGTCCCAACCCCCAGTACCTCAGAATGTGACCTGATTTGGAAATAGTCATTGCAGATGTAGTTAAGATGAGATCATACTGGAGTAGGGTGGGCTCTTAATCCAATATGACTGATGTTCTTATCAGAGACAGGAGAGACCCTAGTGAAGTAGACACACAGAGGGAGGACAGCCATGTGACAACAGCAGAGATTGGAGTGGTGCATCTGCAAGTCAAGGAAGCCAAAGATTGACAGCCATCACCAGACCTAGAGGCAATCAAGGATTCTTCCTTACAGGTTTCAGGGTGAGTGTGGCCCTGCTGACAGCTTGATGTCAGACTTGCAGCTCCTAGAACTGTGAGACAATAAAATCTATTATTTTAAGCCACCCCGTTTCTGGTACTTTGTTATATCAGCCCTGGGAAATTAATATAGTGACTTTAAGGGTTTCTACCTTCCTTGGCCCTCCCCAACAGGTCTCACTGATTCTGTCAGTGAACACAGCAAACATCTTTGGAACCTAAATCAGATTACATGATTTAACCATTAAGAGTATACTTATGGCGGGGAGGGTATAGCTCAGTGGTAGAGTGCACACTTTGCATCCACCAGGCCCTGGGTTCAATCCTCAGTACCTCCATTAAAAATAAACAAACAAACCTAATTATCCCCCCCCCCAAAAAAAAATTTTTTTTTAAAGAGTATACTTATGAGAACAAACAGGATGCTTCAAATGAAATTGTTTCAGAAAAGACATTTTTCCAAGTGTTTTTATATTTAGATTTGGATCTTAAAGCCAGAAACTATAGCATTCACCATCTTATCATAGACATCCTGAGATTTGGAAGATGTGGAAAAGGGACTTGAATGATGCTAGCAGAGGTTGCAAGAGGCTTTCCAAACATTTCAGGATCCCTTCAAGGGTACCCCATCTCTCTAAATGCATACTAGCAAAGCTGGAAACGTATTTGTGGGACTGGGTTGGGGTGCCTCAGGATCATTTCCTCTGTTCTTCAGGCCAGTAAGGTTGGGCTGTCAGGCATCTCAGAGTGGGAGGACAGAGGCTCAAAGAGATGAAGTGACTTGCTCCACATTACATAGAATTGAACTGAATTCTCTGTTCTCAGTCCAGTGTTCCTTCCACCACAGCACTCCCAGCAGATGGACAACATATATTTTGAGTCATTTAAAGTATATTTAGAGGAATGTGTAGTTATAGCTTACACATAGCACTGTGTCTAAAATTAAAAAAGCTAGACCCAAAAACTGAAAGCTATGTGAACTTGAGCAAGAGACTTAACTCTTCTGAAGGTCAATTTTCACATCTATAAATTGGAGCAATTATATCTATCTCATATGGTTGAGATGAACTTACTTAAAAGTGATTTTTAATGATTGAAGACAAATACCTGGAACTAACTCTGACATTAACTTATTTGGAGACATTGATCAAATCACTTTAATCTTACACTACCTTGGTTTTAGCTTATGACCTGATAATCAAGTCCTTATTAAGTATTTCATTTCCTTCTATCACTTTGCTCCTGTTGTCATTGCATTTTACTGCCTCAAAAATGTCTAGACCAGGACTTTTACCTGTGTTCACATTTTTCACTGCGACCTGAACTGGAATATTACAACTACTACCTTCCCAGGAGTCTTCTCAGAACTAGTCTCAACACCCACAGACATTCTCTCTCCTCAGTTCATTTTACTCTTGCTCTTTTATAAATTCTTTTACCAATGACATAAATAGGAAAGCTAGAGGAAATTCAAGAGAAAGGAAGCATTTGGGAAAATGTTCAACTTAACTATTCTTTTAAAGTAAAATAAAGCAAAAATATGGATCCATTTTTGTGGGTTTTTTTCAAAAAAAATTTACACTAATAATCCTAGGAAGACTGGTGAGTGTGACATCTACACATTGTTGATGGCATTGTAAATTGCACACTTTGAGTTAGGAGTCCTACAAGGTCTAGTATTTATGCTAAAACTAAAACTCGAAAGACTAAAATGTGACATGTAGAACAATGCACACTGCATTTTTGTATGTTCTATAAAAACCAGAAACAGTTTAATATCTCCTGGAATGTCTAAACACCAACTGGATAGAATATGTAGACAATAAAGTGATAATAACAAGGCCTATGTGGCAACATGGAAACATACCAATAGTAGCTGCAAAAACTAAATATTAAATTTCTATTTGGTATGATTAGAACTGGTCTTCAAGACTCTTTTCGCCATATTTTTCCTTAAAATTCCAGCTCCCTTTTCCTTTCAAACACCCCCATCAAATCCCCAGCTTTAACTGCACCCAGTAAACAACAGAATTCCTTCCCTTTCTCTTTTAATGAGGCACCCAAACAATGTAGTTGTTCTGAAAACATTCTGCTTAGTTTTAAGATCGATTTACTAAAGGAGATAAGGGAGCCCCACCAACGATGACATCCCCTAGATCTGACTCATCTTTCTGGCTACCAAGATCACTCTTCCTTGGGAAGTTCAGACGGCTTAGTGGGAGGGAACAGAGTGAGCTGACCAGGATCACAGGGAAGAATTCTAGGGTAAGGAACAATGAACAAACTGTTCTAGGTGGAAGAGGAGCTTTGATAGAAAGAAACTGACTACGTAAAAGACAGAAAGGAAAAGAGTTAAGAAGGTGCCCAGCTATGCCCTTCTATCCCTAAGCACATGGAGATTTCCCAATATCCTTTGGGAATATTTGTAGACCCTGGCATTGGCTTTTCAGATAAAGAAAACTTCCATTCTCATTCCCAGTTCTAAATCAGAGCAAAGGTGTTAATTGAGGGGAAATCTCCACCTCTGAAACTTTCTAAGAGACTGCATTGCCATTCTGTCCTCTCCACAGATTTATTCTTATTTGGAGGCACGGAACAGAACTTCATGATCTGTTGTTATCCCTAAAGCCGTAAGATCTTAGAACTCAGTGAAAGTTATGCAAGAGAGAATAAGAAGGTCTCTTTCTGTTTCCTGTACTCCTGTGATGGTGCACATTTGAGGAAATGATCCTCCAGCCCTCCATCAGAATGCCTCCTGCCAGCTCCCCCATGCCAAAAGACGACCTGTTTCTCTTCAGGGACCAGGGACATGTAGGGAGGAGACAGAGAGATCCCAGATGGACAGAAGTGCACACAGATTAACATCTCATGAGATTCTACTCCCAGAAAAAAAGCTTGGTCTACTTGTTTACTTTGGCCACGTTATTTCCCTCATGACTATTTTTACTTCTTTTTAGTTGCCATAAGGAATTTTGGTTAAAATAGGATTCTTCCAACTTGTACAAACTTATGAAAGTTTCCTTTCTCACCCATATTTCTGAGCTGGACTGTTTTAAATCTGGCTCCTGTTTGGGGTTCTGAAGAGGACTGCCTACTGCCCCCACAGCTGGGCAAGTAGAATCAGAGAGAGCTCTAGCTAAACTCTGCAAAAAGTCCATTTTATTTCCTGACAGGTTCTAGGATCAGACCCTGTGTGGTCAGTTGTGGCTAGAGCCAAAATGGCCAGCTTCCTCTGCACTGGGACTTCCTGGACATGGCTAAAAGTAATCAGTTCTTGTCAGTCTCCCCATGGTAACCCACCTGAGTCCTGGAAGGGCTCCTGACCAGTCTGTAGGAGTCTTATATTCCTCCAGTACTATTCTCTTCGGCCATCTCTTGCCAAGATAGCCCTGGGAGAGGAGCAAGAGTAAGGACCCCAGGGAACCTGGGACTGCTCACTGGTCCCAGACGACAATAGTCAGAGTCACCTGGGACCTGGTGATGACTATGATTTGGAAGTGGGGGTGCAGAAAAATTTCCAGGAAGGGCACAAGGAACAATGCCAAATCTGACAAACAAAGCTCAGTCTAGGGCTTTTCAACCTCAGACATACAAGTGTATGCACAGAGAGGCACCAGTGTTCGTGTGCACGTGCACACACACACACGCCACCCACACACTCTCTGTATAAAGTCTAACATTCCCCTTTCCCTTTGTATTTACTCCAAACTCTATGAACTTCAGGTGTGCTATATTCTTTCTGCACATATTTATATCACATGGACCAATAAGGGAAATTAAAGCCATAAGGCAAGAACTCTTTAATTTTCTTGATTCCCCACTTATAAATGTATCCCTCTGCCCTTTCCTTGGTTGTAGTGGTAGAGGTACCTGCCTTTAATCCAAGACTAGCACCTGTAATTGTACTTTAACTTCCATCCCATCCTGGGCCTTCTCCTTCAACTATGCTATCTGTTTTTATCATCAATTTTTTCTTTCCCTTACTCATTTATACCAAGAATGTAAATGTATTGAAATATCTCCCATATTTAAAAGTATCCAGTTGACCCCATGTTTCACTGGAGCCTCTGATTTTTACATTACCTCACTCTACTTCTCTCAAAGCCACTTTTACTGAAAGTCTAACTTAACTATACTACCTTCCCAAGCTTTTCTTACTTCTCATGCTGTAGCACTGTCTTCTGCATCCACCATTCCTTTCCCCTTTTCCTTCTTGTTGCTAGTGACTTCTACAACCAGTATGACTTTTTCTCCTGATACTGGGACGCAAGAAGCATCACATTTCAGTCCTCATCTTTTGGATATTTGGACATCAAATCTCTAGATTCTTTACATAGTTAAGAAAAAGTTGGGGAAAGGGAATTATTATTCTTGAGCCATCATGAAAATAGACCTTATTCAGGCCTATGTTTGGAAGGAGTCTAGATTTCTTCCCCAACAGACAAGCTCAGGAGGAGGAATAGTTTCCATTAGTGATGGACACCTGGGCTTTGCTTCCTCATAGGTTGTAGGACCCCAATTATGAATGGAATGACTAGAAGTACTTATATTTCAAATAAGTAGCATAAAGGTATAAATAATCAATTCACGTTGCTTAAGGATCAGGCTTAGCGGTATCACATATTCTCGTAATGTCTTTTTCTGATTTTGGTACCAAGGTAACACTGGCCTCAGAAAATGAGGTGAGAAGTGTTCCCTCTTGTTCTATTTTTTGGAAGAGTTTGTGAAGAATTGGTCTAACTCTTGTGCATGCTAGTTTACTAGTAGCCCCACTACTAAACTGTGACCTTTCTATGCAATCTTTTGAATGCCACAGTGTTCAGTGCGGTTTTCCACTCTGGATGGTCATTACTTAAGTATCTCTCAGTCATGTGGAATCTCCTGGAGTTGTTCTCCTCACAGCTTCTCACAGCAGTGCTGCTTTGCTTGGTCCAGTTTCACGCTATGGTAAAAGCACAGCTTCATATTCAAACAAAGGCTCATGGGGATCTATATTCAAGTTTCTAGAATTATTTATCTATGTATCTCTTCTCACTGGCACACTGCTCCACAACTTTCTCTCTCTTTTTTCTTATTGAACGCAATCTCTGTCTCCTAAACTCAGCAACACTGCCATTTTCTGCTTGTTTTTCCTTCATGCATCCTGGTCTGAAAAGTGCCTCCAGTGAGAAAGGCAGGACAACAGTAGGGCTCACCTTACTTGTATCCTGTCTCTCAGGATTCAAAGTCCTGAGCGGTTTTCCAATAAGTGCAAACAGGCTTCCTTTTTCAGATACTTTGCTCATTTTTCTAGTTATTTATGGTGGAAGGGCAAATCTGGTACCAGTTACTATGTATGGCCAGACATGGAAATCCCATCAAATAGTGTTGAATGTCTCCTATGTCCTAGATATTGTTTTAGGTGCTTGAAATATAGTGGTAAGATACAGTCTTTGCTCTTTGGTTACGTTTGCTTGAGGAGGATAGAATATAAATATACATAAATATTGTTAGCTGGTGATATGTGGTAGAAGGGAGGGGAGAGCAGAATATTTAATATAGGATAACCAGGAAATAATTCTGTGGGAAGAATATGATTCAGGAAGGCCTACATAAAGGGGATGAACAATCCATATGCATATTCAGAGAAAAATGTGCCAGTGGAGGGAACAGCAAATGCAAAACTCTGGGGTGGGAAGAAATCTGGAGTCTTTGAGAAACAGTAAAAAGGTCAGTGTGGTTAGCGTGTAGCAGACGAGGGAGAAAACAGGAGAAATGAATTCACCAGGCTTATAAAAGCCAAATTATGTGGGCCTTGTAAATCCAGGGAGGAGTTTAGACTTTAAATAGTAGGAAGCCATTGATTTTTCTTTTTTTACCTCTTTAAAGGAATGATGTAATCTGTTTTATGATTTTTCTAAAAAGTTTACCTGGCTGGTTTCTTTTAAATAATAAGCTTTAAGGGACAATAATGAGTACAGTGAGGCTGATTAGGAAGCTATGTATTGCATTACTACAAGCTAGGCTAATATTCAGCCAGTATTCATAGCAGATAAGAAAGACAGCATCCATTTCTATCCACTGGGGGTCATTTTGATGGGCCTGTACTCATGCCTTACTGGTTATTAAATATTTGGAATATCAACCCTGAGTCCAGGTGGGAGAAGATGATGGCTTAAACTAGACTGGTAGAGGTGGAGGTGATAAGTGTCTAGACTCAGGATATATTTGTAGAGCAAAATGGATTTATTTATGTACTGAACATATGCTGGGAGAAAGTGAAAAAAGGAAGATGACTTTTAGGTTTTGGATGAATTATGGTACCATTAACCTAAGTCATCAGTTCAATTTGAACATGTTAAGTTTGAGATACCTATTAGGTAGCCAAGAGATAACCAAGGTAATGCAATATGAATCTGGAACTCTTAGGAGCAATCCAGGCTGGAGATACACACTTGGGATTCATAGATTTGAGGGCAATATTTAAAGTCAGAGAGTGCATGGGATAACCAGTGGCAGAGGGTAAATATAATTAGGAAGATGTGTTAGGAAAATTTAGGTACAATTGTCTGTTGGCATTTGGCAAATGAGTCTGTTTCTCGGATGCAAAGCTGTGAATGAAATTATAGTTTGGGGGAATCTTAAGATTAAAAATGATAGTTTAAGACCCAGGAATAGATGAGAATACCCTTCATAGTTTCCTCCCTACCCTTACGTAAGTCAGGAGAATCACTTAAAAGTTATGTTTCAAATCCTATTTACACAGCCTCTTCCTAACCCTAGTTGCAAACCTGCTGTTGAGAAATGATCCAAATAGTTAATTTGGCTCTTGACATTATTTTACCTTGGATATCTCTTCTTTGCTCCTCATCCATTTTTGCATCTAGCCCTGAATCTCTGAACCAAACAAGGGTCAGACTCTTGTAATTGTTCACTTGGAAGAGCCAAGAGAAATTCCAGATGAATAAAATTAAATGTAAAAAAAGCACACAAAAAACTAGAAGAAAAAATTTGGACACAGATGGTAAAGGACTTCTTAAGTTTAATAGCAGAGAAAAATTACACAAAAGGAAAGCTAGATATGACTACTTAACACAATTTTAAAAGTTGAAAAGTATCAGTAAAACAATAAACTGAAAAAGGTTGTAACAACTTATAGCAAAAAACTAATATCCTTCTTATTTAAACACATCATTCGAATAAAAAATTAATACTATGAATTCACTAAGAAAATAGGAAAATGGCATGCTAATAATAAAAGAGGAAATACCAATGTTTAACAAACATTTGAAAAGAAGAGGTAAAGTGTCACTATATGCCGATGACATGTTACTATATATAGAAAACCCTAAAAGGTCACACAGAAACTACTAGAGCTGTTCGAAGAATTCAACAAGGTAGCAGGTTAAAAGATAAACATTCAAAAATCAATTGCATTTCTTTAAACTAACGATGAATCAACAGAAGAAGAAAGTAAAGGAACAATCCCCTTTAAAATAGCACCCAAAGAAATAAAATACCTAGGAGTAAATCTAACCAAGGTGGTGAAAGAATTATACACAGAAAACTATAAACCATTGATGAAGGAAATTAAAGAAGACTTTAAAAAATGGAAAGATAACCCATGCTCCTGGATTGGAAGAATCAATATTGTTAAAATAGTCACACTGCCCAAGGCAATCTACAGGTTTAATGCAATCGCTATCAAATTACCCAGGACATATTTCACAGAACTAGAACAAATCATAATAAAATTTATATGGAACCACAAAAGACCTAGAATTGCCAAAGCATTACTGAAGAAAAAGAAAGAGGCTGGAGGAATAACTCTCCCAGACTTCAGACAATACTATAGAGCTACAGTCATCAAGACAGCATGGTATTGGTACAAAAACATATAGACCAAAGGAACAGAATAGAGAGCCCAGAAATGAACCCACAAACTTTTGGTCAACTAATCTTCGACAAAGGAGGCAAGAATATACAATGGAATAAAGACAGTCTCTTCAGCAAATGGTGTTGGGAAAACTGGACAGCAGCATGTAAATCAGTGAAGCTAGAACACCCCTTTACACCATACACAAAAATAAACTCAAAATGGATCAAAAACTTAAACATAAGACAAGATACAATAAACCTCCTAGAAGAAAATACAGGCAAAACATTATCTGACATACATCTCAAAATGTTCGCCTAGGACAGTCTACCCAAGCAATAGAAATAAAAGCAAGAATAAACAAATGGGACCTAGTTAAACTTACAAGCTTCTGCACAGCAAAGGAAACCATAAGTAAAACAAAAAGACAACCTAGGGAATGGGAGAAAATTTTTGCAAGTGAAACCAACAAAGGCTTGATCTCCAGAATATATAAGCAGCTCATACGACTTAATAAGAAACAACCAAACATAGCAGCACTATTTACAATAGCCAAAACATGGAAACAGCCTAAATGTCCATCAACAGGTGACTGGATAAAGAAGATGTGGTATATTTATACGATGGAATACTACTCAGCCATAAAAACCAACAACATAATGCCATTTGCAACAACATGGATGCTCCTGGAGAATGTCATTCTAAGTGAAGTAAGCCAGAAAGAGAAAGAAAAATACCATATGAGATCGCTCATATGTGGAATCTAAAAAACAAAAACAAAAACAAACAAACAAACAAACAAAAACAAAGCACAAATACAGGACAGAAATAGACTCAGAGAGAATACAGACTTGTGGTTTCCAGGGGGGTGGAGGGTGGGAAGGGATAGACTGGGATTTCAAAACTGTAGAATAGATAAACAAGATTACACTGTATAGCACAGGGAAATATATACAAAATGTTATGATAACTCACAGAGAAAAAAAGTGACAATGAGTGTGTATATGTCCATGAATGACGGAAAAATTGTGCTGAACACTGGAATTTGACACAACATTGTAAAATGATTATAAATCAATAAAAAATTAAAAAAAAAAAAAGAAACAACCAAAGAACCCAATCCAAAAATGGGCAAAAGACCTAAACAAGCAATTCTCCAAGGAAGACATACAAATTATCAATAGGCACATGAAAAAATGTTCAATATCACTAATTATCAGAGAAATGCAAATCAAAACTACAATGAGGTATCACCTCACACCAGTCAGAATGGCCATCAGTCAAAAGTCCACAAATGACAAATGCTGGAGAGGCTGTGGAGAAAAGGGAACCCTCCTACACTGCTGGTGGGAATGCAATTTGGTGCAGCCACTGTGGAAAACAGTATGGAGATTCCTCAAAAGACTAGGAACAGACTTACCATATGACCCAGGAATCCTGCTCCTGGGCATATATCCAGAAGGAACCCTACTTCAAAATGACACCTGCACCTCAGTGTTCATAGCAGCACTATTTACAGTACCCAAGACATGGAAACAGCCTAAATGTCCATCAACAGATAACTGGATAAAGAAATGGTGGTATATTTATACGATGGAATACTATTCAGCCATAAAAACTGACAACATTTGCAGCAACATGAATGCTCCTGGAGAATGTCATTCTAAGTGAAGTAAGCCAGAAAGAGAAAGAAAAATACCATATGAGATCATTCATATGTGGAATCTAAAAAAAAAAGAACATAAATACAAAACAAACAGACTCACAGACATAGAGTACAAACTTGTGGTTGCCAAGGGGGCGGGAGGTGGGAAGGGACAGACTGGGATTTCAAAATGTAGAACAGATAAACAGGATTATACTGTATAGCACAGGGAAATATACACAAGATCTTGTGGTAGCTCACAGTGAAAAAAAAGGTGACAATGAATATATATATGTTCTTGTATAACTGAAAAATTGTGCTCTACACTGGAATTTGACACAACATTGTAAAATGACTATTACTCAATAAAAAATATTTTAAAAAACATTTGAGAAATGTTAAGTATTATTTATGTAATAAATAAGAAATATTAAATATTATTTATGCAAATAAAAAAGAAATGCAAATACATGGAAGAATTAACATCTTATGCCTATCAAACTGATAAATATTAAACACGATATAAAAATTGTTCTCAGGCCTGGCAGATATACATTGCCCAACTCTCTAATATACTACTGGTTGGACTGTAAATTAATACCAACATTAATGCAAGCAAATTGGCATATAAATCAAGATCATAAAATATATCAGAAGGATAGGAGGGGGGAATGAGAGTGACAAGATGAGGGATCACAGTTCGAGTGTAAGCATGCTTTTACCGCACAATTCATACTGTATATGTGGGAGGCTGGTGGGGCAGTCCACCATGGATTTTACTGCACAAGAGTCTGCAGTAGGAACTGAATAAAGGAGCAGGTGGCAGACACACATGGAAGCTTGTGCCAGTGATTGCCTCAATCTCCTAAGGAATGGGAGACTGAGTATAGATTAGTCATTGGACCCATCTCTCAAAGAAGCAGATGAGAAAGGGAGTGGTTGCAAGAAGCAGATGACATACTGTTGATGTCAGTTTAAGTGACCTCATATCCTTTAATAGGCTTTGGTCTAGGGAAGGATGCCCTTCCCACAACTATAAACTATATCTAAATAGATCCACTGTGGAGAGTTTCTCTTAAGAATATTAAAATAGGGGGGCACAATGATATTATTATTAACTCTTCCCTTATTTGAAGAGTTACTAACTCATGTTAATTCTACCTCCTAACTATATCTTGAAATTGGATCACTTAAGGGAGAACCAGATGCTCCACATGAGGGGCATGACTGGCCACACTCTGTACAAAACCCCCTTTTTTTCTTAACAAATCCTTAGAATAACTGACTCAAGAGGTAATTACTATTGATATATAACCATTATCCATAGTTAGACGTATACTTCAAAATGAAATACATTTTTTTCTGAAAATGATTTTTAAATATTTACATCTTTAAAAGTACTTCTCTTGTTCACCCACTATACATTCCTCTACTAATTTTATAGAATTTATCATATATTTAAGATTAAGAGCTCATAATAAAAGTATAAAACAAATCAACAATATTTATTGAGTTCTAAGAAATTAAGAAAATGCCAAAGGGAAAAAAATTTTACTTTTGTTTAATGCTTATAAGGGTAACATGGTGATGCATATTAGGTATTTCATTAAAGGAGTCGTGTGAATCAGCCTACACATTGGGTTTTGAGCTTATCTGTCCCCTCACCCATGAATCTTTTCTGACAAAAAAATTAGTTTATTTGATTGAATATGTGTCAAGCAACAATCGGCAGTGGGCTCAGGAGGGGTTTGGCTGACTGGGACTGTCAGACACCAGGTGAATTAATTGACTTGATATCCTCAGGGTGGAATAAAAACATCATTGTGAGAGAGCATAGACATTCACGACTTCGGGTTCCAAGGAGCTCTCTAGTCACCAAACAGCCAGATGCCATCCCAGACACTCAAAATGTCACCACCAGCACACCTGAAACAGTTCCTGTTCCTCTGAGTGGGTTAGGGTAGTCTCTTAATCTGTGTCTTTGCGACTAGAAAGTTAGTAACTCTAATCAGGCACATCAGTTTTTTAGGTTTCCCCCAGGTTAGGTGGATAAAGCAACCACCATGATTCAATATCATCTTCACTCAGTACTCACTTTGAAATGCCTTAAATGCCTTTCACATGCCCATCTTTTTGTGTTTTGTTTCGTTTTAATACTTAGATCGCCAAACTACTTTGAAAACTCTTGAGCAAGACAAACAGATTTGGACTCTGCACTATTCCACCCCAGTACCTATTTTTGTCTTCACTTTATTTTTTTTTTAACCAAATACAATAAAATAAACAATCACATACTTAAAGCATACCCAAGAGGTTATATTCATCAAATGGTAAATTTTTTAAGTGATCAAGTTAGCCATTAGTGTACCTCATCCCCTGACTATGTTTTCCCATTATTTTCAGACCAAACACACCATGACTCCTTTATACATAAAGAGGCACATTTATTTCTTCAACATTCTACACAGGGCTGTCGTCACCTCCTGGTTCTTGAGGCTGTAAATGAGAGGGTTCAGCAAGGATGTAATCACACTGTATTGAATGGAGACCACACGCTCCAACATGGAGCCTGAGAGAGGGCTCATGTACCTAAATAAAGCTGTCCCATAGAACAAAAGCACCACAGTGAGGTGGGAGGAACACGTAGAGAAGGCTTTTCCTTGACCCCCAGGAGAATGGATGCTTATGATAGCAGAGATGATTCTAGAATTAGAGAAGAGGATCAGGGAAAGTGTTAAAAATCCTAACAATGCACGTGACCCAGCAAGAAAGGCCTCGTTGGCAGCAGGATCAGTGCAGGATAGAGAGAAGAGTAAAGGCAGCTCACAGCAGAAGTGAGGGATGACACTGGGCCCACAGAAATGTAAGTTGTAAGTGAAAAGACTGTTTGACAACGAGTTTAGGAACCCCATTACCCATGCTGTAATCACCATTCCGACACAGAGAGGCCTGTTCAAAACCACACTGCAGAGCAGAGGGTGGCAGATGGCAGCATAGCGGTCATAGGCCATGACAGAAAGTAGGCAGCTCTCTGTGGTCCCAGAGAACATGAGAAAGAAACTCTGGGTCATGCAGGCCCACGTAGAGATGGTTTTCTTTTGAGTTAATAAGTTCTGCAGCATCTTGGGCATGGTTACTGAAGATAGGGAGAGATCCAGAAATGACAGGTGACCTAGGAAGAAGTACATGGGTGTTTTAAGGTGGTAATCAGTCCTGATCACCAAGATCACCATCAGGTTCCCCATCAGAGTTAAGAGGTACATCACCAGGAATAGTGCAAAAAGCATGGTCTGGATCTGAGGAATCCTGGAAAGTCCCATGAAGACAAACTCAGTAATGATGGTGAGATTTTTCATGATTAGAGACATTGGCCCTAAAAAGAAATATAATACAGTTGAGTCATTCCAGATGAATATGACTGCCTCTCCTATGAAAAACATGACTTACAGCTTAAAAGTAAAAATAAAAACTATGAAGCCAAAAATGTGACCCTCTAAGTCACACACATCATCCCCATCACTACTTCAACTCTGGAGGCATGTAGCGTTCCAAAGTCCCTCCTCCATAACTGCTTCTTTAATCTTTTTAATACCCATTTATTCAGAAAATATTTAATAAGCATCCAAGTACTGGGCATTGTACCAGACCCAAGGGCCTGGCATGTAGTAGGTACTTAGTAAAGTTTACAGAATAAGTGAAAAAAATATCAGAAAGCTAGATTTTTACACAAGTCTGTTCTATTTTTAATGCACCACATATAGAGGATCATAAAAATATTTTTGATTATTGAATAAGTAAAAGAATTAATGAAATAAATAAATGTATGGCTCATAGGCAACTCCATGAGTAAGACCATAAGCTGCCCTGGCAGTGAGATGTCACATACATTCTATGGCCTGTGTCCTTTTCTAAGAAAAGGGCCAGTTTGAGGTCTCTGTGGCTCTGCTGAATGGCTGGTAATGGGGCTGTACAAAGAGTCAAAAGAGCCTGATGTGAGCCGCAGCTACTATTCAGGCAGTCTGTTTTCTCATTTGAGTTATCTCCCAAGGTTTCCATGATAAACTATATAAAAATAGGCCTTAAGATCTGGTTTCTGGTCCTAATTCCAACACCAGTTGGCTTAGTTTGAGAACCTTGGACTTGTCAGTCCATCTCAGAGAGAACTGGTTATATTGCCAGAAAAAACAGGGATAACAACACATCCTTAATGGAGTAAACCTGATTGCAGAACAAAAGTAATTTATTATTGTAAGAACTCTGTTTCTGATAAGAACTAGTTTACCTAGCCCATGATCTTTAACAAGTCAATTGATTCTTCTTGGTTTAGTCTAAATATGTTGCTGGGTACAGCATAGTCTCTCCAATTTCTGCCTAATGTATTATGTTACTCTTTTAATTGTCTCCTCAATATTTTTAAATTTCCCTCATTTCCATATTGCCCCACAGTATTTACCCTTTGGGATTCATCACCTAGCACTGAATGACTCTAAAGGCCTGTCTGTATGCAGGTTCTCTCTGCCATGATTTCTAGCTGCTGCAATTCCTTAGGCAAAATTAAAGTGGTGAATGTGTGACTAGCCTAAAATCCTATGCATATACTAGAAATATATTAGGAAATCTTCACTCTGTTTGCAAATTAAAGCCAGATGACAATACTGTTCTACATCTATTTGTAAGGAAGTTAACTATTTAAATTGTGATACCCAGTGCTGGCAAGATTTGGTGAGTCTTATATGACCTTATACATTGTTAGTAGCATTATATTTGGTAAATAATTTTGGCAATATGCAATCTAAGCTCTCTCTTTTGGAAATTTATCTTAAACATATAATTCAAAAGAATGAAAAGGCTATGCGTGAAAATATATAGTCCAGGTTTATTTTCAAGACAGTAACGCAAGATCAACCTAAAAGATCTAGTAACTGGAGAATAGCTACTCTATTTTTATAGAAACACATGACAGGATGTTATCTAATGATTAAAATGATAATTATAGAGGAGACACAGAACAGAAAATATTCATTATATCTAGTAAGAAGATCAGAATACATGATTAGTATAAATTCATTAAATTGTGCAAAAATATGCACACAATAGGGGCTTATGTGGGATTAACAACAGAAAAACAAACAGCTGAGTTATTAGGGTAGTATCAGCATGAACAATTGTTTTGATTTTACATTTTTTAAAATATGGTTTTTACACTTTCAATGAAAAATATCTTTATAGGGGGTAATATGTCATCCATAATTCTACTTTGCTTCAAACTCAGCAATTAATTAAGCCCAATTCCAACAACATACATATGCACTTCTTCCTCTTCCTAGTCCATTTCTGCCCTGTATATTCTCTAACAAAATTCAACCTGGTCTGAGAAGCCATTTCTTCAACAAGGAGTCTTAGATGCTCAGTTGGAGAATGGAAATGGCTCAAGTAGTTTTTCTTTTCTATTCCTTGTTCTGCCTTTTGCTTGTCCTCTGTCTACTAGCTCTTTAATCTCAAATTTGTGGTCTAGGAAACGTGGCTGGAGGATGTGATCCTGAGGCCACTGGAAGTGTTGGCGGCTAGGGCTTCTCTGTATTGAAAGGTCCCTGGTAGGAAAGAAAGAAGTTTTTTAAGGGAAAAGAATGTCTTAAAGTGAAGGATGCTGTGCTCTCATGGAGTGGGCAAAAAGGGTGTCAAAGATGTTCCTTCTTCTACCTTTTTCACCCTAGTTACAGACCCTGTGGTATCTCTAAGTAAAATCTTTGTAAAAACAGGTGTTTAGGCTTTAAAATAATAAAAACTTTCAAAACATCCTGTTTTATGACAAGAATGGAAAGGAGAGTTGCAGACTTTTGCTTTATCTCTGAAAAAATTCTAAGGAGATATGTGACTAGACTGTGCTTTCTACAGATTTGGTCTTGCTTGGAGATGGGGCCCTGAACTAAATGATCTCTAAAATTACTTTCAGCTTAAGATCCTGGCATTTTGCTAGGAAATCTCCCACCAGAGAATACACCAAACTCACTCATTCCCGTTAATTCAGAAATGCTCCATTCTGCTGCCCACCCAGAAGCTATAGCTCCCCCTCCATTCAGTGCCAAAGGAATCTTAAACTTCATTTAATGAATGAAGGGAAAGGACAAACAGATTACAAATTAATAAAGTGGCAAACTGCTCAGCCTTATAAATATCTCATCCCAGCTCTGTCATGACCTACATTTGTGAGTTTGGCAAGGCACTCTTTTGCTGCTGCTTTTTGAGCTCAGTTCCCTGTGCTGTGCAATGAACGGTTTGGAACAGTTGCCTAGTAAGATTCCTCACATCCAGTGGGCTAGGAAGGACTGAGAAGGACTGTTAGGTCCAGCTCTAACTTGAAGACCTGAGTCGTTGCCCTCTGCCTCACTTTGAGAGATGAATGACATGGGATGCTCAAAGCACTCCGTTAGGCCTTGGGAAAAGCTGGTTTTCTTTCCCATCCAGTTGAAAACTGCTGTGTGTAATGCAATTAAATAGTCACTTTGTATTTAGTTTTAGATAAAGTCCCAAGTGTTGGTATGCATGGGCTCTGGTGTGAGTCAGTACCTGTTACAAAGCTTTGGCCATCCTCCTTTTCTTCTTCTTTCTTTCTCCTTTATCTCTTTTGGTTCAGAGGAGGACTCCTGGCCAGTCTGTGTGACTTTTACCATTTTTTCCCTAGTCTTTCCCCATTTGCTACCCATATCCTGGGCTGGCTCTTAAAGAGTGAGATTAAGTAATGAGGGCCCGAGGGAATTGAGGACTAATCTGTACTCATGAGGAAATAGAAATATTCTATTATCTGGACCCCTGGCATTCCTGCCACTGTTGCGATCTGGAGAAAGAGGAGGATATGGGGTGAATACGGAGCGCCTACAAACGATTCTGCTAGCCAGAGACCAGTGTGAGGCTTCCTCAGGTTTGACAAAACTTGATCCTCACTATACACTTGCACGCTCATATATTCCTACCCACACTCTCTCACATATATGCAAACAGGTAAGCCTTACTTCTAAAATCACAGGATTCTGTAGAGCATAAAGGATCACATGGATCATTTCATTACAATCTCCAACTTGATGCATGAGCCCCATACATCATCTCCCGTAAGTGTCCATCCAGCCTCTGAACTTCTTCAGGAATTCTCCTCCATCAGTTGTGGTAAACCTGATTTAAAGTTTGCCTCCATCCTCCTCCAATTTTGACATTGTATCTATGTGACCATTTCTACAAACGCCTAAACAAGCTTTAGTATCTCTCATCTTACATACAAAACAAAACCAAAAGTGAGAAGCAAAAACAAAGAATCCTCTGACTTCCCTTAAACTTACTGCTCCAATTTCTCAGTCTCCTTCATAGCAAAACTTCTCAATAAACATGTGTGGTTGTACTTTACACTTTTTCACTTGCCATCCTTTTTTCATCCTACTCTTGCTAGCTGAAACTTCTCTTGTCAATATCATCAACAACTTTGCAAAACAGATGTTGCAAAATCCAATGGTAACTTTTCTGTTTTCTTCTTATTTTAATTTTCAGGAACATTCAATACAGCTGACCTCTGTAGCATTCAAGGAGCTGACCTCCTGGTAGCATTCATTTTCCTTGGATTTTGTGACACAAAAATTTCCTGATTGTCTTTCTTGCTCAATGGCTGCTGCTCCCATTTCTCTTGGTGGATCATTCTCAACTTGAACTAGAAATGCTGGAGGGCTCCAGAGCTCATTCCCAGGACCTTCTATTCACTTCATTTTCTTTATATGTTCTATGTCAATGCTCTATTTCCAAATACCACATATACCCCAAATATTAGCCCTGACCTCTCCTTAGAACTTCTAAGTAATATATACAGCTGGATTCTTGACATTCCACTTTGATATCTATTAAGTATGTTAAGCAGTTTAGCCAAAATGCAACTAACCAATCAGCCAAACTAACAAACAAAAATTAAATCCTTAATTTCCATCCTCCTAATGTGCATTTCCCTCAACCATGCTGATTTTAGCAAATGATGACACCATCTGCCCAGTTGTTCAAGTGAAAATCTAAGACCCACCAAGATCACTGCAGTGAGGTAGGACGAACAGGTAGAGAAAGCTTTGCTTCTGCTTGTGGTGGAAATGATGCTCAGAATGGTGCATAAGGCAGACACGGGAGAAGACGATGAGGAGGACAGTCCCAAGGCCATGTGCGACATAAGACCAGACAAGACCAGACAAGAATACTCCGCATGTTCTACTGTGGGAAGGCACCTGTCCTCAATGGTCACGATTACTTCTTCCCCTCTACAGATCCATAATTAAGCTCTATTTAACAGTGTTATATTCAAACCTTGCCACTTTCTGTGTTCTCATACTGAAGGAGTAGGAAACAAAATAACTTCCCTGATGCTGAAACTGTTTGTTCATTCATTCTGACTAAGAAATCCTGCAACTTGCTTTTTTCTCCCTTACTGCTTTTGTGCTAAACAACTCTCAAACTTTTCCCTTATGCTATCCCCTCCCTATACTTTCTTTACTAAGAATAGCTTTAACCTAGAGGCTATGCTCCAGGAAGGAGGTAATGGGCCAACAATTACAGAAGAACGGACAGGACAGACCCCACACCTACCCCCCCATCATCCCCCCAGTTCCTCCAGGGTGCCAGGAAAAATCATCGAGGTTAAGAGGCATGTAGCACCCTGTAAAGTGCCCTGACTGTTATCACCTTTTCTGTTCCATCCAGTTTTTCTATGAAACCTCAAGACCCCAACCCCAAGAGGGATTCATCGTCTCTAAGGCATTAGCCTACTGTGACTCCCCTTTGCCTGGCAAAGCAATAACGCTGTTCATTTTTCAGATTCTCCCAAAACTCTGCCTCCGAGTCTCAGTCTGGCTATCATGGTGTGGAGGCTGGTTTTGCAGCAACAATACCAGATCTAGCTAACTTATGCTAACCCAGAACTTGCCCAAGTTCACTTGCTCTGACCTGACACTAAGACATAAACTTAGCTTTAAGATCAGTGTTCAAAGTTGTCGGCTCAGTCAGCTGGCTCATTCTGGCCTTCTCTGCCTCATGGCTGACACTATTAATTACTCAAGGAAGACTGAGACTTTTTCTCCTATTGTTTCTTCACCCAGCAATCAAGCCCTTGTTAGATACTAAATCCAAATCAACCTGTGAATGTAATCAATGAGGCAATCAGTAGACAAGTTGGCAGAATTCATTGAGATCCAGTGACAAAGATGTTTAATTGGCCTGTACAATCTGCACTGAGAACTGCCAGGAAAGAGTTGGCTCAGTGTATTGTTTATATTTTTTATATTCTATATAACGTGATGTTTTGACATCTTAAAAAACTCTGGTTGAGGAGTGTCTGCCTCTTACCAGGGATAGCTAATTCTTAGAGATAGCAAAGGAATCAACCTGGAGAATGCCTTTAATATGCCAATTAATCAATTCAGAGTTATATCTCCTCTATACGGCCCTTACACCCTAGGAAACAATATTCCTCTGCCTTAATCATCCCAGAGCCAGGTACCAGGCAACTAGGGACACCTCTATAGCATAGAGCCTGTTGAAATTATTTAAACTAGCCAATGCCTTGCCTTTCCAAACTGTTTACACCCTGCCTTGCTTTGCCTTTCCAGTGAAAACCCCAGTAAAGGCTCCGGGCCATGCTCTCTCTCTCCCCTCTTCTGCCCCCTCACCAGTGCTGGTGCTTCCCCATGTGGCCCTGTGTAGCATGCCACGCCTACTGTTTCTGTGAGTATAACAGATTTTGTTTTCCTGAGCCTCTCCTATGTCTCTTCCTCTGGCTTGAGACATACCTGGGGTCAAGTCATCAAGTCCTAGTTGTGTTTCTTACCAATTGTATGATCTTTGGAGAGGTTTTAAGCCTTCCTTATCTCAATTTTCTGATCTATAAAATGGCATATAACAATACCGCTCTTACATAGTTTTAAGAGATTATTTACATAACTTATCTGCAGTGCTCAGCATACACTGGTTATGGTTAAACTTATGTCTTATTCATTGCCTTAGTTTAATCGTTCAGTGTTCTCAAGGAAAGGAGAAGAGTTAATTCTGAGGGCAGGTCAGAATAGGTGAGTAAATAGAGAAAAACCAGATCAAGGAGGGATAGATAGAGATGGATGGAGGGAGGATGATCTCACCATAAGAGCAGAGTTGTAAGAAAGCTTAAAGACAAAGTATAGAGCCAGGGAGATACAGAGAGAAGGAGATGAAGAGAAATGGTAAGTGTCCCAGGAGATCAAGGCAGGCCTAGCTCTCCTCTCCCCCAGTGAAGAAAGCTGTCTAGGTGCTCTGACCTGTTAACTGAGTGTCTCAGTAAATCATGCAGAAAGAAAAGAGCTGTCTTCTCTGAGGAAAAACTTTTGTCTATTTACATGCCAGTATTAGAAAAAAGAAATACATTAGTGCATGTGCCAGGAGCCTTCCTGGCTAAGATTTCAAAATCCTTTTCTAAATTCTTATAGACTTGGGTTGCTCTGAATCCAAAGAAAAGTAAATAGAAATACAATTTTGAAAAGTTCTGATTCTCCGCATATAAATATTTGAACTACTCAGCTAATTTCAAAGCCAATTATGCAGTCGTTTTTCACTATTTTCTCCTATTGCTTTAAATATTTTCCCAAGGGTATTACTGCACAAATAAAGTCTTCTCACATCTAACCATTCAGAAGAGGACCTGGATTTAAAGAGCCAATGGATGGGCAGCTAAGCCTGCAAGCCCAGGATACAGCTGAATTAATTCCTTGAATTCCTTGGAGTTTGGCCAGAAGCAAATTTTTGAACTCATTACCATAGAAGTTTCCTTATATTCATGTATATATGTATTGACAAATACAGTCTTAATGTTTCCTTCAGCTTAACTAAACTTTAAACAGATTTCTTCCTGATTATAGGTCCCTGACCTACCTTTTTTGGGATGTTTGCTTTAAAACCTTGAAATTGTAAATTATTTCTCTGCTTTAAAAATGGATGTAAATCTTCTCCGAGCTTCTTGCCTGTCTTTCTCAAGGACCCGGGAACTATCTTTTTGAAATACAAACATTGAAGGAGATAGCATTCCTATCTATCAGTCTCTGTGGGAGGCTAGGAGCCTAATTTATATGGACAGTTAGTAAATTCAGATGGCCTAGTCAGAGAGGGAGAGAGAGAGAGAAACACGTGCAAATTCTGGAATAACTCAGTGAGCTTGACACATCCCATTGATCAACCATAAGGAACACACACACACGCAAACTCTACTGAGTCATGAGTAGCTAACATTTCCCCTGAATTAGGTTTATTTACGCATCCCATCACAGACAGACCAAGTTAACAGACATGTCTCAACAGGACATGTATCTGTCTGTATTATACAGGGCAGTTTCACTTCTCCCCTACCCCAAATCCTCGGTATTCCACCTATTCATCATTTCCCCTACCCCAACCCCAGGCAATCACTGATCTTTATATTGTCTCCACAGTTTTGCCTTTTCCAGAATGTCATACAGTTGGAATCAAAGTATATAGCCTTTCCAGTTTGGCTCTGTTTACTTAATAATATGCATTTAAGGTTTCTTCTTAGATAAGAAGTCTTTTTATGACTTGATAGCGATTCCTCTTTAGCACTGAATAATATTCCATTGTTTGGATGTACCACAATATATTCATTCCCTTACTGAAGGACATCGTGGTTACTTCCAAATTTGGGGAATTATTAATAAAGATGCTATAAACAACAATGTGCCAGTTTCTGTGTGAACTTAAGTGTTTAACTCCCTTGAATAAATACCAAGGGGCATGATTACTGGATTATGGCAAGAGTATTTTTAGTTTTGTAAGAAATATCAAACTGCCTTCCAAAGTGACTATCCCATTTTACATTTACATTCCCACCAGCAGTGAATCAGAATTCCTGTTGCTCCACATCCCTACCAGTTTTTGGTGTTGTCAGTATTTTAGATTTTGCCAGTTCTAAAGGGTGTATGGTGGTTTCTCATTTATGTTTCAATTTGCATTTCCCTGATTACATATGTTACAGAACACCTTTTCATATGCTTACTTGCTATCTGTATATCTTCTTTGAAAGGTGTGCATTAAAGTATTTGGCCTATTTTTTAATTAGGATTTTTTAAATTGTTGAGTTATAGGGGTTCTTTGTATATTTTGGGTAACAGTCCTTTATCTGATGTGTCTTTTGCAAATATTTTCTCACAATCTGTGCCTTATCTTCTCATTCTCTTGACAATGTTCACAGAGCAGAAGTTTTTAATCTCAGTGAAGTCTGGCATATCAATTATTTCTCTCATTAATCATGTCTTTGGTGTATCTAAAAAGTCATAGCCATACCCAAGGTCTTCTAGGTTTTCTCCTGTGTTAACTTCCAGGACTTTTATAGTCTGCATTTGATATTTAATTCTGTGATATATTTTGAGGTAATTTTGTTAAGGGTGTAAAGTCTGTGTTTAGATTCTTTTTTCTTTCACGTGTGGATGTCCAGCTGTTTTGGCACCATTTGTTGAAAAGACTATCTTTGCTCCATTCTACTGCCTTTGCTCCTTTGCAAAGATCAGTTACTATATATGTGTAGATTATTTCTGGGCTCTTTATTCTATTCCACTGATTTGTCTGTTCTTTCACCAATACCACACTGTCTTGATTACTGTAACTTTATTGTAAGTCTTGAAGTAGGGCAGTGTCAGTCTTCCAACTTTGTTCTTCTCCTTCAGTATCATGTTTGTTATTCTGGGTCTTTTGCCTTCTATGTCAACTTTAGAATCAGTCTGTCAATGTCTACAAAAATAACTTGCTGGAATTTTGATTGGGATTGCACTGAATCTACATATAAAGTTGGGAAGGACTGACATTTTGGCAGAATTGAATCTTCCTATCCATGAATATGGAATACCACTGCATTTATTTACTTCTCCTTTAATTGTGTTCATCTGAGTTTTGTCATTTTTCTCATACAGATCTTGTATATACATTTTGTTAGATTTATACCTAAGCATTTCATTGTTTGGTGTCAATGTAAAGGGTATATTTTTAATTTCAAACTCCAGTTGTTCATAGCTGATTTTTAGAAAAGCAACTGAGTTTTGCCTATTAACCTAGTATCCTGCAACTCTGATGTAAATGCCCATTAGTTCTAGGAGTATTTTTGTCAATTGTTTTGGATTTTCTACATAGATGGTCATGTCATCTATGAACAAAGACAATTTTATTTCTCCCTTCCCAATCTGTATACTTTTTATTTCTTTTTCTCATCTTATTGTATTAGCTATAACTTCCAGTATGATATGGAAAAGGAATGGTGAGAGAAGACATTCTTGCCTCATGCCTGATCTTGGTGACAAAACTGAGTTTCTCATAATTATGATGCTAGCAGTATCTTTAACTTATCAGAGACTACCTATAAATAATATTGTACAACTTCATAAATAGTATTGGAACTATACAACACTACACTTTCATTCCCCCCTTTCTGTCTTATGTGCTATTGTTGTCATACATTTTAATTCTACACATATTACATGCCCCCAAATACACTGTTACTATATTTGCTTTAAGCAGTCAACTATGTTTTAAGAAGATTAATGAATAAGATAAATGCTTTTTATATTTATATGCATGTTTGCCATTTTGGCAAACTTTGTGTAGATCCAAATTTCCATATAGTATCATTGGTCACCTGCCTGAAGAATTTACTTTAACATCCTTGTAGTCAGTTCTACTAACATGAATTTTTTTCAGCTTTCCTCTGTTTGAAAAACTCTTTATTTCATTTTAAGGCACTGTCAAGTGTTCCCTTAAGGGAAGAAATATCCCCTTTTGAGAAACATTACACTAGAGCAGTAACCAAGAAAATAATTCAAAAAACATGTTGGGAAAATCAACAAAAGAAAAGAAGTGGAACATTAGAAAATACCTACCTAATAAAAAAGAAAGCAGTAAAGCAGAAACAAAGGAACAAAAAAGACATGAGATTTATAGAAAACAAATGGCTAAGTGACAGACTAAGTCTAACCGTATTGATAGTTATATTAAATGTAAATTGATTTAAACAGTGTAATCAAAGCCTCATTTGGCCAGACTGGATTAAAAAATTAGGTGTAGCTATATGCTGTCTAAAAGGGAAACACCTTAGATTAAAGATACAAATAAAATGAAAATTAAAAGGTAGAGAAAGATGTATCTGCAAACAGTAACAATACGAAGACTAAAATGAAGTACTGATACATGCTACCAAAATGGATGAACCTCAAAAACATATACTAATGGAAATCACCCAATCAGAACAGCAAAAGGAAAAACGAATTTTTAAAAATGAGTATAGTTGAAGGGACCTCTGGGACAACATCAAGCATACTAACATTTGCACTATACGAGTATACTATATTCCCAGAAGGAGAAGAAAGAAAGAGGTAGAAAATATTTTTGATTAGCATATGGATGAAAACTTCCTGAACCTGAAAAAGGAAACAGACATCCAGGTACAGGAAGCACATAGAGTCCCAAACAAGATGAACCCAAACAGACTTACACCAGTTACACTTATTAATATCATAATGAAAATGGCAAAAGTTAAAGGGAGAATTTTAAAGGCAGCAGGAAGAGAAAAAAGGCAGCAAGAGGGGAAAAAAAGTCACATACAAAGGAATCCCTAGAACGCTATCACCTGGTTTTTCAGGAGAAACTTTGCATACTGCAGAAAGCAACCTATAAAAATTACCGTGACATTTTTCACATAATTAGAACACATAATCCTATAATTTGTATGGAACTACAAAAGACCCTGAGCACCAAAAAGCAACTTCGATTTTAAAAAATAAATAAATAAATAAAGCTGGAGGTTCCACGTTTCCTGACTTTGGAATGTACTACAAAGCTGCAGTAATCAAAATACTATGGGACTAGCACAGAACAGACACAAAGATCAATGGAACGGAACAGAGAGCCCAGAAATAAACTAATGCACTTATGGTCAACTAATCTATAACAGAGGAGGCAAGAATATACAATGGAGGAAAAAACAGTCTGTTCAATAAGTGGTGGTAGGAAAACTGAACAGCTACATGTAAATGAGTGAGAACATTTTATCACACCATATACAAAAATAAACTCAAAATATATTAAAGACCTATATGTAGGAATGGGAACTGTAAATCTCCTCAAAGAAAACACAGACAGTACACTCTTTGACATCAGTCTTGGCAGTAATTTTTTTTAATCTGTCTCCTCAGGCAAGGAAGACAAAAGCAAAAATAAATAAACAGGACCTAATAAAACTTAAAAGCTTTTTCACAGCAAAGGATACCAGCAATAAAATGAAAAGACAACCTATTAAATGGAAGATTTTTGCAAATGATATGTCTGATAAGGAGTTAATATCCAAAATATATAAAGAGCTTATCCAAAATACATAAAGAGCTTATAGAGCTCAATATAAAAAACACCAATCCTTTTTAAAAATGGACAAAAGATTTGAATCTGTCTTGCTTGAAATTATTGGGTCTTACTTGAGTCTTAATATTTTTATCTCCACCATAATGGATGACAGCTGCAGCTTCTTAGCCACTCAAGTTTCACTCCCAGTGAATGCAAAAATTTAGGTGATCACAGGTGGTAAGTACATGTTTTCCATTGAATACCATGGTGTATATATTCTTGTCAGAGAATGCAAATAGAAGATTTGCTGTCTTTTGCACCTTCTCCTATGTTAATTAATCAAAAAACTCCCACTGGGGGTCAAGTGAAGAACATAATTCAGTTCTTAGTGCCAATTTGAGTACCAGTGTGAACTCTTTGTTCCCAGACAACATAATTTGAATTTGCTTCACACTAATAAGGAAAAAGATGTTTTGCAAAATACCAGACTCAAGAAAGGGTCTGTGAAAATGGACTCTGGATTCAGACCTACTGGTTTGAAATGCCAGCTCCCCTTACCTGTAGGCAACATCTCTGGTTCTCACTTATTTATTTGTAAAATAGGAATAATAGTACTTAGTTCATACAAAGTTGTTGAGATAATTAAAGACTATACATATATATATATATATATATATATATATATATATATATAAACACTTAAGGTAAGGGTCTTTATTTAAAAGTCTGCTATTGTTATTTTGCTTGTTGAAAAACCAGGGAGGAAGCCCAGCTGGCATGGAACCACTGGAGACCTCAGTAGCAGCAGGGCTTGAGCTCTCTCCTGTGAGGAGGCAGGGGTAGAATGACTGGCCTTCTGTGGGTCACATGGTCTCCTTGTGGTGAGTGGGGACAGAGGGCATCATGGAGAGTTCCACTGGGCTACATAAAATAGGGAAGTGTTAATTTCCCAAAGCAAAAGTGGTGTGCAGTTACTGGAGGAAGGGTGAAAAGAAAGCATATTGGGTCAGCAAAAATAACAGATAGTTCTACAACATAAATATATAAACGATACCTTGGAAAATTATCTGACCCATTGCTCTTCCTCTGAAGAGGGCTGACTGTTAATCATTAATCATTCTATGAATAGAGCTTGCCTTCTTAAGCATGTATGAAGATGCTGACATATACGTATCTTTCAATAGCTTGCATGATGGTCAATCAAGACATAATTCCTTTTTTCTAAGAACACTACTTGCAAGCTGAGTTCAGACCAGTATCATATCAGTGAAGGGAAGTGATCCTCATTTTGTAATGCATGTAGTAGAACACTTCTTATAAACTTAAAACACTTAAAGTTAAAAACACTTCTAATAAAGATGTTTCTAAGAACGTTAAAAAAAATCTTAATTTCCAGTTATCATGTATCTTGTTACAGAATAGTTTAGCTTCTCTGTGGTCCTGTTTCTCTGGTCCACTATGTGAAAAAGTTAACATATCTTCTTAACATTCTTCTCAGAGCAGGCCCTCACCTCTTTGTTCTGCAGGCTGTAGATAAGAGGATTCAGCATGGGAGTGACCACACTGTACTGCAAGGAGAAGACCATCTCCAGGGGGGATCCGGAGGTTGGCAAGAGATAGCTGAGGAAGCCTGAGCCATAGAACAAGATCACAGTAGTGAGGTGGGAGGAGCAGGTGGAGAAGGCCTTGCTTCTGCCTGAGGTGGAGCTGATGCTCAGGATGGTGGAGACAATGTGGGCATAGGAGGAAACAATCATGAATGAAGGTTCCAAAGAAATGCAAGACAGAAGAGCAGAGCAGGAGTGTGAAATTGGGGGAGGTATCAGAGCAAGACAGAGGGAAGAGAGAAGACAGCTCACAGCTGAAGTGGGGAATAGTTTGGTCCTCACAATAGTCTAAACTGGCAGCCAGGAGGATATTGATGAGAGCATCAACAAAGGCCAGGCTCCAGGAGCCCCACACCAGCCCAGCACAGAGCTGCTTGTTCATCAGCTGGCCATAGAGCAGAGGGCAGCTGATGGCTACGTAGCGGTCATAGGCCATCACAGCCAGCAGGCAGGCCTCAGTGGCCCCGGTGGCAAACACAAAGAAGGCCTGAGCCAGGCAGCTCTCTACAAAGATGGTTTTACTTTCAGAAAGCCGATTCTCCAGCATCTTGGGGACTGTGACAGATGAGTGGCAGAGGTCCAGGAAAGACAGTTGTCTCAAAAAGAAGTACATGGGTGTGTGCAGGTGAAAATCAGCCCTAATCATCAGCAGCATCACCAGGTTCCCCATCAGAGTCAGGAGGTGAATCACCAGAAAGAACATGAAGAGCACAGTCTGGGTCTGAGGGTCAGCAGAAAATCCAAGGAGGATGAACTCACTGAACATGCTGTGGTTTCCCATAGTGAGAAAAAGATTTACCCTGGGAATCCAAGAGAGACATTAAAACTTCTTTTGTGCCTCCTAATTACCCCACTGCCTTAGCCACCACAGTGGTGCTGGAAATCATGTTCACATATTCCTAAGCTAAATTCTTAATCATCATGATAGTAACTTTGGTATTGTTGCGTGGCACTCTACCACCCCTCTATCAGTTCCGTGTGTAATTTTGTGGACCCTTGTCTCATGCCTCCAGAGGTTTCTTTTATTCTTAAGATGGGTATTAATGCAAACAGAATTTTGGATACTCGGTGGAAACAGAGAAAATTTATTGATGTAGCAGAGTAAGAAGTTAACAGCAAAAGTATAGTCCTTAAGAAAGGGAAAAGGAATGAAATCCATACAAAGCACAGATGAAGTTTTGTCCATAGATAGGAGGAGGGGCCCTTTATCTTTTGTAAACAGAAGGGCAGGTAAAGAGAGGGGACCTGAGGCAGCTGGCTTGGTGGATTTTATGGCTGAAATACAAGAGATGTTTTGATAGCTGCAAAGTTTTTGAAGAATTGTGAGATGAGATCATGAAAAGAGTTTATCTAACTGTCTGTCTGTCTACCTATCTGTCTATTTATCTATCTACTTACCTACCTACCTACCTCTGTGTGTGTGTGTGTGTGTGTGTGGTATGTGTTTTTAATGAGGTGGCGGTGAGGGATTTTGATGAACAAAGAATACAAAACTCAGGCAAATCAAGTGGAAGACTAATTTACTAAAGAAACACAGTAGGATTAACTGGTGATATATTCACCCATTTGAAATTCTGAGGCTAATTTGAACAAGTGTGTGATTGTCTCAGTAATATTTAGCTGCTTAAGCACATGTGTAGAGCAGACATATTTGGTTTTAAATGGGGTTTGATTTTTTTCCAGGCATATGCAGTGACAAAGAAAAAAAAAAGAGATAAGGAAGTAAAGCATGCTTACAAAGTGAATGAATCACAGAAACAAGGGTGGCAAGGAATTAAATGGGAGGCAGTGTGATGCAGAGGATTATGGCTAGGGCAAAAGCCATAAAGTCACTGGTTTGGGTTTGAGGTATTGCTTCTCTAGGGACACTAGTGGAAGCTGGTTGTAAGATTTGGAGATAGTGGTTAGATAGAGGGATGCTTGATATTCAGATGTGGGGCTGGTCAAAGGGAATTAGGGTCTCTCTTCCCTTGACTACTGCTAACCAAGCACTGAATGACTAAGTTCAATTACCTGTCTGAATAACCAGTAGCATCAGGTGGTGGCAATAACACTTTGAGACCCAATGACAAATTATTCACATCCAGGGAAAATTATTCAGCTTGTGCACCTAGTGTTGAGAATCTTGCATTAGGGCAGAACTGGGACGAATTCTATTGAAAATTAATATTTGTAGTGAAATACGTTTACAATAAGGATAAATTATGTATATTATTTTTCTAATATATGCATATTTATTTCCAGTTTTGAGAGGAAGAAAATATGAAAATTATGGCTAAAATTTTCAAGTTTCACTCATTAATTTAGATCTGATTAGTGTCCACTTGGGCACCTAGTGCTCAGATCACCACATCATCTCCAGAGGATACAGCAAAGCAGCTCATAAAGAATCAAAATGTGAAATCCTTTATGTTGTATAAAAGGCCCACATTACCCAGGGTGTGGATGGAAGGGGTTGCCATGTCTCTGAGACATAATCTCAGGGCAATACAAAGAAAAGCCCCTTTTCCTATCTCCCACCTCCAAATATATCCCTACTTACTAACTCAAAAGATTCAATGGAATTATGGGAAGAATTTTATCCTTTCAAGAAGGCAAAAGATGGGATAAGCTTGCATAGTGTATTTGCACACGTATAGCACAGTGACAGGAAGAAAAGCTGCTGTCCAGGGGCTTGAATTCCACAGAAGTGGAGCATCAGATTTCTTTTTAGGGAATTTGTGGAGTGTTAGAGGGATTCCCTCAAAATAAGTAAATAAATAAAATAATAAAAACGAGTCTTTTTTATTGTGGCTGATGTCTAAAGTGTCACCATTAGGGATTTCTTTCTTCTGCTGTTACTAAACATAAAATGTCAACAACTTTGGAAAGTACGACATAGTAGTTTTGTTGCCAGATATTAAACATTATTAGATGGAGGGAGTTTGCTGGATCCTATCCAAAGGAAACACAACTAAGGATTAGTCACTGCAGAATGACATGTGACTTTATCTCATAATGCTGATCAGAAAGTATTAGCAGAGAACATTAATAAGTGTAGGAATGAGTAGGAAGCAAGAGGAGAAAGCGGTCCAGCATATTTTTTGGAATACATAAAATATTCTTCTAAATCCGGCATATTATTGATCTGGGAAGATAGGCCTGATCATAAAGGAGATTAAAGCCCTGAGTTTATGAAGAGGCACCTGGTATGAAATAAAAAATACTAAAGCCAGAGCTAAGCAGGTATTGGAGATAGCCATAACCTATTTTATATTTTTGCTCAGATTGTACCTTGATCCTGTCCTCCATGTCCCAGGGCTAGGCCATCTTAAGATTATTTTAATTTCAGATAAAGCAACTCCCTGAAGCTCATAAGACTGCGATTGATTGATGAGGAGACAGTTTAAGGCATGAAGAGTGGAAAATACACCCCTAATTTCCTACCATATCCCTACCTGGGTTGCTCACAGATGGTGGACTCAGCTTCTCTAAGATAAACAGGATTTATACCTGAGGTTCAGTAAGTGTAGCAGAATGTTGCCAACACCCTGCAATTTAGAGACAGGTATATGTATGATATAACCCAATTATGTCACTTACTGTCTAACTTTTGTAATATTGTTTGATCTTTTAAATTATAATTTTTCCATATGTAAACTGAGTAAACTTGGGGGAAACAACATATCTTACATTTGGAAAGGTTGAATTAGCTTATACACAAAGAGCTGGAAATAGGATTTCTGATATATTGTAATTGTTGAATCAGAAAGAGGAAGAAGAAGGGTATTTCAGAGGAGTCGACCAACGCATGTCAGGGAAGAGATAATCTGAAGCCGTATTGCAGAAGAGCTGTCCCTAGACCTGGAAACAGAGCTCAAACAGGAGAAAAGTGAGGAGATGGGAGACCTCAAAGGGAAGCTAAGTCTCTTAGGAAGCAAGAAGAGAGGAAGGGAGTGAAGGGAAGAAGGAAGTACCTCTAGGAGTAGGTTAGGCAGGGACAAATCATCAGAGGATTCAGAACATGTTCATGCTCATGGCTCCTCCTTAGTAGAGACAATATCCTAAGCTTTGAGTCAATAGGTAAGGAGATCGAGGATCAAGTGATATTCATTTTTTAAAAGTTGTACAATAACTTCCCAACTCTGAGAATAGACATAGTTTTCTGTCTAGGAGGCTGAGAGAGAGGGGGGGAAAAAAGGAAATACATTAGCTCACATTCCAAAAAGCTTGTCACTTACACAGAAAGTGTTCAGAATCTTATTTGTACTCTTATCCTGTTATGGTTTTGAAGAAAAGAAGGAGAAATATCTTGGAAATTTTAAGTTCTTGACAGGTTGTATTAATTTCTCTCATGTATCTCATACTATCTGTTTAACTTTGACTTTCTGAGTCAGCGAGTACACGACCATTAGTTCACACCTTTTCCTCTATGACTCTAAATATTTTGCTGATAGCATTATCTTAACAAAGGATTCTGATGTCTAGCCAATCAAAAGAGCAGTTAGTTTAGGTTGAACTAAGGAACCCAGAGGACAGCTCAACAATCTATATTCCTAGGAGTTACAGCTTGAAGTTCGTCTGGACTCGTTTGCTAAGAAGCTTGAACTTTTAAAAAGACATATGGGACTTTCTCATGTGTGACTTTTGCAGCTTGCCAACTGAAGCAATCAATTTGAACTCCTAGATGAGCTTTCTTGCTAGTCCGCTGGGAACTGAAGAGAGGCAGGGTAGGAGAAGTGAATTTGGAACCTGTGAAACAAACCAGCATTTTCCCTTAGGAACATACAGGCCATATGGACCCTCAGAGAATTCACTTGGGATCTGAAACCAGACTCACAGCTAACCTCCAGATTATCTTCTTATATGTGTGTGAGAAATTCAGCTGGATTTAACATTAATCAGTATTAATATTAACCAAGTGAAGTAATTTTTTAAATTAGTATCTTATACAAGAAATAGATGGTCATGAAGAAGTGTCCAAGCAGAACAGAAGTTTCAGTAGCTTTCCTGTGATATCTCCCGTTCTTACCTGACCTCATAGATCAGGGAGCCAGTAGGAAAGAAGTTTCCAGTTGTTAAAGACACCTGGTCTAACCATCGCAGTCACTGGGAACATATTCATAGGAATCAGAATGGTGCTGGCCCTATGAAATACAGGAACAGCAGCGACATCTTTTGATGCCAAGGAATTACTGTTATCTCAAGGACTAATATTAAGTAAATGTCAAGAGGTTTTCATAATTTACTTTTCATAAGTGGTTACCTGGGTAAATGGTCCCATGTCACTTTAGTAAGGCTGGAAGGAAGGTTCAAAATATTTACATGTGTGCATCTGTGTTAAATTATTCATTGTGACATAACTTATCAAAGCAAAAACTTGAAAACACCACAGATCCCCATAAGTAGATGACTAGTTAAACACAGTATTGGACACTCACATGATGGAGTATTTTTAAGCTGTAGAAAGGAAGGGTATTGCTATGGAGTGATATCTGGGACACACTGTCAAGAAAGCAAAATGTAAGGTTGTCTAAATACTATGCTAACTTCTGAGTAGCAAGCACACACCCATGTGCATACAATACACACACAAATTTGTTTAATTTTCAAAACAGAAACATTAGAAGTATAAAATTTAAAAATGATTACGTATAAGACGATGGAGGAAACAAACAGGGTAGGGGGAACAAGAATGAAAGCGACACTGCTTTGAGTGCACTTTGTTACTAGTATGGACTTCTGAGTAAAACTTCTGAGTTTTACAAAATAAAAAAGATTACATTTAAACATCCTAAAATTAAAAACAAACTAAAACAAATGAGCCTAGTTGTATATCAAAGTAGTGCTATAACCACAATAGAAAAGAATTATTTCACCTGACCTTAGATTATAGGATTTTAACTGGACTGCCCCAGTGAGGTATTTCACTCAGTAGTCTTATTGTCAGTAATAATACTGGTATTGTTTTTGAAACTACTAGACATATATTTGAAAGATAAAACAAATACTATGCTAATATTGTTAGGAACATATATTTCAGCATCAGACAAAGTGAGACAACATAAAATCAAAGAAGTAAGAGTTTTTGCAATCTTAAACTTGAGTTTGAAATATTCATGAACTTGTTACATTTTTTTCTCTTTAAAAGGCTCTGTCCATTGAAAAAGCCTAGAAGTAATGATACAGTAGTAGTGATCATCTATGGTGCCCTGAATTTGGTTTCCATATGCCATTAAAGGAACCAGGATTCCTTAGAAAAATGGCTGATTACAGGTTCAGGACATGAAGTGCACATAATAAATCTGTGATTTTTTTTTTTTTGGTCCCAGAAAGTAAGAAATGCATCATCAGGAGGACATAGCAACATCCCACAGGCCAAGAATGGAGTATATACCAAGTAATGACTGAAATTGATTAAAACACATTGAATATATAAAAAGACACAATTTAATTACAATGGACAATCAATCATTCAGTTAATCAATTGATAAAAGGATAGAAAGAAAAAGTTCATTGAACATCAATGGAGGTTGCACTGAAAATTTACAATTAAAAGGAGAGAAATAAAGTAGTTGTTACGACTTCTAGTATGAATTACACTCCAGAGTAACCAAAGAAACCCTAATGGATACAAGGACATACTTCTATTAGATGAATTCCAGCTAATAAATGCAGAAGGAATAATAAAATTAGAAGATTACCATTTTGAAACTTCTAACAAAATAACTGCTCAGGCAATGGTCGTAAGTGGTTATAAATATCTCCAAGTAAAAAAAGAATGGGAAACTTTACAATCAAGAGATGTGATTATCATCACCTGAAACCACTGATCCATCTTGTCATCAAAATAAATAGAATAACCAACTTCATATTTCTCCTGATGTAAGGCAACATGAAGCACACAACTCCACTTATGCAAATTTTAAGAGAGGACTCAAGTCTTAAGACAAAATGTGGGATAGGACGAGGTAAGTAACAAGAAAGAAAACTGGGTAAATCCAGAATGTAGACACTCCACAGGAAAACTGTACAGATTTCTTCAACAACACAGCAGTCACAGTTTTCAAATCTGCTCAGAAACTGTGAAGACTCCTGCCTCGGCTGTGAAGTAAGCTTGCTGTAGCATACATGACAGCCCTAGTTCTCCTCTTTGGTAGGATCTCCCGAATCCATCACCTTCTCCAGCATCTGGCTCTGCTCTCAGGAATACTCCTTGTCTATTATCCTGCCTGGCAACACCTGAGATGAGCAGTGGCGAGAATGTCCTTCTTAGCAGCTGCATAGCTCTCATGCTGCCTGCTTTTTACTGGTGCCTGGTGCTTCAGTACCTGGAATTTTCTTTAAGGATTAATGTAACACTGGCTTTTATAAGGTAAGCTGCCACTCCCTCTGTAGGTAATCATAGCTCTAAATCTTGAATAGACTTGATTTTTAAGTCTAAAGATCCTATTGTCTTAATTTTACTTAGCAAGCACGGTCTGCATCACCTCTCCCACTCTCCACCCTCCCCCCTTAGCTGGGCTATCCTTGAAGCTATCTGAATCAAAGGGCTTAGGTGAGAAAGTTACACTTAAAACCTCGTTTTGCCAGTAGGTTTCTGTCTTTTAGTGTGGAAGGAATTTAGTCTTATCTCCGATTATGACCATTGGATCAAAACCAAATGCTTATAACTGTATCAGTTTCAAGTACAGGACTTATCTCTCATAGGACTTTGCTGAAATTGGCAGAAGGCCATCAACACCCACCGATACCTTTTATTTTTACTAACAACTCTTCTAATGTTATGTCATCAGTCAGCATTGGTGACTACCATGTACACTATGCATCCATCTGGGTTCAGCTGCCGTCACAGAAAGAAATCTGATAGCGGAATCGGTGCTTACAAAAATCATTAAGAAGGGCTGGAGGAGCAGAGACCAGGATGATCTCCTAGTTAAGAATGCACCCAGTCCCTAGGACCACTCCTTTGCCGTAACAGGGAAAGCTGCTGCCGCTGGTGCGGACAGCCAAGGAATCAGGCAAGTTCTACTGTTTCGTTGACTGTAGTCATGCCATGCAGTAGGAGAGTCATGCCACTTTCAACCCAGATAAAAGCTGTCTCTACTATCATAGAAGATGCTAAATCAGGAAGACTTCACCACGGTTACCCACTGCAGAGTCTTGCCACCTCAGCCATGATATAGGTCAGCAAGATGAATGCCCTACATCTTGCCTCTCTCCTCCTAGGATATTTCAATGAATGTGTCCGACTGAAACCCCCCAAAATCTTCTTGAAACCTAGATCCAACAAAGTTTGCAAATACAATTTTTACCTTCTAGTTTCTGGACACTAGAACAGGACTGGAAGGCATGTAAACAAATGCATTCCACAGTATCTACTACACTGGATACAACAGTAATTACATAAAATTTGCCAGCTTTTCACTGTACTAACAGTAAGAACCTATAAACAAAATTAAGAAAACATTCCATTTACAATAGTGACAGAAACTTTAAAAACGTATGGGGTACATTTAATAAGGATGGCATGAATGCCCATGAAATTTTATTTAGGGATATAAATGATGTCTAACAGATTGAAAGAAATATTCTTATTGTGAAAGTATTCTTATTGGGATGATGCAACATCATTAAAAATGTCTACTATCTCCAAACCAGTTTTTAAATGTAAGGCAATTTAAATTGTAATCCCAAAGAAGGACTTTTTTGAAGTTAAATAAAGGCTATGAAAGTTTATATAAAATAATGAGAAGGAATAATGGTGGGGGGGGGTGTTGAGGCATCTCATCTTGCCAAACACCAAATATTTAATAAAAAGATAAACATTGATTTAAAATTTTAAAAACCATAAACTTATCTGAGATTTTAATGTGTGATTCAGCTGCCATTTTAATTCAGTTAGAAAAGAACAGCTTATTTATTAAATGTTGCTGCCACAGTTGTTATCCATCATAGCTTTATGTAGTTAGACATATATTTCACACCATGTAAGTATAAACATGAATTCCAAATAATTATAGACTTAAATGTCAAAAGTCTTAGAACTAAGTCTTAGAAAGTATATCTAGGAAACTATTTTTAAATTCAAAGGTGAAATAGAGCTTTACCACAAAGGGTAAAGAGATTTAATGTTTGAAGAAAATAAATCATGTATGAATATATAAAGACTAAAAGCTTTTGCCTGGCAAAAGACACCATAAACAAAGACAAGAACAAACAGCAGAGCTAAAAAAAAAAAAAAAAGAAAAAAGAAAACCTGCTGCATAGAATACAAATGGTCAATATATCTGAAATGTGAAATGCTCTAAAAATACTGATTAAAAACAGCAAACAAGGCTAAAGAAAAATGGGCTGTGGATACGATCTTCACAAAAGATCAAATGCAAGGACCAACTAATACGTGAAAAGATGTTAATAGTGCCTAGTGCCTAGGGCAGAGGAATGCAAACTGAAATAAAAATGAAAGAGCACTGTGTAATGAACTATAACACCGCAGGCTCAGCAGGGTTAAAGGGCACTCCCTGCTGGTGGAGATGTGAAGCACTATAGCGTAGCGTACCTGGAAAATAACTGAGTGACATCAGTTACAATTAGAAATACACGTACACTTTACAATTCTATTTCTGGGAATCAATCCCAAAGAAATAAAAACATTTAAATTTCATGTTATACACTCAAAAATGTTTACTGCAGCATTTTTGCAGTGGTTCAAAAATGGAAGCAAGTGAGCCTAAATGTAGAGGAATAGTTTAAGAAACTACGGCACATTCACAGGATGGAATTTTATGCTGACACACACACAAAAATGAATTAGAGCCATGCCATTTGAGGTGTAGTACAGCTTATAAATTATTAATGAATCAAAAGCAAACAGAAGAAAAATGTGTATATTATATACAGTTTTTAAATAAACACAGATGGAAAACTTCCATATGTATATATATACGCATATGTGTACAGAAGCTTGAGCATGAATATTTAAGCGCAGAGAAAGCTAAGAAAGATATGTATTCTGTGATTAACATGGGTTACTTTGGGTGGAGAACAAGCAGGAGAAGATGTGGAAAGGATCGCAAGCCAAAAAAAAAAACAACCCACCAACAAATAGACGGTATGATATGATCTCCCTCAGGTGTTTATGTAAAATGATGTCTAAATAAATATAGATATGCAAAAATGGTTCCAAAAAACGACACTACACAGAAATTAAATTTATTCTCCTTAGTTAAGAAAAAAATAAAATTTACTCCCAGAAACATTCTCTAGATTATTGGAGATAAATATTCATCTGTTACCATTTTTTTTCAACATGGAGTTCTTTCCTTTCCCAATTCCAATCTCATCTTTCAGGCCATGTTGGTTTTGAACCCTGGAACTCAACAGAGCACCATGGAAGAATATAGGATACAAGGAGTAACTAGCTTGCTTCCATTAGGGAGTCACAGTATGCTGAAGCAAGGGAAACATGGTAGTTTTAGAGAAGCTGGAGGTTCATGGTTCTCCAGGTCCTCTAAATTCTCCATGATGTCACTTTTCCACTGTTCCACGATGCTGAGATGTTATTCCCTGGTCAACATCCATTTCTCCCATAAGCAACCTGCTGTGATAGTGAAGTCACTGAATCAGTCTCTGAGTTAGCTTTGAATTGTCTCTGCTCTAGATCTATTAAATGACAGATATTCCTTCAGCATAGAGAAAGAAAGTCCCTGATGTTCATTCTGTACCTTAAGGTCAAAAATCAAGAAATGTTTTTTGATGTATGAGCTGTTTATATATGTCAAATATTAATTTCCTGTCGGTCATTTCATCAGCCAAGTACTTCTCCCAACAACCTGATGAAAAAAAAAATGGGCAGAAGAACTGAAGAGACATTCTTCTAAAGAGGAAATGCAGATGGCCAACAGGCGCAGGAAAAGATGCTCGACATTGCTAATCATCAGGGAAATGCAAATCAAGACCACAATGAAATATCACATCACACCTATTAGAATGGCTATCATCAAAAAGAACACAAATAACAAATGTTGACAGGGATGTGGAAAAAGGGGAACCCTTACACTGTTGGTGGGAATGTAAATTGGTGCAGCCACTATGGAAAACAGTATGGTGGTTTCTCAAAAAACTAAAAATGGAAATACCATATGACTCAGCAATTCCACCCCTGGGTATACACTCAAAAATCAAAAAACACTAATTTGAACAGCTATATTTACCCCAATGTTCATAGCAGCATTATTTACAATAGCCAAGATATGGAAGCAACCTAAATGTTCACCAACAGATGAATAGAAAAAACAAGATGTGGTATAAAGATGTGGTATTAAATATATACATATATATTCACACACACACACACAATGGAATACTACTCAGCCATAAAATAGAAAGAAATTTTGCCATATGCAGCAACATGGATGGACTCAGAGGACATTATGTTAAGTGAGATAAATCAGACAAAGACGATTACTGTACGATGTCACTTATATGTGGAATATAAAAAATACAACAAACTAGTGAATATCACAAAAAAGCAGCAGACTCACAGATATAGAAAATAAACTAGTAGTTAACAGTGGGGGCAGGGAGGGGAATATAAGAGTGGAGAAGTAGGAGATACAAATTACTGGGTCTAAGATAGGTTCAAGCATGCATTGTACAACACGGGGAATATAGCCAACATTTTGTAAGAACTGTAAATGGAAAGTAACCTTTAAATTGTATAAAAATAATTTTTTTAATCAAGAAATAAAGTAATTGTCTTAACGAGAGAAGATGCTGGGGTCTTGGCATACCTCTTTCTCTTGCATTTGCTTAATTTTAACAATTTTCCCTAACTGAAAGGCTTAGCACAGTGTCCATGGTCTTAGGCACTGGGTCTTAAAATAAGAGTGGCAATTACATATCATGAGCAGTAAAGATGGACAGATGACTCACTTCATTGTGCACATCTCAGCACAATAACAAATCCTGCATATCCTCACTTCCCTGAGAATTGTTGACTACAAATCAATCTCTAGTTCCAATTTCAAAATCAGTCAGTTTTCTTTGAAAGAAACAGAAACCGACTGCAGATAACCTGATTAAAGAGAGAAAGTAAGATTTTGGAAAAAAGGATAGTTCACAAAACAGAAGAGGAAGAGCAGCTTAGATTACTACCTACCTTTTCCCAAATCTTAACCAAATATCTAACTCTAAACATTTCGGTATTTCACCAAAGTCCTGCTGCCTGAACCTCACCTTTGATACCTGTTGCCTGAACCTCACCTCTGCTACTTGTATCAGATACCATTCTTTGGTTATATGCAACTGAATCCAATGGTAAATATAATTACAGAAAGGATCTGGGAGCCTCATAACTTAATGAAGGGGGCAATTTAGTGTCTAGGACCACGGACTTGATTCAAACCACATGGGTTAAAATTCCAGCTCCACCATTCCTTGCTATGAATCACTGGACAGGCATACAAACATACTGAGTCTCATTTTCTCATCAGTAAAGGAAAACTAACAATAAACCTATTGCATATATCTGCTGAGATGATTAAGTAGGGTAATAAAAGTTAGGTACTATATTAACTTTCTAATGCTGCCATAACAAATTACCACAAACTTAATGGCTTTGAATGACACAAATATATTTTCTGACAGTTCTTTAGGTCAGAAATGTGGGCGGGCTCAATTGATTTTACTGCTCTGGGTCAGGCAAGGCCAAAATCAAGTTAGCAGGCCTTACCTGTAGGGTCCAGGGAAGACACCATTCAGGTTGTTGGCAGAATTCAGTTCCATGGATTCCATGGTCTGAGGTTCTTATTTCTCTGCTGGCTGTTGGCTGTGTGTTGTTTCCAGCTTCAAGAGGCCACCCACACATGGACCCACGCCAGCAATGGTGGGTTGAGTCTGAGCTCATGCTTATATTACCTCTGACCTTCCCTTCTGCCTCATCGTTCCTGAGTACAGCTGGAGAAGTTGCCCTGCGTTTCAGGATTCGCGTGATAAGATCGAGCCCACCTGGATTATTCACGCTACTCTACCTCTGTTAAGGTCTATAACCTTATTCATCTGCCCAGCCCCTTTGCCATGTAATACATTCACAGGTTCCAGGGATTAGGAGAACACCTTCGGGGGCCCCGCTGCCTACCCCAGGAACTTAGTGCACTTTGTGTCATGAGTTAAGAAATGTAATAAATTAGCTATTATTACTGTATCTGTTATAAATATGACGTCAGGAGGGACAACTGCCAGGGGAACCAGGTTTTGTGGTCACTTTAGGCACTACAGTCAGACTGCCTTTCTTCTGAATGCTGTTTTGTTGTTGTTGTTGTTGTTTGTTCCTTCCCAACATTTGAATTTCCTAGAGAAAGATTCTAAATAACTTCACTTGGGTCTTGGTGTCACTCCTTGCCTCAATGCACTGTCAGGAGAAAGGGGTAGAATGGTTACTCTATCCCGGGTTACAGGATCACTTCACTTTATGGATGTATAATTTTGAGAAAGTCAGCTTTCCTAGGGATTTGGAGTGTAATTATTTGAAGAAGCGTGAAGGAATAATTAGCAACAATACCAATAGATATGAGTAACACATCAACATTTTTACCAAATGATCCCTTGAAAAAGAGGGTTATCTGGTTCATTTCTCCTTTTCCAAATAAGACTGAACTGGAATCATCCTAAGACTTGTCTGTCCTTTTCAGAAGCAGTTCCAAGGAAATAAATGCCACTATGTTCCCTGTAGCACCTGGCATCGTGGACAATCAAGAAACTCTCCTTAAAGTCCATTGTCTGATCATGTGGCATAATAGCTCAGCTTCTCCTTCATTATCATTTGTGTCCACTACAAGAGAGGATGAAAATATTTTCTGAACATTCTTCTCAGAGCGGCCCTCACCTCTTTGTTCTGCAGGCTGTAGATAAGAGGATTCAGCATGGGAGTGACCACACTGTACTGCAAGGAGAAGACCATCTCCAGGGGGGATCCGGAGGTTGGCAAGAGATAGCTGAGGAAGCCTGAGCCATAGAACAAGATCACAGTAGTGAGGTGGGAGGAGCAGGTGGAGAAGGCCTTGCTTCTGCCTGAGGTGGAGCTGATGCTCAGGATGGTGGAGACAATGCGGGCATAGGAGGAAACAATCATGATGAAGGTTCCAAAGAAATGCAAGACAGAAGAGCAGAGCAGAAGTGTGAAATTGGGGGAGGTATCAGAGCAAGACAGAGGGAAGAGAGAAGACAGCTCACAGCTGAAGTGGGGAATAGTTTGGTCCTCACAATAGTCTAAACTGGCAGCCAGGAGGATATTGATGAGAGCATCAACAAAGGCCAGGCTCCAGGAGCCCCACACCAGCCCAGCACAGAGCTGCTTGTTCATCAGCTGGCCATAGAGCAGAGGGCAGCTGATGGCTACGTAGCGGTCATAGGCCATCACAGCCAGCAGGCAGGCTTCAGTGCCCCCAGTGGCAAACACAAAGAAGGCCTGAGCCAGGCAGCTCTCTACAAAGATGGTTTTCCTTTCAGAAAGCAGATTCTCCAGCATCTTGGGGACTGTGACAGATGAGTGGCAGAGGTCCAGGAAAGACAGCTGTCCCAAAAAGAAGTACATGGGTGTGTGCAGGTGAAAATCAGCCCTAATCATCAGCAGCATCAAGAAATTTCCCATTAGAGTGAGGAGGTAAATTAGAAGGAACAGCACAAAGAACACAGCCTGAATACGAGGCTCGATAGGCAGTCCAAGGAGAACGAACTCACTGATAGCACTGTAGTTTTTCATTGCCATACAGAGAAGTTGTCTCTCTGGAAAACAAAAAGAGAAGATCCATCAGAAGTCCTTCAGTGCCTCTCAGTTACCCCAGCACCTATGGATCTTTATCTGAATAAATGTTTTTTCATTGCTGTCCCACAATATATATTCAGATATTTAAAAGCTTACTTCCTGGTCATCATACCATTGATGTTTTAAATCAACCATTTACTATTTTTTATTAAAATCTTTTTTTGAGCTACAGTATTTTTATGCAGTTCAAAGTGGTACATTTGAAAAGAAAAGTTTGCTGATATGACAGGAGGGTGGAGAAAAAATTCAGGAGTGAATTACTTGAGAAATCGAGAGAGCATTAAATCTAGATTAAAAGGACTCAGGTAGGAGGAGAGGCACTCTGTCTATTCTGTGTCTAAAAGAGAAGGTCAAGAATGCAGGAAGTTAGGGGAGTTTCCATTTGATTGTTTCCATTTGTTTTCAATAAAGTGTACATGAGTTTATTGGTTGTGCATGTGTATGTGTGTGAGCATACCCACATGCACACAAGAAATTATAAAGGCACTGATAATGATAAAATCAAGTGTACAATCATGGCAATAGAGGCCAAGGTGAAGTGTAAGAAACCAGTAGAGGTTAGGAAGACAATACAACATCAAGGAATTTAGAGACTGTATGTGGAATTAAATTGCTTTGGATTTTTCTTCTTTTAAATTTCCCTCATGTTATTTAATGGCATCACATTATCATTTAATTTTAAAGTACATTAATACAATTATAATAAATTTTTAAAAACTGGTAGCCTAGATTATCATGCCCAGTAATATTTTAGGTAGGTTTCTGTGGGGAATGCTATGACTACAATGGGTCATGAAAAGTTGTCCCCATTAATAGAACAATGCTCTGAGTAGATACACCATCCTCACCCCAAAGCCCATATATCCAATAATATGTAGTCACCACACCTGTCTAAGCCATTATGGCAGGTTTTAAGGTCTCCTCCCATGGTTATCTAAACTCTATCCTCACCCTTTAAAACTTAAATATATATCCCCATACTTTCTGATATTCTGACTACACCTGAGTTGCAATGTAACTGTTCAATATTCTTGCCTCAATCTAGAGGCCCATCCTTGCCTTTTCTGTTCTAATTGAACAGTAGTTTATTAAGCTCATCATTGAAGACTCAGGGACCTGTCCTTTTGTCCTTTCATTGACTAAATAGCTGAGCTTCCCAGCCCAGGTGAGGAACAAAACCCAATTACCTGAATTCTCAGTTAGTAGTACACTGGTTTGTGGCAACAATACTTTCAGATCCAGGAAGTGATAAAACTGCTTAGCTTTTGAAGTCAACGCTGAGAATATTGCTATAGGGAAGAAGTAGAACATCATACTGAAAGTTAACACTTAAGATGGATTCAACACTAACAATGTAAAATGATAAATTGTGGGAAATATCTGGGTATTTATTTACAGTGATTTGGCATCAGGATAAAGAAGCTAATTTCTTAAATTCTTCTTCTTTCACTCTGTGGGTACAGCAGCATTGTGCACAGGGCTCCCACTGCTCATTCTGAGATCACCCTAGAGCAAAGCAACCTGGAAGAAAACCCAGGTAAGGGTTTACTATAGCCAGAGGTGAGGTTTGTATTGTATAATTTCAGAGTCAGCACACACACACACACACACACACAAAATCACTTTCTTTTGACTACTAACAAACAGAGTTCAACTAACTAGAGCCAAATATTCCATGAATTATAGAAAGAATCCCAACTCTGGGTCAAGGCAATACCTTGCAAAGAAACTACCACTGTGATAAAAATCAGTGCTAGGGGTTTGATTTCATAGCATGCTTTTTCTTTAAAGTTATTTAGAGATTCTCAGAGCAATCTTTTAAAAATAAAATTAAGGAGTGATGTTAGTAAGATGGTAGAAAAGGAGGTCACAGCCCTTATCCCCCCAAAGAAACACCAATTTAACAACTATCTATGGATAAAAATACCTTCCTGAAAGATCTGGAATCCAAGAGAGATTACAGCTCATCAGTGGAACACGGAACAAGACACATTTGAAAGGGTAAGGAATAAAGTTTCATTTTACCCTTGTCACTCCTCTCACAAGCCAGCACAGAGAAGTACAAAAAAAGATACCTTTAATCTATGAGTTCTTCTATGGGGAAAAGAGAGAGCAAGCACACCTGCAGATGCCAGTATCAGATTTACTGGCCCATGGACTCCAACACCAGGCCTGCTTGCTGATGATTCCTGAAACTAGGCCCAACCACAACCCTCCCAGAGCAGGCCTGCCTATGGACCCTAACATCACCCCCCCACCTACAGACCTTAGCACTGGGCACCAAGTGCTAAGGTCTGCAGACCTGGCACCAAGGCTGCCTGCTAGTGAACCCCAGCAAAAGGCCGGCACACATACCTCACCAGCTCCTGCTCAGGGTCCCCAACAACCAGGCCATCCAGATCTCTGGACAAGCTGACTGGTAAAAAAAAACTTTACTTGCTGAAGCTAGACTATAAATACTCAAGGAGGTGAATCCTTCAAATGCCCAGACATTAATGCAACATTAAAGAATCATGAAGAATCAGAGAAACATGATGCGAACAAAGGAATAAAATAAAGCTTCAGCTATTGACCCTAAGAAATGGAGATCTACAAACTGTCTGACAAAGAATTCAAAATAATTATCTTAAAGGAGCTCAGTGAGCTAGCTACAAGAGAACACAGATAGACAACTCAACAAAATTAGGAAAACAATACATGAACAAAAAGAGAAGTTCAATAAAGAGACAGAAACCATAAAAAGAACCAATCTGATATTTTGGAACTGAAGAACACAATGACTGAACTGAAAAGTTAAACAAAGAATTTCAATAGTAGACTCAACCAAGTAGAAAAAAGAATCTGTGAACTCGAAGATAGAGCAATTTAAAATTTCCAGTCAGAGGACAAAAAGAAAGAATGAAAAAGAGTAAAGAAAACCTATGGGACATCTGGGGCTCCATCAAGATACACATTAAAGGTATCCCAGAAGGAGAAGGAAAAGGAAAAAAAGTACAGAAATGTTATTTAAAGAAATAAATGTTGAAAACACCCAAAGCTGAGGAAGGAAATGGACATCCCGATTCATGATGCACAACGAATTTCAAATAGGTTGAATCCAAAGAGGTCTACACAGTGATACATTATAATCAAATGTCAAAAATCAAAAAAAAGAGAGAATTTTGAAAGCAGCAAAGAGAAAATCAACTCATAAAAGAGAATTCCCATAAGACTGTCAGTGGATTTCTCAGCAGAAACTTTGCAGAACAGGAAAGAGTAGGATGGTATTTTAAAATACTGAAAGAAAAAACCTACCAACCAAGAATACTATATGTGCCATACTGTACCTTAAAAATAAGAGAGACAAAGACTTTCCCAGAAAAACAAAAACGAGGAAATTCATCACCACTAGAACTGCCTTACAAGAAGTACTAAAGGAAGTTCTTCAAGTTGAAACAAAAGGATGCTTAACAGCAACATGAAAGCATATGAAAGTATAACCCTCACTGACAAGTTAAATATATAGACAAATACAGAATATGTAATAACGTAATGGTTATACAAAAATCACTTCAAACTGCAGTATCAGAGTTAAAAGATAAAGTATTAAGAATAATGAACATGATATTTTATACTTGAAAGCTATTGAAAGTAGACCTTAAGCATTGAATCACACACACACACAGACACACACACACACACACACACACACACAGAGTTAACTATGTTAACTATATAAGGTGATGCAGTTAATTATCTTGGTCCAAGGTATATGTATATCAAATCACCATGTGGTACACTTTAAATATATATAATTACATTTGTCAATTATTCCTCAATAAAGTTAAAAAATAATAATGATAATCATAAAAATTTTTAATGGGTACACAATATAAAAAGTAAATTCTGGCATCAATAACAAAGTTTGGGGTGGAAGAAGTAAAAGTGTAGTTTTTATATGAGATTGAAATTGAGTTATTAGCAGCTTTAAATAGATTGTTATAACTAGAAGAAGAAATTTTATGCAAGCCTCATGGTAACTACAAAGAAAAAATCTATAGTAGATACAAAAAATGATAAAGAGAAAAGAATGAAAGTATATCACTACAAAAAGAGGATCAAATTACAAAGAAAGAGAAGAACTCAAAACAGACAGAAAATAGTTAACAAAATTGCAAAAGTAAGTCCTTACCTATCAATAATTACTTAAAATGCAAATGGATTAAATGCTCCAATTGAAAGATACAAGTGGCTGAATAGGTTAAAAAAAAAAACAGATGCAAATATATGCTGCTGACATGACACTCACTTTAGCTTAAAGGGCACACGTAGGCTGAAAGTGAAGAGATGGAAAAGGTATTCCAAATAAATAGTAATCAAAAGAGAGCAGGGGTGGCTATACATATATCGGACAAAATAGTCTTTCAGTAGAAAACTGTAAAAAGAGGCAAAGAAGGTCATTATGTAACGAGAAAAGAGACAGTGCACCAGAGAGAGAAATACATTCATAAGCATCCAATACCAGAGCACATAAATATATAAAGCAAACATTGACAGATCTGAAGGGAGTAACACAGCAATACAATTAAAGTAGAAGGCTTCGATGACAGATCATCCATACAGAAATAAATAAGGAAGTAGACTTGAACAACACTATAGGCCAAATGAATCTACAAAGATGTAATATTACATTTAAAGCAGTAGAACATGCATTCTTCTCAAGCACATATGGAACATTATCCACAATTATACGTTAGGCAACAAAATTTGCCTTAACAAATTAAAGAGGACTCAAATCATACCAAGCATTTTTTTTTCAATCACGGTGGTATGAAAGTAGAAATCAAAAACAAAAGGAAAATAGGAAAACTCAAAAATACATGGAAATTAAACAATGCACTCTTGAAAATCAATGAATTAAAGAAGAAATTAAAAGGGAAATTAGAAAACACGTCAATATAAATAAAAGCAAAAACACAACACACCAAAACTTATGGGATATAACAAAAGCAGTATTCAGAGGGAAGTTTATAGTGATAAATGCCTACATTAAAAAAGAAGAAAGATCTCTAAAAACAACCTAATTTTACACTTAAAGGAATAAAGCATAAGAACAAACTAAGCCAAAATTAGCAGAGGAAGGAAATAATAAGAGTAGAGAAGAAATATGTGAAATAGAGAATGGAAAACAAGATACAAATCAACAAAACCAAGAGTTGTTTTCTTGAAAATATAAAATCAATAGCCCTTAGCTAGACTAAGCAAGAGAGAAAAGAGACAATTAAAATAAATAAATAGAATCATAAATGAAAGAGGAGACATTACAACTGATACCAGAGAAATACAAATGGTCATAAGAAACTAGTATCAAAAATTATGTGCCAATGAAGTACACAACCTAGAAGAAATATATACATTTCCAAAAACATAAAACCCACCAAGACTGAATCAAGAAGAAATAGAAAGTCTGAATAGGCCAATAGCAAATAAGGAGACTGCAACAGCAATCAAAAACTTCCCAACAAAGAAGAGCCCAGGGCCAGATAGCTTCACTGGCAAATTATACCAAATATTTAAAGAATTAATACCCATCCTTCTTAAACTCATCCAAATAATAGAATAAGAAGGAACACTTTCAAATTCATTTTGAAGTCTAGCATTACCCTGATTCCAAAGCCAAACAAAGAGAATACAAGAAAAAAAGTACAGGCCAATATCCCTGATGAACTTGGATGTAAATATCCCCAAGAAAATATTAGCAAACTGAATTCAACAGTACTCTAAAAGGATTATACACCATGGTCAAGTGGGATTTATTCTTGGAGTGCACAGATAGTCCAACATACACAAATTAATCAATGTGATATACCACATTAACAGAATGAAGGATAAAAACCACATAATAATCTCAATAGATGCAGAAAAAAACATTTAACAAAATTCAATATCCATTTATAATAAAAATCTCAAGTGTTGAGGCAGCATACCTCAACATAATAAAGACCATATATGATAAACCCATAGCTAACAGCACACTCAATAGTGAAAAACTGAAAGCTATCCTCTAAGATCAAGAGCAAGACAAGGATGCCCACTCTTGCCACTACTCTACACAGTATTAGAAGTCCTAGCTAGGGCAGTTAGGCAAGAAAAAGAAATAAAAGGCATCTAAACTGTAATGGAAGAATTTAAACTGTCTCTATTGGCAGATAACACAATTTTATACATAGAAAACTCTACACCAAAAAGAAACTGTTAGAACTAATAAATAATTCAGTAAAGTTGCAGGATATAAGGCCAATATAGAAAAATATTGCATTTCTATAAACTAACAGCAAACTAGATGAAAAAGAAATTAAGAAAACAATCTCATTTACAATAGCACCAAAAAGAATAAAATACCTAGGAATAAATTTAACCAAGATGAAAGATTTTTAGGCTGAAAACTAGGACTTTGCTGAAAGAAACTGAAGAAGACACACATAAATGGAAAGGTATCCTATCTTCATGGATTGGAGGAATCAATATTTTTAAAATGTCCATGCTAACCAAAGTGATCTACAGATTCAGTGCAACCCCTTTCAAAATATCAATGGCATTTTTCACAGAAACAGAACAATCCTAAGATCAGTGTGGAACCAGAAAATACCCTAAGTAGCTGAAGTAATTTTGAGCAAGAACAAAGCTGGATACATCACACTTCCTCACTTCAGAAAAGATCACAAAGCTACAATAATTAAAATAGTAAGGTCCTGGCAGAGAAAAGAGACACACTGGACAAAACAGAGAGCCCAGAAATAAACTTATGCATGCACAATCAACTAAGCTCTGACAAGACTGCCAAGAGTACACAAGGGGGAAAGGATAGTCTCTTCAATAAATGGCACTGGTAAAACTAGATATCCACATGAAAAACAATGAAATTGGAAACTTATCTTACACTATACACAAAAATTAAAATTGATTAAAGGCTTAATTGTAAGACCTGAAACTATAATTCTACTAGAAGAAAACACCATGGAATGCTGGTTGCTATTGGTCTTGGCAATGTTTTCTTGAATGTGACATCAAAATCACAGGAAATAACAACAAAAATACACTGAGACTACATCAAACTAAAAAGTTCTGTACAGAAAAGGAAACAATCAACAAAATGAAAAGGCAACCTAAGAAATGGGAGAAAATATCTGCAAACCACAGATCTGTTAAAGGGTTAATTTCCAACATAAAGAGGAAGTCTTACAACTCATTAGCAAATCATCATCACCATTTGATTTTAAAATGGGCAAAGGATCTGAATAGACATTTTTCCAAAAGAAGACATACAAATGGCCATTAGGTACGTGAAAAGGTGTTCAACATCACTACTTACCAGTGAAATGCAAATCAAAATCACAAACAGATATCACCTCACATCAATTAAGATGCCTATTATCAAAAAAAATACCCAATTATTGGTGAAGATGTGGAGAAAGAGGGAACCCTGATATGCTGTTGGTAGGAATGTAAATTAGTAGTCACTTAGGGAAACAGTATTAAAGCTCCTCAAAAAATTAAAAATAGAACTACCATATAATACAGCAATTATCTGGGTATATTTCCAAAGGAATTGAAATCTAGATCTTGAAGAGATATCTGCACTCCCATATTCATAGCAACATTACTCACAGTAGCCAAGACATGGTAGCAATCTGAGAGTCCACTGACAGATCAATGGATAAATAAAATGTCATTAAATACATAGAATAGAATATTATTCAGCCTTAAAAAATGAAATCCTGCCATTTGCAACATGAATAAACCTGGAGGACTATATGCTAAGTGAAATAAGCTAGGCACAGAAGGAAAAATACTACATGATACCTTCATATGAGGAATCTAAAATATACAAACTCATAGAAACAGAGAGTAGCATGGGGTTGCCAGTGACTGGGAGGAAGGGGAAACAGGGAGTTATTAGTCAAAGGGTACAAAGTTATATCACATTAATAAATTCTAAAGATATACTGTACAGCATAGTGACTATAGTTAATCAGGCTGTACTGTATACTTAAAATTTGGTTGAGGGTAGATCTTAAGTGTCATTATCATAAACCAAAAAATTACAATAATAATAAAGAGGGTAGGAGGAATTACAGCTTTTTCTTTATCAATCACACCTCAATAAAGTGCTTTCAAAATTATTTTAAAACTTCTGTTTTTACTGTGGCAAAAATATCACCATTATTGGTTTACTTCTTCAATCTCTATTTCAAAATTTAAAATACACAGCCCTGGGAACATAATAGGTTTGTTTCTATATATTAACACTATTATGTGGAGGAAATTAATTGGCTCCTGCCTAACCCTGAGAGTGTTAATTTCTGAATCAAACAAAGGGTACCAAGTATAATAAATAATTCATAACTGTTGCTCAGAATGTGATAGTGAAAAACATGAATGAATGAATGAGTGAATGAAAGACACTGCTTTTGGAACACAAGCCAATCTATGTAACCAGACACAGGCTTCTAAATGGTTTCTATTAACTTGAATTCTTTTACTTTAATGATGGGCACTTAGCATTATAGGGGAAGTATAAAGTTAGAGGGGCCAAAGATAACCATCACCCATTTTCTACACGTGTCCTGATTTTCTTTTGTGTTCTGCTCCTTTGCTCAATTAGATACGCTCTGTGGTGGGTTAAGGGAGGTGTTTTGTTAGGGCTTTTTTGCAAAGCTTTACTAAACAAACCTGGAAATCCACTGTATTATCACATTAAATTAGACTGTAGTAAAAATTACCTCAGATTTATATACAAATCATAATGATTTTCATTGTGTAATCAAATGACAAGATTTTTAACAGTACTCCACATGAGTGAGGACTAGCTGTATACATCACACAGTAACTGAGATAACTGTACGGGGTTTCCGGTTTCAGATCACAAGGAAGAGCAATAAAGGACAAAGCTTACTACCTCATGTCCACGGTACCCTATAGCAGTCATATTTGCCCCAGAAGCATGGGTAACATGGTGAGGCTGCCCACAGGACAGCACAAAAAGAATTATGCTATCACAGTTTCAAGCTGAAATACTATCTCAGATGATAAGGAAGTACTACTGTGTTTCAAAAGGTTACAAATCTCAACCGTTAAAACACAAATCTAATGTTAGATATAACTGAATTATTGTTGATCATCTCAAGTGTGTCAGTGGGATTGGGGTTATGTAGGAGAATATCCTTATTCATAGGAGAAGAAACTTTAAGTATTCAGAAAAGTGTTCTGGTGTCACAACTTACTTTCTAGTGATTCAGCAGAACAAATTACATACATATATATATACATACATAGAGAAAAGATGATAAAATACATGTGATAAGATGCTAACAATTCGTGGATCTAGGTGAAAGTTATATTACTCTTTCAACTTTCCTAAATTTAAAATTTTTTTTCAAAATTAAAAATGTTTTAAAAATTCTTGAATAAAAACCATCACAAATTTAATGGCTAAGTTTTACTTAAACAGACTTTTCTACTATGAAAGTTCAAATTTAAAGCTAAGTAATATTTACTAAAATACAATCATTTATAGAAAATAGTTACAATGTAACTAAGTCCCCATAGTTACAAGGCCATTGTGTTCGCAATATAAATCTGACAGTAAAACATTATTCTTGGTTAAAACACAATCCCTCTACATCCACCACACACACTGCAAATAAACAAATTATGTATTCAAATACATAATTAAGACAACTGTTTTTGTGCTTTTCCTTTTTGTTTTTGTTAAGTGAAAGTTGTGAGTTCTCACTTCTGTACAAAATATGAATAAAAAATATGTAGAACTTGCCTAACATATATAAAAGACATGCTAGGTAAAGTGACAAAAAATAGAGAAGCAACTGAGGAATCACACTTCAAATCCCTACAATTGAAACAACAGAGATCTAACATTATGTTAATGTGATGTAAAATCAGCTGGTTGTGGGGGAAAATTCAGTTACTTGCCCTGCACAGGTCAACCAAGTAGGTGGACCAACCGCTTTAATATTCGTGTTTAATGAGTACCCAGCCTGTGATGTTCCCTGTGTCAGCCCTCACTGCCAACACGGTTGAGCCTTAGGACCTTTAATTAGCAGCATTAGACCTGTATTTGCACAGTCAAAAGGGTCCAAAAGAAGCAATGAACAATCACAGAAATGGAAAACACTTCTTGAATTGCTGAACTGTTTGGTTCTCTCGATGATTTTTAAATATTTTAAATAATTTAATTTTTAGATAAGGATAAAAGAAAATGTTGAAGTAGAAACCTATAAAAAGGTAATTGTGCAGTTACTCCACAAATATATATCAAAGTGAGCTTTAGAGTGTTGTAATTTTTTTGGCATGTATCCTATTGATAGAGTTTCTTGTGTTTATTATTTTATATTGACATCAGAAATTAGCACATTGCCAGCAAGGATATATTTATGCTGACAATAATTCCAACTTCTGTTGTAAAGGAATTAGAAGTCTATCAATGCAAATATACTACATGCTGTATAGTCAGTTTTGACTATTTACTTCTTGGTTTTTTAAACGTGTTATGAGTACAGAGTGGCAAGACTTTCACTTACAAAAACAAGACCCACCAACTATACTTCTTATTGCAATGTGTGTGTTTCTTAAAGATATTACTTTACAGTATTAGTTTTTCAGGAAGTACTGACAACTCATAAAATCACAAATAAATCTATAACATCTGATATAAATGCTGTGATACATATTTTTTAATTGCCAAAAAATGCATCTCTCTGGAATTCAGGGTAGAGAGGAAATTTTAATCTATAAGGATTAGAAGTTTGCGCTTGATGTCCTGACCTGTTCACATGGTAATCTCAGTGACCCCAGCCTTTCCAGGCCCTGGTAAAATGCACGCTCTGTGCTAAAACGCAAGGAGAAGCGGCAGAGGTGTGGCAGACCTCCTGGGAGGCACACATGTGTGGGGCCCTATCCTACCTTGGTATTTTCTAGATATGTGAGCTTTGAAAGATATTTTATTTTTTAATTTCAAGTTACCCATCTGCATGTAGGTATAACAATACCCATTTTGCAGTGTTATAAGAATTTGATTGGATAATTTACAGAAAGGAAGAACTTTAACAAATTCAGTTTTCAATTTGTTTTAAATGCTTAGCATTTCAAAGGAAGAAGAGATGCACATCTGAGAAGCTGACCATAACATCTTCAGGAACAGATATAAACTAGTATCCCCGAGGAGGCAGCATTGCAGGAGAGCTCTGGGCCAGTGAAAAAGAGTTTAGATGAGAGGAATGAGACATAAAGTAAGTGTCTTAGAAAGTCATAAAGAGAGGGAAGGGAGAAAAGAAAGCAGTGCAAGGAGTTGGTTAAAAGCAACAAAAACATGAGAGAATTTAGGGAGAATGGTATCATGCTCTTGGCTCATATTCTGGAGCTCAGAGTTAAAAAGGGAACATATCTTAGCTCAGCTGATTGCCATCAAGAGAGGATATACCCAACTTCTCAACTCTGTGAATAGTATAGTTTTCAATCTAGAAAGTTGGATAAGAAAAAAGAAGTATGTTTACCCAGGCTCCAAAAGACCTGCACACAAATCTTCATAACCTTTTTCTAAATTCTGCTTGAGAATCATCTTGAAACATTCAAATTTTTGAGCAATTTCTCTCATCTTTCTTAATCCTGATCACACAATCATTTGTCCACTTAATTTCCTCTATAAGTAATATTTTGCTGTTTCATTATCCAAATAAAGGATCCTTCTGTGTAACCTACTAGGGGAAGTAGCTGGGTTTAGATAGCCAGTGGGTGGAGGATTGAATGGAGAGTCTAAGAGGAAACAAGATAATTTTAGGCAGTCTCTGGAGTAATGCAAGAAGTTTGCCTTTGGACTCATTAACTAAAAAGAACTTGCTTTTAGAGTAACAGGGGACTTTATTATGCATCATCTTTGGAAATTCTGAGTGAAGCAATCACTGAACTATTTAATGACAAATCCTGCTATTCTGATGAGAGTTCCAGAGGAACAGAGAAGAAGAAGAAGAAAATTAGTTCCCTGTGTTCCTACACGAGGATTTTCCCACAGGCCAAACACACAGTGGATGAGCACTCTGGGGTTCACCATGGAAGCTGAGAAGTGACTGAGTTTACTTCCTGATCATCTTCCTATGTGTATGTTACAGGTTTGTAAATACAAGTGTGTTGAGTATCAGGATAGTCAAATGAGTTAAAACAAGACAAACTTGCTTTTCATTAGTATTTCATCAAACAAGAAAATATGAAACAATCTCCAGCCATATCACGAGACACTGCCCTGTTGCCTGGATGTAATGATTCAGCAGATATGCTCAGAGGCACTGTCTATACATATATGGGATACACACACACACACACATACATACTCCAGCTTGTTTCCATCATTTAATTGCAAACTTTGGAGATCTTTTCATGCCTACACACAATATCCAGCTTATTCCTTCTTATGCCTACATGGTAATAATAATTCAGATCTATCATAATTTATTTAACCATTATTTTATTGATAGTTATTCAACCTGATTCCAAATCAAGTCTATTATAATTAGTATTATACTGAGCATTATTGCATATATTTATTGGATATGTATGCTAGTTATTTTGTAGTCTAGAACACTATATTATAATTGCTGCATCAATATCAAAGAGATGTAATATTTAAAATCTGGTTTGATAGTTTACATACTCCAAGTCTCAGAAGTCTAAGTTATATACATTTACTAGTTGTGCATTTGACTCATCTCAGTGTGAGGTATCTGTATGGGTTCAACAAGACTCTAAATCAGTGCTAATTTCATGCTGCTAGCATGTAAAGAGGAATGTGAAAACACGAAGCTCAGAGCCCTGTCTGAGAAGTCATTCAGCCTCTCAAAGGAGACCTCCTCATCTCAGGGAGAACAGGAAGCTTCCTTTGTCTATAGTTACAGCACAAAATCACGTAGAGAAGACATGTAATCTAAAGACAGTTTATTTATATTAGCACACTGACAGGAAAAATGTCAAAATAATTTTTGGGTTTTTGTCATAATAATTAATCTTTACAACTAGAGCTGGCACAGATCAACACCAATTCCAGTGTAAATTTCCAATGAAAACCAAGCATTTCTTATTTGACACACTACTCTACTATAAACACAGGAATGACAGATAGAGTACAAAAAGAATTTTCCACGTATTTGAAATCTAATCTCGTAGTATTCCATTTTATGAATATTTCACAATTAAGTTATCCATCATTCTGTTAGCAGGTATTTGAACTGTTCTAGTTTGTGGCTGGTATGGATAAAGCTGCTATGAACATTATTATAAAATATCTTTTGTGCAGACATATGTGCTCATTTTCCTTGTATATTACTTAGACGGACTTGCTGGGCCATAGCATACCTATATGTTTAGTTTTATTAGAAGCTGGCAAACTGTTTTCCAAAGTGATTGTAAAATTTTGCAAGCTCAGCACCAGCATGTGAGGGTTTCAGTTGCTTCACATTCTTGTAATATTTTGTATTGTTTATCTTTTTTAGTCTTTTTAAATTTTAGCAAATCAGATGCACATGAAATAAAAATTCATCATGGTTTGTGTTTGAAGTCAGGGATACTGAAAAATATTCACGAAACTGAAAAGGAACTTTGAGACCAAAAAATGAAGTGGGCAATTCCATAAAATGCAATTATGAACTTACATAAAGGCAGGACTGGGCAGATAACAACCCAGAGCCATTCACAGCTGCATTTCACAACCTGAAATGGGTACAGGGGGACTTAAAGGAGGCAAAGCTAAAAACAGAATCTAACTACTAAGAGAGAAGCACATCCACAGCTCTGGGGACCAGGGTTTTTTCTCCCCCTGGGGGTCACATGACCATTATTCCTCATGGGTCATTAATCATCTGCATCAGTAAAAGGCAGTATTCCAGTTTTCATATAAGATGAAGGCAAGGGCAAAAGGCGAGAGGAGACTAACCAAGATGGTGGAGTAGGAGGACTTGGAGCTCACTTCCTCCAAAAAACACACAAAAATACATCTCCATGTGGAAGAAGCCTCATTGAAAACTGACTAGAAACTGGCAGAAAGAATCCTGTACAACCAAGGCTATAAAGAAGATCCATAAAGAATCAGGTAGGAAGGGAAGAGAAGATTGGGATATGTACCCTGGGAAGGGACTCAGAGGAAAAGGAAGATTACAAAGGCAGACACCTGACCTGAGGAGTGAATGGTTGGAGCCACATATTGGGCACCCCAGTCCTGGAGTCTGACACAGGGAAGACAAGCCTCCTTGGCAGGTTGAGGGCCACTGGGACTAACAGAAAGGTTGTAGGAAGCCTGGACTCCACTTGTGAGGAGCGTGTGTCCGCTGGCTTAATCCTGAAGCAGGGTTGAGAGGGCAGATTGCAGACTGCTAGAGTGGCTGCCCAGTTTCCCATGACTGCCCTAATGCTCCCCACCTGAGTCGGGCAAACGTTCCAGCCGTTTCTTGCTTTATGTCGCTGCTCCACACTGGAGCGAGGGCTGCCATGATGGAGGAAAAAAACTCAGCTGTGAGATGGGGAGGCAACTCACACCCGATGTAGCACTGTGGTCAGAAAATATGCCTGATATAAATTCTGTTTTCTTAAATTTACCAAGGCATGTTTTGTGGCCTAGCATATGATCTATCCTGGACAATGTTCCATGTGTACCTGAAAAGAACGTGTACTATGCTGCTTTCAGTTGGAATGTTCCATGTATCAAGCTCATAGGGTCTAATGTGTCATTTCAGGCCACTGTTTTCTTGATTTTCTGTCTGGATGATTTGTCAATTGATGTAAGTGAAGTGTTAAAGACCCTTACTATTCTTGTATTATTTTCAATGTCTCTCTTCATGTTTGTTCATATTTATGTTTTTAGTTGCTCCTATGTTGGGTGCATATATATTTACAATTTTATACCTCTTTTTGGATTGATCCCTTTATCATTATGTAATACTCTTCTTTGTCTCTTGGAACAGTCTTTATTTTTTTTTTAACATTTTTTATTGATTTATAATCATTTTACAATGTTGTGTCAAATTCCAGTGTTCAGCACAATTTTTCAGTTATTCATGGACATATACACACTCATTGTCACATTTTTTTCTCTGTGAGTTATCATAACATTTTGTGTATATTTCCCTGTGCTATACAGTGTAGTCTATTCTACAATTTTGAAATCCCAGTCTATCCCTTCCCACCCGGAACAGTCTTTATCTTAAAGTCTATTTTGTCTGATGTGAGTAAGGCTACCCTAGTTTTCTGTTAATTTCCACTTGCAGGGAATACCTTTCTCCATCCCCTCACTTTCAGTATGTGTTTCTTTAGGTCTGAAGTGAGTCTCTTGTAGGCAGCTTATACATAGGTCTTGATTTTTCATCCATTCAACAACTCTGTCTTTTGATTGGAGCATTTCCTCCATTTACGTTTAAAGTAATTATTGATAGATATGTACATATTGCCATTTTGGTAATTTCTCTTGTTGTTTCTGTAGTTCTTTCTTGTCCCTTTCTTATTCTCCTGCTCTCTTCTCTTGCGTTGATGGCTGTTTTTAGTGTTATGTTTGGATTCCTTTCTCTTTTTTGTGTGTCTATCTGGTATAAGGTTTTGGTTTGCGGTTACCATAGTTTCATATATTACAACCTATATATATGTAATTATTTTAAGTTGATGATCTCTTAAGTTCAAATGCACTGTAATCTCCCTACATTTTAATTCCCACTCACCATGTTTAATGTTTTGCCATCATATTTATATCTTTTTGTTTTGTCTATCCGTTATTTACCTATTGTGGGGGTTTTTTGGTGGAGGGAGGTAACTAGGCTTATTTATTTTAATGGAGGTACTGGGGATTAAACCCAGGACCTTGTGCATGCTAAGCATGCACTCTGCCACTGAGCTATACCTTCCCCCTTACTTATTGTGGAAATAGATGATTTTACTACTTTTGTCTTTTAACCTTCCTACAACCTTTGTAAGTGGTTGTTCTACTACCTTTACTGTATGTTTGCCTTTGCCAGTGATATTTCTCCTTTTGTAATTTTCATATTTCCACTTGTGGCATTGTCTTTTCCACTTAATGAAGTCCCTTTAACATTTCTTGTAAAGCCAATTTAGTGGTGATGAACTCTTTGAGTTTTTGCTTGTCTGTAATACTCTCTATTCTCTTTCAAAATTGAATAGTAACCTTGCTGAATAGTGTTTTTGTTGCTGTAGCGTAAGTCAGTACTTCATTCCTTCTTATGGCTAAATAATTTATAATATTGTATGAATATATCACATTTTGTTTATCCATTTATCAGTTGATTTCTAATTTGGGGCTATTATGAATAATGCCATTGTGAACATTTATATACAAATTTCTGTGTGAACATATGTTTTAGCTCTCTTATGAGTGAAACTGCTGATTCTTAATGATAACACTCTAAACTTTTTGAAGAACTGCCAAAATGGTTTCCAAAGTGGCTATACCACTTTACATCCCCAATGTAAGAGAGTTTCAATTTCTTCATATCCTTTCCAACACTTGTTACTGTCCATCGTCATCATCGTCATCATCATCATCATCATCATCATCATCATCATCATCATCATCCTAATAGGTGTAAAGTGGCGTTGTGTTATTTTGCTTTGTGTTTCTCCCACTGTTAACAACGTAGAGGCCTTTTCTTGTACTTACAGGCAATTTGAGTATCAACTTTGGACAAATATATATTCCAAACTTGTGTCCATTTTCTAATTGGGTTATTTGCCTTTTTGTTCTTAAGATGCAAGAATCTTTAGTATAGTTGAATACTAGACTCTTGTCTGGTATACGACTTGCATATATTTTCTCCCATTCTTAGGGCTGTCTTTTCAGTTTTCTAATAGTGTCTTTAAAGTGCAAAAGATTTTAATTTTGATAAAGTTCAATTTATCTATGTTTTCTTTTGTATCTTGTGGTTTAGGTGTTATATCTAAGAAGCTATTGCTTAACCCATAGTCATGAATATTTTTGTCTATTTTCTTCTAAGAGTTTTATAGTTTTAGTTCTTACATTTGGGCTTTTGATGCATTTTGAGTTAAGTTTCGTGTATGATATGGGGCAGGGGTTCAACTTTATTTTTTTTCATATAGATAGTTAACTGTCCCCATATCATTTGTTGGAAAGTACTTTTCCCCGTTGACTGTCTTGGTAGTCTTAATTGGCTATCAATTGACTACAAATATGTGGGTTTAAATTCTAATCCATTGATCTGTATATCTACCTTTAAGCCAGCATCACATTCTTTAATTGCTGTGGTTTTGTAATAAGCAACATTTATTTCTGAACAATTATTTAGCTGGATATAGACTTCTTTGTAATATTCTCATTCTTTGAACATTTTAAATATGTCATTTCACTGCCTTCTGGCCTCCATGAGTTTTTTGTTTGTTTGTTTGTTTGTTTGTTTTGTTTTATTGAGTTATAGTCAGTTCACAATGTTGTGTCAATTTCTGGTATACAGCACAAGTTTTCAGTCATATTTGAATATACATATATTCATTTTCATATTCTTTTTCATTGCGAGCTACTACAAGACCTTAAATATATTTCCCTGTACTATACAGCATAAAATTGTTTATCTATTCTATATATACCTGTCAGTATCTACAAATCTTGAACTCCCAGTCTGTCCCTTCCCACCCCGCTCTCCAATGCTACAGAAGCCAAGGCTTGGGGTAGAAAGAAAGTCTCTCTCCCAGAGAGACATGAGAAGAACAGAAATTTTCGACAGACACACAACCAGAGAGAGTTACCAGCTTTTTCTTTCAGAACTCCCAGGTATAGAGCCAGAGAGATTGAACAGAAGACTTGACGAATAAAAAAACCTGAAGTTGGGAGGAGATCAAGCTGGTAGAGTAGAAGCACTGGGCTCACCTCCCCTCACAAACAAACCAAAACTGTAACTACATACAGAGTGACTGTCACTAAAGTCAACTTGGGAACTATCAAAACAGCTCTTCTACAGCCAAGGTTGTAAAGATATTTCCACACGGAGTCTGGCAAGAAGTAAACAGAAGTGATCTAGTCAGGACCCACAGTGGGGGACAAAAAGAGGAGGGGGATATCACAGGCTAGGGGATCCTCCCTGGAAAGGAAGGGCTTCAAGCCCTGGGGTCTGACACCAGGAAGACAAGCCTCCCTTCACTGGTTTAAAAGCCCATGGGGTTTATTAGAGGGCTATAAGAGAACCAAGACTCTGCTCTTGAAGAGAGCGCGCACAGATTTGCTTACTTCTGGTCACAGCATGAAGGCAGCAGACTGAAAACTGCCTGGGGCTCTGGCCAGCTTGTCAGAACTGCCCCAGCATGCATCCCAGCCTGCAATGGGGTACTGTCTTAGCCACAGCAATCAGACAAGAAAGAGAAAGAAAAGGCATTAAAATTGGAAGGGAAGTAGTAAAACTGTCAGATGAAATGATGCCATATACGAAGCTACAGAAACAATAAAGAGATGGTGGTTTCCAGGGGCTTGGGGAGAGGGAGGGAGGGAGGAATGAAAAGATGGATCACAAGGGATTTTTAGGGCAATGACATTATTCTGTATGATACTATAGTGGTGGCTACACGTCATTATGCATATTTGTCAAAACCCATGGAATGTACAACATCAAGAGTAAACCCTAATGTAAACTATGGACTTTGGTTGATAATAATGCGCCCATATTTGTCTATTGATTCTACCAAATATGACAAATTGATGAGGGATGTTGAGGGTAGGGGAGTATATATGTGTGGGTAGGGAGGGATATGTACGAACTCTGTATTTTCTGCTCAATTCTGCTGTGAACCTGAAACTGCTCTAAAAATTAAAGTCTATTAATAAAAAATACATACATATATACATAAATGATGCCATATATAGAAAACCCTAAAGTCTCCACCCAAAAACTATTAGAATTAACAAATTAATTTGGTAAAGCTGCAGGATACAAGGTTTATATATAGAAATGTTACTTTTCTATACACTAATAATAAATTATCAGAAAGAGAAAGCAAGAAAACAATCTCATTTACAATTGCATCAAAGAGAATAAAATACCTAGGAAGAAATTTAACTGAGGAGGTAAAAGACCTATATACTCTGAAGACTAGAAGTCACTTGATGAAGGAAATTGAAGATGATACAAATAAATGGAAAGATACTCCATGATCATGAATTGGAAGAATCAGCACTGTTAAAATGTCTGGAACTGGAAGGTACTATCTTAAACCCTGTTTGCCAACATACATTTTACCACAATCTCCTCCTGTTGGCTCAGTGCACTCCCTGCGGCTGTTCTTCCTGGGTTTCCAGTTGCAGGGAGGAAGTAGGTCCCTGTTTCCTTCCATTCTCAGATTTTTAAACATATTGGGAGATTTTACATGTACCACCACCAAAAAGCAGAGGGTCCCCCTCAGAGCTACACATCTACATCTAACTTATCTCTTCTCTAATATTCACTTCCTGCCTTCTTTTTGGCACTATTATACCTATTTTTAAATATCTGTACATATCACTATTTTTTCCTGCAGAAAACTGTTTTCATCCCAAGGCTATACAGTCATGATAATTCATCAATCTCTGTTGATCTTTCAAGTCAAAGACTTTTGGAATTCAAAACAAAACCAGTTCTCTCAAGGACCTAGCTCTTGAAATCAAAGCTGAACTTTTTAGACCCTGTTTTGAAATTAAAAATATAAAATTTTGAAATCCCAGTCTATCCAAAAAAATTTTTTTCAAAATGTAGAATAGATAAACAAGATAATACTGTATAGCACAGGGAAATATATACAAGATCTTATGGTAGCTCACAGAGAAAAAAATGTGACAATGAATGTATATATGTTCATGTATAACTGAAAAATTGTGCTCTACACTGGAATTTGACACAACATTGTAAAATGATTATAAATCAATAAAAAATGTTTTAAATAAATAAATAAATAACTGATTCTTCTTCTGGGCTCATTCCTACTGACTCTCAGAAGTAGTGAATGTCTAATGCAATGGGTGGAGGTCAGTGATGCAGCAAAAATTCCCACAAATTAAAACTAAAATTTCACAATATTAGCTCACTATTTTATCATTACCACCTAGATGGAATGAAACCTGGGCTGAGGGTGGGGGGAGAGCCAGGTGTCTCAGATCTATGAGGTCACAGCTGAGGTCACAGAAGAGTTGAACAGGGCTAGGCTGACAAAAGGCACAGATGAGATGAGGCTGTTCTGAGATGGGGCTTGAGGAGGAGAAATTCTAGGGGGGAAGGGGTGGGGAGAAGAACAGCTTGGGGAGCCCACCTGGGTAAGTTTCTGGACATAATTGCCCTAGTTCCTGACTAGGGTTTGGAGGTGAGGAAGGATGGGAGCGGGGAACTGGGAAGCAACTTGTCAAAGGAGGATTCAACTCTGCCTGGGTCACTGATTTGACCTCTCAGCCCCATGTGTTTTTAACAGTATCAACTATGGGGTTTTTCTCTTCCCTACAAAGCACTTGAAGGCTGGAGCTGACAGACCTCCAGCCTACAGTGCTACCCTTAGTTGACCATGAAGATTGTGACCGTGAGGTAGGGTGGGATGGGGACTTTTCCAGTCTTGAATCCATTACACACTATTTCCTATCCTTGCCTGAGGACCCACCTTCCCCTCACGGAGCCTCTGGCCAATTCTCTAGCCCCAACCCTAGCCAGCTATTATTTTTTACTTAGTTTCTCTTCTATTTTTTTCTACCCACCTTCTCACTGGAATTTATGTTCTTACTGAAAAAGATGGCAAGGAGACTTTATCTGGGGCAAACACTTCCTTCCTCCTCTCACCCTTATCTTTCTTTATACACACACACACACTTTCACACAAACACAAACACACACACACACACACAAACACACTGACCCATTCAAAACACAGATGCTTCCTGAACTACTGAGGCATCTGTCCTGGTAGTTCTCCACTGGCAAGCGCTCTCTTCTCTACACACCTGTCCTCTCCCCCTATTCATTTATGTTTCCCCAGGACATGGAGACATCTCCATCTTCAGCTCCAGAGTCTCTGACTTCTGTTCAAGGACAAATGGCACAGCATGCCTTCCAGGATCAAGAACAAAAGTCAGGAAGGACCTCCAAGCAGCAGATAAGGTAAGTGGGGCTAATAAAGATGCTCAAAAGTCCTTAGATTGAATATTCTCTATGGGAGAAGAAACAGGGTCCCCTGTCTCCCATTCCTCCTATGGCTGCACCTATCTGCTGGTTGGGGAAGGCTGGAATCTGCACGTGTCGTCTCTCCTCCCCACCTCCTTAATGGAAGGAACAAAAGCAAACCTATATCATTCTAATCTAGAGGGTGGGCATCAATCTGACATTCCTCTAGGAGTTAGTTGGGTATATAATCCAGGAACATTTATTTATCCTAAGGCCAACTTACTCTAAGAAGTCCTTATGTCCCCTACAATGTAAAGCAACTCTAGACACCCAAAACCATGCTTTCTTTGTCCTGGGGTGGAGAAAAGGGCCAGAATCTACTGCTTGAGACTGAATATGAGATCCAGGCAATATTATGAATAAAATCAGAAAAAACGGGATGCTTGCTGTAAACTTATGGGTCGGGAAAGAATTGACATTTGGCTTGAGCTTTTGAAGTATGCAGGAGATACCTTGAGGTAAGAATTTGTAGGAATTCAGAAAGAAAGAGTTAAAAGTGTCTTCTAGGTTTCTAGGCTGACTATCTTATTTAAATGCCCAGAATAATTAACTGGGCCTCAAGTCTGAGAGCCAGTGAGGTACTGAGAAGGCTGAAACTTGAAGGAAGATGGAAACCTATTCTAAGAGTATGAATTCTCTTCTGGACAGCTGCAGAACCCCGAGAAGAAAACAGGAAGTAGACACTGGAGTATCTGAGAGTTTTTTACAGGAAAGCTCATAAACCACATCAAAGACCTGATTTCGCTGCTGATAAACTGATGTTTTGGCAGCAGAAGTGGGCAAGACACTCTAAAAATAGTAAAACAGTATTACTATTACAGTAATTGAAATAACAATATTATTTGAAATGAACAAATAATAATATTTGAAAACTTAACAGCTACAAAGGGTTATGATTCACACCCACCCACCCCCCCAAACCTAAAGATCACTCCTCCTGTTTCTTAGGTGCAGAAACAAATTCACATAGGCAAAGATACTTGCCAAAGGTCCTGGAACTGGAACATGGTGAAGCTGGAATTCAAACAAACTGTTTTGTCCCCAAATTCTTCCCACTGCATGCAGTTAGGCTTTTGATAATTCAGCTATAAAATGAAGAGGACACATTTTATGTGTCCTCTTTTGGAGAAGTCATAACAAAGAGCGGAATCAAACAGACCTGGGCTGGAATCTCAAGCTTTTTCACTACTATCAGAGCCTCAGTTTGCTGCACAGTAAATAGCCCAGTCCACTGTTTGAGGATAAGATATGTGGATCAGGGCACCTACTTCAGTGCCTGGTTAATAGAGTCTGGATCTTCTTCAGCCCCAACTTCCAGTAACGAATGACTAGAATAATACTGTGAGTGCATCTCTTCTCCTCTCCTCCTGCCCCCTCACCCCCTCTCCCCGCTCCTCTAATCCTCCTGTCTGTCTCTTTATACATATATATATATACACACACACATATATATAATATAAAAAATATACATATAATGTATATATATAAAATATTCTCTTTCATATCACACCACACACACACCCCCTCCTAACCCTTTCCCCCAGTATCATTTACTCAGTTTGTCAGTTATTCACTATCTCTGTTTACAAGGATTTGAATTAAAACTCAGCTAGAGGAGAAACTAGAAGAGAAAACTCAAGATGAACCCAGTTCTGTTTTATTTTCTCTTTCCTCCCTATTCCCTAGAATAGGCCAATGAAATCCATGGGGAGAAGAATCTTAAAAGTAAGGAGGTTTTCAGGACAAGGATCGTGGCGTGGATTTAGACTGAGAAAGAGCTGTCCCTAGCCACCCGTCCATCATGGACATTAAGTTGTTTCCATATTTTGGCTGTTCTGAGTAATGCTGCAATGAACATAGGAATGCAGGTATCTGTTAAGAACAATAATTTCAGTTCCTTTGAATATACACCCAGAAGTGAAATTGCTGGATCTATAGTAGTTGTATTTTTAATTTTTTGAGGAACCTCCATACTGTTTTACAAAATGGCTGCACCAATTTACATTCCCACTAAGAGTGCTCAAAATTCCTTTCCTCTACATCCTCATCAACACTTCTTAACTCTTGCCTAGTTGATAATTACCAATAATTACCATTACCATGTTCTTGTGCTCTATTTTATAGTTCTCTTGTTCCTTTCTTCCCCTCTTGCTGTCATCTTCTGTGACTTGTTGAATTTTTATAACAGCATGCTTTGATTCCTTTTTATCTTCTGTGTATCTACTAAAGGTTTTTTCTTTGTGGTTACCATGAGGCTTACACAGAACATCCTATACTGTATCTCTTTTAAGCTGAACAGCTGTGACTGCATACAAAAACTCTTCATTTTTTTCACCCCTTCCCCACATTTTATGTTACTGATCACTATTTACATCTTTTTATAATGTGTATCCATTAAAAATTATTGCAGCTATAGTTATTTTTAATGCTTCTGTTTTAACTTTCATACTAGTATTAAAAGTGATTTAAGCACCACACTTAGAGTATTAAAGTATTCTGAATCAGACTATATACTTACCTTTTCCAGTGAGATTTATTACTTATGTTTTCATCATGCTATCATCCTTTCATTTCAACTTGAAGAACTCCCTTTAGCATTTGTTGTATGCCAAGTCTAGAGGTGATAAAGCTTTTGTTTGTCTGGGAAGTCTTCATCTCTGCTTCACTTCTGAAGGACAGCTTTGCCAGGTAAAATATTCTTAGTTAGCAGGTTTTTTCCTTTTGATACTTTGATTCTATCTTCCTACTCCCTCCTGGCCTACAAGATGTGTGCTGAGAAGTCCCCTGATAGTCTTTCAGGAGTTCCCTTGAATGTGGCATTCACTTTTTCTTGCTGCTTTCCAAATTCTCTTTGACTTTAGACAATTTGATTACAATGTATCGGTGAAGATCTCTTGATGTTCAGCTTCTCTGGAATTTTTGAGCATCACAGATCTAGATGTTAATTTCCCATCTCAGATTTGGGACATTTTCTGTTATTATTTCTTTAAATAGTTTTCTATCCTTTTCTCTTTCCCTGTTCTCAAAGTGCCCATATTATGCCATGTGATAGTTTCTCGTAAGTCACATACGCTTTCTTCACACTTTTGCATTCTTTTTTTAATTTTTATTTCTCTGGATTTCAAATTATCTGTCTCCAAGTTCAATAATTCTGTCTTCTCCTTGATCAAGTCTGCTGTTGAAGCTCTCTATTGAATTTTTCAGCACAGTCATTGTATTCTTCAGCTCCAGAATTTTTGTTTGGTTCTTTTTTACAGTTTGTGTTTCTTTGTTGAACTTCTCATTTTGTTCCGTTTTCCTGATTTCCATTAGTTGTCCATGTTCTCTTGTGGTTCACTGAGCCTACTTAATATAACTGTTTGGAATTACTTGTTAGACAACTCATGGATCTCATTTCTTTGGGATCCATCACTGAAGCTTTATTTTGTTTCTTTGGTGGTGTTATGTTTCCTTGATTCTTCCTGTTGCATTGTGGTCTTTTTATCTGAAGAAGCAGTCCCCTCTTCCATTCTTTACTGACTGACTTCAGGAGTGAAAGATCTTCTTCACCAATCAGCCCAGTTAAAGATTTGGTGGGAATGGGGGTGGAGGGTAGTCTCAGGCCTTTCCTATGGGTGCATTTACCCTTGTCTTCTCGTTCTCTCTTAAAGAGAGCTTAGGATTTTGTGCCTTCTCTTAATCCCATAAAGTCATTTTGGGAACTTAGAGCCTCCTGTTTCTTTTCCCCATTGTGGTGCCCAAGAGCATTCAAGATGGCACATCTTCTCCCATCCCCACATAGTTGAGCCAGATACTGATGGCTACATCCTGTCTGAAGAGGCTTGCATGCACCATCTCGGGGGGTGTGTGAAGTGCTGGGGGCATGTGTCAGTCAGCTGAGGGGGTGACCTGCAGTTGAGGAGTCCCACAGTGTTCACGGGTTGCCCTCTTGGTGGAGTCCACAAACCGGCTAGTAGGAACTGCAGCTGGTTTTTGAGATCCATGTGATAGACGCCACCCGTGCCCACCCCTTTTTCCTGTTCCCAGCCCCCCCAACACGATTCAGCTACGCCAATTACTTCAGTAATCTGAGTAGGGTGAAGCAGAAGTGGGCCTTTAAGCCAATGTCTTACAAGGCTGGGGAATCAAGGTGTTCATTCCACTCTCACTTTCCCCGACAGAAGAAATCGCAGGCTGAAAGGGTCCCTATTGGCACTAAGCTATGCTGCCTTTGGGAGGAGTGACATGAGTAAAGTGAAACTGTTTTTCTTACCCATTTGAATGCATCTATTCATGGATTTTTTTTTTTTCTTGAATGTGGTGCTGGAATCTCTCCACCGGGCTCCTGGTTTCCCATAAAGATATTTCCATCCAAGGATGGTTGTCAAAATTTGATGTTTTCTGTTGAGGATATGAGGGCTGTAATCTCCTATACTGCCATTTTGCTGATGTCACCTACCCAGTGCCTCATCAGATTTATATCACCCTTTCTTTCCAGAAAACCCATTGAAGACACAATGAGACCAGAGGTGGGTAAGACTTCCAAATACACTGGTTCCTTTGGGGATCCTAGTTCCTGGGGAAAGCAAAGGTGGAAAGGCTGTGTGGCCAGGAGATGGGAAAACTGCCTAATGAGGACCATATCTTGGAGGACTTCGGCATTGTAGCTCGGAGTGCCTTGACCAGCTGGTAGGTCACTGTCTGCTAAAACCAGGTAACACCTTCAATGCCACTACTACACTTGATGACTCCAGGAGCAGGCAGACTATGTGAGTGTTAATAAGGTGGGTAAACATGTGAGTCTGTTTATACCTGCCACCCACTGATTAGATAAAGAGATGACAGAAGATACAGGCTGAAAATGACACAGTAGGGCTGAAGAAGACTTTGGGCTGCCTGACAAATGGCATGACTTCAAGCGTGCATCTCAATTCCAAAAAGTACTTTGTATTCTGTCAGCTTCATGATGCGTCGATTCAGATTCCAGGAGAGTTAGGGTAACATTCCCAAGATTTGTCTCTCATTTCACCCAAGATTTGTCTCTTATTTCAACAGGAAATACAGGTAACAATCACTGAAACCCTGTGGGACCAGGTGAGTACATGAGGGTCATCTTTGACAGCATGGTGAGAGATAGGAGAAGGGAGAGGGGACTTAAAGGAGCAAATTTCTCTCTTTCCCCTTGAGCAATCTGCTGATTGATGGTGAAGAATTACCATGCTCCCTCCCAGCTTGTTCTATTACTCATCCAGTCCCAAACCCTCATAGAGACTCCTTGTATCTGTGCATCTCAGTGTCCATTCTCAACATCCACCTATTCATTAGATAACCCCTTTCAAATGTTTTTTCTCTGCTAGCCTTTTAACAAGCACTATGTAATGAATAGTTGCTCATCCACTAGCCAGCACCTTAGGGCAAGTACTGAAAAAGCCATTTATTTTAACTCTCAGAGAGAAGAAGGCAATGTTACCATTTTGTTGTTACCAATTAATGATTCTAACTCCATTTCTGATCAGAAAGAAAGCTATTTTACTTCTAGAGCCACTTAAATTGTCTGACAAACACTTGACTGTGACCCTTGATTCCTGTATCATAGAATAAAAGATTTAGCCCTTCCAGAATGAGTTAGCTCCAAAATAAAACTCTCAAAAAGTAAAGGAATCAACCTGAAGAGTACAGGTGTTTAGTTTTATCTACTTGAATGCCAAATTAAGTCCATAAAATGACTAACTTTTGTATAATTACTAGTGAGCTGTTGTTTCGGAGTGTAATATGCTAAGTGGGCCCATTGCTTCTGGAGTTCCTGTCTGGAACATGATTAGGATCTTGTCATTAGCACAGAGGAGGATTGATTTCTCCCACTGACTATGTCTAGAAGATCTATATCAAGACATTAAAAGACATAAAATTTGCCTATGTCATTCAGATATAATTTCAACATAATTTCAGTAGTTGGACATCATTCTGCTTTGCATTATTTACAATGATAAATTGCTTTGTTACTAAACTTCTTTGTTACCAAATTTTCTTCAGAGTATTTTGATAAAGATTCTGAAGAAGCACAAATGCCAGATTTGCTCTGTGGCATCAGAGGTTGCCAACAACATTTTTTTAACACTTCAAAATGTTCTACATATTTCCAAATTTATTGACAATAATTTAAATGTGAATAATGACTAAAAGTAAAAAAGTATGCCTGGAGCTTTCCCGTTCTTTAATTTATTAGATTTGAGAAACTCAGACCTGTTACTAGACACTCCTAAAGTGTTAAAAAGAAGTAAAAGAAATGAGTCCACACTTGGATATGAAGAACTGCCCTTTCTTTGGTTATGAAAAAGATAATATTTTAATTTTACTTCAAGGAAATTAGATTAAATCATTTAAATTGCATAAGAGATCCAGTTGAAAAGTATCTTCTTTTGTAGAAGACAGATAATTCATTTTTGATAATGAATGAAATTACTGAATCCTATCAAGAGAATGTTTTGGGTTCTGAAAACTATGAGTTGGAAAAGAAACATAGGCCCAGTAGGTCACCGATGAGAACCTGCTGCCTTCAGCCTTCCACCTGAAGCAATGCCATAAGCAGTTAGTTTCAGAATCTGCATTAGTAAGCCCTGCTTTCTGAAATTGCTTTTTTTTTTTAACATTTTTTATTGAGTTATATTCATTTTACAATGCTGCATCAAATTCCAGTGTAGAGCACAATTTTTTAGTTATCCATGAACATACATATATTCATTGTCACATTTTTTTCGCTGTGAGATACCACAGGATCTTGTATATATTTCCCTGTTGAAACTGCTTTAAATAGACTTATATTTAATGAATGTGAGAGTAAATTCTTTTAATTTCTATAAAAAGGGATGTCTTTTTTACTTTGACAAAACGTCCTTGGTTTCCCAGCAACAGGAAAATGACAGCCAAGGTAACTAATTCTCAAACATGAAAATGCCAGATTTCACCCTATTTTTGACTAGTACGTCAGTGCAGAAGCTCGTTATGCCCATAGACAGCCAAAGCAAACCGTTGGGAACTTTCACAGAAGATAGGTATTTACTTGGAGTTTCTGAGACCTTCTCAAAAATATCAGCTACTTGAGCTTCCCAATCTTGACATTCTAGTTGTATGTACATTTAAACTCTGACATGGAGATGAGAATTAGAGGACAATTGATCCCTTCTGAACTTACAGTGTCAATTGCCCATATGAAGCGAAGCAGAAAAAGACTTTATTAAATCAAAGATTATGGATGTTAAAAATTTTTTTAAAATAAGTGTAAGTCTTTATAGCCTTTTCTGCAAGCCCGCATTGAACAATATTATATGAAATGAGTAACGTGATCAACCTTTTTATTCTCTATGATTTTCAGTGACTCTTCCTATAAGTTTTACAGAAAGAAATAATCTTAATTTAAATGTTAGAATAATGTTCTTACAATTATTTTATTACTAAAGAATGAGTTGCTTAGATATGGGTCAGAAAACCATCCAACATAAATGGATACCTATGACCTAATAAAAGATAGATATGATATAACAAAGAGTGAACACAGGGTTGTTGAGCCGCAGTAAGTTGATAACTGGCACAGCCCACCCCATTGACTATTCAGCTTCCATATGCACCCTTATACACACGTTGAAACTCCTGAATATCAACAAAAACTCTATATATTTCCACCAAATAAGATACAGCCATCTGTCTTAAAGTCCTCATCCTCTCCCCAAACTGAAGAAATTCAGATTTCCAATGGTCATTGTATCTATCTATGGATGAGTGAGAGCATAGGTGCATTTTTAGTTTTACAAGAAACTGCCAGAGCTTTTTCCCAAAGTCATCACACAATTCTACGCTCCTTCTAAAAATGTACGAGAGCTCCAGCTGTGCTGTGTTGCAGTTCGAGTTCCAGCTGCTCTGTGAAGAAATTCACCAACATTTGGTGTTGTCCTCCTGTGTATTGTGTAGGGTTGATCTTAACAGCTATGCTCAGCTTCAGAACATGGACCAATGAACTGAAATGAAATATAATAGTGGGTTTCATTTACATTTTTTTCACAACTCAGCGCTCTTTAAATAACTTCCTGTATTTCACCCATTTACCATATGGAGAAACAGTGGCCCCCAAATCAATGGGATGTATTGCTTACAGCTAGGAAGCCATAGTCTCTTGACCTTCACACTCTACAGCCCAACTGGGAGATTCTATATATTATATCCCTTTGTAATAAAGTCTATAAAATTAATTTTTCCATAATTTTTTGTCTTCTGTCAGGTGCTAATGGCTTTTAGGGATATACAGAAGGAGGTGAGATTAAATTTCCATTCACTAAACTCCCTGGTCACATTACTTCCCTTGCTCCTGTCTTTCCCATACCCTACTGTGATGCTGACTCTGATCAAGGTTTTAGTTTCATTTCTTTATCTAAGTATTTCTCCCTCAAAAAAGTAGCTGGACTTGTCAGTCCAGGAAGCTAAGGCAAGAAGATGCCTAACAATTCCCTTGTGGAAATATGAAAACACAGAGAAAAATTTGTATCTACCAGAACTACTCTCTGCAAGAATATTCTATGCAGTTATATGAAATACTGAAAAGTGACTGAGTTAGAAGCCCCAAATGACATGGTAAATTTCCTTATTAGGAGAATACGTGTATTAATTGCAGGGAAATACAAATAGAGCCCAGATCTAAACTTTGGCTAAGCAGAACAATCCTCTTCTGCTCTTCTTCCACACAGATTTCAGTCTTTTTTCTATACAAACACTTATCAAATATTTAAAATATAGTCAAGCATGCAGTATATTATTGGCTGGCCCCAGACACTGAGTTGTATACTAGCTTGCTCAAGGTGTTGATATGTCTCAGTCCTGCCAAGCCGACTGTCCCACCTTAATTTTTTGCTCTATGTTAACAACATTACTTATCAACAGACTGCTACACAGGCAAACACAAAACTTGGAACAAGTACTAATAGTATAAAACCACAGGAACTGAGAAACTTTTGTACAGATTTCTTAACTTTTGTTCCTCTGAATAAAGATCTAATTTCATTAAAGTTAAAATCTAAAAATAATACGAGACTCCCATGGTCTCAGAAACAGTAGCTCTCTCTTTCTGGTTGGGGAAAAGTGATGGGTAAAGTAATTGAGAAGGCACTGAAAAGAAATCCCCTCTATTTCACTATCTGTACCACTCTTAGCCTTTGAACTAAGCCCTTTTCTATTCCAAGAATCATGTCATTGTATTCTGCTGCTGTGCCTGAGGCTTACCTTAGGGAAAAATTACACCAGCCTTTGCCTCCAACTGGCTGCGGGTAAAAGAGGGCAGAGATCAGAAGCTTGATATCTTCACCCAGGTTTTCCTTGGTGTCGGATGCCTCCACTCTGCCCAGAACTTTAGTCCCCTGAGGCCCAAGTCTCCTCCCAACAGGACGTGAGCTAGCGGGAGGAGGTGGCTTGTCCGTGAATGGGACTTGTGTGTGTTGACTTCCATCCTCTCAGGGCCTATAAACAAAGGTACAAGCCCCATCTGACATCCTCTGTGCTGAAGCTCTCTTCAAGTTCTAGTCCTTTTTCATGGGGTTCACCTAGGCACAATCCCTGCCCTTAGAGACCACCCAGGCTGGTGCACATTGTTTTGTCAGTCTGACAGACACTGTAGTCACAAACAAATTAGAAGGGCCATTTTTGTACTTAAATACTGAGACAGAGTCAAGCAAAAGATAGCCAGGAGAGAGAGATTCAGAAGGTGCTTTCTTTCTGATTAGGCAAATGTTAAGACCCTGCCCTAGAGCACTGTTATGTAGAAACACCATCTGGCCGCCAACTGGGAGCTCAAGGGGCCCAAAGTGTATACCAGCAGCAGCTATTTACTCTGGGATGAGTAAGAGGGAATTTTTAAAGGTCTTTCACATATCTTAAAGGTTCACCTCAGAGAACCAGCACATACCCAATAAGGAGAGTGAAAGGGGCCAGAAAAGGGAGAGCAGAAAAGCCAGAAAGAATAAAAAAGGAGAGGTCACTGAATGACTAATTATGACTGTATGTGATAAACTGTGTGTCTCACACTCAACACAAATTCTGCTTTCAGGAAACTCAGCATTTAATTCCATTCTCAAAAAGCCCATATGTCTCACACAGGCATCCCTACATTTCCCCAGGTCTATAGCTGGCCCCTGAGTCTCTGACTTCTCTGAATTCTCATTATTTTTCAGCTCCAGGAAGATGCTCGGACTCGAGGTAAAAGAGCAATATTTCAAGGTTTGGCTAAACGAAGAGTGGTGGGAAGGAATAAGAAGGAGTTCATACAAAGTCTCTCCATGGGAACTTCCATTTGGCTGAAAGTTGGAGTTCAGACACCATTCATCTCGCCTCTGTCCAGTCCAGTTATCTGGACAGGGGCAGCAGGATCCATTCCTTCCTTGGAATGGCTGTTGAGGGCCTGAGGAACTCTCAGTCCTTGGTCAGACATGGCAATTCTCTGTAGAGGAGAGACAACAATCAAGGGTAAGCAGCTTCCCAGCCCTGTGTAAGGGTTCAGCAGGCCTGCGATGGGAGGGACTGAATAGCAGGGAGATCAGAATGGAATGACTATTCAGGGTGGTCAAGTTATAGCTCTCAAATGCCCACAGGCAAATTTTAGTGTTTCAGGAAAATATCTAAACATCCAGGAGCCTAGGATTATGACATATAAGCCACATACAGCGCTCTTTCCAAGGAACTTAAAAATCAGGGCTTTTCAAACTTTTGCATGTACACAAATCACCTGGGTACCCTGTTAAAAAGCAGATTTTGATTCAGCAGGTCTAGGGTGGGTGGCCTGAGATTCTGTGATTCTGTATTTCTAAGAGGCTCCCATGTGATGTGCTGCTGGTTCAGGGATCAGAATTTGAGTATGAAAGATATAAATGACTGAGCCCACTGAAATATCCTCTATTGTCACAATGAAATAAGATTTAATTCAGGGACTTCCAAGTCCCATGAAAAGATTGAGGATACTTCAGATATGGGTGCAGGAATTAGAGGAGGAAATTGAAAGGAGATTCTGACTAGCTGAGGGCTCTCTCTGGGAATGGAAACTACTATAATGCTTTTCCAGCTCCTTCACAAAACAGAGCTCAAAAGAGTCTGAACCTTCTTGTGGCTCTTTTAAGACAGCCAGTCCAGAGAGAACGCCCTCTGCTCTTTCTCCAAACCCGGTCAGTCACCCCCATTCCAGAATGATAAGGCAACACGGCCAAGCAGAATCCTTGTGAGATACACGGGAAACTTCTCTTGGCTGCTGAACCCTAGGAGTCAACAGGTTAAAACAGCTAGGCGTACTTCAGCTTGAAGGATGCTCTCCTTTATTCAAGGAAGGCTGATTTCCGAATAGGTCACTGCAGGGCCCTGGAACACCTGCTTGATGATCCAGTGTGAAAATGTGGATTTGGGATTTTACTTGCTGTTGTTGCTTTTCTGCTTCCTAAAGGTAGGCGGTGGATGGGTGGGGGAATTCAGAATAAGATGAGGAGAATTCAAGTCTTCTTGTACCCATTTTCCATGCAAAAAAAAATACAAGGACCTGTTCCAGTGTTGGTGCCCTGGGACTGAGGTATTCTGCTAACTCCTAATGGCCAGCACTGGTTAAACAGGGGTCTGGTGGCCATGATTCGGTGTGATTTGTAAATAACCAGATGTCTGGTGCCACATTCTGCAACCACCTCTCCGATAGGCCTATAGGTCTTTAGTTTCCCCACAAGTTCTGGCCTCTCCCACTTTGACTGGCTTTACTTCAAACTAAGGATGTGAGCAGGGCTCAGGGCTCCTAGGGAGACAGTTCCAGGCCCCTGTAATGGAATGATTCCTTCCTGTGTCCCCCTCAGGGATGAGCAACTACTCCATGACACCCATATCATCTGCATCGAGGACTGGGTAAGTGGCCCTCTTTTGATAGTCCCCAAGGGAGAAGGCATCCACCTGGATATGGGTGTAGTGGCTAACAATATTGCTGCCTCTGAGCCTTGAGCCTTCAGAAACCTGTACTTCCAATATATGTATCTTCTAAAGGGGCAGGAGGTGGTCCCCCATCAATCTCAACTAATGGTGAAATACAGAGCCAGGGCTTCCTCCTCCATCCTCAGCCCCATCAGAAATCTCTGGAATCTCAGGATCAGTCCTGGACCTTACCATAACAGATTTTGGGAGATTCTATTCATTCAACTGGAGAAATGAGGGAACATAGAAAGAATGACAGATAAGAAAGAAAAGCCCTGAAAAGGGAGTAAAAAATCAGGAAGTTAGATGGAGAAGGACTCAGAAGAAGAAAATTTTAAAAACTTGAAAGTTCATTGCCCCAACATTAGGAGATGTCAATTTCTTTTCCATAAGAAAAAGACTAGGAGAAAAAAGACCAGAGATTTAATTTAGACATTAGGAATGACTTTCCAACAGTGAGAACTGACAAACAGGGTGCTGGGTAGTCAAGACAGCAGCATCGTGTTCTGCAGAGGACTTCAGAAATACTTTTTAAAATCAGTTTGACACATTTCAGATATGGTCCCACCTGAACCAGGAAATGGAGATGTTGAACTTCCCAGATCCCTATTTGAACCAAATTTGATCCTACCCTAGAGAGTTAGCCACAGTGAAATAAAAAACAATCCTCTAAAAGAGACAGTGCTGAATTTAAACTGATCAGTGCTGAAACTATGAAAGGAATAACTGGTAATCTCATATTTATATAAATCTTAAATATAATTGTTGTAAACCTTTACATATGAGGAGCACTTTCTATTGGAAACCATATTGGATCAGTGATTTTACTTTATTTTAACATTCCTCTGAGGCAAACAGGAAATTTCCTGACCTTCCAGATAAAGAGGCTCTGATACGTTAAGACACAAAGTCTCCTAATGCCCAGCAAGGGCTCTTTCCTATGGGACACACGGTCATCAGGGAATTGCAACTCCCAGAGCCACTGATGCCCATTCCTGGTGGAGTCTGACAACAAAATCCTTAAATACAGTGTAGGCCAGGGAGGGGGGCCCCAGAGATGAGATCTCTCTCCCTTAAACGTTCACAGCCTTCTCTATCTGGTACAGGAGTGTCAAGCGTTCAGATTCTGGGATGACCCCGAAGATGGGAAGACTGCTGCCAAGCAGTGGAGAGCAGCCGTCAGGGGTCCAGGCCCACAAACTGAGAAGCCAGTTCTCTGATCAATCAGCTTGCTACCCTAGACCCTAACCCTACAATCAAGGAAGAAGACCACCTTTGCTCCTGCCCGGTGTTTCACCCAGATGGCCTTTCCCCTGACCTCCACCCTGCCCATCCTGCTGTAGCCAGGAACCCAGGCCTCATAAGTCCTCACTCCAACATGACAGAGCAACCCCCCCAGCAGGTGTGGTCCAATATGAGGGATAATCGAGTGAGAGGGTAGAAGCCTGAGGGCAGGGCTGAGCCAGGATCTTTTGGTCTCTGTGACTGAGGCAAAGAGCCAAACACTGCTAGGTAGTTCTTGTACAGGGAGGGAGGAGTGTTCAGGAATCAGAGACAACTACGGGATAGGGAAATGGAAAAAAAGTTTAAACACACACTAGAAATGTGAGGCCCATTATTCACTTCTGGAAAGTGCTCTGGAAACTTATATTACCTTTGGTGCTTAATTCAGAATCAAAAGTCAAATACTGTAGGTCCATAATAGACCCCACTGTCAAGACTTTCATTAATAAAATACTTGAGTGTACTGCCCTCAAAGGAACTGCTTAAGTGGTAGGCCATTTCCTCAACCTTTTTAACTCCCCTGCTCCCTAGTTTCACCTGATACCTAATCTCATATGGAGAAAAAGACCCCCACAGATGCTCACCTGTGTGTAGCATACACTAAGCTAGCCACACCATCTGTATGACCCTGTCGAATCTGCATGATGACTGATGGAGAAAATTAGACTGATCTGCGTGTGCCTAAGTACAGTGACTCTGTATTTTCTTGAATAGTCCCCTTTCAAATATTTTATCCCATTTTCTCCATGTATCAGCAAAATACACAAAACGTCCCAGTATTTTGCAACAAGATTACATCTTTCTAAAAGAACATATACATTCACAAAACCTCTATTATCATTCAAACCTCAGTTTTGACTTGGAAATTAAGGCAGGAAACTTCCTTCCTCTTCAGTACCACACAGGCAGCAAGAGTAGGGTAGCAAAGAGTGGGCCCTATGCAGAAAGCAGGTGGTACACAACCAGTGGCTCTCCTCCCTCAGTCTGAGCTGGATATCTTGGGATAGGGTAAAGAGGGCAGAAGTATCACCAAGAGGTCTGCTTTTACTTTTGGTGCCACCTGCCTGGTAAACTAAATTTCTTTTATTCCCATCTATGTGACTGTGACATCTAGGGCACAGCTTTGGTTGCCTGGGGAAAAAAAGTTATTAGGCAGACATCCCCACTGATCCAGAAGAGGGAATGATACTCACAGGCAGAAATGCCAGGGTCTGTGGCTACAACGGGGAACTTGGAAATCGAGTGAGACCCACACACATCACAACTGCCAAGCAAAGAAACCAGCAAACAACAACTGATAAAATAAATGTGGTGTGAAAGACGTTTACCCTATTTGTTCTTACTGGGTAGTGGGATGTAATTCAGAGAACACCACCAATTCTCAATTCCCTTCCCTGTAAATAAGGAGGCATAAATAGAAAATGGTAAAGGCTTCTTTCATTTCTAATATCCTGTAATCCAGATGGTCTCACAGTCTATGATTCCAACATAGCTATCCCCGAGACTGTGAAAAAGCCACGGAGTCAAAAAATATTTCCTACAGGAAAAAGCTATATAGGATATTTGTCAAAGATGGTGACCTTGGCACATATAAATGCACATATGACAGGGAAGATGGAGTTCTTAACTTACTCTTTCTTTTCTAAACAAAACTTACACAAAAAAATCACATATAAAAAGTATACAAATATTGGGGAGGGGTGAATTTGGAATTCAGGATTAACAGATACACACTACTATATATAAAATAGATAAACAACAAGGACCTACTATATAGCACGGGGAACTATATTCAATATCTTGTAATAACCTATAATGGAAAAGAATCTGAAAAAGAATACATATTTATATATATATATGTATAACGGAATCACTTTGCTGTATACCTGAAACATAAATCAACTACACTTCAATAAAAATTAATTTTTTAAAAAAATTAGACAGTGTAGAGTTTAACCCTAGGTGGCATGAGAATTTGTCACAATACAAGTAAAATAATAAACAAGAATACATTATAAAAACAAAAGTTTTAAAAACCATCACCTCATTAGATGTTGACTTGGCATTTGTTAAAAGACAAATGTTGATTTTTTAAACTAAGACTACAAAAGTAATGGAAATTTTTTCACATGATAAGATGACTTCATAATTTGAGGGTTGTTTTGAAAACAAAAACTATACAAGGATGCTTTCTATTTTCATGCTAACTCAACAGTATTTAAAATGCTTTTAGTGGTTTTCCAGTTCCAAAAACAGGTAATACAATATAAAATCCCAGTAAGACATTTTATAGACATTGACAAAGATAGCAAAATTCACCCAGAAAAATAGGTAAAACTTCAAAAAAAAGGGGTGTTGATGGAGTTACCTTCAAAATTTTACTTCTGAAAGTCAAGATAATGAGAAGACAAGTCACAGACTGGGAGAAAATATTTGCAAAAGACACATTAGCTAAACAAAAGACTTTAAAAACTCAACAATAAGGAAATGAATAACTCAATTAAAAATGGGCAAAAGAACAGATTTCTCACTGAAGAACATATACAGGTAGTAAATAAGCATATAAAAAGATGTTCAACATCAATGCCACTAAGGAAGCTAAAATGAAGAGTATGACATTCTGGAAAAGGCAAAACTATAGGGACGGTGAGAAGATCACTATGAGATCTTCCACTGTGGTGTGGGTTTGGAGATAAGAGAGAGGCGTTTAACAACCTGCAGGAGATGCTCTGTCAGCTGGGACTTCCTGAAGAGGGGTGCTGCCCAGCTGTGCAGCTATCTGAGGAGCTCAGAGAAGAGGTCTTTGGGAAGGGGAGCTTTCTTGCAGCTGCTCTGTCTGCGAACGCTTGAGGAGACTAGTTCCAGGAATGCTGAGAAAAAGCTGCAAGTGGAACCCCATCTATTGCTGGGGTTATGCTAACAGAAACAGTGAGTAGTCTCCCTCTAGTGCCACAAACTAAGAGGAGTCGGATGTCAAAGAAAAAGTATACTTCCTATATTCTTTTTTTCTGACACTATGAAAACATTTTAAGGGTAGTACAGCATGAGATGTCAAGACAGGAAGAACAAACATACAATTCTGCACATCACAAAGCTTAAGGGTGGGTTTAGAGATAACAGAGAGTCGTTTAACAACCGCTATGAACCTCCAGCAGGATAAATACAAAAGGAACCACATCTAGACATGCACCATAAACCACTGAAAATCAAACACAAAAAGAAAAGTTTTAAAACAGCTTGAGACAAAAGGCAAACTACCTTTGAACACACCACCTTTAGACCCCTTTAGGCAACTGGGGCCCAGGCCTGGGCATGTGTCCTGCGGAGTCCAGCTGATACACTACCGCCCACAGCCAGCACTCTGTAAATCGCACTCCAAAGATCCCGGCCCTTGGAATTCCCTGCCCAAACAGCCTCAGGCCTATTTCCAGGCCTCATCGCCCTCTCTCCACAAGCGTGTGCACACCAGGCCTGAGGAGTGTGCCTGGAGCTCCAGGATGTGCTGCTTATTTAAGCATGCACAGGCCCTCTCACTTCACGAAAGACCCAAGGGTGGGACAGGAAAGCGCCTTGGGTTGAGGGCTTCGATTTTTGCACTTTTTACCCAGGAAATAAGTAAGGGTGAGCCTGCCTTCAGTGGAGCAAATATTAGACTGAAACTTATTTCCCAATATAAGTGATGGAAGCCTTAAGACTATAAATTAAGTTCTGAAAAAGATGAAGAAAACAAATGCAGACTAGAGTTCTGTACCTCAGAATGCACCTCAAAATGAAAGAAAGCATACCTCAAAAATGCAGGACGAGCTCCTCCGTCGCCCCACGACCGGCAGGTGAGCCGAGGTGAGGTGGGGAGAGGCCGGGCGGAGGCCCAGGCCAGGCGCGCAGGATGCCGGGTCCCACCCCGTCGTTTCCACGTGTTGCTCAGCCACGGCAGAGGCGGCTCCTCCAGATCAGGTGCCGGGTGGTGACAAAGGAGAGGACAGCGAGGAAGGCAGGAAGCTTAAAAGGCAGCTCGCCCTAAAGCCTCGGAGAGCGCGCCTCGCCTCCAGGCCTCGCCCCACGTTCCGTTCCGCATGCGCCCTGGCCTCCTGGGCCCGCCCACCTGGCGACACCATAGCAACCGCGATATAACCCCAGCTTCCTCAAGGTGGTAGACAGCTTCTTCAACCGACCGTGGCACGAGCATTATGAATGACCAGCTGATTGATAGAAGACGTTGAGATCTGGGAGAATGAGGAGCAGAAGCGGAACCCGTGCGTGGCATCAGGAAAATCATCGACCCCTGAAACCACATATGGATCCTGCCCTTCCCCAGCCTGCGTGGCAGCGGCTCCTGGGGGGACACTGAGGGCTATGGGGCCCAGCACAGCCAGCACGTCACACCCTGTAGGGAAGTATCCATTACAGAGAAGATGTGAGTGTAGATGAAGTAAAAGCTTTGGCTACTCTGATGACGTATAATCTGCTGTGGTTTATGTGCCATTTGAGGTTGCCAAAAGCTGGTGTTAAGATCACTCAAGAACCACATCGATACTGAATTGGAAAAGATCACAAGGAAGTTCACCATGTAATTACCAAAAAAGGAGATTCAGTAAATCTTGATGGGTCTGCCCTAGACAGGCACAGGTGAGCGAGAGATGTCCTGGATTGCTGATACTTATGCCAGCACCATAGGGACCTTAGGTAGTAACATGCCCACAGTTACTGGTAAACCCATCAGTCAGGGTGGTATCCACAGACCTGACTCTGCTACTGGTCATGGTGTTTTCCATAGGATTGAAAACTTCCTCAATGAAGCTTCTTACATGAGCATTTTAGGCATGACACAAGGGTTTGGAGATAAAACATTTGTTATTCAGGGATTTGGCAATGATGGCCTGCCCTCTGAGATATTTACATTGTATCAGTGCTAAATGTGTTGATGTTGGTGAATCTAATGGGAACATATGAAATTCAGATGGCATTGACCCAAAGGAACTAGAAGACTTCACATTGCAGCATGGGTTAATCCTGGGATTCCCCAAGCAAAGCCCTATGAAGGAAGCGCCCTGGAAGCAGACCATGACATACTGATCCCCACTGCCAATGAGAAGCAGTTGACCAAATCCAATGCACTCAGAGTCAAAGCTACAATCATTACGGAAGTTTCCAGTGGACCAACAACTTCAGAATCTGATAAGAGTTTTCTGGGGAGGAACATTATGGTTATTTCTGATCTCTACCTGAATGCTGAAGGAGTGGCTGAAGAATATAATCATGTCAGCTATGACCACTGGACCTTCAAATATGACAGATTCTAACTACCACTTACTCATGTTTGTTCAAGAGAGTTTAGAAAGAAAATTTGAAAGCACGATACAAGTATTCCTGTTGTACCCACAGCGGGTTCCAAAACAGAGTATCAGGTGCATCCAAGAAAAACATTACGTATTTTGGTTTAGTTTACACTACGGAGTTTTCTGCCAGGCAGATCATGCCCACAGCTACAAAGTATAACCTAGGATTAGCAGCTTCTGTCAATACCACTGAGAAAGTCTTTGGGGCATACAGTGAAGCTGGTTTACTTCTCGACTACCCTCTTTACCTATAACTTCTGCAAACCTATCAGAAGCTCTATAACCACAGAAATCTTTTTCTCTTATAGACATCATTCTCAGCTAGTCAGTCCGAATCAGCCCCTTATTTAAGAAGAAAGAAATTAAAATTAGGAGATCATATACAGGTTGACAAGTGTGAAAGTAGAAATAACCTGTTCCAGAGGGCCATTTGGAATATTTTACCTTTAAATAAAAAGTCTCTATTAATCTATCTATGTTCCCTTGCTCCATAGCTTGTTCCCAACATGTTAGTTACACATTGTTTGAGCTGAGCAATCAGTTGCTTGCAATATTTGGCTCTGACCAAGTCTGAGATGGAACCTGTTATAACTTTGATGCATTTAAAATCTGGGTGTGTAGCATTTTCAGAAGGAGGCATGGACCTAAAATGACCATACATCAGCAAAATAACTCAATTTCCCAGGTTGCAAACAAAAATAACAGCTGTTTCTTTTTTTTGCATTTTATTCTTTTAGAATGAAATACATACACGTTGCTGTAAAATTGTTCTTAATCACTTAACAAGCCTAACCTTGAAGCAGTGAGTGCTTGTAAACACAAATTTTAAAAGCTAGTATTTTTGACATAGAACAGTATCATTTATAGCTCATCTGTTCTGTATTGTTATCCAGCAAACATAAAAGGCTAGATGGATAATTATCTTCATAACTGACAATGATGGAGGCTATTTTTGTTACGGCTATCTGAATTTGCTAAATGTAAACATGACATGTAGTCCCAATAATTCAGTAACCTCCTTATTATGTTAGTTCATTTTTCATTTCTCTAATGATCTACTGTGTCGAATAACAGGATAATAATTCAAGTAGAGTGACTCAGAAAAGAACTACCTCATCTCCTTGTCTGGAGTCTGGCTGACAGCCCTAAGCATTGCCAGTGTCCCCAGCTCTGCCTGATTTTGTATCCCTTTTCTTTAGCAGCCTCACATGTGCTCATAAGCTTAATTAACAAAGCGGGGCTTAAAACATTGGATTGAGTGTTTTACTTGGGACTTTTTTGGTCAAGGCCTTTTGAATAGTGATATACCAATGAGATACTAGACATTATTTATATAGTGAAGTGAGCCATTTTTTAAACAGTTATGCTCTTTCAGAAGTTTCTAATTACTCTGTAACTACATAACTTCACCTGGTAATAAAAAGTTATTTAAAGTGTGCCTTTTCAAAAAAGAAGTGAAAGAGAAATATTTTCAGACAAACAATAGCTGAATACATTTGGTACTAGTATACTTTCACAATAAAAATACTGAAAGGATTTCTTTATGTAGAAGAAATATGTTCCTAAGTGGAAACATTGCCACAGAGGAATGACTTAAGAGCAACTGAAAGTTTGAACACGTAGGTAAACTTAAATGAATATTCTGTGTAATAGTAATGTGTTGAGGCATTATACACACACATATGTATGTATACATACACACATCTACAGCCTGAAGAACAAGGAGGTGAAGGCAGCTATGAGAGAAACACTGCGAAAGTACTTTCCATGTTACTGGTGGAAAAATTAACCTGGAATACAAAAAAAGAGCCAGAATCTATGACACTAGCCAGACATTGTATGAATTGACATTAAGAAAAACTTTCTAAGCCTACACAATGTCAGGTGTTAGAAGATACATTCACAGTGCATAAGGAATGAGTGTAGAGGAATTACATGCTTAGTACAGAGGGAAAACAGTGGAATCTATTGCCATCTCCAATTTAGAAAATGTGGAAAATAAAAGGATTGATTCTCATTACTCCCCAAATGTTCACTGTGGTTTTATTAGGTGAAATATTTGTATCTTAATTCATTGTGATGAGAAAATTCAATGAAAGCCATAATGCCATTATTAAATAAAGATTCCAGATGATTGAGTTAAAGACAGAAATAGACTTCCAGCCATGTTGGAGGAGAAAAATGAATTTCAGTTGTGCAGCCCTTTGATACAAGCAAAATGAACTGAAGGTGCTGAAGAAAGTGAGTTTGTATATAGAGATAGAGAGCAACCTCAAACACACCTTCCAAAACCCGACTGTTTCTTGCCATGGGACCCTTCAATGTGCACATTCACAAATGTGTAAACTTTCAGACACATAAGTGAATAAATGTTATAATCATAAAATAATAAAAGCCAAAAAATACCAAACAACCCAATTAAAAATGGGCAGAAGACCTAAACAGACATTTCTCCAAAGAAGACATACAGATGGCCAACAGGCACATGAAAAGATGCTTAACGTTGCTAATTATTAGAGAAATGCAAATCAAAACTACAATGAGGTATCAACTCACACTGCACAGTATAGCCAATATCAAAAAGTCTATGAATAATAAATGCTGGAGAGGATGTGGAGAAAAGGGAAACTCTCCTACACTGTTGGTAGGAACGTAAATTGGTGCAGCCACTATGGAAAACAGTCTGGAGGTTCCTTAAAAGACTAAAAATAGAGTTACCATATGATCCAGCAATCCTACTCCTGGGCATATATCCAGAAAAGAATAAATTCTAATTTGAAAAGACACATGCACCCCAGTGTTTATAGCAGCACTATTTACAATAATTAGGACATGGAAGCAACCTAAGTGTCCACCAACTGATGAATGGATAGAGAAGATGTGGTATATATATACCCGTGTGTGTGTGTGTGTGTGTGTGTGTGTGTATTTCTCAGCCATAAAAAAAAATGAAATATTGCCATTTGCAGCAACATGGATGGACCTAGAGATTATCATACTAAATGAAGTCAGACAGAGAAAGACAAATACTATATGATATGGAATCTTAAAAAAAAAAGAGGTGGGGGAGGGATAAATTAAGAGTATGGGATTAACACATACACACATAAAATAAACAAGGATTTACTGTATAGCACAGGGAACTATATTTAATATCTAGTAATACTTAGAAAAGAACCTAAAGAATATATATGTACATTTATATATAACTGAATCACTTTTCTGTACACCTGAAACTAACACAATATTGTAAATCAACTATAGTTCAGTTAAAATTAATCGTATTAAATAATAAAACCAAAATACTTTAAGATCTATATAGATTCACAAGGAAAGCAAATATTCTAAAAAAGTGGACTTACTTATTCCAAACATCCTTAAATTGTGTTTCATTTGTTATTTACTTAATTGACAAGTAAAGAGTGAGGGGAAAAATTATGCCAGAACAGTCTAGTTTGGATGAAACCTTATAGTTCATTGTAAATAAACAAATGGAAATTTTGATTTATGTAAGTCTACTTGTACTTAAGATTACAATAAATTTATCAAATAAATGTGTTCCTAAATACTCCCAAATTGGGAGTACTCAAACTATAACAAGGTCCTACGTAGGAAACTAAATAAGCACATAAAGAAATAGATTGGAGTATACAGTTTAGGCAAATAACTGCACTTATTAGCTTTGTCTTTTTACTTATTTGATCATCAAATCACGTTTACACAGCAAAAGTTAACAGGAGATGATTTTGCCTGAGAAGTCCCAGAGAGAAGATGCAACCCTTGCAGTATCAACTGAAAATTATTCCTTTCCTGCTTGGGAAGCCAGGCAAATATGCCTTTGGCCACTCTTTCTACCTTTAACTCCCACTAGACTCAGAAATTTTGAATTAATATTCATAGGTCATTTCATCACCTAAACGTTCCAAAGGCCACACCTAAGAGGTCCCCATTGGTTCTTATAAAATTCAATGTTGAAAACAGTTCTTGGAACTTCAGATTGTGACTATGTAATATAAAAGCTGTTGCCCTCACCATCCCTGGCGCTGCCAGAGGCAAGGAATCAAACCAACCAGCTGCCTAATCATAGCCGTCCCGTGGACTGGTTAAACCCAGACAATGCTGTGTGGCTGAGACATGATACTGGAAAGAAGGAAAATAAGGTGTATTTGAGACCTCTCAAAAAAAAAAAAAAAAAGTAAGAAAGAAACTGCCCTATAGCTATGTAAGTTTAACAGTGTAGAATTCAGTAAAAGCGTTTCATCATCAATAGGATTTTATAAATTCTCTCATGTTATAAGACTTAGAAGCCACTTCCTGCAGGTCATTTTCCTTCTTAGTAGATGGAGCTAGATCGAAGTCCTACAGCCACGCTGGAGAACAGATTGACTTATTGGACAGGATGTACAGGTAATCTGTTTTGGGGGTGTGGGAAGGATTCTGAGGTGAGTTCATGGCCAGGGGTTAATGAGTAAGAATCAGAACTTCTCCTTGGCTAAGCTTTGGTCTTGCTGGGAATGGACAGGACCAGGAAATGGACTGAGGCACCATAATGAGTTCTGTGGGTAACCCAAAGTCAGATTTGAGGGTGTGAGGACAGAGATGGAAATCACTGGTGAATAGTCAGTGTTCCAGCACATGGAGCCCTGTAGTCATCCAGGCCTGAAGACGTCTGAGAAACGGAGCTGAGAGACATGAACACAACCTCGCCGTGAAGGAGACATTTGGGATATGGACACTAAGGACAGTGTCTCAGGAGGAAAGTCGAAAGTTCATCTAAATATCTGTACAAAACAGGAATAGAAAGGATTGAATGTCATATGCCGGTTTAAACAGGCCTCCAAACATGAACAGAAGAAGTCAGTGGGTGGAGCCCTCCTCCTGAGGGGCAGAGAGCAGCAGCCCTGGGAACTTCCAGCAGAAGGTAAGAGCTCTTGAATCAAACTCTCACCGTCCTACAGGGTGACTTTCCAAACCTGTTTGCTGTACTGTCTTGGAGTGAGGCCCAGAAAGCATAGTACTGGGCAGAGTCCTCTATCCTGGCTGCTGCTTTAAGTCTTCCCTGGCATGAATTCCTTTCAAGCATTCCTCTTGCTTCCTTTCCTGGAAATTCTGACCTGACCTGGGAACACATCCACCCTAGTAATGCTCTTCCAGGTGGGCCCAGGGGTCTACACTGAGTCCCAACCACGTTTTCGCCCTTGTCATCTGCGCGGTGTGGCAGGTGTACCCATTGGTGACAATTACATGCTGTCCTTTCTGAGTGAAAGCGTCCACAAAAATTGCAAATTGCTCCACTTCAAAATCATTCTAAAATTCCAATTTACCTTACAACTGTGGTCATGAGCAGAGGAGCACAGCTACTGGTAGTGATTTCAGTGTGATTTTTTTTACACCTCTTCTGATAAAGACATATAAAATAATAACAACAACAACAACAGCATTAACAGCAATGGGTTTGGTCTTCGATAATGTTTCACTATATGTGAGGATTTAGGTGTCATTTGATTAGACTCACAATCTCAAATAATCATAATAATAATAGGTGCTTTTAAAGAACTTTATAATTTCATATTTAATCCTAGAATCTCTCTTGGTACTGTTATATCTGTGTTTTATACATAAGGAAATCAAAGCAAACAGCTTTATGCATCTTGTACAAAGTCATGTAGCTAATTAGAGGTGGAGCTGAAATTTGAACCTAGTCTGATATAGGAGCCCACATATCTAGCCAAGATCTCTGATGCCCACTTATTTCCTAGGCTTCAGCTCCTCAGAACGACCTATGTTTAACCAAAAATGACTTGATTTTTCTCATTCCTGAGCATTTGAACACGAACCAAATGTTCAGGCAAACTAAATATCTGTCAGGAACATTTTCCAAGAGCAGTCATACACTTTCTTTAAAATGTCAAATTCACCCAATGTAGTGTTACTATTGGCCCTCACTAAATCACAGTTTGAGCTCCCATTGCATTAATTCTGGTTATATATTTAGTCTGCATATCCATATTTTTCAACAGACAATATTAGTAGCAGGCAGCATATCCTAATTACCTTTTTGTTTGAAGTAACTGATACAAACCCAGGTCATAATAGGAGGCAAAAATGTTTACTGAATCATAGTGATATGAAAAGAGAACCGATGCAATGAAAAACTTCCTTGAGGGAAACAGCCTTTGGGCTTCCATGTCTTTTTATATTATTTCTAGGGAAAAGCCTTTGTAAATGGACTTGGGGAACCACAGCACTGTCACAGAGTTCATCCTCCTTGGACTGTCTGCCAACCCTCACATCCAGGCTCTGCTCTTTGTATTATTCCTGGGGATCTACCTCCTGACCCTGATGGGGAATCTGACAATGCTGCTGGTGATCAGGGCTGACTCCCACCTCCACACGCCCATGTACTTCTTCCTGAGTCACCTCTCTTTTGTTGATATCTGCTTGTCTTCAGTCACTGTGCCCAAGCTACTGAAGGACCTCCTGTCTCAAAAGAAAATGATATCTGTGGAGGGCTGCCTGGCCCAGGTCTTCTTTGTGTTTGTTGCTGCGGGGACTGAAGCCTGTCTGCTTTCCGTGATGGCTTATGACCGCTATGTCGCCATCTGCCGCCCATTGCTTTATGGACAGACCATGAATAAACAGCTGTACATGCAGCTTGTGTGGGGCTCCTGGGGCCTGGGCTTTCTGGACGCACTCATCAATATCTTCCTAGCAATGAACATGATCTTCTGTGAGGCCAAAATCATCCCTCACTACAGCTGTGAAATGCCCTCTCTCCTCCCGCTGTCCTGCTCTGATATATCCAGGAACCTCATTGCTTTGCTCTGTTCCACTCTTCTGCATGGGCTGGGAACCTTCCTTTTGGTCTTCCTATCCTATGTCCGCATTATCGCCACCATCCTGAGCATCAGCTCTACCTCAGGCAGAAGCAAGGCCTTCTCCACCTGCTCCTCCCACCTCACTGCAGTGACACTTTACTTTGGCTCAGGTTTGCTCCGCCATCTCATGCCAAATTCGGGTTCCCCCATGCAGTTGATCTTCTCTGTGCAATATACTGTAGTCATTCCCATGTTGAATCCCCTCATTTACAGCCTGAAAAACAAGGAGGTGAAGGCAGCTCTGCAAAGAACTTTGGAAAAGTATTTGCAACATATCAGGTGCTGAAATAAAAACAGAGGATGGTGAAGAATTGGAGTAAATTTGTGTATAAAAAGACATGGGGTGAGTTTACAGTAGTCGGGAATACTCCTGACTACTTGTGATGTGAGATTCCGCAACCTAAACTAGAAGTGCATGAGAGGATGGCATAAAGTGATTACAGGAAGGATAGTTCACTTTATTTTCTTTTAAAGGAAAAGCAAGTTATTAAGTAATCACCTTAATCTAGAAAGTTTTGTTATGAACAAATTGATTCATTTTTCTCTTTCTGAAACATTTGCCTCAGTAAAATCATTAGTTTCATGAATCTGTCATTATTTTTATTGACTCTGGGGAATACATTAAAAGCCATACACTTGATAAGAATGTAGGGTCCTGGATCTGTAAGACAGAAAAGTCATAGAAGAGTTAGAGAGTAGAAAGATAGAAGTCCAATTGGGCGGTCATAGAAGACAGGCATAAAAAGCTAAAAGTTCTGCAGAGAGACAATGAACATACTGAGGCAGAGCTCAGACTCAGATAAAATGTCCAAATGTGCAGTATGGTGGCCAGATGTTCAGTGTGAGAGGCTGCATGGAGGCTCCCTGGCTCCAGAAACTTTGTTCCTCACAGTCTTCATTCAGGTTTATGTTTTCTCCAACTGGCTGAGCTCATCACTGTTCTTTTCCTTGTAGAGGTCAGGCCTTAGACAAATAATTGGGTTTGATCTCATCACAGGTGAATCCTGAACCATTTTTGTCTCTTATCTCTCAGCTGTCAAACACCTGGTTGCTGTGTAGGGATTGGTGGTTTGCCGATTTTAAGGCATCACTCTCACTGTTTCTGGTTTGTTTAATATACATTTTACAGTTGTCTAAATTACTGTATTTGAGTGAAAGGGGGCAAAAAATAAGCAAAAATTATTGAATTTACTTAATATGTACTTGCATGTTTCTTAAGCCTTTTTCATAAACTCATTTTGCTCCAGTTGTCTGTTTTAAAGGCTTTTCATCCTCATCTAGCCATTCATAACCCACAGCTGTAACCTCTTTTCAATTGATTCTCCAGAAAATTCTATATGCATTATCCCCTTTCATAGACAAGATATTCAAGGCTTTCTTTGGTTTCTTTGACCTAAGGTGATGCACCAGCTAACCCTCCACAGTCGAGCTTCCTGTGGTGAAGGAAAGTGCATGTAGCTGCACCCTGGGATGAAGGCCAGTTTTATAGTCAGTGCACAGATGTCAATGGAGGAAAGTGATCGAGAGAAAGGTACCAATAGATTCACTCAAATTCCCTCTGCTTTTACTTGTTGTTGTCTTTTACTTATAAAAGACATGAAACTCTAGCAGCATGAAGATATCCTTGTAAATCTAGGGGCTCAGCAGTGTTCTCCCCATTGGAGGGGCAGTGCCCTTGAGCTTCAATGCCCATGGTGTTACCACACTGCTTACTGTACTGCCCCATCAGTGAAAGGATCCTGTCTGGGCCTTAGAGAAGTTCTTCTGGCCATTCTCTCAAGGGTGTTTATGCCCTTCTGCCCTCTAGAAATTCGGGGAGAACTTGCCTGAACATTGGTCTTCCCAAGAGGTATAATTAATTGATAACAATCCACCATAAATCTGAGTGCTTATTACTGAGAGTATGAATTTATGGGGAAATTCCCAGTATTAATTTCTCAGGAACACGATCCCCTTAGCAGGCCTGAAGATTCTTCCTGTAAGACAGGTGACAAAAAAAGGCAGCAAATATGCCAGAGAGGGAGACTTGCTAAAAGTGACAGTTCACAAGTTTTTCAATTTTACCCTAGTTTCATTATGTTCTTTGTTTTTTTTACTATTAAAACCTTTGCAACCTATTCCATTCCTTTTATCATTTTATCTTTAGAAAAATATCACATAGAAAAAAAGGTACAAAACACATCTATACAAGTTAAAGAGTGGTTATGAAATGAATGCACATGTACCCATGACCCAGCTGAAAAAATTACTCATTTTACCACCTCTTCCACTCCCCCAAACTGACACTACTCTGAATTTGTTCATCATTCCCTTGGTTTTCTTTATGTGATTTAGTTTCACCTGTTTCTGAATGTAAATAAATAGGATTATGATCTATGTATTGTTGGGACTTGCTTCTTTTCACTCACAGGAAGTTATCACTAATCAGAGGCTCTGGCTTTGGCACTCAGCTGTGATATGTCTAAAATTACTAACATAGGCTGTTGCTTGCCTCACTAGGGGATTCTGTACCGTTTGGCCTAAGATGGAAGTTTTAGAAGTGTGTTCCTCACCAACAGTTTTGGCACCTTTCTCAGGTTAGGGATTTAGAGACAAAATATTTAGAGGCCTTCTGACAAGACCTACCCTGGTGTGTATAACTGAAATGATAACCTGGATAATTCAGATAGTAAATCTCAACATCTTAGAAATTTTCAGATTCTTGGAAAAAATTAGTTCAATATTTTATTTTGATATTGTAATATCCAAACTCAACAGAATTTGACAAACCCAGAGATGAAAATAGTTCTTAATATTGACCAGTTGGTTATTCTTCTCTGTTCCTGATTATAATTTAATTGGATTTAGCATCTGAGTCTGAATATTGCCATTCTGATTAGAATGCAGATGTTCATGGATGGACCTATAAAAAGATAAGAGAATAGGACATTGGATGAGTATTTAACGGGAATTATATAGGAAAAGGAATGAAGAGTTGAGAAACTGCCTGGAATAGCAAAAGTGGAACCTATTATTGTGAATCCAAAGATTCTGAGTTTGCATTCTATGAAGCCACCATCACCCTGATACCAAAGCCAGACAAAGACACTACCAGAAAAGAAAGCTATAGGCCAATATCATTGATAAACATAGATGCAAAAATCCTCAACAAAAGATTAGCAAACAGAATCCAACAACACATAAAAAAGATCATACACCATGATCAAGCTGGATTCATCCCAGGGACACAAGGATGGTTCAGCATACACAAATCAATCAATGTGATACACCACATCAACAAGAGAAAGGACAAAAATCACACGATCATCTCAATAGATGCAGAAAAAGCCTTTGATAAAATTCAACACCCATTTATGATAAAAACTCTTACCAAAGTGGGTATAGAAGGAATATAGCCCAACATAATAAAAGTTATTTATGACAGACCTACAGCCAGCATAATACTCAATGGTGAAAAGCTGAAAGCCTTCCCACTAAAATCTGGAACAAGATAAGGATGCCCACTCTCACCACTTCTATTCCATATAATATTGGTAGTCCTAGCCATAGCAATTAGACAAAAAAAAAAAAAAAAAAGAAATAAAAGGGAGCCAAATTGGAAGACAAGAGGTAAAATTGTCATTATATGCAGATGACATGATGATATACATAGAAAACCCTAAAGGCTTCACACAAAACCTACTAGAGCTAATAAAAAAATTCAGCAAGGTAGCAGGATACAAGATTAACATACAGAAATCAGTTGCATTTCTTTACACTAACAATGAAATATCAGACAAGGAAAGTAAAAAAAAAATCCCTTTTAAAATTGCATCCAAAAAAAAAATATTTAGGAATAAATCTGACCAAGGAAGTGAAAGACTCATATGCAGAGAACTACAAAACATTGACTAAGGAAATTAAAGATAAGTTAAAGAAATGGAAAGATATCCCATGTTCCTGGATTGGAAGAATTAATATTGTTAAAATGGCCATACTACCCAAAGTAATCTACAGATCTAATGTGCTCTCTATCAAATCACCCAGGATATTTTTTACAGAATTAGAACAAGTAATCCTAAAATTTATATGGAATCACAAAAGACTCAGAATTGCCAAAGCATTACTGAAGAAAAAGAATGAAGCTGGAGGAATAACTCTCCCAGACTTCAAACAATACAACAGAGCTACAGTAATCAAAATAGCATGGTATTTGTACAAAAAAAGACATATGGATCAATGGAACAGAATAGAGAACCCAGAAATAAATCCACAAACTTTTGGTTAATTAATCTTTGACAAAGGAGGCAAGAACATACAATGGAGTAAAGACAGTTTCTTCAGCAAATGGTGATGGGAAAACTGGAAGCTGCATGTAAATCAATGAAGTTAGAATACTTCCTCACACCATACAAAAAAATAAACTCAAAATGGCTTAAAGACTTAAACATAAGACAAGACACTATAAACCTCAGAAGAAAACATAGGCAAAACATTATCCAACATAAATCTCAGCAATGTTCTCCTAGGGCAATCTACTCAAGCAATAGAAATAAAATAAAAAATAAACAAATGGGACCTATTTAAACTTATAAGCTTTTGCACAGCAAAGGAAACCATAAGGAAAACAAAAGACAACCTACAGAATGGGAGAAAACTTTTGCAAAAGATGAGACTGACAAGAGCTTAATTTCCAGAATATATAAACAGCTCATACAACTTAATAAGAAAAAAATGAACAACCCAATCCAAAAATGGGCAGAAGATCTAAACAAGCAATAATCCAATGAAGATATATGAACGGCCAAGAGGCACATGAAAAATGCTCAATATCACTAATTATCAGAGAAATGCAAATCAAAACTACAATGAGATATCACCTCACACCAGTCAGAATGGCCATCATTCAAAAGTCCACAAATGATAAATGCTGGAGAGGCTGTGGAGAAAAGGGAACCCTCCTGTACTATTGGCAGGAATGTAGTTTGGTGCAGCCATTATGAAAAAACAGTATGGAGATTCCTCAAAAGTCTAAAAACAGACATACTATATGATCCAGCAATCCCACTCCTAGGCATATATCCAGAGGGAATCTTAATTGAAAAAGATACATGCCAGGGGGAGATGGGTGGGAAGGGACAGACTGGGAGTTCGAAATTTGTAGATATTGACAGGTATATATAGAATAGATAAATTAGATTATACTGTATAGCACAGGGAAATATATACAAGATCTTGTGGTAGCTCACAGTGAAAACGAATGTGATAATGAATATATGTATGTTCATGTATAACTGAAAAATTGTGCTCTACTCTGGAAATTGACACAACATTGTAAACTGACTATAACTCAATAAAAAAAAAAAAGATACATGCAACCCAATGTTCATAGCAGAACTATTTACAATAGCCAAGACACGGAAACAACCTAAATGTCCATTGACAGATGACTGGATAAAGAAGTTGTGGTATATATATATACCACACACACACACACACACACACACACACACACACACACACACACACACACACACACAATGGAATACTACACAGCCATAAAAAAGAATAAAATAATGTCATTTGCAGCAACATGGATGGACCTGGAGAATGTCATTTCTAAGTGAAGTAAGCCAGAAAGAGAAAGAAAAATATCATAAGATATCACTTATAATGTAGAATCTTAAAAAAAAAAAGATAAATGAACTTATTTACAAAACAGAAACAGACGCACAGACATAGAAAACAAGCTTATGGTTACCAGGAGAGGAAGCGGGTGGGAAGGGATATGCTGGGAGTTCGATATTTGCAGATACTAACTACTATATGTAGAATAGATAAACAACAGGTTTATACTGTATAGCACAAGGAACTATATTCAATATCTTGTAGTAACATGGTGAAAAAGAATATGAAAATGATTATATGTATGTTCCTATATGACTGAAGTATTGTGCTGTACATCAAATTGACACAACATTGTAAACTGACTATATTTCAATAAAAATATATTTTAAAAAATAAATAAATAAATAAAACAAGGGGATTGTGTTCGGATTATGTTCTTTATTTTCTTTCTCTCTTTTTGAATTCTCATTTCTTTAGAATTCCTCAAGATTAAAAGAAGAAAGATTACTAACTAGTTCTCTAAATACTGTATGAATCCATGGGTTCTAAAGTCAATTAGGATATTTACACCTATAACGAGGGAAAATTTCTTTTCCTGTACCTTAAGTTCATGACTAGGATTCCTGTAACAAAAGACAAATTAACAAGAGAAAAGCATACAAATTTATTTAATGTAAGTTTTATGTGACATTGGAGCCTTCATAAGAAAATGAAGGCATGAAGAAACTTGAGTGATTTTTTTCCCAGCTTTATCAAGATATAATTGACATAAAATATTGTGTAAGTTTAAAATGTACGATATATTGTTTTGATGAATTTACATATTGCTATATGATTACCACCACAGTGTTAAGGGTACAAACCTGAGTGTTTTTGTAGAAAGACTAGAAAGTCATGGAAAGATGTTGTAGGACAAAGGTGAGCTACGTGTAGTAAACTAGAGGGAGAGGAGTATGATTAGCAAGGCCAGTTCATTCAGATTCCTCTCTGTGTCCCTTCATCTTGGAGATAAGGATGTCCCTTTCCTCCAGGTATAGGGAGGGCACCTCTCACAGGGGTTTCATGATCTGCTTCGGAGAAAATCAGAAAATCCTTCCTTCACATGCCCACTTCTCAAATTCCTTCACCATGAAATATTCAGTATGGCAAGGCACCATATTTGGGGATAGAGTTCTCATCCAAGGTCACAGCTTCAACACAGAAGTTCCAAAAGACCATACTTAATGGAATCATCTAAGGCTCTTACAAATTTCAACTTGTCTAGTTAATGACTTTCAAATTGGGTTTCAGGCTGTGGCCTCAGGGAATAAAGGACACTGGCTTATGTTCTGTACCTGAAACTAATGTAATACTGTAAGTCAATTATACTTAAATTAAAAAAAAAAAAAAGATATTAGCTCCCTCATATTCTGGGCTGCCAGACTCAGCCAGCCAATTACTGACTGCCTGATCTATATTTACCCTTCTGAAGGATTATATGTGAGGGTCACTCACTTCACAGATTCTCCTACAGCTGTATTTAGAATCAGAGAAGAAATTATACAAAGAGATGCCTATGTGGTTGAACCTGAGACCATTAGAGAGAAGCTCCTCACATCTTTTGTTGTTGATAGTCTTTCCATGTAATTTGTAGGAGAGAAAAGCTGGACGAATTCAGGGCTCAGAGGATGCATGTCTTGTAGCTTCTGCCTTTAAGAAGATACTTGGAGCATTAGTTTTCTGCTCTCACCATGACCTTCAACCAGAAAAATAAAAGGACTTCTTGCCTTTCCTGTAACTAGGATACAGAAGTATCGGTTCCATAGGCATACAGACCATCAGAGTCCAGATGAGATCCCATTATGAAAAGACCAGAGCAACAGGAAATCTGAGTCATAAAAAGCCTAGAACTCGGTAATGTCCACTATGATTGCTCTGAAGTTTTTCCTCTCTCTTTCCTGGTCCCTTTCTTTCCCTCTCCTAATCCACCCTTCTTTTCCTGTCTTCTCATCAACTTTCTGCCTCCCGGAGACTGAGCTCCCTGCCCTAGGAATCACATTTTCCATACAATAGGAACTTTGTGCTCACTCTGAGTAGCCACTTGGGGAGAATCTCAATAAATTACGCTGAGTCGGAATCAGGTACATCTTGCATTCTGGGTTCAAACTCCACACTGGCCTGGGCTCTAGCAGTGCAGTGAAACCTGGGACCAGCAGGTAGGAGAATAAAGGTCAAGGTGGATGGGGAGAGTATACTAGAGTAGAGAGCTTATAGCAAAGAGTACATCAGAGCAGATCAGAGAATATACCAGAGTAACGGTAACTCAGAGGAAACCCTCTTCTTCTAGGATGGCCAAACCAAATATACTATAAAAAAAGTTCAATTTTTTGTTATTACTGGTTCTCCTTGACCCCAACAAACTCTGATGATGTGAAGCACACAGAGAGAGGGACATAAGTCTGAACAGGTTTGAAGGAAAATATCTGAATTCAAAAAGTTCCTTTCAGTTCCCTCCAAATTTCATCCCTTCCCCAGTCTGGGTGCCTATCTAGATATCCATGGTCTTTATACCACTTTATTGAGTATCCAATTCCTATCCCATCTCACCAGCATTTGGTTATGCAATCTATTCCCTCATTCAGTGAATAGAGGAAACACTGAACCTCTCTCCCTTCTCATTCTCAATAATCCATCAATCCCAGTACTTATGCAATTAACTAACATTTTAAAATTAAATACATGTAAGGGCAACAAGACTTTGATACCTCATGTTATATGTTACAGGTCTCATTCTCCAAGGACAGCCCTAGATACCTGTTTTCTTGGATAGGATATGACAATATATGTCACAGGCCAAGTTCCAGAGCCTAAATTCCAACTCTAACTCTTGCCTAAGTTTTCTGTGTCTCGGTTCCTCAACTGTAAAAAAGGTCTGTGTCAGGACTGTTTCATAACCAAACAGAATCACAATATCCAGCCTGCCTCCTGCCCCACTGCTGAGTCATGTAGGCCCTCATTCCAGGACCAAAGTTTTCCAGATTTGGATCTTTAAATGACAGTTCTCCAATATTTTCTATAGAGGCTGGTATGTTCTTTGGTGCAGAGTTGGAAACACAAATAAACACTGTGGTCAGGTATACTTTAAAAATTAAATGTAGAATGAGAGACTTATCTGCCTAACTTATTCAGAAAATTCCAAATACTTGGAGACATTTTCTAATTCTAAAAGATAATGATATAAATTAATTAGTGTTTGTTGTGATTGTCACTTTGCTAGTGAAGATAGTAGAGAAACTATTCACTTTGCTAGGATTGACAAACTCAGAGATAAGAAAGGCTTCTTAAAAAAGATTTTTTTCCAGCAAGTTGCACGCTTTGTTTGCTGAAGCAGAGTTAATTTGAGTCATCCTGAATTACAGATTCACCTACTGGACAGACTGAGATGCAATCTGGATCTAAGTTCTGGTAAGACTCATAGTCTGGAAATCTTTGTGAATGTTCAGTATTAATAGTGGAGAAAGGATCTCCGTATTTCTTTGTCCAAGAAAATAAAAGGACAAGGACTGGAAAACTGGCTAGTTTTTCAGGACTTGTTATGAGTCCTTTGGGCAACACCAGCATCACACTCTGTGGTGTGAGAACAAAGGTAGAGAATAAAGGATAGACTAACGCGGCAAAGGGACTAGTCAGAAGACTGTGTGAAGTCACCAAGTGAGGGAGGTTTCATGAAGAGAAACAACCTGAATGTACAGTCCCATAATGAATTTAAAAATAAATATGAGGGAAAAGTCTAGAAAGAGAAGTCATCTGGACAAGAGTAACTTAAAATCTAGAAGAAAATGGTGCATGCATGTAACGGTTCAACATAAGTATATGCAAGGCTGTTTTCCTCTTTATGCCCAGCATAACCTGACCTATAGTAGGCAATTCATGAATGAATTGTTGGGGTTATGGGTGATTAGATGGAAGAATGATCAAAATAAATGAATAAATGTGGAGAAAAATAAGTTAATGGAAGGGTATATGAAAGAATGAATGAATAAATAAACCAAATAAATTAATGTTAAGAAAAAATAAACGACCAAGTGAATGTTATGGGCTTTAATAGCCTTTCTGATATGAAGTGGACTAGTAGGCATGGGAAATGTTAAGTTCACTACCAGTTACTCAAAACTGAGACAATCTGTACACACACACACAAACACATACATACACATACACCATTCTTTGCTTCCCACTTTGTTGTCTTCTTAGTGTTGAACTCTTATCAAGCTTATAGTTCTACAGACTTTCCTGAAGAAAATTAGCTAAACAGTCTGTCCAATTCACTTCATTACTTCCTTGTTTCATTCAACCCATTTGTGATGGAAGATCCACCAAATGTGCTTTTCACTGGGCCAAGTGTTATGGCACAGAGATAGGAAGTAATTTAGAGCATAAATCACTCTCTTCAAGGAACTGTAGTATCACTGCAGGGGGAAAAGAAAAGAGAGAAATGTGTCATAAACATTCTGATCACTAACAGGCAAAACAAGACAGTGACTCAGCAATGGTATAAAATGAAGAGAGTTGCTTATGGTGGGTGGGCTAATGAACTGGCATAGAGGGGAAGTATATCTGTTGAGGTCCTCCCAGAACAAACACTGAAGTAGAAGCAGTACTACCTGTGATTTTTGTGGGGTGAGGGAAATCAGAACAGGGCCAGAAAAGCCTTCAGACCATGATCCAGATATGACACTGGTGACAGGAAAGAGGGAAGGAGAGCAGAATTGTCTAGGGAGAGCCTCAGACTCCAATACAGATCTGATAAGGATTCATCCAACCCAGTGGGAGCTCTGGAGCAATGGTTGCCCCTTAGAGAGGGTGGAAACGGCCAAGACATAGTATCTAAGGTATGCGCAGTCATTGACTGCCTGGGAAGAGTTTGGGCTCAGTTAAAGCTGCAGTAGATCTCAAAGCCTCAACTGGATCCTGTCAGCAAGTTTATCATTTTCAGCTGAATGTTAACTTCTTTAAGATAGACCCAATTGGAGCACCTCAATGGCTGCCACAGGAGGAGAGCAAGCGTCTTTAAGAAATACATAAGAAAATGGAAGGCAAAAGTGCCAGATGAGAAAACAATAATGAAGGCAGGTTAGGTCCTAGCGTAGTCACTTATTCACTCTGGTAAGACAAGACACATACTTCTAATTGTACATCTGAAAAATTAGGATATAATGAGCTACCCAGAATGTTTTGTGAAATTAAATGAGAAAATGAAAATTTTTTATTGAGATGTGATTGACATATAACATTTTATTAGTTTCAGGTAAACAACATGATTTAATATTTGTATATATTGTAAAATGATCACCAGATGAAAACCAAGCCTTAAATGAAAGTCACTACATAGAAGAAAGCCTGGTGTCTTGAGGTCTTATAGAATCTAAGTATACAAACTAGGGACTTGGATGAGTTACATAATTTATAATAGTCAAATTTTTAATTTGCAAAAAGGAGTCAGCAATATCCTCCTTATCCTTTCTCCCAATATCCAAAATTCAGACACACACACACACACACTCTTCCTCACTCATCTTTTAATCTTATTCCAGAGGGTCAAATTTACAATATATGTTAGTGTGTAGTGTCAATGATAAAAGCTAAAGAAAGATAAAATAATATTAAAGTTATGAACCTTAGGAGGATTCTGAACTGTAAGGAGAACAGACTGGGAAACAGAGGAAAGAAGACCAATGTTGAAATAGCCCCCTAGCAACTCTGCCACAATTTACAAAACATGTACAGTATATTGTTGACAAAGCAGCGCCCAGTTGAAGGAGACAGAATAAATTAGTTATGGAGAAGATCTGCACAAATTAGCAAATTTCTTTAGCAGTCTTTAAAGTAGAATAGCAGCCATGGAAATGTCATTGTGAGATTGAAACAACACCAGAAGATGAAGTAAAGATTATAGACATTTGAAAAGGGCATATGTGAAGTCGAAATAATTAAGAGTAAGTGCATAAAAGTAGATCCCTTCCTCCATAATTGGGTGTAGTAAAGAGAAGTTTCAGGACCATTCCTATATTTATTTCTAGGAAATCTCCTTTCTAAATGGCCTTGAGAAACCATAGCACCATCGCTGAATTCATTCTCCTCAGGCTATCAGCTGACCCCAAAGTCCAGATACTGCTCTTTGTGCTCTTCATGGGGCTTTACCTCCTGACCAGGATGGGGAACCTGATGATGCTGCTGGTGATCAGGGCTGATTCTCACCTCCACACTCCCATGTACTTTTTTCTGAGTCACCTCTCTTTCCTGGATCTTTGCTTCTCTTCAGTCACAGTGCCCAAGCTTCTGGAGAGCCTCCTGTCTAAAAAGAAAATCATTTCAAAAGAGGGCTGCCTGACTCAAGCTTTCTTTGTGTTTGACATTGGAGGAACAGAAATCTTCTTGCTTTCAGTGATGGCCTATGACCGCTATGCTGCCATCTGCTACCTCTTCCTCTACAACCAGGTGATGAGCGGCCAGCTCTGCATGAATCTGGTGTGGGCTTCATGGGCCCTGGGCTTCCTGGATGCAGTCATCAACATCCCCTTGGCTGTGAATTTGAACTTCTGTGAGGCCCACATCATCCCCCACTATAGCTGTGAGCTGCCCTCTCTCTTCCCTTTGTCCTGCTCTGATATCTCCAGCAATGTCACTGTCCTGGTGGGCTCCACAGTGCTGCATGGCTTTGGTACATTTTTCCTGATCTTCTTCTCCTACACACGCATTGTCTCCACCATCCTGAGCATCAGCTCCACCACAGGCAGAAGCAAGGCCTTCTCCACCTGCTTCTCCCACCTCACTGTGGTCAGCTTCTTCTATGGCTCAGCTTTCCTCCGTTATCTCATGCCAACCTCAGGTTCACCCCTGGAGCTCATCTTTTCCATACAGTATGGTGTGGTCACTCCCCTACTGAATCCCCTCATCTACAGCTTGAAAAATAAAGACGTAAAGGCAGCTCTGAGAAGAACCCTGGGGAAATGTTTGCCACAGTAAGGGTAGCAAGCTTTAAAGAGATGATAAATTAGGAAAGGACTACAGGGTTCAGGATATCTGGTAAGTTAATACTAAAATCTTTCTGATGGCCCTGTGTTTTAGATGCTGAAAGATGCCACAGAAAAGCATAAGAAGGAGGCACAAAGAAACTTTGAGGGTGAGGTCAGGCTGGGAGAGGGTGGTTCAGATTAAATTCTGCTCAAAGGCATGTCAGTGGAAATATAGTCATCTCTGCCAAAAGTTGTATTTAATCATAATTTATTTCTCTATTATTTTATTGATACTGAGTAAAAATGTACGTATTGAATTATTTTTTGGAATTAAATGTATACAGAGGCACTGAAAAACATAAGAATTCACCAAAAAGTGTTGAATCTCAGGGAGAAAAGTTATCAACTTGAGGTCCATGGAGGGGTTTGTGCTTTAAGTGGGAAGCCTCGCAGATAGACAAAAGTGCTAACAGTTCGCCCAGAGCAATTATCAGTTGAGCGACTTGAGTGCTACCAAGAACCCTTCTGCTCTATACTTGAGAGCTGGAACATGAGGGAAAATGTTTCTTCTGGGCAACATGGGAAATTTTAGACCTCTCCAGAAGTTCACATCCTTTCAGCACTGTTTTTTCCATTTAGCCTAATTGGAGAATGCAAGGGGTTTCAGTCAATTTTTTTTTTTTTAGTGGTTTCCTTTTCATTATTTTAGCAAGGGTTTATGAAATATGCAGTACATGTTATATGACACACCAAATTTGTATTTTGAGAATTTTTACATGCTACTTATGATTTACCTCTAAATTCATTGTGTTTTAAAATATAACTTGTAGTCATTCAATGGTATTTTCTGTATAGCAATAATGAGAATTATTATATGTATTATTTATAGCCAGGAAAACAAAGATGATGAACTTTGTGGTGTGCCCACAGGTTATTTAAAAAATTATTTCAGTCACTGAAATCAAGGCTAAGACTTATTCTGATGATGAACCTCAAGAAGCACTTAAAGAATACATGGCTCCCTGATTTAGAGCAGGAGAAAGCTGAGCACGTGCCATTGTCTTTGGGATTAGGCAGCAAGCAGTCTTCTATGTTAACCAAAACTTGTGGTCCTTCATGTCCTTTGCTCTGATATTTTAAGTTAAATGACTTTGAGCCAATGCTGAACCTTTCTGTGCCTGATTTTGTAATCTACAAAATTGGCTGATATTATTACCTACTTGTAGATTGCTTGTATTGATTGAATTATATCCTTATAAATTAAACACTTAAAACAGTACTTCACCCATATTAATTGTTAATAATTATTGGCTATTTTTCAAACTTCCTAAAGAGTATCCAACCTTCCCATTTACCCATTTTTGCCAACTATGCTTAGTTAGGCTTACTATCCATCAAATATTGACATCCGCCCTCCCTGTACTTTTAGGATTAGGATATGTTTTCCCAACTCCCACTGAACTGGACTTGGCCATACGGATTGCTTTGACCAATGAAATGTGAGAAGAGAAATGTGCCAGTTTTTAGTGGAAAATTTAAGACATTGTGCTTTTCTATTTGCTTCCTAAATGCTTATCCTCTGCCTACTCCAGGTAGCTATTGATGCTTCATCCTGGGTACCAGAATGAGAGCCATGTAGAGCAGAACTGAATCTGATCCCAAATGAGCTCAGTCAAACCAGAGTCATGCCAACATGGACACCGTATTTATCAGCAAGAATTAAATGCTTGTTGCTTTAATTCATTGAGGGTTTGGGGTTATTGGCTGCCAAAGGGAAATCTGGTAAACCTAATCTCTTCACCTGACCCCAAGTCCTCAAGCTGTTCTAGCACCAAAATAGCTTAAGTGCTAAATCCTGTAGTCTTTTGCAACATCTATTATTTCAAAGCTCTCAGCTGTATTTGACTATGGTGATTAGAATTGCTCTGGGGTCCTTCCCTTAATGTTGTGGTTCTCTAAGATTCTGTTCATTGTTCATGGCTCACCTCAAATCTACTCACTCTCAGCAGGAACTCATACCCATTCTTGTGGTTTAATTTCCAGCCTAAAGCCAAACTCTGCATCCCAGATCAGAGCCCTTCCTAGAGTTTATCCCTTTATGCATCTGAATGCTGAATATCTCACTCTTTACATTCCACTGATGCCTCTGTATCAACAAGCCTAAAATATATTATATCCCTCTTAAGTTAATTCCTTGTATTATTTGGTAACTCACCCAAGTTGGGAATCACCCTCCTCTTTTCTCCCTCCATTTCCCACACCAACTCCCACCAAATCATTCCAACTTTACCTTCTAAATAGTTCTTGAAACTATCCACTCCTCATTATTCCCACTCTAATCAAGAAAAAAAAAATCCTCTGAATGCAATCTCTTCACCCTAGTTATTTCCCTCCTGCATTATACCTCCACACGTAGCCAAGAGTGATCACTTTATACACAAATCTGAGCTTGTCACTTTGTAAGCAGCTTTTGGCAGGAAAGAGCTCTTTACAGGAAGCCCCTTTTTTCACTAACTTTAAACCAGGCACCTCCATGTTCTACTCAGCTCCAGCCCTAGCACACCTTTCAGATCTTCTGATCACATAGTACCTTGCCTAACCTGTTGGTTCTTTCCATAGATCAAAGAAGTAGAAATGAATAAGTAATGAACAGATGACCAATCTCTTCCCTAGCTTCCCCTTCAGTAATCTCGCAGCAAACTATGTCAACAAGACAGCATCTAAAGAAAGATCACAAGAAGTAGATAAGCCTGTGCACAATGCGGGATGAGCACGACTCTGATCCCTCATCTCAATGATTAAGTGACACTAGTTCCCCTTTTCCCTTTAAAAACATTCATAGCTGAGCAGAATCTTCAGAGTCGGTTTTTTTTTTTTTTTTTGCAGACACTAAGTCCACCATCTTCCCACACTGCCGGGATTCTGATTAAAAGCAACTTTCCTTTCTACATTTGCCTCTCTCCAGTATTGCTTTTTGATCAGTGAGCAGCCAGATCTGAGTTCCATAACAACTTTCCCCTCCTAAAAAATAAAGTTCAAATCTCACCTTGCATAAAAGTAGTTACTCTGATCTGACCTGCCTATCTTGAGACTGCCTACGTTATAATTCATAATCCAGAAAAAAAATGAACCTCTTCCAAGTGGCGTGCAATATGATTAGTGTGATTTTGAGACAGAAGGGAAGTGGGCAGGGTACAACCATCAAAAGAATGATACAACAAAGAGCACCAAGATAGTGGAAGATTCAACTCCCAGTAGACTTTAAGCATCATTATACTCTCACTGAAATACAACAGCATGCCAAATGGTACTCCCACAGGCGCCATGACAGTTTCAAGGCCGACCATAAAAGGTCAAAAAGTGGGTGATGGCCCAATTCCTGGGAATCCCAGCCCCTTTCCCAAAGTAGTTGGAATAATCCTCCCACTTGTCAGCATATGAAGTTTACTGAGCCCATAAAAACTGACAGCCTTGAACTTCATGGTCTCTCTCTTGCCATTTGAGATGGCCCACACTCTGTCTATGGAGTGTGTAAACCTACTTTTGCATTAACCACCCCCACGCCTTGTGGCCTCTCTGGCATTCTGAGAAGACCTGCACTCTGTCTATGGCATAGGTAGCTCTGAATAAACCTACCTTAACTTTACTACTGCTCACCCTTGAATTTTTTTCCTGAAGGAAGCCAAGGACCCTAACTTGGCTAGTGTGTCCCAGGGACTCTGCCAAAACCTGGGAAACTACCATCTTCTTGCACCCCATTCTTCCTATATCAACTTTATTTATGTTACATTAAAAAGTTCAGGTGGGGGGCTTTTTTTTTTTTAAGGTAAGAGCCCAAGGGCCCTGATCAGCCTGACCAGCCCACCCATCCCCCACCTCACATCCCCCTAGCGTAGGGGAGGCAGGAAAACGCAGGCATGAACCGGATAGGGAACAAGCACAGACACCACCCTTTGCCCCAGTTCCCCCCTGAAAAAGGGTTCCACCTGGCACCCTCCTCGCCCCTTTCTCAGGGTAGTCGGCGCCTGCTAGGCCGAGGCTTGGCCTAGACTGGACGGGTGCCTTCCAGGACCCACTAGTGCCAGGCTGTCCGGGCTGTCTGGGGACTTGCACGGGAGACCCGCCAACGCTCCGGCCTGGCAGATTGGGGTCTTGTGGGCAGGCGAAGATGCCGATCCCAGTGGAGCATGCCAGGAGAGGAAGGAAGAAGGAAGATGGACAGACGTTGTGCCAGCCCCTGGCTTCTGCTTGGGACGTGGGGAAGTTGGGGAGGGACTAGGGGTGGGGCCAAGGAGTAAAGGACAACGGGAGGGATAAACCCTTCTGTGAGGGCTGACTTTCAATAGATCGCACTGAAGGAGCTGCTCTGCTAGGTAGGAAACTCTGAACCAGAAGCAGATGGTCTAGGAATGGTTTAGCACCAGATTCCCCACAACCCACCTACCTGTGTTGAGTGAGGAGTGAGCAGGCAGCTGCTTTCTGGCCACCAGGTGCTCCAGGCGGAAGGGCTCTGGTCCCCATGCTGGTGGAACACTTCCTACTCACAGCCTGAGGAGGACGCCAAGTGAGTCTTTCCTGGCGTTTCCAAATCCTTCCACCTGGTGTTCCGTATCCTTCCGCCTGGGAGGGATTCTTAGCGGCATTAAATCATAATCCCATAGACTGTGCTTCGCTTCATTTGCTCCTCAGCCAAGCACATTACACCAAGTGTCTGAACCTTAGGTTTCTCTCCTACTGAGCAGGGTTACCATGGCAACAGCACATCATCAGTAGAATAAAACTGACCTGTCTCACAAGGGTCTACTCCCAGCTCATGTTCCCTATTAGTGGGTGAACAATCCAATGCTTGGTGACTTCTGCTTCACAATGATAGGAAAAGATTGTTTACATTAATTATATTCTTAAGTGTTAAGTGGAAATGAGTTTCAGAAAGTACAAAAGTCAACTGAGCCAATGCTTAGAAACTAACTCACAGGTTACTCGATAGCCTATGATGGGACCTTGTTCAAATTAAGTAGATACATTATAGCCTGAGCCAAACATTTTCACTTTCTCTAGAGTTTAAACTGGTAGTCCTAGGATGTGTTAATGGGAAACACTCATGCAGTGAGTCGTCATGGGGAAATGCCTAAATGAAGATGATCTGATCCAGCTCTACTGTATGTTCTGATCTTCCCATGCCCTGGCTTTGTAATACCTTTTGCTTTTCATGAAATTCAGTGTTTGTCTTTTCCAGGGATCCTGTTCACATGTATCATTACAACAAACTTGCCATTACTTGAGTGAGGGTTATTCCCTGAAACCAAACTGACTGACTAGAACATGCTCACATAACTTGCTTTTGGGTTTGAGAATGAGGACTTTAAGGTAAACTTCACTATCTTTTCACACTTGCCTTTTGCTTTTTACACCCATCTGTCAAGCAAAAGAAAAAATAAGAAATGCTGGAATTTTTGTTTATCTTATTGCAAGGGAATGTTCTCCAGATGAACATACCTTCAGAATTGCTGCATACAGTTGTCTATTGTATGAGCTTAACTGTCTATTTGCATATCTATTTGGATTAACTGAAGTTGAATTTAAAATCCTGTGTTGTAACGATCTGTGTAGGAAGGAAGATGTTAGCACTGTCCTGACAAGAATGAAAGAGGCCCTTGGGCCTATTCAGCAAATAGTATGGTTCAGGGATTGGTTCCTACTTCATGGCATGACCCATGATTTTATTACTGTTTTGTTATTTCTTCTAATGGACAATTAGCATATCTCTTTTTAGTTGTTTCTCTAAGGATAGCATATACATACTTTTTTTTTTAAGGATAGCATATACATTCTTAACTTGTCATTCTATTTAGTATTTAATATCTTATAGCTTAATAATTTACACCTGATCATTTACACTTTCTACTTCCTGTTTAACTTCACATCATTCAATGTACATTTCCAGTTTGCAGATACATAATTACAGCATTATATTTTGAAGACGGACATAAAAACAAAACCAGGAGTGATTAAAGTAGAACTGCTCTGGATTAGTTGGAGGATTAAGAAGTAACCTCATTCACCTAACCCTCCCTTTCTCCTACTCCCAGTAAGGCTACGTGAAACTGCTATCACTCAGTCATCTGTTTCCTTGGCAACTATACGGAAAGATTTCTTCTATCGCTCACAAACAGCATCAAGCCCAAAGATGCCAGAAAGGTTAAAGGCTCTTACCTTGTTTGTACGGCATATTTACCAAAGCAGTATAGTCAACAAGAAACATTTTCAAAACAACACAAAACTCAAACCAAACTGACCTCTATTACAAGGAGAAATGTTTGCTTCCTAACACTGAGATGTCTACTTGCTAACATGCAATCAAATACCAAGCAATGAGTTAAGATTGGATCTCTCTCAAAGGATGTCTCTCAAAGGATGAAATTGCAAAAATAATGCCTATTTCCACCTACAGGGGCTTACGTGGATGACAAGGAACATCTGTTATTTAGCATGAAGCCCCATCATCGGTCAGTACAAGTACACACAACAAAATGAGGAAGTGCTTGGTAAATAAATTTTGACTGACCATACATGACTTTGATTAAATTAATGGAGACGTGTCCTCTGCGTTTCTTAGTTGTAGGTAAATTTCATTAAATTTTGATAATGTTATCATTATCTAACTAACTAGATAAGAAATGTCATTATCTAACTAACATAGATAAGAAATCAAAAAAGTTGACTTTAGGCATTTTAATAACACATAGCAGAAATTTTTATACTAATTCATAGTATTCTTGAATTAGTAACTCTTTAACATACTATTTAGAAATTCATTATATGCTTGGACTATAGAAAACCTACAAAATCAAGGCCCAGTAATTTTCCTAGGGTGGGGTTATCTCTTCTCATTTAATCAATATAAAGGACATCTTTGCTGTATATAAAAAAAATTTATCTACAATCAAAAATGACCTGGAGCTCAATGATGTGTTATAGCTCAGAGTCCGTGAGAATTCCTAAAGGGCATTCTCAGCCCCACATGGTCATGAGGAAAATGTCCCTTTTCCAGCAGATTAATTTTTCAATCCCTTTTTTATTCTCCCCTTTTCATTCTCAACTAACCTAATAATAGCTTTTTGTAGACTTCAAATAATTGCCTCAAGTGAGAAATTTCAAATACTGTCTTAGAAAGAACGCTTGTGCCTCCTACGAGGTTTGAATTTCTAGTTAATTGGAAACTCTGAGGTTAGTCACTCCAGAGCTCAGCATCAGACTGAGACTTCAGGGGATACAGGGCAGTGGCCCAGCTTCCCTTGGGTGCCTGACCCAACCCATGGCTGCCTAAGCACAGATGGCCTTCTGATTGGTTCCGTTAAAGACTGATTTATTTAATCAATGCTCATAGAATAATATTCAGAGCCACAGAGGAAATAAATGAAAAGAAGGCACATCACTGCACTTGATATCATGTGAGAAGATTTTAAAGAAATATATGCCAGTTGTGCAGAATTTGAGCTTCTTTAGGGAGATTGTTTTTGTCTTTCCATATAGTGGTCTGCATTGCAGAATGAGACCACTCTAAGTTAAGATATAAAGAAGAATAATCCTGAATCAGTGACATTTCCAGTGCTTCTAGAGCTTGAACTTCTCGAATGCCCTGCACTCATTGACAGCAAAGAAAAAATCTGATATGTTGAGTGTCAAAGTCCTGTGACAGGTGCTCTTCTGGGGGACTTTACCACTGATGTGTCAGCCTGTGACACGAAAGACAGAAAACTCAGGAGCTGCTTCCCTCCAGAAAAAATCAAAAAATGGTAATATCTTCCTTGATTTTCTGATGTCCCCATATTTTTCTCCCTGGGAAGTTTTGTGTGTGCTTTAATCTGCTGGTTGTCCTCTCCTCCACTCCTATCCACTACCACTTTGTGATGCATTCCATTCATTCTAAAGTCAGAAGATCCCACTATACTGCATTCCCCCTGGGCTGGAATGGTAACTTCCCACTCCTTGGCATGCCACCTCCTCTCCTTGAACGGACCCCAGATATCTCTACTCTTCCAAAGATGCATCTGTTCCAGCTGCCCTGCAAAGTAAATCAGAAAGGTCTCTCATCCCTCCCTGTATAACACTGGGGACTGGGACACCTTACAACCTAGGCATAAATCCTCTCACTGCAGAAAGCTGGCACCCAGAATGAAATAAGGGTATCAGGGATAGATACTGGATTTCTGGAGCTAATTATTCCCCTAATTGGCCAGAATTCCTTTAGAGTGATGTCAGTAAACATATTCTGTAAGTTAAACAGATCTGGTTCCCACGGAGGCAGTATGAATAGTGCGAGGGAACACAGGAGTGGACAGCTAGGAGAATAATTACAAGTGGATGAATTTGTCTTTAGTCCCTTCATCCTTCCAGCACTGCTGTCTTTCTCTGTTGATCAAATTTCTCCCTCTTGCACCTAAAGTCTAAATATCGACCCTCAGTACTCGGGGTCCCTTTAGCCAGCGTGTAAGGGTAACATCCCACAGACACCATTAATGCATTTATTCATTTCAAAAATGTCTTTAAACCACCACTGTGATCAAGGCTTGTCTAGAACACCTCTAAAATCCCCTTTTCACAGCTTTTTCCCTTTGCTGTGATCTACTGCTCCATTGTTCACTTTCCACGATTTCTTCTGTTCTCACACTTATATAAATCTGACTCAGTGTCATAAGACTGTATGAAGTGAAGCCAATACTTTCTATTCCATAAGTAAATGAAAACTCAGGTTTATCCCCTAATGGCTTGATCTAGAATTGAATTGCAAGACTTTATACTAGTGTTTAAAGAAATCCATCACATCTGTGTGAGGTTCTCTAAGATGAGCAGGGTGGGTGGACTCCCTGCTCTGTGATACCGTGCAGATCACATGATACAGTTAACGTCTTCATACACACCAAATGTGGTTGTAGGATAAGAGAGAAAGAGGATTCTTCAGAAATACTATGCTGAAGAAATACAAGAGATTCCACAACTAATCTCACTTAATGTGAAAGCCTGACCTTGTCATGGCCACTGTAGTCAGGTGTCCCAGTGAGCCAAAGTGGAAAAAAAGAAGCAATTTTCAGGGTAGCTTTAAAAATCCAAATAATTAAAATACATAAAAACATCAAAGCTCCACAAAAGAAATAAGTTCAACTTATTATTTTAATTTGCTTTTATAAACATCATGAAAAAGTTTTGCTTTCAATAGCATTTACAAATTTATCCATGCAGGATCCTCAGCAGTAAATCCTCCAGCGGCTTATGCTTCTGCATCACTACATCAAAGTCCTGGAGGCACAGAAAAGTGAACATTACCCTGTTTGTGCAGGCCCACGGGTAACTTAGATTTGGGTAAGATGAGCTCAAGCTTAAATTGATGGGCTTGTTAATGTGATCAGAATTTAAGCTTCTTTTGATTATTTAATTTGGGGTCATAGATCATTTGCAAGGATAGAATGGCCAGAAACAGGTATTCTGAAAAAAAACAGTTTTAAGATTATTTTGTAGTTGGCTTTATTCCTTTGATAACTATGTAAGTTTAAAAAGCTAAAGATCTAATCTGTTCTTAGAAACAATAATTAGTACATACATGTAAACTACAAAAATGTGCAGTATACTTTATATATGTATTTACATGCAATATAATGTGTACGTGCAGTCCAACTATAATAGTTCTACCTAATACAACCAAAAAAGGAGGGGAAAAAATTTTGTAAGTTCAGAAGTCTACTTTGAGTCAGATAGCAGAGTGTCAAACAGAAGCAGAAGACTGGTAAGTTAGTTGAAAATGTCCAAGTCATGCAGTAGTTTTCATAAATAGGACATGACCTACTTTGTAGAACTATAAATTAGGATTCAAAATTATTCTAGGTATAGTATCCCTTCTCATATGTGCTGCTCACCATCCTGGTCCTCTTGGACACCTAAATGAGACTGAGGATAAAAGATATGATTAAGAGAAAACTATAGTGATATTTCACTCTGACCCTTATAGAACAATGAAAGAATAATGCATCCACACCAAAACTATAAGGAGCTTCTTACATGATGGCAAAAGGCCTGTGCATTCTTTAAAAGAAAAATAATGAGATCTCATCAGAGAGTCTGCAGTGACATAAGATAACGTGATCCATGTAGATAGTAGCATCCTTGAAATTCAGCAGCAGCAGCCCAGTGCATCCTGGGTAGGTAGCATGGCACCACTGATGGACAGCAACGTCAGCAACACTTCTGCCAGGCTTCAGTGCTATTGGAAACAGTGAAGTGAAAGAAGGAGATTGTGATTGGAGTTGTCAAGAGCTCTTGTCTGAGGCACAGGTGAGATGTCATGTGGGAAGTTTCAGAATCATCTGAAAGGCCTAATCTGAAGCTAACACAGAACGGGCAGAAAGGAAGTCAAAGAAATGGTGAGTTATGGTTGTTGTTGTTAGATGGGGGTCCGTGTTCTCAAGGAGTTCACAGTCTAGAGGGAAAACTGAGATACATGCTTAACATTAAATGAGAATAAAAGCAAATTTCAGACTATGACATGATGCAAGGAACCCAGTGTTTGGATAGAGAGCTGTGGATTTAGAGGAGAGAGCAGTCAACACATACTTCACAAGAGGGAAGCTGAGGCTGGAAGACCCGTGAGAATTTGGATTAGCTGAATTAAGAAAGAGGACTTTTGAAGTAGAAAACACTGTGAGCACACTCACAGAATAATATAAACCTATCTGGTATCAGAGGCAAACTAAATGATTGAAAGATTAAGGAAAAATGAAGGACTCCAACTGTAAGCATAGGAAAAACAGTCTATAATGCTGTGCACCAAGCAGAGAACTGATTTAGAAAATAACAGTTGAATTTATTTCCTGGCTCAAACACTGTTTCTCAACATGACACTACAAAATCTCCATGAATATCAGTTTTCCCATGAGTAAAATGGACATGAGTACCTGCCAAAATAAATCATAAATGCCCAGGGGGAACAACTTGAAACAGTGATCTAAAAAAGACCCTACATGCAAAAACCTTACTAAAAATTAATATACTGTTAACCTTAAAAGCTATTGGGTGACTATGAAAAAAGAAATAATAATTGAGAAATGTGGAGCTGAGAGAAGGTTTAGAACAACTTTTGAAGATATGTGCTATAATGTTTTTCAAATCTGAATGATTATAAGAATTTCTAAACTATAAGAAGAATCCAGCTGAAATTACATATCATCCATCTATGCGTAGATAAGCCAGATACATTCATTTTTCCAATTAAATCCCCATGGAAAAGGTGTAGGACTCTCTGAAGTGTGTGAAGACTATAACCCAAGATCAATAATAACAAAACAAGATAAAATTTCTAAATTTCTACTGACATCAGTGAGGATAACTTTGAATTATTATAATAATTCAAGCATCCAGGACCCAGCATCCAGGATGACCAGGGAGGGATGATTAGAAGTGATGATGAACTGAAGGAGAGAGGAACAGCCACAGGTGATCTCATTGCTCTGTTGTACTCCACAGACAGACCCTCCACAAGTGGCCTTGAGGAACCACAGCACCATCACCGAGTTTATTCTCACTGGGCTGTCTGATGACCCCCACATCGAGGCTCTGCTCTTTGTGCTCTTCCTGGTGTTTTATATCCTGACCATGATGGGGAACCTGACGATGATGCTGGTGATCAGGGCTGACTCCCACCTCCACAAGCCCATGTACTTCTTTCTGAGTCATCTATCATTCGTGGACCTCTATTTATCTTGTGTCGTTGTGCCTAAGCTACTGAAGGACCTCCTGTCTGAGCAGAAAACCATCTCGGTAGAAGGTTGTCTGGCCCAGATCTTCTTCGTGTTCCTCGGTCCAGGGAATGAAGCTTATCTGCTCTCTGCCATGGCCTATGACCGCTATGCCGCCATCTGCCACCCGCTGGTCTATGGCCAAGTGATGAGCCACCAGCTCTGTGTGAGGCTGGTGGTGATCTCGTGGGGTCTGGCCTCTCTCAATGCAGTCATCATTGAGCTTTTGGCTATTAACCTGGACTTCTGTGATGCTCAAACCATACACCACTACATGTGTGAGCTGCCCTCCCTCTTCCCTCTGTCTTGCTCTGATATCTCCATCAGTATCAGTATCTTGTCCTTATCCACTATATTCCTTGGGTTTGGAAACTTCCTCCCAATCTTCTTCTCCTATGTCCGTATTATACTCAACATCCTGAGCATCAGCTCCACCGCAGGCAGAAGCAAGGCCTTCTCCACCTGCTCCTCCCACCTCGTTGCGGTGATCCTGTTCTTCGGCTCAGGGATGCTTCGCTATCTCATGCCTCCCTCTGGTTCCTCCCTTAATTTACTCTTCTCCATACAGTACAGTGTGATCACACCCCTGCTGAATCCCCTCATCTACAGCCTCAAAAACAAGGAGGTAAAGACAGCTGTGAAAAGGACACTGGGGAAATATTTGCAATATTTCAGGTGGTGAACTAAGTCACATTTACTCAGTATAATTGCGAGAATTATATTCCCTGAATTTAATGCAGATTTGCTGAGTGTGAATTCAGCCTTCTTGGTAATTCAGCTGCTCTCACACTCCGCTTGGAAGATACAAGCTTCTACTGATGGTGTTACATCTCCCTACAGTGAGGCCATCACAAATAAATCGGTCTTCAAGACCTCTTAACTAAAAACAACAACAACAACAACAACAACAACAACAAAAACCCCACAAAGATGGAGATCGAGTTTTATAAATTTTGACAAAAAATAAAGTTGAACTAAGGAAATAATTTTTCTGGTGGGTCACAACAAAATTTCTACATTCTTTGGGTACACCTATCTATTGAACTCTGTGTTCCTTGTTCCCTGACTGCTGCTCTTACTGCTCCTGTGCACTTGCCTCCACATTTTGCAGAGTCTGAACTGAGCCTCTGTTGTTTTCTCAGTGGATGCCTCAACCCTGTGTGCAGCCAACAGACCCAGGAGAGGCTTCTTAGAAGAGGTATTTTACCGGGAACTAAACCGTATTCCTTCCTTCCTTTAGGCCTGAAGGAAGCCCTGAACTGACTACATAGATGACCTAAACAACCATTCCTGGGGTCAACACAGGAGCAGTCTTTTCTTACAAATCACTGCAGCTGTTACCAAATTAAGAGGCTTATAATAATGACATCACTTCTAATAACACTTTAAAATTCTTACAATTTGCTCATAGAATAGCAAATAATGTCCCCTAACTCAACAATCACCTTCATTTACACTCTAACACATACTGAAAGACTTTTAAAACAAGTTAAAACTTTATTTCCCATGTAGATCTAAGTAGATAGGAGACAATTTCCTGAGTTTCTCTTGGACTTAGAATGGCACGGGAGGACAGAAGAAGATTTCAGTGTTTCCGCTAGAGGTGTTGGATATTACCTTATAGTGAGAGCGCTAGTGACCAGCGAAGTGTACCATGAGTGGAATAAGGAGTTGAATCAGAGGATTCAGCGTGGTCAGTATTGCCAACAACTGGATGAGGAAGATTAAAGACACAGATTGCCAGCAGGGAGTGAGACATACCTAAGGCCAAGAAGGGATGGGTCCTTTGTGGAGCAGGAGGCTGGTAGAGGACTAAGGAAGCCACTGATGTGAAGTAGATGTCCCGTCACAAACACCACAGTGGGTGCCGGCACAAAGCATAACATTACCTGTGACAACAGACATGAAGATGAAAATGTGAGTATCTTTAAACCATGTATGACTGAGGAATTATGAAATTTCACTGAGCTCGTAATTAAGTGACTGGAATAAGTTTCTGCATCAGACTTAACTGGTAGCTTATCAATATTGTACTGTAACTTAAAAATTTGCTAAGAGGGTAGATCTTATGTTAAATGTTCTTATCACAATAAAATAAAATAAAGAAGGCTGGATGAAACTTTTGAAGTTGATGAATATGTTTATGGCATTGATTGTCATGATGGCTTCACAAGGGTACACTTATCTCCAAACTCATGAAGTTGTATACATTAAATATGTATGACCTTTTTTTATGTCGGTCATACCTCAATAAAGTGATATTTTTAAGAAAGGATTGTTTATGTCACCAGAGGGAATGAAACCATCCCATTATATGTTAAATCTAAATTTGGCAGTGGAGATTTTAGGCAAATTCACATTTATTTAGATGGACTTGTCAGTAATTTGTCTTGAGAACTGGTTTGAGCTAATTAATCCTGGGCCATCTACCCCCACCGACCAGTTCCTCATGCTATAAAATAGTCTCTCATTCCAGAAATACGTATAAGAAATACCAGTGGCAGCAGTGGTGGGGTGGAAGCCAGATATCAGGGTGCTGAGTAAGTAGGAAGATATAAAATAAAACAGTTAATTTAGATCACACTGTCAAGGAATTTAGTATTAAAAAGAATGAAAGCAAGAAAAAAAAAGAATGAAAGAGGAAAGTAACAATAGATGGTGTCAAGATGAGAAATTTTGTTTCATTTTTTTAATTGAAGTATATTTGATTTTCAGTGGTGTGTTAGTTTTGGGTGTACATCAAAGTGATTCGATTATACGTATACAAATTTTTTTCATATTCTTTTCCATTATGGTTATTACAAGATATTTCATATACTTTCCGGTGCTAAATTTTTGATTTTTTAATAAAAAGATCTGACCATATTTATGTATAAAGAGGGAGAAGTATGAGACTGGTTAAGTCTAATCTCCACTCCTAGACTTGTCATTTGTGACCGAGGGACTGGATTGTTTATACCCAGGTAATGGGCTGATCGGAGAACGGAGGTTGGGCTACTACAATTCAGGTGCACTTAAGCCCAGAAGGTGGGAAGTCATCCCTAAACTCCTTTTTCTCCTTCACTGTTTGGATCTACCAGCTGTTCTTGTTCCTCCTCCCATTCACACTGCACTTGGTGTTGGGTTCAGTATAAACATTTTTCCATAGGTATTAATATGCTATTTCATCCCATCTTTTAAAATAAAATCATTATCCTTTCTCATCTCTGTTGTCCTCGGCCTTATCTCTCTTTTATCTTTAAACTCATGCTCATCTCTTCATAACATACTGATTCACCAACTAGGACTGTCAAGGTACAAAGATGAATGAAGACACAGCTTCTGCTTTCAGGCAGACTGTCTAGTGGAAATAACAGATATGTAAACAGGTAACTGTGTCATAATTGTGGGATTTTTATTTCAGGCTATGTACAAGATGCTTCTAGAGATCAGAAGATGGATACTTAATGCAATCTTGGTGTGGAACATCAGTAGAAATTTATGTAAATCAATGGACTTATTACTAAGGGATATTCCCTGAAGCGGTGCCTCCAGGTCCTTGAGTCTTTATCATCAGTAACTGATGCAGTTTGACAGTATTGATGATCCTTTTCTTTCTCTGGTGACTCTGGTTTTGGATCCTCTAAATGTCACTCCTGGATCCAAAGACAACCCCACCTCAGTCTATTTGCAGTTTCCCCTTCCTTACTATCTCTATAAGCGATACTATTCCACAATTCTGTCCTTGGGAAGCTTCCTTTTCCGTACAGTCTTTCTTGGGATCAGTCTATTCACCACCATGGTTTTAATGACCACTTATATGGTTATGACTCTCTAATCTGTATCTTTTGTCCAAACTAACCTCCTGACCGTAGACCCACACATCCTACCACATGTGACACATATATCTCAAGTGCAGCATATACAAAATAGAGTATGTTTATTCGTACCTTTACATAACAAATATTAAAATACCTACTATGAACCAAGGACTCCATGAAACCTATTCTCCATTATGTCATTCTCATACATTTTTCTCATTGATAAGAGTATAAAATTCTCATAGTCCTGTTGGTTGCGCCTGACTGGCGGCATAAATGAAATTATGAATATCACAAAAACTTACTGCTTGAAAACCATGCTTTGCCTCCAACTGTCTCATCTTCTACGTCACTTTTATTATTTTCATTTAAAATGAAGGGCTAAACCAGATCAAATGTTTTCAAACATATTTCAGCCTTGAATATATTATTTTTTATCTTACATACAAACATAAACAAACAAAAGGACTGTTCTGGATCAGCTGGCGGCTTGAAAAGTTCTAGTGCCACTCACATATGCCCCTCTCTTCCCAGACGACCAAGAAGGCGACACGAAATCACTACTGGTCAACCAGTAAGACGGGTCTGTCTCTCACTCACTCATGTCAAGTCCTAAATGGCCAGAAATGATAACGACTCTTACCTTATTTATACTCATGTTTTCAGATGCAATGCCAGTAAAAGATCAATATTTCCCCAACCCCACAAAAATCATACAAAATTGGCTTTTACTACAAAAGGTAACGTTTGCTTTCTAGAATTAAAATATTTATTTGTTGACGTGCCGTCAGACAGGAAGCAGTCATCTGAGTCTGGATTTAACCTCTCTCAAAGGATGACCGTTAAAGACAATGCCTGCTTTCACCTAGGAGGACTTAAGAGGATGAGCAAGAGCACATCCCGTTCTGGAACCTCTCACATCTCTCTCAGTGCCTGGCACTCACTCTTTACTGAAGAAATGGAGACTAAATAAATGTTTTATTGATGTTTGCATCACGTGGGCTAATTTGAGTAAATCTCCTGTGTTTGTTACATACACATAAATTGCATTAGAGTGTTGGTGACTCTTTTGCCTCAAATAAGGAATAAAAATTTTTGACTTTAGACATTTTATAATCCCATTATAGGATTTATTTAAAATAACTGATTATATACTTGAATCATTACTCTTTAACAAACTCTTTTAAAGTTTCACTATATGCTTACAATGGAAACTCTTAAAGCTCAATAATTTTCTCAAGGTAAGAGTTATCTCCTCTTGTTTAGTTGTTATAATAGACAATCCTGTTGTGAAAATAAGGAAAACTCAAATGTACACTCAAAAAAGACCTGGAGATCAGCACTGTGTCATAGCTCAGCTCCCGTGACAATTCCTTAAGAGCATTCTCAGCTCCATGTTGCCTGAGGAAACTGTCCATTTCTCAGCAAATAAATATTTCTTTAAATCTCTGTATTATTCTCCCTTTCTCCTTTTCTTAGCGCCACCCCAAGCCTAATAAGAATTCTCTTCTAGGTTTTAAATAATTGCCTTACTTCAGAAACTCCAAATACTGCTCTAGAGAGAATCTCTTGTGCCTCCTACTAAGTGCAACCTTCTGGTTAACTGGAAACTGTGTACTTAGTGAGTCCAGAGCTTGGCTTCAGGCTGGGACTTCAGAGAATACAGAGCAGTGGCCCCGCTGCCCCTGGGTGCCCAACGCAGCCCACAGCTGCCTAAGAAAATCACCTCCTGATTGGTTCCATTAGAGTGATTTCCTAAAACCATGCTCTTAAAAGAGTGTTCAGAACCACAGAGGAGACAAAGAGAAGGCACATTACTGCACCTGAGATCATGCGAGAAGCTTTTCACAAAATATTTGCCTGCTGTACAAGTTTTGGGGAAACTGTCCTTGCCTTTCTATACTGGATCCTGAGTTCCAGCATGACCCCACTCTAGGCTTAGTTATTCAGGGGAATATCCTGATACTGCGGCATACCCAGTGCTTCCAGGGCTTGAGCTATTCGAACGTCCTAAATTAGTTGATGGCAAAGAGAAAAAGCTACCTACTCTGTAAAGGGTCAGACTCCTGTGACAGACGTTCTCTTGCAGGGAGACTTTACCTATGACTTGCCTAACCATGATGGCAAGGATGGAACATATGGAGCTGCCTCTTCCCAGAAGAGCCAGGAGAATGGTAATGTCGTCTCTGATTTTCTGGTATTCCACCTATTTTTCCACCTGTAAAGTTCTGTGTGTGTTTTAATTCTGCTGTTTATTCTCTCCCCCACCTCCACCTCCTGCCACTTCATGATCCATTCCATTAGTCCTAAAGCAGGAGGCTCCTGATCCACCCATTCCTCAACCCTAAACTATCCTACTCCTCGGCAGATCATCTCTCCTGGATGAGACTCTGACATCTGTTTCTCCAAATGGTGCATTTATACAACTGCTTTGGACACCTTCTCAGAAAGGTCTTTCTTCCCTCCCTGCTTAACAGCTGAGGAAAATGACACTTTAAAATATGAACATAAATCCTCTTGCTTTAGGATTGCAAAAGATTGCAAAAAGCCAAAGCCTGGAATTGAAATGCGGACATCAGAGATAGATATTGCACTGTTTTGAGGTACTTATTTATCTGCTTGCTCAGTACTCCAGTTAGAAGAACTGCAGTAGATTTTTTTTCTGTTATTAACATCACCCTCATATCTAGTAACCATGGAGACACTGTGCCTAGTGTGAAGGAGCACAGGAGGGGACAGCTCTGACAATCATTTCGAGTGGATGAAGCTTGCCTTTGGTCCTTCCTGCCTCCGGAGCTGATATTCTTCTCCCAAGTTCAGATTCCTCCCCCTGCACCTAGGGTCTGACTGTTACCCCTCAACCCACTCAAGTCACTCTGTCCAGCCTGACCCTCCACACACACCCTTCACTCATTTCTTTATTCCAGAAACATTTTTAAGCAGTCAATGTAAGCAAGGCTCTTTGACAGACACCTAAAGAACCTCTTTATTTTATGCTCTCAAATAGCTGATCCTTGAGTGAGATCAGGTAACTAACATATCTCCATCAGTTCCTTTTAACTTTGGGCTTAATCCTAAATCAGTGAAATAAACCTGTGATTTTCTGTATTAACAGCTGAATTAGAGAAGATATTGAATTTAATGAACCTCCTGAAAACCATAAATTCATAAACATACCCAATAACCTGCTTCATCTCTTTGTAGGAGAAATTGATCCAGGCGTGTCATGGATATGAAGTGTCTGTTGGTAAAATGGTGACAAGGGTGCTTATCTAAAACACTTCTGAAATCCTCATTTTACATCTCCTGCCCCTCCATGATCAACCTCCCTGTCTTTCCCTTTAGTCTTTTCCTGCTCTCACCCAATATTGTAAATCTGGCATCAGTCTTTTATACAGTAGGATTCAATGAAGCCAACATCTTTCCTTCCTAAGAGTGACCGCAAGTGTGACTTATTTTTATGCTTAAAAATGCTTTTATGCTTATGATCTAGAATTCAAATGAAAAGCATTGTCCCTGGTCATGAAAGAAACCTTGGGCATCAGTCTGAGGTGTTATCTAGGAATGGTGAGGGAGAGGGAGGTTCCTTTCTTAGTGATAACTTGAAAATTACACGCAGAGAAGTAGCTGCCGCCTTCATTCATATAAAGTGTGGATGTTGGACAGGACAGAACATGATTCTCTGCAAATACTACAGTTCTTAAGGCCAGGTTCTTAATATGAGAGCTTGAAGCCCCTGTGGACACTGTGGCCAGGTCCCCCTTTGTGAGTGAAAGTGGAGGAATGGAAGCAATTTTCAAGATAGCCGTATCAATAAATATTTTGAAATATCTAAATTTTGGGAAAGACTGGCTTCTGTTCGTCATTTCACTTTGCTGGTAGAGATTCAAGATACTGCTTTCAACAGCATTGACACTTGTATCCATGCAGGATCCTCAAAAGTAATTTCTCCAGCTGGTTCTGCTTCACCAACAGAAGATCAAAGGTAACCTCCTGAAGACACACAAAGGTGAACATTGCCCTGTTTTTCCTGGCACATAGGTTTGTTAAAGAAATCAGAATTTAAGCTTCACTTGATATAAGTTCTCTTGATATAAGCTTCTCTTGATATAAGTTCTTTTGATATGTTTGTTAAAGAAATCAGAATTTAAGCTTCTCTTGATGTAAGTTCTTGATATAAGTTCCATCTCTTGATGATAGATTGTTGGCAAGCTGTATAGGTCAGAAACAGAGCTCTCTGAATCAGCAAGACGGTATAATTTTGTGAGGACAGAAGCCTCTCATGGGATCAGATTGTGGACTGATGGACAAAAACAGAATACTGGCCAATTAGCCCCAAAATGTCCAAGTGAGGCAGGAACCATCACATAAGACAGTGACTTACCACAAAGTCCTAGAAATTAGGGTTCAAAGTGATTCTTAGTATCGGCACTAATATAAACTACTCACCAGTGATCCTCTTGGACACAAAGCTGATACCTAGAGTAAGAGGGTGAAAAAGAAGTTTAAAAGAAAACTGTAAGAATCTTTTCACTCTGACCCTCCTGGGGCAACAGAGTATCCATACCATGAATGCAAGAGCTTCTTGTAATGGTGGCAAATGTGCTAGTGGATTATACAAAAAAGAGAGGGCATCAAAGGATGTTGCAAGGACATGAGACAGCACATTCAGCAGCAGTAGCCCCTATGCAACATAGGCAGGCAGCATGGCATCGCTGGTGGACAATAACATCAGTAACGTTTCTGCCAGGCAGTAGTACAACTGGGGCCACTGGAATGAAGGGATGAGACTTTGCTTAGAGGAGTCAGGAGGGCTTGTCTGAGGCACAAATGAGATGCCATAGAGAGATCATTCCAAGATAATCTAAGAGGAATTTGAGAGGTGATCAGAAGCTCATGGGTGGGGACAGAGTGGATGGGGACAGAGCCAGAGAAATGCTGATTTATCATTGTTGTTGTTAAGTTATAGCCCTTATTATCAAGGAACTCACAATCCAGGGAGGAAAACCAAGATGTATATTTAACATGAGAAAAGAAACAGAATTTAGACTATGACATAAGGCAGCTGAGACCAAGGGGTCCAGTGATTTCAACAGAGAGCTGTGGGTTAAAGGGTAGAGCAGGCAAGACAGGCTCTAAGGAAATAAGTCGGTTTATAGGGCACATTGGAAGGGCCAGGAGAATTTGAATCAGTGGAATTAGGAGGACATTTGAAAGAAGAAGAATAGAAATAGACCTTTCTGTATTGAAAGCAGCCAAAATGGCTAAAAGGTTAAGGGGCAGATGAGGAAGTGCTCTTAATGTCAGAGTAAGAAAAGTGTTCCTTATTCCTGGGGACTAAGCCTAGATATTGGGCTGATAATGTTAGAACATAATGTGGTTTATTTCCTGTTTCTTCTACTTGTCAACATGACATTGCCAAATATTCTTTAGTAGCAGACTTCTCCTGGGTAAATGGGGATAAAATTCCCTGTCCCAAGGATAATAATTCCCTGTCAAAACTCACAGCATTGCCTTGAAACAATTAAGATAATTAATAAAGTTCTCTGTATTTAATACAATCCTATTAAACTGAAATGTGCTATTTATGAAGGACGGAGCAGGGCACATCATGACTTTCATTGGCCCCAGGCACTTATGCCACTGTAGTCCCCTCCTTGATAAAATATATTAAAATTTATGCTTTATGATCACAGTTATAGAGAGAAATAGAATCCAGGCTGCATTTTTTTCCTTCTGATCTTTAAAAAAACAAAACAAAACATTTCCATCAGCCGTAAAAGAATTGTGGCCCTTGGCACTGTACCTACTGCTCCAACTGGATGTCAATCCTATTAAGATTTTGAACAACAACAAAAAAATATGATTGGGAAACTGAAGAGAGAAGAGAAGGTTTAGATTTGTGCTAGAACTTGTGCTAGAAATTTTAGAATTTCTAAAGGATAGGAAGGACGGAGTGAAATCTAAATACTGTGAAGGTAGAGGTAAGCCAGAGATACTCATTTTCCCAGTAAATGCCTATGGAAGAAGAATGGGATTCTCTGAAGTATGTGAAGACTGGGACCCAAGATCAGTGACCACAAAACAGGATGAAAACACTGAGATACAGTTAGGGCAGCTTTGAGATGTCTGAGTGCAGAGTCTAAGCAGAGCAGGGAAGGATGTGTGAGAAGAGGGGTGAAGCTCTGGAGGAGACAGACGCTCTCATCCCTCTTTCTATTTCACTCCAAAGAAAGGTCCTCCACAAATGGCCTTGAGGAACCACAGCACCATCACTGAGTTTATTCTCACTGGGCTGTCTGATGACCCCCACATCGAGGCTCTGCTCTTTGTGCTCTTCCTGGGGATCTACCTCCTGACCATGATGGGGAACCTGATGATGCTGCTGGTGATCAGGACTGACTCCCACCTCCACACGCCCATGTACTTCTTCTTAAGTAACCTCTCATTCCTAGACCTCTGCTTCTCTTCTGTCACTGTGCCCAAGCTACTGAAGGACCTCCTGTCTGAGAAGAAAACCATCCCTGTTGAGGGCTGCCTGACTCAAGTCTTCTTTGTGTTTATCACTGCAGGGACCGAAGCCTTTCTGCTCTCAGTGATGGCCTATGACCGCTATGTCGCCATCTGCCATCCACTGTTTTATAGCCAAGTGATGAGCAGCCAGTTCTGCATAAAGCTTGTACTGGCCTCCTGGGGTCTGGCCTCTTTCAATTCAGTCATCATTGTGCTTTTGGCTATTAACCTGGACTTTTGTGAGGCTCAAATCATACACCACTACACATGTGAACTGCCCTCCCTCTTCCCTCTGTCTTGCTCTGATATCTCTGTCAGTATTGACATCTTGATCTGCTTAATCTTACTGCATGGTTTTGGAACGTTCCTCCCAGTCTTCTTCTCTTATGTTCGCATTGTCTCCACCATCCTGAGCATCAGCTCCACTACAGGCAGAAGCAAGGCCTTCTCCACCTGCTCCTCCCATCTCATTGCGGTGATCCTGTTCTTTGGCTCAGGTTTTGTTCGCTATCTCATGCCTTCCTCTGGTTCCTCCCTGGATTTGCTCTCCTCCTTGCAGTATAGTGCGGTCACACCCATGCTGAACCCCCTCATCTACAGCCTCAAGAACATGGAGGTGAAGGCAGCTGTGAAAAGGGTGTGGGAGAAATACCTGCAATATTTTAGGTAGTGAACAAGGACACAGAATAAGAGCAAATGAGTTTGTGTTGCCAAGTGCTTGGACTTAAGGTAGAATTCTAGACCACTAACTTTAAGGGAGCCCTGTACCACCCTCTCCCTGGCTATCTTGAGAATGAAAAATAAAATACAAGAAATTATATCTTGTTTATGGCTGTAGATCTGTGCTCTATTTTTCCTCCTACTCTCTCACACCACCACCTCCACTTTCTTTCTGGAACTCAGACGTTTTGCATTTCCTGAATTAATCATTTATGTATCTTGTCACTCATTTTTTGTCTTATTGATTGACTTTGGTAAAGATTTTATTCAATTTGTTGTTCTCTGTGGTATTTAATTTTATTTATTCTTTATAATGTTAAAGTTTTAAATACATATTTATAAGTTTAAACCTTAAGAACAAAATATGTTGGCACCTCCCATGAAAGATTATAGATTTATTTTACTTTAACAAACTCTCTCTTCTCTCTGCCACGTCCCTTCCTCCCTTTTTTTCTACCTTCTGTAATTTTTTTCCTGGTAATCTTCCACAAATTATTCTATTTACATTTTGTGACATTCAAATCAAGTATATTATGGATTTTAATTATAATTTCTATGGTCATTTGGGCTCATTCTAATTTGAGCTTATTTGATATTCACTGGTATTCCTTTAATAGCACGTTCCTCCGTTTTTTCTTTTCCACAGTAGAGCATAATGGTTAGATGCATAGTCTTACACGGCCAGTTGCCTGTATTCCTACCCTCACTGCCTGATAAGCTTTATGACGCTGGTAAATTACTTCATTTCTCTGTCTCAGTTTCCTAGGTGTAAAATTGGGGTAATAACAGTGCCTACGTTACAGAGGTATTGTGAGAATTAAATGAAATGAACACACAGAGCCCTGGAACACGAATACTCACCACCTGAGTGTTACTCATCAGTTATTCATGAGTTCTTTATTTCATTCTGCTTTTATTTTTTTGTAATGTGCACTTATCCAGATTTTTTTAAGAAATAGACATTATGAAATATTCTAAGACCTCGTATATCTGTGAACCTCTTTATTTTGACCTACATATGAATAAAAGGTGGCCTAATTGTAGAATTTGGGGATTCTTATCTTTTTACCTCTGTATAGATTATACGTTGTCATATTGTAGCTAATATTCTTCGGAAGAGTAAAGGTAGCAGGACATTTTTGTCACAAACAAAAGAAAGAAAACAAAATAGTGCCAAGAGAGCACAAAAACTTTTTTTTAAGTTTTAAAAATGATAACATCACAGAAAAATTCAAGAAGCACATATTATAACAATAACAGAAATATAAATTCATCAAATAAAAGGAAAAGACTTTAAGAGTGGGTCAAAAAAGTTACATGATATATATACACAATAAAGACTTCAAACAAAGTGACTCATGAAGGTTGACAGTTTTTTTAGTTGTTCAAAGATCTATTTATTTATTTATAATGGAGGTACTGGGGATTGAACCCAGGACCTCTTGCATGCTAAGCAAGCACTCAACCACTGAGCTATACCCTCTCCCACAAAAATATTTTAAAATAAATACAACTACAAAAATTTTTCATTTATTATGCAATATAAAAAGAGGTGAAACTGACATCAAAAACATAAAAGGGGAAAGTGAAAGGGTAGAGATTTTGCATGTAATTGAAGTTAAGTTGTTATCAGCCCAGATGAAACTCTTATGAGATGTCTAAGTTTCACAGTAACCACAAAGCAAAAACCTACAGTATATACACAAAAGTTAAAGAGAAGGGAATCAAAACGTATCGATATAGAAAATCATCAGGTCACAAAAGAAGACAGCAAGAGAGGAGGAAAGAACAAAGAAACTACAAATAGCATTAGCAATTCCTTGCCTATCAATAATTACTCTGTATGTAAACGGATTGAATTCTCCAACAAGAGGCATAGAGTGGCAGAATGGATTTAAAAAAAAAAAGATAAATAAGTTCTGGAGATCTAATGAACAGCAATGTGAATATAGTTAATCATAGTGTGTTACATACTTGAGATTTACTAAGAGGGTGGTTCTTAACTGTTTTCACCACAGAAAAAAAAATGAGTGTGGGAAGAGACAGGAAATAGGAGAGAGAATCCCTTGCTCATCTCTGGCCCAATATATCGCTCTGTGTGTGGTATCAGTGGTTAGGGAAGAGAATTCGGTGAGCGTTTCAGAAGAGTCAGGCTTTTCTGCTTAACTCTGATTTCTTATACTAGATCCAACTCAAGTGGTTGGAATTAATTAATTTAGGTGTCAGTTCCCTCTACCCAGAAAGTATCCATCAACCCCCAAAAGGAAGGAGTACCATAGGGAGGCTAAGATAACATGATTAGCAATGGTGAGATTTCTCCTGTGTCCACCATTCCTAAGCCTTGGACTGGCCTCTGGTCCCATTCAGATTGGTCCCTAGAGAGTACATGAAAAAAGAACAAAGAGGTGGACTTGGGCAGGAAAATGTACATAGCTGAACAAACATGTCAAAAACCTGTTCTCTCCCCGACCATTGTAAAATTATTTGGAATCCAGAAAAATGGTAACCCTTTGAAAATTCTCCCACAAAATATGGTACAACGACCACAAACTAAAAATGGCAGGAAAAACTGTGTAGGTTTAAGTAGTGAGAGGTCACCTTGAGTTTCCCTTAGCCTTAGAATGACATAGGAAGGCAGTGACTGTACTAGTGGAACAAGGATATTTGCTTCAGTGAGCGAGCCAGCGACCTGCAAAGGGTCTAACGGCTGGAAAAAAGAAGTTGAATTAGAAGATGTGCCATGGACAGTCTTGCCAGTAACCGAATGTCACGATAGATTACCAGGGAGGGCCGTACATAAGCACCAGAGGTGGTGAGTTACATGTGGAGCAGGAGACAGCATAGGACCAAGCCAGGCCACCGTTAAAAAGTAGTCACCTCTGGAATCCTCATATACTGTTGGTAGGAATGTCAATTCTTACAGCCACTGTGGGAAACAGTATGGAAGTTTCCCAAAAAATTAAAACTAGAACTACCGTATGACCCAGCATTTCCACTCCTGGGTATATATCCAGAAAAAAATAACCACTAATTAGAAAAGACACCTGCACCCCAATGTTCATAGCAGCATTATTTACAATTGCCAAGACGTGGAATTAGCCTAAACTTTTTTACTAAAATAAGAGACATAGCTGCACGGTACTGATCCCTGATCAAGGTATGAAAGGTACTGGTTAATAGTATTACTTTGTATCCATAGGTTCAAGGTGAGTTCTAAGGTAGTATATCCCAATGTGTCAGCCTTGTTTATCGATAACAATGAGATTCATGATTTGCATCTGGTCTCAGTAAGACCTCACAGAAGCCTGTGCTGTTGGGGCTGGCTACTTAGCAAGAATGTGCCTATGTGATCAATAGCACATAAGATCAGTCTAGACTCCTTTTGGGCTCCCGGGCCCCAAAGTGTCCCATGCACCCATCAGTGATTCCAGATCTGTGAAAGAAGTGTCTCCTGGCCTGGCCTTGCAAAGAGAGGACATTTAGAGCTCGTGCTAGGTCTCTGGATGCCTTGCTAGGGGGCAGACTTTGTCTGTAAGGTTTATCCTTACTTGATGCTATTGCTATGTTGTATCTTTTTCCTGCAATAATCATAGATTTATAAGCATTGTTATTTGGGACCCTGTGAGTATCCATTAATGATCAAACACTGTCTAACTGCTGCCATTAGTTCAGTTAGGATCAGAAACCCATCCACCCCCACCTCATCTGACTAAGGCATTATTTAAATAGAAAAAATACGATTCTGATAAAAGGGGTGAAAATGAGTCATTGATGCCAGACGGTTGCCGTGTCACCCTTGGTTTGAAGTAGCACATGCTCTGAAATCAGTTACTGATAGTAACACCTTCTAGTGGAATCTGAAAATGATAAAACCTAAGTCTTGAAGTCTAGCAAAATGGATTAGCAGGAAACTTCAAGCACACGGCAGTTCCTCTAAAATTCAGTTCCGTGGTTTCTGCACTCAATGTTCACAAAAATAAAGCTCAGAATCTCCTTTGGTTGAGCTTCGCTCTCTCTGGCCAGGAAACGGAGTTCCAGCTGAGGGAACCTGGGCAACCGTACCCATAACTGGCTACACCTGCAAGACGAATTACAAATAAAAAGGTAATTCAAGTGGGACCAGCTGACAATGGAGGGCAAGAAGCCACGAAGGTAAGGGATTGCTGAGTGAAAGCACTGAGACATTTTGTCGTGTATTAAAAGCAGCTCCCTGATGAGCCCTTGTTGAAATGGCTACTGAGAATTTTAGGCCCAGGTTCAACGTCCCTGTCCTTGAATACTGCTGAGCAGAAGAGAACATTTACTTGCTCCTGAGGGAATGTTTGGGCTCACCTTGGCTCTTTAAATGGCTGCTACTACTGCAAGGATGCTTCATGGGGCAGCTGCTAGTTTACTAGACGGAATCAAGGGAGTGATCTGTCATAAACATTCGAGAAGTCTGAGCCCCTGATTCTGATGTGTTTCATGCACAAGTTGATGGTTTCTAATCAAGAGAAAGTGTTACAAAATTGAGATGTGTGGACCCTGCTCGGTCTCTAGCCCAGCCAAGGTTCTCTGCCTGGGTGGGAGGTGATTCTTTTTCTGTTCGGAATTCAAGTAGACGAATAATGAAACTGAAGCTGAGATCAACACAGCACAAGCTTTATTCAGTGGCCAAAGAATGGGGAAGCAGGAACTAAGTTCACAAATCAACTTCTCGCCCACCTGGTGAGGGTGATTTAATTTTAAAGAGTAGAGATAAAGGGAGGAGGAGTGAGGCTAAGGATGGGGGGGGGCATATGCATTAATCTCCTGGGGAAAGGGCAGGTCTTTTTCCAGGGAGTGGGTGCCACCACTTTTTTTGTATCCATATTTTGTTCCTTAATGTCCAGTCCTGGCCACTGGTAGTTGTGTCATATAATATGCTAATGTAGTAAAATCAACATATAATGAGACTCAGGGTCTGTTGGAGGTCAGATTCATCACCATCTTGGTCTCAGCTGGTTGTGTGTGTGTGTGTGTGTGTGTGTGTGTGTGTGTCTTCCTTTCTTATCTCTGGACACTTTAACTTGAAGATTTATGTTCACTCCTGCTAAACGTGGGGGGTTGGCAGGTTTTGAGCAAGGGCCTGGAGCAGCTCTAACAATAAAAGCACATGCTGGTAAGACCCTGCAGAGAGAGGACAAATGACTCCCTCCAGTCCTCTCTGGACTCCTTGCTGTGAGGCAGGCTTTGGCTGTGGTGTGTATCCTTATTTTAATGCTGTTGCTATGTTACATCTTTTTCATACAAATTATAGACTTATACGAATTGCCATTTTGGATCCTTTGAGTCTTTATCATTGGAAACATATCTAACTCTCCCCATTAGTACAAAAAAAAAACCTCTTTCCTTCAGGGAGTTAGTTTATGGGAGCTAAACAGTCATAGGAAGGGAGGAGCCAGGATATATAGGCGTTTTGCAAGAACAAACCAGGTTGTTGAACATCCAAAGATTTCTGCTAATTAAAGAAAAAATACATATCTCAAGTTAGTGAACTTAGCACAAGTTAGTGTTTTAGTTTTCTGCAGGTAAATACCCAGAAGTGGAGTTGCTGGACCATATGATAGTTCTGTTTTTATATTTTTGAGAAATATGCATCCAGGTTTCCATAGTGCCTGAACCAATCTGTGTTCCCAAGGGGGTTCCCTTTTGTCCACATCCTGGCCAATACTTGTTATCTTTTTGATAATGGCCATTTTAACATGTGGGAGGTAATATTTCGTGATTTTAATTTGCATTTCCTAATGATTAGTGATGTTGATCATCTTTTCATGTACCTCTTGGCTATGTGTATGTTTTCTTTGAAAAATTGTCTCTTCACATCTTCTGTCCATTTTTTAATCAGGTTTTTTCATTGTTTTTTGTTCATCTGTTTGTTTTGCTATTTAGTTGTATGAATTCTTTACATATTTTGGATATTAACTCCTTATCAGATATATAATTTGCAAATATTTTCTCCCATTCTGTAGGTTGCCTTTTCATTTTGTTGATGATTTCTAGAAGCCCTGTCTTTAAGACTGGGCATAAAGTAACCTTGCCAACTACACCCCTACTGTTTAATTTTATTGTTATTGTTGCTGCATTATAGTATTGTCATCTACATAAGAAAATCATTATTATCACCCTGTTACCTGATGGTATAAACATTACTTAGAAAACCCAACAAAATTAACCACTGGAACCAAAAAGCAAGTTTAGTTACAAGATCAAATTACCAAAATCAATAGAATGTATTTACACCAAAAATAACCAATTAAAAAATAAAATCAACAATAAAATACTATTAACAAAAGCAACAAAAGTTATTAAGTTTCTAGTATTTAACCTAATGTAGAATACCGAAGACTTTCTATGGAGAAAAATGTTCATATTCTAATAAAAGACATTGAAAATTCTTTGACTAAATGGAGAAACACTCCATGCTTTGGATGGGATCATTAACTACTAAAAATATTTCAGATTTTCTTCCATTTTAACCTATAACCTTAACATGAAACCAATTAAAATTCCTATTAGATTGTTTAAGAATCTCAATAAACTTACTCTAATATTCATATGGAAGAATAAAGATTTGTGAATATCCAAGTCAATCTCTTAAAAAGAAAAGAAAGAAGGGAAGATAACTGCCTTCCTAGATATTAGGCAATATTACAAGGACACAGTAAGAAAAAGAGTGAGGTGGACAAACAAACCAATGACAGCCCAGTGAGAAATTTACGTATGTATAGGAAATTAACATTTGCTCAAGTTGCCACAAAAATCAATGGGAAATATGTAGATTATATAAAGGGAAAGCTGATATTATATGAAGAAATTCAAATTGGATCCCTATCTAACACTACCTCTACATTTATACAGTAAACCTAAATGTCAAAGATAAAGCTATAAAGTTAGTATAAGAAAAAGTAGAATATCTTTGTGAGTTAGTATGGCAAAGGACTTCTCAGACTAAATGTTAACAGCACAAACGATAAGGCAAAAAATAATAATAATTTTGGATACATCAATTTAAAAGGTTAGGGGCAATGAGGAACACCCCGGACAAAGATAATAGAAACATGATAGAAGAGATTTGTAGTATGTAAAACTGACAAGAGATCAGTTCTAGACTATACAAGCAAGTCCTTCAAAACAACAAGGAAGAAAAACCCAGTAGGGAAAACAAAGTATGTGAAACAGTATATTCCTTCTATAAGAGGGAAACGCATATGACTAAAGAATGTATGAAGAGATGCTTAAACTCATTAGCAATTAAAATAGCAAGGAGAAGGCACTTCACATCTGATAGACTACCAAATATCAGTTGGTTGGCTAGTGTTTAGTGATAGAGAAACACTCAAGCATTACAGTGAAAGCTGGTGCAACCACAGCAGTGCAGGATCAATACTTGATCAAATTATGTCTAATGTCTACTATGACTCAGGTATTGTTCAACTGGCTAAAATTCTCTAATTACTATTATGTAAGTTCCTAAGGAAACAGGTATTAAGTGTTTATTGCAGACAACCCCCTCCAACTTTCAACGTTCCACACTCCCCACCTAGAACTTTCTCGGCTTCCTTTTCTCCCTCCCCGCCTCCTCCCCACCAAGTATAGCATCCAACGAGTGGCCTGAGCAGGCAGCAGAGTTTTCTAAGAAATAATTTCACCAAGATGTCCAGTGATAGGCAGATGTCTGAGAATGAGAGCCCCAGACCAACAGTGGTAATTCAGATGTGGATGGTCAAGACCCAGCCACTCCAAAGCCTAAGGAATAAGCAAGAAAACTTTCTGCCTCCCAGCTGAAGAAAAGCACCAAACTCTCTAGCAAAACCACTGCTAAATTATCCACCAGTGCTCAAAGAATTCAGGAGGAGCTAGATGAAGTAAGCCTGGATTCTCCCCACCTAACTGCAATGCTGGCCAAGGGAGAACATTGATGAATCGAGATTGACTACACTTAGTCCACCACGTTCTGTATATGAAGGTTGTGTGTTTTTTTCTGTATATCACAATTTCATCTTATTGTCCACACCAAAGTTTACTTTCTGCAACAGAATCTATCACTGCAACATTAACAGTCTGGGAGTGATCCATCTGGACATCCTTAAGGACAACTGGAGTACCTCTGACTATTTCAAAGGTTTTGCTGTCAGTTTGTTCTCTTTTGACAGACTGCAACCCTGTGGATCCTCTGCTTGGATGCAAAGCCATTCTGTATTTGATCAACAGAGCAGAAAATGACAGGATAGCTGGACAGTGGAGCAAGAGATATACAACACAATTCATGTAATTTGTATACAATATAAAGGAGCAGAAGGCATCTTCTCACTATGCTGCAAATCTTTTTTTATTTAATTCTTATTTTTTGTTGAAGTGCAGTTGATTTACAATTTTAGTTTCATGTGTACAGTGAAGTGACTTAGTTACACATATACATAAGCATTTTTTTCAGAGTCTTTTCCTTTATAGCTCATTACAGGAAATTGAGTATAGTTCCCTGTGCTATACAGTAGGTCCTTGCTGTTTATCTGTTTTATACATAGTAATGTGTATCTGTTAATCTCAAACTCCTAATCTATCCCTCTCCCCGCTCTCCCCACTGGTAACAACAGTTTGTTTTCTGTGTCCATGAGTCTATTTCTGGTTTGCAAATAAAATCTGTATTTTTTTTAGATTCCACATATACGCAGCATCATATGATATGTGTCTTTCTCTGTCTGACTTACTTCACTTAATATGATAATCCCTAAGTCCATCCATGGTGCTACAAATGGCATTATGTCACTTTTTTTATATATAGTGTATATATCACATCTTCTTTGTCCATTCATCTGTCGATGGACATTTAGGTTGTTTCCATGTCTTGGCTATTAAAAATAGTGCTTCTATGAACACCGGGGTGCAGGTATCTTTTTGAATTAGAGTTCCCTCTGGATATTCACCCAGGAGTGGGATTGCTGGATCATAGGGTAGGTCTGTTTTTAGTTTTTTAAGGAAGCTCCAGACTGTTTTCCATAGTTGCTGCACCAATTTACATTCCCACCAATAGTGTAGAAGGATTCCTTTTTCTCCACACCCTCTCCAGTGCTTATTATTTGTAGACTTTTTCATGATGGCCATTCTGACTGGTGTGAGGGGATACCTCATCATAGTTTTGATTTGCAGTTCTCTAACAATTAGCAATATTGTATGCTGCAAATCTTTATAGCCTTTACAGTACCAACTTCTGTGCATATGTTACACTGCTTCTACTGTCTGCTTTTGTCCTTTGGAGATTGGGTGACTCCCCAAAAATGTAAATGCTATCAAGAGTAGAGCTTTGTAGCTGTGGATTACTGATGTTTAAAACATCTACTTAAATGCAAGTCTTATTTCTTTGGTATATCAAAATGTATTTTATGATGTATGAAAAATTATGGTCCTGAAGTCTATGAAATATTATAGCTTATTTGAGCCTAATTCATTATCCGTATGAAGTTATAAACGTAACCATAGATGACTAGGAATTATGTAATTTATATTAAACACAGATCTATTTCTGAGTATGTAATTCATGCTTTTGCAAAAAAAAGTTTTACTTTTCACCTTTTTCAGTTTGTAATGAGATTTCCTTTTACCCCTTGTAACAGAGAACACCTGATGTATCCTCTCAAACATAATAGACATGCTTCTGAAGGCACGGAAAAAAACATGTTTCTTGCAACATTATTTTTGGTGGTGGGAAGTTGGAGACAATTGGGGTTAGGAAATCTGTCTTAGGAAGACAAAGGCTAAGCTGTTATAGAAGAGATCCCAAAATAAAGTGAATCAAATACAATAAAAGATTATTTTTCTCTTAAGTCCAGAGATATATGGATGGTCCAGAGTGAAAGGACCAAGCTCCTTCTATATTGTTGCTTTGTTAACTCCTAGGAATTTATTCAATCAACCACCATTCAATCCTCTTCCATGGCAAAGACTGATAATTGCTCTTCAATATCTATCCTTCCCTTGTACCTTTCAGTACTCCTGAAGTACATGGGGGTGGGAGTCAGTCCTGACTTCTTTCCAAGTGGAAGACTATATCCCTCCTTAAGTGTTTCACCCAGATCTCCTTGGTGATCTTTTCTGGGGCCACTGAAGCTTGTCTCCTTTCAGTCATGACCTATGACCGGTTCCAGGCTGTGTGCCACCCACTGTTGTATGTGGTGGCTATGAATAGGAAAGTGTGTACCAGCCTGGTGGCAGCATCCTGGGCCATTGGAATGGGGACCGGACTGGTTAACACCATCCTCCTGGCCCAGCATCACTTCTGTGGCCCCAACCTCATACGCAGTTTTGCCTGCGAGCTTCCCCCTGTGCTCCTGTTGGCCTGTTCTGACCCTTCCATTAGCATTGCCTCCATCCTGACCACCATGGTGGTCCTGGGCCTTGGCACCCTTGTCCTGTTGCTGGGTTCCTACAACCGTATCATCATGACAGCTCTGGGCATCAACTCTGCCATGGGTCGGAGCAAGATCTTCTCTACCTGCTCATCTCATTTTCTCGTGGTCACCATCTTTTATGGATCGGGAGTTTTCAGGTATGTCACTACTATACCTCCTGAGTGGAAATGTAGGCATTTCTCACTCTAAAGTAGCCTCGGTCTATAGAACAGAGCATTGCAAAGTAGTAGGAAAAGAACTGTATGGAATTCAGAAGGCCTGGGTTCTAGCTCTGGCTCTGCTGTGGACTACATGTGTGAATTAGAAAAATAAAATCCATTTTCTTTCCTCAGTTGTCTAACTCTGAAAATAAGCTTATACAAGAACTAAAGATTTTCCTACTTCCATTAACCTATGATTTGGGAGTTCTCATAAGGAAATCAGAGAGCCTTTGGTGGAGTTTTATTCAGTGCTAGACAAAAATCAAAACATATCATCCTTGAAATAGATGCCTCTTTTCCTTCCTCCTGGAAGGTGATGTTTCCAGGCTTATTTGTGCTGTAACTTTTCTTTAGGTACCTACTATACGACAGCTGCTTTATACAAACAAGCTCAATTTTAGTATGTAGCACAATTTAAGAGAAATATTATTAACCCCATTGTCAGGTAAGAAATCTCAGTTTCAGGGGTAACCAGGTACTTTCTCAAAGCTCCTGAACAAGCCAGTAATGCAGCCGTAAGAGAAACCAAATCTCACTGACTTCGCATCTCATGCTCTTTCCTACCATGTTTCTCTCAGACATAAACAGCTCCAGCTGACGAGTCTTCACTTACCAGGAGATAGAATGGGTAACAGTCTGTGCTCTCTACTAGTGAACTAACTAGAGATGGATTTGCACAAAGTGCTCTATGTTTTTCTCACCTACTTGTTACTTGGAGAGAAGTCAGGGGTGGAAAAAGATAAGGAATGGTCCAGGAGAGCTCACTTGAGGCTGTCTTTTAACCAAGCACACCAGAACCCACAAAGAACATTCCAATGATGATGGCACCGTCTCACACACACACACACACACACACAGATTAATGCCTCTTTGGGAAATACTCCCAGTGACACTTAACAAGATGTTTCCAAAAATGGAATCTTATTATTTTGGATTCATGTCTCATGCTAAACACATTTTTATCTTTCATTTTATTTTCCAAGCTTGGCTTCTTTTCAAAGCCAAGGGGAAAAAAAATGCACCTAAAAGAACAAATGTCTGTTCCACTAAGTACCGTAAACATAATGTGCTGTGATTATGGGGTAATTCCCAGACCATAAACATTAGGAAAAATGATAGCATTCTTAGACTAGTGTACAGTTTTGTAAGAAACAGTCATCAATAAATGAGAACATATAGTTGTATATATAGAAAAAAGAAGAGAAAAATGTCTTCGTATGATCATCATCACTATTAAGGAAAGATGCTTTGAAAAGTATGAAGTTCCCCAGAAATGCATGAGATCATTTTTAGCTCTAATTTATCCTGCAGCACTTGATATGCTGCAGAACTAACTCCCTTTTTCCTCGGGGCAGCTCCTATAACGTTCTGCACAAGATCGCTCATATATGAAGGCGTCTACAGGCAGATATGACTGACTTCTCACCGATAATTCAGTCATTGCTAGACGCTTCTACCAGTGACGGTTGACTCAGCTCAGAGGACCCTCTTTGCAGAGTCTCCGGGATGGGATGGACCATGTCTGCCAATAGCATTGTGTCCATTGTCCTGAGCTCAGTTCACTCGTTTGTGCAATTCCCTTCAAGGTACATGACTCCAGCTTCCGGCTCAGCCCTGGAGCAAGTGCTGTCCGTGCAGTACAGTGTGGTGACCCCGCTGCTAAACCCCCTCATCTACAGTCTGAAGAACCAGGAGGTGAAGGCAGCTCTGAGGAGAATGCTGGCCAGGAAGCCCAGGCTCACCTTCTAAGCCAGGCTCCACTGCCTCCTCATAACTGGAGGAAAAGTTGTGGGAAGAGGAGACAGAAAGAGCTATCATCGCTAAGCTATCTCAGCGTTCATTTTTTTCCAAAACAGAAGCCTTAGTTCCTCTGACACCAGTGCCCTCCTCCAGTCAAGCAAGATGGGAGAACCTCCACAGAACTGAAGGCACCATCCATGGGGGCCCAGTTACCACACAAGAAAATCCTCAAAAAATCAATATGGAAGAGCTTCAAAAAACTGAAAGTTGAAACATCACATGATCCAGCAATTCCACTTCTGGAATTGAAAAGGAAATGAGAATGCTGACTCAAAAAGTTATCTGCTATGGAGGACAAACTAGTCGTTACCAGTGGGGAGAGGGAAGGGAGAGGTCCAAACTATTAGGTATGAAATAAGCTACAAGGATATATTGTACAACACAGGGAATATAGCCAATATTTTATAATAGCTATAAAAGGAGTATAACCTTTAAAAATTGTGCATCATTGTATTGTACACCTGTAACTTAAATAATATTTTACCACAACTATACTTCAATAGGGAAAAGATATTTGTATCCCAGTGTTCATAACAGCAATATTTACAATAGCCAAGATGTGAAAAGAACCTAAATGTTCATCAATGGATGAGTAGATAAGGAAGGTATGCTGTGTATATATCCAATGGAATATTATTCAGCCATATAAAATAAGGAAATTCTGCCATTTGTGACAATATGGCTGGACCCTGAAGGCATTATGCCAAGTGAAATAAATCAGACAAAGAAAGACAAATACTGGATGCTCTCAGTTATATGCAGACCCTAAAAACAAACAAGCTCATAGAAAAAAAGATCAGACATGTAGTTACCAGAGGCAAACAGTGGGAGGAGGGGGGTTTGGAGAAAGGTGGTCAAAGGTACAAATTTCCAGTGTAAGATAAGTAAGTCCTAGGGATGTAATGTACAACACCGGTGACTATAGTTAACACTGCTGTGTGCTATATGGGAAAGTTGTTAACAGAGTAAATCTCAAGGGTTCTTATCACAAGGAGAAAATTTTTTTCCTTTTTTCTTCTCTTTATGTTGTATGTATATGAGATGATGAATATTAGCTGAACCTACTGCAATACTCACTTCACAATATATGTAAATCAAACCATCATGCTCTACGGCTTCAATGTATACAGTAATGTGTGTCTGTCTCTCAATAAAACTGGGGAAAAGAAGAAAAGTAATGACTAATCCTCACAGCTTCACTGGCCATTTCTACAGCTATTGATGTTTCCTCTCTTTTTCTGTCCTTTCTACCCCTCCCCTTCTGCCTCTCCCTCTCTCTTTTACTTTTGTCTGTGCACAAAGTGTAAATCAACCCATCTGACCACTAGCAAATATCCCCCTGCATTCTGGAGAGTCCCATCTTCGTACTAAGACTCAACTCCTCCTTTGTTCTCATCCCCAAAAAATTCCCTGGCAAGATCTATAGCTCCAGTAACAGAGAAAGAAATGAAATGAAGTAAGTGTGTCACCTCCTTTCTTTGTTCGTAACAAGAAACACCTAAAGTAGAACATAGCAAATAGTAAATCTTTAATAACTCTTTCTTGACCAATTAAGGAGTAAATGAAGGAATGAATGATGGATCTGTCTGAAGAGTCCTTTCTCTTGCATGAATTTAGGATATAGGAGGGAGTATCCTCTCTAAAGTGCAAATCTTGAGAGCAAATCCCCTGTCTGGCAGCATCTGTATCTCCTATGTCTAGCATGGTTCTGTCACTTAATAGGCTCTCAATCAGTGTGAAAAAATGAACAAATGATAGAGAAGAGGGAGTAAAAAAGGGAACATTTATTGTATCCAGTAAAATTCCTGCCTGCACAACAATATGGATGTCAGAGGAAAGTAGCGTGGAGGAGAGATCGGGAGAGAAAGAGAGAAAAAGGGTCCACATTTTGGGAGACCGCCTTGGGTCCTCCTCACAGAGCTTGGTCAAATGCACGCACTCTGAAGGCCCCTGCCCTGAGGCTCCTCACCACCCGCCCTAGCCTGGGACACTTAGACCCCTGCCTGGCTCCAGACTTGTTCCACGCCTAGAGGAAGGGGAGGGAGCTGGAGAAAGCAGAACAAATACTCAGCTGCCATCCCCACCTCCCTTTCAGCTCCCAAGAGAGTTCTCAGGAAGAGAACAGTAGTTTCCTGTCCTGTTTCTACCCAAAGGCCAGGCGGTCTGCCTCAGTCGAGATTACTTCCGTGCCAACTCCCTGGCTTCTATCTCTTCTTGATCCTTTGACCTTCAGGCTAAGATCCTCTTTGCAATTGTTAGTTTCCTTCAGCAAAGCCCTCTAAAAATTATGGCCTCATATATGGTACACCCACGTGTGAAATTTCCAAGATCAGGATATTTCTCTGTAGAATGAAGTCCAGAGCTATGGAGCTGAGCAAAAATGGTCCCAGCTTTAGTTGCATTTCCGCTCTGGCCACTTGGTGGCGCTGGTCTCATGTTTTCCAAGGCATATGCCTTCCTGAGTGTATTACTGAGGCAGAGTAATAAGTAGACGTGTGAGATCAGTGGGAGGAATGGCCATCCAACCCTGCCCTCCCACACACACCCCTACCCGGGGCTTACTCCTAAAACCCTGGAGACTTTAGGAAAAGGCTTTGTCCCATGATCAGGAAGGGAATAGCATGCAATACCCTGGGAGATGTGTCACGTGTTTAAATTCCCACTAAAATCATATGATGATTACCAAGTTATTTCCTGAGAATTTGTTTTCATTAAGTATTGGAGAGGCCATGCCTCCCTTGCCTGGCCCTGTAAGACCCAAACGAGGCCTCAGGGGCTTCATTTGGGAGCTGCTGGTCTCTGAGCGGAGAGAAATATGGTCTGACTGCCTAAAGCCCCAGCGGGTATAGGGAATTGGAAGATAACTCCGCTAATTCAGAAGTGGGATCATTTAAATTGGAATCTTCGAATGCTGGATTGTCAAAACAGGAAGAGAGCTCAGAAAAACAACCTAGACCAAAACCCTCATTTAAAGATGAGAAAATTGAGCCACAGAGGAAGGAGATGACTTGCCCAGGTTTGGACCATCACTGAGAAGCCGAAACAGACTTCAGGACTCAAATCTCCTGTTTCTCCTTCTATCACATTTCTCTTAATCAAATTAGAATAAATAAAGTTCTGCAAACACCCTCCTTGCAGACCAGCGAAGCAGCAAGGAAGAGTAATGGAGTGCAGGGTCCAAACCAAAGGGCCCCAGGTGTCCAGATTCTTCACTTGCTGAGCTCGCTGTAAGGGTCCTCTGTTCTTACCACTTGTTTTTAGAAAGCGTTCCTCTCATAGCTCCCATTTCCTGATCTCAGGGGTAAGGAAACCCCTCCACCCACTCAAGTCACACATTTCAGATCCTTGGAGCCCCTGCCCTTGCTGTCCTTTTCCCACCTCACATCTCCATCTGTCAAAATCCCACCAGTACTTTAAAACAAGCTGAAACGTTACTCCTGTCACACATCTTTCTTTGATCCCCTTTTTTCCCACAGCCCCTCATCAAATACAAATTCTCTTTCCTCTTATGAACACTCAGGGCACATTTCTAACCTCTCTCATGATGCTTATGACACTATTTCTTGTATTATAATTATATATTAATGTTTATCTTATCTTTCCCACCAGTCCTTCAGGGAAGAGACACTTTACTTTTAGCCAATTTTGGATCTCATCCATAGTTCCTTGATGTTGAACTGATACAGAAAGCAACCTCCATCCTAATGTTATAAGTTCAACCTATTTCGTCTTTAGTAGAAATGGAAAGTGGCTATGACCCATGGCTTCAGTGTCCACCCACTCATTCTATTTCCCCTAAATCCCCCCAGGAAGGAAATTCAGCCAGCCACTCAAAATCAGGCCCTTTATTCAGGACAGATGTGGAATCCATTGTTGTAGCAAAAACACTATCGGGGTGCTGAGCAGAAGTCCAGTACACCAGTCACACATCCCTGGAGAATAGTCCTCATGTCCAGTGGTGTCACTACAGGGCCCAGGGCTCAGAGACAAACTAGCTTCAAGGGGTTAGAAAGAAGCAAAATGTGGTAGCCTTAGGGAAGAGGCGCTCTAGGAGGACAGAGAGGGCGGAAGCAGCAAAGACAGCAGGCATTCACCACTTCTCACATTGCCACTGCTCCAGCTTCTCAGAACAGAGTGGTTTATGGGCCAACCTGATCGTGAAAAAAGAGACAACACAAGTTGACTAACTGGATTGTAGCCCGAAATTCCATATACCTTTATTCCCAAGACGGCTGAGGTGGAAGAGTGAGTGAAAATTACAGAAAGATTGTCCTAGCCAGGTGGCACAGGACACTGAGCCACCTAATGGAGTAAGTCCATTTTTTAAACTCCAGGAAAATTGTAGGGCAGTGGTACAAAAGACTTGCTGTAGGGTCTAGGACTAAACAAGTAGAATTAGACGTCTGAGTCCAGGTAGAGGGAAGCCTGGACCTCAGTCCCCTATTAGGGAACCCTTGTTAGGACACTTGCTAAACAGGAGTGGAGTGAATGAGGCTTGAACATTGAAAACCTGAGTCTGTTTATTGAGTTTTGTTTTGAAGACTACATTCTAGATTAAATGACCAGGAAACAGAGATGGGTGGAATGGTGCTGGAACTAAAGGGATGAGAAGAAGGAGGGGAAGGAAAAAGTAGAAAATAGAACTGGGACTCACCAGTAGTCAATTCCTTCCTTATCCAGGATCTTCTTGGCACACATTTTGTCGTCAGTGAGGTCATCATCCAGGAACTCTGGCAGGGGTTACAGGGAAAGGAAAGAGAGATCTAAGTATTACCTAGAAAGGTAATGAGTTTCCCTCTTCTCTGGATCTAGTAGGTCTGGTCCTCTCTGAACTGGAAGCTTATGCCTGTTGCCTTTCTATACGAGAAAGCTAATACGGTAATGCCTGCCCCTTGGTAGGGGCTCCCTTCGCTTCTCTGGGGCCTCTCCAAAGGAATTATCAGTCTTATCAACTGACTTACTCTAAAAAGGTAAGGTCTCAGTTTTCAAGATTCCCAAACAACTCAGATCATCTATTCGTGAACTTCAAGGGACTGTCTGGGGATTTAGTGATAGGAAAAACTCTAACAGCCTCTTAGTCAGTATGGTCAATTCAAATCCCACAGTCACTGTGGAGTTCAAGGCAGTGAAGCCAGAAGTGTGCCTGACACCAAAAAGATTATCCCAGGAGTAGGCTCCAGCGGGGGGGAAACCCACAAGAACAGGGTGGAAGAGGTTACTCACTGTCACAGGAGATGTCGCAGATGTTCCTTGACTGAAGGTTCTCATTGTCTCTGCACCAAATTTTATTGTTGATCTGGAAGAGTCCATATTCTCTGTTGCCATTGTTAGAAACTACAGTTTCTGTGTCATAACCGCTCATGTGAAATATGATACAGATCCCTGAAGGAAAGATTAAAAGGAGGTATCACAAGGGTGTCCGTGCACAGCATAAAAGAGGAGCTGCATCCCCAGACAGAAAAAGGCTCCCCAGCCCATCTCCAAATATGGCAAACCACAGAACATCTTGATGAGACAGAGTTCCAAAAGGGATCAGACAATGGGAGAGAGGAAAGACAGGTGAACAAATGTAATAAAAGAGTAAACAGATAAGCAGAGAAGATAAGAGGATTATTAGGTAATTGAATTAAAAGTAGAGAAGCAAAGAGGAGGAAAAGAGGGTGGAAGAGAGAAGAGGATGAAATATGGAGCAAAGCAAGATACCAGCAAACTTACATTCAGCCAGAGTGATGCCTCCGTGGCCATTCATGTCTTTCAGCTCGTCGGACAGCTTACATTTTGTAAATTGTTTGGCCTGGATGGTAGGGAACAGGATGCCCACCAGGAGCAGAGAGACCAAGGACATCATTTTGGCTGCCCCCAAGATCCTGAAATGGAGACACCACACAGCTTCACCTCCTTTTATTCATGGAGAAATGCCCTGGCATCAAGCCCGACAACTAGGAAGAGGATGAAGAGAGACTGGTCAAGCCAACAAAGAAACACTGAGCCTGCCAGCTTCCTTCCATAACTTCACCCCATTTTTCCTTTCCCTCCTAGAATCTCTAGTCCATACCGGGTATATTTCCCTGTTCAGAGAGCGTTACAAGCATGATCCTGTTTCCCATTTGGCTTTGTCTATATCTTTGCTTCTTGTAGGGTTGGTTCTAGGAAGCAGGATGTCCCCAGCCTACTTCAGGAACAAAGGAAGCCTCAGGGGTAATATAAGTGAAGCAATCAGAAAATACAAAAAGGGTTCATGGCCAACTCCCCCTTCTCCTGAGAGACAAACAGAATATGGGAAAGGAGTGTATGTCATCACATGTCGCAGTCCCAGGATCAGAGCTGGCACTTGCCCAGTCAACCAGGCATGAATCAAAGCCCAGGAAGAGTCACTGGATATTTTGGTTCAGATATAGGGCAGAGGGCTCAGGAATAGGAATAGAATATGGCCACACAGACTATAAAAATCAGACATAACTTGGATCCAAAGACTTTCTACTTCACCAGAACAGAGAACTGGAAAAGTGTGCATGACAGGATCTATGAGCTATTATCAGGCTTCCCACCCGCAACCACCACTACCACTAACTAGCCAGTTACTACACTGTAAATCTAAAAACTAATAACTTGTAAAAGATTTGTTCATAAATAAACTTGTGGATAGCCTCAGAATTGGCCACAGAAGGTTCAAAAGAGAGTGACCCAAGCCAGTGGGAAGATCGGGCTTTAAGCACTTCAAGATTGGAGTAGTTTATCTCTAGAGCCTATAAGACAAGATTCCGGATCTGAGCTTTAAGATCAGTATCCTTGAGCAGTAGAGTTGAGATACTAGTGCTGAATGAGTCCTTCCACTTGGTAGCATCAAGCTTCGTGTTATGGTGCCAATAGCTGGTAGCTTCCTTCATGCCAGGGCTCATTCTCTCTGGCCCCAAACTTTAAACCTGATTTCTTATATTGCATTGGGTGTCCATCCCAACCAAAATGTCACCAGGAAAAGAGAATTGCTAACCTCAAGGGTGTTTAAAGGAAAGGGAAATAAGAATTACTCCGGTTCCTAGTCACCCCAAAAAAAGATTTTTGACAAGAGACAAAAAGCGTGATATAAACAAGATTTTTATTGGTGAAGTAAAAAAAGAACAGTGAAAGATAGGACACTCCTGAGAATTGGGAGCAGGCCAATCCAAGAGAGGATAAATGGCACTGTTCCTTTGTTTTTCCTGTTTTTATATCCTGGTTTCGTGATTGATTGATTGATTGACAGCTCAGGTTCCCTGTGCTCTGGTTAATTGACAGCTCAGGTTCCTTGTGTTCTGGGTTGTTCCTTTCCCCTTCCTCTCCCCCTGCCCAGAGCTCACCTCTATGTAACTGCCTAACAAAAGGATTTAAGACTTCCAAACTGAAGGTATTCCAAACTGTTATAGCATACCACCCTTCAGAATCAGGGCAAACTCCTCTCAGTTTTACCCCATGTCCTATACCATGGATTACCAGTATATGCAGGTGTGGAGGATCATGGTGTGCCAAGAGAGATGAGCAGAGAGTCCTGATAACAAACAGATCCATATCCAGAAACAGCAAAAGTGCTGCCACTGCATTTCTGCTTCCTTCCACCCAGAGGCATTGGAGGAGCATGTGAAGGACAGGAAAAGGAATTCTATCACACCAAGCAAGTATGGTTGAAAATATGGCTGGGAGTGAGAAGATGACCTTGAACCCTGTGGGAGGGGGACAGATAAGAAAGCAAGTCCTGAGGATTAGTCCTTCCAACAGTGGAGTCTGGTATAAAATGTCTCCTGCCCCGGGCTGTTGACTAAGTACCTGTGATAGAATAAAATGGTGGGCCGGGACAGCGGGAATCACAGGGGCTTTCTTGTGCTTCCAGCCCAGTCAAGACTAATGGCAGCAGTCTGTTTGCCTATCATGTAGTTGTGTCCTTCCCTGAAGCAGTATCGAGGTCAGGAGTCACAGCTAAGTGCAAAAAGAAAATAATGTGCCTCAGGCAAGAGGAACCCATTATTTCCTAGAAATATTTATCAAATAGCATATCTGGGGGCATCTAGTACAGAAGATAGATGTCTAATGGGAACAATTACGACATTTGGAGAAAGATGTCCATTCTTGGAGGTGGACCAAAGAAGAACAACAATGATCTCAGCACTGAAAGAGGAAGTGTATGGAAAGACGGGACGAAGGAAAACGCCTGCCAAAAGCTCCCTTTCCAGAGAGGTAGGGGACTCTGCATGCGGGCCAGGATCTGAACTGAGGAAGTGAAGAGGCACTTACAACACACTGGATTTTTCAGAAATACACTACGAAGCTATGCTCATTCCCTCCAATGCTGTCTGTGGTAAAAAAAAAAAAAAAAAAAAAAAAAAGAAAATCAGGATTTATCAAATCAGCTTTTTCAAACCAGTCCTCTCTGGCGGATTTCTAGAGGTTAAGGAATTAGAACCATCTGCCTCAAAGCACATTTGGCAGTAGTCATCCGAAACTGTAGATGAGTGGTGATTTACAGAGAGAGCCCGGGACTACCGTTTGGAAGGAACACCCCAAGAATCACAATAATACTGCTCTTTAGGGGAGGGTATAGCTCTGTGGCAGAGCGCACGCCTAGCATTCATGGGGTCCTGGGTTCAATCCCCAGTATCTCCATTAAAAAAAAAAAAAAAGTATACAAACCCAATTACCTCCCTGGCAAATAAACTAAACAATAAAAATAAAATATAAAAAAATAATAATATTGATCGTTACTTTTTTTATTGTTACTTTTTACAGTTAATATTCTCGCCTTGTTCTGCTTCCTCCCATAATCCAGGTAAATTATCACTAAGTGGACAACAAAGCTAGATCTTGGACTTGTAACCTAAATTCAGACCAATTCTTAAATGAATTAGAGTTATTTAAAGCAAATAAAACTTAGGGAGGAAGTGCTTTTTATCGGTGCTTTGCTTTCCTTTGCTTTTTTTTTTTTCCCCTTGGTTGCTTTTGCAAAATCACCTAGCACCACGAATTTGCATTCCATATCTACACCAAAGGCCTGCTCACAATTTGTATAGGACTATTTTGAATTGTCATATTTGCATTACTATTTTTATAACTGCTTTCATGCTTAAATGAACTATTGATTGATTTTTGTGAACTGACAGTAGTATCAACAAAATGTGCAAATATACAAATGTAAATCATAACACAATTTGAAAATATACTAATGAAAACAAATTATACCTTTTAAACTGAATATTAGCTAAAACATTGATATGCATGTAATTATTAAGAATGTAAAGAAATTTCCATGCAAATCATAATAGATTTTTATTTTTAACTTATGAAATGTTTGTTTTAAAATGAACACATTATATAACACTTATTTTATATAATTTTACATCAGCACCTTTGATAGAATCATACACCCTATTTTTTGTTAAGGTGGTACCTTTTTTCCTTTTCTTTTTGGATTGACTGCCCTCTCCCTCTCCTCATTTTCTCCTGCCACACATTGTAGCATTAACACATATTAATGGTCCACCATACATCCATCAATATTTTTATCAATTATTATATTTATATACATATGTATTGTTTTGCTAGTCATTTTTCAAAATTTTATCCATCTGAAATTCTATGTGGGTTCCCTCTTCTGCTCAACTTGTCGTATTTGTCTGTTCTAACACAAATACCTTATTGATTTCATTGCAGTGGATTTTTGATCTGTTTTAATACCTGGTATGACAAGTCTTCCTTGTTATTTTCTACTTTTTAGAAAACTAATCAAACTTTTTATTTTCAAAAAGAATTCAAACCTACATAAAGTAGTAAAAATATTGTAACTCACATATACCCTTCACACAGACCCACTGTCAACCATTTCGCCACATTTGTGGGTTCTCTCTCAAGTTTTTTTCCAGCTTTATTGAGATGTAGTTAACGTACAGCATTGTATAAGTTTAAGGTGTCCAACGTAATGATTTGGTACACATATGTATTGTGGAATGATTACCAAAATAAAGTCAGTTAACACCTCCATTCCTCACATAGTTACCACTTCTGTGTGTGTGTGTGTGGTGAGAAAGTTAAAGGTTTACTCCTGTAGCAACTTTCAAGTGTGTAATACAGTATTGTTAACTTTAATCACCATGCTGTATGTTGCTGTATGTTAGATCCCCAGAACTTATTCATCTTATAATTGGAAGTCTGTACCCTTTGACAGATATCTCCCTATTTCCCCACTCCCTAATCCCTGGCAACCACTATTCTACTGTTTCTGTAAATTTAGTGTTTTTAGGTTCCACATAGGAATAAGCATACAGTAAGTGTCTTTCTGTCTGCCTTCTTTCATTTAGCATAATGCCATCAAGTTCCATCCATGTTGCAAGTGGCAAGATTTCCTTCCTTTTAAAGGCTGAATAGTAATCCAGAGGGTATATCAACATTATTTTTTATTGTAATAAGCTATGCAGCTTATATTCTGCAAACTTTCTTAAAATAGGATTCTTCAAGGATTTTTATCACTTCAAGTCATACCATTTAAGTCCTTAATCCATTTTGAATTAATATTTTTGATTACTGTAAGATAGTCCAATTCACATTCTTTTGAATATAAATATCCAGTTTTTCCCAGCACAATTTATTAAAGACACTATCATTTCTCCATTGAGCAATCTTGACTCCCTTGTCAAAGATTAGTTCACTGTATATGCATAGGTTTATATTTGAGTCTTCTATTCTGTTCCATTGGTCTACGTATCTGTTTTTATACTAGTACCATACTGTCTTGATTATTTTAGCCTTATAACATAGTTTGAAATAAGGAAGCGTGATTCCTCCAGCTTTGCTGTTTCTCAGAATTGCTTTGGCTATTTGGAGGCTTCTGTGATTCAACACAAATTTTAGCATTGTTTTGTCTATCTAAAGTAGACATTTTAGAAATAGACATTTTATGAAAAATGCCATTGAATATTGATAGAGATTGCATTGAATCTGCAGATGACTTCGGGTAGTATAGATTTTTTTTCAGGGTATGAACATTTTAATTTATTCTTTTATTGAAGAGCAGTTGACTTATAACATTATACTAGTTTCAGGTGTAAAACATAGTAATTGATATTTTATAGGTTATACTCCATTTAAAGTTATTATAAAACATTGACTATATTCTCTGTGCTGTACATTACATCCTTGAAGCTTATTTATTTTTCATCTAGTACTTTATACTTCTTAATTCCTTCACGTATTTTGCCCTTCTCCCCACCTCATCCCCCTCTGGTAACCTCCAGTTTGCTCTCTGTATGTGAATCTGTTTCTGTTTTGTTATATTTGTTCATTTGTTTTATTTTATATATTCCACATATAAGTGATAACATACAGTATTTGTCATCTCTGTCTGGACTTACTTCAATAAGATCCATCCATGTTGTTGCAAATAGCAAAATTTCATTCATCTTTATAGCTGAGTAATATTCCATTGTGAATATATATATATATATATATGCCACATCAACTTCATCCATTCATCTGTTGATGGGCACTTAGGGTGCTTCTATACCTTAGGTATTGTAAATAATGCTGCTATGAACATTGGGGTGCATATATCTTTTCAAATTAGTTTTTTTCATTTTCTTCAGATAATACCCAGGAGTAGAATTGCTGGATCACATGGTAATTGTTTTTAATTTTTTGAGGAAACTCCATACTGTTTTCCATAGTGGCTGTGCCAATTTATATTCTCACCAACAGAGCACAGGGGTTCCCTTTTCTCCACATCCTCACCAACACCTGTTATTTCTTGTCCTTTTGATGGTAGCCATTCTGACAGGTGTGAAGTGATGTCTCACTGTGGTTTTGATTTGCATTTCCCTGATGACTGGTGATGCTGAGTATCTTTTCATGTGCCTGTTGGCTATCTGTATGTCTTCTTAGAAAAAATCCCTATTCCTCTCCTCTGCCCATTTTTTAATTAAGTTTTTGTTTGTTTGTTTTTCTATTGAGTTGTATGAGTTTTTAAAATATTTTAGATATTAATTCCTTATTGGACCTACTATTTGCAAATATCTTCTCCCATTTGGTAGATGTCCTTTTCATTTTGTGGATGGTTTCCTTCACTGTGCAAAATCTTTTAAGTTTGATTATAACCCATTTGTTTATTGTTGCTTTTGTTTCCTTTGCCTGAGGTGACAGATCCAAAGAAATAAGACCAACTAAGACCAATGCCAACAACATATTCCCTGTGTTTTCTTCTAGGAGTTTTACAGTTTCAGGTCTAAAATTTAGGTCTTTAACCTATTTTGAATTTGTTTTTATATACCATGTGAGAAAATGTTCTAGTTTTCTTCTTTTACATATAGCTGCCCAGTTTCCCCAACACCACTTAGTGAAAAGACTGGTTTTTTCCCCACTGTATATTCTTTTTTTTTTTTTTAACATTTTTTATTGATTTATAATCATTTTACAATGTTCTGTCAAATTCCAGTGTTCAGCACAATTTTTCAGTTATTCATGGACATATACACACTCATTGTCACATTTTTTTCTCTGTGAGTTATCATAACATTTTGTGTATATTTCCCTGTGCTATACAGTGTAGTCTATTCTACAATTTTGAAATCCCAGTCTATCCCTTCCCACCCTCCACCCCCCTGGTAACCACAAGTCTGTATTCTCTGTCTGTGAGTCTATTTCTGTCCTTTATTTACGCTTTGTTTTTGTTTGTTTGTTTGTTTTTGTTTTTGTTTTTTAGATTCCACATATGAGCGATCTCATATGGTATTTTTCTTTCTCTCTCTGGCCTACCTCACTTAGAATGACATTCTCCAGGAGCATCCATGTTGCTGCAAATGGCATTATGTTGTCGGTTTTTATGGCTGAGTAGTATTCCATTGTATAAATATACCACCATTTCTTTATCCAGTCACCTGTTGATGGACATTTAGGCTGTTTCCATGTTTTGGCTATTGTAAATAGTGCTGCTATGAACATTGGGGTGCAGGTGTCATCCTGAAGTAGATTTCCTTCTGGATACAAGTCCAGGAGTGGGATTCCTGGGTCATATGGTAAGTCTATTCCTAGTCTTTTGAGGAATCTCCACACTGTTTTCCATAGTGGCTGCACCAAACTGCATTCCCACCAGCAGTGTAGGAGGGTTCCCCTTTCTCCACAGCCCCTCCAGCATTTGTCATTTGTGGATTTTTGAATGACGGCCATTCTGACTGGTGTGAGGTGATACCTCATTGTAGTTTTGATTTGCATTTCTCTGATAATTAGTGATATTGAGCATTTTTTCATGTGCTTTTTGATCATTTGTATGTCTTCCTTGGAGAATTGCTTGTTTAGGTCTTCTGCCCATTTTTGGATTGGGTTGTTTATTTTTTTCTTATTGAGTCGTATGAGCTGCTTATATATTCTGGAGATCAAGCCTTTGTCGGTTTCACTTGCAAAAATTTTCTCCCATTCCGTAGGTTTTCTTCTTGTTTTATTTCTGGTTTCCTTTGCTGTGCAGAAGCTTGTAAGTTTCACTAGGTCCCATTTGTTTATTCTTGCTTTTATTTCTACTAGGAGAAAATTTTTTAAATGTATGTCAGATAATGTTTTGCCTATGTTTTCCTCTAGGAGGTTTATTGTATCTTGTCTTATGTTTAAGTCTTTAATCCATTTTGAGTTGATTTTTGTATATGGTGTAAGGGAGTGTTCTAGCTTCATTGTTTTACATGCTGCTGTCCAGTTTTCCCAACACCATTTGCTGAAGAGACTGTCTTTATTCCAATGTATATTCTTGCCTCCTTTGTCAAAGATGAGTTGACCAAAAGTTTGTGGGTTCATTTCTGGGCTCTCTATTCTGTTCCATTGGTCTATATGTCTGTTTTGGTACCAATACCATGCTGTCTTGATGACTGTAGCTCTATAGTATTGTCTGAAGTCTGGGAGAGTTATTCCTCCAGCCTCTTTCTTTCTCTTCAGTAATGCTTTGGCAATTCTAGGTCTTTGATGGTTCCATATGAATTTTATTATGATTTTTTCTAGTTCTGTGAAATATGTCCTGGGTAATTGGATAGGGATTGCATTAAATCTGTAGATTGCCTTGGGCAGTGTGACCATTTTAACAATATTGATTCTTCCAATCCAAGAGTATGGAATATCTTTCCATTTTTTAAAGTCTTCTTTAATTTCCTTCATCAATGGTTTATAGTTTTCTGTGTATAATTCTTTCACCTCCTTGGTTTGATTTATTCCCAGATATTTTATTACTTTGGGTGCTATTTTAAAGGGGATTGTTTCTTTACTTTCTTCTTCTGTTGATTTATCGTTAGTGTAAAGAAATGCAACTGATTTTTGAACGTTAATTTTATAACCTGCTACCTTGCTGAATTCTTCAATCAGCTCTAGTAGCTTTCGTGTGGACCTTTTAGGGTTTTCTATATATAGTAACATGTCATCAGCATATAATGACACTTTTACCTCTTCTTTTCCAATTTGGATCCCTTTTATTTCTTTCTCTTGCCTGACTGCTGTGGCTAGGACTTCCAGGACTATGTTGAATAGGAGTGGTGATAGTGGGCATCCTTGTCTTGTCCCAGATTTTAGTGGGAAGCTTTTGAGTTTTTCACCGTTGAGTACTATGCTGGCTGTAGGTTTGTCATATATAGCTTTTATTATGTTGAGATATGTTCCCTCTATACCCACTTTGGCGAGAGTTTTTATCATAAATGGGTGTTGAATTTTATCAAGTGCTTTTTCTGCATCGATTGAGATGATCATGTGGTTTTTGTCCTTTCTCTTGTTGATGTGATGTATTACACTGATTGATTTGCGTATGTTGAACCAGCCTTGTGTCCCTGGGATGAACCCCACTTGGTCATGATGTATAATCTTTTTTATGTGTTGTTGGATTCTATTTGCTAAAATTTTGGTGAGGATTTTGGCGTCTATGTTCATCAGTGATATTGGCCTATAATTCTCTTTTTTTGTGGTGTCTTTGCCTGGTTTTGGTATCAGGGTGATGGTGGCTTCATAGAATGAGTTTGGGAGTATTCCCTCCTTTTCAATCGTCTGGAAGAGTTTGAGAAGGACTGGTATGAGTTCTTCTTTGTATGTTTGGTAGAATTCCCCGGTGAAGCCGTCCAGTCCTGGACTTTTATTTGTAGGGAGGTTTTTAATTGCTGTTTCTATTTCCTTTCTAGTGATCGGATTGTTCAAGTGTTCAGATTCTTCTTGATTCAGTTTTGGTGGACAGTATGTTTCCAGAAACTTGTCCATCTCCTCTAGGTTATCCAGTTTGGTTCCATATAGTTTTTCATAATATTCTCGTATGATATTCTGTATTTCTATTTTGTTTGTTGTAATTTCTCCATTTTCCTTTCTTATTTTGCTAATTTGTGCTCTCTCTTTTTTCTTCTTTGTGAGTTTGGCCAGAGGTTTGTCGATTTTATTTACTTTTTCAAAAAAACAGCTTTTGGTTTGGTTGATTTTTTCTATGGTCTTGTTAATCTCTATTGTATTTAATTCCTCTCTGATCTTTATTATTTCCTTCCTTCTGCTGCTTTTTGGGGCTTTTTGTTCTTCTTTTTCTAATTCATTCAGGTGGTGGGTTAAATTGTTTATTTGAGATTGTTCTTCTTTTTTGAGGAAGGCCTGTATCGCTATAAACTTCCCTCTTAGCACTGCCTTTGCTATGTCCCATAGGTTTTGAGTGGTTGTGCTTTCATTATCATTTGTCTCAAGGTATTTTTTAATTTCAGCTTTGATTTCCTCATTGATCCATTGTTTTTTCAATAACATATTGTTTAATCTCCATGCTTTCCTTTTTTTCTCCTTTGTTTCTCTGTTGTTGATTTCCAGTTTCATGGCATTGTGGTCAGTAAAGATGCTTGAGATAATTTCTATCTTCTTAAAATTGTTGAGGTTTCCCACTGTATATTCTTGCCTCCTTTGCCCTAGGTTAATTGATGATGTGTTATGGGGAGGCCTATACTTCTGGGGTCTCTATTCTGTTCCATTGATCTATATGTGTTTTCTTGTGTCAGTCCCATACTACTTTGATTACTGTAGCTTTTTAGCAGTGTGAAGTCAGGGAGTAGTATAGCTGTTTTAACAATATGAACTCTTCCAGTCCATGAACATGGGCTATCTTTCTGTTTATTTGTGTTTTCTTCAATTTCTTTCATCAGTTTCTCATAATTTTCAGTGTATAGGTCTTTCACCTCCTTGGTTTAATTAATTTCTAATAATTTAATGGCTTTGATGCTTTTATAAATGGAATGGAATGTGACACTTTTTGTTTTTGATGTGAATGAGGTATTTTGTTTTTGTCATGTGAGTGCCGTAAATAGTACAGATTTTTGTATGTTGATTTTGTGTCCTGCAACTTTACTGAATTCATTTACTAGTTCTAACAGCCTTTTGGTAGAATCATTAGGATTTTCTATGTATAAGAACATATCATCTGCAAACAGAGACAGTTTTACTTTTTCCTTCCTGATTTGAATACCTTTTTTTCTTTCATGCCTAACTGCTCTAGCTAGGACTCCTAGTACTAACTATGTTGAACAGGAGTCGTGACAGTGGGCACCCTTGTCTTGTTCCTGATGTAAGAGGAAAAGCTTTCAAGCCTTCTCCACTGAGTATAATGTTAGCTGTGGGCTTGTTGTATATGACCTTTATTATGTGACATATGTTCCTTCTGTATCCTACATATTCTTAAATTCTTATTATACTATTCTTCTTTTTCAAAATATGCCTAACTTTTCTAATCTATTTTTTATAAAAATTTTAACATATTTTATCTAATTGCCACCAAAGATCTGTTAACATTTAAAGTAGGACTGTGTATATTATACATAATAATAATTTTAAAGTCAATTTTCATGATGTTAAAACTTTAATCTCGGGATATATGTATTTTTCTTTTACTCACATCTTATTTTACATATTTCGGTAAGGTTTTATGTTGCTCTCCATACAGATCCGGTGCCTTTTTAATTAAATTTATTCCTAAATATATGACACTTTTTTGTTTATATAAATGAGATATTTTCCCTTTTCCATTTCTAGTCATTTATAAATAGTACAGAGAACAAATACTTTTTTGTAACTATATCTTCTACATGGCCACCTTACAAAAATATCTTATAAATTCTAGTATTTTTTTTTCACTAATGTTTCAGGGTTTCTAATCATATAATCACATCATCTCCAAAAGTGATGATAAATTTTCTTTTAGTTCTTTGGCTTTTAGCAGAGAGAACTATCAGAAAAGCTGTCTACCTCTGTCATGGCTCAGGGCATAGAATAATTAACAACAACAATAATTGTAATGGTCCCTCCTGAGAATATAAAACCATTGTCCTGTTCTCACTCAGGTTTAAAGTTCGTGTTTACCTATCCACATCTAATCAAGGATGGACTGTAGTGGATGGTATGGTGCAGAGACCAGATTCCCTCCACCCCTTGCAGATGAAAACACTCACTCCTCCAGCTGCGAGGAGGGTTATCTGCAGGCAGGTGGCAGAATCTGTCTCTGAGAATCACCCTCGGGAGAAGGGAGCCCCTTTGCCTCAGGAGGGAACGACTCTGCAGGGCCACTGAGCTTCTTGTGAGATTAACTGAGCACTTTGTTGTGACTGCACCACAGTTTAACCTGTTGCTCTGACCAATCCTACCTCCTTCAGCTTCCCACCTTCCCCTCCACACACAGGTGCTGATTTCAAAAGCACTCTCCAATAAACTTCCTGCGCACCAACCTCCATCTCAGAATCTGTTTCCCAGGGAACATGACCTTTAACAAAAGATAATAATACCAACATCCAGTGTGTGGGGTTAAATGTTCAAAACTAAAATTATTGAAAATAGGAACATGTAAGTCAGACAATACTTAGAGTAAAAATTTCCTAAGGCCGTGTATTGTACAAGAGAATGGTTGAGATATTAACTAACTTTATTAAGAATATATTACTAAAACTTTCAGGTCAACTAGTAAAAGAATATAGATATAATATATAAGTTCCTAACCCATACAGAAACAGAATAGAGTAAGAATTAACAGTCCTGCAAATCTCGAACTCCCAAATCCACATAAAGTAGATAAACAACAAGTTCATACTGGGAAGAACAACAGGGAACTATATTCAATACCTTGTAGTAACTCATGGTGAAAAAGAATATGAAAATGAATATATGTATGTTCATGTATGGCTGAGGCATTATGCTGTACACCAGAAATTGACACAACATTGTAAACTGACTATGCTTCAATAAAAAATACACACACACACACACACACAGAAAAAAAAGAATTAACAGTCCTGGGTTCGATCCCCAGCGCCTCTATTAAAATAAATAAATTAAAATAAATAAACCTAATTGCCTCCCCCCCAAAAAAGAAAAAAATTAGACTGGACCTCATATATCTCCCACTCTGTATGAATTCCAATAGTTACTCAATTTATACTTCTAGTAATATTCAGCTAAAGTCTTGTGGGGATCCCTGTACAGGTTTCTAGAATTGTTTCTCTGTACATCTCCCCCGTCCTCTGCCCACAGATTCGAACAATCTCTACCTTCTCAAACTCTGATCTCTGTCTCTTTAACTCAGCAAGGAAATCATGCCCTTCCTAGATTTTGGGTGTAGAAACTGTGTGAAGGCGGAAAGCTGAGGTGGTGGCAGGCTCACCTCAATTTTTTCCCTTCTCTCAGGGGCTGCAGTCCTGTACTGTATGTTTTCTAATAGCTGAAAGCAGATACTTCATCCATTATGTAGTTGTGTCCATCAGGAGAGCTAACCTGCAACAGTTAACTCCTCAATAGGTAGGAACTGAAGACACTTATCCTCACTTCTAATTTTCTACAACCTTGTCTGTCCTCTAAATTCTAGCTCATATTCCACCTTTGCCATTAATTTCCCTTATTTCTTTCTCTGTAATCTCAGTAAACTAGCTCTTTTGTGGCAGGTATCATATTCCCTATTGTACCATAATTATCTATGGGAAAATCGTGTGTCTTGATCATCCAATAATGCCCAACATGTTGTGAGGTTCAAAATATGTATGTTAAATAGTACCCAGAATATATTAACTTCTTATCAGTGGATATGTAAGAAGAAGATAAATGACCTCCCATTTAGTGGAAGGTTGAAATATAAATGATCTATACATTTGGTCTATATACAGACTCAAAGCTTCCGTGCAAAAGTGGTTGGGCAAATTCTGCTACACCTACATACTGAACGTTATATGATCAGTTTAAATAGAGGTACATATATAAAATGATTACAATAAAATATTAGGTGAAGTACCGGGATTTAAATTGTATATATGATGACAATTACAACTATGTAAAGAACAAAAAAACTGGAAGGAAATAAAATTTTAAGTAATGGAGTTATTTTAACGTGAATGTGCTGTTCACATGTTTTTATTGCCATGATCCAAAGTTAGTTTTGAAAGGCGGTTGGCCTGGCTATCTAATTACCTTCATGAAGAATAACATAGGATGATCAGTTATTCCAAAAGTCAAACTTTACTTTTATTAAATATCCTCCAACATTTTACTGGGTTAAACTAACAGCCTTATTGAGAATATTAGTTCATGTGGTCGCAACAAGTTTATCCTGCAAGGTTCACCAGAAGTTTTACTGCTCACAGTGAGGTATTATAGAAGGGCTTTATTGAGACTTCGTTAATGACTGAGACCATTGTTTGATAACACCCACTTCATATTTTTTCCAGGATGAAATTTTGACAATCAATAGGAGCCAAGTTAGGGTACATTTTATGAATGTCTGTATATCTGTGTGTCTGTTCCACAATACTTAAAATTAGGAGGTAGCAAGCATCTGAAGATAACAACTTAATCATATTTCCAGGCCAACCCATCACCGTTTTCTTCTTTTTCTTAATACCTTCTATTTACCCTTCTCCTCTATTATCCAAAGGCAAAACTGTGGAATGTCAGATTTAAATTTTGGCTTCACCACTTACTAATTTTATGATCCTGGACAATGTACTTGATCTCTCTATGCTATAGTTGCCTGGTGTATGTAAATTGTAGATAATGATAATAACTACCTTCTACGATTCTTGTGAGGCTTCAACGAGATCATTTTGTAAAACTCTTATCAAACTGCCCAGCACATAGAGATATTCACTAAATAGTTTCCTTTTGTATCGTTATTTTGCTATCTGGTCTTACTACATCCTCCTTTATATATTCTCTCTATTCATTCTTTTTTCTCCTTTCCATATTCTTTTTCATTATAGGTTATCACAAGTTACTGACTATAGTTCCCTGTGCTATACAGTTGGACTTTGTTGTTTATCTATTTTATATATATTATTATCTGCAAATCTCGAACTCCCAATTTATCCCTTCCCACCATCTTTCCCCTGTGGTAACAATACATTTGTTTTCTGTGTCTGTGAGTCTGTTTTGTTTTGTAAATAAGTTCACTTGTGTCTTTTTTTTTTAAGATTCCACATATAAGTGGTATCATATGGTATTTTTTTTTAATTGAAGTACCATGAGTTACAATGCATCAGTTCCTGGTGTACAGCACAATGTCCAAGTCATGCATATACATACGTGTGTTCATTTTCAAATTTTTTTCATTAAAGGTTATTACAAGAATCATACGGTACTTTTCTTTCTCTTTCTGGCTTACTTCACTTAGAATGATGAACTCCAGGTCCATCCATGTTGCTGCAAATGGCTGGCTCACAGGACGAGTCTATTTTCAGTTTTTTAAGGAATCCCCATACTGTTTTCCATAATGGCTGGCACCAAATCTCCATTCATTCTTGATGCTTATATCAGTTAGTTGGGATGATGGATACAAGAAGCTGGTCCTTTGAAAATGAATTTTCTCCCAGGCAGGATTTCTGCATTCAGGAAAGCCAGCTCTGGGTGAAAGAGGAGTCTGATCAGGGTAATACAGACTCATCGTCAAAGCATGGGGAACAAAGTAGTCCAGATAACTCTACTAACCAAATTTTGCTTTGTTTGCTGCTATATACCTAGAGTCTAGAACAGTGCCTGACACGCTGTAAATACTTGATAAGTATTTCTTGAATGAATTAATGTCAGGACACAGTGTTATACAAAAACATAATCTAATATCTAGAAAACGGCATATAGACCCTTCATTTCCACTTTAAACTCACAGATAACATTCCAGGAAAAAAAAAAACTGACGTTAAACTTTTAAACACAAGTTGGATATTTTTGACTATTATCATAAATTCTAAGTTTATAATAAACACTGGATTTCCTTTCTACCTAGAAAAGGCTCTTATTCTCATCTTTCTCACTGCCCCCCCCCCCCTTTACACATCCCAAGACCTAGGCAGCCATATTTTATTCTCAGCTACTCCCTCAGAGACAGTCTGCCCCTTACTCTTTGCAGGTCACATTTTCCTCATCCAAGTCTTTCCACTCTGCCTTTCACACGTCAAAGTAAGACACTTGTCCAGTTTCTTCCAGGAAGAGCCATCCTAGTCTGTTACTAGGAAAATCCAACCCCCGCTGTGACCCTGTGCTGTCCGCCTTCTGGCCGAGGTCTGCTCTCTGCTTTCCTGTGGAAGGAACTCAGTGCTTTGCTCTTGCAGCAGGGTGGCTTCTTTATGTCGTCAGTTAGCTTTACATTGTCATTTACATCGTCATTTAGCTGCGCCTTACTATCTGCCTGCATTCTCTTTAAGGGGACTGACCTGGTTTTATGTACATCTGTGATGTTAAAACCCACCAAACTAAACAGAACTAATCATCTACAGAATTATAAAGCTGTTTCCTCCTGCCTCCTCCCTGTTAAGGGATGAAAGCAGGACCGCAGGTCATAACCCATGCCAGAGTAGAAAGACTGCTAATCTAGCCTTTGAGGTCATACTCTAGATAATCCACCCCAGTGGTACAAGAACAAATCACAGCATACTCACCTTTCACCTTGTTGTTCATTCTGAGTATTGGCTATTTATTAAATAAGTTAATATTTGCTTTATGACTTATAAATTATTAGATAAATATTGATTTTGATCATGGCTATTCTTACATCTTTTCAGTCCCTATTTCATGAGGAAGAGGTCATTAGGTTTGAGTGAAACACCTGGATGTGGTCCCTGATGAACTAAAACATTCCCCTGGAACAAAAACAAAGATGCAGCTCATCCAGGTGACTCTATGCTACATCTCCTCCCTAGGGAGGCTCTTCTTCAACCCCCATAAGGGAAGGAGGCTGTCTTGCTCTAGAAAAGGCAGTAGTGACCAGAGCAGCACGTACAGAATGGAGACAACAGTCTTCTGTGAGTACGCTGGGGTAGGAAGAAGCCAATAACATGGAGCTTTCAGAGGAGAGAAGCAGAAAGTCCACAGAGCTGTAGGCTGGCAGGAGAGTTTAGTCCAGGGGTAAGACAACCAGGAGAAAAGGAGTTAACTCCAAGCCCAAAGCTGGTCAGTCCACTCTCTACTGAATCTGCACACCTAGAAATCATCTGGGTCAACACTACTCTTTGTTTACAGAGAGAAGCACCTCTGACCCAACCTAAACAAATTCAGAAGCTTGCCATGTTTTTTTTTTTTAAATGTCTCGCGTTTGTTCCAGGAAGTTCCAATGAATGGGGCCCATATTTGCCAACAAACTTCTGGAGGCTCTAGGAAGCAACTTCATTTCCCCCACTCTGAGCCTCTCCAGTGAGACTTACCTTATTTTCAGATCCCAAAATCATGCTGTAAATAACGATCGTTAGCCCCACAAGAATCACCCTGACGAAACCAGCACAGGTAGGCGGGTGTGGGTTTTCCACCACAACCACCCCCTTGGTCCTTTTTCTGCCCTCTGTGGGCTAGCTATAATCCCTCTTTTTCAATAAGAATTCCTTCAATAATGAAACCAGCTATCATAGTCTTCCATTAGTTTTGTCTTTTCCAGATTAAATATCTCCACATTCTTTGTATGTTCTTCATACTTCACAGCTACTAAGTCCTAATTCATGATAGTCAAAAAAATCTCAAGTCATTTTCACACAGATGGCTACCAAGTTAGGTCTTACCCTTCCTGTACTTTATCAACTGATTGTTAAAGCCTACACGCAGATTTCGTATGTGCCCTTGTTAAATTTCATCTTGTTTTTAGTCTAGCATTCCAAAGGTCAAGCTTATTTTGAATTATAATTCTATCTCCTGTAATATTGGTTTCCCTTCTGTTTCTTATCGTCTGAAGTTCGATGAGCCGTGCACATTTGCTGTGTCTGTCGAAGTCACTGCTAAAATAGGTGAAGAAGACAAGATCTCCAAAACCATCTCCTTTTCACTAGACATCTTTGTCAGACTTTCAGACGGTCATTAATGAATAATTTTGACATACAGTAGCCAAACTAAGAGTATTCTTATTACGCTCACAGTCATCATCTTTTTCTGTGAAGCTTTATGTGAAATTAACATGTCCCTTTCCTACTGCTTTCTCCAGACCTACTAACTTTTAATCTACTAAATTATTAATTCTATCAATAAAAGACATTATGTGATGTTTCACATTGTAATTAACATGAGATAGCTCCTGATGACGTCTCCTTATGAGAATTCCAAACATTCTGTAAAACATCTAAGAATTTTACCAGAACTAAGGTCAAATTCACTTTAGCAAGAGCAATAGTAACTTTTTGGTCATAAGCATTGATACAGAGTCCAGACGTGAAAAGTTCTGGGTCAGTTGACTTGGTTTGTTGGTTTGGTTAGTTTTAGTAGCTTCTTCCCTTTAGTAGCTTCTTCCCTCTGGAATAAACCCAGAGTCTATTCCATTCTCAACTCAAGTCTCTCCATAGCTCTTTAAGAAGTCACCAGTACATAGAAGGCAAAATATGTTCAAAAACATATGAAAGTATTCTATTTGCTCTATGTCTATACCCCTGCTTATGACCAATGTGTATCTGCATGATGTAAGGTCAAAACCAGGACAGGTAGGACCAGGAAAAGAACACAAAGACCCTTTGTTCACGCTGCCATCTGCTCATGTGGACTGTTATCTTTCTTAACTTCAAAAATGAGAAAACGCTATATCATATTGGGCTTTCTGGTTTCTTCACCATAACACACACACACACACGCACGCACGCACGCATACATGCACACGCACACATACATACACACACATACCCCTTCCACCTCCAATCTTAATCATGGTTTCATCTCAGGCTCTGAGTAGCAATATTCCAATATTCCATCAGTTAGGGGAGGACCCAGAGATTCCTTCTCTCTTTCAGTAATCATTTAAGTGCCTCTTTTTCAGAGACTGCAATTTTTCATGGCTATTTACTGTTGAAAAATTATTATAACCAATTTATTTATTCATTCATTCCACAAGTACTTATCAAGGTCTTCCTGTGTGTTTGGTATTATCTTCCTGCTATAAGTGAGAGAAGAAGTCTTATGCCAGGGCAGAAATTTCTAAAGAATCCATAGTTAGGTGAGATAAGTTGAGCATTTGACCTGTATAGGGAATATAGGGGAGGGGAACCAAGAGAAAAAGGCTCCCAACAAACTGATTAGGAAAAGTTTGAACACGGCGTTATCAACAGTCACCAGGCCACTTGTCCAAGGAAAAAGAATAGTTTCCCAGGAGAGTGGGATATAAGTTAATTCAGATCTTTCTATACGGCATCTCTCATAGAGTAGGTGGTATATACTGCTTATCAGGATTTCTTAGTCTCATTTTCTTGGAAAAAGGAAATAGTGTGAGATGAGTGGCTGTTCCAGGAATGGGCATGACCTCAGAGCAGGACCACCTCCCCAGGAAGTCATGGACACCCTTCCAGAAGAGTTTACCAGATATGGTTCTCCTGTTCATGCTCAGCCAGGATTGTCAGGTAAATAGCTCTTGATGATTGGAAAAGCCCTATACTGTTCTCTGGTACTCACATTTCTATCACTCAGAAAGGATTTGGGAAAGCACCATAGGACAGTAGACCATGTAGGAGCTTTGGAGTCAAGCAAACCTGGGTTCAAATCATGACTCGACCATCGTGATCTTTAATAATTGGCTTGAATTCACTGAGTCTCAGTTTCTCTTCTATAAATAGGAGACAACAAAGCCTGGCTCCAGTGCTTGCTGTGATGAACAAACGAATAAGCCAAGCATGGTGTGTGGTCATAATCCTATCTTGGTTAATATTGCCTTCTTCTATTCTCTTGGGCCCAGATCTAGATGAGGAAAGCAGACCAGTAGTGACAGCGAGAACCAGACCACCTGGATAATCCTAGAGGGCTCTGGGGAGCTGCAACACCTGGGCTTCCTCCCCGTCACCCTCTTTCTGGCCATCTATGTGATAATAGTCAGGGGCAACGCCCTCATAGTGTTGGCTGTAGCATCCAGTCAGACTCTCCACACACCCATGTACTTTTTCCTCGGCCCCTTCTCCCTGCTGGAGATTGGCTACACCTCCAACATCGCGCCTCAGCTGTTGCGGAGCTTCCTGGAAGGGAGGGAAACCATCTCGCTGGTCAGCTGTCTGTTCCAGTTCTACCTGTTTGCCTCGCTGGCTGCAGCAGAGTGCCTCCTACTCTCTGCCATGTCCTATGACTGTTACTTGGCCATCTGTCACCCCCTTCACTACCCTGCTCTGATGAGCACCTTGCTGTGTGGCTGCCTGGCTGCTGGAACCTGGTTCTGTGGCTTCTCCTTCTCTGCCTTCATTCTGGCCCTGGCAGCCCATCTGCCCCTCTTCCCTGGCAGCAGGGAGATTGACCACTACTTCTGTGACTTTGCTCCAGTTGTAGGGCTGTTCTGTGGTGATGTGAGGGTCATGTGGGGAGCTGGAGTGAGCATCTCAGGCTTCCTGACACTGGCCCCCTTCCTGTTGATTGTGACATCCTATGCCTTCATCCTACGGACTGTGCTGCCAGTACCTTCAGGTCGTGGAAAGCAGAAAGCCTTCTCCACCTGCTTCTCCCACCTCAGTGCAGTCGGGGTGTTTTATGGCACCCTCATTGTGGTCTACGTAGCCCCAACAGACCACATGGCCCCCTTCCTCCGAAAGGCCTTCTCTGTCCTCTACACTGTGTTCACCCCTATGGTCAACCCCATCATCTACAGCCTCAAGAACCAAGAGGTAAAGGGGGCCCTTCTCAGGCTCTGGGGACAGCTTATCCCAGGACATACCCCACAGAGAGGAATAAGACAACTACTGACTTCTTCCTAGATTCCAGCCTAGCCCCTTAAAGTCTAAAGGACTGGAGACTCCTGCAATGAAAAGATGGAGACTGTGGGATTGAAAATAGATGTCTAACAAAATGAGGGAAACTTCATTTTTCCAGCTGGAATGGGGGTAGGGATCAAAATCTCATGCCTGGCGCAGGACCTAAATACTGTAGACACTCCCTAAACATTAGCTGAAAATGAATTCATTAATACTGAAAAGAATGCAAGAAGGGGCAGAGGATAACAGCAAGTAGGGAATTTTCAGATTGTTAATCTAAGGTGGCAAGGACCCAGGCTGGCAGACAGGGAAAGGAGGGTTAGGGAAATAGCAAGAAGAACCATTAAGAATTTATATTCAGTATCTTGTAATAACCTATAATGAAAGAGAATATATATATAATTGAATCTCTATGCTGTACACCAGGACTAACACAACATTGTAAATCAACTCTACATCAGTTAAAAAATAATTTTATAAAAATTTTAATTTTAAAGGGAAAAAAAGAATTAAGGTAAGATCTCATGACAGGCTTCAAATTAAATCTCAGAGTGCGGAGGGTTTAGCTCAGTGGTAGAGTGCATGCCTAGCATGTGTGAAGTCTTGGGTTCAGTCCCCAGCACCTCCATTAAATAAATAAATAAACTTAATTACCTTCCTCCCAACACACAAATAAATAATTTTTTTAAATCTCAGAAAAAGAGAAACAAAACTCTTGGTCCTAAAGTCTCTAGAGCAGTGATGCAGGTAGTGGTGGGGTGAGAGCCACTTCCACTACACACACAGCTTCTGCTTGGGAAAGGGAGGGTCAGTCAGAGGCGAGGAGGGGGCTCTGTCCACTCATGCCTGCAGCCCAGGAGGCCAATTAGGCCGTTTTTCTGGGAGTTCCCATTAGTCCTCCTGTCATTGGTGTTGGACCAGGAAGTTGTAGGGGCAAGAAAGGAGGCAATTAAGTGAGAAAGGAAGAAAAGAAATTAAATCCAATGACAGGATTCTGAAATTTTGTCTCCATCAGGGACTCTTTAAAGGTTTTTGAAAGTGACACAAAAACATTTCTAATTTTTAAAAAATATATCAACATGTTTCTCAAGGCATGCCATGTAAACCACCTATTTCAGAATGATCTGGAGTAGTTTACAAATGCAGATTTCTAGGCTCCTCACCAGACCTACAAAAATCAGAACCTCTGGAAATGGGACCCAGGGATCTGCACTTAACAAATGATGCAAGTGATCCCGCAAGTGATGCAGGAGAGAGCAAGGTTTCCAGGGCTGAAAGGGATGATAGCAGAAAAAGGAGAATTAGTTACTCGTGGATATAAAGAGATGTAAGCCCGAGAGGTGGAAGTTAGATAGTTGTACAAAAAGGGCCAATGAGAGGAACTGGAAGAAAGAAGAAAATCTGGAATAGACAAGGGTCCTGTCTGGATTAAGTGGGAATATAGAGAAAAAAAAAAAAAGAAGGTTTCCCTGTCTGGAATTTTGCTCCAGAAATGGGCAGGACCTAGGCTGTATGTGAGTATTTTAAACGTCTCCGTGGTGTTTTTGTTTTGTTTCCATCAAAGTCAAAAGTGAAAGCCTGTGTTGCGTGTGCCCATGTCCCGGGGAGAGGACTGAGATAGCGTGAGCAGGGAGCGCCCTCCTTGGATGCAGGCCTCACACCATGCCCAGAGAGCTGGCTTCTCCCTGCGTGAGGGGTGTTGAGGACAGTCGGGAGATAGGGAGGAAATTGTCCAGGAGGAACTACAGGTACAGGTCCCAAGCCCTGCACAGAGCATGTGGCTGCCTTCATGGCATTATTTCAAGGGTTTTGAGGAAGCTCCAAGCTCTTCCCTTCACCCCTAACTTGACCCTCATAATCAGCCCCCTGCCTCTTCCTAAAGTCAGAAATTTTAGATCATCATCTTTTTAATCATTGGTCAAATGTCCATGACACTGTTGTATAGCAGAAAAAAAGTGGACCGATCTATGTTTTGATTCCAGTTCCTTCACATATTAACTTAGGCAAATGACTTAACCTTTTCGAGTCTCAGATGCCTCGTCTGTAATATGAAAGGAATAATAGTAATAATAATAGTATATACTTCACAGGATTGTTGTGAAACATTGAATGAAAGGCACATAATAAATCCCTCTACCTCTGTGCCTGACCTAAGACATATTTTAATAAAGATTAGCTTCTTCCCTCACCCTCCCTCTCCTCGAGGAAAGTCAGGAGACACTCCCTTCAGTCACATCACACTGTGTATCTTTATGCCACTATCTCAGCGTTTTCTTTACTGTTGCTGTGTACTAACATTTGAAAATGGGAAGCGTGAGCCTCCAACTTTGATTTTCTTTTTTAAAATTGTTTTAGCTCTTTGGGGTCTCATGAAATTCCACGTTTGGGGGGTCATATTCACATGGATGTACCCCAGTTTGCTTCTGCATTCATCCCCTGAAGATATCCTGATTCCTTTAAGGTTCAGACACTATGAGTAGAGCTACTGTGCATAATTGCATCCTTGTTTTTGTTTGGATATAATTTTTCAAAGCAGATGTGTAAATATTAGAGGCATGGTTGAGGATCTCAAGATGTGAAATTGGTTTAGCTGTAGAAAATACTACCAAACTATATTTCAAGAGGCTGTATATACGTTCCATCAGCAGTGCAAGAGAGCGTCTGTTGTTCCCCATCCTCCAGCAGTCGGTATTGTCATTCTGGGGGAGGTTAACAGTTCTAATAGGTGTGCAGTACTGTCTTGTTGTTTTAATGTGTGTAATTCCCTACTGGTATATGATGTTGATCATATTTTTGTCCACTTATTTATTATTGGTATATTTTCTTTGGCTGGGTATCTGTTCAGATCTTTACCCATTTTTATGTGGTTGTCTGTTTCTTAGTTCTTGTATAATCTGAACACAAATTCTTTATCAGGTATGTGTTTTGCAAATATTTTTCTCCCACTTGTTTGCTTGTGTTTTGGTGTTTTGAATAAGGTATTTCACCAAGTAAAAATGTTTAATTTTATCAAATACATGTTATTAATTTTTTGCTTTTTGTATATTGGCTTTTTTGTTGCCTTTTAAAAGTCAAAACTCATGATCTGTGTGACCAAGCTCATGCCAATTTTCTTATTTTCTTCTGTAATTTTGAATAGTTTTGCTTTTAATATTTGTCTATAAATAACTTTGAGTGAATTTGGTGTAAGTTGCAAAGTTTGCGTCTACATTCATTTCATTCCATCGGGTTTCCAATTGTTCCTTACCTATTTGAGGGGAAGTTATGGGATATTTGACTACACTTCGGTTTGAATTTCCAAAGTTTAATGGATTCAGCCAGCAGGGGGCAGTGTCTCCAGTGAACTGTGAGCGAGGTGTAGCCTGCACTTCCAGCACTAGCCTCAGGGAGGCGCTGAGCCGCTTCTCTGACTCACGGCGCACGCGCATTCCACCGAGGCCCTAGCTCTGCACAGCTGAAAGGAGTTCTGTCTGCTGAGGCAAGCTGGGGCTTCTGCTTTGGGATGCCGAGGGGCCAGCGTCCCTGCAACCCGGGTTCATTATCTTAGGACCCGCTGAGGTTTCGGCTTCAGGACAACACGGGGCTACATCCATGCTGACAGGAGCTGGGTTTCTTCACAATCTGCCCGGGGACGCACCGCCAGGAGGAAAAGGTGAGAAAAACGTGATACGTGAGGAAAAGTGAGGAGACACTCCCTGTGTACAGCTGACCGCTGGGGGACGGGGGGAGGGTCCTTCTGTGCAAGACCCAGGAAGGGCTTGATGTGGAAACCTGGGTTTTTAGTCAGTTTTGTGTGCCGCGTAGATGGCATGTGGCGTCCAGTTTCCCCAGCACTGTTTGTTGTCTTTTCCCCTTGGTGTGTTCTTGGCACCTTTGTCATAAATTAAATGACCGCCTCCGTAAGGGTTTAATTCTGGCCTCTCCGTTCTGTTCCTCTGGTCCGGGTGCCTGTTTTTGTGCCAGTTTCACACATTTTGGTTACTGTAGCTTCGCAATATAGTTTGAAATCAGGGAGCGAGATGCCTCCAGCCTGTTCTCCTTTATGAGGATCGCATTGGCTATTTGGGGTCCTTTGTGGTACCACACAAATATTAGGATTATTTGCTCTATTTCAACGAAAAAAAAAAAACCCATTGGAATTTTGGTAGGCATTACATTCACTGTGTACATTGCTTTGAGTAGTATGGACATTTTAACCACATTAATTCTTTCATTTCATGAACTTGGGATATCTTTCCATTTATTTGTGTGTTTTTTTCAGTTTATTCATCAGTATCTTAAAGTTTTCAGTGTGCAGGTCTTTCAAGTCCTTGGTTAAATTTGTTTCTAGGTATTTTGTTCTTTTTGATGCAATTTTAAGTTGGATTGTTTTCTTTCTCTTTCTGATGGTTCATTATTAGTGTTTAGAAATGCTATTGATATTTGTGTATTGATTTTGCAACTTTACTAAATTCATTTATTAGGTCTAATAGTTTTTTCTGGTGGAATGATGTTAGAAAATTGGACCTCAAAAATCCCAATGTTTCTGTCACATCCAGGTCATCCACAACACTGAAGACATAGTGGCTCCTAATATAATCTTCCCTGTAAATTACATGTGGATTCCTACAAGGGAGATTAGGTTCGTAACTTTGTGTGAACTGGATCTGTGTGAGACTTGGCCTCTGTAAGAAAATGGGATGTTTTCTCTGGTTTTCTGGAGTGGTATTGACGTGGTATTTTGGAAAGTTAATTTCAAATTCAGAAAATTTGCAACAACAGTACTAAGTACTGTTTATCTCTACACTCAGATTCCCCAACCGTCCTTGCTTTACCACATTTGCCGCTTCACACAAAATACTCCAGTGTGTTTTACCCAAAACAGGGACACTCTCCCAGGCACCCAGCACATAACCTCCAAATGAGAAAATTATTATGGTTTCCACATTATAATCCAATACACAGGCCCACTTCAACATTCGCCCGCTGCCTCGACTCTAGGGAAATGTCTTTTTCCATCCCCATCCAGCTTTCTTTTTCTGGAACCATTACTGGTACTTTCCCTCGCTCTCACAGCCTTCATGGATTTAAAGTGCACAATATGAATAGGATCTGGGTGGCTTTTCTGTATGGCTTCTTCTTTCACTTAGGATGTTTTCAGTGTTCATCCACGTTGCAACACGTATCAGTATTTCATCCACTTTTTTCATTGTGATTAAATGTACATAACATTTGCCATTCAAACCCTTTTAAGTATACAGTTCTATGGCATTAACCACATTCATATCGTTGTACAAATATCCTCACCATCCATGTTCAGAACTTTTCAATTTCCACCAGTGAAACTGTAGCATTAAACACTCAATCTCCTCAAGCCCCTGGCAGCCACATTCTACTTTCTTGTCTTTGAATTTGACTTCTCTGGATACCTCATATAAGTAGAATCATATAATTTTTGTCCTTTTGTGACAGGGTTATTTCACTTATAATCACTTCAAGACCCATATACATTGTGGCATGTGTCAGTATTTCCTTAGTTTTAAGGCTGAGTTGCATTCCTTTGTGTATATACCACATTTAGTTTATTCATTCATCCATCGGTAGACACTTGGGTCACTTCTATCTTTTGCTATTGTGATTAATGCTGCCAAGAATATGAGTGTACCTGTATCAGTTCCGGCCGCTGCTTTCAGTGTTTTGGGTATATACCCTGATGTGGAATTGAGGAATCATACGTTAATTTTTATGTTTAAGTTTTGAGGAACCGCCGTACTGTTTTCCACAGAGGCTGCACCATTTTACATTATTCCTTTTATGGTAAAATAATATGGCCGTTTATGGATCTATGCCCTTTTGTTTATCCATTTACCCGTTGATGGACGTTTGCATTGCTTCTATCTTTTGGTTATTGTGCTGCTATCAATACATATGCACACCTGTTTTCCCTTCTTTGGGGTATGTATCGAGGAGAGGAGTTGTTGAACCATATGCTAATTGTATATTTATATGGTAAGCATAGGTTGCATCCTTTTCAATTTCCACAAGTAATTTTTAAAGGTTCCAATTTCTCTACATTGTTACCAACATTTGTTATTTTTAGTTTTCTTAGTTATAACTATTTTAGAGTGCGTGAAGGAGTTATTGCATTGTGGTTTTTAATTTGCATTTCTATCATGACTAATGTTTGATATCTTTTCATCTGCTTGATGACCATTTGTATGTCTTGTGTGGAGGAGGGTCTATAGAAGTTGTTTATCCATTTTTAAAACTAGGTTGTTTGTCTTTACATTGATGAGTTGTTAAAGTTCTTGATATACTCTGGATAACGATTCATCAGATACATAATGTGCAAATATTTCCTTCCATTCTGTGGGCTGTATTTTCATTTTCTGAATCACACCTTTTTTGGGGGCAGAGGTAATTAGATTTCTAAAAATTTTTTAAAATTTCATTTTCTTTTTCTTTTTTTAAATTGAAGTATGGTCAGTTACAATGTCTCAATCTCTGGTGTACAGCACAATGTCCCAGTCATGCATATACATACATATATCCATTTTCATATTTTTTCCATTAAAAATTATTACAAGATATTGAACATAGTTCCCCATGCATAGTTCAATTTATGTATTTTTTCTTTTGTGGCTTGTGCTTTGCTGTCCAATCTAAGAAACATTGCTAAATCCTAGGTTATAAAGATTTATCCACATGTTTTATTGGAGAGTTTATACAGTCATCCCTCAGTATCAGTGGAAGATTGGTTCAAGAGCGCCTTGGGCATACCAAAATCTGTGTATACTCAAGTCTCTTACATGAAATAGTATAGTAATTGCATATAACCTAGGCATGTCTCCCTGTATACTTTAAATCACTCTAGATTACTTATAATCACTAATATAATGTAAATGCTATATAAATGTTGTAAATACAATGTAAATGCTATGAAAATATCAGCTGGCAGATGGCAAATTCAAGTTTTGTCTTTCTGAAACTTTTTGGAATTTCTTTTTATTTTAGTATTTTCAATTTGGAGTTGGTTGAATCCACGGATATGGAACCTATGGACACAGGGTGTTGATTGTAATTTTACTTCTTATATTTAAGCCTTTTATGTATTTTGAATTACTTTTTATATGTGGTATGAGGTAAGGGTCCATTTCATTCCTCTGCATGTGGATAGCCAATTGCATAGCGCCATTTGTTTAAAACACCATTTCCCCCGAATTTAATGTTGCTGACTAATGTCTAAAATCAGTTCATCAAAGGTGGGTGGATTTTTTTCTGGGTTCTCCATTCAATTTCATTCATCTATACGTATATCTTTATGCCAGTATCACAGTTTTACTGTTGCTTTGTACTAACATTTGAGAATGGGAAGTGTGAGCCTCCAACTTTCATTTTCTTTTTTCAGATTGTTTTGGCTCCTTGGGGTCCCTTTAAATTCCATATGAATGTGAGGATCGGCTTGCATATTTCTTCCCAAAGGCTTTTAGGAATTTGCAGAGAAATCACACTGATTGTGCAGGTTGCATTATATACTATTGCTGTCTTAACAATATTAAGTCTTTCCATCACCATAGGATGCCTTCACATTTATTTAATTTTTCTTTTATTTTTTATCCATGTTTTATAATTTTCAATGTCTAAGTCTTTATTGAAGTATAGTTGCTGTACAATATTATATAAACTACAGACGTACAATATTGTGACCCACAATTTTTAAGGGTTATACTCCATTTATAGTTATTATAAAATATTGGCTCTATTTCCCGGGTTGTATATCATAATGTCGCTGAGGGCCAGCCCTTCCCTTGAGTGGAGCCCTGATTCATATAAACATGAGGCACATCTGCTCCTCACTGTTACCTGGCTAACAGGACTGGGACAACACTGGGAGGATGACAGACCATAAGAAAATGACCTAAATACAGGAGAAATCCAGGAGGGGAAGAGTCAGAGAAGAAAAGTAAAAGGAGAAGAGGAAAGAGAAGGAAGAAGAAGAGGGGGTCAGGGAGCAGGGAAATGGAAAGAAAAGGGGAAGCAAAAAGCCACAAATGGGAGAGATGAGATAGAAAGTAGTCGGAGAAGAGAAGGATTTGGGAAACCTTTCCTAGATTCCTCCACTTAGACCACATGTAAATTTTCCTAATGAAAAGGAAACAGGTTGGGTTTGTAATGGATTGCATTAAAATTTTCAAGTTATTAATAGGTCTTCTGCTCAATATTGCATTGTAAGTCCTTGTAAGTCCATGCTTTGAGATACCCTACATACAGTGAGCACACAGCAATAATTGAAAAAATGCAAAAAGAGAACATTTTCAAAGCATATACTGGTTTAAAAGCAAGATAAATATCTCTATGGGCCATAAATGTAAGAAACCTGTTAATAAAAGCTGTGAGTTGGGCTGAAGTGAGGGCCTACTAGAGCCCAGGTTTAAGCAGTTAGAGGCAGCGATGGGTTCAGCTCCTGCAAGTTAACGGAGACTAAAAGTTCTCCATCTGCAACAAGGAATAGCGCCAAAGTCACTGTAGATATGAGGGGCTGGGGTCAGGGTCTCTTTTTTGTTAAAGAGAAATGAAAAAAACTGCTGCCTGCTGCTGTCTGAGGCAAAAGCTCATATGGAGCATACCTGAGAAAGCAAGACAGCACATAACCTCAGACCAGGAGCTGAGAGTGTGTGTGTGCGCTCGCCCACTCGAAATGAGTCTGAGATTCAACAGTACAAAATACTTGGGAAAAATATAACTCTAGAAAAGCTAGCCAAAAAATCGACAGTTTGGAAGATAAATTCATACTAGAGAATATTAAAAAGTCTGTAATATTAATAGAGAATATTAAAAGTCTGTAAATGCTTTAAAATGAATGTTTAAGATCCTCAAAGAGACAGCAAATGAATAATTTACATATAATACAGGAGAGAAAAATCATGAAACATGGGCAAAATTAAAACAAGCTCAGACTGATCTATAAAAGAATAAATTTAAAAATTGGAAATGCAAGATATAATGTATACACATGAACTATATTCCCAGGGTTGTACATCATAACATTAAAATATAATGAAAAATAAAACTGTCATTAGATGAGTAAGGTTAGATCATGAAGGGTCTTAAATGCCACACTAAAGAGCTGTGTGTTTGTTCCTGACAACAGTGAGGTACCACTGAAGGCTAGAGGTTGGCAAAAGCAGTGGAGTGACACTTCCTGAAAATCATCCTGGCTGCATTATGGATTAAAGAAGGGTAAAACTTCAGGCTGGGGAACCAGGTAGAAGGTTGTTGTCTTTCTCAAGAGAGAAAACAAGGGGTCACAATCCAATGCCTCCAAGAGCCAGACATGTAACATAAATGAGTGAAGCAGGCAGGTTCTAAGATAGTAGGGAGTGGTGGGAACTGTGAAAAATGAAAAGCACATGCCTTGTTGTAAAGGATAGCCACTATTCAGCACCAATTGATAGTTTTCATGCAAGAATATTGCCCAGGATTGCTAGATCTTCCAAATATTCAAGAAAATTTTAATGTAACCTTTTAAATTTCAAAATCTTGCAAAAAATAAACCCAACCAAATATTGACCAAATCTGGTGCAAAGGTTACCAGTCTGCAACATGTGATTCAAAATGAGGTAGTGTCAGTGGAGATAAAGGGGACAAACTCAAGGGATAGCATGAAGGAAGAACTGACCAGATAGAAGTCAGTCGACTGTGGGCTGTAGAAGAGAGGCAGAACAATGGATGATAGCTAGGCTTCCAGTCTGGTCACTGGGTGAATGCTATGCCATTCACTAAGCCATGAAACACAGGTAGAAAGGACATTCAGGTAGCTAAAGCTAATCTGCAGCAGGAATATAAGACTCAGGAAGGGAATAGAAATCATTTTCAAGCTGTACCCTTCCATCTCAGCCCACCGCTCCCATCCCTCCACCTGAATCAGCTGCATCAGTGACGCCTGGTCAGAGCAGGAGGAGGGCACTGGGACCAGTAGACTAGGTCTGAGAGAAGCTGGCTAGATGCACTGATCGAGTGTAGCCACCCACAGGAGCTGAACAGTGAGGCCAGGTGGTATTGCCTGGCAATGCCAGGGTGGTGGCAGTCCTGGTGACTTGGGATCATAACCCAAGGGTGGCCAGTCAATCATTGCAGGCTGTGGGATCTGGGCAGCTGAGCCAACTGGGGACCCCAAAGAGTTAGGAAACATAAAAGAACAGGGAATCCAGAAAATATCGTCTCCACTTAGGGGAAGCTAGATTTCAAAGAAGATTGAGACTGTGACCTCTTGCCCCCTTATCATCCCTAGTTGCTGAAGTCTGAAGGCATCAACCCATTTTACCCCAGCCACATACTGGTCATAAGCCTTTCTGTGACAAAGAGGGAAATCTTGTCATTTGCAACAATATAGATTTACCTTGAGGGTATCGTGCTAAGTGAAATAAGTCAGATAGGGAAAGATAAATACTGTATTATCTTGCTTAAATGTGGAATCTAAAACAAACAAAAAACAAACAAACAAACAAAAACTCATAGAAACAGAGAGCAAATTGGTTACCAGAGGTGAAGGTGGGTGGAGGGGTGGGGGAATGAGTGAAGGTAATTAAAAGTACAAACTTCCAGGTTTTAAGATTAGTGTGTTCTAGGGATGTAATGTACAGCTGATTCTTAAAGATAGCTAAAGGGTAAGTAGGAGAGCCAGAGTGATTCCTTAAAAGGGGACCCTTATCACCTGCAGCATAAGAGCAGACAGCCGAGGAGCAGGCTGGGGACTTAGTAAGAGCTGAATTCCAGAGAAACTTAAATGCTCAGCCAAGGTTGTACTGTTATGCTAAGGTCAGGGGCTCCATTGGAAAAATCTGGGACCCTAAAATATGAGCTGAAGACATCTAAGTGGAAGCTCCTGGCTCTGCAGACTTCCCTGACGCCTCAGAGTTTGCAGAGGGACCCGAACAAGAGCCCTTAACCCATGCCCAAGACACGAAAGGGGGCCCTTCTCACAAAACACATGTGTTCTCTCTCCCCGCAAAGCTGCCTTCACTTCATCTCTTGGCTTCCAAGCCAATAACTAGAGTTAAATCCCAGCATAACCCAGATGGAAATGCACTGAGCATGATAAGGAAATAAACTGTGCCACAGAGGAACTATAAGAACTAGCTAGCATGTACTGGTAGGAGCCAGGAGAGTATTCCTGGAACTGGATTTGAGGGTGCTTGACCAAGGGGACCAGAACATAAGATGATAAACAAGAAGTCATTGACTTGAGAGCACCTCCTCCACATGCACTTTGGCAAGAACCCTAGGGAATGGAGCAAACTCACTGCTGGGGTGCCTCTCAGAAACCCAGAAAAATGATGGCTAACACTCAGCGAAGTGAAAATGCCTGAGTTGCCCTGGCAGAAGGCAGAGAAAGGAATCAAAAGATGCAGGGAGAAGGGAATGCCACATGGGTCTGTTATGTGAGGCCCAGAGAACTCTCCCATTCACTGAGGCCATCAGGAATACACTGGTGAGACGGGGCACCAAGATCGCTAACAAATTCAGTGAGGCTTCTCTGCAGACCAGACTAAGCTTGGTAATAGCCATGAAGATGATGGGGCTCCTAATAGAAGCCAGGTGGGCAACACTTAACTGCCAAAAGTTAAGGGGCCACCATTACTGTCAAATCACAGTTATTGTCAGGAACAGCCAAGTAGGCTGACCCACAGGGAGTTACGGAGATCGTTAATAAAACATCTGTAGGGACACCTAGATGAGTAACCATAAGGATGCTGCTTAACATCTACAATCAGAAGAAAACAAAAATGGAGGAACAGGGACTCATGGTGGTCACCCTAATAAAAAGTTACAATCCTTTGCTCAGTTCCCAGACCTGAGCCAACTTTCAGACCTAGAACCCAGCGACTGAAGAAACGGCCAGGTCCACAGGATGGAGTACCCCACAGCACTGTGACCAGTATGTATGGTAATGAGTCCCTCAGTCCTTCCCCATTTATTTGGGTGACTATGCACTTGGGAAAAGGAAATACTCTGTCCTTTCAAGGATTATTGGGCATAGGTCTGAACTGACACTGATACTCAGAAACCGAAGTGTCATCAGCATCCTGCATCTTACTGGGGACCCATCCTCTAGCTCACCGAAGATGCGTACACTTAAGACCAGCTGGAGGAGGAAATAAGCCAAGCCTGGTTTATGAGTGTGGGAGAGAGGGGTGTTCAGTTTGTATGTGCAAGCTATAAATGGTTGGCAGCTTCATTCCAGGCACATCCAGGAAGCAGCCTTCAGTGGAAAGGGGAAAATGTCTCAGTAGGTGACGATCCGGGCAGTGCACTTGGTCATCTACTTCCTGTGGAAGGAGAAATGGCCCAAGGTCAGAATAGATACAGATTCCTGAGCAGTGGCCCTGGCCTGGCCTGTTGGTCAGGAAACTGGAAGAAAAAGGACTAGAAGATAAGACACAAAGAGGTTGAGGTAGACATGTGACATGAGAATGTGCATGATATATGAAGACTTTTCTCTATCACTTGTTACCACCACAAGAAAGCATTCTCCATTAAAAAGGCACTGAAAAACCAAGTGGACAGAATGACTTGGTCAGTTGATTTTAACTATCCTTCACCATCAGCCACCCTAGAACTAGGACAGACACATAAACAAACTAGACAGAGACAGAGGCTCTATGACGTGGACTCCTTCTTACCAACTGGCTTCTGTCCCCTCCAAGTGTTTAGCCAGCCAACAACAGAGCCAGCACTGAGCCCCTGACATGGCACTATTCCTCCACCACACCAGCCATCTTCCTGGTAGTAAGTAGAATGTATCAGGCGCACTCGTTCCATCCTGGAAGAGCAAGTGGTACTTCTCACAGGGATGCCTATTCCTTGTACAGGTTCTGCCTCTCCTGCTCACAGGACTTTAGCCAGCACCACAGGCATGAAATCACACAACTTAGCACCTGACTAAGGAATCCACTGCACAGCAAAGGAGGGATCTACGGGTCACATCACACACTGCGCCATCCAGAAGCAGCTGGCCTGAGAAAACCCTGGAACAGCCTATTGAAGGTACAGTTGAAACACCAGCCTGGAGGAAATACTTCTCAAGGATGGATGCCATCCTTCAGGACACAGTACAAGCACTAAATCAGAGGTTTCTATAAAGTTTATGTTCCACTAGGAAGAATAAATGGGCTCAGGACCAAGGGATGGAAGCAAAGCAGCCCTACTCATCACACCCAATGAGCTACTAGGGTATTTCCACCTCACAACTCTAGGCTCTGCAAGATTAGAGGTCCTGGACCCAAAGGCATTCTAACCAGGGACGCAGCAAGGATCCATTGAACTGTAAGCTACACCTGCCATGAAGGCACATTAAACTCGGTCCAGGAACTAGAAGGAAAGGAGCCTCCATTTTGGCAGGATAATTGATCAGCAGGAAGTAGGGCTTCTTTTATACAATAAGTGTAGGAAGAACTCAGGTCATCAAACCCAGGATGCTGGGTTTTCTTTAGGCTCCTGGGAATCTCACTCATTCAGGTGTCGGCAAAGTCCAGTCTCATGAAATACAGGACCTAGGTCTGAGTCTGCTGGCCATCAGCTGGGGGCCATAATTGGTAATCATAGACCTCTCTCTGATCCCCATACAGTCCCCCACATTTCAGAAGCAACATCAAATCCTTCTCACACTGTCCTTTCTCTTTGATCACAGCTGGGGAGGGTTCTCTGCTTTTAAGTACTCATGTGATTAGATCAGCCCCACCTGGATATTCCAGGCTACTTTCCCATCCCAAAGCCTTTGACGGTAACCGCATCTATACAGTACATTTTGCCAAGTAAGGTAACGTGTTCACAGGACCCAGGGATTGCAACGTGGATATCTGGGGAGATGATTATCCTAGGGGCGCAGCTTGGTGCTCCCTTGCCCAGTTGTAACTGAACATGTGCAGCAAGCTGGCCTGAGAAAGGTATGATTACCAAAGGCCCTCAGGAATTAGTTTCACTCCAGTGGGTAAGCCAGCAAGACCTACCAATGTGATAATAAAGAATGAAGGGGATTTATTTTGTAGATGAGTTCATTAGTGTCCTTTTTCTTTTTTTCAGATTCCACATGTGATATCATATGGTATTTTCCTTTCTCTTTCTGGCTTACTTCACTTAGAATGATGATCTCTAGTCCATCCATGTTGCTGCAAATGGCATTATTTTATTGTTTTTTATGGCTGAGGAGTATTCCATTGTGTAAATATACCACAACTTCTTTATCCAGTCATCTGTTGGTGAACATTTGGGTGGTTTCCATGTCTTGGCTATTGTATATAGTGCTGCTATGAACATTGGGATGCATGTGTCTTTTCAAATTAGAGTTCCCGCTGGATATATGCTCAGGAGTGGGATTGTTGGATCATACGGTAAATCTGTTTAGTGTTTTGAGGAAATCTCCATACTGTTTTCCATAAGGGCTGCACCAAACTACATTCCCACCAGCAGTGTAGGAGGGTTCCCTTTTCTCCACACCCTCTCCAACTCATCTACAAAGCAGAAACAGACACGCAGGCATAGTAAACAATCTTATGGTTACCAGGGGAAGGAGGGTGGGAAGGGATAAATTTGGGAGTCTGAGGTTTGCAAGTGTTAGCCGCTATATATAAAATTAGACTTCAAATTTTCTTCTTCTGTATAGCACAGGGAACTATATTCAATTATCTTGTAATAGCCTTTAATGAAAAAGAATGAAAATGAATATATGTATGTGTGTGCATTGCTGTACACCAGAAACTGACACATTATAACTGACGGTACTTCAGTTGAGCATGAGGGGGAACCCTCAGGTCAAAAAACTAAAGGAAGTACTGCATATTAATAACTAAAAAAGGGGGGGAATTTAGAATGTTTACTAAAGGGAGATGACTAATTGTGGCTCTGAAACAAACCGCAGCGATGGGAGTTGTAACTCATCCCTCTAACCTAAGCTTCCCCTAAGGAAGAGAGGCCCCTTGGGAATTGTGAAGATGCTGTAGGCATGGACCTATCAGCCACAAGAGGTGGACTGCAGGGGCCATGGAGGTATGCCACCCAGATCTCCTTTCAAGAGAACCTACTCCAACCACCTGGCACCTCGTTTCACCTTTGGATCTACCAAGGTGTCACACTGAGGCCACACCTCCTGGCTGCTACCAATGACAGCACAGGTAGTAGGCCATTTCTTCCAACAGGTAACCTTTTCAGGGCCTCCCAACTGCCAACATTTTCTCAAGAGATGTTGCAACTTGAGTGAGGCTCTTCCTACCAAATCTTCGTTTTTCCCTAATAATAGAAGCCAGGACCTTGGAGACTGGTAGCTCTAACATTGCCTTCTCCAAACTCACCTTTGCTGGGTTTGCAAACCTGAGTGGCCATCAGAATTCCTGGGTGCTAAGAACGTAGATTCCCTGGTTTCTCCTCTCCCCACTCCCTCACCAAAAGAGCTCATGGACCTGTTAATTTACAAAATAGGTGATAGGGATGCTAATGGTTTGTAGATTAATTTAAAACAATAGGAGAGAAAAATAAATAAAACAATAAATAATCTCTCATCCTGTTGGAGCAGGTATGTTCTTGTTCAAACTGCGTAAGTAATGTTTGTCTTTGTGTTTAAGTGTAATAAGTACGGGAAAAGAAAGCAGTGCAAACAAGAATATACTACAAGCACCATTAAAGGTCATCTCAGGATTCATCTGATGGGCTTTGAGTTACTTTTGACCATTCTCTGGAAGTAAATATTTAAAGCTAAGGTGATGGTATGACTGTATAAACCCTTCTTTGTTCCTCAGTTTAGTTCTTACAGAAGTAACCTTTTGGCTTCCTTGTCGTGCTGCATTATAGTAAGACAGCTTCTGGCATAGGTAAATTTACCCTAACTAAACTTCTATTTTAACCCTTAGATTCATCATCAAAATGATCTTGACAGCTTATGCTTATCTCTGTGATCAGCATCAGGCCCAACTTCTCTGGAGATTTTATGTATGTATTCCTACCCTTGAGAATTCTGTGATGATAATCAGACAATAATTGTGAGAAAGAAATGGGAATGGGAGGAGAGGGTGAAGAGAAGGTATCTGGCAGATGCCTGCAGAAACAAAGTAACACTGGGCAGGTAGGCTTTAATAAGAAGTCCCACCCCTTTCCATTTACTTCTCACAGGTTTTTATCTTATCCTCCAAACCAAATATATTTACTGAAAATATATTTACTTCTTGGGATGGAAGTACCTGTCCTGTTTTCCCTTTCCCATCAGAGACAGCTCCCTAAGAACCCAAAATATGTATACTATTTGTGTATGTATATATATTTATGTATATATATTTATATACTTATGTATATATTTACACACTCTCAAACACAAACATGAATTCAAGTGATTGTTTTATATTTTCATAACATTTTAACATTTAATAGAAACTATATACAATAATTTTTTATTATATTTTACATAAGATAACCACTACAGAAATTTACATAGTAACATTAGAAGCAAGATGGATGGTTAAGGAGGGCCCAGGCCTGTGGGCTATTTTCTCAGAGGCTATAGGTGAGAGTTCATTGGGGGAAAGGGGTTCAGATTACCCAACTGGGTGAGAGGTAAGGAAAGGCTAAAAACACAGGCTGCTAGACAGAGATAATCAGCCATTGGGTCCATCAGTATTGCAAGACTTTCTTTACAAAAATCTCTCTCCCCTTAGGCACAGCCCCAGATACTCTCAATCCCAGCAGCTCTGACGGGAATCGCCTCTCTCTTCCTTACCCAGAATGGGAAGACACTCACAACTTTTAGACACTATTGGTCCCTTCCCCCAACATTTGGCTTATGTTTGACCATAGCACTCAATAACCCAGAAGAAAAACCAGGTAGTCTGGGTTGTCCTTTAGTGAGAGATGGCCAGAAATGCTTGTTTAAAGAATGGGAAACACTAATCCTCCAAAGTCAAATGGTTCCCCAAAACAAACTATCAACTGATAGAAGTGGGTTCTGGCTTCCCATTTGCAGTAGCCACTCCACTCTGAGGCAGTGGTGCAGAGGCTTTCTCAGAAATTCGAGATGCCTGTGATCTGCACCCATCTCCAGCCATGTGCATCTGGCCCTGTTAAAAGAAAGTCACTTTGGTTACAAATTCATTCATTATGGTCTGAAGCATGAATCTGACTTACACAACACCCATGTATGGTAGCAAGCAGAACAAGGCAGCAAATATAAAGTAACTCTAGGCAGTTGCTCTTCCCCATACTTAACTATTCCCAACCCTTAGAATCAGAAGGCATTACTTGTAGCATTCCTGAGGCCCTCCCAGTGGGAAGGTGGTCTATGGGTTGTTTCTTCCAAATGAAACAGCCATTCTCTGCTGAGGTTCCAGAACAGCCGGCAGATCACAGGAAGACAGTCCTTTGGGCCTCTGCTTGAAACCAAACAGCTGTAGTTTAACTGCTGGTCTTCAGTCAGGGCCGTTAGTATCCCACCCAAGGCTCAAAGAATGAAGCCAAATCACACTGCTTGTGCTTAACTCTATGATGAAAACAATTCCAGTGCCGAAAGCAACAATTTACCTACATTCCTTGTCTCAACCTCTTCTAGTTAAATAAATTTGTGTCCTGCTCTCCAAGATATAGGGACCAGGGGCTAGTAAGTGTTCTCTCCAAGGCCCAACTGGGGCACCTTTACTGCTGGTGATGACAACCCACTCCCTGCGGGTACATGCTAGCCACAGCCAGCAGGGAACCCTCTGCCTGGCTGGGGTGGTTCTTCACTTGCCAAAATATCCACTGGGCCTTCAGCAATTTCTTTGATTGAATGATCTTCAAGGGTTAGTGAAGGATCAAAAAGCAAGGGTGAAGGAGGGCACTGCATACCATCCCCCACAACATCCAAGTCCTAGGAAAAGAAAAAGAAAAAAGCCGATCAGCAATACCAAGGGAACCGGTAAGCTGAAGCTGGCCTATTTATCAACACACCTCACAGAAGTTCCCACATACTTTCTCACCCCTCGCCTACCTTTAAACAAAAAAAGATTTCCCCCAAATGTCCAACAAGTGGGATGAGGCTGAAAAGCAATGAGAATTTTCTTGCTGCCAAGTATAAAGCACAGACGACTACAGTAGCTTTAAACAGCACATTTTTAAAACAGGAAAATTCAGAGACAGAAAGTAGAATAGTAGTTACCAGGGGCTGGGGATCGAGGGGAACTGGGAGTTATAGTTTAATGGGTACAGAGTCTCTGGGCTGACAAGTTCTGGAAATTGATAGTGGTGATGTTGCACAGTATTTTCAATGTGCTTAATGCTACTGAATAGTACATTTAAAAATGGTTAAAACGGTAAATCTTACATTGTATTTTACCATGATAAAAAAATTTTAAAAAGCGTATTACTTCTAAGACTAACAGAAGTCAACATCTAAGTTCTCCAGTGATGAATCTAATGTGAACAATCTGAAAACTAAAATGAAATATTGCCTTTCTTTTAGATTGGACAATATGAGACCACTTGATTAATGTTCTAATAGTCACAAAGCAAGCCAGTGAGCGAGAGCGCGAACAAGATAGGAGGAGAAAAGAGAAAGGACAAAAAACTTAAAAGTCTTTCTAAATGGCTAGGAAACATTATTTTGGTTGAGTCCCTATCCCCACAGAGTAAGTCCCTGATTCTTAAACCTAACATAATCCAATTGCTCTTTAAAAAACAAAACAAGGAGGGGGAGGGTATAAGCTCAGTGGTAGAGTGCACGCTTAGCATGCACAAAGTTCTGGGTTCAATCCCCAGTACCCCCACTAAAAAATAAAATAAAATTAATTTAAAAATACATAAACCTAATTACCCCCCGCTCCAAAAAAACAAAACACACCAGCAACACTATATCCTACAGACTGTTTCCTCTACCCGAGCTAGCCATTCCCACTGGGGTGCTAAAGCCAGCAGACCACAGGAAGACACTGCTCTCAGCTCCTGTCTGAAACCATCAGATACAGCAGTCTACTGGTCTTGATTCAGGTCCTAAAGTACTACCTCACAAAGGCTTAGACAGTGAACGCATCAAGCTCACTTTCACGCCACTTTCTAAGCATCTACTGCTAAACTCTCCTTCCCAAGAGTAAAAGCTATCCAAGGGTTTGTACGCCCCTATGTCAAAGCCAATTTATAGAGGCTCTGTATTTCCAGCAATTTAGCTTCATGAGCAGCTACTTTAAATTAAGTCTAAAAGTTTGAAATCTTTTCCCTTTCTTTGCTGTGCTGATCACCAAAAACAATAATCACATCTCCAAGATAATTATGGTAAAGAAAATATAATTAAAGAACATACATAATTTAAACAGAAACATAAGGAAAAGGATACAGTTGGCAACCTAACATCTATTTCAAATGTGTTAGAAACTTCTGCATTATCCAAAGAAACCAGTGTTCCCACACCATTAAGACTGAACGCTGTTTTCTCCAGTGCTTTTAGTACACACACTTCTTATTATGCAGCTGATCCTTCAACAACAAAGGGGCTAGGGGCACCAACGCCCATACAGTCAGAAACCCACGTGTAAATGCCGTCGGCCTGCTGCATCCGTGGTTCTGCACCCTCAGATTCAACCAACTGTGCATCAGGTAGTACTCCAATATTATGTATAGAGTGGACCCACACAGTTCAAACCTGTGTTGTTCAAGGGTCAGTTGTATAAATAATTAACTTGGAATTTAAAAGAAACCATTTAAGTAGTGCAGCAAAAGGTTTCCAAGTCTCAGGATGACAGTGGTATGGAAATTTTTCAAACAAAAATAGATACTGAAAAGGCTTTTCTCACATTCAGTGTTGTCTAAGAATTAAAATTGGGAACAGGAACCTAAAATAAGAGAGGAAGAAAGGATCAGCAGAAATGCCTCCTGTAAGAGGAATGTTTAGAGACATCAGGACACAAAGTATCAGGCAGGCCACAAAGACAGAATCAACATTTTGTTCCGGTCTCAAAAACAGCTCAAAAACCACACACACAAAAGAGAGCAAGCTCCAAGTAACAGGATTAAGGTATTAAATTGTTATTTGTCAAATATCCTTGGATCAAAGGACAGAAAATAAGCAAATGTTAATATCTAGAATGAAAGGCTGAATTTTTACTCATATTAATATCTGATACCTGGTCCTCCCATAAGTATAGTTACCAGAAATCATTAACAAGTTAATAGAAATGATATCTAAGGAGGAATGCAAGTAATAAGTTAAGGCTGCTCGGTGAAATTCATATAATGACCAGTGTGGTTCATCTAAAGTATTAATATGAACATAGATGATCAAGTACAAATAGCTGATTATCATTTTTAAAGCTCTAACAACATAGGTCCATCTAAAACACCCATTAGATTCTCAAAAATAAGGTTACTTCTCATACTTTCTTTAGAAAATTCACACCACAAATAAGGATTAAAAAATTTGACAATACATTTTTAAATTTTTTAAAATTAAGATTCCTTACATTTCACCTATAAGCACATCTTATAATCTCTAATATTTTGTGTTAATATTCTCCAAAAATAAACATCTCCAAACATATTGGAACAGCCATATTTTCTCAGATCTAGATTATCAGAAGTTTGAGAAGGAAAACACTATTTTAAATATGGCAAAAACAGGTGAAAGGGGAAAAGCAAAAAGGTCAAAACAGAAAAGTTAGTAACCTAGTACATCTATGTAAAACACGCATTAGTTTCTACATATGTACATTAATATTGGAAGGGAGTATGGTGATATAATGCTTTTAAGGTTATTTTTCAGGCCCTATAAAGCAGCTAATATTACTAAGTTTAAAAAAAAGACAACACCTCTGGGTTTTCGTCACATGTGAAATGAAGGGAGGTGGACAAAAATCTATCTTTATCAATCTAGGGCTATCCATTTATTCTCTTCAACATAATCTCATTGGAAAAGTCTGGGAAGCACTGGGATATATATAATCTCTAAGGTCCGTTTCCTGTTCTCATACTCTATAAATCTGAAGAACTTTAAAAAGCAATTATAATCAAGATTTTTAAAAAACTGTAATTTTATTACAAATGAAGTAACAAAAATCAAGTCTACTAGCCTATAGTCAGTATAAAACCAAAGGGGGGGATTATGGGAGGAAAATTAGAATATGTTTATTCTTAATGCCACTTTTTCTTTTTCAGGTATTACCCTGTCCTTTGTTAGTGAGCAATATTTAAGGCCACCCAAACCCTGTTTCTACCCTTAGCAAAAAATCTTGCAACCTGTAGTGAATTTTCCATTTAGATCTCTCACTTTAAACATGTCATGGTTATATACAAGACACCTTTGTTATACAATTCAGATTTATCTTCAGAATAAATAATGAAGATCTTTATCCAGAGGCTAAAGATTAAGCAAAGTGCCAAAACAGAGGTGGAATATAACAGGGTAGTGCTAATTAGGGAAACATGCCATCAGAGATGGGTTTATGGGCAGGAGCAATCCAGGAACAAGCTGAAAAGGTAAAGTGTACTGTACACACTTAGAAGGCTATAAAAGTAAACACTTAGGGAAATCACTGTTCTAGTCCATTCACACGCAATAACATATCACAAATGAAAAACAGTAGTCAGAGCTAAGTTTAGAGTCATTTTCCAGGGGACACATTAATTTGAAAATGAAAACCCTTATTACAGGGCCAAAACACAAGTTTACATTGTCAAGAGAAGATACCAGTTTGTCTATATTCTTAAGATTCTAGTGAATTACTCACCTTGCGGATGGGTACCAAATTTCCCAGCTACACAAGTCCAACCATAATCGTGACTTCCCAACTTCCCTAAGTTTACAATTTCCCTTATCATTTCCTCAGGAACAAAACAAACAAAAAAACTTCTGCAAAATTTAAACTGTCTCTAAATGAATATGCTAACATACAAATACAACTACACATACATCATTTCAAAACTTTTATCAAAGTTTTTTGTTTTTTAACCACAAAAGACTAACCTATTCTCGCCATTAATAAATAAGGCCTTTCCTCAAGGGCCAACCACAGCAGAGCTTCTCTAACTTACATCACTGAACTCCAGAGGTAAACTCTCAGTGGGCTGAAGCTCAGCAGCACTCAAGTACAGATCCATGGGGCCGGCTTCCAGATCGTCTGGCACAGACAGTACCTGCTCGGGCTTATACATCTGAGGAGGCAGCTGGAAATGCAGTGGGCAGCAGGGATCCTCAGAGAGGCTTACAGGAACTGGTTTGTTGCAGGGTACCTCTTCAGACCCCTGGCAGCATTTGAAGAGAACCTGATTCGTGTCCTGACAAATATCTGTAGAAAAACGGTCAAGGGAAATAAAATGCATCTATCGAAGGCACAAAATAGCAGTCGTTTCCCATGTAAAATTCAAGGTGTGGACTACACAAGATAATTGTTTACATCTGATACAGAACCAAATGCAGGTAGCCATTTTTAAAGTTACTTCTCAAAATAAGTGTCATTTACTAGCATAATCCTAGCTCTGTACCAGTAATGTATAAAACCAATCCCCAACCTCCACTTCAGGATCTAGTCATTTAAAGTAGAAACACTAATCTTGTTCTGTTCTCCCTTATGAGGGTCAAACACAAAACATTTGAAAACATAGTGCCAAGCAAATAGCAGTTAACAGTGCTAGAAATCAACACCTATTCAGAAGAAACATGTCATGGCAAATGCAAATAGCTTGCAAAGGCCCCTACCAACCCCTTCCCAAGAGTCACGAGATATATATAATGTTGTTTCTGCTGTTAAGCAGATGGGCAAAAAGTTTGTAAAACCTTCTTGAACCTTGTTTCCAAAATGTTTACATGATGAATCTGCTTAAAGCAGCAGCGTGTTGGGGGAAAACAGAAGCCCTAGTAATAGTAACTAGGTATCATATCCTGACAGGAAATAAATTTCCATGCCTCCTTTAATTAGGGGGGTGGTCAGTGCAGGAGAGTCCTGTTATGATCCCAAAGAGAAAGGGAAGATGATTCTGTTTATGAGGGCCCATGGAAAGGAAGTGCTCCAGGAACACCCCAAGAGCTCTAACAACTCCTGTTAAGGGAAGCAGAAAAGGGCTATATTTCCAAGTTGGCAAAAAAGCTCTGTAGGATGAATCAAAATTGAAACCATGATTAGATAACAAAATTCTTATTCAAGTTACTCTATAAAATATATTTTACTCAAGTTTCAACATTTTAAAAAAACCTTAACTACATGGTAATTTTCCCTAGATTAATAGACAACTGTTATTTCAAATTCGGGCTTATTTTTAAACCAGAAAGCACAATTTTCTATAAATTGATTGTACCCAGGATTATCAAAGTATGGGTAATTTTTGTCCCCAAAACTTTAAGGTAGTTTTTTTAATTTAAAAAATCTAATGTACATTATAATTTTTAAACCAAATAAAGCCTCTGGAAGAAAGCCATTTCTTTCAATCCAGTCTTAGAACTTGCTAAACTCTAAACCAGGATTTCACAACCTTGGCATTACTGACATTAAGGACATCTGTGCACACTGCACAATGTTTATTAGCAGCATTCCTGGCCCCTGCCCACTAGATGTCAGAGCATGCCCAGCCCTGAGCTATGACGTACAAAAAATGCCTCCACACCTTGCCGGGGGGGGGGGGGGGGGGGACGACAAAATGGCACCCAGTTGAGAACCACTACTCTAAAGGAACAGTAAATAGCTCAAAGTAAACAAATATGTATTGAATAAATCAATGATCAAATAAACACTGAATCTAATGGAACAATCAAATTTGTAATCTCTATGTGCTTAATTAAGAAGCCCAATCTTACTTAAATTATTAAAATTTCAAACATTACTCCATTAAATGTTTTAATTGGAACTTTTTTCATGGAATTCAAAGGACTTTCACAAGTCTCATTTATTTAAAACCACAATATCCTTGAAAGACCCTCCCCCCATCCTCCTCCACCCCCTTTCCTTTCCAATGGGGACAACAGACAAAGAAGGGAATGGTTGACCTACAACTAGAGTCTGGGTCCTTCACTTTCAGTCCAGTGCTGTCTCCATTAGACCAGAGTAAAGAGTTAACAGGTCACCAATGGCAGTCGCATCTTTCTCTGGGATAAGGACTTAAGGAAGGGTAAGTGACTCAGGCAACTATGGAGTGGAAAGGAAAAGAGCACAAAAGAAAAAAACACTACTTCCCCTCTATTCAAATACACTTCATTTTCACCTTTGCTTTTTAAAATGTTAACAATAAGCTATTGAGTCTAGTGCTGTAAGAAAAGTCTAAAATACTCCTTAATACCCATAAATTGGGTTTTTTGCCTTACAAAGTAATTAAAGAAGAAATCTAAAAAGTACAGAGGGAAAGGGGACATTCAGAACCACATCCAATGTAACACTTCTGTTACATTCCCTCCCAGTATTTAGTTCCATGTAGTTAAAACATACTCTAAAGAATTTCGTATCTTTTTTTGTCACTATCATTTTCCTATGTCATTCATAAATTTTGTTAAATATGTTTAATTCCTGAACATATTCCATTATTATGCTGTGCCATAATCTTTTTCCTATCTCTGAAAATTTTTAAGGCTGTTTCCAGTTAGAGGAATTTTATGTAAAAGTATTGGTCTGCGTTCAATTATCTCCTTAAAATATATTCTTAGAGGTGACAGTATATCAAAGAATATGAATACTGTCTAACTGCTTTCTAAAAAGCCTGTACCACTTTATAGTCCCACTGGCAGTGCTCAGAATGGCCATTTCATCATTCCCTCGCCAACTTCAAATCTTACATAAACAAGTATACAATTTATACATTAAGAAGCTTCCTTGTTTTAATTCCTATTTCACTTATTTATAGTGAAGATAAATACTTTTCAACTATCAGCCACTTCTACTTTTAAATAGATAGCCTCTGCCCAATTATGTTTTGGGCATTTATCTTTAGTTTTTAATTACTCTTTACAAGCATTTTATATATTAAGGACAGTAATCCTTTACCAGACATTTGTTACAATAATCAATAAATTCATAAAATACTTAATAAACAATAGGAAAAAGATCAGTTTTCCTTTCAAAAGTCCAAGAGAAGATTCTCCTTCCCTGCGTATTAAAGAAAATATATTTTATTTTCCAAGTATCTGTATTTCTTGCCAGGCAAATGAAATCCAGTAGGATTTCATATAATGTAGAGCATCATAATATTTAACAAATGCTTTACTGTGAAAATAACTTTCTCAATCAATAGCCATCGTATAGATGCACTTTCACAATTCAATAAACAACTCAAAAAGTTTTACAGCCTAATACTAAATGTAAGTTTCCAGTCTGAATAAAGTCTAAAATATACAAGTCAGGGCCTTGACTATACAAAAGAATTATATTCAAAGGAAGCTCACAGTTCAGAATCATCCTACTGTTTTTATGGAAAACCCACAGCATTTTTTTTTTTGTAGTAACTGGATTTAAGAGTGTAATTCTAAAGAACAAGTTAAGTCAGGTATCTCTAAATTTTGGAATCCCGATATTAATCAACTACAGACAAGTATTAGCCCACATCTGTCACTAATGACTTAGATGTTTCTTTCTAATGAATTGACCACTACATTTCCACAGTTCTGAAATGGCCAACAGAAAGACACTTCTTTAGGCACCTGCTTGAAACCAACAGCTTCAGCAAACTGCCGGCCTTGATTCAGGGCCAAAGGAAAACAAAGACCTTCAATTAAGCAAACTATCACAGATTTCCACTGGCCTTCAGTCTGGCTAACAATTTAAACAGTAAAAAGATACGGGTAAGGCAGTGTCTGGTCATTGGAAGAGACTGATTGGAACAACGAACGTCATCCACAAAGGCCAAGCACCTCTGACTGGAACGAGTGGTATGGGCCTAAAATGGAGAAAACAGTAAGTCAAAACAAACAAACCACAAAAGAACATAAAACCAATTATCTATGAAAATACTTAGTTATAACATTTAAGAAACATACATCCTTAAACCCTAGAAACTTCAACATTTAACAAATTTATTCACCAATACTTTGCAAAAGGAAAAAAATTTTAAAACCTCATGTCCAAATGAGTCAACCCTAATTCAAAATACACCACCTCCATATTATAAAAGTGATATACAGCGGCTTTCTAACTATTTTGTCTTTTAGCAGAATTCTTTTAAAATTGCAATCTTATCTGATGCCTCAATAAACAAAAAAGAAAAATGGAATTACTCTTATTGAAGCAAAGACCAAGGGCTTGAGAAACAAATTTAAGAATGATCACTTAACTCTGCTTCCTTATCAACCTTCCTGACATTCATTGCTCCCATTATTCTATCTTCCCACCTTCTAAAATAAGAGTCCCAAGCTACTTAGGTGTTCTGTGCCTATTTCTGTACTTAAGAATTTTTGAATCTAATAACTTAGAAACCTATGACAACCCTTCAGTATGCGGATGAGAACAGAGGCCCAGAGAAGTTCAGTTATCAGTGCAGGCACAGAACTATCAGAAGGGAACTGAGACTAAAACCCATGTCTCTGGACCTCCAGATAAGTGCTCTTTTCAATATACCCCACGTCAAAGAAGTCAGATTTCAGAACCAAGAGTGTGTAACAGTGTTTTGACAACTGTAACTTTTTAAATAAAGCAACTGTATACATATATGTTTATACTTATACGTATATACTACACACACACACACACACACACATCACCTGCTGAGAGGCACCATCTGTGGCCAGCATTCTGCGTTCCTTCAGCTGCCTATGTAGTAAGGCTTCCACTCCATAGCGCTGACGATACCGTCGGAGACATTTTAGACGCTTTAAGTTCTCTCGTTCTTTGGCCAGAAGTCCCTCTGGGCCAGTCAGGAGACTACTACCTGGAAAGTCACAACAGTTAAGATGTTATTTGCCAAGCAACTAATCAAGGATGCTTCTCCAAATTAATAAGAAGTAAACAGGCCAAAAGACAGTTTCAAAAGCACATCCTCCTCCAATCCAAATAACAAGACAGAAGTAAATCTAACTACCACCAAATTCACACGTTGAACCCACAACAGCTTGTTGGAACTGGCATAAAACTTGCCTAAAGCTTCATGTTCCACTTTGCGATTGTGTAAGTAACGTCGCTTCTTCTCTTTTAGCAGATGCTGAAGTCTTTTAAACTGGTCAATGTACAAAGACTGCAAACGAATTAGCTTTTCACGCATTATCAGAGCCACTTCTTCTGCTGTGTAGACACCAGCATGTCTAGAATAAAATGGAGGATTCAACAAAGCATAAGAAGTGTATTAATAAAACCCAAGCTTAACAGGAGAAAAGAGTAAAGGTTAGACTTAAGTTTGCTATTCAACAAGCAGTCCGTGCTGAGACAATCACCTTATTAAACAGGAATGTTTTCACACAGCATTTTACCATTCAAGTTGTTATTAAAAAACAAAAAAGAAAATTCCCAAGAATGGATACTAAAATATGATCTCACAATCTGGGGAAAGGGAAGCGATTCATTATTTTCTCCAATTATGTGCACTGTGTTTAAATAGAAGTGAAGATACAAAATACTCAAAACTTTTATTAATCTACATTCTTGTTCCATTTAATAATTTCATATATGAAAATCACTTATCAGTCAGGACAGCTTAAAGTGCTTAATTTAGTATCATGTATCTTAATATATTTTAATTAAAGTACAAAAGATAACAAATAATTACAATTTTTAATTTAAAAATACACTTCTATGTGGAAGTTTACATAGGCCCTCAAAACACGGGTCACAATGGCTATTCAATGTCCTCAGCTCATTTTCTTGACAATGTTCTTAAAAGACAGCACCCTGGGTTAACCCTGAATTGCCAAAGATCTAGCTCCACATCAACTTTATTACACTTTGCCACCAGTTATGAATTAACAGAACTTTTAAAAAAGTTATTCTACTGACTAATGAGGTCACATAAGGAAATGAGTTAAAAATCAGTTTAATTAAAGACTGTTTTCTGCCTCTGAATTAAGTAACTCAAAATTTAAGAGATTAACTGCAAATCTGAAAGATTTTTGGTTCCATTTGTCTTGTGTAATCATTATATAAAGAGCAAGCTATATACCTTGACTTGATATTTATACTAATTTTAAATCCAAAAATTACGTGCTCTTTAAAATTCAGCTGTTAAAAATCACTGAAATACACAGAATAAACAAACTTTGGGACTGAAAGCAAGTAATCTCTGCCAAAAATTTTTCATAAATATAAATAGGAGACAATACTACCAGTGTCTAAGAAATAAGTACAATTACAAAGCACTCTAAAGTATAAACAGAAATTAAGAACCAAAACATGAATAAAACTGGCAAATTATACAAATGTCAAAATCTAAGACTATAAAAAAATATGAAAAGGTTTATTCATACTCAGGAAAAAGGGGCTTGTTTGCATTAATATGTCTGCAGGCCTGAAGTACTGAGGCCTCACCCTAGTAGCAAGTTTGTTAAAATGAAATTAATTTCATTGTACCATCAGAAGAGAATTTAATCAATGAGCTGGGAATTAGAATTTATAAATGGGAAGACACTACAATTAGAATTTACTACAAATCATTGCAGGGGAGAGGGCAGTGAGCATCCGGACTAATATGAATGCTTAGTTCACGTGACAAATGGATCAATTATTTAAAGATTCAGACTTTCACAGCCAGTTATTAAAATCATGAACTAAGTCTTCTAGATCTGATATGCACAAATATAAATCTAGGTTTTATTGTTAGAATTCAACTTCAAGAAAGAGTCACCTTATAGTCTATTAAATAGTATCTCTTAAAGTGCATACTTCCAAATTTCTTTACTTTGATTACAATGATGAAGACTTGAAATGATCTTTATCAAAATAAGTTCTGGATGCCTATAAAGATCATATGATAAAACTTATTTTTTAAAAAGGAAAAGATTTAACAATTATTCTTAAGCTAAAACTTCAACAGTGTTGGATGTTGTAAAGGAGCTTTTAAAGCAATTAAGCAAATGGTTACTTTGAAGGAAATCACATACATATATCTACAAGGGGGGAAAAACTATGCCAATAGCAATTCTAGGTAGGATAAAATCTCTAATGACATCATCATAAACAATTCAAAAAGAACTTTCTGAAACAAGTGAGTGAAGATATATGCTGTAAATTGTTACTGATTCAAGAAGTATTGATTCAAAAATGATGACAAAAACACTGGCACCAAAGATGAAAATTCTTAATTAAAAGAATTTCATTAAATAAAACACTTGCATTAAATATAAGATGATAATACGTAACCACACTAATGAATTAAATATTGTAAGTGGATAATTAACAATTCTACTTACATCCCTAAAAATGCATATACATAATACCCTGTTGGTGGATCTCCAGGTTAAGGAGAGCCCACTATGGGACTTCAGCATCCTTGGATTTTGGTACCTGCCACAGATACTAGAACCAATCCCCCTCAGATAACAAGTGACAACTGTATTTTAGTGGGCCAAAAAATGTTTTGGATATTATCAGTGGAAGAATTAAGGAAAGCCTTATATTTAGTTGCCTAATAGCTGAGCACATCTAGGGCTTCCTTTTCCCCTTTGAATGTTCCTTTTAGGAGAAACTGACATCAAGTACCTAGTCCTTTTAACATTTATACTTCTCATAAAACTAACTGGTATTTTGGTTTATATAGCAATCTCTTGTAAATTAGATTAGCATGAATGTGTCCCCTAGGGACAAATCTACTCTAGATTACTACTGACAAAATCAAGTTCCTGGACTTTCAAAACTGAGTGTTTACCACACCAAAATAGTCACTTTGTGACCCTAAAGAGCATACACCTCTTCAAAGCAGCAAGTTTGACATTTCTAGAAACACAATGGGAAAATATATATATATATACACATTTGGTATCAGGTTTCTATTGAGAATCCTGCTAGAAACAAACATTTCTACTCAAACTAAACAGACTTTCTAAACAAGTACTTCCTGAATAGCTGACTAAACTGAGATTACTTAAATAGGTGAAATTATTCTACTCAGAAAATGTAACCCCTACATGACTTTTTATAAATGTCAGAATCCAAGGAATGAAGAAAATGCTATTCCAAGAATTTAAAAAGGAAAGGAAAAAAAAAAAATCCAAGTCAAACACGGGTCAAGTCTAGAAATTCATTACCCCTCCCACAATTTAGTTCTTCCACCTAAACTATCAGGGGGAAGTGTTAAGAGACAGAGGTCAGAAAGAAAACAAAAACAATAAACTAAATCCAAACCATGAGACACAGAAATAAGAGACTGGAGTGGCAATGTTTTTAAGTATCTACAACTCCGAAAGTGATCATGGGTTAAGTGACAAATAGAACCTTAGTAAGATATAATTAGGTTGATTACTCACTTCTGGGTTTCTAAATCAGTTTCTCTTTCTTAGGCATGAAACCAAAGGAAGCTCTTGAACACCTTTTAATTTTTCTTAAATAAATAAGTAAAAGGGAATTTTGCAGAAGTAGTAGTTATTCAAATACAATCACTTTATTATTCCTGAGGTTTAAGCCAAGAACTGATTCACATCAATTTTCTCTACTTGATCTCAACCCACCTCCCACTCCTGTGTCCAAGAAATTTCCTATTTTCTCCCCTACACTTTCTCATGTGTAGTTGATGTCCAAAAACTGTCCCAAATTACAAGACTTCTAACAAAGAATCAAATCCTGCCTTGAAGCAAGATGGTGATAAACGGTGACACTTTTAATACATAGAAGCTATTACTGCTCATACATAGCTAAGCTATCTTCAATCCTCCTAGTTAATTAATCTGTGAACAGCATGCAGTACTACATTCCATATACTAACTAGTAAAATATTTAAAAAGCCTTATGTGGAGTTACAACTTACTTTAGGGGATCTTCTTGATCACTGTCTATGCTATCAGCTTCACTGTCAGGGTCACCTCTCCATGTCTGATCCACAGTAATGGGTTCCTGCTCCCCATCACTCCAGCTGTCTTCATCTGAGGCAAGGAAGGGAGAGCAGCCATTAAGACTTCCCACCTCTGTAACTCCACCACACAAAACTAGATTACTTAACACAACAACCCAAACCTTAAAGTTGAAAACAACTTAGCACAGAGGCACTGGCAAAAAAACAGCTTAAGAAAATACATCCCAAGTTATGAGTACTTATATAAATGAGTTAACCATACCCTCAAAAGCACAGAACGGCCAACTCAAAATTATTCTGTTTCCCTGCCTAGCAAAGATAATAAATATAAAAACAGCAATGAAGGAAATAGTCATAAACTCAGGAAAGTACACCTAAGCACACACTACTTAAAACCAAAAAGACTGGTGAATTACATTGCAGTCCTGAATTTTCATGGAATTGCCAGTGAATTAACAATAATATTGTATTATCAAGTGCCACACATGTTCGAGGCACCGTGCTAAACCAAATTAAGTTCTTTGTTAACTTTCTTCCTCCTTTTTCATTCTAGGAGAGAAGATCCTTACCCAGAATCCGGCTGGCTTCACTGCGGCTACTTTCTGGAGTCTGAGACCCCAGCTCTGTCTTAGCATATGAGCTCAGCTGGCACAAAAGTGTTTCACCCACAGGCCCTGGACTGGTCTTCTTCATTTGAGCATGAAGTGCCAGGGCATTCCTACGGGCATGTTCAGCACAGAAGGACACCCTAAGGAAACAAAACATTAACATTTTATACTCTGGTTCCTTCTTGAAAGAGTTCTGTCATTTTTCACAGACACTGATCTTCAGATCATTTTCAGGAAATTAAAATGACTATTATCTTCATTTATAAATTTAAAACGCCAGTGAGGCAGAATAATTTAATTGGCCCAAGGTCAACTCATTTGATATTACTAAAGGGAAATGCAGGTAGCAGAATCTAGTGCTCTACCATCAAACAAAACATACCAAGTATAAAAATGCTGACATCATCTCACAACAAATCAAGGAGATCCACTTTCATCTCTCAAAACTGGTTCTGGAAGGCAACTATACACTTCAATATCAATCCATTGTAGGTAATAAGATGTGAGACACAATTTTAAAACCAGAAGATACATGCAGAATTTATCTAGCCAAATTATGTTTCTGCATGGATACCTTTGCTTAAATGATGAAAGCTATCAAGCCTTTCCCAGAAGAATGATACACATATATACAATTTTGCATTATTACTTGAGGTTTAAGGACAGCCAAAAGAGCCGTGGATCCCAGGGTTAAGAATAATCTAGAATATCCTTTACTTTACAGATAAGCAGAAAGATCCAGAGATTAACTGGTCCAACTGGACGTGGTCTCCTTCCAATTTTCACTGTTTTTATTTTTCCAGTTTTCACCATGTTAAAAAATTTCCCAAAGATATACCCATAGCGTCAATTTTACAAGCACATGACCTAAAAACTCGAAACTCAGCAGCTATTCCCAAACCCACATCATACCACATCCTCCTCTCACTTAAAAGCTAAAACTACAAACGACATAGATATCTATATATATATATATGTATATATATATATACCCATCTTTCTTCTCAGGCTTTGGGGCAGCACTGGGACATCTTTTTCCGTTCTTCGTCGATATATAACTGCACTGCTTGAAAGGTGCATTCTTGTCTTCAAGGATATGCTTAATGCAAAACTCCTGCCCCTCCAGACGAGGTTGCGAGCATGGGCGATGAGTAAATGAACAAGACAAGGGCTCCTGAGACCTGGGCACTGGGGTGATCCTCCCCCGATTGGTCGGCAAGACGTGGATCCGAATCCTGTTCATACCAAAACCTGCAGGGTCACACAAAAGATCAAAAAGCCCTTCCTTACCATTCCGGAAAATTCCTGCTCCACAATATCCGAGCAGACCGCGCGTGGCTTCTAAAAGACGAGCGGAAGTCACGATCCTCAACTCCCCCAGTCCAGGTCTCCCCAGGCGTTAGTAATTTGCCTCACCTCAATTTCTACGTCAAGCCCTCCCCGACCCCGGCCACCACCACCACCACCAGGCTGAAAAGTACCCGAAGGGCTCGCACCGCCGCGGTACGAGGGGACGGGCCAGCGCCGGCCTCACGCGGCGGCAGCAACGTCGCAGCACCGCGCCCCGCCTCGGCCTCCGCCTCCCCGGATGCCGCCTTTGTCCCGGCCCGCCTCAGAGCTCACGGTCGGGCCCTGCCCATCCTCGGCGGCCCGTGCAAGCGCCATTTTGTCCTAAGACTCCCAGCACGGGAGGTTCTGGGTCCTGGGAGCCTACACGAGGAGAGCGACCCTGACGCTGACTGAGGCAGAATAGCAGCTCGGAAAGGGAAAAAGGGGAAGAAGCAGCAGCCTCACTGCAAAGGCGAAGAGCAAGCACACCCGCCATCTTACCTCTGCCGCCGCGCCACGCCGCGCCGCGCCGCGCCGCTCGTCTTCTGGCCGCGCCAGCCGCTTCTAACTCGGCCCCATTCCTTTCCGTGCTCCCAACCGCTGATTGGCTACTGCGCCTACGACTGTGCGTCACCATTGGCCGAGGCCCGCTACCAATCAAGCCTGAGAGGGCGGGGCGCTGAGTAAAGGCGCGGCTGGGTGGCTGAGAAGAGCTGTCAGCAACTCCGGAGAAAGTGAGGCTGCGGAACCCGCTCGCTCGGTACCGCTCTTTTCCACCTCGCGGCGCGGCGGGTTTTCAGGCCGCAAAAGCGACTGAAAGGTCGCCGTGAGTCTCAGCTGCAGATACCTCACCATCCTTACACAGTGGATACCAAATCAGGCATATAGAGGCCAAAAGATCACTGTACATTTGACTCTTACTGTTTATACAGGAAAAGGCTTTAAGTTTTCTTTTGTGAACAGTTCATTTACGGAAACTTTTTTGAGGATTTACTGAGTCTGGGAAATTACATATATAAACATTTAATTTTCAGAACAATCCTGAGGTAGAAGCTATAATCTCCGTTTTACAGATAAGATAACGGAGGAACAGAATGGGCCCATATCTAGTAATGGGGGAGGGAGGAGAATTTGAACCCAGCCCTAATTCTTTATCCTTTTATTGCCTCTCATATAGTGAAGAACATTGGACTGAGAATTAGGAAATGTTAGTTTTAGTTGAGGCCTTGATTCTCTAAAATTCTCCACAATTCCATGCTAAATAATGCAGACATATAGAAATGGCAGACACAATCCCAACTTTATCATCCTTAATGGACTTCTTAGTTAAAAGCATTTCTCGTGTTTCATCTCCACCACACCTCGCGTTGAAATGAACTGACACTTTGGCCCCTACGCCTTCTGGATCTGTTTTGCATCCCAACCTTTCCAAGCTCTCTTATGTGCTGTCGGTTTCATTTAAGTAAGCTGTTTCTCCACTACAAGTGAGCAGGTGAGCATGATTCACAGTGGTGAGTGAGAATCTACAAGGCTCAAGCACAGCAGTTTAGGCACAAGAGTGATTAAAACCAAAATGGGGGAAGGAGGACTTATAAGTGCCTTTTCCCGGAGATTAGGTCTTTCCCTGGAAGACCCCTTCATGAAATTCATTCATTCAATAAATACTTATTGAGCACCTAAGTGCCAAGCACTGGGGATAGAGAAAACAAGAAAGATAACCCTGCTTTTTTGGAATAAACATTTTAGAGTAGTTTGAGATTGTGGAAGCAATACAACCATAATATTAAATAGCAACTATGAGTTATATATGTAAGCAAACATGCCAACCCTCAAAGAGGTACAAAGGCATTTGTTATAAACACCCTGTAACTCAAAACTAGCAGAGGCAGTCACATCACAGGAAATCTATTCTTTAACCACATGCAGTGATATCGGAAAACAATATTGAAACTACTACAGGGAACAATGTAGTGGCATCAGGGACTACATAGGGATGTAACAAAAACTTTAGAGGGTCTACTGAAGGTCTTAGTTGAAAGAATAAAAAAAACCTCCTGATGAGCCCAAAACAGACCCAAAAATGCTATTTAGAGCCACTTCCTTCTAAGTCAACGAGGGGGTTGATATTATTAAAGGGTCAAGATATCAGCAAATTCTTTGTGTTTTTTAACAAAGCAGATGGCTGTTTTTAATCCACTGAACACTTCACTAACTACTGAATAGGTTAAAGTAGACCTGAGGCTGTTGGTAAATAGAGGTTAGGAAAGATGAATTCTTGAAGGAAAGAGAATTACTTTGGAGTTTTGGGGGCTAATCCTAGAGAAAGTGTTGGGGGCAGGGAGAGAGAAGGAATAAATGAACGCCAAAATCTTGCACTTTCTAGTCATCCTCATCTCAGCATCTGACAACTCCATCCTTCCAGCCTCTGAGACTAAACACTGGAAGTCATCTGACTTCTCTTTTCCAACCCTTTAGAGGAGATCATACTGGCTCCAACTTAAACATACGTAAATTCTCATTATCTTCAGCACTTCCAACTTGGTCTAAGCCACTCTCATCTGCTACCTTAATTATTGTTGAATCTCCTTCCCTTGACTCCTTATAATCCATTCTCAACACAGCAGCCCAAATGAACATTTAAAAACCCGAGCTAGATCTTCTCTATTCAGAACTTTTCAGTGGTGCCCCATTTCACTGTCTTAATAATGGCGAACAAGGCCCTGCATTATCTAGCCTTCTACTGCCTAACCACATATGCTACTTACTCTCCCCTCCTCACTCAATTTCCTACTAGCCACACTGGCCTCCTCGCTGTTTCTCAAACATGCCAGCACTTTCTCACCTCAGAACCTTTGCACTTGTTTCCTGGAATGATCTTACCCCGACTATTCCCATGGCTTGCCCTCTCACCTCTCTCAGGTCTTTGCTGAACTGTAATTTCATGAAGCCTTCCTCCCTAGCCATCTTATTTCAAAATTCAACAACCTACTTATCTACATACACACGTGTGCACACAGACACACAAACCCTATCCCTTATTCCACCTTACATTCTCCAAAGTACTCATCATCTACCATGTCTCCCCTACGAGAATGCAAGTTCTGTGAGAGCAGGATGCTTGTTTAGTTTACTGCCATATTCCCATCAGTAAACAGCAGAGCACTTGGTAGGTACTATTTTCTAATGCAGGAATAAATGAAAGGCAGGGAAGTGCCTGAAACTACTTTCCAGAAAAGGTGTATCTAGTTTTCAATTTAAACTTGTTTTCATTACTGTGGTTTTTTGTTTATTTGTTGGCTTTGAGTGTTATGTGAAATGAAGGGGTTAACATTCCACAGTGCAAAAAAAAAAAAAAACAAAAAAAAAGGTAGCACAAGTAGGACATGTGACAACCCATAAACCCAATCAATTCAGCAGAAGTGGGCCCCAGAGCTAAAGATTACAGTAAATACAAGCCTTTAAGGGAATCCAAGTCATAGAAAGGGCTTCAAACTTTTCTATGGAATGTAGACTCAGCTCTCACAAGTGTCAGGGAGACTAAGATGATTAGGCACTGATCAAGGGATAAAAGCTAGCTCTATACCAAATAATTTAACAAACCCCTATAACTGGGGATCCAGTCGTACGAACATTTATACTGATTTATACCTCACCTAGCCCCAAGGATGACACAGCTGTTACCTCTTTTAACAGGAAATCATTAAATTGATGATTTTATAGTATCATTCATTCTCATATCTTTCATTTACTGCTTCTCTACTCTTCCATTCAAACCAGACCAAACCCCTAATATAACAGTGACTTCCACAAGTTTCATATGTACAGAAAACAAAAATCTTAAGTTGTCTTATTTTAGAAAACAGAAAAAGGAATGAACAGAACTTGTGATTTTTTTCAAGTCTTTAATATTGTTAACGATTTTTTTCCTATTAGAGCTTTTAAACTATAGCTACTTTGTTTTAAAATTTTGTAATATTTTAGCATAAAAAATCCTTTTCATTTAAATGTGTAATTTACCTGTGTGTGTGGTTTTGTTATATCCCAAGAAAAGGGTGAGTATTCACTATCAGTTTTTCCAGGCACCACCAAGAAGGCTGTTAATTTTTTTCTCTGAAATGCACTGCTGTCTATAATACCAACATTTCAGATTTTTCGAAGAATCAAGTGTACAATTATGAATAATTGCCAGTGCTTGCCAGATAAGCAGTACATATTGCTATCATCTGTTAGAGCTATATATTTTTGTCTGTACCAGTTACCTTCCAGGTTATCCACGGAACGAGGGATTTTTTTTCCCTCTGCCTCCATCATACTTTATACTATCAGGTTGGCTGTGATGACCAAATCTTAGTTAGGTCTTTCCAAAGAACTCAACTCCTACAGGATCTTTTGCAGTAAGAAAGTACATACTACAACCAAAAGTAAAACAAAACTATAATCATATCAATAAAATGACAATTAAAGACTAATTTGAAGACTCACTACCCATAAACAACAATCAGATGAGTGTTTTATCAGTAACATTTATTGATGGGATGGATAAATACAGACTGAGAAACACACTTGACAGCAAGGTATCAAACTGATAGCCAGACTATAAAATGTATACAACATCCTTTTTTAAATTTTTAAAAAAATTTTTAAGTTTTTACAAAGAGCCCTTACTATAACGGTCACTTACATCTTATCATTCACATAACCGCAGTAGAGATCCCAGGGGTAGCATCCAGAACTGAGGTGCCCCGAGGAGGACAGAGGCAAGAGCAGAATAATATGCTGAGAAAGGACTCTTAAGAGTAATACAAAGAAAACAGACAAAAATACCACCACAAAATTGTACCTGAGTGACATAGATTGGTAAAGTGTTTTACTTTTTTTTTTTTCCTTCCTTGTTCTTTGGTCTGATAAGAAAACATAGTTTTAGATGTGTGAAGTAGGGTGGGGAGAAGGTCAGTTTCAAATCCAGAAACCTAGGTTAACACTAAATTAGGCTGCTGCATTCTTTTCTTTGGGTGCTTAACCCAGCCAGCACTTCCATCTTGTAACCAATCCCAATGTGATCAACCACTGACTAGTTAAGTCCTCAGCTTTCAACTGAAGAGTTCCTGATAACCTGATAGATACATACTTGCTCTGGTTTCGATTAGCATGCTGTCAAGCATCCCTCTCCATGCTTAACATGGCAACAGAAAACCTAAGTCTTCCTTTCTTTTCATTCACCGTGAATACGCACTCAAAAAGGGGAAGAGTAGACAATGCTTTTTGTTAAGCATTCTTTTCCCCCCGTCCCATTTCCAATGCCAAATTTGTACTAAAAACTTTAGAAACATTAAAATGGAAGGGTCTCCCACTTAAGAAAGAATTCTCATTCCAGACCATGCTATCAGGCAGGATTATAGTACCACGCTTGTTTTGAGCTCACATTCACAGAGGGACAAAAAAAAACAAAATAAAACTTGACAGTATGATACAACATGAGTATTTTTTAAACCATCAGGAGCAAACATTCAGTCAAAAGCTGGGTATTAACAAGCAGCGTGAGAAATTTGGGGAGGTATCAAAATCACTGGAACTTTAGTGGAACTGCAGAGGGCTTATTTCTCACCATGTGAAGGGTTGCATAGACTGCTTAAATTCCAAGTTCAAAATGTTCCAGAATCCCTTTTCTAACATTAGTATCAAAACAAATCAACAAAAGAATAATCCTTTTAAAATTCAATCAGTTCCCAAGTCCCCACAGTTTGTGTTTCTGTGGGAAACACATATTTAAAATCCAACCATACTGGGATAAGACCCCTCTAATTGTCCGGAAACAAGGTATAAGGAGTATGGATTTTCAATATGGGGAATTAGGTAGCAGAGGCTTAAGTAAATCCAGCACTGATGTCACCATGATTTTATTTCTATATCCTAATCCATTGCTGTTTCCAAATGGAGATTTAAATTTTTTCTATTGATGTTGTTGAAGCCAATAATATAGGACTATGCAAAAGGGTACATTAAATCAAAACACTAAAATCATTAAAAAAAAAAAAAAAAAGAGGAAGCTGAGGGTCTCAGAAATGGAAACACACTGATTCATGAGTGAAAAGACTAGACTAATTTCTACGTATCCTCTAAGCCCCCAAAGCATGACCAATGCTTCAGAAGACCGACTTAGCCTTAGATTAATGCTTCACTAGAGTTCAGCTAACAGCAAAACAGGTATCTGATTAAAAGCCCTAAGGACAACTCACAGGTATTTGTTTTTGTCAACATGAGATTCAAGCAGTTTTAGGAATGAGATTTACAGAACTGGAGGCTCCAGGCCTGCTTACCACCACTTATCCTTGATAGTCTAGGTAAAAAGAAGGGGGGGGGGAGCCACGTTTACTAGACTAACTTTGGATGTATAAATCCCATTTCTCACCCTCTGAAGTGGTGAGGGTAGAGAAGACACAGAGTTTAGAAACCACACAACCTTTTGAAGCCTAAGTGTATGGAACTTGGACAATACGCATGCTAGCTGACAGGCACATCTGCTAACCCAAAGGCAATGCAGCAGCTTCATGCAGAGCCAGTAAGGAGGTTCACAACATATGCGTAGATCTACAAGCAGACACAGCAGGTATCTTAAAGCAGTATCAGGAGGTGCTAATCTGGAAAAGTCTCTAAAATGACCTGTAACAGCAATGATCTACTAGTGTAAAGGCCAGACTACGCAGCAAAAAGCAGCTCTTAGGCTCTAGTAAGCACTTTTTTCAAGGTCACTCCTGACAAAGTTCTAAGGAACTAACTACAGACTGCCATGGAGAACTGCTGGGGCCAAGCGGGTATGTATCTCTGTGATGAGGGAGTGAATGTGATTAGAAAACATGTGACATTTGATGAGGAAAACTGAAAGCTGTAAAAGACATTTTCATAATCAGATCAGTGATCATCAATTCCACAAAGATAAAGATGAAAACTAAGTAACATTTTGGGGAGGTCAGAAGGAAAGCTGACTCTACCAAACAAAATCTAAACAAAACAGAAAGCCTAAATTTAGTAAACACACTACGCATCTACCAATTACCTAGCACAACACAAAATATAAAGGAGAAAGAGGAAAATGTCATCCACAAAAGTAAAGTGAGATTCCAGGTCAAAAGTATGACTGGTGTATAGATCAGCTGAGAGCTCATTTTACACAGCAACGTCACGCACTCTAGACAGCTCAGATATGCAGAGATGTAGGGCGCTAATTCACCTTCAGTTAAGGTTTACTGCACAAATTCCTTCCTATATTAGGCCAGTGCATCATCAACTCCATCTGCCCCAGTATTCTCCCCAGCCTGCGCCTGGCAAGCAGCAGCACATGTACAACTCCCATCTCCCTGACTTTTCAACAGAAAAATTTCAGTTTATCCGTAAAGGGTATTTGGTGTGAAAGAAGCTGCATTAAAAACAAGACAAATTCAAACTGTCATCTTCTCCATGGCAAAAGATGCCATGAAGACCGAACACCACCACATTAAATGATCTGTGGCTAGGTGGCATTTTCAGCTGGACAACTTGGCTTAGAATTCTTTCTAGCCCCTTGGAAGATTTCTTTCCTCAGCAAAGTGTTCACACCTAAAATATGGGATAATCAAGCACCCATAAGAACAGGACTGTGATCCATTTTTCTAAAGGACTCTTAGAAATCTCCTAAAGAACTTCTGCCTAGAGGCTAAAGCCACCAAAGATGGACAATCTAAACAGCACCTGCAGGCTAGGCTTACTCACGCTCACAGCACCAGTGCTGTTAAATTCATAAGCTCCAATCTCTGAAGTCATACAGGCTGCAAAAAATGAGGATGCAGCTGTTTCCCTTCAGATATACAGATAAAAAGCAAGTCGTACATTCATAATGTCCTAAAAATTCCCAATCACAATTCCATTGTTTTCAGTATCCTCTAGTGTCATGGCTTCTCCCAGAACTATTCTCATACATTGTCTGGGCTTTCACAGGCAGGACAGCACATCCCCCTTCCCTTCAGAGACCCTGAGACTGCTCTCACTTGAACACTTTCCCAAAGCCCAACGTGAAAAAAGACACACCCAATTCTGTAGGGCAGAAGCCAGCCTAGCTCCCCAACCTTCTTCCTCAACCCCACCTTTGTTCTACACCAAAAGGAAAAAAGGGGTAAAAAGGAACTTCTCCTATGGAGTCCAGAGTCAGGCCACTGGCTGCATCTGCCTAAACTAGAATTTAGAAGGCTACCCTCAATTATCACATAAAGAAAAGGGAAAATACCACGTCAAATACATGCCTCTTCCTTCCTTTATGTTCTAAAGGCCACACCGTGCTCTCTCTAGTAGACTGTTGGGAAGCGAAAATGGTGAAGGACAGGGAGGGAAAGATACAACATGATTTTTAAACACACACACTGAAAAACACACATACCCACACTTACATACACACTTAAAGGTTGCAACACTTCAAGTGGCCGGAGCCTATCTCAACTCATGGCCAAGTCTATCCTCCCATCCCCCCTATACAAACCACCCCCTCCAATCCCACCCCCCAGGACTCATTGCTATGTATCTCATACACACAGCAAAATCCCTATCCCCTCCCCAATTATATAAAAAAACTAAACAGATAACTTACTTTCTTTAAATTATTTTTTTAAAGTCTCTTAAAAAGATTTTGACGTTTAAATACTTCCTCTCTTCTGATATATTAAACACTACAAGGATCCACAACTGTTTGATAAACCCTCCATATTTCAGTCCTGGCAAGAAGAGGGAAGATATCAACTCTAATCAATCTAATTAAGAGGTGGAGAGGCCAAGAACAGAAAAAGTATTCTTAATCCTTCACAGCTTTAACACATTCTCACCTCTCTAATACCAGTAAAAGCTATAATAAAATAGTTAAATTTCTGAGGCAGGAGATATAATAACCAAGGCCATCTACCACCCTCCCACCTATGTCTCAATATTAATTTATTCCCTAGTCCAAGAAGGGTGACATATTTCATAAAGGAAACAATTTTCTTAGTCCAGAATCAGTAGTTTGTGTTTTTTTGTGTGTTGTTTTGTTTTTTAAAAAGATGTGTTTTTAAAGATTTTTTTTCCTCCTCTTCTTTCTCTTTTTTACTTAGGAAGGGGTGGAAGTGGTGGAGGAGGTTCTGATGGTAGAGGTGGCAGCCGGGGTTTGTCTGTATTGCCAGATCTGGAGGACATTCCACCAGCCCGTGGATTCAGATATTCACTGTAAGAATGAACAAATTCAAACGCAGGGGGCTGAGTGGGCTGAACGCCCTGGGCACTGAGAAGGGAGTGAAGCATATTCACAGTGTCTTGATAGTCTATGGTCTGGGTTGCATTGTGACCATTGGCTCCAGTGGAGCCTTTATCCAATTTCACATGAGGAACTCGAGTTTTACAGCTGGGCTGTGAAAAGGGAAGGCCACTTGTGTCTGAGCTATGCCCAGGCAACTGGGCCATTGCAGGAAGAGGAGGGAAGGAGAAATTCATGGAAGAGGATTTAGTACTCTTGGCAGTCTTGGCTGAATGCTCAAACACCGCCCCTCCAATCTCTTCAGGGAGGGGCCTTTTGCGAGAAGAACTGGAAGAGGAGAAAGAGCTAGACAAGCTATAGGGTTTGTGTGCTAAGGTGCTTGTCTGGCTACTATGTTTTGGATCGCTCGGACGCTTGTTCCCAGTACCAGCGGGAAGCTGTGAGTGAGAGTGCTTGTGTGAGTGGTGATTATGATGATGATGGTGATTAGATGGGTGAGTCTTGTGCTTTTCTTTGTGCTCCCGGCTCTTTGTGACGCTGTCATCCACAGAATTGTGCTTGTCGGGTGCAGCATGAACTTTAATGCGCATTTTTATCTCCTCAGGTTTTGAAGAGGCAGGTTTCTCTCCACTTGTCACTGGGATTCTCATTTTGAAAGCTGTTTTGTCAGACTTCTCCAGAAAAGGCCTCTCAGGGTTTTCTGAGCCCTCCATCGGCATCTTCAGAATGACTGAAGAATGGCTATCATGGTGAGACAGGAGATTCTGGGCAGCATATGCATACTGTGACTTCACATTGGCCTCCATATTCTCCAGTTGCCTCTTCTGGGCAGCCAACTCTTCTGCATGCTTTGCACGGTATTCTTTCAGTGATACTTTAGCTGATGGCACACTCTTACTGTTCTGTTTCTGGGAAATAAATGTATTGGAACTGTCCTGCTGCAAGGAATGATCAACTCCTGTAAGTGCTAAATTCTCACTAGTCCGATGACCTTGAGCTGGTTCTACTTTAAAAGGAGGGTGGGAGGACAGCCAGCGCTCACCAGGCAACATCTCCATGCTGCTTAAGTTGCTGGTTGACTCACCAGTGGCTGGAAGGGAAGGCACTGCACTTGTGGTAGAAGAAGCTGACATGCTCATTAAACCTGCAATAGTTGTGTCTGAAGAGCTCTGGGAAATCATATTGAGGATTGTCTGCTCTGAAGTGTTGTCATCTGTCCCTCGGTCATCTGCTTTTGTTTTCATGGCAGCTTGGCATGCCTAGAATGAAGCAAATGACACTTTCTCACTTCAGGTAATTTATCAAATGGAAACAAAACACTGAAATGTTAGACTGTGCTTGCTGTGACACTGGAAGTTTTGGACAGCCCATACCCAGAAGGCTACTCTAACACGAGACTGCTAATTATTACCATCAGGAGACAAGTTTTTAAACCTTCAATCAAGCATCACATTAACAGAATCTCAAAGAGGTCTCTGAATTCCCATGTTCACTACAGCACTATTCATCATATCCAAGGTATGAAAGCAACCCAAGTGTCCATCAATGAGTCAATGCATTTTTAAAATATGGTCTATACGTGCAATTAACTATCACTCCGCCTTTTAAAAAAGGAAGAAGATTCTGTGAAGACAGCAGAGTGGGAAGCACCAGGAATCCGTCTCCCACCTAGACAGCAACTGCACAGGCAGAATCTGTCTGATATAACTGTTTTGGAATTCGGGAGTCTGTTGAAGGCTTGCAATATCCAGGGTAAGGTTTGCACAGTAAATTGGGGTAAATTTCCCTCAATTTCAGCTCTCAGCCCGAGCCAGCTATGCATCTGCTCCTGAAGTAGCTTGCACACAGCTTGAGGGACCCAGGTTGGACAAAAAGGACTCTATTTTCCAGATACTGGAGAACTGTGCTCTGATTGCTGACTGCTGCTTTTGATCACGGAGGTACAAAGAGGCCAGCAGCCATTGTTGTTGCACCTCCCTCCACTGCTGCATGCCCCTCCCCTTTGGCTGAAGTGACTTACAGGATATAAAGGGCCAACACCCTTCCTCCCGCACTTCATTTTTTGCTTTTTCTCCCTTTGGGAGCCAGATATTAGAGTAGGATATTCAAAAACAACTGCATATTCAGGTATGTCAGGGAAAGGCTCAGAAAAGAACTGAGAAGACCTTAAATTTACACATCAAGCTGATCCTCAGCACAGAGACATCCTTCAAAATCAACCCTCCACCCCAAATATACAGAAACAATAAAAATAACAGCAAACCCCAGGGAAGGGAGAGAATCTGATTTTTAGAATTACCATGTTATTAGATTCAAATGTCCAGTCTTCAACAACAACAAAAATCACAGGCATGTAAAGAAACAGGAAAGTATAGCTCATTCAAAGGGGGAAAAACAATCAACAGAAACTGTTCCTGAAAAAGATACAATGGCAGATATACTAGACAAAGATGTTAAAAATAACTCCCTTAAAGACACACTCAAAGAACTAAAGGAAGATACAGAGAAGTCAAGAAAACAATACGTGAACAAATTGGAAATATCAGTAAAGAGACAGAAAACCTAAAAAGAAACCAAAAAGAAATCCTGGAGTTGAAAAACAGAATAAATGAAATGAAAAACACAGAAGACAGTGAACTGATACATTCTAAGTACTAAAAGGAAAAAAACTGTCAGCCAAGAATCCTATATCCACCAAGAATGTCCTTCAAAAAAGTGAGTAAGAAATTAAGATATTTCCAGTTAAATAAAAACTGAGGGAGTTAATGACCATTAGACCAGCCATATAAGGAAGGCTCAAGGGACTCCTCCAAGACTATAACTTTAAGCCACATGGAGAAATAAAGATCTCAATAAAAGTAAATACATGAGCAATTATAAAAACTAGAACTGTAACAATGATTTGTAATTGCATTTTTTGGTTTCTACATGATTAAGGAGACTAACACATTCTAAGGGAAAAAAAAATCAGTGTAAAACCTAGTATTACTCTAAAAAATTTTTTGGTTTACAATTCCAAATCTTACTTTTTATCTATTGTAAGAGCCTAATTCATCTAGAAGAATTATTAGTTCATGTTTTAGGGCACACAATGTGTAAAGATTTAATTTTGTAACATCAACAACCAAAAGGGGTGAGGATGCAGCTGTAAAGGAGAGAGTTTTGAATGTTACTGAAGTTAAACTAATATAAATTTCAAATTAGGGTATTATAACTTTTGGATGTTAAATGTAATCCCCATGGTAAACACAAAGAAAATAGCCCAGAATACAAAAAAGGAAATGAGAAAGGAACTTTTAAATTTACATTATGAAAAATCAGCTGAACGCAAAAGAAGACAAGAATGCAGGAAATGAGGGACAAAAAGCTACAAAAGGCATACAGACATACCTTGGAGATACTGCAGGTTCAGTTTTAGACCATCTCAATAAACCAAGTAACTCAATAAAGTGAGTCACACACACTTTTTGGTTTCCCAGTGCATATAAAAATTATGTCTACACTATACTGTAGTCTATTAAACATGCAATAGCAATACGTGTAAAAAAATGTACAGACCTTAATTTAAAATACCTTACTGCTAAAAAATGCTAACCATCATTTGAGCCTTTAGTGAGCTGTAGTAGTAACATTAAAGATTACTGATCACAGATCACCATACCAAATATAATAATAATGAAAAAGTTTGAAATGCTGCAAGAATTACCAAAATGTGACAGACATGAAGTGAGCAAATCCTGTTGAAAAAATGGCACCAATAGACTTGCTCAACACAGGGTTGCCAATAACCTTCATTATAAAAAATGCAGTATCTGCAAAGTGCAATAAAAAAGTGTATGCCTATATAAAAAACAAACAGTATAATGACAGAAGTCCCTCCTTACCCGTAATTACTTTATGTATAAATGGATTGAATTAATGAAAAGACAGAGATTAGTAGAATGGATAAAAATATATGATAAACTATATGCTGTGTAAAAGCAACTGAGATCCAAAGACACAAACAGGTTGCAAGTGAAAACATGGGAAAAGATATACCATGCAAACACTAACAAAAAGAAAGGTGTGACTACACTAATAGCAGACAAAATAGACTTTAAATCAAAAAAGGTTTCAAGAGATGAAGGACATTATGTATTCTAAAAGGCTAGTGACAGAGGTAAGACATAACAATTATAAACATTCACACATGTAATGACAGGCCATCAAGATATATGAAGCTGAAGCCAAAACCTAACAGAATTAAAGAGAAATAGACAGTAATAGTTGGAGACTTCAAAACCCTGCTCATAACAATAGGTAGACCAGACAGAAGATAAGGAAATGAGGACTTAAACAATAAATAAACTAGATCTAACAGAGATATACAGAACACTCTACCTAAAAACAGCAGCGCACACGTTCTTTTCAAATGCATATGGGACATTTTCCATAATAGACCATATGTTAGGCAGCAAACTTAGTCAATAGATTTTAAAAGATACATATCATACAAAGTGTCTTTTCGAAACACCATGTGATAAAGTTAGAAATCAGTAACAGAAAGAAAATTGGGGGAAAAAAATCACAAAATTGTGGGAAAAAAACCAATGGATCAAAGAAATCAAAAGGGGAAATTAGAAAATACTTAAGAGACAAAGGAAAACAAAAAGACGATATATCAAAGCTTAAGGGACACAGCAAAAGTGGTGCTAAGGGAGAAATTATAGCTATAAACACTACATTAAAAAAAACAAGAAACACTTCAAAATAACTAACTTTATACCTTGAGGAACTGGAAAAGTAAGCACTAAACCCAAAGTTTAGCAGAAAGAAAAATATAATAAAGATTAGAACAGAGATAAAACAGAAAATAGAAAAATAGAGAAAAATCAACTAAAACAGAAATTGGCTCTTTGACAAGATCAACACAATTGACAAACCTTTAGCTAGATGGACTAAGAGAAAAAGAGGAAAAGCTCAAACTACTAAAATCAGAAATAAAAGTGGAGACATTGCTACCATTCTAAGAAGACTGTACACCTACAAGTTGAATAACCCAAAGAAAACAAATTCCCAGAAACAAAACTTACCAAAACTAAATCATGAGGAGAAAATCTGAACAGACCTGTAACTTGTAATTAAATTGACTCAATAATCAAAAATTTCTAAGGCCCATCACTAGTTATCCTATCAATCATTTAAAGAAGTGAATACCAACTGTTTTCAGACTTCCCAAAAATTTTAAGAGGAACACTTCTCAGCTCTTTTCTATGAGGCCAGCATTACCCTGACACCAAAGCCAGACAAAAATACCACAAGGAAAGGAAAACTACAAACCAGTATCTCTTATGACCACTGATTCAAAAATCTTCAACAAAATACTAGCAAAATGAATTCAGCAGCACATTAAAAAAAAATTATGTATCATGACCAAGTGGGATTTATTCCTCAAGGATGGTTCCACATATGGAAATTGATGTAATATGCCATATAAACAAAATGAAGGAGAAGAAATCCCATGATCATCTCAATTTATGCAGAAAAAGCACTTGACAAAATTCAACACTTTCTGATAAAAACACTCAACTAACTGGGAATGTAAAGAAACTACCTCAACATAATAAAAGCCATATGTAAAAAACCCACTGTGAACATCATATTCAATGGTGAAAGACTGAAAGCTTTCTTTAAGATCAGAAATAAGGAAAGGATGGCAACTTTCACCACTTCTATTCAATACAGTACAGCAATCAGGCAAGGAAAAAAAAAAGGTATCCAAATTGGAAAAGTAGTAAAATTCTGTTTGCAGATGATATGAGCTTATATGTAGAAACCTAAAAATTCCACCAAAATTTATTTTTTCTAATTTTATTAGAATTAACAAATGAATTCGGCAAAGCAGCAAGATACAAAGTCAATAAATAAAATTCAGTTGCACTTCTCCACACAAACAATAAACAATCCGAAATGGAAACTGTGAATACAATTGCATTTACAATAGCATCAAAAATTTTAAAATATCTAGGAATTAACTTAATCAAGGAAGTGAAAGATTTGTACAAGAAAACTACAAAACACTGCTGAAAAAAATTAAGTAAAACATAATTGGAAACTCATCCCATGTTCTGGATCCAAACATTAAATCAAACATTAACATTGTTAAAATATGAATACCCAAAGCAATCTATAGATTCAATGTAATCCCTGTCAAAATCCCAATGACCTTTTTTGCACAAATAGAAAAACCCATCCTAGAATTCATATGGAATCTCAAAGGGCAGCAAATAGTGAAAACAATCCTGAAAATGAAGAACGAAACTGGAAGACTCATACTTCCTAATTCCAAAACTTACTACAAAGCCACAGTAATCAATACAGTGTGGTATTGACAAAAAGACAAGACATATAGATGAATGGAACAGTATAGAAAACTCAGAAATAAACCCTCTCATATATGGTCAAATGACTTTTGACAAGGATGCCAAGACCATTCAACAAATGATGCTAGGAAAACTGCATATCCACATGAAGAATGAGGCTGGACCCTTACCTAACACCATAAACAAAAAATTAACTCAACATGGATAAAAGACCTACATTTGAGATCTAAAACAATAAAACTCTTATAAGAGACACAGGACAAAAGGCTTTACAACATTGGATTTAGCAATGATTTTTTAGATATTAGACCAAAGGAACAGGTAACCAGAAGAAAAAGAAAGAGAGAGAAAGGGAAGAAAGAAGAAGAAATGGACTTCATAAAAATTTTTAAATTTTGTGCATCAAAAGACACCATCTAGAGTAAAAGGCAACCCATATAATGGGAGAAGATAATTGTAAGTTATATACCTGCTAAGGGATTAAAAGCCAGAATGTATAGAGAACTCCTAAAACTCAACAACAACAACAAAAAAATCAATTCAAAAATGGGCAAAGCATTAGAATAGACATTTCTCCAAAGAAGATACACAAATGGCCAATAAGAACATGAAAAATGCTTAACATCATTAACCATTAAGGAAATGCAAATCAAAACTATGAGATACCACCTCACATACCTTAAGATGGCTACTCCCAAAAAAACAAAGCAGCAAGTGTTAGAAAGGATAGAAAGAAACTAACACTTGTGCACTGTTTGGTAGAAATGTAAAATGCTACAGCCACTACAGAAAACAATGCAATGGTTCCTCAACAAATTAAAAATAGAACTAACATATGACCTGCCAATTCCACTTCTGGGCATACACCCAGAAGCATAGAAAGCAGGGTCTCAAAGAGATATGTGTACACCAATATTCATGGGAGCATTATTCACAATTCTAAAATTCAGAAGCAAACCAAATATTTATTGATGGAAGAATGGATAAACAAAATGTAGTACATACACACAAAGGAGTACTATTCAGCCTTAAAGAGGTACAAAATTCTATAATATGCTATAACACAGATGACCCTTGAGGACATTATGCTAACTGAAATAAGTCAGTCATAAAAAGACAAATAATATATGATTCACTTATATGAAGTACTTAGAGTAGTCTAAATCATAAAGACAGAAAGTATATTAGTAGTTGCCAAGGGCTTAGGTCAGGAAGAATAGATAGTTATTGTTTAATGATTATAGAGTTTCAGTTTTGTAAGATGAAAAGTTATGGGAATAGATGGTAATAATGGTTGCACGACAGTATGAATGTATGTAATACATTAAAATGGCTAAGATGGTAAATTTTATGTTATTTGCACGACAGTATGAATGTATGTAATACATTAAAATGGCTAAGATGGTAAATTTTATGTTATTTGTATTTTACAATTTAAAATAAAAAAAGGGAGAAATCCTGCCATTTGCAACAACATAGACAAAACTGGAAGACCTTTTAATAAGTGAAATAAGCCAGACACAGAAAGACAAATACTGCATGATCTCACTTATATGAGGAATCTAAAACAGTCAAACTCGTAGAGGCAGAGAGTAGAACAGTGGTTGCCAGAGACTGAGGGACGGGGGAAACAAGGACCTATTAGTCAAAGGGTAGAAAGTTTTAGTTACACAAGATGAATATATCCTAGAGCTCTTCTGTACAGCATAGTACATAGTACCTATAGTTAAAAATACCATATCATATACTTAATCACTTCTCGGCTTTTTGGCTAAGATCAAATGTAGTACTGTATACTTAAAATTTTGTTCAAGTGTTCTATCATCCAAAAAAAAAAAAGTGACCATACCTATATCAGTGTTACAAGGCAATAAAAAAAAAAGTTGTATATATCTAAAATTCATTCATTATTACCACTTACAATTGCAGTTAGTCCAAAATTCTGGTGAGGTTTTTTATGAAAGTAAAAGATGACCTGGATGCTCTCAAGTTTCCTTTGAACCCTAAGCAAACTCATTTTCTGCAACTCACCCAACTCAGGAGAATGCAATTAAGCTTATCAGTCTAGATTTCTGAGAAATGCAAGGAACATTTTTAAACTTTTTGACACTGGAAAAAAAGGGAACAATTCCATTATCCGTAAGACTTTTGAAAAATATCTGAAATACTTTAGACTGTAATCTATATAAAAACAAAATTCTAAAATCCATTTAAAAGCAGGTAATATCAAAGACAAAATTATGATAACAGCGCTAAACTCCTAAGTCTGTATCCTTCCTCTACCAGAAGACAACACCCTGTGACTCAGAAAAGCCATTTTTTCCCTTTAACAGTCTCCACACAAATAATACTCAACCAATGTTACTGACCAAATGACTGTATCACAAGAGTTGCAAGACACAAAATAAATCTTGCTGCCACCTACAACCACTGACTTCTGGGTCAGTATCCAAACTATGAAGTTGAAGTCGTGACTATTGCACAACTATAAAAAGGGAAATTCCAAACCTACGGTACATATCCAATTCCGGTATATTCACTGGTGTAGTCAAAAGAAGAAAACGGTTTGTTCCACAAGCTGACAGCAATAATTCTTACCCTCCAATTCCGAATTCGTTTGAGCCTGTTGGGGGTTTTCTCCAGAATCTGCAGAAATTCATGGGTCAGTTCTACAAATAAAATTAGAACATTTAAGAAAAACTCACAGAGGCAGAACTAATGAAATGTGAGTAACCTCAACTATTTGCATCTGAAATCAAGTCACCTTTGGCCAGATATAGGACAACCAAGAGCAAGTGCTTTTCAAGGTCCCTTACTCTAAAACTTACCATCTAAAAGTTCCAAGGTCACAGTGGCGTCAACATACTCCCACCAGTGCTTCCCATCAGTTGAGACTGGGATCTCCCAGTTGGACCACTTGCAAGCCAGATGAATGCAGACACAGGCCACCACAGGAGGTGTGTACTGCAGGCTAAATGTGGTCAAATGCAGGCTGACACCAGAGGGAAGGAAACAAGAGAGTGTCATGAGCTCTCAGTTCTGAACCCAAACTTTAAACTCTCCATTAATTTAAAAAAAAAAAAGTTAAAAAAAAAAAATCACTGGAGAGCAAGAAGGGTAAGAAATATCCAGTGCTCTGAACCAGCACTTAACATGATTTTTCCATTAACCCACCTGGCTCAGGCAACAACTTTTCTAATTTTTCTGACTACATCATCATTTAATTTACACACTGATGAAGGATTGAAAAAAATAAAAACAAAAATAAAAGACTGGGTACTCAGTTTTTTAAAATAAGGATCAATATCCTGAGAATAAGCTCAAAACAAGAAAAATTATAAAATTTTTGATATGTATAATCCCTAAATCAAATACTTATGGAAATACCCTTAAAATTATCTTGTCTGTTGCAAATCATAACTCTGGTCTATTTAAAATAATGAACAGACAATCACTCTCTCAAGTGTGAATATGCTTGATAGTTTATTTTAAAAATTTCTCCCATCAGGCTGTAAAAATGAACTTCTTAGCCTTGACAGTCATTAGAAGTTTTTGGTTTCCACGAACAACCAATAGATTGGAGATGAGAATGAGTAAGGAATTTGGTAATACAAGTTACATATTAATTTTTTTCTTTATAAAGGGAAGGAGGATGAAAAAGTATTACAACTCTTTTCACATATATGTGTCCATTTATCTGGAAGTGGGTGAAGAAAAAGGAGCCTTTCAAAATACCATTAATTAAAGCAGAATCCTCCAAATTAGATTTTTAGTCACTGTCAAACCCCAAGTTTAAACAAACTTTCAGAACTATGCTCTTGAATATTTTAAAGCAAAGTAACAAATGCAGAATTAAGTAGGTCAAACAATCAGCAATAAATATCACCTTAGCAAATTTAAAAAGCAGCATGGAAATTTTACAGTACAGCATGAAAACTGTGCAGAAAAGTCAACATTTACCAGAAAATTGTCTATAACATATTGTACCAAAGATCCTTGCCTGGGTCTCTGGCTTCTAGTTTACTAAGTACCAGAACTGTCACCTTTCCATATGCCCCTAAAAGTGGCAATTCCAACCCAATTAAAGTCCTACCCCAAAAATAGAAGAGAAAAATATTAAAATATAAACCTGTTGGTTGCCATGAAGTAAGAAGTCTGTGCTAAGTCCTTGCTTGCTAAAAAAAAAAAAGGGGGGGGGGAGTTATTAGTTCCATTCATTCTCAAGAATTATTTAGTAAGTATTTAATATTTGCAAGTCAGAGAACTATAGTGGTGGATGAAGCCAACATGGTGCCTGACCATAAGACAGTTACATTCTACTACCAAAGGAGACAGATTGAGCAATTTTTAATTATAATATTAATAATTATGCTTCCAGACTTAGGGATTCAAGCTTTATTCTGCACACCAGGTATCAGGAGTACATGTTTAAAATGTAATTCCCTGGCATCCTCCCTAGAGATTGACTCAACACATCTGGAGAAGGACGTAATAAGCATTTTAAACAAGTAACCGACGGATACTGATGCAAGGGTTCACTGAGAATTTCTCAGCTAAGGGATGAACTAATTTGAAGGCAAGATCAGAATCCAAAAGACCTTGATATATTTGGGGGAAATTATCAAATAACAAATCATTTAACTATAACAATTTAAAAAAACATAATCTGCCTTAAAAACAAAAAACTGTTCTGGCTGACAAAGCAAATTTTAATCTTCCTTAGATTAAATATTAGCATTTATTCATCTCTGTTTAACTCTATTCTAGCTCAATGTAAATCTTTTAATGCTTTCAAAATACAAAGAACTTGGGGAAAACTTTGGGAGTTTTCAGATGAAACATACAATGACGCCAATTATCAATTTAGTCTACAAAACTAAAAATGGCACTTAAATGCATGATGGTATCTAGATATCCTTGATACTATTATTTAAATAAATAGGTTTCACGCAATTATAGCTACTAAAGATAAATCAGAATAAAGAGCAAGTCCTGCCACGGGATTAACAATGATGAAAATAAGTTCAATAAATTCTAGTTCAGCCTCGGTTGGCCTTTAAGAGGGTCTAAGACAATCAATCCTAGAATCAAATTAAGATCACCTACTCCCAAGATATCCTTAAAACTGCTGTTAGGTACTTATGATTTGTTGACTTTTCAAAATCTGCCCCCAGCTTTGACAAACATCCTCAAGAAGCTAACTCTCTTTATCTAGAGATCATCTAAAAACATTCTAAGAACCCAACAGAAAAACCACAACCACTCATTTTGGTTTCAGACAGGTAGGTTTTTTAATTTAACTTTTGACCAAAGCAGCTGTGTTATGTACTTGTCCACAGCAAATCTTAGCCACTAAATGGTAAAAACAATTTAAGACAGCCGTCTCAAGTTGGGATTCCTTACCTCGAACAAGCTGAGTGCACTTTACCACATGTGTATGTGGGTGATCAATTGTTAGTTCAAAGCCTAAAAAAAAAGTACCTGGTTAAAAGCTAAAGCTACTCAAACTAATTTAAAACTATTAAAAGAGGTATAACTCTTTTAACTGAGTCATCATTAAGGGTCTCCCATTTTCTTGTCCCAAAACTGCCTGTTCAGAGGCTAAGAGAGTCACACAAAGTATGCAGCATGCTCTTCTCTAAGATACATTGTCTCCAAAGGTGCTTACATTTTGAGCTAGAATGTACCACACAGACAGTAGAGCTAATGCGGTCTCAAGATCCCTGAGCTACCAATAAACTCTGAACACAAAACATTTTTTTAGGGACAAAAGAATATACAGTTAGAAGAAGCAGTCACTCAAGTGATCATTATCTTCAAAAGCTTAACCTTGAGAAAACATTTTAAAACCCATTCCTCTATCACTTCAGTTTTGTTCCTTTTCACCATCTTAATTAGTACTGATCATTTTATCCAACTCTAATATTACTTAAGGAAGGTCAGTATGTCCATAAAATTTTTTGATGAAGTTTCTTTTTGTGTTTGTAAATAAAATTTTCTAGGTACAAGATAAATTCTATTGTGATATTTACATGATGTAAATTATTCTAAAAGTATAACTGATTCTTGCAAATTAGATCTTACTGGTTTCCACATTAAAATATTAATAAAAAATTATTTCACCAGAAAAATCACTGTCCCCTAAAATAGTTATCTTTAAGACAATTAAAGTAAAAATTAGCAGAAACTAACTTCAGAGATAAACTTTGAAGATTTCATTGCATGAATGTGTGTATATGCAAAAAAATACAGCCCTACCAGTAACTTTCCAACACAACTCATAAAACCCTCCCCTCCCTAAAAAGAAGACAGCCCAAAAGAACATGAAAATCTTTATTTTCCATATTTTCTAAGTTTTTAAAGGCAGTCTCTTGGATGAAAATAAATAATAAATAACAGAACATCCTCAGGGTTGCCCATCAACCGCTATAGCCTGAATTCCTGCTGTTCTGAACACTGATTACCAGTTTTAAAAACAAACGCTGTTATCTAAATACAATGACAGACTAAAAAAATTCATGGAAGACAAAAGTTCTTTAGGTAGCTTCTGCCATTATTTTGCCAAATCTTAAAAAGCAAATCATGAATCCTAGAACAAAAAAATAAATTAATTAAAATAAATAAATTTAAAAAAAAAACACCTGCTAACTGCTATTTCAAAGGTGAGCTGTGCCTACGTTCTTTTATATAGACCAGGTTAAACTCTGAGCTCTACCTCTAAATGTGCAATAATCTTCCCAAAAGATTCTCTTCCTATTTCATAAATTTAAAAATCACTATATCACATACATATTTTTTAATGTTTTAAAGAAAAATAAACTTACCTAACGTCTGCAGAATTATGCTTTCTAGTATCACCAGATCTTGAACTTGTTGTAGATAAGTCTGCAGGTGAGAAGACACAAATTACTCCCCAAAAAGACACAATATATAATATATAAGGTGTAAATAATTCTAACAACCTCCCAGGGAAACCAAAGCCTCAAAAGGCAAGGATGGAGTTAAAAGGGAGAGTAGGCATTGAAATTAATCCTATCCCTATTCAGTACAGATATTCCTTAAAAAAAAAGATATACTGAGATGACACTTTATTCATAAATGGCTACAGAAAAAGCACCAGAGATCTGATTCATTTTCAGATTGACATTTTAGGTTTTAAATTTCATGTGATATAAACATAAGAAAATTTAAAATATATCTTTTTCCAACATTATCAAAATACATTGTGGAGCCTTCCTACAGTACTGTAGGCAATCTCAAACATTTGACTCCTGTTAAACCTTACCTTTGGGGTAATCCTAGATTTTTAGAATTCATAAAAGAGTTCAAATGAACAGAGAACAAACAAACAAAAATCTTTCAGATTTATACCAGCCAATACTGTAGCCAGTATCCACACACGGCTACTGAGCACCTGAAATGCAGCTAGTCTAAATTGAAATGTGCTAGAAGTATAGAATACACATTAAATTTTGAGGACTTAGTTAAAAAAATAATGTAAACCATCTCAGTAACGTTTTAAAATTGATTATAAACTGACATGACAATATTTGGGGGTTAAAGGAAATATATTGTGATTACAATATAAAACATTATTAAAATTAATTTCAATTTCTTAAAATAAGGATTTTAAATAAAGCTTAATGAAAAGTTAAAAATGCTAATTACATATGTGACTTCCCTTATATTTCTACTGGACAGCACTGGTATAGAACTCTAGGAGAATGAGACTTGAACAAGGAGTTAACAGACTTATGTTGCTGTTAACTTTCCACTGAATTTTATGATCTTGAATAAGTCCAATAAGGACTTAAACTGTGCTAGCTCTCCTTTCCATATAGTGAAGAAAGCATCTTCTAATCACCTCTTAAGAGAGACTCAAGTGAGAAGTCATGTAAATATACTTGAAAGAAGAAAAAAAAGTGGGGATTTTATTTTTTATTTTGTTAAAATAAAATTTTGTTATTTGGTCAGTTCTATGAACCAATGGCATTTAGTAGTCTCAAACGTGAATGAAAGTCCAGACCAACAGCTCTTTTCAACAAGAACTACTGGTACAGCCCAAAGAGAATTAGGGGGTATTACATCAAAAAATAACCCCTTCTCCCCCCAAAAAACCACCTTCTCCAATATGATCAGAAGAATACACAATTCCAGGTCTCTGTCGGATAAAGGATGACTCATGCATCCATTGTAAGAGACAAATAATCCAGTAACAGAAATAATTTTTCTCCAAACTCATCACTCCCTAATCACTGACTTCTAAAGCCAGGAGTTTCCCTTCAAGGATGGAAAAGGGGAAAAAAGCTATATGTACACACATAGGATAAAGGTTTTGAAGAATGTACATACCTACACTGTAGAAGTAGTATCTTCCAAGGAGGAGAGATGAGTTTTAACTTTTACTTTAAATGATTCTTAAGTGTTTGGGTTATTTTATAATGAGTATATATAACTTGTAACTTCTTAAAAAGTTAAAAAAAAATACCAGTGACAGGATTTTTTTTAAAAAATCCATTAACAAAAATTTACCTAAAAGAATGTTCTTCATAATAGTATTATAGGGGTGAAAAGCTGGATTATCTCAATAGAAAATTATTAAAATATATATATATGTATATGTAGAAATACTATCTAAATATATAAAAAAAGTGGAGAATTGATGGGAAAATATTTGGCATATAGTAAGTGAAAAAAGCAGATACAAAATATATACATGTATAGCTACTCATAGAAAAGAAGCTGAAAATAATGGTTTACTCCTATATGTGTAGTCCAAATTACATCTGGGTGAAGTATTTTCTTCTTTTCCTGCATTTTCCAGTTTTACCAGAATGAATACAATTAACTTTTGCCATAAAATTTCTATGATGCTTTTGTTAAGGAGAGAACAAACACTAAAAGTTCCCTTAACAACCCCCATTCAGCAGACTTCAATAAATCTAAGTTACAAAACTAAGTTATGATCAAAATAAATTAAGAAAAACAGATCTGTGTAATTAATCAATCCCCTACCTCACTCCTAGTATCAGGAAGTGATTCCTGTGGATGGAGACAAGTATGTGCTACCTTGATGACATGCTCCAACTTTTTGGGCTGCTCCTCTACTTTGGCTGCTAGAAACAAGGCTGCTGGAGCCACAGACTGGATGGAGAGAAAACAAATCACATGAATTACTTGTTTCTTTCTAAAGCAAGGTAGATCCAAAAAGGAACTAAGTCTCAAACTAACTTTTTTTGCTTACCTCAACTTCATCGCCTCTTGTTTATGTTTTGCTCCTCTACTTAAAGTATCTTCTCCTCTCCTATGCATTAATCCACATCCACTTCTGAAAACCAATCCTTCAACAAACTCTCATTAAAAGCTACCCATGCAAAAAAGCCACTAGATGTAAACAGACAGCTTTCTACTTAAAATGAGATTATTAAGTTTTATGAAAGCAGTCTATATACTTTTTTTTAAAGGAGTAAAGTGAAATGTCCAGAATCAGCAAATCCATAGAGATGGAAGTAGATTAGTGGTTGCCAGGGGCTAGGAAAAGAGAGGAATGAATGGGAGTGATTGCTAAAGTATGAGGGGTTTCTTTCTGGGGTGATACAGATGTTCTGAAATGAGATGATGGTGACGATTGCCTGACTTGTGAATTGTACACTAAAAGGAGGAAATGTACCATATGCAAATTATCTAAATTATATTTACATATGGGGGAGCACGAATCTTAAAAAAAGGAATTCAAACTATAGTATTATTATTTTGATATTATTATTTATTTTAATGGAGGTACTGGGGATTGAACCCAGAACCTCATGCATGCTATGCATGTGCTCTACCACTAAGCTATACCCACCTCCCCAAAGTATGGTATTAAAATCAACAAGTTATACATAGGAGGCACTCAGAGGGAAAAAAAATCAAGCCAATACAAAGGTAGTCAGCAAACTAAGACACTAAACAAGAAATTAGAACAACAGGACATAAACATAGCCTGGTGATCTGGAAACCTCAGGAAGTTTAGAATCTTAACAAGAATATTTCAGTGAATCAAAGATGGCAATGGCATGAACCAGAATTCACCAGGAGTCAAAGAAATGCAATAAATAATTTTACATAAGTGAAGTATCTGTATCTGTTTCACTTTACTGAGTAGAACTGACAAGCATTCTAATACTTATTTGTATCCCTGCAGTTATCTGTTAATACTCTGCTAGAACAGATTTTTCTCCACAAATCCAATTCATAGTAACAATTCTCTTCCTCCATTATTTGTTGCCATCGTGTATGGAGCTTGCTACATAAACTCGACTAGACCTTAAGATAAACAAAGAAGAAAATCAGAGGAAAATGGGCATGAACTAAGGTATGGGGAATTGGGGCATGAAGCATATTTTGAACATTAAACTGAGTAATTAAAGGATATAAAAAATGGGATGTGAGACACCAAAGATTTTTTAAGAAGAGTGCGACACTAAAGATTTTAGGGGAAAAAAACAGAGTTTAAGAAACATTTAGAAAGATTAACCTGGTGGTAGGTGGCACTAAAAGGAGGAAACAATAGGATACATTAAAAGTTAGGGTTATTTTAAGAGAAAATTTTAACAGTCCAGGCATTAGGAAATAAAGTTTAAACTAGGCACTAGCAGTACAAAGAAAAAAAGAAACCCACTTTTCACCTTGAAAAATTAAGTTTTTCAGTAAATTATATGTATGTGTATCTGCATGCAGAGAAAAAAATTCTAATGGAATATACATCAAAATGTTAACAGGATTATCTCTGAACAATGGGTTATAGAGAAATCATCATTTCTCCTTTATTCTGTCTTCTTTTAATTATATGGTAACAATATGTATTTATAGGGAGAGAAAAAACAGTACCACTATAAAAATTAACAGGACTTCATAACTGATTGGACAAAGGGGAAAGAGAAAAGGTCAACTCAAAGACAACACCAAGATTTTCAGCCTACAACTTTGCCTTAAAGGGGCTAAAAATAAATTTGAAAGAATCTAACTAAAATATGATATACAAACAGTGGCTAGCTAGGCAAAATAATATCTTAGTAAATAAAAGACTGCAAGAGATAAATTTCAATCTAATTTTTGTGCAATCAACCATACAAATACTCACTGTTCCTCATGGAATCACATACCAAGCTAGCTTATCAAAGTGCTTTCCCATCAAAGGCAATTTCTAAGAGGAATTCTTACTCCAGGCAAGAGTACAAGATTTTCTCCATTTTAAAAGAATAATAATAATGCCAGCTAATACTTATTCATTTGCTATGTGCAGGCACTTTGTAAATTAATCCACCTAAATCCTATTTACTATTCTATGAGGTAGGCACTATTATTGACTCCAAAGAGATGAGAAAATTGAGGCCTATGGTAACTTGCCCAAAGCCTTAGAGCTGGTAGGCAGTGCAGCAAGAATCCAAATCCAGTCAAGTCTGACTCCAGAGAGTAATATATACCCCAATTTGTCAGCTATTAAAATATAACACTGGTATTTTAAATATATAAAATACAACATAAATACACACACATGAGGTTGCTCACCACTACTTTTGCATTCCACCACCTGAAAAAAATTTTAGACAGTACACGTAGAAATTCAACTAATGAGACTGTATTTCTCCTCAAAAAGAGAGTAAATGCAATGTCAGGATTTAATCGGAAAAAAAGTAACTCAGTGATTTAATCATGTCCACTAAAGAAATAAAATTTATTTCAATCAAAAGACAAATTCTCTACCTTCCAGGTTGTTGGCAATATAATATATCTTGTTCTGAGTGGTGGTTACATATACACCATGCAAAAAGTAATCAAGTTGCACATCTTAGACTTCTGTGCTTTGCTGTATGTTATAACTCAATAAAATTTTTTTAAAAGGAAAAAAGCAAGAGCTTTAGGCTCTAAAACACTGTAAGCAACACACTGAGGAAAGTATTCATGGCAATGACATACAGATCTAATATACAAATAGCTCATAAAAGGAAAAAATGAAAACAATAAAACAGGGGCGAAGAGAATCAAGTCAATTTTTAAGTCAATTCTTCACTTTCACAAGATCAATAACCAACAGGTTTAAGAAGCTCAACTTCACTAACTGAAGGAATGTAAATTAAGAAAATAATTTAGGACTCCCTCTATCTTGTTCACCACTCTATCTCTAGTGCTTGAAAAGTAGTCAGAACTTAGTATTTCCTAAAGTAACGAATATCTGTTTCAGAGAAAAGAACTCTCCTACAGTGCTGGAAACAATGTATGTTGACATGATCTTTCAGGAGAGCAAACTGACACAACAAAAATCTTTTAGATGCATCCCACTGGACACAGCAATTCCACCTACAGCAACTTATTAAATAGCCATGTAAATGCATGATATATGTAACAGACTATCTTATGTAACATTACTTATAATATAATAAACGAGGAATAACCCAAACTAGATAATTACCAGATCATTCATTCAACAAGTTTACGGAAGGTGCTTTAGAGAATACACATAAAAGGGAGTCTCTGCCCTTGCTAAGATGAACACATAGAAAATAAAACAAGATATAATTTAAAAGGCAAAGTAGAGGAAATATATAAACACACATAAACACATGCATAGAAAGGACAAACTGATCTGAGATGTAGTTTACCCTGGATTTCAAACCAGCTCATCAACTGGGAGCTGGTAAAATATGGTAATTACTCAAATACTATGTGGCCATTTAAAATAATGAGGAACCAATGAGAAAAATGTCCAATATATACATATTGTTAAGTGATAAAGGCAACTGTGTAAAAGTAGTATAGTAAGAAGTGATTTTTATGGAAATATATAAATACTGGTACTATATGCACAGAAAAACGTCTGGGATACTATATGCCAAAATGTTTATCAAAAGTTACTTCTGGAGGGTGGGATTACAGAAGAGCTTTCATTTTTTACATTATACATGTCTGTCTTGTTTTAATTTTTATCCTGGGCATTTATTACCTTTGTAATAGGAAAAAATAACAAGAAAAATGTATGAGCACCTCATAGGACACGTTATATAACAATGCCATAACAATGTATTAAGTCCTCTAAATATGAACTTGGATTCATCACAGCTGAATTCTTAGAGTTAACACAATGAAGGAGTGACATTTTTCATCTGTTAATCCAGAATGTGCTTGAAGTCAATTCTCTAAAGAGGATCTATAAGCCCAAATTAAAAGAATCACTGAATTTTGGAAAAGGCCATGAAATCCAAAAGAATCCATGTTGGATAATTACCGTATTATTCACCCATTCAACAAGTTTACTCAAGGCGCTTTAGAGGATACACAGAAAATGAGTCTCTGCCCTTGCTAAAATAAACACACAGAAAATAAAACAAGTTATAATGTAAAAGGTAAAAGTAGGGGAAATATAGATACACACACACACACACACACACATGCATAGAAAGGACAAATTGATTTGAGACATAGTTCACCCTGGATTTCAAACCTTTACCATAATAAAAGAAATGCAGAAAACTTTCAAAATTGTCAAGACAGCTATGGGCTTCCCCTTCAAATTCCGTTTTTTATCGACTACTTTCTATTCTAGAGCTGTCAGCCTCATTAAATGCTTCTCTCTCCCTTAATAAGAGTGTGTTCCTTGCAATCAGAGGTAGGGTGTGGCTGGAAGGCAGGGAGGTTAAGAGTAGGAGAGAGCCTAATGGATTGGATAATCAGGAAAAATTGGGAATATTTAATCCACAAATCTAAGGGGTTTCTGTGAGGTTACTTCCAATACTGAGTCCACCAATATCTTATTTTTTTTAATTGAAGTACAGTCAATTACAATGTATCAATTTCTGGTGTACAGCACAATGTCCTAGTCTTGCATATACATACATATATTCGCCTTCATATTTTTTTCCATTATAAATTATTACAAGATATCGACCACAGTTACCTGTGCTACACAAAAGAAACTTTTCACCAGTATCTTGTAAGAGCAGTATCTAGCTTTACAGATTCTCTTCTTATGGCATAAAAAGAGTTCAAATACCATCACCTTAAGAATGTCTGAAACATTTTTCCTCAAAATATAACCTTTTCTTAAAAATATGATGAAATACTTGACTCACAAATCCACCGAAGTGTTCATCAAGTTTAGCCCTATTACCTTGTGATTTTATTAAACAAATTTAATCCTACCTGCAACTGGGATATCCCTATGCATTTGCTTCCAAGTCATTTACAATGATGTTAAATAGGACCATTTCAGGTAGCAAAACTGAAAATAGTATTATTTATAATTCTGTCCAGGAAAAAAAAATCCCTTTATTACTATTATTTTCTTCTTCCTGTCTTACAAGTTATCTGCAGTCATCACATAATGTACTTTCCCCTTCTGGTCACTGATTGGAATTTTACCAAAGGCATTTAGAAAATCCAAATGACTGACTTACATTACATTGTCTTCCTGTGTCCATATTACTAACCATTTCAAAAATTACATTTCAAAAATTAAGCATAGTTTCCCCTTTAATGTTACTCTCCGAACCCAAAAATGTTAAGTCTTCAATTATCTATTTCTTTATTAGAATCCGCCGACTCCAAGTATGCACTAAACCCACCAAACAACTAGCTAGACTTCACAAGAAACTTCACAAGAAAACTGGAAGATTGGGTTCAGAACAGCAGTGCGACGCATAATGAAACTGATAGATCCTAAATTTTATCCCAGTTTAGCTGCAAAGATTAACCACTCAAGAAATATGAAGTTGGAATTAATCACAAAAGGATTATACCAAATAAAAAAATTATACTTACATTTCGATGGAACTGTGTAAAGGACTGAATCATGTAGAATCGATGCATGTATACTATAGCAGTGTTGATAGTCAATTGTGAGCTAAAATGTTCAAGTTAAGGCCACAAAACAGGTAAGTAGCACAATTCGCAAAAAGACAATCTTTATATGCGCCCCAAAAGGACCATGCAGTGAAAGCACAGCAGCTGCACCTAAATAAAAATCGTATTTACCTCTCAGAATTAAAAAGCAGATCTGTTCTTTCATCAAATTAGTAACCTCTAATTGACATAGCCCAATGCCTTATATGTAACAGGTATTCACTATAAAGTTGCTGAATTAATGAACAAGCAAGCTTCTCAGTATGTGTGGATCAAAAAGGAATACAAACAAAATTATCTAAGACCTAAACCTGTCATTCACCTGTTGAAAATCCTGCCAAAGTGATCCACTTGCACAGAATATCTCTTCACAGGATTTACAACGCCCTCCCGGGTCTGCTCTCTAGATATGTCTCCACTTATCTCTTCATCTTCTAGGCTCCAGCAATTAACTTTTCAGTTCTACTTCTCTCTGGCAACCAAGCCTTCTCATAAGGTGAACCCTGGGACCAATCTGATACTCATTCAGTGAATTATTTGATACTTACTGAAAAGAAAAACTTTTTTTCTGATTTTCCATACAACTTTAATAGGTTATTTCCCATTTCATTATTATAAAATACTGGCTATATTCCTCCTGTTGTTCAATAAATCCTTGTAGCCTGTCTCACACCCAGTGGTTTGTACCTCCCACTCTCCCATCTCTATTTTGCCCATCCCCCTTCCCTTGTAAACACTAGTTTTCTATATCTGCAAGTCTGCTTGTTTTCCTTGCTAGTTTGTCATATTTTTAGATTCTACATATAAGTGATATATATAGTATTTGTCTTTCTCTGGCTTATTTCACTTAGTATAATGCCACCAAGTTCATCCATTTTGCTGCAAATGGCAAACTTTCATTTTTATGGCTGAGTAGTATTCTACTGAATACATATACCACATCTTTACCCATTTATCTATTGATGAACACTAAACTTGCTTCCGTATCTTGGCAATTGTAAATAATGTTGCTATAAACATTGAGGTTGCACATACCTTTTCAAATAAGTGTTTTTAGTTTTTTGGGATATATACCCAGGAGTGGAATTACGGGTCATATCGTAGTTCCATTTTTAGCTTTTAGCAAAACCTCCATAGTGAGCACAAACTTAAGATACAAACATTACTGCAAGCAACATATTTAAGTGGAAACTGCACGCAAAAATAATTTTTCACTTTCAGAGTGGAAAGAACTTTAAAACTGTATTAGCTTTCTCCAGTACAAAATAAGTATGTTTTCCGACAAAAAGAAAAACTTGAAAAGCAAAAAAAAAACTAAATCTTTTAAATACGAGGAAGACGAATATACACTACCACTCTGAGTAACTTAAAAGCTCAGTATTTTATAAATAGTGCTTTACAACATTAGCTCTGTAGGTCTACATCCCTACAAATCTAAACTGACATCCTTCCTTCCTCCGAAATGCTATAAAACTCTTAACAGTAACTACTTTTTGAACGTCTGAGTACCAATCGCTGTGTTGGGCATAGAAATCAAATTCAATCGGTGTCACCCCATTTTATGGTAAAGAAAAACAAGAATTTGACAGGTTTCTGAAACAGCTAGTGTGAGGAACATATTTTGAGCCAAAACTGGGGCATTAATTCTAGGCCACCCTTTTTATAGGACCGTCAGGTATTGAATTTTCTCAAAACTCTCTTTACACACTAAGTTCAAGAGGCAGCCGTCAACAGTTACACCTCCATCAGACCCCTAGAGCATAGTAAAAAGGCACAATCTCAAAGTTACCAAGCAGGAGATCAGAATACACCGAAAATGGACTACTAGGAAGAGCCAGTTAAAACACAATGCGGGAAGGATACGAATTCCCAGCAAGTTGGTGGCACAGGTGAGCGAGCGGGAAATTAACTCCGCCTCGCTTCCCTTCCGCGAACACTTACCTTCAGTCCGCCCCATCAGAGGCTCTCTCAACTAGACATCCAGTCCCTGCCCACCCTCTTCCCTTCTGTGCGACAGACCCTGAGGGCTGGACGCCCGAATAGGGCGCGACTGACTCCAAGGCCGAAGGCCTAGGCCGCAAGGATACACGTAAAGACGCTGGCCCATGTCCTGGAGCAGATTGGCCGCCTGCTGGCGATAAGAAAGTTCTTTATCTGGGTCCACGCCAAAACGACGGGATGGGCTATTTTCCAGCTGATCTCGAGTAAAATACCACCGTTTATTGTTGTTCTTCCTCTCTCCCTCCATAGTGCTTCAACCAGAAGGCAGCGGCGGAGGCTGCAAGCACTTCCCAGCGTCACCTAAGCGGCGACACACATCCGCTGTGCGGGGGCAACTGCGACGCGACGAACTTCCGCTAAGGGCGGACGGCTACATCGTGACACGCTTCCGCCAAAGAGCGGGGGCCGGGTTGCTCTTAAAGGACTTACTTCCGTAATGGACCTCGGGTCAGCCCGTAGCCGAGTTAATAGCCAGTAGGCGACCAGGAAAGATCTTGGGTCTAGGACGCAGGCGCTAATCTTATGACCCTTGAGAGGTGAGGCGGGGTTACAAGTTCTCGTTTGAAAAAAAAAAAAGTCTCCTCTCGCGAGAACTGGGTTGAGCGTTCGCGCCCTGCGCGAGAGGGCGGGGTAACGGCTGTAGCGGCAGGAGACGGCCGCCCACGCGCCGCTCCGCGGTTCCGCGGAGAACTTCGCTTGTGGTGGCGGTGGCGGTATGAAATGGGGGAGATGGAATACTTGAGAGAGAAAGTAGGTGAGACTAAGAACGGAAAAAAGTAATTGGAGACATTTATCTATCATATCATAACCTAAAGCAACTGAAAGGCTCTTACGTTGTTGGTAACGGTATAAATTACCCATTTGAAAAGCTAAAGCCTTGAAAACACTCTTAACGCTTCGCCACGGTGATGCAACCTAAATAAAAGGAAGTTAATATTGATAATTTAGTATTCAGCACAATACTGATTATTAAGTATGATATTTCATTTAATCGGTACAACCCCCAAGAAGTAATATTTTAATCCCTATTTTGCGAACGGGAGAACAAAAACTGCTCCTTCCGTGTGGAAAGTTCCACTGCCGTACTGCGTATGCACAAATTTGTAAGTTCTTGCCCTGTGACAGCATGTGTCCCAGCTCTAACTGGGATGGCTGTTTGATCGTAGGCAAGATACTTAATTTCTCGGTGCCTCTTCTATGACTGTAAATGATTACAGTAGATACGTTTTAGGTTCAGAAGAGGGCTAAATGAAGATTTAGTACGTTAAAAGCATTTATAGTAATACGTGGCACATAGAAAACATTCAGTAGTTTGTATCATAATATTTATTATATTAATATTGAAGTTGAGGGCAAGGACAATACCGTGTTCATTTTTGTATCCCTAGCACATACCTAGTACAGTCCTGGCCCTAGTAGTCAATAAATGTCAACAAATGCTCACAGCTCCCTATGATAAAGAAACTGAGGCTTGGGGAGGTTAGGTAGTTTGTCCTACACTACACCACTTACAAGTGTAGGTTTTAAAATCAAGTCTAATTCTCTTGGTTCTCCCACTCTAGCGACTGTATTCTTGCTTTTCTGGAACACGCAAGTTATCTTGACTAAATTTGGGTAATGTTGAGGCGGGAAGCCCCATAAAAACATGGGCAGGACCCCCCAGCAGGGCCACTACTCTCCTGCTGGCACCATCTGGTTCTCTGGCCCAGAGCCTCTCTCTCACTTTTTGCCTCTGAAATGGCTTACTTACCCCTAAAATTCTATTGGTTCCCTGAGCTCACTTCTGATTGGTTAGTTCCTTCACTCCAGATTGGTTATTAGTCTCACTTCTGATTGGCCCACTTCCCTAACTTCTGATTGGTCCACTTGTAGTACTTCATTTGCATGGAGCTCACTTCTGATTGGTTAGTTCTCTCACTCCTGATTGGTCTATTTCTACAAAGCTTGTTCCTGGTTGGTTAACTTCTGTTATACTTTATTTGCATATGATGTTGCAGAGTGTAAAACTGGCAGCCTATAAAGGCCTGTGTAAACCTACAGACGGGATCCAGTTCTTGGAGCGTTACGTCTTCTGGGTAGGCTGATGTAATAAACCTGAGTTCTCCAACTCTCTGAGTGTTGTTTGGTGTCTCGCCTGGATATAGATTGCTGTCACAACTGAGCTGTAACACATTTTTCTGCAACACATTTTTCTGCAACAATGTTAAAATTCTTTGTCTTTTACAGTAAATATTTTGAGTTTTGTCATTTGTAGTCACTGCTGCTCCCACTCAGATTCTGATTCATTCTCAGAAGTATTTCCTTCCATTCCAGGCCCTCTTCTGCCATTTACTGCCTACAGTTAGCAATAGCTCCATTTTACTCTGGAAAAATGGAGGAAAAAAATTGTAACATTAAAAAAAAATAACATTAAATGTTATAACATTAAAAAAAAGAATGATTTCAAACTTCTTCCATTACAGACTTCCTTCTTTTAATAGAATAAGTGCTTTTTCAGTTATGTTATCTTGAATTTTGCCTTTTAAACAGTCAAAATTATTTCTCCCAGATCCCTCTTGCCTATTTCTCTGACCTGTGTTTGGTTCTCCGCTTAATCCTTTGGACTGATGACTCCATTTTGAATTTGCTGTTCTGGCTGAGTGTACCAGCATTCTAAGAAGAAAGTCTGATATTTGTCAGGCTTCAGCAATGCAACTGCTACCCAATGGCTTGCTACCTTGCCATACAGAAGAGGGAAACCTATGTAAATCACAGAAAGGAAATATTCTTTGACTGAAGATGAAATTATTTGAAAATAGTCAGCAGTGATAACATAATTGCCAAACATGAGTTTTTGAGTCAGGCCTGGTTTCCAATCCCAGCTATTCTTTTTTTTGAGGGGGGGGTGTTGGAGGGTAATTAGGTTTACTTATTTTTTATTTTTTTAACAGAGGTACTGGAGATTGAACCTAGGACCTCATGCATGCCAAGTGCACACTCTACCACTGAGCTATATACCCTCCCAAACTATTCTTTTTTTTAACTATCTTAACCATTTCTAAGTGTACAGTTCATTTGTATCAGCTATATCTACATTGTTATGTAATAGGTATCTACAGCTTTTTCTTTTTGCAGACTGAAACTCTATACCCACTGAACGACTCCCCATTTCTCCTTCCCCCCAGTCCTGACAACTCCCATTCTACTTTCTGTTTCTTTGAGCTTGACTACTTTAGATATTTCATATAAATGGAATCATACAGTATTTGTATTTCTGTGACTGGATTATTTCACTTAGTATAATGTCCTAAAAATTCCCAGTTATTCTTTTAACTAGCTATGTGATCTTAAATGTCATCCTGACAGAACACCATCTGGCACATGGTAGGTGTTCAATACATGCTCATTGTCAAAATAATGGTAGTCTTCAGATACACTGCCCTTAAAGAACAATTGACAAAATCTTAAGCCAGAGGAATTTTCCTCCTTTTTTTTTTTTAATTTAAATAGGACTTTGTTTCCTGTAAATCATATCTATAAGGCTACTCATTCTGGGTACAGGATTATACTATATCATGGTTTGATCTTATTTTGCGTCATGCTTATGAATGTCATATTTCAGTTACATCACACATTATTACCATTTACCATTTTAAAACAATTTCTCCACAAGATTCACATAATCTCCAAATTAAAATACAAAAAGATGATGTGCTGTTCATAACTATCCCAGCTATCATTGATGTGTATATTTACGTACATTTATGGTAAAATTTACTGATATAAAAAATGTGTAGCACACAATTTATAAAAACTAAAATAAACGATTTCCTTTATTGTAAATTTCTTACAGCCAACTGATTCTCACAGAATATATTCATTGAATTTTGCCAGACTCGAATCAAGAACTAACCTATGATGGCATTTGTCAAACAAGTACAGGTGCCTCAGAAATAACTGTAGGTTCAGTTCCAGACTACCACAATAAAGTGAACATTGCAATAAAGTAAGTCACATGAATATCTTGGCTTCCCGGTGCATATAAAAGTTATGTTTACTGTAGTCTATTAAGTATGCAATAGCTTTATATCTAAAAAACAATATACATACCTTAATTAAAAAGTGGTTTGTTACTTAAAAATGCTAACCACCATCTTAGCCTTCAGTGAGTTGTAATCTTTTTGCAATAATCGCCTAGCATCAAAGATCACTGATCACAGATCACTATAACATAATAATAGTGAAAAAGTTAGAAATATTGTGAGAATCTCCAAAATGTGACACAGACACACAAAGTGAACAAATGCTATTGGGAAAATGGCGCCAATACGCTTGCTCAGTGCAGGGTTGTCACAAACGTTCAATTTGTGAAAAACACAATATCTACATAGCACAAGAAAGCAAAGTGCAATAAAATGAGAGATGCCTGCATAGCTTTGACTGCTGGTTGATATTTTCATTTCATTAATAAGATGAAAGCGAAACAATGAGACTTATGTTGGAACTTCACTTGTCAGTGACTTGAGCAACATCTGCTAAATTGCTAATAGTTTTTTAATACTGGAAATATTTCAATTTTTTTGTGCTTTTGACAGTGTAATAGCTACAGATATGATACACTTTTAAACTTAATTTACATTATTAACATTTTCTTAATCACTTTCTTAAGTCTTGACAGTCAACAAAACAAATAAATTAAGGCTTTGTAGTGTTTTCCAGTTACTGTAGTTTAAATTTTCCCATCATGGCCAGTTTCACACCACCAGTGTGACATCAATGATCATGAAATTGGGGAGAGATGAACACACCATCAAATAGTAATTCTCCCGTGCAAATACAATAGACATGTACTTCTGGTTTCCAGTCTGACATGTAAAGAGCTTGGAAGTCATCAGTCCTGTTCTCAAAACAACAAAAAAGCTGAACAAAATGAAAATCAATAACCCTTCTTAGATCCATCAGAGAATTGAGATGACAGGGCAAACCTCTAGCACAAAAACTAGCAAGACAGGCAAAATCAGAACAGGCAGAACAGAGAATCATGGCTTACTAGGAGCAAAAACTACTCCTGGAACCAGCAACTGATAGGAATATTTAAAGAGCAGTTGACTAATTGCTGGAGACTGAATATGAACTAGATAGATTTTTTTAAAACTCCTGTGGGCCCAGCTTAAGGGTTCCCCCACATTTTCATGAGTTTTACCTCTAGGAGCCCCACAGGTCTTACTATGAAGACTGGAGAAAAATTCCCTCTGTTAGCAAGGAGAGGGGGAAAGTAGCCATTTTGAAATGCACCAGAGCATTCAGTTCAAAGCCCTGCCCTCAAGGGAAGCTATTTAACAGAGCCTAACCAATGTGGGAGAAGGAAAATGACCAACTCCAGCTTCCTGTAGCCTTCCTGTTTCATCTAAGGGGGAAAAAAAAGACAAGAAGCATCTGTGATGGTCACAGTCCAGGGACACAGGCTCACTAAAAGACTGAGACTTAGTAGAATTACAGAACACTTCCCCTCCCCCAACACATCAGTAGGGCTGCTATATAATAACCTGTGGTTACAACTGAAAGAACTACAAACTGAAACTCTATTTAAGAAAGTATCTCTAGGGATACCCAGAGACAACAGAGGAGACAAAGACAAGGACATCAGGGGAAATTTTGGCCTCTGACACCCACAACTATAGCAATCAGGAAATAGACTAACTCCCAGCCAGATAAATATAAAACCTTAGTTCATTTTACCCAATATATCATATCTGACTTTCTACAAAAAAATTACAAGGCATGCTAGAAGGCAAAAAATGAAGAGACAAAGCAAGCATTAGAACTGGGAATTTAAAATAACTATGATTAATATGCTAAGGACTCTAATGGAAAAAGTGGACAATACATAAGAATAAATGAAAAACATAAGCAGAGAGATGAAAACTAAGAAAAGGAAAGGCTAGAAGTCAAAAAGACTAACAGAAATGAAGAATGGCTTATCAGTACAATGGAAATGACCAAGGAAAGAATCAATTTGAAGATATGTCAATAGAAACTTCCCAAATGGAAAAGCAAAGAGGAAAAAGAATGAAAACAACAGAACATCTAGATACGTAGATTTAAATAACCTCATAAGCATAGATAATAGTAAAATGTAGTAATTAGGAAGAGATGAGTTTTTAATATTCACTATATTTTAATCTAATTTATTCAATTTTAATTTATTAAGTTTAGACAATCTGTAAATTACCTGTAATAATAATAATAATGGCTTAACAACCAGCTTGCAGAATTCCTGAAAATTTAGCAAGTAGTTCTCAAAAGTCAGTATGAACTTGCTCAGCACACATTGCTTGAAATAACTTAAGGATTCTTTGGAAGTACCATATTCAGATTCAAATACTGTTTGTTAAGGTTCCATTATATGCAGGACACTATACTGAGGAAAATTGCATACAATATTTAATTCTCATAGTTCTATGCAATAGATATCATAACCTCTTTTGTTTCTAATTAAAAAACTGAAGCATGATCAATTCAAAGTCAGACACCTAGAATATGACAAAACTAAGATTTGGGCCCAGATCAGTGTTCTCTGCACACATTGCCTTCTGAAGCTTAGAGTATAAATAGGACTGAGGCAAGAAAAAGAGTAACTGGCATGTGGCTCCTCCATTTTTTTCTGAAGTTATTTAGCCCCACTCCCACTCCAGCTCCTCTGTGACCCATAAATCCTGTGCCTCCTCAGACAAAGGGAGTGTCAGTCATAGTAGTTCTTCAGGACATTACCATGGTTACCAAACAGAGTCCAGTGCTCCAGCCTGTTCATTCCAGAAGAGGACAGGGAGGACGTCAGATGGCCTTCTTCAACTTATATCTACTGGGATATCAAAATTCCATTCGGAACAAGAAGATGGACATAACTGAAGAAACAAGTAAGGGAAATATAGAATAAAGGGTTAGAGGGGCCACTTCTTAGCCATTTCTTTTCCTACCTTGGATTAGAGTTTTATCCCCCAAGATTAACAATTATACTAGTTAAAATTAGAGTAGAGAAAGTATCCATTTAGCCTCCCTCTCCTGTCATTTAATATGCTCATTAGGATACCCAGTTTGTTCAGCTGAATAAATCTATTCTTATTCATTTGCTCATTTAGTCAACATCTATTAAGCACCAACTATGTGTAAGGTTTTATGTTGGTGACCAGGGCTACAAAGATGGATTGGTAAGACCTCTCTCTGCCATAAAGTGGCTGACGACTGGATGAAGATAAGCATGGAAACAAAAATTTGCTGTGTGGTGTACGATTCAGTTAAATGTGGAATGCTGTGGAAACACAAAAGAGAAAGTACCTAACACTATTAGATTTGAAATGAGAATAGGGGACTCCTTTAGAGAAGACTTCACACAGGAAATGCTTCCAGAACTGAGCATTAATGGATGATTGCAGTTGATCAAGTGGATGAGAAGGGAATATAGCACAGACAAAGGAACGGAATTGAGAGGAAGAGCCATATTAAGTGAACTCCAAGAACTTGGGTACAAATAAAGGGTAGAGAAGACAGGTCCTGGGAAGCAGGCCATGGAATCTAGGCAGGTTCTAGATAATTGAGGATACTGTTAGGCATGCTAACCCTTGAACTTTATAAACAGCCATTGAAGGCTTTTTAGTCAGCAGTGAGTAGATATCAGATCTGTATTGTATCTACAATGCTTAGCAGTACCTCATAGTAGAGGTTTAATAAATATATTTGTAAGGTGTGAATGAATGAGTGAATAAGTGATAGGTAAGGGGAGGGGATAACTGGGAAAGTATAAAGCACGAAGTTAAGATTGAGAAGGACTGATCTTGTATAGGCCTCCACTGGGCACTCCCTGTTCTCTTTCTAATTCCATCAAAGAAGCTCTGTTGCACATGTTCAGCTTTCAGGTAAGATTTGTACAAAGAGTCCCACTGGTGGATCCTAGAAATCCCTTAACAGCCCTACACCAGCCCTCCTCTGCTTGTCCCCACCCAGCTGGGTCCCAGCACTGTGCAATGGGGATGCTATTGTCTCCAAATAAGGAGCCCTTCGCCCTCTCTCAGAGAAACACACTTGGCCTAACCTACAAATTTCTCTTGTTCCACTTGGGGTTATTATATATTGCCTTCCTGTTATGACAGTTGAGAATTTAGCTTTCTTATACTACAGCCTGTGCTTCCCCTCTCCCTAGTTTGTATCACCGTTTTAGGTTTGTGGTTAGCAAAATTCTGAGAATGACCCTCAGTGAACCCTCCCCTTATATAATCTCATCCCCTTTGAGTGTGGGTGGAAACTCTGAATATGATGGATAACACTCTGGTGATTGTTACTTTATATGGAAAAAAGGAGATTATCTGAATGGGTCTAATCTAATCACACAGGCCTTTTAAAAGTAGAGTGTCTTTTCCAGCTAGCAGCAACAACAACGAAAAAAAAAAAAAAACGGAATTCAGAGATTGGAAGCATGTGCTGGATTTGACACATCATTGCTGGCTTTGAAGATGGAGTGGGGCTGCATGCCAGGAAATGTGGGTAGCATTTAGGAGTTGAGAGTGTCCCAGCTGACAGCAAGGCATCAGTTCTTTCACCACAAGAAACTGAATTCTGCCAATTACCTGAATGAACCTGAGATTGGATTCTTCTCTAGAGTCTCCAGATAAGACCCCAGCCCAGACACCTTGATTTCAGCCTTGTGAGATAAGCAGAGACTGTCAGACTTCTGACTTATAGAACTGTAAAACAGTAAGTGGATATCATTTTAAGGCACTAAATTTGTGATCATTTGGGATGTAGCAATAGAACTCTAATACAAGTTTCAATTTATAGTCATATCGTCTTACAAGTACATAAAAATTGTTCACTATTAAGTCAAATAATGTCACTATGATAACTTTTCCTTTTTTGTTCAATTTTTTGTTTATTCCTGGAGTTAAGAATTGCCACCATTGTTTTCATTTGTTTGGTTTTCCGTGTAACCACTATTACTTTTTCCCCCAAAGACTTCAACAGCTCTGTCATTAGCCCAATGATATTTTTTCCAGTCACTCAAAACACAACAAATAATCTATCGATTCCTTTTTTCCCAAACTGCCTTTCTCCTTCTCATACTCTCTGCCTTCTCCTACTCTTGGTGCATGACAGCTCTTGTTCTGAAACTTGCTTTTGCTTCTCTCCAAGGTTTTATTCCCTGTTTCTTGGATCCCATGTTTTCTTTCTGGATTTACTCTCCCTTTCTCCTATTCCTTGAATAGTTTTATGAGATTGTGTAGGAGGTATATTTTTGAGTGCAGAATGGTTTATTCTACCCTCACACTTGATTGTCAGTTTTTCTAGATGTGGAATTCTAGGTTGAAAATCATTTTCGGAGAATTTTAAGGAATGCCTTTATTGTCCTCTAACTTCCAGTTGTATTCTTTTGTGCATTTCTCTCCAGAAACTTTTGGTTTTCTTTTTGTTCCCTAATGTTCTGAAATTTCATAATGTTGGAACTTGCTGTAGGTCCTTTTTCACTGACTGTGATAGACATTCCATGAGTCTTTTTTCAATCTGGAAATCAACACTTTTCATTTCTAACAAATTTTCCTTTATTATTTCTTTGTTAATTTATTCTCTATTTTCTCTCTCCTCTCTTTATGGAACTTCCATGTGTCAGCTCTAAAACCTCCTGAACTGATCCACCAACTTACTAATCTTCTCCTATATTTTCTTTGGGTTTTGCAAAGTTTACTCTTTGGAAGATTCCTCAATTTTATCTTCCAACCTTCTGTGTTAATTATCTATGTAACAAATTACCCTAAAACATAGATGCTTAAAACAACAAACATGTATTACCTTATAGTTTCTGTGAATCAGGAATCCAGGAGCAGTTTGGCTGGGGGTTCTGGCTGGGGTTTCTCTCGTGGTTGCAGAGAGGATGTCAGCAGGGGCTGCAGTCATCTGATGGCTGGAGGCCTAGGTTCCTCTCTGGCCATTGACAAGACACCTCAGTTTCTCACCAGATAGGCCTCCCCTTCAGCTGCTTGAGTGTTCTCACATGGCAGCTAACTTTCCTCAGAGCAAAGTGATCAGAGAGAGAGAGAGAAAGGAGGAAGGAAACCACAATGCCTTTTTATGACCTACTCTCAGAAGTGACTGTCACTTCCACCTTATTCTGTTTATTAGGAGAGAATCACTAAATCCAACCCACACTCAAGGGGAGGAGTAATAAGAAAGAAGCTGTGGACATACGGTGGACCCCACACCTTTGTATCACACCATTTTATTTTGCTTACTGTATTTTTAATTTCCAAGGGCCATTTTTAGTCTTCTGGTTTTCCTTTTCCAGATCTTCTCTTTTTTCTTCAGGGGTATTATACTTTATTTGAAATTCTGTTGTTTCCTGCATTAGCTTTTTTCCCTCTGGACCCTTTTTTCCTATGAGTTTATTTTAGTCTGTGTTTTTCTTTCATTGATAGCTGTTGTCAAATACCTGTTGGTCTTTGGCTCTCCCTTATAATTTAAGAGTGAGGAACTAAAAAACTGACTAGAAGCCTAGGGAGGAGTAGTTATCCATTGTGGACTTCACCAGGAGCTTTCCTCTGAATCTCTACATTTTCTCCAGACAAAAACTATAATTTCTTCTCTGGGGACTGGTTATATGCTTGTCTGCTAGCATACTGGGACCAAGACAGGAGTTTGGTCCTGCTTTATATGCCAGCCCACACCGTAAATCCTGTCTAGGAGTGCAGTACCTCCTAGATACAGTCCCTCCAAAGAAGTCTTTCTTTCTTTCCCCAGTTTTATAGATATATAATTGACATATAACATTGCATAAGTTTAAGGTGTGTGATATGTTGATTTGATACACTTACAAAATGATAACCACCATAGCATTAGCTCTGACACCTCCATCATGTCACATAATTACCATTTCTTTTTTTGTGGTAAGAACATTTAAGATCTACTCTCTTAGTACCTTTCAAGTATATTATACAGTATAATTACCTATAATCACCATGCTGTACATTAGATCTCCAGAACTTCATCTTCTAACTGGAAGTTTGTACCTTTTGGCCAACATCTCATTCCTCCCGACCCCAGCCCCAACCACCATTCTATGCTGTTTCTGAGTTCCACTTTTTTAGATTCCACATATAAGTGAGATTATACAGTATTTGTCTTTTTCCATCTGACTTCTCTTGCTTAGCATATTGCCCTCAAGGTTCATCCATGTTGTTGCAAATGGCAGCATTTCCTTCTTTCTCATGACTGAATGATATTCCATTGTATATAATACCACATCTTCTTTATCCGTTCATCCATTGATAGACACTTAGGTGTCCATATCTTGCCTATTGTGAATAATGCTGCAACAAACAGAACAGTGAGGATATCTCTTCAAGATCTTGCTTTCATTGCCTTTGGATATACAGCCAGAAGTGAGATTGCTGGACAGAGAGATATTTTCTTTTCTTGTTGGGGCATGGTAGTTTGCCTGGTTGTGCCACATGCTTTGTGGACAGTTTCAGTGACCACCTTCTTGTTCTCAGACCTATTCTTTACTCCCATCTTCTGTGGTACCTGTTACCTTCTAAGGTTTGAGCCTCTCAAATGAATTAGCTCAATTCTAGATGTATCCTCCACTGCAGAAACTTAAGTTAAAAATTTTTCCTATTCTGATAAATTAGTTACCAACCCTCTATCCACTTTCCATTTTTGAGAAGATATTTCCACTGAAATATGTCATCTTACTATTATATCCTTGCTCTCTCTCTTTACCCTTAAAGGTTAATGCCATTATTATTTTTATGTCATTTTAGCACATTTAGGAGGGAAAGGAAATAACGTTATATGGTCAATTAATCATTTTTAAAACTTGGTGATGTAATTTCAAAATTATAGAAAAGTTAAGACTGGTACAAAGAAATTCCCTATGTCTTTATCCAAATTAGCCAGTTGTTAATATCTGGCCACATTTGCTTGCTCTCTCCCCATGTATTTATGTATATCATTTATATATTTATATATCTCTATATATGTAGATACGTATTTTTCCTCAGCTATGAAAATAAGTTGTTCCTATTATATCCTTTACCCCTAAATATTTTAGTTTGTTTTTCCTAAGAATAAGAACATTTTTTAAGATAATAACCCACAGTATAGGTATCAAACAGCAATTTTAACACTTATACAATACTATTACCTAATTATCTATAGTCTGTATTCCAATTTTGCCAATTGTCCTATTAATGTCCTTTAGAACAAATTTTTTCCTTCTGGAATACAATGAAGTATCATTTAGTTGGCATGCCTCTTAGTTTTCTTTAATCTGGAACAATTCCTCTCCTCCTTTGTTTCATGACATTGACTTTTTTTAACAGTACAGGCACAACATTTTATAGAATTTTCCTTAATTTGGGTTTGTCTGATGTTTCTCATGATTAGATTAGGTTTAAATGTTTTGGGGAGGAATAAGCAACATTATGTCTTCAGTATGTCACACCAGATGACTTGTGATGTCATTTTGTCCCATTATTGGTGATGTTAAGTTTGACCATTTGAATAAGGTGGTGTTTGCCAGTTTTCTTCACTGTCAAATTACTATTTTTGTTTTGTAATTAGTAATAATTTCCAGGAATATATTTGGAAAAAATGTAAATACCCTATTCCTCATCAGACTTTCACTTACTAGTTTTAGCATCTACTAATGGTTCAGTTATTTCTATGATTGTTGCAAAATGGTAATCTTCTAACTCACATCCATTTTAACTCAAAGTGTAACTTTTAAAGTTTTATTTTTTCCAAAACAGTCAACTTAGTTTTTATACAAACCACTGCTTTTTTTAAAAACACATATTCCATTAGTTTAAATAATATTTCATTAAATTGCAAAATTGCAATCACAAGTAAAATTGGCATGAATTGTTTGGAGAAAAAAACCCCAGGTGACTCTCGGTATGCATATAATTTAATTTGTGGGAGCAGAAGTATGCAGGTATGCTAGAGAATAGCTCTTGGCTGCAACTGGAGTGTTGCAAGCATCTTTTAATATGTTTTTCAGAGAAAATGGAGAACATTAATTAATCTAGCAAGCTTTTCAAGGGAGCTTCTTTAGAAGAGCCTCTACTATGTATAACATTAAGCTATTTACATTTAATAGTCTAAAATAAATCAAGAAAATAGAGCATCTTAAAGAATTACTGATAAAAACTTAGGTAACCTTGTCCTGGACAAAGTTGGAGATTCCTGAATGTTTACTAAATTTAGTATGTAGTTAGGATGCAGGGGAGGAATAAAGGTGGGATCCCTTTCCAGACACAGTTTAGATGGTTAGAATTCCTTGTAGTGAAATATCACCCAAATGAAACTAACTTAATATTGTTTGTCAAGTATTAAAAAAAAAAAAAGAAAGAAATATCACCCAAAGATAATGGTTCCTGGCAGAAATTGACAAGATATCCTAAAATTCATATGGAAATGCATGGGACCCAAAATAACCAAAGCAATCTTTGAAGAATAACAATGTTGGAGGACATACTTCCCAATTTCAAATCTTCTACAAATCTACAAAGCAAGACAATGTGATACTGGCATAAGGATTGCCATATAGATCAGCGGAATAGAACTGAGAGTCCAGAAATAAACTTTTACATTTATGGTCAATTGATTTTCAACAGGCGTGCCAAGACAATTCAGTGGGAAAGAAAGAACAGTCTTTTCAACAAATGGTACTACAAAAACTGGATATATTCACATGTGAAAGTATGAAATTGAACCCCACAACACACCATATACAAAAATTAACTCAAAATGGATCATAGACATAAATGTAAGAGCTAAAACTTTACAACTCTTAGGAGAAAAATCTTCATAACCTTAGACCAGACAATGGCAATGGTTTCTAAGAAATGACACCAGAATTATAAGTGACAGAATGAAAGATAGATAAATTGAATTTCATCAAAATTTAAAAGCTTTGTGCTTCAAAGGACATCATCAAGAAAGCAAAAAGATTTTTCTTTTTTGCTAAATGTTTGGATTACAAGACAGATTTAAAATAAGTAAGTATAAACCCTTATTAAATCAATAATCACAAGAGAAAAATGAAAGTTGTTAAACAATTGCATGGAAAAAAGCCTATGGGGTCAGACAATTTTGAAAAGAGGGAGGAATAAAGGTGAGATCCCTTTCCAGTTTAGATGCTTAGAATTCCCTGTAGTGAAATATCACCCAAATGAAACTAACATAATATTGTAAGTCAATTAATATTGTATGTCAAAATTTTAAGACACAGATAACTCCATTCTAACAAGCAAACACAATGAAAATAATTAACTTTACAATAATAATACAAAACTGATAACATAAAACATCATACAGAATATAGTACAAAAGGAATTCATTGACCAGTAAATGGACAAATCTCACTAACAGGTCAAATTCAAGAATATATTAAAGACAATCATCCGTTATCAAGTAGGATTTATTCCAGAAATACAATGATGATTTAATATTAAGGAACAGATTAAAATGACACATCACACCTATATGTCAAAAAGATGTATACAACTATCTCAATAGAAGTTAAATTTGATATTTTTAGAAAATGCTTTGTAAATTAACAATAAAAGGATATTCATTAGCATAAAGAATCCCACCTCATATCACACACAAAAATTCTAGCTGGATTAAAAAGCTAAATACATAAAACAAAACTATAGAAATATTAGAGGAAAACAGTATTTTTACAATCCTAGGGTGGTTCTGGAAAACCTTTCTCATAGGACATAAGGGCCAGAAGCCTAAAAGAAAAATGATAATTTTTCCTAAATAAAAAATTATAAATTGAGTATCAAAAGACATAATAAAGTTAAAAGGCAAGAAAAAACTGAGAAAATATTTGCCATATATAGATGTGTGTCTTATAAATACACACATACATGCATATATTTGTATTTATAATTCATATATATAATAATATTCATAATACATAGAAAGTTCCCAGGTAAGGCACCAATCCAGACTCCCCTTCTCATCCAACATCAGATATTTATTTACTGGGAACTAATTGTACCAGGCACTATGTTAGGCACTGGGAATACAACAGCGACTAACACAGACAATAAACAAGTTGATAAATAAACAAGATATTCACAGATTACAACAAGTGCTGGGAAGGAAATAAGGGTGGGAGAGTTGGTGCAATAGATCAGAAGTTATAAACTGCAGGCCAGAGGGCCAGACTCAGCCTACAGAGTGCTATCTTAAAAATTTGGACCAACATTTAAAAATCAGGAGACTTCATGTAAAACCCACATTTCTGATTTCTCTTTAAAAAATTAGAACTGGCTACACTGGCCTAAATCCCTACATGACCACAAACAGCCAGAGCAAAGTACAGCTGCCCCTTTAGATGGGACAGATTTCTTACTCAGTTTGTTTTACTCGTAAACATTATCTGCCTGGCTCTTACACGCAACTGAGTTTGCAGATCTCATGATGGAGAGTAGCTCAAAGAGGCCCACTTTAGACAGTAATCAAGGAGGTAATGTTTGAGCAACACTGTGAAGAATGAGAATGAGCCAGCCATGTGTAGAGCTGAGGAGAGAGCTTTGTCCTCCTAAGAGCAAACTTCAAAATCTAAAAGCAGTTCAAGGCCAAAACTGGAGCAAAGCACCTCCAACTCCCACATTGATCAGACTGCTTTCACTGCATCCCAGCTTGAAATCTCCGATTTCTGACAAGCCATTTTAATTGTGCACACCCTGAAATATCTATGCATTCTGCCCACCATCCATGAGTTTATAATAAAATAAATCTTAAACAATATTTCTGGTATAACTACCTTTTCCACAAAGACATTCAGGAAACTTGGCTACCCTCTGCCAAGTTTGGCTCCAACCATGTCATTCAGACTTCCACATGAAAATTCCACTTAACAGTTATTATATTCTATTCCTAGTATTCCCTAGAAGCCAGTTGAGCTGCCCCAGAGCTGAAGGCTGGGCCAGCATGGCCAAGCCCTGGGGCCCATAGGCTGACTCTGGAAGCAAAATACAAGGCTATGAAATTCCAGGAAGTTGGAGTGTTGAGCTCCAGAGAAACCTGTCAAGACAGAGGTACGTGTATTTGGCTCTCCTCCTAGGACATTTAGTCTTCCTAGAATGATCAGTACCATAACCACAAATTTAAGTGAGCACTTGGGACTTCCTGACAATCCTATGATAGTCTCCTAGCCACTCCCCCACTCCTCAAGACAACTATTTCACATCCTCTCTCTCCTCAAACCTCTAAAATCCCTTCTCCCATCCTCACTCTGAGCTGATAATTTTCTTGCTCCTCATTTAACTAAGAAAATAGAAGCAGTCAAAAGAGACTTTCCATCATCACATCTAATATTCCACGGCATCTATACTTTCCCTCTGGTACAAATGAATGAACTGATTCCATTTGTGTACTGAATCTCATTCCCTCTCACCTGAAAGATTTTGCTCCTGAGATTATCCCTACTCCTTCAGGTTTTTTCCCCCCTCTTCACAGATCATTTCTGTAAGTATATAGAAGTGCTGTGATCTCTGCCATCTGGAAAAAAGAAAAAGAAAAAGAAAAAGAACCCTCTCTTGACCACATGGTGCCCTTAAGCTATCGTCACCATTTCTTTCTCCACCATCCTCTCCCCTTCTCAGCCCTGATTATACCAAACTCCTGGAAAAAGTGGTTTCTACTCATTGACAAGAGAAAAAAAAAACAACCATGCTGATTGGCCTTACTTTAAATTCATGATCACTAAACTCCAGTGGGCCTTTGTGGCGGCCCAGAAGTCAGGCTCCATCTTGTTCTGTGCATTCTCTCACTCTCCTGGAGGCCTCCTCATACCTCCTCTTTCCTCAGACCTCCAACACGTCCTGTCCTATCCTCACTCTCAGATGACTTGCCTTCTATGTCACAGTGAAAACAGAAGAAATTGGAACATAATTCTATAACCTCTCACAAACCGTATCTATCCACCTACCTGCGCCTGTGTCCATGTGTATCGCCCTATAATGAATCAATGGTCTACGCGCTTACTCATACCAACCCCTCCACTTGTGCGTCAGATCTCATCTTTTTGCCTGTTCAAGGACACTACTGCAATATTCTTCACACTGCATTGCATCAATTTTTCCATCTCTGACCATTCCAATCTGCATACATACATGCTATAATTTCTTCCATCTTAAAGCTCTACATTTCCTATTTCCCTGCCCACTCCCCTCCCTCCTCACCATAGAGAAAAATTTCTCAAAAGACTTGTCTGGTCTTGATGTCTTCAAATATCCTGCCAGTCTCTCTTGAACCCACACCAATTAGGCTCTTGCCCCCACAGCTCCACTAGATAGTTACCAATGCTCATATCCATAGTGATGTTGCTAAATTAAATGGTAAGCTCTTAGCATTCATCTTATTTAACGTATCAACAGGAAAGTGCAGCTCAGCATGGTTCTGAATCCCAGTGCTGCTGAGGTTGCTTGCAATATAAGGTCAGCTGGCAGAGGCTTGGACCTGTGGACCACCATGAGGGGGAACTTGCCTCATACCTTTCTGTTACCTCAGAACTGGTTGGGTAACGTATGTATGGATAAAATATAGCATACTGTTTGGCTCCTAGCAAGCCGACAACCATCTACCTTGCTTACCCCCGTCTTTCTATTCCCAGTTTCTACATCCATTAATTCAAGGAACACACAGTTCCTGACTCTATGCTCATCCTTAGTTCCACAACCCAAATGATCTTGCAGGACTCTTTGATTTGTAATCCACACTTGTCTTCAGAATGATTTTCTGAACCTTGCTCTCTTTCTGGCTGATCTCACGCTGTTAATACATTCACTCTAGGGTCTTGACCCTTTTCTGTCCACCCATAATAGCACTTCAACCTGTTCTCCTTGCTCAGATCAGCCACACTCTTACCTGGCCTTTCAGTGAAGGCTTTAACAGCAACCATAAAAATGAACCTATTAATATTAACACTTTTCATTCTTAACACATACTCTAGTGATATTTTTAAGTCACTCACAATTTTTCTTTGAAGAAAGACTGTTTTTTTCTGCTAGAAGATGTGAAGGCCCACACAAGCTTTCCTTATTACAGTCACAATGAAAACGCTCAGAGGTGAGTCAACATAGGTAACTAAATACTCTGCCAGTCTCTGCCTCCTTTATTTTCCTCCTGATAAAGAACCAAAATAGAAAGACCAAAGAGGAAACCAGGGTGTGGAGAGCATACTTTGGTCTCTCCTCAACTTCAGAAACTCAGTCTTATCAGGTATTCAAAATTGTTCAGATTCGGGGAGCTAACTCACACTAAGCAGATTCAGCGTGCCTCAGTTTCCTCAACTGTAAATGAACACAATAAGCCTTCCTTATAGATCCAATATAGAGATTAAAGATAATATTTGTAATATACCTAAGATCTAGCACATAAAACTATAAAAGAGATGACTGGAAGTTATAAACCATAATGAGTAAGTTACTATTTCCATATGGAATATATACCTTTCCTCTGACTGGAATATCTTGGTCCACTACTCAAGACATGTTTGCCAGGATGCAGTACCTGGAAAGCAATATTTTTAACCACAAGTTTCCTTGAGAAGCAAAAAAAAAATGCCAGCTGGCTTCAAAGAAGTCTTCATTCAGGCCCTGAAAGCCTGGTCAATTGCAGCTGCCCACAGAAGAGCATCCCTGACCAGTGACCAGAACCCCCATGTCTACCAATCAGCACTCCTGCCCCACCCAAGACTCACGTTTCCTGATCCTAATACTACAGTTGCTGCTACAGGTTCAGCCCAGCTTCCGGAGTTCATTCACCTTGGGTGCTAAGCTTCCTCTTCTCTGTCCTTCCCAGGGGAACATGGCCATATATCTGTCTTTTCCTTTGCTGAATCTGTCTCACCCCTTGCTTTGAACCCTGTTCTCTCATCTACTCTCTCTATATAAACATATATATTTTTTCCTATTGAAGTATAGTCAGTTTACAATGTGTCAATTTCTGGTGTACAGCATAATGCCTGTCATACATGAACATACATGTATTTGTTTCCATACTCTTTTTCACCATAAGTTACTACGAGACCATCTACTGTTAACTTCATACCCGGACACTCCTCTTGGTCCAGGGGTGTCTTAGAATTTTAGAAAAATTCTCCCTATCTGGCCCTTTGCTGAGATAACTCCCTTGCCTTGTCATATGAAAGCCCTAGGTCAAGCTAGACATCCTCCTAACACAAATCTACACTCCACATTGCCCACTGGGAAGTCTCAGCGGCAAATGGATGGGAGTGGGTATAGAGTGATCATGCTTGTTCTTGACTTGAAACAAATGACCTCTCCCTGCCAGACTCTCTGGTGACTGCCCTCCAGCCACAGACACAATGACCTCCAAGCTCCGCACATCCAAAGGACCTCACTTCATCTTCCTCCACTGCCTCCTTTATCGTTCCTCTTCCCCAGGAAATTCACTAACGAGTCCTCAGAGTTGCTCTTACTTTCAAACGAATCTCTTCAAAGAAAAGGTAAATCTCAAATCTTTGGTAAAAGCTGAGCACGCTGACTGGAATGTTCTCTGCTCAATCTCTTATTTCTCCTGACCTCCTCTAGCTGCCTGTTTGGTCACTGCCTGTTAGGAGACAGCTAGAGATGCCATTCTTAGACTCCAGTAGAGGGCACTGTAGTTCTGGCTTTTCAAACAGGAGCACGAATGGCACAGTTCAGCCAAGAGCGAACTGGCCAAAGCCGCTGAGCCCCTCTGCCTTTCTAAATGGATAAATCTACTGAAGTTACAGGCATGTCTTTTGGAAACACCCATACGTCTCGTAGCTGCTACAGACCATCATCCCCATCCACCTGAAACTGGAGGGAAGAAGGTATTCAAGCTCCTCATAGCCACAGTCTGCCAACGCCCAGGGAGAGGGCACCTCCAAGGTGGCTGACTGTGTCTGTCCTACAGCAGAGGTCCCACTTTTTCCACAGGGGCTTGGCTTTTCCCCACTGGCTTTCCCCACTGGGACTGGTCCAATCCACTGCAGAGTGGCCCACCAGGTTCCAGTTCTCTCTGCTCCCCCGATGCTTGACATAGGAAATACTATTCCACGTTTCAAGTGGAGCTCAGGGAGGCAGGTAATATCATCATGTCCCCCTCCCAACTCAAGGCTTCTCCAGAGTGAGCAGACACCCTTGACGGGGTCCCCATTGACCTGTACACGGCGGAGCCCTCAAAGAGGCTAGTTCTATCAGTTCATGGTTTTCCTTAGTCCTTGCTCTTTCTGGAAAGCCCTGATTAGACAACTTCAAGAGCTTGTTTAGTGTCGTGGTTAAGAGCATGGGCTCAGGAGCCAAACTGCTTAGGTTAAACTCATGTCTCTGCCATATGCTAGTTCATGTGAACTTGGCTGGACAAATTACTAAACTTCTCTGGGCTTCTGTTTCTCCATTTAAAAAATAAGATGATAAGAGTACCTACCTTTTATAGTTGTGCTGAACACATTCACTGACACGTTAGCTCTTCTTACTGTTGCTATCTCTGGAAGATCCATGTCATGCATTTCACATCAGCAGTCTGCAACCAGCACTACGCCTCTCTGTTATCTTGTGCCCTGTCTACTTCCCCTGTGTTCAGAATGCTGAACAAGTGACCACTTTGAGGAAGATATTTTTGGACACAGAGGCAAAGGAACTGCCCCTATACGTAAAATGTGCCCTGGAGATTGGGTCTGGTTCCCATGCTCCTTTCCACTTCCTCCCAAATCACTGACAATTTCCTTAAATCAGGGAAAACGGTAAGAGCAAGGTAGCCTTCCAAACATACTTTAGCCAATTCCAATCTACGTTAATGCTCCAGCCAACTTCAAGGGATTAATGCCCCGCATCTGATATGACCTCTTAGGCAGGAGTCATATCTTACATATAATATCACATTGTCTCTCAAACTAATCTTGCATGAATCTCCAGTCAGGGTGGTATTACTCTGCATGCAGCGACACCAACTTTAAGACAACTGCAAGCAATGTCTGTTAGATATTATCACCACTATGTACTAACACTCTGGAACAGACAGGCAAATACCCTGACCTGAAAGTCAGAATTCTGGGAGCCACTGAGGTAGACCCATCCTAAAAATTCTTCAACCTGAAAACATCATGGCAAAGCAGCCCCAGTTCCAACTAACAGAGGCAATGGGCAAAGTAGTGGAAAACTAAGCTTTTGCGACCACCCCAGTGGCCCTGGGAAGCCTGTAATACTGAGAAATCTGCAACATTAATTTGGATAAGTGGAAGACCCATGCAAGTACTTTATATTACCCCAGATGTCCTTCATGGTCCATTCAAGGCATTAAATGTGGTCTTACGGTAACTCCTAACTTATGGCCCAGTTCTAGAAAAAGCCGTCAGGGCCCTTCATGTCTGTTTACCACAAAAAACCGTATGGAGCATCGTATTAATTGGGCGGATGAAGAACCTCTGTTATACCATCTACCAACAAAATGATGGATTCATCTACCTTGCCGCAGTGGAGTTTGCTTATAAAGAGTTCATTGCATCCCTTCCAAAGGTGGCTTCCAAAAACTGGCAGCTTGGGGAAGCCACAAGTTACCAAAAATATCTTCCAGCTTGCCAAAAACTGATCAGAGGAATATGCCAACTGGTGCTTGACTCAAGAGGAAGACTTCCAAGTGGGTGACATTGTTCAGCACACCTCTAAGCACCCAATAACCCAAGCTGGGAGGCTGGGAGCCTACTACTCCAAAAGGGAGGTAATAGACAGCATCACCTGCTGTACCCTTAAGAACAATCAATCTGAGGCCTCAGGACCAGGTAGAGTTCCCACTGTCACCTGCACCCAGACCAACATTACTTGCAGTCCAGGTCCCACTGCCCACTAGGAACACGCTCTTTGTCTTTCCCCTCAGTCCACATTTACTTGGCCATGGACGCTCTGCCACCCTCACCTAGCCCAAAGTCAAATGACCAAACTCAAATGACACTGCTTCTAGGGACTGGCCCCTTATTGCTATAACCTGCGATGAAGTACAAATCCAACCCCTGGTTTGGCCCAGGCTTCCCCCCTCCAAGTCCTCAACTGTGGATGGAAGGGATTCACATAGTGCCCCACTCTGGTGGTGTGATTATCTCAGACAGAGAATGTTAAAGGAGATTTCCACTGGAGTACAAAAGGGATGGGGGAGGGACAGAGACGATGAATGTGTGGGGCCAAGCCAGGATGAAGGAGAAAAGCAGGAGCTGGGAAAGAGCTTCAGAACAGAGGGGCATCCCCACCATCCACCAGAGGTGAGCCCCACAATCTCAACAACTTCCAGAGAGCATGGCAAACTTTGATCCAGTTCCTGTCAAGCTCAGGACTCTGAGATGCAAGCCAAATCGAGCCTATTTAAGCAGAACATGAATTTATTGAAAGAATATTGGTGGGATTACATCAAACTGAAAAGCTTCTGCGCAACAAAGGTAATCAACAAAATGAAAAGGCAGCCTACAGCATGGGAGAAAATATTTGCGAGCCATATATTTGATAAAGGGTTAATATCCAAAATATATAAGGAATTCCTATACCTCAGTAGCAAAAAAAAAAAAAAAAATCTAATTAAAAAATGGGCAGAGGATCTGAAGAGACATTTCTCCAGTGAAGAAACACAAATGCCCAACAGGTACATGAAGAGATGCTCAATATTACTAATCATCAGGGAAATGCAAATTAAAACCATCATGAGATATCACCTCTTATCTGCTAAAGTGGCTCTTATCAAAAAAAAAAAAGATAATAAGCACTGGCAAGGAGAAAAGGGAACCCACGTGCACTGCCGGTAATGTAAATGTATACAGCCACTATAGAAAACAGTATAGAGATTTCTCAAAAAATTAAAATAGAACTACCATGTGATCCAGCAATCCCACTTCTGGATATATACCCAAAGGAATTGAAATCATGATCTCAGAGACATCTGCACTCTAATATTCATTACAGCATTACTCACAGTAGCCAAGACACAGAAGCAATACAAATGTCTATCCACACGTGAATAGATTTTTTAAATGTATATACCTGGTCGGGCATAGACACTGCTGCACTCAGTGCTGTGGTGGGCACTGCTGGCACCAAGGACACTGGGCCCTGGAAACTGCTGCTAGAAACACGATGCAGCTTCACTGCCCCAACTTCCATCAACAGAAGAAGACTTGACATGATCCCTGCTTCTTTGCAACTTCATCTGTGATTAAAATCGGAAGATGTGTTGGTTGGCCTAGCCAAAAACTCTTTGCCCTTGTCCTGGCTACAAGAGAGCCTGGGGATCTTAACCTGCCCTACTCTATAGCCTTGCCAGCCCCAGGCCCTGTCCCTCTCCACTTAACCCAGCACTAGTCAGGCTCTAAATCAATAGCAAACTGAGACCTCTCTAAACTTCTAACACACTTGATATGTCGCTGCCTGAAATGCTCTTCCTGACACTTCTATGTCCCACGAATTCCTTCTTATCCTCCAAGATTTAGCTTAAACATAATTTCCCCTATTAAAGCAACTGAAGCTCTGCAAGTATGCCAACCCCAGGAAAGGCATCTCCACCCAGATAAGGGGCCTTTTTCACCTGCACTAACCAGAAGTATTTGTCAATATCCTGATTCCAGCAGGTCACTCAAAACCCAGGAGCCAGGGAGAAGCAAGAGAGCAGAGAGGGAGGTCTTGTGATCACTGGCTTCTTCCTCCCTCTCCTCTGTCACAGGCATTTTGATTTGGCTCCTGAGATCCCGAGAATCTGATGTGAGTGTCTTGGAGAGATGCCTGCCATGACCTGGTTGGCATGGAGTCTACAGACTCAGAAAGTCAACCCCATTTGCTAAGTACTCAGAGGAAGTCTGCTCTCATTTCAGACCAGAAGGAATCAGTGCCCACGAGGCTTCCCCCTATTATCTCAGAAGATGGGAATTATTCTGTGCACCAGAATAGCCACACAAGGTACCACGAAGCTGTACGGAAGGTGTCGTTAAAGACATGTAAGTATGTTGAATTAGGCACCATGCTATGGGGCAGAAAAGATGTGTCTGAGTTCCCAGAGAATGGTGGGATGTGGTGGGGCATGGTTTTGGGGGCAGGGGGAAAAGCCAAGAAGAGACTGAGAGAAAGGAGACTTGAATAGTAGGGTAGGTAAGATAAAATATCTGAATCAGACTTAGAAACAGAAGATCCAGGGGTGAGTCCTAGTTCTGCCTCTTTTAAGTGTCTCACCTTGGGTGGTAGTCACTTACCCTTTATTAAACTGCTTCCTCATTCATTTAAAAAAAAAAAAAAAACAGAAAATGCCTACTCCACCAATCTTACAGAATTGTAAGGATCAAAGTTTTGGAATTTGAACTGAGTTTAAACTCCAAACAAGTTGTGTGACCTTGGGCAAATTCCTTTCACCACTTAACCTCTCTGAACCAAATGAAAACTGCAATAATACTCTAGCATTGCTGTTAAAGTTAGAGAAAACATACATTTTAAAAAGCATTTAGGACAGCCTACTGATAAGGCAAATACTTGTAGGACTCTCCAGGGAATTATGCTATGTGAAGAAAGCCAGTCCCCAAAAGATCATATACTGTATGATGCCATTTACATAACATTCTTAAGATGACAAAATTATAGAAATGAAGAGCACGTTGTTGATTACCAAGGGGTAGAGGGAGGGGTATGTGACTATAAAAGGGCAACTCTAGGATCCTATGGTGATAAACCGACAAAACCTTATCAACATGTGAATACCCTGGTTGTGATATGGTACTATAGTTTTGCAAGATATTACCATGGTCGGGGCTGGGGGGACGTGGGTAAAGGGTACACAGGATCTCTGTGTATCGTTTCTTACAACTATATATGAACGTGTAATTATCTCAAAATTCAAGTTTAATTAAAAAAAACTAAAATACTTTCAGAAATTTAAAAAGATAGGCGTGAAGAGTAGCTGTTATTTCTAACAGCAAAACTTTTTTTTAAAAGCTTATTATCAATTAATAGGAAAACAGCCAAGTCAAAAATGTAACATCTATTCAATGGTGTATCAGGGATTTTTAAAAAATAATGATTATAAAGACTATATAGACAGAATATTAGGCCATAATTCTAAGTTTTAAAAATATACAAATTTTATACACTGATATATTTAGATTTATCCAAATAAATAGAGTGAAAATACAAAAAAAACTAGGTAAGTCAAGTGATATTATTTCAAAATTTTAAAAACACCTAAAACAACATTTAGAACATAACAGGTACTTGATAAATGGTATATATTAGCAATATGTAAAGATATCAAGGTAGTATCATTGCTAAATTTCAAAGAATTACTTGGAATGAACAAAGGGAAAAAAAAAAGGAACCAGCAGACCCATCTTGCACATTTTCCAAGTGGGCTGACCAATTATTTTTCCACCACCTTAGCACTTGGGGAAAGCTCTCTTGGAGATGGGCTTACAGTGGAAGCAGGAAGAGCAAAGACTGATTCAACTGACCACGAAGGGTGTGAGAGGCTGGAATCCGGAAGTGAAGCTGGGTGTGATGACCAAATTTCCAGGACTTCTCAGCACCTGGTCAGGCCAAGTTGCTAGGCTGGGCTCGTGATGCCCTGAGGCACAAAAGGTAGCAGAGAACTCTAAGAAATTGGATAACCTGCCCTTCTCCCAACCATTCAGTCCCCAACCAGGTCTTCAGAGTCCCTCTGACTGATGCTCAGAACTTCAGCTTCTGGTGGTCCCACAGTCCAGGAGTGCACCCAGAGGAAGCCATGACGTGGATCCGGAGCCCCCGCCACTGCCTCATTAAAAGCCCAATGACCAGGTTAGGCCGGGAGGGGTGAGGGTGGGGAGATATCCCTCCCTTAAATCCTTGGAGACCGTTTTATTTCTATCCAGAGTTGGGAATTAGACAGAGGTGTCGGTCTTACCAGGGAAAACTGGCCCCAGAATCTGGGCAGTGTTGGCATAAAAAGGAGCTAAAGACTTGCCTGTGTCTTTGCTTTTCACCTCATGGATATGTCTTCTGAACAAACACAAGTATCTGCTCCCTTCTTGTGAGAGGCTTCCCTCCATCGCCACCTCCCCATCCCTCTAACCACCACCCACTGGCAGGAGCCTGCCTTCCTCACTACCCCTGCCCATCCTGCCCTGAGGCAGTCTTGGGAGCTAGGTTTAAGGACACCACTCCTTCCCCCAACCCCCAGCCTAACCTGGCTGAATCTGAGACCCCATCTCTTTTCCAGGTTTATGGATCACTCCATTCTCAACGACAGAAACTTCAGTCCGTATTGAGCAGGATGTTTGCAGGAGGACAAGATAGACTGTGGATAGAGGGCAAAGAAGGGGAAAGAGGGAGGTGCCCTGGTTTGGACAGCTGACTACTGGGAGGAGGGGATGGAGAAAGCAGAATAAACAGAGTGGATTAAAAGTCACTTCTGTGCACTGGAAGTAAGGGGGAGGGAAATTATTCCAATACCCAAATTTTTGTGAGATCAGGATTGTGAGAGATTCCTAAAGGAGCTAGAACTTGGTGTTTGGCTTGGGAGGGGCCAGGGCACTGGAAAGACCACCTCAGGGGGTCCTGACTTCATGCACCGTGGGGGTAAGAGTAACAGATCTGGGAAGACACACTGGTCCTCATGCTGCTGAAGGGCCTAGAGCAGTCACACTTTGAAGACACTGCAGCTCCACCTTGGCAGGGAGGAAACCAGAGGAAGCCCTCTGACCGTAGATGAGAGAAGTCCACAGAGCCCCCTGGCAGAGGCCTGCTCCTACACCAGGCTCTGCCATTTCTGACCCAACCCAGGGCCCAGAACAGCTGCAGAGAACAGGGAATTTTACAAAGAGTTTGATTTTTATTGATATTTAAATATATTAAATATTTCACTGAAATACATGGTACACCACCCTCCCCCGCTCCCACAGTGGTTACATTATAAAACCAAAGTCCATGGGCCTCCCATCCACTGACTCCCCCACCAACTGGCAAGGGTTGGGGGGGTGGGCAGTGGCAGCCCAGGGGAAGCGCGTGGCTGGCACTGTGGTATGGGGAGCCAGGGTGTGGACAGGCCCTTCCCACCTGGCAAGAAGCAGAGACAAGTCACCCAAGACTGTGGTCTTCCCACTCTGATCTTCTTACAGCCTCATCCCCACCCCAGGACCCAGGGAGTCCCTTCTTATCCAGGGATGTGGCTGAGGGAAGGGGAGATGGCTTTCTATCTGGACCAACTAGTCTTTTCCCCTTTCCCTGCCTTGGCTCATGAAGTGACTGATGGCCCATCTGGTTGATGCCAAAGGAAGATCCCCCAAGGCAGGCAGTGCAATCCAGAAACCAGGCCTCTGCAAGGAGCTAGAGTCAGAAAGGGCATGAGGAAGGGCAACAGTGCCACCTGCCTCTTCTACTCCCCAAACCCAGCAGCTCTGCCTCTATCCTCTGCCTCCCTAACCGCCTCTAAGACAAAGCAATCTTCAAGCAAAATTCAGGCTAATACCTCTGGCTTAAATAGGTACAGACAGAGAAACCAAGGCACCAACTAGGTCAGGACAGAGGCGAGGAGGTTGTAGGGAGTGGGGTAAAAGGTAGGCAGGGATAGGAAGGGAATCTGGAGTCCAGTCTCCTAACCCTCCTGGCAGCCCTTATGGGCTTTATGGGGATGGGAGAGCCCAGAGCACACCGGGCTTAGGATGAAAGCTGGGGAAGAGCGAGGTCCAGGTTCCCCTCCTCTCTCCCCTAGTACCAGAATCTGGGTCCTCAGAGGGATCCTATGCAACCCCAGCCCCAAAGCATACCGTGTCCCAGGACACCAGCTGGGAACCCAGGAAACTCCTGAGTCTCTGCCCACCAAACCCCAGACAGTTCAAGTGCAAGGAGCAGTTAAAGCAGGTGCTTGGGTCCCTGCCCCAGGCAGGGAGACAGTCAGGCTGCACACATGGCCCCCAAATGGCACTTAGGGATTTGGCACAAAAAGGACTCCTCTCCCCAGGGCCACCCTCCTCTTGCTACCACACCCCATCCCACTCTTGGGCAACCTAGGCATCTCTCTCCATTCCTTGAAATCAGAAACCCTGCCTTATTCCCAGAAGACAGGCCTGCAGGAGAGAGGCAACCCAGGGTGGAGAGCCGAGGAGCAGGAACACAAGGACACAGACCTGGAAAACAGACACGCACACACAGACCACCGTGCACGCATGGTTACACAGACACACAGGCCTTCCCCCGTGCCAGAGGCTTGGGAGGACGAGCTGGGGATCAGGGTCATCTTCCCCCAAGCCCTGGCCCTTTTCTATTTGGCAACAGAAGGGGTAGAGACGCTCCATGCCCCCTGCCAGCAGACAGCAAGAAAGCGCTGGGGTAGAGTGGAGTGATCCTGACCCCATCAGGGCCCTCACATCAGAGTCTGGCACCACCCCAGGCCCTGGCCAGCCTGCTCTTTGGCACCTGCAAGTGAACATCCAGCCCCTGATCTTCTGACGTCCACACCATGCTTGCTCTCTGGCGGGGCATTTTCACAGTACCACTGGGACCAGATGCCCCTTTCCCTGGAGCTGTGCAGGAACTAGAGCTAAATCTGAGCTGTCAGAAGTCCCTTGGTTCCCCTTTGGGGACAGACTCTGGGACTGGGATTTGGCAAATGGAAACATTCCCCTGAAATATGGACAGAGTGGGAACCCAGAGCATTTCCCTCCTGTGCCGTGTGTAGGAGGGAGACCTGGCCACGGTGGGGGGTGCCCAGGACCGGTGCTGGGATGCAGGCACAGCAAAGGCAAGCATGGAATAGGCACTCTTCAAGCCTGCCCCGGTCTTTGTACAAAATATTCCCAGGAAAAAGAGGGAAAGGAAGGGCCCAGCCTTGAGCCTATTGCCCAGACAGATGGGAAAGGGTAGGGGTGGCAAGCTGCCATTTTAATATCTCAGGCAAGGGGGCTCCTCTGCTGCTCCCCCTGCCCTGCTCCCAAAGCTGGAAAAAAGGAGAGAACAGCCCTAACCCAATTAAAAAAGAAAGTCACTTGCATAATCCTCTTGGCATCCCCTCGTTCACCAGCCTGAGGGCAGACGCGCATGGTCCAAGCACAGCCTGTTGGGTGTTCCCTTTCGTGGTGGTCAGCAGGGTCTGGAGGCCCAGCGTCCCCTGCCACAGCTTCACCCAACGGCACAGAGTCCACTCAAATGCCCACCTTGGTCCTTTCAGCTGAATTTGTAGCCGGGCCCTGCTAACTGCTGGGGCCCCCATTGAGGAAGTAGGTGGTCATCTCTCCCTTGCCCTTCACCTTGACCACCCCTCGACACTCCAGCTGGTAGCCCTTGGCCGCTAGAACCTGGTACAGGTCCGTGGTCACCTGGGGGGGGATGGGGGCCTGCTTAGCCTGGGATCCTTCCTGCTGCACTTGCAGGGGCCCAGGGGTTCTCCAGTCATGCTAGCTTCCCTCCCCCATCCCCACCCCACCAGCTACAGAACACTGCCACCCTACCCGTCCTGGCTAACTGCACAGAAGGACATGCAGAAGCCCTCTGGGCCCATACCCCTCCCAGCCTCTGCTCGCATTCCCCTTACCTGGATTCGGTCAGGGACCCCCGTGCTGTCCATACGGCTGGAGACATTCACTGTGTTCCCCCAGATGTCATACTGTGGCTTCCGAGCCCCAATGACGCCTGCCACAACTGGGCCCATGTTCAGCCCTGGGGTGGGTGGGGAGAGTAGTACAAAAATTGAGAGTAGTCGATGGAGGCACCCCACCTCCTGGCACCTTCAGAAGGATGGAGAGAAGAAAGTGGAAAAGGCATAAGTCTCCTGAAGAACGGGAGGTGCAGGCCTGCCATCGGAGGAGCCCCCTGCTGTGTGTGAGCACTGAATGCTCACTCTGTGCCAACCACTCTGGTAAGCACTTTACACTATCTTGTCCTCTCGACAGCCCTAAAAGGTGGGTATCGTTTATCCCCATTTTACAGAAAAGGACCGAAGCTCAGAGAAGTTAGGTGATTTGCTAAACAAGAGTAAGTGGAACAGTCAGAATTCAAACCAGATCATTTAACTCCAGAACCCTTGTGATTAACCACTCCCATCCACCAGTTCATCTGAGAGGAAGGGCCTCTCAAACTGGCCAGAGATAAGGACACTGGTACTGGAGATTAGACAAACCTAGTCTTGAAGCCCAGTTTAGCCATTTACTAGTTGCATGACCTTGGGGCTGAGTTATTTAATCTCTCTGAGAGTCCTCTCTAAAAATGCCTGGGACAGAGCCTGGCACATCATAGGCCCTCATCAAATGATCTGTATTCTTAATACCAGACGATATAAGCAGTGGGAGAAAAGGGAACCCCCACAGGACTCCCCATGGGGAATCTGAGATGCCATCCCCGGCCTGTGGCCTCAGCTTCACCCAGAAACAGCCCTGGGGAAACCCGCCATCAGCCCAGCCCTCTCACCAATCTTCATCTGGAAGTTGTTGAAGGAGTGCTCGTTGATGTGCTTCATCTGTTCCATGAGCCGCATGGCGTAGTCTGCGAGGGCAGTGATGTGGGAGCGGCCCACCTGATCATAGGTGCTGGCGTTCAGCCCAGAGGCAGCCATGTAGGTGCTACCAATTGTCTTAATCTTCTCCAGCTGCCGGAACCGCTCCTCACTGATGATCTGGACAGCACAGGGGGACCTGGCCATCAAGGCAGAGGCCAAACCCAGCCCTGCCGCAACGCTCATGCTGTGTCACACCCTGGCCCCCTTCCCCACTCCCCTGTCTCAATAGCTCTCATCCTTTTAGTAAGTGAGCCCCTCTTCCAGCTGCAGCTCTCAGTGCAGGGCTAAGGAGCCAGGAAACAGCCCCCCTCACCAGGCAGCCATCAGGACCCAGGCCAGGACGTGAGCACACAGCTTCAGGTCAACCTTGCCAGCTCACTCACAGAACCAAGAACCACAGGGGAATGCTGGGCATCAATTATTCCAACCCTCATCTTTTGGGAAACTGAGTCCCAGACTGAGAAAGTGCCTTCCCTGCAGAACAGGGAACAGCCCATTCCTGCCCTGGATGTTCAGGACATTTCTTCACATTTTGCTTCCATTTTTTTCTATTCAGGGGACCATCTTGCTTACTTCGCCTGTCATGGGGCTCTGTCCACAGACTACTGGCTTATTCTTCAGTGACATCCATCTGGTACCTACCCTGGCGCCCTCACAGATCCTCACATCCTCCTCTGCTCCTCACCTCTGCCCCACTAGGGCTGACCTCCTTACTGCCTCTGACACCTTCATGAGTCCCTGTCCCTGACTCTGTGGTACCTACCTTTCCCCTGTCATCTATGGGTCCCATCAGATCTCCCTTCCTCCTCCCAGTACCACTCACCCCAACCCAGCCTTACTATCCAAAGTCCTCCCCACTCCTCTGGTCCCCATGTCCCCAGACTCTCTGCCAGCACCAGCCAACTGGATAAGTACCTCGTCAAAGTCAGCAATGATCTCGTTGAGCAGCCGCAGGCACTCGACACCCTCATTGTTTGCCTCCAGCTCCACGTAGAACTCAGAGAAGTTGGCAATGGAGGCAAACATGACGGCCACGCACTCACACGACTGATAGTAAAGTTCATCGTTCCGGCGCTCCCGAGCCAGGAAGTGGGCAGCCACGTCCTTGGGCAGAATGTTATGCAGCAGCCGCCGGTTGTATGCCTGGAGCTCCTCCATCTCCTCCTTCTCCCCTGTTGCCTATGGACACCACACCCATCACCCACTGCCCAACATTCACAAGGGGCGAGGGCAGTGGCCAACGCCTGGAGATGGGCGTCAGAGGGAACCACGTGGAAGAAGAGGATAGATGAGGCCTAAAGAACAGGCAAAGGAGTAAAAGGGGCAGGGACAGGATGAGGCTGGGGATAGGGGATGGGCACAGAGGAGGCGTGGAGCCAGGGTAGGCTCGGGCGGCCTGAGCCTTGGCCAGCCAAAGTGTTGGCATGGTCCAGGCTCCGCCCCCAGGCTCCTCCCCCTCCCCCAGAGGCCCACCCAGTCACCTGCAGTTTCCAGAGGAAGTCCAGACGGGCAGTTGATTCCACCTGCTGGGCATGCAGATACAGCGCCAGTGCAAACACCAGCAGAATCACAGGGGTCATATATTTGAGAGCCACCCTCCCTGCAGCTGGGCTGAAGTGAGCAGAGGCAGGCTCAGTGTCTGAAGGAGGCATCTAGCAGCCCTACCCTTGGCTGCCCTAGAGTCCTCACTCACCAGTCCAGCCCATCAAAGGTCTCATTGGAAGAAGCCCTGGCAGGAAAACACAAGAGACAATCATCAGTTCTTCCTGAGTCGCTAGGTCGGGGCATGGAAGCGGGGACAGAAACTACGTTTACAGAGCACCATAAATCAGGCATTAGGCCAAGGCTTTTGCTTATATTAACTCATTTAAGAACAGAGGTTCCACTCCCCGGCTCCTCTACTCACCAGCTATGTGACTGACCTGGGACAAGTTGCTTAACTCTCTAAGCCCCTGTTTCCTCATCAATAAAAGAATGGTGAGATCTAATAATGCCTGCAAAAGGCTTAGCACAGTGCCTGGCGTCAGCAAGCCTTCAATAGTATTAGTTACTAAAATCTTTACAACTACCCTGTGATATAGGTGGCATGACCATTTTACAGATGAGGAAATTGAGGCTCAGGGAAGTTAACCCACCTGTCCAAGGTCACACACCTAATGAGCAGCAGGGGAGGGATTCAAACCTAGCAGACCCCAGAGGCTTTTTCTACCACACCAAGCTAGGGCCACATATCATGAGGGGTGGGGTTTTGCAAGGGAAAAGCCAGTGTGGTGTCCCAGACAAAGCCCTCAAGCAGGAGTCAGAAGTTCTGGTTCCCAGCCAGGGCTCTACCACCAAGCAGCTGTAATTAAGTGTGGATATGAAAGCAGCATGCAAATCAAGAGGGAATTTTTTTTTTTTAATGTCAAGCCTAAAACATAGGGATTTCCCAGGATTGGAGTTCCCTTGGGGTGACATTGGGGGTCATGTGTTACCTCCTTTCCACCCCCAGGTGAGGGGTAAGTGGTGGCATTCCAGGGGCACAAGGGGCCTGGGTACCAGAGAGGCTCACAGTGACCCAGTAAGGTCAAGAGGCTCCTGAGGGTTAAAGGGCTGAGGATAAACTCACAAGCCATGGACGCCAAGCAGTAGGTCATAGTTGTCAAAGATGGTGGCCGGGGGACCCAGCAGAAGCAGCACCAGATAGATGAGCCCCAGGACAAAGACCATGGCCAGCTTCCCGATGCTACTGATGTGCAGGAAGACAGAGCTGGCCAAGAGACTCAGCAGCATGTTCCCGACGAAGTACTGGGGAGCGATGGCAGAGGCAGTGTTGGGTGAAGGCAGAGGCCACAGCACCCCCAGGCAGGGAGAGCGCTGCACGCCCCTGCCTGACCCAAGCTCCCCTCCACAGCCTCAAACCCAAACCTCCTTCACCCTCTACACACCCCTACAGTGCACCAGGACCCCTGGCTGCTCCTGGTGTTGAGGACTCTGGTGAGATCCTAGGTCCCCAGTGCCCATCACCTAGCCTAGCACAGAGGGGTCAATAACTGGTACTGATCAGAACCCCCGCCCCGCCTGAGCACTGCCTGGACACCTCAGGGAAGCTGCAGGTGGGTGCGGTGCCCTCACACAGGGGAGCATCCAGGCCCAGAGAGTAATTGAGCTGCTGGAGGTGGCAGGCGGTGATGTCAGCAGGCGTTAAATTCAGCATCCGGGCTGCGCAGGTCCGTATGGGAGTGTGGTTACAGGTGAACTGCAGAAGTCAGGGGAGGTATATCAGGGTAACCAAGGTTGGGAGGGATTACAAGAGCCATGCCCAGATGCCTGATACCCCAGGGGCCCATGTTCTCACTGAGGGATCACAAGAGGCAGGGAGAGAAGGAGGGAGGACTGGGGTCAACCCCATCCCTACTAGGGGTAGGAAATTTGTCTCAATCCCCTCTACACCCCCAGCACCCAGAAAGGTGCCTGGTGCACAGGCAGGGTGGAAGAATTTCCACTGGACCTTTACCATGTTGGCAATGGCAGAGGTGAACACAAGCAGGACTGAAAAGATGCCAACTGCGGTGCTGTGCGCCCGCGAGCGGACGATGCTGCGTGACAGACGTCGCAGGGCCTGGGGGAAGAGCTGCCGGGAGGCAGGAGACCGAGAGTCAGAGGTCACATCAGCCAAGGGGTAAGGCCACCCAGGGAGGGGACCCGACAGCAGAGGCATGGCCTTCTCCTCCCTCGTCCCATGTGACCCCTCCCTGCCCCTGGCCTGGCCTCCCCCATGAGCCCTGGAAGGCCCCCCACGTACAGAGCCACAGGAGTACACGGCACAGGTCAGCACGGTGACCAGCAACAGCAGGAAGATACTGGCATAGATCCCAAGCATCAGGGCTGAGCTGGGGTGGAAGAGGGCCAGGGAAAACGTTACTCTGGGAGATCTGGGCATCCTCGTCCCCCTCCCCAGGCGGGCAGGGTGAAGGCTCTAGGGGCTGTGTGCTTGCACAAATGTTTAGGAAGGTTCTGGGAAGTGACAGAGGGAAGAGACGCCAAACGAGAAGGGGCAAGGCTCTCACTGTGGGAAGACGAGGAGTTGGATGAAGCTGATGAAGCAGAAGACCAACAGGGCACAGGCCACGTAGGCTCCGAAGCGGGGGTCCACCTTTCGCGAGTACTGAGGGAGGGGAGACTGAGCTGGGCACTGGCTCCGCCCTGGGGGAGGCAGGGCACTACCAGTTGGCCCAGTTGATACGAATCCCCACTGTGCCCTGAGGTGGCCTCCCCATTCCCCAGAAACTCCCCTGTTCCCTCACCTGTGCTCAGACCTCCCTCCTGGGACCTCCCCTCGTTTCCCAGCCTTCCTCCTCCTGCCCTCGCATCCCCCAAACCTTCTTTTCAAGATCCTCTCTCTGGAAGGTGAGCAGGAACCGACGCACATGGTCCTTGCGCAGCTGATCGATGCTGCGGGCGTCAATGGCTCGGCCCAGGAACTCATCTACCTCATCCTCAGGGTTCAGGGCATCCTGGGCACCCCGGCTGAGGGCAGGGGACATGGCTTCACCAGGTGCACAAGCACGGCCATGTGACAGGCCATGAGAAGGGAAGGGCACAGGCAGCACTCAGAGGGGGAGTGTAAGCCGGGTGTGTGGCATCTGCTCCCACATGACACATCTAAGGTCCAGGGAAGAGGGGGACCTCAGCTACCCGCAACTTCATCCCAGGATGTAAGTGCCTTCCCCTCCCGTGCCTCCCTCCTCAGTAACCTGACTTACTTGTCTTTGCTGGAATCATCAATGCCCTGGAGAAAGGGACAGAGGGTGTGTGTGTGAGGTGGAGGGCAGGCCACCTTCACCTCTACAACCCCTTCCCACTCCCAACACTGTGCTGAGGGTTCTCCCCATAGGCTGGGGGGGGGGGCTTGGGACCCCAATACCAGAAACTATCTATGAAGATGGAGCCACAACAAGGAAGGCAGAAGAGGGAAGGGGGACACAGACTGTTAAGGGAGACAAAGTGAGGTCCCAGGTCCCGGTGCTGTGGGCCCCTCACCATCTGGCGGAAAGCCTTGGAGTCCTTGGTCCGGGAGAAGGTGCGGTCAGGCACCCAGCGTGGCATCAGCCCTTCCATGGAGTTGGCCCGCGTCCGCTGCAGCTTGGCCAGCATGGCCTTCTCCTCTTTCTGTGTGGGCAGCACGGATACAGGCTCAGAGAGGGGTCCAGAGAAGGCCTCTGCCGGCTCCCCTATCTGCCCTGTCTGCCTGCCCCACCCCAGCCCCACCCCAACCCTGACCCGTTTCTGGCTGGCTCCCAGGATGAGGAAGGTCTCAATGTGCTGCTCCTTGAGGTAGGCGTTGCGCTCCCCGCCACGGCCTGGCTCCACCTCATAGTCCCCGTTTAGGTACTGCAGCGTGGCCCGAGTGATGTGGATGCGGCTGTGCGGGAACAGGGCGGTGAGACCTGGCACTCCCACTCGGCTCCCCCTGCTCACTGCCTGGACCCACACTCACCCGGCCCGGCCGCCAGCCTCCATGTGGTTGGCCAGAGTCACGTCATTGGACCACACATCGAACTGCCATTTCCGCAGGCCAAGGACACCGCAGTGCACGCGCCCGCTGTGGATGCCCACGCGCATGTTCACGTTCACGCCTGTCACCTCACGCACCAGCCTGGGAGGAGGCGGCTCTGGCTTAGCTCCTGGAACCGTCCTCCCCAGTCCCAGCCCAGAGCCCAGGCCCTGTGCTCTCCTTGGAGACAAGAGGGTCGAGGACAGACCTCGTGGCAGGGCTTAGAAGTACTGCCTGGGCGGGACACACCTGAGTCTGCAAGGGGCTCAAGGGCAAAAGTTTGAGAACTATGTTCACCAGCAGGGGCCCGGAAGCATCTTGTGAAACTGAGCTAGAAGAGGAGGAACAACTGTCCTTCCTTCAGGCCTGCTCAACTGGCACTCTCTGCAGCCCAAACCCACCTCACCCTGGCCCCACCACCCCATCCTAATAGCTGGAGTCTAAGGGCACGTGGTCTTCACACGGGCTGAAGAAAAGTACATTCCCCGCCCCAGTGATGGATCTTAAAGACAGAAGCCGTAAGACTAAAGAAAAATCCTGGGGACACATCAAAGGGCAGGAGCAGGCTGGGGTTCCCTCAGTTCCCCAAAGGGGACAGTGCTTACGAGATGGCCTCGATCATGTCCACCCCCATCTCCACGCAGCAGTGGGCATGGTCTGCCCGGGCCTCTGGCAGCCCTGACACACAGTAGTAACAGTCTCCTAAGATCTTGATCCTCAGGCAGTGATTTTCCTAAAGGAGAAAGAGTTGGGGAACAGTCACCTTCACTCTCTTGCTCACCGAGCCTGCCTAGCCCACGACCCTCACTGTGGACGCCATCCACCCCTCCCTCCCAGTGAGGCTGTGCTCTCACTCTTTCGGCCCCGCCCACAAGCCCCAGCACCCTCACCGCAGCCAGCTTGTCAAACCGGGCAAAGAGCTCGTTCAGGGTCATGACTAGCTCCTGCGCAGTGCACTGGGATGCCAGGCTGGTGAAGCCTTCAATGTCTGCAAACAGGATGCTGTGGACAATGGCAGAAGATGGAAGGGCCATGTGGCCCTCAAAGACTCCCCGATCCCCAGCCCCTCCTGGTACCCTCCCACCCCGACCCTACCTGACATTGTCATGCTTCTGGATGTAGATCTTGTGAAACATCATATCTTCTTTCTTTGTGTTGATGTCTTCTTTCATCTCCATAGCAACATGCTGGGGCAACACTGACAGCAGCAGCCGCTCCTGGACCAGTAGTTTCAACAGAGCATTACTATCTTCCTGGCCTCACATTTTAATCCCTCCTGGTCCCTCCACATCACCAGAACCCTCCCAAACCTTCCTGGAGACCCTAAACTTCCCTTCTGGACCATGGCTTGACCCTCCTCCATTAGAGCCCTCAGCAGAAATACATCCCAGCCTTCTTGGACCACCCTCCCCCATTCAACCCTTCAGATGCACTCCTATCTACTCCCTCCTACCCTCGGACAGGACAGGAACCCCAGTGTCAAAGGGCCTCTGTGATGCACAGTCAGGGGGAAGCATTCACACTTATTCCACAGAGTTGCATGCGGCAGTGGATCCAACCTGCAAGTTATTTGCAGGTGAGGTGGGGGAAGGCCACGATCAGGGAAAACAACCCCACCTGCTGCCGATTTTCATGCTGCAGGTGCAGCCGGGCCTGGATGTAACCACGGGTTTCCTGAAAGGCCTGGCGCTGAGACACCTCAGCCGGGTAGTGTGTGCAGATGCCAATGACATTGGTGCAGAGGAACAGCAGCATGTTGGCACCGAGCTGCAAAAGGGTGGCAGGGGCAGATGGGTGACCACCCCCAACACACACAGGTGCAATTCTCTGGGCTCTGTAGATGCACTCCTCTGGGGAGGAAGCCAGGATCCTGTGCCTTGTCTTCCGCAAGCCTGCAATATGCCGCCTCACTCCCCACAGAACTCCAGCCTCCTGCCTGGATGGATCACCCACAGCTAGAAATGTGATCTTTTCACAGTTCCTGGGAGCAGAAGCACCAACCAGAGCCAGGTAGGTCACAGGGCCTGGGCCCAGCACACTATGATTTCCTGCCCCACAAAGACCCCAAACAAAGGACAAATGCTGCTCCTTCTGCACGTGCTTCTCCTTACAGAACCACACCCAGGAGAGCTGAGCTCTGCGTCCTCCTGTGAATGCCTAGGACAAGTCACCTCATCTTGCTGGGGCCTCTTTTTGCTCGTCTAGAACCCAGAGAGAAAGAATAAGACCTCTAAGGTCCCTCTCTGCCCTGACGTAACTTCATAATAATTACTATAGTTATTATTACTGAAGGTAATTTGTTGGCTACCTACAATGTGCCTGGACTCTACAGGTGTCCACTATATGTTACTGAATGTATTTCTTACGACTCTATGAAATGGGTAACACTATCTCCTTTTAAAGGTGAGGGACTCAGGCACAGAAAAGCTAAGTAAGTTGCCCAAGACCGCACAGCTAGTAGTAGCTGGTACGGGACTTGAGTCCAGGACAGTCAGACTCCCAAGCCTATTGCATAGTACATTCCAAGTCTCCAAGATCCCACTCACCCAAGCTCTTGAGGCCCAGCCTCAGAACCAAGGCTTGCAAATCATCAACTCCACTGACACAAAGAACCCTTCCTGACAGGGATGGGGTGCCACCAGGCCTGGCTATTCCAACACCTGGCCCAGCCAGGCCCCACGCTCCAGGACCCCAATCCTAGGGTGTTCGGCCCTCAGCCCTCAGCCCTCAGCCCTCAGCAGCAGCACTGACTGGAGAGCCAGTCTAAGGGAGGCCGGCCTCCGTGTTTCTGGAAGTTCAGGGGTTAACCTGGCACTGTGGCTCCACCCCAGAGCTGGCTGGGGCAGGGCTCTGGTTTGGGGAGAAGGGAGGGAAAGAGCACCGACTGGAAGCCAGGAGTTCTGGGCTCTGCCCAGAACCAGAACTGATCCCGCAAACTTGGGCATGTCACTGTCTCTGGGACCTCGGTTTCATTTTTCCTGTGTAAGACGGAGGGGTTGGAACGGCTAACCCCCGAGCATTTCCAGCTCTCACCCTCTAGGATTGGCCTCCCAACTTCCCTTCCCAGTCCAGCTCACAAGGCCCCCCTCCCAGTAGCAGGGGTGAAGAGGGGGGCACACTATCTCCCTCGGGGGTTTCTAAGAATAGCCCCCAGTGGGGGAGAATGAAAGGGGGGCAAACCAGGCAACTTCCCTTCCTGGCCCCAGGAGCCCAAGAGGAAAATGTGAGTCATGGCAGAGGGAAGGGGAAGGGGGAAAAGAGACCGAAATAGATCTGTACACAGACCCCTATCTGACTGTGAGAAAAAATGGATGCCAGGGAACAGGATGAGACTCCAGTCTGGGCCAGGTCACCAAGTGGAACTGCTCAGTGTGTCTGAGTGAGCAGATCCTAGGACGAAGGGACTGGATCTGGGAAGGGGCTGCCCACAAAGCCTACAAATGAGGCCACAGCCCCACCCCATCCAGAAACCTATAGGCCAATTGGGCGCAGGGAATCTTTCTCAGCTCAGAGAAGGGTTCTGGACAGCCCTGGCCCCAAGGACTGGCACGGGGCAGGGGCAGCTTTCTCCACGTGCCCCAAGGATGTGCCAGCCGAGCCCCACTGGGTGAGGCTGCAGCTGGGGGCCCTGGGGAGGCGAGACTGGCATAGTCCTGGCCTCCAATGGGGCTGTGCCTCCCCAGTCAGGCCCTGGGCTTGGCTCTGGGCACCATGCCCGCTGAAAGCAGGGAAGAGACACCCACCTACCCCTGGCCAGCCAGAGAGGATGGGGGAAGGGAGGCACCACCTCCAAGCTCCTCCTCCCCCAAGAGGGCAGTCCCATTCCAAAGCCCAGTGTGACAGCTACCCTGGAGAGAAGTGGGAAGGGGGTGCTAGGAGCAGCAGGAAGACCCTGGCCCTTTAAGAGATCTGACGGTGCCCTGCAGGCGTGTGCTCCACAAACAAACTGGCTATAAGGTTACTCTTAAAAAGGTACATTCTGTTCCACAGCACAGGCTGGGCAGGGAAGGGCATCATGCCAGAGCACCCAGCTTCTCACTCTGGGAGCCCCAGGCAACTTCCTCTTTGTGGGTGGGGCTAGGGTGGGCTACAGGCCACAAGACCTGGGCAAGGTAGCACTCTCTCAAACCTTGAGCAAAACAGAGGACGGCACTGTCTAAATAAGGGTGCCAATGGAGGGATCAAGAGGTGTGTTGGCTAGGGGGCTATGCCTACGGCAGCCCCTGAAGGATCAGCTAGGCAAGGCCCCCTCGTCCCTGGTCCAGGGGATGACACGAGATGGCTGGCTCCACCAGCTCAAGTCTCTCTGCAAGGGACATCCTGGAGGCCCCTTCACTGCCTACAGCATCCCCACACCTCCCTGCCTCCAGGTGAGAACCTGCCCTGTTGGTTCGGCTCCACTCTGGGAAAGGGTGGGGCCCTAACTGCAACACCACGAAGGAAGATACTATTTTTATCTCAGTTTTACAGACTGGGAAACTAAGGCTGGGAGAGGTGAGGTTAATTGTCTGCGATCTACAGAGAAGAATGTGGCCCATTGGAAAACCAGGTCTGCCTGCAGCCAAGCCTTTACTTCTCAACTCATACACCACTCAGAAGCCAGAGGAGTAGCCGACACGGGCAGAGAACCTCATCAAGGCCAGCTGCCAGAGTCCTGGTGCCCGGTGGGAAGAGGGCAGATAAGGTAGGAGCCTAACGCCCCTCTCATCTACAGTCCAACCCTACGCCCTGAAGAGAAATGACTCACTCATCACCTTCCCTGTCCTCTCGGAGCTGGCCTTGGTCCAGCAGAGAGGCGACTCGATAACTCCACCCGAAACCTACTCAGTCCCTTCAGATCACCATCTAGAGCTGCCTTTCAGGGAAGGTACCAGGGCCTGAGTCTCGGATGTCAACCTGGGGCCAGAGATGCCAAGGTCTGGATGGAGCCTATCTTGGCCCGGCCCCGGGGCTAAATATCACATTCCCAGCTCCAGCACAACAGTGTGTCTCTACAGGCTACACTATTTCAAGGGCCTCTGGCTAAAGAGCTATAGACTGTGACCCATGGGGACAGAGTACAGGCTTGGGTCCTGGAGCCTTCCCTCCTCTCAGCAGTGCTTTCTGCCCCAGATCCCAAATGTAGACCGACCCCTGGAACTTGGCCTCCCAACACCTGTCCCTCCTCCCAGACACATCCAGACACCCCTCACCCAGTATCCACCCCGCCACTCACCCACCCTCAATAACCAGAACCCCTCCTCATTCCCAGCCTGGTGTCCCTCCCTGCTTGCCTCCCCGACCACTCACCTGCTTCCAGAGGAAGGCATCACCACTGTTGAGTTGCCAGGCCAAGATCAAGTGCAGGGTGGAGAGGCCCAGGCCACTGAAGACAGCCGCCCGCATGCGGATGGGGAGGAGTGTGTAGGTGATGTAGACGAAGAACACAGGGCACCAGAGGCCTTCAGAAGGGCTGTGGGGGTTGGCTGCAAGGGCGCCCCCAACCTGCACGGCTACCAGGATAACCAGCACCACGTAGCTCACCACCCACATGGAGTCCTGGCGGAAGCTGTGCCGGTTGCACACCACCATGAGAGCCACGAAGAGGGCGGCGGCACAGGCCAGCAGGGCCACGTAGGCAGGCTGAGGGCGGGCGGGCGCGGCGTGGAAGGCCAGCAGCACGACGGTGAGCAGCACGAGCACCGCCATCAGCAGCGTGAGGCTGCTCTGGTTCATCTGAAAGAAGTACCGCTGGTACAAGCGCTCCAGCTTGGCCGAGCGGAACTGCTTCGACTGGAACACCTGCGCCAGCCGGCGCCAGCAAGCTCGCCTGCTCCTGGGGGCAAGGTCGGGGGCCACCTCAGCCATCCCGCCCGCCACCGTCACCTCGGTGTCCTCAAAGCCCAGAGCCACAGCCCGCAGCCCCAGCTCCGTGCCCTTGCCTGGGCCACCTCTCCGGATGAAGGCCTCATCCTGCCAGGGGCACCGAGGGGCAGCTGCAGGGGTCGGGCTGGGTGGCTGGGCATCCCGGAGACAGCTCATATAACGGGGTGTGCAGAAGCCACTGGTCCGAGTCCCACGGCGCGGCCGCTTCTGCCCATTGCGTTCGCCCCAGGCTGTCTTCCGTTCATCTACTTTGGGGACCAGGAGGCCACTAAACCACGACATGCTGCTGGGAGGAAAAGGATGAGACGGTGTTAATACCATCATCACCACCTGCCACCACCAGTAGCTGTCGTTAACTGAGCGCTTCCCATTGCCAAGCTGAGCACTTCAGACATGTTATCCTCTTAAAATGACTCTTGCTGGGGGTGGGAGGCTATAGCCCAGTGGTAGAGTGCCTGCTTAGCATGCACAAAATCCTGAGTTCAATCCCCAGTACCTCACTCACTCAATCAATCAATAAACCTAATTACCTCCCTGCAAAAAAAGAAAAAAATAAAATAAAATGACTTTGAAGAAGACCATGGTACCCCCATTCAACAGGTGAGACAACTGAAGCAGAGGGAGGGGAAGTCACTTGTCCAAGATCAAGCAGCCACACAAGTGTGAAAACCAAGATTCTAACCCAGATCTGTCTGACTCCAAAGCAACATACTTAGACCTTCACCTCTTCTCTGAAAGGCTCTGATTCCTTAGTGGTGGACACACCAATGAGAAAAGCCACCTGATTCAGGAGAGGGCACACCCTAAGCAGGGGGCAAGTACCGTCCTGCACCAGGAGATTGTTGCCACTGGTGTCCCAGTGGAGCCTGATCTTGACTTTTTTCAACAGAAGCTTAAAAAAAAAAAGTAGGCTTTACACGACATCTCCTGATTTTTAAACACTGGCAAGTCATTCATGTTTTTCAACACTGCAAAGCAAATAAATCACATCTACAGAATGAATTCAGCCTGTGAGCTGCCAGTCGGTGACCTTTGTACACAAGGGAGTCTCTTTCCACATCCTTCCCCATCACACTCACACACTGTGCACACTTTACCAAGTGAAATTCAACTTCTCAGGTGACAGCTTAAATGTTAACTTCCTCATGGAAGATGTCCCAGTTCCCCTCCTCAGACCAAGTTTGGTCTCCTGTTCGTTTACTCCCTGCACATTTCCTATTTACCACAATTACAATTAAATGGCCCCTTGTTTAATGTGTGACTCTGCCCCCGACTATAAACTTTATAAGGTATTATGTCTATTTTGCTCAGTGCTTTATCCTCACTCAAGTACCCCGAGTACTGAACCTGGCTCATAGTAGAAACTCAATAAATTGATATGCTGAAAACACAGAAAGCAAGCAAGCTCAAGGGCACTGGTGTAGAGCAGCCAATGTGAAATAACAACTAGAGATGATAATCCTCTGATCCTTCACCTTCTCACTGCACTCTGGTCCTTTTAGCCTCTTTGCTGTTTCCCAACACGCCATGCACAGGCCAGCCTGGGACCGTGGTGCTTACTGTTCCCTCTGCCTGGAACGAGAGCTCCTCCGGGTCATAGCTCGAACATCCCCTTATCAGTGAGTTTTCCCTGACCACTCTATTAAAATAGCAACCCCCTTTCCTGGAGCTCCCTATCTCTCTTCCGAGCTTTATGCTTTATTTTCACCACAGCTCTTATCAGCAACTGCCATTCTATATATTTTTCTCATTTGTTCATTGTCTGTCTCTCCTAACTGGAATGTGAACTTCATGAGTGCAAGGATTTGGGCCGGTTTTGCTCACTGCTATATCTACGACATCTAGTAGGGTCTAAATAAATGTTCGTTGAGTTGATGGGTGGATGGATGGTAACACTCTTACACACTAGCTCTCTGCTTTAAACTGTTCAGGATCCTTCCACATACCGAATTCCATCTGATCTTCACCCAAACCCTGTGAAGCTGGTCCTGCAGCCACCTGGGGCACAGGATAGATTTGACAGGGAAGAAAAAAAAAAAAAAAAGAACCAAGGTTCCCAGCAGTTTTATATGGCTGGCCCAAGTTCTAGAGATCACAAATAACCAAGTCAGCTCCAGGTCTCACGTCTCCAGGAGGGAAATGTCTTGATCTGGCGGAAGAGGAGGGGTGCTCATGACAACACCCTCAGTGTGTCCCCTAGCTGAGCCCAGCTCAGGAGAGGGTAAAGACATGGGCACTGCCATTAATGGATGCCTGCGTCCCCACCAGGGCCACATACCTCCATGCCCACAGGGCACCCTGAGGGGCTCCTTGTACTTTAACCTGCAGAGCTAGCAGCACTGACATTTGTACTCACCAGGGGACAAGGGGGAGAGTACCCAGCACTGGCCCCAGGTGGCCACAGGACCAGATGCTCATGCCACAGAAGCGACGCTCCGGGCAGACAGCCAGGGGCCCACAAAGCAGAAGACCATCCGGGGACCTCTCTGCATACCAGAAACCCCACTCCCTGGTTCACCCTCCGCCACATTCTCTCGGCATCCCTTCTCCCATATCCCACAGGGCAGCAGGCCCTTCAACCCCCTAACATCACCAACAGCACCATCTGGAGGGACAGATCAAAAACCGAAGACTTTTCATTAGGCTGGCATTTGGAAAAGGTCACCAAAGAAAGCCTGGCTCTTCAAAATATTTCATTTGAAACGTGATCTTTGGAGTGAGACCAGGTTTCAAACCTTATTGTGATTATTTGCTAGCTTCACAGCCTTGGACAAGTGACAACCTCCTGGTATCAGTTTTTTCATCTGTAAAATGGGAATAGTAATAGTTGTGAGGAAGGAGTCTAACAGTGCCTGCCATGCACTACACACTCAATAAGCGGTAGCTCTTCTCCCTGCCTTATACCACTTTGAGCCCAAAACTCTGCCAGTGTCCAAAAGACTGAAAGACCAGAAAGTCATGAGCAAGAACTTGTATCTCCCCAGCCAGTCAGAAGCCAGGTCCTATCAGTCCTTGTGTCCTCAGCTGTCAGTCCCCAGAGCTGCGTGAGACAGAGCCCAGAGTGAGCAGATTTCTGACTCCCCCTGACATTGTGCTTCAGCCTCTGCCCACTCGCCAGTCCCCTGACCTGTCCTTACCACCCCCACCGGCCAGACCTCTGTTCCTAAAGGACCTGTTTCTGGCTGTGTTCCCAGCCCCCTGGAAGCATATCCCAGCATCTGGCTTATACCCATGGAGGAAGGGGCAGACACTGTCCAGGGGAACACATGACCCTCGCAAGAACACCCTGACCCCACAAGCGGATAGTTTCACAGATCTGTAATTTGTCCAACCAACTGCCACCATCCCACCCTGGGCTCAACTCCAGGCACTGCCCATCCTGGAGAACTCGCCAGGCTCCCAGCACTCCTGGCAGCCCACGCCAGGCTGGTAGGGCAGGGAACAGGGGAGGGCACTGTTCAAAGCCACAAAACTTCCCTATATGGTCCCCCAACCTTCCTTGTCCAGAAACCTCTCACTATGAACCACAGACCACCTCCCTCTTCCCCAGAGACAGGCTCCTGAGCCTGTGCCTCCGACCCCCTCCACTGGGTCCTGATCTCTCTGCTCTTCTCACAGATCTGCTACTACTCCACGCATCATTCAGAAGCCATGTCTGTTCACCCTGGCAGATGGAGGCCCAGTGCCTCCCAGAGCCCAAGTCCGCCCCAAACCCGGATTCTCCAGCCTAAGACCTAGAGCCTGAAGCAGGCCAAGGCCCAGCCCCAAGGATGGCTCTGCCCACTGCTTCGCCCAAACCCTCTTCCTGGCCACCACCCGTCAATCCTGTCCCCAGGGCCCCTCTGCCCCTGCCTTCCTTGGCAAAAGGAGGCTCCAGGGGATTTTAAATGACTTCAGAAAGTTCGTGGCAGAAGGCGCTGCCCAGGCAGGGCACTTCATTGCCAGCACCACCCACTATGCTGCGATGTGGGCCTCAATTCCAGGCCTTTCCAGATGTAGAGGAGCCTCCCCAGGGCCTGTATATGGAGGTCCAGCAATCCTTCTCCTCCCTTTCCCAGCCCTTGGTCTCCCTAAGACTGCACTGAGCTCTCACCTCCATTCCAACCATACAATCCCCACCAGAGTCCTCCAACTCACACGGGTATCTAGTAAGGGGAGGGTATGGGGAAAGAGTCCACCGCCCGCTCCCACCTGTAGCTTTTGAGGCATGCCCAAGAGCCCTTTCTGAATAAAGTCTGGCCCCCTAGCCCATCCTGCAGCAGGCCTTGACATCAGCCCTTTCATTCCCAAGGTCTGGAGTGAGGAGAAGGGGGCTCCTGCAGGCAGAAGGCATCCCTCCCTCCGCCCAAGCTACCTCCCCTGCCTCTAAGCACAATCACACTCTACCTCAGACTCGGAGGCTCACCCACAGCCCGGCTGCAAAAACCTCAGGACAGCCCCTCCCCCAGTACATGCATCTCTCCCTCTTCCCAGCAAGCTGGGAACTCGCTCCGGGTGGAGGAAGGGAAGCGTACGGCTGGGAGTGAGGGTGGGAGCCTTGAGTCCCGGACCCAGGAGTCCTCTATCCTCCATCTCCTCCCGGGCTTCCCTCCGCCAGCCTCGGGCTCCCGCGCGCCCCGGCATCCGCGCCCCGACCGAAAAACTCTCCGGAGGCGCGCGGGAGTCTGCGAGCCGCACGGAGCCCCGAGCGCCCGGCGCCGCCGCCTCCCCCGACACTGCTCCGCGCGGTCTCACCTGCCCGCCGGGGTCGGTGCTTCCCCCGGGCCCCCGCCCCGCCACCCCCGCGGGCTCCGGCCGGCCGGCCGGCCGTCCCGCGGTCCTGCTCCGTGCCCGCGCGTCCCGGCCGTCCCTCCCGCCGTCCGCAGTCCGCCCGGCCCTCGCCCCCTCCCTTGTTGTCCAGCGCAGCCGCCCTCTACCCCGGATCCAGAAGTCCCCTCCCCGCCGGCTCCCGGACTCCCCGCCTTAAAGGCACAAGCTCCTTTTGTCTGGGCACCCCCTCCCCCTCCCCGGACGCCGGGCAGGGTGGCCCGCTCCCCTTCGGAGGAACCGGGTAGGGGTGGGACAGCCCGAAGAATAAGACCCCTCCCTCTGCGAGCCCCCTCCTCTCCTCCGGCCGCTCCCTCCCCCAGTCTTGGGAAAACAAGCGGCTACTGTTCTGGGATCAAGACCCCGGGGAGGAGCGGGGCCGTCCAGCCCGCTCCCCCTTCGCTCCACCCCCGGGCCGCATCCTCCTGCATTCTCTTCCCACCCTCACCCTAGGGGTCCCCAAGCGCGCGGGTAAACCCACCCTCTAGCAGCGATTACCCGCCCCCCACCCCGCACACGGAGGGTCGGCTTCCTTCCTGTCAGGGTCCCCTGGGGTTGAACTGGTGCCCAGCACCCACTCCTCATCCCTCATCCCTTATCCCTCCTCCCTTCCTCCCTCCTCCAGCCCCCTCCCTGCCATTCCCGCCCCGCCTGCCAAGGCCCTGCTCCCTCCCGAGGGAACTCAGTTTAATAATTAATTAAGATTTCATTCCACAAGGCGCCAGGTGTGTGCGGCCTGCTTCTCCGCACACCACTTTTTGCTTCCTCCTCCAATCCTCAGGGGCGCTGGCCCCGATACGCTAATCTGCTGCACCCAGAGCCCAGAGGGGGAATGAGGAAAGAGGGGAAGGGGCACTCTTCACGCTGCCCACCGGCCCCACTCTCTCTGGGGTGTCCCTCCCCAGTACCTATCAAAGTGCAGGGTCCCCCGCCCCCTTTCACCCAAAGGGTTGTGCTCTCCCGCGGAGTGTAGGGGGGTGGAGAGGGGGTGTATTTCTAGGTACACGTACTGATAAATTGTTTGGGACTTTTATTTATTTTCCACGTTTTTCAAGCACGGAGTTGCCGCCCCTACCTGGGAGATGGGAAAATCACGTGGAAGCTACTTTAACCCTTTGAGGGTTAGAAAGATGGTGTAGTCAGAAAGGGGAAAAGGGTTAATTAACTCATCCAGGATGTAGATGAGTCTGATTTTAGACGGAATGCCATTCCTCTAGAGCTGGGAAGAGGGCAGCTTGACTGGCGTCCCTTGGAGGGGGTCTCCTGGTTGCCTCAACCAGACTTGTAGCTCCTTTGGCAGCTCCTTCCCCACCCAGGGTCCCACAACTCAGATATCTGAAGCTTCTCTCTCCTCAGACCCAGCCCTCCCTGTATTCTTTTTTATTTATTTTGTTGATTGGGGGGGGGGGGGTAATTAGTTGTATTTATTTATTATCAGTTTTTTTCAAAGGAGGTACTGAGGATTGAACCCATGACCTCCTGCATGCTAAGTACATGCTCTACAACTGAACTACACCCTCCTCTGTCTCTATATTCTTGTCCTTGAAGGCCCAACTCTTGGCCACATCAAGTCCCTACTGGGATTCCTAGGACCAGGACAGAGCTTGAGGCAAGGAAGAGAGGGGAAGAATTAAGCAAATCCATTTCAATATTCAATATCCTATAATGAACCATAATGGAAAAAATATGAAAAAAAATATATGTATAACTGAATCACTCTGATGTACACCAGAGACTAACAAAACTGTAAATCAACTAAACTTCAATAAAAATGTTTTTAAAAAAATTACATTTCAATCGCTTATCAGGTGTATAAAATTGTAAACTACACAACTGGGGCAAATCATCACTCATTCTTTTGGAATTTCATCTGTATAAAATGGGGAGGAAACTTTGCCTTGTCTTTCTCACAGGACCTTGAGGATCAGCTAGAAAAGTGTTGGTTAAAAATGTTCAAAAATGGGAAATGAAAATGAGAAAGGGATAGTTTATTCTGCCATGTATGAGTCTCAATTGTGCAGGCCTGGCCTGTAATTTGACCTCTGGGGCCTCTTTGCCTGACTTCTCCCTTCAAGAACACTTAGCCAGTGTTCTCACCACTATCAAAATTTCCTCTCCAACCTGAATCCAGTATCTGCAATTTATCTCTTAGAATAATATGTTTATGGGCTGTCTGGGGGAAAATGCAAAAGAAAATTCAGAGAAAGAAGTGTATGCATTATGAAATTTTATATTTTAGAATGGAAGGCTTTGTCCTTCATTTTATTTTGGAAGTAAGAAAAAAATTTGGACACCAACCAAAGAAGCTGGAGAAATATAGGAGGGGTCCATTTCTGAGTGCTTTAAGTCATATTGGCCTCCTCTACCCTAGTGTATGGCTGGTGTGTTAGCCTGGCCTCCTGAATTTCATTTCCAGTTCCTGGAGGGCAGGTGCCATCAGCACCTTTCACAGAGGATCTGCTTCTAGCACTATAGATTGTTGAGGCCTTAAAAATGATTCCTGTCCTTTATTTTACAGCTAGGAAACATTAGCTTGCACTAGGCACACAGGAAATACTCAATTATTAAGTTTTATAAATTTGTAGGACATTAAAGCAGGAAGAAATCTTAAAGATTATCTAATTCAGCAGCTATACTTTTAGTAATTAAAACAGCAAGCACTTATATATCATTTACTGTGTGCTGAGTCATCTCCTAAGCCCTTGATATAAAATAATTCATTGAATCCTCATAACTCCATGATGCTATTATGATCATCCTCACCTCGGAGTGAGGGTATCTGTCACTTTCCTCATGAACAGTGAGGCACAGAGAGGTTCAGTAATTCCAAGGTCAGAAAGCGGTAGGTCCAGATTCTGAACACTTGCTGTCTGGCTTCAGCGTCTGTGTTTGTAACCACTGTGCTCTACTGACTACAGAAAACCACGCCCCTGAGCTGGGAAGTGACTTGCCCCTGATCACACAGCTGGTGGGTGACAGAAGTAGGACCAGAACTGAGAGCCACTGACCTCATTCGTTTCTCTCTCCACTCAGCTTCACGACGGTTCCGTCTGTATGGATCGCAGACGTGAGCCGTGTCAGCCCTTCCCTGATGTTCCCTCAGAAGCACAGATACTGTTCTTCTGGCGGATTCGCTTTGTCCCCCTTTGGCTGTGGGGAGTGCATGAAGGATGGGGACAGTGGGGCCCCGACCTCTTGCTTTGCGACCCAAAAAGAACTGCTGCTACTGACCAACTGCAAAGGGGGACTGCGGGTTAGGGTCTGGATGGTCCACCAGCCCCTCCGTGACAGAAGACTGCATGTGCGGGACATATTTCAGTCAAATCACCTCTGTCTGAAATACACCAAGGCTGTTTAAAAGAGCTTGCAGGTGAGAAGCTTAGTAGGAAACATGGAGTCTCTGAGGCAGTGGGTCTCAGACTTACCCTTAGACCCTAGAGGAAATGGTACTCTTTGCAGAATGCTATGAAATATTAATATATTAAAATAATGAAATACATAATGTTGTTCTATGCCAGATCTAACAGTCCAGAATCACAGGCACCAGTGTTTTAGAAAAAAAAATTGGAAAAACCTAAAATTGATAAAATTCTATGAATTTTTTCTTTAAATCAGAATGAGATAGCTAGTACTCAATTTTCAGGGCAGAACACCTTGATCCAGCTTGTGGAACACCAGTCCTGCTCAGCCTGGTTTGAGAACCACTATAATGAATGAGATATTCAGAAAGGACCTCCCTCTCCCAGGGTGGAAAATAAATGGCAAGTCAGGGATCAATTGGAAGGTTCTAATCCTGATAAAGAAAGGGAAAAAAAGAGAGAGAGAGAGGCAGCTGGCATGAGCTATTTCTATTGCTCCAAGTCTAGCTTGGTCTCAATGACTGTGGTTTTTCTAATACAGACCACAGTCACAGAGTGATGTATTCTCAACCTCTCATTTTCAGAAAGAGGAAATTCCTACGAGGAAAGTATATGTAAATGCAAGTTCCATACAGCTGTAAGTGCATCTGGACAACCCTATAAATATCCCATGTTGGAAACACCCTGTAACATAACTAACTGATGGGCTTGAGTCCCTTGAGCTTTCCCGGGATTGCTTGGGAAAGAGCTAACCCAACCTCTGCCTATTCCCTCTTAAAAAGCAAGGATTCCTTTTACAGTGCAAATAACCATTCCCTGACTTTTCTGTCTTAACGATCAGATTTCTGTACATCACATTTTTCGGAAGCAAGAAAGATATATAAGGAAAACCCACATTTGCATATATCCTGTCCACTTCACCACCCCTAACATGGCCACTGCCACCTCTCCCCCACCCCAGAGACTCTTGGCTTTCTCTAGGTCCCAGGTCTTGGCCACCACCAGTCTCACAATCACTACCACCCGTGGGAATGAAATGATTGATTGACTGTGAATTCCAGATCCATACAAACTTTCCTTCCTCCTTACTTATCTCCCTGTCATTCATTCATTCATCCATTCATTCCTTCCTTCTTTCCACAAACATTTATCAAGTGCCTCCTATGGCCAGGTACTGTCTATTAATAGGTGCTGGGGATACAGTGATTGCACTCAGCAGACTGGGTCCCTAATCTTATGGAGCTTTCCTTCTAGTGGGAGGAGACAAGAAACAGATGAATAGATGAGAAGAGAGTTGATGGTGACAAGTGCCACCATGACCAGTAGAATTGGGGGTAGGTAGGACATAACTTCCTCTCTGAGGAAGTGACATTTATGTAAAGACCTGAAATGACAAGGCATCAGTCATGCAAAGAACCTGAGTAAGAGCCTCTAGGCAGAGGGGACAACAACTAATGCAAAAGTCCTAAAGCAATAGCAAGCTCACCGTGTTCAAGAAACAAAGTCAGTGAGGCTGAAGCCCAGTGTGTTGGAGGAAGGGAGTAAAGATGAGGCCAGAGAGGGAGGCATGCCTCAGCTAGTGGAGAAGCTCACAGGCCAGCATAAGGAGTTTGGATTTCATTCAAAGTATAATGAGAAGCCTTTGGAAGATGTTAAGCTCGGAAGCAGCATGATCTGATTTATGGTTTTAAAAGATCATGTTGCTGCTGGGTGGAGAATACCTCGAGGGATCAAGAGATGCAAGGGAAACCACTTAGGGAGCTATTATAGTGATTCAGGTGGAAAAGAAACATCCTTAGACAAGGCTGGTAATAGTGGGCTACTGAGAAGTGGAAGGACTCAGGAGATGTGGAGTTGGAGTACCCTAAGGACCTGCCTTGATTCCCTCCACGTGGTTTATCTGTATCAAAGAATAGTCAAAAACTGACAAACATTTAGCGAGAGGCTTCTATCTGCCAGGCACTAGTCCAGAGCAGAAAGACAAACCCACCTCCTCCTGCCCTTCTGCCATAGCAAGTTCCAAATTGGGGAAGCTGCTGCCCATCCCAACCCTGCCCCATTTTCAGGGCCAGAGGCACACCCCTCACCCCACCCCTGCACTCTACTCCAATGCTGAGCTGGGGTTGATGGGGTGGGGAGGAAGATTTACAGTTGGAGAATTGATGCCATAAAAAAAAAAAAAAAGTCCAAAGTCCTCCCAAGATCTCAGAGCAAAGACCAGTGGAACCCAAATCTCCAACAATGGGGAGAGGGTGCAGCACGGGCCATGAGGGCGAGAGAAACCTCTTGGTGCCCACACCACTGCTCGTCCTTCTCTCCTTCTCTGAGTCCCCAGAGCCCAGCCTACCAGGGCCCCAGACAAGCCGGACTTCTTCAGCCTTCTCTACCAGCCGGTTCCGCTGCCCCAGTCAGACTCCCTTAGCTTTCTGAGTCTCTTCTGCCCTCTGGTGGCGAATTTCTGACACTGCCGCCCATGGTTAATCTTTCCAGCTTTTCACCGTGGAATCTACAACCTTTTCCTCCGGCTGCGTGCTGCGGGTGGGGGTGTAGTATGGGAAATGCAGAAGTTCTGGGAAGTGCTGGGAATGTCATTGCATTAAGGCAAAGGTCCGTATCTGAGCCTTCGAGCTAGCTCTCCACCTATTGCCAGATTCATCTTTTGTTTATGAGTTGAGTAAATTATTTTTGAGCACCTACCGTGAGCTTATCTCAGGCACCAACATGTGCAACGCTGACCAAAACTCAGATGATCAGGTTCTCACACCAAGGGCTTGGGGTCTGGAGCTGGTGATGTGAAGAAGAGAGAGCAATTTAGAATTCGTTCTGCTGTCAGTGGCAGTGCATCCAGTGACAGTGGCAGGAGCCCTGTAACCAGACTCTTTCATGGTTCCTACTGCTTAATTTCCCCTTGTTCCTGCCTGGTTTTTAAGCTTGGTACTCTGGCCCTTTCATAAATTCTATGAGCAAGTTATTCCCTACCTTGCCAAGAAATGTCTCTTCTGCTCACATTAGTTGGAGTCTGCTTCTGCTTTTGCAGCCAACTGGTTGACTGGTACATTGGCTCAAGGCTTTCTGAACTTTAGTGTCCTCCACGTTAAAAAGGGATGATAACAATGAACTCCATATGCAAGGCCGTTTTACTAATTGAGTGTATTAGTTATCTATTGCTGCATAACAAACTACCATACATTTAACATCTTACAACAGCACACATTTATTATCTCACAGTTTCTGTAGATCAGGACTCTGGCCATGGCTTAGCTGGTGCTCTGAGCTGCAATCAACGTGTCAGCCAGGGCTACAGTCCCATCTGAGGCTTTAATGAGGAAGAATCCAATTCTAAGTTCAGGTGGTTTTGACAGGACGCAGTTCCTGCAGGTTGTCCAGCTGAGGGTCTCAGCTCCTTGCCATTTGGCTGCTTGCTTCATCAAAGCCTGAGGGAGAAAGTCTGCTAGCAAGATGGAAGTCACCGTCTCCAGTAGCCTAATGGTAGAAGTGCCATCTCATCACTTGTGTTCTAGGAATGAGAAGTAAGTCACTAGGCCAGCCCACATGTCAGAGAAGTGGATTATCCAAGGGAATGAATACCAGAAGACAGGGATCATTTGGGGCCAGTTTGGAGTCAGCCCGCCACAATGAGGTAGCTGTTAGTTATCATTCAAGACCTTGTTCAGTATCCCACCTCCTTCTTAAGGGCTTTTCAAGTCCCTCCTCAACCCATTCCTCGAAATCAACCCTTCTTGGAAATGAGAAGCTTGATGTACTGAGTATTAGAAGGAATTATTTTTAATTGCATTGAAGGGAATAGTGTTATCTCAGTGTTCTAAGAAAATATTCTTTTTGAGAAATACTGTTGAAGTTTCTAGTGGTAGAATAGCATTATGCCCACACTTTTCTTTAAAATACTTTAGAGTAGCAAGGAGAGAGTCATGAAGCCATCCTCCCATTGTTTCCCAATCTCCCTGGCAAAAAGTTGCATTTGCTTTTGCCAAAAATGTCCAGGAAGTCAGCTTGTGTGTGTGTGTGTGTGTGTGTGTGTGTGTGTGTGTGTGTGTGTAGGAGGTGACGGGGACTAAAAGGAATAATATTTAATAAATATCAAACTTCCTCATCCCATAAGTCTCAGAGGGCTCCCATTTTAGGGCAGTAAATATATACACACAAATTCACTAAAACTCTTCCATCAACCCTGAACAGAAGGATGAGGGATGGAGATGGTTGTCATTGACTTATAGATATTGTCGTTAATAAAAAAAAAAAGTGGTGTTCAGCATATAGCGTTTCCCCTTCCGTGGTGTTCTTGATTGATCCTTCACAGAAGATCATGATCAAGAGAAAGGATCCTAGAGAAAGCCTGGGGTGGAGAACCAGCTCCCAGGAATTAGTTATTACCCTGCTCCTTGCCGGCACCATCAGACAGATGTGGGTAGCAGACACGCAAGACAAGGAGTCCTTTCTAACTGGATTTTGACCCAGGTGGATTTCAGCCCTTACTTAGTCCAGGACTTGGGCTCAAGGGAAGAGGAGGGGAGGGGAGAAAGATACTTCAGTCGCTGCTGGCTTGGCTCAGGCTGGCTCCAAGGCTGTGTGGCAGAGAACAGGAAGCACCTCGTCACTTTGTACAGTCTTGGCCCCAGGAAAAATGATGAACATCCTTAGCCCTTCCTTTCTGGGCCTCTTCTCTTTGGTCCTCACTCTTCCTTCCAGCTCTCCTCATTTCTCTCCTCTTAAGGTAACATCCTCCCCAATGAAGAAAAATGCCATGAGCGCCACCTTAACCAGGTGACCAAATTTAACATCACCAAAAATGGGACAGACTGACATCATACATCTCCCATGGGATGCACTGAGAAGGACACCATGTCACCTCTCTCGTCTTCCTACCAAAAATCTTTAAACGGAATCTGATCCCAAGGAGACAAATTGAGGTATATTTCTAAAACAAGGGGCCTGAACAATTCAAAATTAACAATGTTATGGAAGAAAAAAAATAGCTGAGGAAATATTATAGTTTTATGGAAAGGTTATAACTAGGGGAGAGGGTACAGCTCAGTGGTAGAGTATGTGCTTAGAATGCACAGTCATGGGTTCAATCCTCAGTACCTCCAATAAATAAATAAATAAATAAACAAACAAACAAACAAACAAACAAATAAATAAAGAGACATAACTAATGTAATCTATGATGCTTGATTGGATCCCAGATTTTGTTTTTATTTTCTAGTCCTAAGGACATTGTTGGGGCAGTTGGGGAAATTGGAAACAGACTATATGTTAGATAACACTCTAACAAAGTTAAATTTCCTGAGAGTGATAATGTTTTGTGGTCATGGAGAAATGTCTCTGTTCTTGGTAAACACGTGATCAAGTATTCAGGAATGCAGTTGATGTCTGGAACTGACTCTCAAATGGTTCAGCAAAAACACACATCTACATAGTAAATGTGGGGAAACACTACCAACCAGTGAATTTAGGTGAAAAGTATATATAGTTATATTATTCTTCCAACTTTAAACCTACAGAAAAGTTTACATTTTTTTTTTCAAAATAAAAATTAGGGGAAAGGTCCATTCAGAGTTTTAATGACAACAGTTTACATTTTTTTTTTTCAAAATAAAAATTAGGGGAAAGGTCCATTCAGAGTTTTAATGCCAACAGGAATATACTTCATATGAGGAAAGTTGACAATATACTGTGATTCCCCTGAATTTCACATTTCCCCCAGAGGTGGGGTCTCAGGGGTGTAACAGTTGACTGTTCACTCAATAGGTGTGCTGAATGCTAGGTGCCAGCAAAACAAGGGCACTGAAAGAAGATTTATTTAGAAATAATTTGATAGCTGACATTTTCCCCTAGACATCAAATTTATCATGGAAATATTCAGAATTTTGTTAAACTGATTTTTTTTTTCAGCTGAGTTGTTTTTCACTGCACAGGAAGGGAGCTGGAAGGCAGGGAAACCCGGAAGGCATACAAGGGGACTGCAGAACCATAAAAAAATAAATAAATAAATAAAAAATCTTTGGAATTGGGTAGCAGTTTCTGGGGGGCAAGATACACAAAGAGCCCACGTCTGGGAGTCTGAGGTTAAAGCAAGCTGTAGTGAGAATGGAAACTTTCTACTTCAGTCTCTCCTGGAGTATGTCACAGCTCATGCATTTTCATTGTTTGTTTTCTTTTTGGCCTTCCTTAATATTAGGTAAAATTTTTTGTTTGCTTAAAACAAATGTGAGCTTCTGTCAACCATGTCGAGAAGAACCAGAACAAAGGTTCTTGCTGGGGCAGAGCTCTCTGGGGAAAGCTCCTGAGCTGCCTCCTCGGCTAAGTGCATTTTGTAGACAAGCTATTTGCCCCCTAGCCTCCTACTCTCTTTCCTCCCCTGCTCTTCCTCTTCCCTATCCCACACACCATCACCTTCTTCCCTTCCCAATGTGGTGTCATGAACAAATCCATTTGGGTTGTGAAGTCAGGGAGACTTGAATTCCAATCAGTTAAAATGTGACACAGACAAATCTCAAAACGTACTCTTCCTTTTAACAATTATCCGTGAATGCCTACTAGGTAGCAGGAACAATTCTAGGTCAGTCCTGGGATAAAGCAAAGAGGACAGACAAGGTTCCTGCCCTCATGCAACTTGTATTCGAGTCCAGGCAGGCAGAGCGTAAACAAGAAGACAAATGAATAAGAAAATTAGATATCGTGAAAGGTGTACTGCAGAATCTAGCTGCATACTGCATGAATCCAACTAGATGACCATCTGGAAAAGGTAAAACCATGGAGACAGTGAAAAGATCAGTGGTTTCCAAGGCTTGCAGGGAGAGATGAATGAACAGACATTCAGAGCACAGAGGATTTTTGGGTAGTGAAACTCTTCTGTAGGATGCGACAATGGTGGATATATGTCATTACACGTTTGTCAAAACCCAAAGAATGTGCTATACCAAGAGTGAACCCTAGTGTAAACTATGGACTTTGAGTGATAATGATGCATCAGAATCAGACTCCATTGATTTCAAGCGTACTCCTCTGGTGTGGGATGTTAATTGTGGGAGAGGCCATGCATGTGTAGGGGCAGGGTGTATATGGGAAATCTGTACTTTCTGCTCAGTTTTGCTGTGAACTGAAAACTGCTCTACAAATGAAGTTCTTTTTTAAAGTGTGTTATGGGAAATTAACATGTAATAAAAAGTAACTGGAGGGATCTGCGTTAGACAGGATAAAAAAGGAAGCTCTCTCTTAGACTCAGTTTCCTCATCCATAAAATGGAGATGGAAGTATTTGCATATATATATATATATAAACACAGTGCCCTTTAAATTACTACACATTTTCCCAGTTACAATGTATTGGTAGGCAGCTCTGAAATGGCTCCCAATAATCCCTGCCTTCTGGTGTTCAAGTCCTTGTGGAACCCCACCCTCTGAGTGTAGGCTGGTTCTAGTGACTTGCTTTTAAGCAATAAAATGCAGCAAGAATGATGCAAAGTCATTTCCAAAATTAAGGTACAAAAAGACTGCAACTTCTAGTCTCTCTCTCTCTTTCTTTCTCTGTCTCTTAGAAGTAAGCTGCCATGTTGCGTGTAGACCTAGGTAGAGGGCCACATGACAAGGAACTGATTCACGTACCCAGCCAACAGCCAGCAAGAGCCTACCGCGAGGTCTTACAGGATGTAATGTGTGGTCCTTGATTGCATACTGATTACGGCATATCAGCTATAGAAAACATTTGGCGGGCCAATGGGAGAGATCTGAATATTGACTGGGATTAGATAGAATGAAAATTAATGAAATGGAAAAGTGGAGAACATTGACTGAAAAAAAGTAGGTTATAAAAAAGCATTCATTTGTGTGTGTGTGTGTGTGTGTGTGTGTGTGTGTGTGTGTGTGTGTGTGTGTGTGTGTGCATGTGTGAATAAAAAAGGATACAGTCTACCCTGTATCTCAGTAATTCCATTTCTTGGTATATACATATCCAAGAGAAATGAGTTCATAGTCTATCAAAGACACATGTTCATAGTAATGAATATAGAATGTTCATAGCAATTTTGTTCATTATAGACAAAATTGGAATCATCCTAAATGTTCACCAACAGGAGAAATGATAAATAAGTTTTGGTATATTCTAACAGTGGAATACTACACCAAAAAAAAAAAAAAAAAAAAGAGCAAACTGCTAATAAATGCAACAAGGATGAATCTCAAAAATACAATGCTGAGGGGGAGGGTGTAGCTCAGTGGTAGAGTGCATGCCTAGCATGCATGAGATCCTGGGTTCAAGCCCCAGTACCTTCACTAAATAAATAAACCTGATTACGTCACCTCCCACCAAAAAAAAGAAAAATATATATAATGCTGTGGGAAAGATACCCAATACAAAAGAGTACATGCTGTATGATCCTTTTTATATGAAGTTCAAGAATAAGCAAATCAGTTAACACAACATTGTAAACTGATTATACATCAATAAAAAATGTTTAAATAAATAAACATACCATAAATGGGAAAAAATTTTTTACACAAAGAAAGCAGCAAATCTAATCTATGGTGATAAGAGTTTAAATAACCATTACCACAAGAGGCTGGATACTGACCGTGCAGGGGCATGAGGAATATTCTGGAGTGAGGATAATATAAACTTTGACTTGGATGTGTTTATACAGATATATTGATATACATACATGCAAAAATTTATCAAACTGTACATTTAACATTTGTGCATTTTATACAATTGAGTTATCTCAATTTTTTTTTAATTTTAAGGGAAAAAACCCAGAAGGATTACACCAAAAGCATTAAGCATGGTCATTTCTGGGTGGTGGGAATTGTCTGTTTTGATTTGTTTTCTCTCGTTGCTTGTCTGTATTTTCTAATTTTCTACCATATATAAGTACTCTGCTTCTGTAATAATAAGAAGTCATTTTTTAAACTTCATTCTAATACCCAATAATATCATTTCTGCTGCCTCAGGGGAAAGTCAAGAAATGTACTTGCAGCATTATTCCTGCAGGAGAGAGGGGTGTGGCCACACATAACGCAAAGGAATGAAGTCCTAATCGCTGTGGCATCCGGGTGTGGGGGACTTTTCAGGGAGGTCCCCAGTGCTGAGTGGGCCGTGGAAGGTCAGAGTGGACCAAAGTATCCAGCCCACATGGTGTAATGGAAAGAACCCAGGTGGTAGAATCTGAAGATCTGGGTCTGAATCCAGATCCAACCATTGATAGTGGCCTCTGAAAAGTCATTTAACCGCAGAAGTGGATGGACTAAGGGTTCGTCAAAGGGCATAGACTGCAACCCAGATCAGGACTCCGTACAGATTCTCTCCACTATGTGCTGTGTTTATAATGACAACCAACTTCTACACAGAAATTTACAGTTTATGAAATACAAAGGTTCCTGTTAAATTCTCACAGAACCTCTTAAGCAAGCACTGTTCTTTCCCCCTTTTAAAGGTAAGGAAACTATTTCTAAGTCACCAGCCTGCAAGAATTTGCCGTCTGGTTTTCAGACTCCAAATCCTGTGTTTCTTTCCACCAGGCTGGGTGGCCTACCTAGGACTCTGACACTTAACTGTACCCCTGTCAGCTGACACACGTTTCCAGCTCTGTGGATCTCCTGCCTTCCCAGCAGAGCCTTGTTCCCCAGGGAGGGACAGAGTGCTCTGCACAGAGCATCCCTGAATGACCTAATGATCCTTACTGGTGCTGACTCCAGGTCAAAGAAGGATCCGGCTCCTGGCTCTGTGTTACTCCATGTAGGAGTCCACACCTCCAACAATGGGCAGTCCCTCTGTCAAGGGTCTTCCAGGCTCACTTCCCAACCTGGCTCCAGGGTAGATACCAGCCCCCTCCACCCTCATGGTCCATAACAAGGGGCTGCAACTCCCCACCAGTCCTTTTTCTCCCTTCCCAGGCTCCCAGCCCCCATCCCCCTTGGAGCTGGTGAAGGAGCCTGAGAAGCAGAGTGAGAGGCAACAGTGGACCCCAGGGGCAGCTGCCATCAGCAGCCAGCACTATGTTCTCTTCAATAATTCATTCCTGGGGAGGCTGCAGGCACTGTGCCCTCATTCTGAGCTGGAGATGACTACCACAGCTCATATCCTTACATTGAGAGGGGTGGGAGCTGGGGGTGGGCCAGAGGGCTACTGCAAGCAAGTAGGAGAGTACCCAGCCTCTGGCCCATCACTGGTACCTCTCCCCCTTACTTCTTGTTAGAGAGGGGCTCTGATGTGGGCTGATTCAGGGGTCCTATGAGAGATAAAGGGGCCCAGGAATGACATTGAGCCAGAGGGGCAGAGAGGAAGCATCCAAACATCCCACTCACTCCAGCTGTATATCAGGGTCAGCCTTACCCCTCATGGCCCTGAGCCTTCTTGCGGCCACCCCCAGTCTCTTGTCAGCATCCCCACCCCCTAAATTAGGATGCCCCAGGCCTTCTGTTTCAACTTTTGGAAGCCCTGGGATGCTTCCACTGCTCCCACTGGAAGAACTCTTTTCCCACCCTGCCTGGAATCTGAGTCTCTGGACTTTTCCCAGGGATTCCCCACCCCACCCCATCTCTTTTCAACCTCAGCTTCTCTGGCAAACCTCTGATGTTTTCAAAGCTTGTAAATATGTGGGAGTGGACGAAGGATTTGACCCCTTGGGCAGTGCTGTGATTCAGAGTCCTAAAGTGTTAAGAGTTTGGGAGGAGCAAGGAGAGAAGGTGGTCAAGTCTAGACCAGCACCCCATTCCCTAGGCCATCCTGGGAGTCTGCCTCTCACACCCCTTCCTCCACCCAGGACAGCCCTAGAGTTCTGCTCATGTCCCAGCCTTGTTCCTCTCCCTAGTTTATTTTGTGGAATTGGAATCACCAATCACATGCAATGGAAACTGAGACCTAAGACTAAAATAAACATATATCAAGCACCTACTATGTGCCAGGCTGAGCCAGACTCTAGGCAGCAAGAGAATGAGGGTGAAGAAGCTCAGCCTTCTTTCCTTCCCTCTTTCTCAGGTATGAAAAGGCATCCCCAAGTCCACAGAGCAGTCACACTGCCGGCCCCAGAGCAGGTGAGAGCTGGGTCTTGAAGCCCATAGCCGAGAGCCCAGTCCCTCTAGAGAGGCCTGATGTGGGAAGGAAGGTGCAGTCTTGCCGGGCACTGTCAGCAAAAAACTCTTCAGACATATTTATAGCAAATGCTGTGTCAGGGGATGGAGCGTGAAAGTGCCTCAAAGCATCAAATATCACCATGGGCCCAAAGGCAGAGCCCAGAAAGAGAAGACAGAGATTGCAGCAGGAGGGACTGAGGTTTGATGTTAGAGGAACTTCCTCAGAGGAATATCTGGACTTGGCAATGGGGATTCCCTGTGGAAACCACTTCCACAGAGCTTTCTCTGAAGCTCTCAGTACAGTAGATACAAAGGGATGGACACGGTGATCTTTGTTCTCTGTCTTTTGTGGTACACAGATTTTCCAATGCCAGGACCACCAAGTACAGTTGTGTGGGGTATGCCTTGCTGGGGAGGCAAGTGGGGACTGAAATCCAACTCCAGATTAGTAGGGCAACCTCCTGTGCAGAGCTGTATCTGCACAAGGCTAGTCAAAAGAGCCAGCAGAGACCCTGCCAAATATCTTGAGGTCCTGACAACCTGGAGGTCAGAGAAGAGGGTCAGTTGACTCCAGGGAGCAGGGATGAAGGCTGCAGCTGAGGACCTGAAGGGGCCAGGCTAAGCATGGCTCACAGAAGTGCACCCAGGCTAGAGGCCCCTCTTAACAGGGTGCCAGATACGGTGAGGTCAGAATCATAGATGGGGTACCCAGGGGTAAAGCGGGGAGGAAGACTGTGTGGGTCCTGGACAGGGCCCAAGAGGGATAATCCTGCCAGTCACCTCACACCGAGGCAGCTGGGAGAGGACAGCTCTGGGGACCTGGGGTCTGGGCTTTCCAGCTCTAGCTCTGAGGTTCTACCTTCTCTTTGTGACAGAAGAGAGGGCTGCATGCTCCAGCAGCTGGAGTGGAAATGAGAAAAAGTGAAGGGTGCTGAGCTGCCCCTGTGCACCTAGGTTCCCTCTGATAGGCTCAGAGAGAAGTCATTGATATTTCTATTTTAAAGTAAGGGATGGAGAGAGAGGTGGTGTTCTAGGCTATAGGTTCTTGGGTAGGAGGGAGGGAAGAAGGGAGGGAGGGAGAGGGAAGCCAGGGACAATTGCTTGCCTTGGCCATCACCCCCGCCCCCACCCTTCTCCTATGGAAACTTAAGCTGCCCCAAGGCCCAGAGGAGCTAGTCCATTAGCTGTGGTCAGCGGGGGTGTAGGGAGGGGCCTCTCACCCTCCAGGTCTTATGGCCAAATGAAAAGCAAAGCTTCTGCTCCCTCTATTAGAGCCAAAACAAAACAAAAAACATAAAAACCTCTATGCACATTTTAAACACACACACACACACACACACAGCCTCTTTATCTCCTCTGAATAGTTGAAGCTGAGTAACTTGGGGGTAAGTGGGTGGTAGAGGATCCAGGGCCCACTGGACTAGACCACAGATGGAGTGGAGGAGGCGCCCTTCCAAAGCACTTTCCAGGTTAAGCCTGAGGAGGAGCTGGGGGTGGAGAGAGGAGAACTGATTCTCCCCCAATTTAGCTCCCTCTGGAATAGGGGCAAGAGCAGGGTCAGCTGAACAGAGAGGGAGGGAAGTCTTCCAAGATCCTTAGGGACTGAGGATTGAGGGGAGGGGTTCTGGGAACCCCCAGGGGAAGGGAATTAAAAGAAGGGCCTTGGGGGGACGGTGGAATGCCCTTGATTTGAAAGGGAAGAGTTCTAAAGTGATGCCGAGGGGGAAGTTGGGGACTCCGGTCGTCTCGCCTCAGGGTGTGTCTGTCTCCGCAAGGGGGTCAGCCACCCCCTCCCTCCCCTCCAGCCTCCGTCTTTAGTATAGCGAAGAGTCCAGACTGAGGAAATTGGGGGTGTGGAGGGACCAATGAGAAGCTGATCCGCTCAGAAAGGTTCAGGGAGAGAGCTGGCTGGGTCTACACCCCCGCACCCCCCTTCCCCCGCCAGAACTTGGGCTTGTCCTATTTGACGTGCCTGCCGAAGGGGACGGGAGAGGGTACTGACCCGAGGAACAGCCCCGCGACTTCGTACTCCCCGCTGCCTAGGCCGGGCCGGGACGCTGCCGGGCTCGGCGGGGGCGCCCCTGGAAACCAGGATGGAGGTAGGAGCGGCCAAAGGCTCCAGAATGGCCAAAGATCTCAAAGGAGCCCCGGTGGGGAGTCCCATACTAGGGGTATGGAGGTGGGACCACGAAGAGGATAGGGGAGAGAGATTTGTCTTGGGCTTCGGCGGGGGTCTGGGTTGCGCCGCCTCTGCTCTGACCAAGACAGCGCCTCCTGCTGGCAGGGCCGGACCCCTGCTGGTCAACAGACGGGACCCCGGGACGGGTGCCGCCTCCTGGAGGGTGTGTGCGGCCGCCGGCGAGTGAGCCCAGGGGGCGCTGCAGCGGGTGGGGGAGCCACCTCGCTTCACCTCGCGCTTCGCCTTCGCGGGCGGAGTCCCGCGGCCCCAGAACCCAGAAGAGAGGAATTACAGAAGAGGCTCCCCAGGCGCCGGGCGCATCCCGGCTGGGTTCTCTCCAGTTGGATCCCGTAGGAGCCACCGGGTCTGGGCCTGGGGCGGGTGCGTGGGCGTGGTTTCCCCGGAACCCAGAAGGAGGGCTTGACGCTGGGGCAAGCGAGGCGTACACGAGCAATAGTCCTTTTCGATCCTTTCCTCTGCTGAGGACGGGTCGAAGCCGTCGCTGGGACCGAAGCGCCTTTCTTCCTCGGGCGCTGGAGGATGGGCGCCGGGCGCACAGAGCTGGGGCCAGGAGGGAGCGGAACCTTCCGCCTTAAAGCTCTGGAGCCTGGGCAGCCCTTGAGCTACTCCCGCCTTCTGCCTGCGGCGGTGGGAGCTCCAGAGTCCCTTTTCTGGGGAGCGGGTTGAGGAGGAAGGGAGGCGGGGGGTGTCGGAGAAGGTAGGCAAGATATGGGGATGGAAGGACAGTGGAAGGCACCCAGATAAACAGGGAAAAGGAACCGTAGAGAGGAGGCAGAGATGGAAACGTAGAGAGCAGGACTGAAAGGCGACAGAGGAGGGAGAGAATGACAGAGGCGGCGAGAAAGGGAGGGGGAGGGGGAGGGAAGGAGAGAGAGGGGGGGAGAGAGAGAGAGAGAGAGAGAGGGAGGGAGAGAGGGAGGGAGGGAGGAAGGGGGAGGGAACCCGGAGAGAGGGAAGGGAGCAGGCGTTGGAGCCCGGCGGGCGTGGGGCGAGACCAGGCGTGCAGGCGGGAGCCAGTGTGCAGAGCAGCGGCTGGGTCCTGTTCCCGCCTCGGAGCCCCTGGCCCGGGGAAGGGGGAGAGGCCGCCAGCCCGGTCTATGTCTTTTTCTGACTCCAGTGCAACCTTCCTGCTGAATGAGGTAAACGCGGGGGCCCCCTCCCCAGTGGGTGGGAGAAAATCCCGTTAACACACCCCAGTGGGTCGGAGGAGAGCTAGGAAGAGGGCTGGCATTTGGGGGAGACTGCAGTGATGGGGAGGGAGGGAGGCCAAGGAGGTGAGGCTAAGGGTAGATGAGGCAGGTAGGAAAGGAGGGAGCAGCCAGAGCTAGCAGCTTCTAAGCACTGGGACTGGGAAATGGGAGCGGAGGGCTGTCTGAGGAACCAGAAAAGAGGCTAGATATGGGGGGTGGTGCTCTGCCAACCTCCCCTGATGCCACTCCCTGGGGCAGCCCAGCAGCTAGGATGCTAGGGGCTTTGGTTTTATCCAGATCTTAAATACTGCTGGGGAGGACTTCCCAGAGATCCTAGTTCCTGCCTCAGTTTCCCCATTTGATGCTCAGAGATTGAGATCTTCCTAGCTTCCTAAGTGCACTTTTAGGAGAAGCTAGAATGTATTCCAGAAGCTCCCAAGAATTCCAACTCCCAAACCTGGTTATTCAGGCTCGCCCCCCACCACATGTCCTGCTTCCATGCCTTGGGTATCTGCCAGCTGCCAGTCTAACTGCTCTCTCCTAGAAAGAGAACAGGAGGAATCCTCTCCTCCAATCTTTATCCCCCTCTCCCCCGCGCCCCGCCCTCAGCTCTCTATGCTCCTCCTGGGAAAAACAAAGGGTTAGGGACCATGTGTAGATTGACAGGCACACGTCTTGTTACAGGACAGGAAGTCAATAGGTTGCCATGAGAACTGGAGCGGGCAGGTGGTGGGTGAGGCAGGAAATGGAAGGGGGCAGAGATAAGGGAATGAGGGAGAGAGGCTGTGAAGCTTCTGAAAGACCCAGGCGATGGGCCCAGGTATGAGAAACTTGTACACGTCTCCTGGAGGTGGTTGGCATGGCAATGCTTGCTTCATGAGCAGACTTAGGCACTACCATCCCAGATGGGGATGAAGAGAACAAGGTGTGTGACTAATGAGTGAAGTTGATGGCAGATCCACTGTTACCTACAGTCCCCAGGACACCCTGATGGTGGAGGGAGTCCCAAAAGGAGAGGCCAGGGGAGTAAATTCAGATGGGGAGAGAAGTAGATGCCCCAGCAGCTGTCTTGTTTAGAATCATCTCCCAAGAGAGAGCACCCTGAGGGTCTTATTCTTTCACATTTCATGCCTTCTTTCTGCTTCTCTGGAAGGACAGAAGGAACTGAATAGCATAAGAGACAGAATGACTGAACAGGACAAAGAGACAGAATAATATGATATAAGGAATACTAAGAGACTGGGAGAGGGCACAAAGTGAGACGACAGAGTGTCTGGGATCTTCCAATACAGAGGAATCCAACATATAACCAACTCCCAAATGGTGCTGGACTCAGGAGTGGGAACTGTGAAAAAGGACTGTCTCCCTCAATAGTGAGCCACAGGGCTCCAACAAAGTTGTTTGCCAAATTCAGCAGGAGGATGAATTTGGGCAGGGCTGGACTGCACCACTCAAACAGGGTGGTGGCAGACTAAAGGCAGACTAAAGACGGTCTTAAGATGAGGCCCCTTCTCTTTCTCTTGCCAAGGGAACACGAACCAGTGAAAGAAGTGGGAGCCAGGTGGTTTGGGTGGTCTTCCTCTCTCCCGTACAGAGTGCTTCCCTACTACAGATCTCATCAAACCCTGTCAAAGTTTTGGTTTTCTAATTCCCTTGTAGCCCAGGAAGGTAAGGGGATGAGCAAATTTCTGATTCACCCTCCTGAGTGTGAGACACTGGGAACGGCGAAGGACTGAGCTCCGAAGCTCTCCAAGTGTAACCCTCTGTGTATCTCACATCCCCCTGGGGGTGAGAGGGAAAGAAGGTAGGTAGGCAATCAAAATTCAAAGGAATAATTTTGCTCAGGACATGAAAAAAGGAGGGAGCTCAGATAGGTGGTTCTCTGAGAAAGTTTCCTGAAGATAAGTACTGCTTCTCCGTCTCTAATCTCAAACGTTGGTGCCCCTTTGAAAGAGACTGATTGGTACAGGTGGCTCCAATCGGGATACCGGCCATCCCACCCCACCCCCATCCTTTTGCTAAAGAGGGCATCTTGCCTTACAATAGTGACTCTGCGGAGACTTGCTCTTCCTCTCCCAACCCGTGTGGCCAGGATCGCACCTTCTGTCCCAGACACAACAATCCCCTTACCTCCGCTCTCTGGTTCCTTTCCTCCTCCTTTTAGGCTTGCCTAAAACAGCCCCTCCCTCCGCCGGTTTCCACGGATGCCTTGGCAATGCCTGGCACAGTCCTTGGCAAAGAAGTGAGGAAGGGAACCCCCATCCTGGCCAGACTAGGATGAAATCTGCCCGCGCAACAGGTGTGGGGTGGCCGGACCCAAAACCTCACCCTTCGCACGGGTTGGGCAACAAGGCCCTTTGCTGCAAGGGTCCCAGGAGTGAGGGGGCCGAGAGCCGGGGGAGGGGGGAGCAGGGGCTACTTTCTTGGCATTGGCCTGGGGTCCCTAAACCCATTTCTCTCCACTACCACAGCGGGGTTTGATTTTGGAGTCTCCCGGGCCGCCAGGGCCCAGACACGCCGTCCTCACACCTGCCGCCCCTCCCCCGTCTGCCGCTCGCCCCCGCCCCGCCTCCTCGGTATCCCCAAATCTCCCCACTTTCCTGCCTCCCCCCTTCCTCCCTCTGTCTCCGTCCCTCCTTTCTCTGGCCCCCGCCTTCGCGTAACCTGCGCCCTCTCCTTCCTCCGCTGGGTCTCGTCTCCGCGGCGCCCCCTCCCCTCCCCCGCTCCAGCCCTTTGTTTCCCGGCGGAGTATTTCCTGGGTTGCCGAGCGTCTCTGTCTCCGCATCTCTCCTCGCCCCGCCTCCTTCAAGCCTGGATCCGCCCCGCCCGCAGTCTCTTCTCCCCTTCCTTCCCGCCGCCCCTCTGCCCTATAGGTGCCTGGGGACCCACCTTATACCCAGCGCCCGTCGGCCACCCTCTCCCGGCCGGGTCTCCGGCTCCCCCCGTGGCCGGCGCCCCCCGCCGCCGCCCCCGCCCGCTCGCAGGGAGAGGGGGGGTCAGGTGGGCGGGCACTATTGTTGTAGGAGCCGGCGCCAGATTCCTCAGCCGCGCTCGGGGTGGGACCGGCAGGGTTTGCGGGGTGGGGGGGGAGCGGTGATTTGAGCTCGGAGCAGCTGGTCTTCGCGGCTCGCTCGCTCCTTCGCGCTCTCTCGCTCTCCGCCGCCGCCCGCAGGGCTGCGGGGCTCAGTGGCATCTCCCGGGCGCGGCCCGCTGTCCTCGCCTCTGCCTCCGGGCCGCTCCCGCCCCCGGCGCCGCTCGCTTCCCCCCACCTGGACTCCCCCATGTATGACGACTCCTACGTGCCCGGGTTTGAGGACTCGGAGGCGGTGAGTGCCCACGGGGAGGGTGGGGGTGGGGAAGTTGGGGTGACATCCTCTCCCTCGGACCCTTCCCCCAGTTCAGGACTTTGAAAAACGCCTCTGTGACGGGGCAGGCGTGTAGGGGGGCGCTCCAGGAAAGTGGGGAGATGGGTTTTTCATGCTAGAGGGTCCCCATCGCCCCAGCCCTAGAGCAGGGGGCTTCGGGTGTGCAAAGAGGGGCTAGCGTAGCGAAAGAGCTCGGAGCAGGTGGCTCCACAGCCCAAGACAGAAGGGTAGAGGGAGGAGGGGCTCGAGGCTGAGGGCACAGAGGCTTTAGAGAGGCCTCCCTCAATGCCCGGAGTTCCCAAGGGAGGATTTGTGGGGTCTGAACACGACAGCTATAGCGGAAGCTGGGGCTCTTGCAGAGGGAGCCAATCCAGACCTCCTGTGCCTCAAGTAAAGGACAAATTAGGGAGCCTGGAGAACAGCAGAAAATCCGATCCCAGCCTCTTCGGAAAGAAGGATCATAAAACTTGAGGACCTCCATTATCCCCTTCTGCTGTCCATCTGAGCGTTGCCTTATCTCCTCACCGTGTCTTTAGCCCGGCTTCTCCCCTAGGCTGAAAACTGGGCACCCTGCACATGGGTGGGCCAGCTGACTGAGCCCCATCCATTCCACTCCTCCTGCTGAGGCATCTTCAGAGCAGCAGGCATCCTGAGCTCCTGCTCAGCATGGAGGACCTGGAGGTGAGGCCAGAGGAACTGAGAGCCTGGGGATGGAGAGGAAGCTCTTTGCTCAGAGAACCAGGCAACTGATAAATATTTAATTCTCCTCTTTCCTTTTATCTCCTGACCCACTGAGACAAATCAGCTCATTAGGCAGTGATTCCCGGAGCTCAGAGAGCAGGGAGAGTGCCTGGAAAGATGGGGCAAGGATGGGCAGCAGCTTCTTAGTCCCTTCTCTCAAACATTTAAGGAGGCAAGAATGTCTCCTTATGAGAGCAACGAGATGGCTTGAAGGGGTCCCTGATAGGTAAGGAGGGAGGAGTACTCCAGGGCCTAGAGGGGAGTGTTTGAGTCTTCTCCCCTCTCCTGCTGCCAAGCCCAGGATAGATGAGTTCTCCGGCGAATAGGCCGCTGTCAGTCCTTCTCCGGACTGGGCTCCTGCTGGGCCCAGTTCCCCATTGGGCCTCTGGGGCTAATTACACTGCTGCTAGAGCAGATGATTTTCAAGGCTCTGGTGGACACCGCTTTCTGACAGTTGAAGGGACAGCTGGCACGGCCCAGGGTGCCAAGGTGAGCTGGAAAATGAACCTCTCTGTGGGGCTGGAGGGCCCTAGAAGGTTCTTCCTGTCCCTGGTTGAGAAAGCAGGGGTTGTTGGAAGGTAAAGATCGACATGTGGATGGTGTGAGGGGGCAGCCTGCTAACCCATCACTCACCCCCCAGCCCCTCTGGTTCCTGGATCACCCTCCCCCACTTCCCCTTCTCTCAGCTGGCTCCTTGCTCTCCCTGAGGCCCCCTCTGAAGCAGTAGGAGGGAAATCAGGCTCTAAATAAATCCAACGGCTCATCTCCCTCCTCTCCTTCCCCCGTGCCAGGCAAGAGTGGAGCTGCAGCCTGCCCACACACTCACCAGGCGAGGGGGGCACCACCAGGGCACGGTGCCAACTCCTGGCAGCTCCAGAGTACTGAGCCTCTAGCTGTTTTGGCATAACAGGAGGTGGGAGAGGTGAGACCCCAGAGTACGTTTGGCAGGGCAGCCCTGACTGGCTTCCCTGAGTGATACCAGAGCTTGAGAGACTCCGGCGTAATGGAGAGGGGATTCCATTCCGAGCACACTCATTAGACATTTAGGAAGAGATCCCATCATTCACATCCTAGGGGGAGAGGCCAGGTAACCCAGGTGTCCCAGGCAAGGACATGAAGGTTACTAAATTAGGCTGAGAGCCTGGAGAACAGAGAGTAAAGGTCAGACTCCTCTCCCAGTACGGGTCTGGACATCTAGGAAGCATCTGATATTACGTATTAAAGTGAGTGGTCATTCTACTTGGCCTCCTGCCTCCCAGCCTGTTGGCCCCTATTCACTTCAGCCAGCCATTTGCCACAGAGGTATCTCTTGTCCCCAAGACCCTGGAAGGAGGACCCCACTCTACTGATGGTGCAAAGGTTCTTCCTGGGGTTCAGTTGCTCATTATCCTGCTGCCAAGCTAGCCTCAAGTTCTCAAGAGAGATGGGGAACATTCTCTATATAATAATGGAAGACACCCCCCCCCACCTTGTGCTATCTTCATGCCTTTGGTCTCCCACAGACAATTGTGTTGCGCTTACGCTCTAGGACATGGGCTGCCATCAGGCTGACCAGCCCTCTAGCCCATGGTGGGGCTGGGCCAGAGGGCGTGGCCAACAGCAGGTGTGTGAGTTTGTCTTCCCCACCCGGAGCCTGGCCTCTGCTGCCTTCTGTAGGTGGTCATGCACAGTGGGCTTGAAGGCATGTTCCTCAGAGAACATTCTACTAAACTCCCTTTCCTAAACACACATGCACACATTACCAAGTGGACCCTTTATCTAGGCTCCTGCCTTACCTGTGCCACCTGCATCTCAGAATTGCTGGAAGGATCACTTCAGGCTTCTGCCCATAAAGAGGGGAAACTAAAGCAGGAAACAAAAGACTCCCTTTTCCCTAGACTGAGGGGGAAGCACAGATATCCTGCCTTCTGTCCTCCTGTCCTAAGGTCCAGCTTCCCTTGTTCAGTTTCGCATCTCCCTCATGGCCTTAAAGGTGAGCTCTGTGACCCTCCAAATGTACCCTCATTGCCCAAAGATCCTTGCTGTGAGCAGACTCACTCTCCTGGCTAAGGTTACCAAAGACCCACCCCAGCATCCCCAGGGTTGCTCCTGGCTGGGTTGCCAGGGACCCACGTGGCCTTCCTCCAGGGCTGATATCCCCTTGGGCAAGGGGTGGGGAGACATAGGCCAGGTGGTAGGCGTGGTCCAGCCTCACCTGGGCCCAAGGAGATAGCTTTGTGTTGCCTTCTCAGTTTGTCTTGTTTGCTGCTAGTTGTTCCAGCAGGTGTGAGAGGAAAGAAGTAGGTGGAGGCGGGGAGAGTAGGGAGGAAGTAACTTTCAGGAGTTGGGAGCCCTGTGTCCTCCTCTTCACCCTGGAAGGGTAGGGCCTGGGGGAGATGAGATCGAAGAGGGTGGGTAGCTGTATCCTGACACTCAGGGCTAGTGTCATGCCAACCAATGTTTCTTGACCGTACCTGGCTGGCTGTGCTCCTGTCAGGCATTTTAAAGGGATAACATCCAGGCTGCTTTGCAGGCTGTTGTGAACAAGAGGGCTAGGTCTTCTGGACTCGCAAGATTCCAAATCATCTCCAATATATCATCTTCAACACATCTCCCTTCCCTCTGTCTTGGAGGACATGGTCAAGGGGAGAAAAGGGAGGAAGGAGGGAAGTGAAGGCTGTGTTCAAAGGTGCAGTATTAATAGGTTTAGGGAGGAAGGGTCCAGATCGTAGCACACATGGGTTAGGCTGGCTTTTCTGCAGCCCTAGAGGCACTGGGATGTTTCTCGGGGAGATAGGAGGAACTGGTGGGGTCAGCTGCCCCCGTGGAGATGGAGAGGCCAAGGTTAGTGGAGACACCACTGTAGGGTTTGGAGGTGCCTCTGTAGTGCCCTTCACACCTGAGCCCAGGGGTCACAGCGTCTCCCCTATGCCAGGGTTCAGCTGACTCCTATACCAGCCGCCCATCTCTGGACTCAGACGTCTCCCTGGAGGAGGACCGGGAGAGTGCCCGGCGTGAAGTGGAGAGCCAGGCTCAGCAGCAGCTTGAAAGGGCCAAGGTATCATCTTGCGGGCTGGGGGCAGGCCAGGCCAGGCTGGGTGGAAACTTGTGCTAGGTCCTAAGTCTCAAGGGGTCAACGGGCAGGATGTGCATGAGTGTGCAAGAGCATGTGTGTGATGGGCAGGCTGATGGGGCACTGGAAGGGGAACTCTGAAGCGCCCCTCATTTGCACCTATGGTCAACTTCTCTAGCACAAACCCGTGGCATTTGCTGTGAGGACCAATGTCAGCTACTGTGGCGTACTGGACGAGGAGTGCCCAGTCCAGGGCTCTGGAGTCAACTTTGAGGCCAAAGACTTTCTTCACATTAAAGAGGTGAGCAATTCCCTCCAAATAGAAAGCATTTAATGTCTATTTCTCCACTCTTGACCCAGTTCCCATGCCTCTTGCTTCAGTCCTCAGTTATAAACAGTTCCCCAAATTCCTCAACTCTAATCCTTAACACACCCCGGCACACCCCTCACATGCAAGACCTAATCCCCAGGGTCTCCATCTTCCTGAGACCTGGCTTGGGCCTCAATCTCCAGATCTGTAAAGGAAGCAGTGAGATTAGTTGCCTCTTAGGTTCCTTGTGACAGCCATGATGCCTCACACCGAAATCTTGGGGGCCTCAAACCTGGCTGCTCTGCCTTCGGGCACCTTCTGCCCCCGACCCTGACTCTGCCGCTTGTGCTGCCTTCCTCAGATCAGCTCTCTGAATGGCTCCCTGACTCCTTCACACCAAAAAGCCGGGACTGAGGCCTGGGCCTGGGCGGCCTCCTCTCACCACCTCTTTTGCTCCACCCCACCCCTAGAAGTACAGTAATGACTGGTGGATCGGGCGGCTGGTGAAAGAGGGTGGAGACATCGCCTTCATCCCCAGCCCCCAACGTCTGGAGAGCATCCGGCTCAAGCAGGAGCAGAAGGCCAGGTAAGCACAGGGCTGTGACTCAAGAAACACACACCCCAGAGGTGTGCATGCACTTTACCCATGGTCCACATCACCACACAGGCAACACGTTATCCCCCCACAAATACACGCAGTGTGCACATTTTCACCGCACAGATACAAATGCATACACGCAAATGCTCATATGTCACACATACTTCCCTCACTAGCTAAAAGATAAGGAAATGTATCCAGCTATTAAATGATGTGTAGCACAGACACACAGACACTTACTGACCTCTCTTTCTGCTCTCAGGAGATCTGGGAACCCCTCCAGCCTGAGTGACATTGGCAACCGACGCTCCCCTCCTCCATCTCTAGGTAGCCTCCCCTCAACCCACCCATCTTGGGTAGGTGGGAAACTGAGACACAGGGGAAGGGAGAGTCTCCCAGGTGAACAGTGTGGGAAGGGGTTGGAGCTGGGAGAAGCCCAGGGTCTCCTCTGGGGAAGGGAATACCGTGCCCGCAGGGCCTTTCCCCTCTTCACCAACTTTAATCTTTTATTTCCTTTTCCAAAAAGCCAAGCAGAAGCAAAAGCAGGTGAGTCAAGGAAGGGACCTGGGCTTGGGGGGCTCATGGCTCTGGCCTTGGGGACAGGTTTCTGGGCAGTCATTGTTGGAGGGGCAGGAGAACACAGAGGGGAGGGAGCCTAGAACTTCTGAATCTGCCCCACCCCCAGTCAGGTGAAGGGCAGGACACACAGCCATGACTTTGCCTGACCTCAGGTCAATTCTGCAGGCGGAACATGTTCCCCCATATGATGTGGTGCCCTCCATGCGGCCTGTGGTGCTGGTGGGACCCTCTCTCAAAGGTTATGAGGTAAGAGGAAGTCCCTGACCCCAGAGTCACCTCCACCAAGCCCACCACAGGAGGGGCCCAGGAACGGTGGGAGGGGATGTCCCTCCCCACAGGCCCCCTCATCAAGGTCTTCATGTGGAGCGGGTGGGCTCCACAGGATGCTGCTTCCCTCCAAGAGGGGCCTCAGTCAGTTCCACGCCTTTCCTCTCACCCCTCCCACCTAGGTCACAGACATGATGCAGAAGGCCCTCTTTGACTTCCTCAAACATAGGTTTGATGGCAGGTAAGCTGCCCTGACCTGGGGTGGCATGAGAACCAAGGAGAAACCATTGCCTTCTTCCAGATGCCTGTAGCAAAGTCTTCTCTAAAGTGAAAGTTGGCAGGACCTGGGTAAGGAGGGGGCTAGGCTTGAAATTTAGAGGTGGGCTGTGCTCCTCCACCCCGACCCAGGATCTCCATCACCCGAGTCACAGCCGACCTCTCACTGGCAAAGAGATCTGTGCTCAATAATCCTGGCAAGAGGACCATCATTGAGCGTTCCTCTGCCCGCTCCAGCATTGGTGAGGAGCCCCCATCTCCTTCTCCTCTGCCTACTCGAGCATTAGTGAGACCATCCTCCAACAACCTGCATTCCTGCCCAACCCCTTCCACTTGCCCCAGGATTGGCAAGAACCGACCCCAGTCTCCTCAATTCCCTCTGCCTGCCCAGGCCCTGATGAACACCCTCTCCCTCCAGTTCCTTCCCATCCACATTTGGGAGGCCCCAAAACCCTGTCAGAGTAAGAAGTGGGTGGAGCCACTGGTGAGCATTGCGGCTCGCTGGCTCCCTCCATAGCTGAAGTACAGAGTGAGATCGAGCGCATTTTCGAGCTGGCCAAATCCCTGCAGCTAGTAGTGTTGGATGCTGACACCATCAACCACCCAGCACAGCTGGCCAAGACCTCACTGGCCCCCATCATCGTCTTTGTCAAAGTATCGTCACCGAAGGTAAGTCAGCAGCGGTGATGGAGAAGGCTACCCTCCTAGAATGCAGTACAACTCTGCTTGGTTCCTGCCCGCAGGGACCGATTCCCTTTCCCTGCCTACCCCTTACTTAGCACAACTCTGAGTCATCGTCGCCTGCTCCTCATGCTGTACCACAAGCACAGTTCTTTCTAGGCCCAGCTCTGCCCTTTTCCCTCAGGTACTCCAGCGTCTCATCCGCTCCCGGGGGAAGTCACAGATGAAGCACCTGACTGTACAGATGATGGCATATGATAAACTTGTTCAGTGCCCACCAGTGAGTGCCTGGGCAGCTACTCCTGTGCCCAACTCTTGCTCTCCCAGGGTTGGGGAAGTGACGGAGATAGATGGGGGACTGCTGCTGAGAAAAAGCCAACATTTCCCCTTTCCCCTCCCTGCAGGAGTCATTTGATGTAATTCTGGATGAGAACCAGCTGGAGGATGCCTGTGAGCACCTGGCTGAGTACCTGGAGGTTTACTGGAGGGCTACCCACCACCCAGCCCCCAGCCCTGGACTTCTGGGCCCTCCCAGTGCCATACCTGGACTTCAGGTAACCATTTCCAATAGGCACAGATGCTCAGGCTAAGCCAGCCAAGGCAGCGCCCCTCCCTGCCCAGAGCATCATCCTTGGCCTCCAGTTTGAAGGCCAAAGGATCAGAGAACTCAGCTCTGCTGTGCAGAGCTAGAGCAGATGGGCGAAGGCACTTCCTGATGAGAGGGGAATAAAGCAATGAGATGGGTCATCAGAGGCCACCTTTCTAGGACTCAAAAGAGACACACTCTCCAAACCGTTCTCCTAGCCTGTCTTGAAGTCAGAGCCTGAATTTTGCAAGAGTCAAAAGCACCAGTTTTCCACGTCTGAGGTGGAAGAATGCTCCTGTATGCTTCTCCTTCCTTGCACTATTTGCTGTACCCAGGGACTGAGTTGAGGGGGAGTATCCCCCACCCTATTAGAGGTGGAAGGGAGGCCAGGGCGAGGTCTGCACTGCCTCACTTCAAGCTGTTGTTGCCCCCAGAACCAGCAGCTGCTAGGGGAGCGTGGTGAGGAGCACTCACCCCTTGAGCGGGACAGCTTGATGCCCTCAGATGAGGCCAGCGAGAGCTCCCGCCAAGCCTGGACAGGATCTTCACAGCGTAGCTCCCGCCACCTGGAGGAGGACTATGCAGATGCCTACCAGGACCTGTACCAGCCTCACCGCCAGCACACCTCCGGGCTGCCTAGTGCAAATGGACACGACCCCCAAGACCGGCTCCTCGCCCAGGACTCGGAGCACAACCACAGTGACCGGAACTGGCAGCGCAACCGGCCCTGGCCCAAGGATAGCTACTGACAGCCTCCGGCTGCCCTACCCTGGCAGGCACAGGCACAGCTGGCTGGGGCGCCCGCTCCAGGCAGGTTGGAGTTAGACTGGCATTAGGCTGGCACTAGGCTCAGCCCCTAAAACCCCCTGCCCGGCCCCAGCTCCAGGGCTGCCTGCAGTCTGGGAGAAGCAGTGACCCCCCCAAGCCTCCCATTCCAGGTACTAGCTGTGTGTGCTGCACCCCTGGCACCTTCCTCTCCTCCTGCACAAGAAGCTGCCCCACTGGGCAGTGCCCTCAGGCCAGGATCCCCTTAGCAGGGGCCTTCCCACCAGACTCAGGGAAGGGATGCCCCCTCAAAGTGACTAGAGGGTGGGGGTGTGGGCAGCACGGCCTGAGGAAGAAACAAGGTCCCTGAGCAGGTGTAATCCTAACAGTCAAGAGACTCAGGGGTTGTGCTTTGGGGTCTGAGGGCCTCCACTCACCTCACTGCCACACATTAGAAATGAGACAATCAAAGCCCAACAGGGTGGCACTCCCATCCATCAGCTGGGGTGGGACATCCACACAGGCTGGAGCACAGGCAGGCTAGGCTAGGGCCAAAGGCCTTACAGCTGAAGCTCTTGAAGGGAAGGGCTCTCCTCACCTGCCAGGAAGCTTCTTAACACCTGAAAGGACCAGGGACCAGGAACAGGGTCAAGCCAAATGGCGGAAGGGAGCCAGCCTGGATTAGGGGTTTGGGAAGGGAAGGCGTGTGTAGCGGAGAATGTATGGACAGCTTCGGGGGCCTCCTTGCCCCCCTCATTCTTTTGCTCTTGCATCCTGTCATTTCTGTTCTTGGCTCTCATGCCTCCTGGGGAATATGGGCCTGACTTTATTCCCTGATCCATAGCTGCTGCTTGTTAAGTTAGGGTTAGATGGGGAGAGATAGGATCCCGGGGAGAGATAGGATCCCGTGGACAGTCCCCAGAGGCCCATCTACCCGGCTACCCTTGACTTACGGCTCTAGTGTGTGACCTACAGAGCATGCTCCCCAAGACCCTGCCCCACCTCACTGTCATCACTAATAAACACCATCCACAGTCCCTCAGGCTCCTGTTCTCTGTCTGTTGGCTTAAGCAGCCAAACTCCTCACTGGATGGCCCGAGTCTGGAGGAGGTAAAGAAGTATCCTGGCCTCCTTTCTGTCACAAAGGACCCACTGAGTGGGAAGGGAAAAGGACAGAGTTGGGAGAGGCACCACACTTCCAGGCACCCCTTCACCCACCCCCTCATGCCCAGGGCCTGGAGGGAAACTTTCAGCAGCACAGAAGGGAATTGTTTAGGGAGGTGGAGAAGAGGCTTAGTCACAGCCTTATACCGTCCCTGCCTCAGGCCCAAAAGGTCCAGAATTTGTTGCAATTTTTAACTCCATATACTTGCCCAGCTCTCTAAGGGTTAAGGAAGAATGTGTGAATAAAAATACTGGGGGAGGACCCAGGCTGGGCAGCTCTCTAGCCCTCTCCCTGCAACCTAAACTCAGCCGGGCCCAGCTCATCACTCCTTGGTGCCTCTGGTGCCCGTCTCCATGCCCCTCCATGAGCAGAGCAGTGGGCTCAGCAATTAGGGAGCCACAGGCAAGGGTCTGAAGACTTGATGTCAAGCACACAGCAACAGGGCGGGAGAGTTCTGACTGCCTCTCCTGCCAAAGTTTCACAGCTGCTTTCCTTCCTCACCCTTGTGCAAAGTTCCCTAGAGGGTGCCCAGGCCAGAGCTGCAAGTTCTGTGAGGCCAGAGCGGGGGAGGGAAGACACACTCCGATCCTGCTGTCAGTGGCTTTTCCATCTCTCTTCAAGTGCCTCCTATAGGCTCAGACTATCAGCTTAGACCCCAAGCTCTTCTCCAGAGTGGTTTTCTTTCATCTCCCAAGTCAACCTATCGTGCCCAATGCTGGGCTCCTGACCTCTGTGGTGCCAGGGAGAACCTGGGAGATGAGTTTAGCTAGAACTAGACAAAGCCTTAATATTCGTGTATTTATTCTCAGAACATACAAACTCATCTTCTCAGAGAATAGAAAACAGAAATTTCACTCTGACTTCAAGATGGACTCAAGCCAGCTCACCCTGTCCCCACATTGACTAAAAAAATTCCCTGGGTGAGGGATGCCTAGAGTGCACAGCACCCCTTGGCACAGGGACCGTGCACATCTCTAAACAAGGCTCTCAACTTGTTTTATAATCCAAAAGGGCAAACAGCTGTCAAAGTGACAGTCAGAGTCCAAGGTCCATAATCCTCAGTGCCAGATCCCCTGGGTCATCTAGGGCAACGACAGTGCTGCAGATCACGCAGTCAAGTCTGTGCCGAAGAAGTCCCAGCCTGGCAGCCAGGTTTTTGTTCAGTCTGGGAGGCAATGCCAACTGGCTGCCCCTGTAACTGGCAAGAGCTGATGGCCCAATGCAATCCCAGAGCACGCCAGAGGGGCAGAGCTGGGCCACAAGCCATGGTGATCTGTTCTCTCGCCTCCCAGAGCAGTCTCCTCTCCTTTTACAGCCCACGCCAGGCCTTCAGACCTGAGGGTCTAGGCCAGGGAGTCTGAGTGTTTCCTAAGCCCCCGAAAGAGTGAGGACCTGGAAAGAGATGTGAGGGTCCTGAAGAACAGGCTCCAGAGCATGGCCTGAAACCACGGGAAGGGTGCTGTGTCAGGCGAAGATGGTCTCTTCCCGGCGCTTCTTGGTGAGGATGGTGCCTGGCTTGTGCTGGGCATCTGGGTGGTTGGCTAGCTCTGGGGGGCAGGATGACACTGGGCTCTCCAGGATGGCTTGCTTCAGCTCATAGAACACAGCAGAGTCCTCTTTGGTGAGGAAGGTGATGGCCACACCACTCTTGCCTGCTCGTCCTGTGCGGCCAATGCGGTGGATATAATCTGGGGAGGGAGACAAATGTCACTCAGTGTGCCAAACCAGACGCCCTGGCGAGCAGTGTCTGAAACCTTCACTTCTCAAGGCATCGTCCTTCCCACTGCACCTCTGAGGGCAGTAAACACAGCGGGTGCTCTCCCCACTAGCCCTGCTGACAGTGGTCATCCCACCACACTAAGACCGAGTGACCCAGCTCCATTCTCCTCCACCCTGAAGACAGCGCTATCCTAAGTGCTGGGACGACACAACCAGGCGAGCTTTTCTTCTCACCGGGACAAGCAATCCTTGGTGCAACACCCTGGCTTCAAGGGGAAACATGCAAGGAGTCTCCCTTTTCCTGGATCAAAGCTGCTTTCCCCTGCACTTACCTTCAATGTTTTTGGCCATGTCATAGTTGACAACCATAGACACATCTTGGATGTCGATACCACGACCCGCCACGTCTGTAGCCACCAAAATATCCTTGGCCCCAGCCTTGAGGTTGGATAGTGCAAACTCTCGCTGCTCCTGGCCCTTCCCACCATGCAGTGTACAAGCATTGTACTGTTGGAAGAATGGTGAGGTGATGAAAGAGCAGTGGGATCACGGAGAGACACAGAAGTTAAGAGGGAGGGGGACAGGGAGGGAGGGTTGCAGAGAGCAGCAGGGGAGAAGAAGGGGAAGGAGGCAGGAGACAGAATGAGGGCAATTGAAGGTAAGAAGAGAACAGATGAGCTGAAGAAAGGGATGGGAGAGATGGGGGACAGACAGGGCAAGGTCAAAGGTAAAGCAATCGAGTGAGATGTGGAGCAGACAGATGAGAAGTAGTGAGAGAGAATGAAGGTGAGGGATGAGGGTGGAAAGCAGGGACCAAGAAGTTTAAGGAGATTTAAGCATTGAGTGGAGAGGTCACACCCTTCCCCTCACAGTATCGGGGCAAAGAACAATGATCACTAACATCTCCCTCTTGACCACACCACCCGCTCTCCAAACATACATAAACATGAGAAACTTCAACCCACTCTATTTCACATTCTCAGATCCTGTCAGGATATATGTCTCGAAACCTCTTCCTGGCCCCAGCCCACTTAGGGGAAGACCCAAGGTAGCTGAGGCTGGCACTGCTGGAATGGACAGGGAGTCGTAGCAATTGACCCAGTCCTCATCAACCTCCCTTTCCCCCTTGACCCTGACTTGTTAAATACTAGAGAGGTTCAAGAATGGGTGATCGATGAAAGCAGGAGCCTAGGGGGCCCATGCAGTTTCAGAAAGCAACACCAAAGAGACCAGGCTTTGCTCTCCCCTGCCAGACACACCCCCATCTTCTCCAGGGATTTGGCCAAAACATCACAGCCCTTCTTCTGGTTGACAAAAATGATGATGGGTGGATCGAAGCCTTGCTCCAAGATTGCCAGCAGCTTTTTCCTGGGGAGAAGAGGAAGAGAAAAATGAGACACACACTACCTTCCACTCCAAGGGAAACGCCCAACCCTGGTCTATGAACACCAATTCCAGGATCCCCAGTGCCCATGGAATTCTGAACAAGAAAATAGCGCTCTTTGACATGGCAGAACAATCACCCTCCAGCCACCACTCACTCTAAAAAAAGCCCCTTCTCCATCCCACTGGCTCAGCTGCCCCCGTACCTCTTTTCTGACTCTGACATGAGGAAGACCTTCTGTTCCACACGTTCATGGGGCTTGCCTGCAGAGCCAATGTACACCACAGCAGGCCGCCGAAGATAGCTCCGGGCCAGACGCTCCACCGCTGGGGGCATGGTGGCCGTGAACATGACTGTCTGTGAAAACAGGAGGTTCAGCCCTGGGCCCAGGCAGACACGTTACAGATCCCACCATCAGCACAGGCGGCACAGCCCAAGCTAAAGAATCGAAAATGAGCCATGGTGCAAGTTTTGAGAGGAAATAGGGCCTCGGGAAACTGCCCTTTGCCTTCCTACTTCTTTCCTCAGTGCCTGTGCAGCAGGGTACTTTGTACCTTACGATAACAGGAAGGCCTGAGAGCCTTCGCCGGCATCTGTGGTGGACAGCAGCGTGACTTTGGAATCATTTTTCCAGAGCTCAGCTAAGAGGCCACACTGCTAGGACTGTGGGAGGATGGTACCTAGCCATGCCTCACCATTCTGGAAACATGTACTCTGGGCTTGAGGGCAAGAAGGACTCTAGAGGAGGTTTGGCAACTTGCCCAACTTTTCCCAGGCAAGGGAAGCAGCCTTACTTGGCGGTACTTATGTTTTCCTGACTCAAAGTTGGCCAACATCTTCTCAGGGTCCTCAGCCTCATCTGTGTCTGGCTTCTGGTTGCTGACAGGCATGTGCTCCAGGATCTTCTGGACGTCGGGTTCAAAGCCCATGTCAATCATCCTATCTGCCTCATCCAGAACCACGTAGGTACAGCGGCTCAGCACCAGGTAGCGGTTCTCTAGCACATCAATCAGACGTCCCGGGGTAGCGATCACTATCTGGGAGGTACAATGGAATCATATGTGGCCCCAGCAGGTACTCCTTTCTTCCTCCTGTGAACTATCCACCCACTTGGGCAACAGACCCCCCCCCCCAATGCTAAGGAACTTGGACCCCAACCTCCAGTTACATTTGGCAGTGAAAGTTCCTGAGAATTGACATGAAATCACTTGTTGCTACTTCGGACTTTTTTCAGGAATGAATGGGGTCTTTGAGTAAGGTCCAGGGGTTAGATAGAGAAGGCAAAACTGACAGGAACTTTCTTAAATGAAAGAGAGACTAAGGGATACTATGGAAGGGGTTGTATAAACGGATTCCACTAAGAAGCCTGCAGAAGACAACTCCTGCAGCAGACTTCTTGTAAAAAGCTCTCCTCCCCTACCCTAAGAAGGAGGCAACACACAAAATCAATGACGTGGTCTGGCAGAGTGATTAAGAGCGCAGCCTTCACACAGGAATCTCAGCTCTGCCTATCGCCAGCTGTGATTTTGGACAAGTTATTAACCTGAGCCTCAGTTTCATCTATAAAATGGAGATACCATTATTTATTCTCACATGGTCGTTGTGAGAATTAACGACACGTGGAGTATAATCCCCAGTGCAAAGTCCTCCATAAATAACAGTGTATATAAATAAACCAGCCCTCTTCACTTACTGTAGATCTATGGCAGAAAATAGAAACAAAGTCCCAAAACAGAGAGCCTTCCCAAATGGCAGGCCGGCTGCTGGCTAGGTGAACAAACCTCACAACCCATGCGCAGCCTGAAGCCCTGGTCTTCTCTGGAGATGCCGCCAATGACAGCCACAGTGCGGATGCCCAGTGGCTTCCCAAACTTGATGGTCTCTTCCTCAATCTGCTGAGCCAGCTCACGAGTAGGGGCCAGGATGATGGCATAAGGGCCCTGGTCTGACTCTTCGATCCTATGGTAAAGGGGCATCCAACAGTTTCATGAGCTTTGGCTCCCATCCAACCACAAACAGGAGCAAGACAGTCACTCTTAAGGGCAGCTATGGGAACGGGGAGGGTGGTGGGAAAAGAATGCAATGATTGCCCTTAAAAATCAGACTCTGGTATAGCCAAGTTCTCCAGGGAGTGGTTCCTGCCAGCAATAAAATCGTACACTTCTTTGATATTATGATCCAGTTATTCCCTAGAATGTGACCCAGACTAAAGAAGGGGGCTTCTGATTATAGACTTTAAAGAAAACCAAGCACTCATTTGCCACTTTTACCTTTCTTACCCAGTCAAACCCACTCCAACTGGTGTCAGCTGACTCACCTGTCAATTTTGGGGAGAGTGGTTATCCAGACCAGCAACGGGATGAGGAAGGCTGCTGTCTTGCCGCTGCCCGTCTCAGCTACTCCAATGATGTCACGATTCTGTAGCCCAATGGGAATTGCCTGACGCTGGATAGGTGTTGGTTCCTGCAGTGACCCAGAGAAAGTCATGGGTACAGGCAGAATTATACTACTCGGGCTACTGCTGACAGAGTGGGCACATAGTTGAGCACAAGGGGAAGACACCAAGCACAATTCACAGGAATGGGACCTGGGAAGAAACACAATCAACAGACGATACATACCCAAGAAATCAAGAGACAATGTAACCTTGGTGCCCACTGGCAGAGAAGGCACCAGTATAGGAACAAAGTATTCTGTTCTCAAATTAACTTTGTATCCCCTAAAATGGGAGAACGTGTCAGGTCTTCTGGGCCAATCTGCTCCTTCTTACCTTATAGCCACACTTATCGATGACCTCCAAGATGTGTGGGGGCAGAGAAGAGTCCTTCCAGGATCGGATGGGATTGGGGATCTTGCCACCTTTGGTGGTGATGCTGTAGTCCTCACGGAAGATCCGCCAGTCCCTGTCTGTCATCTCATCCAACTTCTTCTGGGACCAATGCCGATCGTCCCAGCGTTGCTTGGCTTCCTTCTTACGAAGTTTGCGGAGTCTTGCCCTGGAATAGGACATGAGGAATAAGTGGGGTCCATGTCCTTCAGCCCCTTTCTGTAGACTTGGCTCTGTCCAACCACCGTGGCCCTGACCACTCACTCCTCCTGCTCCTTTTCTTCAAGCGTCCGCCTCTTCTCCATTAGGTCGCCATAGAAACGCGACTGCTCTCGTTTTTGCTGCTTTAGGTCGATGCCGGCAATGAAACCTCGCCCCAACAACTGCACTTGGTGCCGTTCTTTGTACCTGGGATCAAGACAGAGGAGGAAGAAAAGGGAAGGGGCTGCTACGGCACAAGGATGGAAGGGCAAATAACCAACATGTAGTGGTTCCCCTTCCAGCCACAGTCTTTCCTCACCCAGAGGGCTGGCTGACTACTATACCAGTTCACCCATCTCCCCATCCCGGCGTATCGTGCTTCTATCTCTGTAGTCACTGGTTCTCTCTGGTTCCTAAACTGCCTAGTTTAAAAGACCCAGCACTTAGGCCCAAGCCACTCACAAGGGGTTGTAGTCAATGGATGTGTCCTCAGAGGCATCCCACTCAAAGACAAACTTGCGGTCATTGAGATGCCTTGTTCGGCGCCGCTTCTTGATGCCACCCAGGTAACGCTCCTGCCCAGGGACAGAACACAAAGCCTATCAAGGGGGAGGCCCAGATCTCACATGCAGAGATTAGAATGGCCAGATCTCACCCGTGTGTACGGAGGGGGACCGTGAGGACAGCCGAGGCCTGCACCTTAATGGCATGCAGTTCCTTGCTCTTATCCTTCTCCTCCCGGATCTTCTGCCGCCCCTCCTCGTCCTCATTTCCATTTGTCTCCCGCTCCATCCTCTCCCTGCGTTCCCGCCGCTCCCGCTCCTGAGGGTCTTCTGCAGACCAAAGAGAGCAGAGCTGCAGACGAACTCAATGGAAGAAAAGAGAGGACATGGAGGAAATCCAGACAACAGATACCAGGTGAGTAGAAAGAATAAAAAGAAAAAAGGAGAGGGGCAGATTTAGGATAGGGAAATGGAGACCTAACAGATAATTTTCTCATACACTTGCCCCACCCTTCCCTCTTCCAAATTCAGAGCAAACAGGTTTCAGCTCTCCTGAATGACAGTACAATCCCATCCCACAGTTGTGTGTCCTTGCCCCCCCCCCCATCTAGGGGCTACACAGGGTAAGTAAACGAACCCAACATTTTCCTGCCCAAGTCTTGGAACTGTTTCCTTTTCTTCCTCTCTTCTTCAAGCATCCTCTGCCGCTCTTCCACCTCCTGTTGCCGTCGCTTTAGGGCTTCAGCCTCTCGTTCTGCTTTGGAGAGGAACTTCGGCTACAAAATAGATTGCAACTGTATTCAAAAGTTCTGGGAGGAGGGTATAAATCACATCACAGATGAGGAGATGGCAAGGGGCCCACAAATAATTGCTCAGGCAATAAACCTGTTAAGGAAAACACAAATAGACCTAGGACCCTGTTATGGGCTAAACTGTGTTCCCCTCAAAATTCAGATGTTGAAGCCCTAACTCCCAGTATCTCAGAATGTGACTGTATTTGGAGAAAAAGCCTTTAAAGAGGTGACTGAGGTAAAATGAGACTCTATGGGTGGGCCCTAAACCAATGTGACTGTGTCCTTATAAGAAGAGAAAATGGGGACACACAGAGACACCAGGGGCACATGCACACAGAGGGAAGATCTATGAAGACAGAAAAGACATCCATCTATAAGCCAAGAAGAGAAGACTCAGAAGAAACCACCTCACTTGATCTCGGTCTTCTAGCCTCCAGAACTGTGAGAAAAATTAATTTCTGTTTCTTACATCACTCCGTCTGTGGTGTTCTGTTATAGCAGCCCTAGCCAACCAGTACAGCCCCTCAAGCTCTTACCTTAGCCTCAGCTTCTTCCTCAGCCTTTTTCTTGGCCAGAAGTTCCTCCAGGGATAATGGCTGGGCCTGAAGATAAAACACAGGACTTCAGTCCATAGAGGCTATCTCCCTTTGAAGAACAACAAAATTAGGCTTAAACTGAAGAGGAAGATGAGGAAAAAAAAATCCTTCCTCTTTTTACCTTAGGCTTCTTATCACCATGTTCATCCTCGTCATCTTTCTTAGAGTCTCTGTCTTTCCGAGACTTAAAATCTTTTCCTCGGCCAGGAGATAAACTTGAAAGCAAAGGAAGAAAATTCCTTATCAGTCTTCTTCTAGCCCCTGGATGAGGTTCAGACTGAGCCCCCAAAGGGAGGATGGACGTTTCCCCACGACTCTACAAGACTGGCCCATGGTCATCCAACATGTCCTGAAGCTCCCTTTGCAGGCCTGGTCACTCCACCTTCTCTGAAACCTAATGACGGCCCTATCTTGGCCCCATTCTACCTGAATCTCCTTTTCTGAGACTAATCTCTCCTGGGAAGTGGGTCTTCAATACTGATATCAAATATATTTCCTCCAAATATTACTCAACTATAAAAAAGAATGAAGTATTACCATTTTCAGGAACATGGATAAACCCAGAGATTATCATACTGAGTGAAGTAAGTCAAACAAAGAAAAATATATGGTATCACTTATATGTGGAATCTAAAAAATAACACAAATGAACTTACTTACAAAACAGAAACAGACTCACAGATATAGAAAACAAACTTATGGTTATAAATAAGGAGTTTGGGATTAACAGATACACACCACTACATATAGAATAGGTAACAACGAGGATTTACTGTGTAGCAGAGAGCTATATTCAAAATCTTATAATAGCCTATAATGGAAAAGAATCTGGAAAAAAAATACATATAACTGAATCACTCTGCTGTATACCTGAAACTAACACAATATTGTACATCAACTATGCTTCAATTAAAAAAAAAATCCTCCAAATAGCATATACATTTCAGAAGAAAAAAAATCTGCATTATTTTATAATACACAGTGAATTTAGCTGACATGGCCACCCACACCCCCCTTCCCAGGTATTACTATATATGTCCCCTCATTTCGCCTTCCTACCAGTCCCAGCAATCTTTTCCCCACACCTGCTATAAGCTTAACCCACGAGAACTCTCAAACAACCCCACTGTATCTATTACGAGAATTCTATCCTTTGGCCTGAATCCTAAGCTACACACTCAGGGCCTAAAAAAAAACTTTGCATAGAGAGTTTCCAGAACAAAGAAATCAAGATACTAGGACATTAAGCTATCTCAACAAATATATGTCGTACATTCTGAGTAGAAAACTGAATGGTCTGATGGAGCTAAAGGGATGTTTTGTAGACTGGCAACCTTTATCAGACTAGTTTCAACTTTTTTTCCTTTACTTTTTGTGGGGAGGTGATTAGGTTTATTTATTTATTTATTCTTAGAAGAGGTACTGGGGATTGAACCCAGGACCTCATGCATGCTAAGCATGCGCTCTGCCACTGAGCTATACCCTCCCTCCCTCAAACTAATTTCTAAATTCTAAGAACAAGTTGACCTTCAGGGGGCTGTGACATCACTAACCGATTATACTTTCTAAAGCGCCTTCTAGAAGACAGCCCTGCAGTAACTGCCAACAGGGTTCATTATGGAAAATTTACTTTGCCACGAAGCTGACCCAGCAGAGATGCAGAGAGGAAGAGATGGGAGCGCTGCCCTAAAGCTCATTCCCACTCCCTCAGGTACCTGGATCGCTTCCGGTCCTTGTCCCGTCTGTGCCCATCCTTATCCCGATCCCGGTCCTTCTTATTCCGATCACGTTCTTTATCTCGTTCTCGCTCTTTGTGCCGGCGTTCTCTGAAAACAGGACATTTAAGGAATCACTTGTTTCATCCCAATAACATGGAAAATAATTCCATTTTAACTTATTTCTGCTGCCTTATTTACCTCTCATTTAATTCTTCTACAAACCTGTTTCTAGATTTTTGTATAACATAAGGATGGACAGTAAAATTGGTTTATCTCCTCGAAAAAAAAAATTACTTGATACTTTCTGAGTACCTGGCTTCACTGCAACCCTAAGAAGGTTCCAATGCGCTTTTCTCCCCAAAGTAATATCTTACAAATTGGAAAATGTTGCTTCCCGGGGAAGTTATGAGGGAATTCTACGAAGGTCTTACAGCTCAGAGTTGTACTGCTAAGTATTAATGGCAATCACAGGTCATAAACCACATGAACAGATAAATTCTCTTTTTCAATCATCTTCCCTTCATCTGGACCTTCATCTTACAAGTTCCCTCTTTTTTTTTTTTTTTTTTTTTTTGTTTAATGAGGGGGAGATAATTAGGTTTATTTATTTATTTATATTTGGAGGAGGTACTGGGGATTGAACCCAGGAACTCATGCATGCTAAGCATGTGCTCTACCACTTGAGCTATCCCCTCCTCCCCTTATAAGTTCCCCTTAACCTTTAAGAGCTACTGGGTCACTAGGTGTAGAGAAATGTATGAAAGACTAATGTTCTAATAGTGGAGGCATCAGAGGAACCAAGAATGAAGAAGTTCGAAATGTACACTCCCTTCCCATGTAACTGTAACAAACATAGAAAGTCACTTTACCTTTCTGTAGACTTGGAGCGGGAACGGGAGCGAGAACGGCTGCCTCCTCGACGCCTGTCCCTGGAACGATGCCGTTTCCTATCTTTAGATGGGGAAGACTTCCGGTCCCGGTCTCTATCCCGTTCTCTGTCAGGAGTCCGAGATCGCTTCCTTTCCTCCTTGGAAGGTGATGCATCACGGTCCTTCTTATCAGCCAGCTCTCCTGCCATCTGTCATGGGAAAAAGAAGTATTTATTATGTACTAGGTACTGCTCTAAAGGATTTACATGTAATTTACTTAATCTCAAAACAACCCTCTGAGGTAGCTATGCTGGTATGTCTGCTTTACAGATGAACAAACTGAAGCTCCGGTAACTTGCCTACAGACGTGCGGGTGTTAAGTGTCAGAGTTTCAGGCAGTCCGGCTCCAGAGACCCATTCTTATTCATTAATACTATACTGTCTCTCTGGGATTCTTCTTTTGTATATATTCATTTCTAAAAGTATACAATGAGTCAATGAGTACACCTTATTTTTATAATTAGACTGCAAGAGTATGAAAAAAATGTTAGTGAATGATAGTGTACTAGCTATCTCTAAAAACATCCTGTAGTGTTTATCTTAGGAGTCTATTAGGTCTGCCAATCCACCAGCATCAGTCAACACATACACATCTAAGGGAGGAAAGTTCTCTTGAGCTCATAAAGAAAACTCAAAAGAGAAAAACAAAGTGTAACTTTGACATTTGAATTTATAATCAGCACCCTAAGGAAAATCTAAATTCAAATAGAGAAACAAACTCCTTTTACTCAGATTAAATGAAATGTGCTTCTAACTGGTGAAGGGTACACAGGACCTCCATGCACTCTGTTTATGCAACTTCCTGTGAGTCTATAATTATTTTAGAATTAAAAAAGAAAAAAAGGAGGGGGGAAGAGAAGGAGGGAGGAGAAGTGTACCAAAACCTAGAGGTCACACATATTTTGACTGACATTTCCTACTGTGATTTTCGTAGCCTTGATCATTACCCAGTCTCATAAAAAGTTTGGGCAGGAATCTGTTCTGTCCCCATCCTGCCTGGGGGAGACACTGAACACCATGCCACAAGTCAACTGTCCTTCAGACTACAAAATATACTTCAACCAGGAGCTGAAATGACAGCAAGTATGAATCTGCCTCTATACCACCATCACCATTATCATCCCTAAACCTCAGGATCTACTTCTTAGATCTTATTTTATCTTCTCTATATAGAACCCTGGACATCATCATCTTTTCAAGAAATATTCAGTGAGTACCTCATAGGTGCCGGACACTGTTCTAGTATGAGAGATACAGGAGTAAACAAACAAAGTCTCTGGCCTCATAATGCTTAAATTCCAGTGGAGTAGCCAACAGTGAGGCAGAAAGATAAGGGAATTTCAAACAGTAATGAGCGCTAATAAGGAGACTAAAACAGGTTGATGTGACAGGCGGCGGTATGAACAAGAGATAGATGGCTCTGGGAAGAATTTTTTAGATGACATGTGAGCTGAGACTTGAATGATGGGAAAGAATGCCTGTAAAAATCAGGGAAAAGAACTTATTTGGTAAAAGGGACAGCAAGTGCTAAGGCACTGGGGCAAGAACTAGCTTAGCATGTCTGACAATTAAAGAGAGACTTGTGTGGCTCAGTGGCAGTGACCCAGGGGGAAGAGTGATTCAAGATGAGTTCAGGGAGGTAGGCAGAAGTCAGATCATGGAAATGTGTTTTAGGCCAGGATAAAGGAACATGGATTTTAATCTAACTGCAGTGGGAACCTTAGAAAGGTGTTAAGCAGGAAGTGGTGTGATCCTATAAATTTTCAAAGAATTACTTTGGTGATGTGAAGGAAATCCACAGTAGGGAGGCAGGAGTGGAAGCAGAATGACTAAAAATGCTATTATGGTGGTCTAGCCAAGAGCTGACAGTGGCTTGCTCTAGGAAAGTGGCAATGGCGGTGGAAAGATATATAGCTTCAGGGTATATTTTGAAGGCAGAGTTGACAAGACTTACTGATAAAAAGAGGACACAAAGATAGTTCCTTAATTTATGGTTTGATCAACCTAAATAGTTCTTGGTGCCATTCATAGCCAGAGAAGACTGAGGAAGGGAAAGATTTAGGAAGAAATCAAATGTTTCATTTTGGCCATGTTGAATGCTAAGATGTCAGTAAGAAAACGAAGTGGAGAGTCCAAGAAGATCGTTTAAAATGTAATTCTGGAACCCAGGAGAGAGTCTGAAGACAAAAACTTGAGTTATCAATGTACAGATAGCTTTTAAAGTCATGGGACATTAAATGATATTACTTAAGTAGCCATTATAGTTAAAGAAGAAAATCAAAGAGGACCCAGGATTGAGCTCTGGAACACTATAATACTTAGAGGTCAGGCACAGGAGGAGCCAGATTTAAAAACTGGAAAGAAACAACAGCCAGTGAGAAAGAAGGAAAAAATAGTAAAGTATGACATCACAGAAGCAAAAAATGTGTTTCAAGGAGAGAGTGGTTATCTGTGTCAAGTGGAGAAAGACTAGGAGTCACAGGAGTGACCCTTGCATTTGGAAAAACGGAAATGGTTGGTGACCTTGACAGCTGTTACAATGGAATAGAGAGAGTGGAAGCCTGAGGGGAGTAAGTTTAGAAGAGAATGATAAGTGAGAATAGGAAGACAGCAAATACAGGCAACTTTTATTATAGGTTCTAGTTATCACAGGGGGCAGATAACTAGGCCTGGCCGGGCCACTGCTTCCCAGCAGCCTCCCTTGCAAAGCTCCAGATCTGTGAGTTCCTCAGTTCTCATAGGGCAGGGGCAGAGTCTTTTTTTCATTCAATGAAGTTTGTACTTATCAAGCATCCACTTTATGCAAGGCATCAAGCTTGGTGCTGTGTCCATTACAAAAGCAAATCAAGATCCTGTCCATTGGAAGCTTAGAGAACAACAGAGGGTATGAAACACATACCAAGATGAAAATTCAGATGAATTATACCAGGAATTGAAAGAAGAACTTTCCTTTCTTTGGAAAAGGAAATTTGGAAAGAGCTGTAGAGGAAGTGACTCTTGAACATTTAAGTATAGGTAGAATTTGAAGATGTGTAATTGAAGGTGCCGGAAAGAAAGCATTCCTGGCAAAAGAAATAACACGGGAGGCGCAGAGGCGGGAAAGCATGACTGGTTCTGGGAGAAAAGCCAGAGTTCCAGTTTGCCTGGTGCAAGGGCCACTTGAAACATGAAGGACTAAGGTCGGACTTAGGGTATCACAGGTACTGTGCCCATGGGCAAAGGTCTGGCAGGGAACATTGTCCAAGGTTCTGCCCTGTGCCCCCAGGAGCCAACACTACCCCTGGGGCCCGCGCCCCTTCGCTCCAGCCCGCCAGAGCTTTCCAAGCTCGTGCCCCTTCCCTGAGGCATTCTTCCCCGCCTCGTCCTGGAGGCAGGGGCCACCGCCGTGCCCTCACTCTTGCCCTCTCTGCAAGCTAGTAGGAACCGCTTCCACCGTCCGGGGCTCACCACTCTTGAGTCCGAACCGCCCAACGCGGCCTCAACGTCGCCGAGCAGTCGCCATCTTTCCCGTTTCCTGGTCGCCGGGCTGCTCCCCCGGCCGCGCGGCAAGCTGGGAAGGCGAGTTCCTGGTGCTGGGTGGCGAAGGCTGACAAAAGGGGCCGAAGAACTGCCAATCCCAGAATGCACGGCGCGAGCGTCGGTCCCGGGCCGCGGGGGCCGCTGGGCAATGTGGTTCGCCAAACATTTGAGTCTGCAAGAGGAAGAGTTTTTCGTGGGTCGGTTCTCCTCAAAAGGCGTTTCTCTCCATGGGTGCAATCCTCCTAGATAATGCTGGCCTTCCTAGAAACTGAAGTTAACGACTATCATGGCCTACTGCTTACAACGGAGTAATTTAAGGCCTTCCTTAGATATCAATAGCACGTATTATAACTTGCAACTACAGTAACATTTTACCATTTGTGGAAAAGCGATTCTACAAAAAAAAAAAAAAAGTCTGTGAGATAGATTATTAGCCCCATTTTACAGGTGGACAAACTAAAAGTTAAGTTACAGGAGCAGCCTAGTATTTCTCAATGAGAATGGGACAGTTCACTGTGCGAGACGATCCCAGGTTTAGGAAGACATTTTAACAAACCTGTCCACCCCACCCCCTCGCCCCGCCCAGCAACACCCTAGTTACTGTGACAACTCGAAATGAGCCCACACAATGGATTCCAAAGTCCTCCCGGAAAGATAGTATCTCCTGGGCTATGGCACCTGGTTTTCTCAACATTACAGGTAGGACCTAGCTTCCTCACTGTTTGGCTCTTTAGAATCTGGCCAGTTATTGGGCTGCTTTTATACTTTTTCTTCTTCCTAGTTTCCTCTCTTCAGTCCTCAAATGAGCTTTTTTTTTAAACCCCAAATTGTACTTTCACTTTATTTCTCTTTGGTCTTATGGTTCTTATCATAATTCTACACACCCATCCACTCCCAAGCAAAAACAAAAACAAAAACCCTTGCAACTTCTAGGATGTTTTAGTTACCAGGAAGTAGCTAATGCCTTCTTCCTTCCCTTTTAACCATCATCAGCTTTTGCTTCCAGTCCCACATGGTTCTAGGTCTGGTTTTTCTCTCAGAATATGTGTTCAATTCTACTGAGGCAGAGCCTGGGGATAGACCCAAATAGTACTAAGGCTCTGAGTATCACTACAATGGCACGTAGTAACCCTGGGAGAGACACACTTCGGCTCTTAGAACTCTGCAGCCTTTGAGCTGCCCACTTCTACTCCAGAGAGAGAACTGAAGGGAGATGTCTCAGATCTGCTAGGTGTAATTCACCCAGTGAACACTGGAGGGCTCTCCACTCACAGAATAGAACTAACAGACCAAAAGTGTAGACTGGAATCTTCAAGAGCTGCAGCTGAAGCTTCTGCGTGCCCAACTCTGTGCTACACACTTAACTTACATTACTTATTTTACTTGTTCTTGTAACAGTATGAGATGGATATTAATCTCCATTTTACAGATAAGGAGATTGTGGCCCAGAAAGATTAATTATGCCTTCAAAGTCCACGTAGTTAAGAAAAGAATGGAGCCAGGATTTGACTTCAGGTTCATTTGACTTCAAAATCCATGCTCTTTCCCTATTTCCAAGCTACCATTCTCCATCACCATTAAAGATGAGTAATTCGAGACCCAGAAAGTTGATGAAGCTTGTCCAAGTTCACAGTGGCAGAGTTCCCCTATGATTTGTGCACACCTTTTATGACACATGTAAGACATTGAGCTTAAAGGATACTTGTGTGGTTTGTCCTACCCTGCCAGTTCTTTGGCAAACATGCATCCTTGGAGGTAAAAACAGAGGGACTATGTTCTAGTGAGGACCCGAGATAGAGTCTCATATCCAGGTACAACATGGCTAGCAGTAAGGGGCCCATGGAATTATAGTTAACATTGAGACTGGGTTTGAATCCTATCTCTACTACTTACCAGAGTATGACCTTGTGCTAGTTATAGGGCATCTCTGGCTTTTCTATTTCCTCTTTATAAAATAGGGATATAATAACACCATTTGTCTCACACGCTAGGATAGCAGAGCAGTGAAAGTTGCCTTGATTTGCCAGGTTTTATCATTTTCTAGCTGTGTGACCTCAGGCACATTAATCTCTCTGAACCTCAGTCTTCTTGTTTTTAAAATGAGTTCGGTGGTACCCCATAGGGTTATCACAAGAATAAGTAACATACAAAAAACTCGTACACACCCCAACCCATAGTAAACATTTAACAAATGTTAGCTATTAATTTATGTGGTTAAATGTGATACTGTAGGTAAGGCACTCAACACAGTGTTGAGCATATAGTAAGTACTCAATACACAGGAACTATTCCCAGCACAGTGTGAAACTTAGAAAAAAGACCTAATAGCAGCTGAAGACAAGGGATGTTAAGGCCCCTAAGCTGCTAAGCTGCCATCAACAGGCTGTGGAATTGGAAGGTCAAGAAAGCAGAAGGCATCACCTCTCCTTTAACTCAGAGACCAGAACCCCAGTAACCTCCCAACCTTGGCTTCAGTCTGTCCACCTTCTGCTGGGGCTGGGATCTCAGCAGCTTGGATCCCCTCCTGAGATTTCACTACCTTTTCTCTCTACTCTAGACTCTCTAGGGCAGTTTTGCTCCAGGGACATTTAGCAATATCTGGAGACATTTTTGGTTGTGACAACTCAGGAATGCTACTGACACTGAGCAGGTAGAGGCCAGGGATGCTGCTAAATATCCTCCAAGGTACAAGGTAGCCCCAATAAAGTGTTATCTAGTCCAAAATATCGTTAGTTCTGAGGTTGAGAAACCCTGCTCTAGGGCTGAGGAGATCTTCGTTGGCTTAGCAGGACTTGGGTGGGGAAGGGGATGAGACAGGAGGTCGGGGGAGAGGGAGGAGATCCTTGTTAGAGGTGCCAGGGAACAATGGAGGCAGCCACTCTGCAACCCACAGAAAGGGCCCCAGGACAGCTTTTTCCTCATTAACAAAGACCAAAGGAAACAGAAAGAAACTAAGAAAATGGAGCCAACTTCTTTATATGTCATATTTTTCATTAATAAATAGGTTTTTTCTTCTTTAAACACAGAACATATAACAGATTGAAACACTCCCCCCTCCCCCCAATTCCAAAGACAAGAGTCTATAAAACAAATGCCAGCTATACTGCCCTAAGGGCAGAGAAAGTCTGGTGACCCCCACCCAGCCCTGCCCCCTGCAGCACCACCACCCCCACACTGCAAGAGAAGGGGGTCTGGGGCTTCTCCCTTGGACCCTGGGGACTTAGGTGAGAAGCATGTGAATGTATGATGTCACCTCTCCATGAGGCATGGGCTATGCAAAGATGAGGTTTCCTTCTCATTGGCTCTGACCAGCCCCTGCCTTTCTGATTTAAGTCACGAAGCACCTGAGCTCAGCTCCCCAAGGAGCTGCCTCTTGGCTTCCCCACTCTCCACTCCTCTGCGGCCTCCTATGAGGGGAAGGGAAGGGCTCAGGGACCCCTCCCATCCCCCGGCCTGCATGGAAACACTGTGTGGAAGAGGCATGATGCTGAAGGTGAGGCTTCTGTAGGCCCCCAACCAAAGCCTAGAGGCCAGCATGCCCCCCAAACCCCCACACCTTTCCTTCCTCTGGAGCGGAGGGCACTGGGGCAGCCGCCCCTTCCACCACCTAGTGCCTGGCTTGGGGTGTGATGGTTCTTTCTCAGTGTCAGGTCCTCAAGCCGGGCCTGGCTCTTTCCTTGTCCCATTCCTGTCTCCTTCCAAGCCCTCACCGTGGCCGTCTGAAAAACTCGTGTCCAGTGTCCTAAATTGTCTCCTCCTCCCTCTCCCCGTGCCTCTGCAACCCAAGGGAGGAAGTGGGAGGCTGTCTCCCCTCTCCAACCCCCACTTCACATAATGGAACAGCTTTTGGCCTTTTCCTTCTTGAAGGTAGAAGAGATGAGTTCGGAACGACTGGGGAGGTGGAGCAGTCGCTTGGAGAGGCTTCGGACAGGGCTCTTCGGGGGCACTGGGCTGGGCTTGTTCAGACACACCATGGACGCTGTCCGGAAGATGCTGTGGATACTCTTTTCGGAGGTGAAAGCTGAGCCTTCCAGGTAGATTTCTGCACCCAGCTGCTTGGCTATTGCACAGCCCTGCAGGGGAAGCAAGGTCATCAATACCACGATCCAAAATGGCTCTGAAACACTACCTTCTGAGGTTAGTGGTCCTCCCCAGGGCAGCTCCAGTGGACCCAACTGCCAGTCTCCCACCACCACACTCTGCTGATTATTTTCTGAAGGTGATGCCTGACTGCACCTTGGGATCATCTGAACACTTTTAAAACCATACTGATGCCAGACCAAGTAAATCCAAATTCCTGGAGGTATATCTAGGCATTAGTATTTTAAGAGCTCCCCAGATGATTGTAATGTGAAACAATGGTTTAAAAGAAATGATCCTTACTCTCCCATGTGCATCAGAAATTATCCAGGGATTTAATTTAAAATGCAGTTCCCAAACATTTCTCCTAGAGTGACTCTGTAGGGAAGGAGTCAAGAATTCTAACAAGCACTCTAGTGATTCTAATGCAGGTGATCCACGATGAACAAACAACCACCTGAGAAACACTGGCACGCACAGGAATGGCTCACCTGCCAGACTACAGCATAAATCTGGTACCCACCACGTCTATCCAGGTAACTAGTTTGCTGACTATAGATGGCCCCACAGAATACCAATTCTCTCTTGCCATAGTGGGAGTTTGAGCAAGGGCCACCTTTCAAGCCCTCTCCTGTAGCCTTCCCCAACCCACCCCCGATACACATACAGGTGCCCGCGCCCACACACACACCTGCTCATAAGAGATGGGTGCCTGCTTCTGGTGGGACAGCTCCATCAGAGTGCTCAGGTCTGTTCGCAGGTCTGTCTTACAGCCAATAAGCAAGACACGGGTGCTGGGACAATAATCGAGGATTTCCGTCCTCCACTGAAGAGCCATGCAAAATGGGAAGGAGGAAGGAAGGGGAGTCAGTGGCTGACGGACACCCGGAGAAGCCCAGTTGGCAGCATCAAACACACCATCCAGCTTATCACCAGCCCAGCTCTCCCTCTGAGTCACAGCATCGCCACTGCACTAATTACATCATCTTCCTGCCCATGAGGCCTTTTGGGGCCACAGGAGTGCTGACCCAAGAGTCTGTCCTCCCATTCAACAGCCCAATCACCAGAGAGAGCACAGGGCAAATCTCCTTCTCTCTGCCAAGCACACAGGGTATGGGTTTGCTGCCTCAACCCAGTCACAGGGCTTCACAAGTCCAGAAATCCAGGAAGAGGGCAACCAGTCTCTCTAATGGAAGGAGATAATCCCAGAGTCTTCTGAGAAACTGGGCGAGTTCCACAAGGTATCCTGGGACCCCTCAGTATGGACAAACCTTGCCACCCAGACTAAGGCATTTCCTACCAGCAGCTCAGCTCAGGCCCGCCTGGCTTGCCCAGTCCCAGTAGGCCTGGGATCAAGGTCTATAAAAGCAATCGCCAAAAGGCCCTATCCCCGACCCTCAAACCATACCAGCAGGAAATTCTCTACTCTCCATCCTTCACTTTCTGATTTACCAGCACCACCTTCCTTGCTGGGCATCTGGCAGAGCAGTACGGGATGGGGGGAAAGGCAGGGATGCAGAGGGGACTGGAGATCTGGATTCTAGTCCCAAAGCTGTAGCTAAGGGTGTGGCCTCAGGCAAATCTCTTCCTTCCCTGGCCTCAGTCTCTTCCTTTTACACAAGATGAGATTAGATGACAGGGTCCCCAAGATTCCTTTTTGTTCTCAGGTTGAGCTAGAGACTACAGAGTTTAGCCAGCCTTACCTTCTTGAGTGCACTGTCCACTGTCTCTGGACGGCTGATGTCAAAGCAGAGTAATACTGCATCCGAGTCACTATAGCAGAGTGGACGGACGTTGTCATAGTAGGGAGACCCTGGTGGGGGGAAGAGCAGATGCTGAGCCATGGCATTTGCCCTCCCCTGCAGGCCCAAACCTAGAGAGTCCTGGGACTACCATGCTTGGTCCTTGAGGTTGGTCCCTTGGCCCCACCCATCTCCCAGGAGAATGTGCTGCCACCTGGAAGCTTGGGACCAGAAGGCAGTGCACGAAGATCATCTACTTTTGTCCTGAAAAAGGGAAAGGGGGAAAAATAAAAGGGTGGTGGAGCATAATTTGTCTGTCTGGGTCTCCTACAGTGGGCTTAATTTAAGATCCACCAGTTTTCCGAGTCCCAGAGGAAGATGCTCCCAGCCCCTGCAGAAAGACCAGCGCTTGTTTAAGGTCTCTTTTCTAGAGTCTGCCTGCTGCCCAACCTCTGCTCCCTTCTTTTGCTCCAGGGTCTTCCCAGTGAAGAAACAAACCTGCCTGTTACATAACTGGCTGCCCTGCTTCTCTGCCGTGGGGTCAGAACTAGGAGGTTCTGGAGGCTGGCAGCGGAGGGAGAGCATCAATGATTCAGGGTCCCACTCCTCCTCCCACCCAAATCAGCTTATCCTGAGAAGAGCAAAAGGAAAGCTGTAGCCCCTGTCTTGAGATCTCAGGGAGGCTGACTCAAAGACAGCAGCACCTATAGCTGGGATTTAGAGGCTCGAATAAGGGCCCCTCACTAGGAAGGGAGTAGGCAGTGCAGACCCTGGTGGTCCAATGTGGGAGAAAGCTAAGGATTGAGCCTGGCCCCCTCCACCCTGGAGAAGGAATGGTAGCAGATTTGGAACCCAGACAATCCGTGCTCAGAATAGCAAGCAGCCCCTCTCCCTGCACCGCAATCGCCATGGAGACTGGGGGGGAATCCAAGCTGAGGCGGGGGGTGGGGGGTTGGTTGTAAAAACAAAAGGGAGTAAAGGGGAGTTGGGTTAGCTGCCTGCTCCTTCAGCATTCGGTCCCCATCCCTCTCTGAGGTGGGGTCTTATCTCAGCAGTGCTGAGCAAAGGGAGCACTGCAGTACTGGGGACGGGGGAGGGGAGGAGGCTTCTGTTCTGGCTCCAAGCGATCCCCCTCCCCTAAGACCAGCAAGTGAATAATGGGAACAGCTTCAACCCTGGCCTCAGTGCTGGGAAGCCCCATCCCACACACCCCTGCCAGTCCTCCTTCCTTGTGGGCACTTAATTTGAAAGAGGGAGTTTGAGGCTGACTGATAGCCTGCATCCTTTCAGAATTTGGGAGCTGGGGATGCGACACAGGGAACAGAGACCACCTTGCTGATTTTCCATTATCTGGACTGGGATTCAACGGCTGCATTCTGACTGGGAGGAGAGGGGAGGCAGCAGCAGTGGTGGGAGGGGGCTCTCTGGGGCGGTGGTAGTGAAAAGAGATGAGCTGCAGTAAGATTCTAGGAAGACTGAGAGGTGAGCTGAGTACAGCAAATGAAAAACCATACATCATGCAGCTAAGCTGCATTCCAGTCCAATCCAGCCAGCATAGCACAGTCCAGGATAACCAGAATCCTGCCTCCCCACCCCTGGAACTGCAACGGAGGAAAGCATACCAACCAGGTTGAGGAATTTTTGTTTCGTTTTGTTTGGGGGGGTGGGGAGCAAGGGGAGGCTTGTTTTCCGTCTACCCATCCCCTACCTCCAGTCTTTCCAGACCTCAAGATTGGATCATGGGAGCAACAGCTCTCTGGAGGAGTAGGATGGCATATTTATATGTAACAGGAAACCTCTAGTGATTTATAGTTCCTCTCAAAACTCAGCCTGAATATGCATTTTTGGAGAGGAGTAGATTTTATTTTCTTTCTCCTATTCCTGGTTTTTAGTCCTTAATTATGACTCTGAGCTCAGTCTATTTAAAAAGGGCTAGGGTAAAGAGATAATGGGAAGGGGTCAGAATCAAAGCAGAGGATAGCCTAGCACTAAAGGTTTAGGGATGAGAGGCTGGAAACATATTGCTTTCTACATTCCAGAAAGACAAGAGCATCTTCTACCTTAGCCCAGTCCTGAGGAAGAGGGGAATGGTCAGAGCCAACACCGCTGCTTCCCTGACTATCCACAATGTGACTGTGCCCCATATTAAGCCCCCACCCTCCAAAACATCGATGATGCATTGCTTCATCCCTGAGCCGCAGAGGTATGACAGTGGGGCTGAGCTGCGGCAGGCAAGCAGACAGGCAGCAGTGGCCCGAGATGGAATGCAGGAGAGAAAACTGAGTCAGGAGCAATATTTCCCCAAAGCAGGCTTGTCTCCCTGCCTCAACCATCACTGCCTCCAGCAACACTCCCTCCTGCCTTTTATCTGGCAGTAAAGGCTGCGTGAGTGTGCTGAGTGGCAGGGAGTGGAAACAGAGAAACCCTGACTGCCTCCCCAGTAGTATTCTGGGGTCCATTCACCTCACCATCCCAGCCTTCTGAAGGACAGAGCTATATTCGGAGAAGTGAGTGGCTTCTGGAGTTCATCCACTCTGCACCCTTGGATCAGCCAACTGAGTTGGCCAAACTCTACCCCCATCCCCAACTAAAGAATCTTCGGGTCCCCTTCTTTCAGTTTCCTGGCAAGCAGTATACTCCTTCTCCTCATCAAAGAGGGAAACAATTTCTAAAAGACAGCAGCTACAGCAGAGCAGTGGGGGTGAGAAGAGGACATTTGGAGCCAACAGCCTTACCTGAGGTGTCCCAGAGACTGAGCTCCACTCTCTGTTCCTCTGTCTCCAAGCAGGCTGTGTAATTCTCGAACACAGTAGGCACATACGTCTGTGAAAAGACAGGTACTACTCACACCTTGGATGCGCCAACACTTGTAACCCTCCGATTAGTGCTGTCTACACAAGAAGCCACCCATCCTAGTACACTAAAGTGGCAGGAGATAAGGAGAGGAGGGACACATATGACAGGAGGAGGAGAGTGTAGAGGCACACTTTGCTCCATTGAAGTAAGAAATGTGAATGACTTCCTGCCAGGGACAAGCCCCCCCATATCCTAGATGGTTGGGGACACACACACAGATTCCTCTTGTCCCCAGATTTGTCTGTCTCCCAGTTTCAGTGCCACAGACAACTCTAGCTCTTTATCTTCTCCCCACAAGCCCCTTGGACCAGCAGGGCAGCAGAAAGGAGCAACAGAAGCCTGCCTGGGGACAAGCGCATAGATCCCTTGAGGATGGGTGAAGGCACGGGAAGGTATTATGTCAAGAAGAAACCCCAGACTCTCAAATGCCTCCCTCTCCCAAGAGCTGACTCCAGGATGAAGGGAGGTAGGAGGGGATTTGATCGGAGGCCCACGGGTGAAGAGGTAAGGAGGAGCCAGCGGGGCTGCAGAAGTGGAACAGGTCTCAGGGGAAGCTAAGGCAGGGCGGTCCTCCAGCCAGAAAGCGATCCACCAGCCAGAAAGCGGCTGAGGGTGGGGTGGGGTGAGGTGAGACAGAGCCGGTGGGCAGGTGGGAAGCTACCCCGGCAGGCAGGCAGGCAGGCAGGCAGGCAGGCAGGCAGGCAGGCAGACAGGGAGCAGAGCTGCCCAACGGCGGGCGGGGAACTCACCTCGGGATAGCAGTCCTTCGCCAACACCTGTAACATTGCTGTCTTCCCGCACTGCACATCCCCCACCAGAACGAGCTTACATCTGGCCACGACTGGCTGGGGGGCCCGTCTCTCCTTCATGGCTGCAGCCTCCGCAGGTCCTGCACTAGGATTCAGAGAGGAGAGGGCTGCGCCAGGAGCGCCTTGGCACGCACGGAAGCCGGACTCCCTGCCTCTCTCCGACTGAGAGAGACGCCGGCACAGCCGCTTTATATATCCCAGGTTGAGCCAATGACAAGAGGAGGCAGACCCTGTCACAGCCAATCCCTGAGGTGGGATCCCCTCCAGCAGCCAATGGCAGGAGGATCTGAGTCAGAGCCTTCTCCCTCCCTTCCCTTTCTCTTAAAGCTGCATGGTTGCTTCCTCTGAAAGGGGATTCCCACGTTGTTGTGTATTTGTACTAGTGAGGGGGGAGGAGATGTGAAGCAAAATTTAATGGTCTTGAGTGTCCACCAACGAGTGTCAAAAACAATAAACTAGTCATGAGTGCAGGAAGTGAGGACAAGCTGGAGTTGTCCCAGAAGAGCAAGACCTGCCTAAACTATAGACAGATGGCACCCCTAAGAAGGAGGTGGTCCCAGAAATCTCTGACCCCTTTGTTCCCTGTAATCCCCATCCAAACCCGTTCCCACTTCTGGCTTCCCTTCACAGAAGCTCCTGCTGGACCCCTTTCAACGCCCAAGTCTCTTCCTCAGAAATCACCTTCACCAATAAATAAATAAATAAATAAATAAATAAATAAATAAATAAATAAGCCTCTTTGCATCATCTGGAAAAAACCCACAGAACTCCTGACCCAGAGGTGGGCAGAGAGAAAGGAATGAGGGAGTCTGGCAAGTGGGGATGGGAGAGAGGAGTACAAAGCAAACAAAGTTGCTGTCTGTTTGGCCAGACAACCTCTCACCCCAGGCCTGGCAGGAGCTGCTTTAGGGGTGTTTATTCTGCTGTTTGGGTTTAGCTTCCTGGATGAATCAGGCGCAGGTCCAGTTTCAGGCTGACATCTACGGATGCTGACGTACTGCTTGTGTCACCTGGTTAAAGTCCAGTCTGGAAGACTGGGCCTGGGACTTTGGGATTAGGAAGCTGGAAGGCAAGATGAGGTTGAGATGAGCTACGTAACTGCCTGCCAGCCCTTGGCCCTCAGAGCCCTTCATCTTACCGCCTCTCCACTAGACACACCCACGAGATGTATGCAGGCAGCTTGAAAAACCCACTGATTATTCAGGAACCAGGACAGCCCAGATAAGGCCTCCTGGGGATCAGGGATTGAAGTCAGACTGACCTTGGGCAAAAGTGAGACACTCCAGGGTCCATGCTTAGGTCCCTTCACCTTGTCAAGTCCAGCACCTCTGGAGCAAGGCCTGGGTCCTGTTCCACCTGAGCTTTACTCTACTTTGCCATCATTGTTGCCCCACCCAGGGGTATTTTCCCCATTTATAAAGGATATTTAAGGGGGAGGGTAGAACTCAGTGGTAGAGCACGTGCTGAGCATGTACAAGGTCCTGGGTTCAATCCCCAATACCTCCATTACAAATAAATAAATAAATCTAATTACATCCTCCACCAAAAAATAAAACAAAACGAACAAAAAGGATATTTAAAGATCTTCCCCGGACTCAAAGGGACAGATCTCTAAAGGTAAGATTTCCAATGCCCTCTATAGACAGTAGAATGGAGGATATTTTGAGCCTGGCCAATGTGCCTCCTATCAAAGCCTATGGCATCCAAGTCCAAGTTGCTTGGCTGAGGGCTCTGAGGCTAAGTTCGGCACTGTCCTCTAAGGCCATCTCCTAAGGTTCCCCTTCCAGGGATCAGGAATCACCTCAGGGAGCCTCCAGGGTAGAAAGACAGTTATCCAGGTGCTACCTCTGGCTGGTTACCCTCCTCTCTCAGGCAGGCTCTCTGGAAGTTTCTTTCCCCTATCTTTTCCCAGGCCTCATCCTCAGCCCTCAGATAGTGTTCTGTCTATAGAATTTGTCCTCTCCTTGCCCTTTTTCAGCAGCCTGACAGCCCCTCTGAGCTGCCCATAAGTATGGTTTGGGAGAGTTACAGGAACAGCTGTAAGATCTTTCCCTCCTGTCTCCCACCTTCAGTCTCATCTGAATTCAGTTCTGGAGGCATCAGTGGGGTTCCCATACATTCTCTTATCCCTTAACTGGGTTCCCTCCAGTGGCAGCCCTAAAGGCTTTAGCCCTCTCTCCCCTATGTTCTTTATCAGCCTCCCCTTACACACACACCCCCATCCCAAGCCACTCCAAATAAATGTTTAAATAAGTAAAATGTGTTCTTGTTATGCAAACAGCTTCCTCTGGCTTCTTACAAGATTGCCATTTCTAGAGCTCCACTGAGATAGAAATTCTGGAAACTGTATTAACACTGGTTCTTCCCTGAGTGGCTCTTTTTCAGGAGAGAGCAGCAGAAAGCCCAAGCTGTGAGGCAGAGCAACCCCCATCAAGGCTGATTCGCAAGCTGTTTCTCTGACATATTTTGTGGGTTACATGTTTATGAGTTGTGGTGGGAAAAGTGGTGTGTGTGTGTGTGTGTGTGTGTAAAGGCAGCATAGCAACATGAAAGGAGGATGCAGCCAAAATTCAGTAGGCCTGGGTGCTAGGCCAGCTCTGCCCTTAACAAGCTGTGTGTGTTTAGGTAAACTTCTCTCTCTGGGCCCCTGTTTCCTTGAACGTAATGTGAGGGGTTTGGACTAAAGAAGGGGGTTTAGCTTTTCTTCTTCATTAGCAGTTAGACTTCCTCCCCCGTTTGTTTAAACCTCTTCCCAGTGTCTTTATTTAAAACTCCATAGCCAGAGTACAAAATTTACAAGATTGTTCTTTTATCAAGACCAGAAAAGTTTAAAACAAGGTTATACTCGAAAACATTCTCCTAAGGTGGGAGAAGCTAGTCATAAACGACCACATATTATATGGTTTTATTTGTATGAAATTTCCAGAGCAAATCCAAAGAAATAGAAAGTAGCTCAGTGGTTGCCTAGGGCTGTAAGGCCTAGGGGGATAGAGACTGACTGCTAATGTTTATGGAGTTTCTTTTTGGGGTGGTGAAACTCTTCTAAATTTTATTGTGGTGATGGTTGTACAATTCTGTGAATATACTAAAAACCACTGAATTGTGCAGTATAAGCTGGTGAATTATCTGGTATGTGAATTATATCTTGATAAAGCTGTTACTTCAAAAAATAAGTTTATTATTCCCATTCTCCTTTATACAATCTCCTTTAACTTGTTTTTTTGAAACGCTTTTGTGTGGAAATGTTCAAACATTTTAAAAAGTAGAAAGAATAATACAATAAACCCATGTGTAACCATCAACCCAGTTTCAACAATTCTCAACACAATCTTGCCTCATCTATACCCCCACCCACTTCTCCCCACTAAACCTCCTTACTGGATGATTTTAAAACAAATTGTAAACATCATATCATTTAATCCATAGAGATTGCAGTACTCATATGTAAAATAAAAGGATTCTCTTTAAAAAAATGATACAAATGAACTTATTTCCAAAACAGAAACAGACTCACAGAAATAGAAAACAAACTTATGGTTACCAGGGGGGAAGAGGGTGGGAAGGGATAAACTACTGGGAGTTCGAGATTTGCAGGTACTAACTACTATATATAAAATAGATACATAGCAAGTTTCTACTCTATAGCACAGGGAACTATATTCAATATCTTGTAGTAACCTATAATGAAAAAGAATATGAAAACGAATATATGTATGTATATGTATGGCTGAACTGTTATGCTGTACACCAGAAATTGACACAACATTGTAACCTGACTATATTTCAATAAAAAGAAAAGAAAGGAAACCAGGTTCTGCAGTGTCTTCCATATTCTGGATTTTGCTGATTGCATCGCCATGGTGTTGTTAACATGCAGTAAAGCCCTTTACAAATTAAATCTTATGCAGAATTCCAAAACACAAAAAAAAGATGAAAAATAAAACTGCTCTGGTTGAATCAGAATAAAGGACTTGAGGTGGGGGCTCACTCAGCATCCTCTCCCCTCCTGGGGTACCTCTAAGGAACAAACTCCAGGGAACACAGTCTGAAATCCACTAGCCTGGATAGTGTGTGTGTGTGTGTGTGTGTGTGTGTGTACCACATGTTCAAAGCTCAGCGCTGCCCTATCTTTTTCTGGCTCTGATTACTTTGATAAGGTCTTTATCTGGGACAGTGACATAATACACAAAGGTGTTCAGCATGATAGCAAATTCAAATTCACTCTGACTCTTACCGAGGGTGCACAAACCCAGTACTTTCTCTGTCCTAGGGATCCTTACAAAGAGCTGCCGGGCACCCTGCCACCTGCGTCCCCCAGGACTGTGGCAGGGCAGGGCCCAGTCTCCCCATCCCCGAATGTGACTCAGGTGCTCCACTTCTCAATTCTAAACCCCAGCTTCTCATGATCTCAGGGATCTCTCATCGCTGGCCTTGGGAATACCTGACCTTTTGACTGGGCTTTTTAGCTGGAGAAGACACTAGAATGCTAACCAGGTTTTTAAGACTCAGTCCCTGTCTTCAGGGGGTTTCTAGCTATGAGAGGAGGTAAAGCCAGAGCCCCTTGGGTAATTAAATCAAGTGCAGTAGGAGTGCTAAGGAGAGAGGGGTCAGATCTGGTTAGGTGACCTTGGAAGACTTATGGAAGAGGGTGGTTTCACCTGGACCTCAATTCTGATACAAGACTGGGGAGGGCAGAGGACGGCTGAAGGAAAACGCTAAGTACATCCAAGGACTGGAGAATAAATCCAACCAGCTGGACCAGATGAGTCGGCAGGGTGGGGCAGTTTGCCTGAGAACATAATTAGGAAAGGAAATCTGAGACTAAAATATCATAAAATACACCTAAAATCCAAAATATAGGAGTTCGTAGTTTAAAACAATACGTACAAGTATTCCTGTATGTTGTTCTTGAGTGTCAGTCCCCTTCAGCCAAAGACCACCAGCAGACAGTTGTAGCTGAATGAAACTGGGATTGTGGACTCATTTCAGCAAGGAGAACAGTCCACGTCGTGGCAGAACTGTGGGGCATCCAGGAAAAGGACTTAGGGTTTGGACTTAGATTCTCTGATTTGGGGAGAGGTCACAGAAGCTCTGGGTTAGAGGCAGTCAGGAAGCTGGAGGATTCAACAGTCAGGTGCCTCAATCACTCTTACCTAGAAGGTGGGAAGAATGAAACAGGGCAGACGCTGCAATGGGTAGAGAAGCAGCAGCCACTCACGTTAGCTAGGCTAGGGGGATGTTTCTTCATTTTGTGGTTTGGGTAATATTTTCATCTTCATCTCTGGATGTGACTGCAGAGAGGATGTGACTCTCCCAGAGTGAGTCTCCTTGATGTTGGTATTCTGTGAAATTGTTTATGTCCCACAGCAGAAAACCAAAGCCCAGCTCTGAAGGTCAGGCCCACTCCTGGGGCTTTTGTCCTTCCAGTGCTCTTCGGCTCCTCTTCCTGGGAGCGGGCTGTGGTTATGTGAGAGATCAGAAGGAGAAACAAAAGGAAAGAGGAAAATGTTCCAGGAAAACTTTTTGGAGGAAGTAGCACTGAGCTATGCAGTAAAACAAGAATAGGGTGCTGAGAGGTGGGCCAGGGTGTAAGGGATGTTCTTGGGGAATGGGGTGGTGTGGAAGCAAGAGATGGAGGTGTAGGAAGAGGACCAGTGAATGTGTGTGTATTCGTGTGTGTAAAGGCGTGTAGAAGAGGAGGAAGACCAAAAAAAAAAAGAAAAAAAGAAAAAGAAAGAAAGAAAAGACAAAGGCTACCTGAGCTAGACTGAAAATTAGGAGGAAAAAGATGTCTGAGGATGGGGCAGGAGGGGAAACAGGGATGCAGTAAAGGCAGTGGCCCTGAAGAAGCCTGCATTCTGTCTGGATCAGGCAGAGTTGTGGGGTGGACGTGGGGACTAGAGGAGCAGAATGTACCCAGTGGGAGTTCAGCAGCAGCCATACATGGAACAGGCCACACAGAGCCCAGGACACTGGTGAGACCACAACATGGAGGCTTCCTGCCTTCTCTTGCCACCACCAGGGCTTGGTTAAGATCAAGGTGGCCACTGCTGGGTGACTGGTAGGGAGCTCTCATGCTCGGGGGAATTCTCAGGGAAGAGAGGACCTTAAGGAACGTGGGAATGAGCTGAGAAATGATGTGAACCCTGAGCCAGACCTACCCCTTCTCCAGTTTCCCAGATCCAGCCACTTCCTCATCCTCCCGCATGACAACTCCGGCACCTTCCTCTACCCTCTCTGGTCCTCCTGCTCACCTTCCTTATAGCCTCCCTGGGGATCTCTGTGCTTTCACCCTCCTGGACCCCTCCAGGAAGTCCTCCTTGATCTGGCAAAGATGGACAGAAGTATAAGTCTCCCCTGCCTGCCCTAAATTTCTTGCCTGCAAAAGTGAAGCAAATCTGTTTTGGTGGGAAAATGACTGAGGAGACTTGATTTCTCTATTTCTAAATGGCTAGATTAAAATTAAAACCAAGAAACGACCCAGATCATGTCCATCCTCGGCTTGAGTCTTCCTATGGGGTCAGGTCCACTTTGAGTAAAATCCAATTTCTTTCCAAGCCATACCTGACCTGCCTTGCCCCCTGTGGCCCTGGTCTCCTGCCTTCTTCCCCTCTCCCGCTGTGCTCCAGCCATGCTGAACGTTTCAGTCCTCCCGTCATGGCTTTCAGACTTTTCTGCCCACAAGTCTTAGTCAGAAATATATGTTACACCACAACCCAAAACATACACACTCACACTTTATATATATATAAATATATATATATAACATACACATTCATACTGAAATTACAGTTTCCTAAATCATTACCTTTACTAAGTACAATGTACTCTGGTTCTACTCCAGGTCTTCTCGCTGCTTTCCCTCTGCCAGGAATGCCCTTCTTGCTTGTCCTGACTGGCACCTTTCATCCCTTAGATCTCAGGGTTTGGTGTCTTCTGTCTGGAGAGGTCACCTTGACGGAAACAGCAACTTGATTGTTCTTTTTAACATTCTCTGGTATTTGTCACTATAATATTTTTCTGCCTAATGTTTTTGTTTACTATCTTTTTGTTGATTGTCGTTCTCCCCCATGTTGATAAGGTAGACTTTGTGGGGACTTTCTGGTACTGACAACTGCCATATCCCCAGTGCCTAGAACGGTGCCCAGAACACAGCACGAGCTCAGTGAATGCTGAAAGACAGAAGGAATGACCCTGATCCAAACTCTCTCTCTCTTTGGTCCCCAGCATTCTCCTCTACAAAACGTGGGGCTGGACTTGTTCTTGGAGCACCCTTCTGGCTTACCTACAGCCCAGTTTTCCAGGACACGCCAGAGGATGTGCTCCAGATAACCAACTCTGGCAGTGGGTGGGACAGAGAGGGTCAGGCAGTCACCTGTTCACCTGCAATCCTGTCTACCCACTGAGGACAGTTACTGAGACAGGACCTAGATTCCTGGTTGCTGAAGGCCAAAGGTATAAACCCAGGCACAGAGCAAAAATGGAAAGCCAGCCAGGCACAATGAGAACAACCACGATGCTGTGCTTCCTACATGCTGTGCTCTACCTGCGTTGTCTCACTCAGTCCTCAGTCCTCTGAAGAGGTGGTGCAGAACTTCACTCATTCCTGCCCAGGAGTCAGCCCCACTAGGTTCAAAACCTGACTCGACACATTCAGAGGCAGCACAGGTGGAGAGCCCCAGCTCAAGCCACGTGGCCCAGGTTTGAATCCTGGCTCGAGCAGTTACTAGTGATGTGACCCTGGGTAAATTACTCAGTCTTTCTCTGAGCTTTCTGGTGTCTCAAATGGCGACGCTGGTAATTGCATTACCTCATCTTCTTTCCAGCACTTCCTGGGGACTGGGAATCTTAAGCAAACTGGGAGTCTCCACTGGGCTTGCCGGCTCATCTGACCCCCTGGGGCTCCTGGCATCTGGCCACAGCAGGCAGATTGAAAGCCTTGGCTCTGCTCTCAACAGGCTGAGGTCTGCGTCCAGGGCCCAGCACTCTCTACCTTGTGACCTTAGACAAACTCTCTGAACTTCAGTTTTCTTTGCAAAGACTTTGGATTTCCTGAGCCAGCATTTCATCCACAGCTGGGACATTTTTCTGATCACCAGCCATGGTCTCTCTAACCCCAACACTTCCTCTCCCCTGATGGGGAGAAAAGAGAATTTGATTCAGAGAGCCCCGACGTCTGTTATTATTAAAAGCCTTGCCTCCCCTCTTCCAGTTTTCTCCAGATTGAATTATCCAAGTCCCTTTCTCTCGCCTTCACAAATCTAATTCTCAGCCTTCCCACATCTCTCCTTTGCCACCTCCCTCTGTCACCTCTGTCTTCAGATGCTGGTGATGCCCAGTCCAGCTCCAGAATTCTGACTGGGGTGTGGATGGAGTTGAAGGAAATAGGGCTGAGAAATAGCCCTGCATCCTGGAGGACCCTCCGGCCCAGTGAATAACAGCTCCATTATATAGGCCTTTGCCACCTGCGAGGCACTGCGATTAGGGCTTTCCTCACGTTATTTCACTTCAACTTCCCTACAACCCTATTAGGTAAATGCTATTTTACTGATGATGAAGCCTAAATGTAAGTGGTGGGGTGCAGTTTCCTAAGTTCATCTGACTCCCCAGCTCCTTTTTTGAATCACGGTGCTATCACCTGTGGCAACAGGTGGGACAAGCCAAGCACTGCAGAAACAGAACTGCCTCTTCTGAAGGGAGGGGAAAACGCCACCATTGGGGAAAGTTCCCAGAAGGAAAACAAGACAAAAGTATTAAAAGGATGAAAGACCCAGAGACACATACAGTTCAGAATTGTGTTCAGTCTACATTTGTCGGTGCTGAGGGGATGGGAAAGGCAGAGTGACGAGAGAAGGGTGGGCTAAACTGGGAATTTTCAACAAAAGGTAAGGATGGGTGGGGGGCAAAGTTGACAGACAGTCATGGAAAGAAATGCCCCCACCCGCGTGCCTGTGAAGAACCAAAAGATCAGGAAGGTGCTAGTGTGTGAACTGTTTATTTTTCCCAAGTCTAAAAATACAGTGAAAAGGAAAAACACACACACATACAAACAAACCTAACCAGAAATGGGAAAAAGCGATCACGGCAACGGCTGAGAAATTGGAGTCAGGAATTTCAGGAACTAGGATAACTCGGTGACCGACCAGAGGGAGCTTGGAAATTCCACCTCATGACGAGGCTCTTGGCAGCTGCCAGCTTCCGATCAGAGTCTGGAGCACTTTCCAGCAGCCTGGGGTGGAGCCAGAGGGAAAGAGGGCGGAGGAGGTGAATGCCTCCTACTGAGAGAGTCAACCGGTCACCTTGAGGGACTGTGTGTGAGAAATGAATAAGAGGCAGGGCCTCCAGTTAGCACCCCCCTCGTAGTAATAATAACTGTGACAACAATAACCCCTTACCAAGTGCCCTCCAGATACCAACAATCTTGTAAAGTAAGAATTATGATCTCCATTTTACAGATGAGTACTCAGAGGCACAGAGAGGTTAAGTAATTTGCCTAAAGTCTCACAGCAGGCAAATGGCAGATCTAGGGACCTTTTGGAGATCACCTTTGTGGGTCTGATGAAAAGTTATGTACCTGATACCCAGGGGTAAAGCTTATAATGAAGTTATATACAAAATTTTACGTTCAATTTCAGAGTGTTTGAGGAGCCCCTAATCCCATTCTTGGTAAAGCATTTGGATAGTAAGGCTAGTGTTGAATTATCTCCCACCCCACCTCATCTCCAACCCGATAGCCCAGTAAACAAAGCAGAGTATATGGGGGAGGGGGTGGCTTACAGCAATTGCCTGTCCCCCATGACCCATCCCCTGCTATTCTGGGACTTGGGGTTTGCCCTGACTGGTTTGAGGTCTCCCCAGCCTGCTCTGGTGTGAGGTGGGGATAGGGCTGGCGGTGGGAGGGGGTGGGCTGGGAAAGCTATAATGGGTTCTGTGGAGAAGCCGGAGTGGTGTTTTATATGAGGACAATGCTTTTCCCTCACCCCCTCAGGGTATCCTTTTCGGGTAGAGATTCGGAACTGCCCGGACTAGAAAAGATGAAGGCCTCCTCCCTTAATTAAATGCCCAGGGGTTGCTATGGAAACCAGAGCTTCCAAATCCTGGCCAGACAATGGGGAGAGGAGCTGCCTCCAGCCTAGACCAGTGTAGCTTCAGGGAACAGGAATGGGGGCCAGAGGGTGAGAAAAGAGGGTGCCAACTAAGGAGTCCAGCTTCCCCTCTCCCTGGAACTGTGGGAAGGGGCCTCTCAGAACCAAGGGGTCTGCCTGAGACAGGGGGGCAACGCTCCTGGAAAGGGGTAGGGAGTGGGGGCGGGTAGCTGGAGCCAGGCACTGCCCAGAACTGAACACCTCCTTTGTTCCCAGAGGAGAAAGCCAGCCAAGTTGGTAAACAAAGGGAAGAGGCCAGAGGGCAGCAGCTGAGTGATAAGGCCGGGGCGCAAAGGGCTGAGTAATGGACCCTGAGAGACTAGGGAATCTCCTGAGTCCCACTGACAGGTAGAATATTGTCCTACAGCCACCCAGGACCCACGCAGACACACCCCTCTACAGAAACAGTTCGTACTGAAGCAGCCGTCTTTGGGGACACTCAGGCCCTCAATACCTTTGTCCCCCTAATTCCATTCTGGAGCGCCCCCCGCCCCCAGCTTTGGAATATCTCTTTAGGGAAGACAGTGGACAGTCCTCTCTGTAGTCAGCTCGGCCGGCGTGCAGGAGAGCTGCATCTCGGGGTCAGGGACTTCCGTGGGTCATGGATCTTGCAACCTCACATGGAGGGAAAAGACCCATATTTTGAAAACATTACCATACCTACCATTCAACAGTACTCATGTGCCAGGTGACTCTGTGAGGAGAAATGATCGTCTTGGTCTCCTAGAGAGAGGAAGCAGAGGGGAAGTTAGGTAGAGCCAGCGGGCCTTCCAGTCAATAAGTGGCAAAGCTAGGATTTGAACCCAGGTTCATCTGGCTATGTTACAGAAACGACAGGCCAGCCAAAAAACAAACACCACTCGGAGGGTTGGAGTACTCAGATTTATTACGCCGGCTGGCTCAGAGGGGCTTCTGCTCCAAAGCTCTGAGCACCTCCAACACATGTGCATGAGGTTTTATAGGGTTAATTACAAGTATGGGGCTATTAGCCAATAAGGTTCAAACAACAAAAAACAAAAAATCAGTACACTAAAGCTTATCAATTCAGAACAAATCACGTATCACGTTACTAACACTTGTTAAGCTTAGATTTACAAGTTAGCTTGTTAGCCCAGTAAACTGACACTAAACTTCAGATTTACGAGTTAGCCCGGCAAAACTTGTATCAGTAAACTGACACTTATCACACTTAGATTTGTGACTTAGCTCGTTAGCCCATCTGGGCTTTTCCTTCACAGCTCTAAAGCCCATGTGCCTTCCCACTTTCCCCGCCTTTGCTTCAAAAACCTCTTGGAAACTTTTCTGAACAAGCCCACTCTGTTCTCGTCCCTTCACTCTCCCACTCGGTGTTACCTAAATACTTCTTTAGGAGCAGTTCCCAATTTGTAAGCCGGTTATCTAAAGGGTTTATATATAACTTGGTTGTTTGGAACTAAAACACATTTTTTTTTCCCAGAGAAAATGTATTAAAAGTGTCCAGAAAGGCCACTTGACCCAGAATGCAGCTGACAATGGTACATCTGGTTCAGGACTAGCCTGGGGCCCCAGCCATCATTAATAATATTGTTTCCTGGAGAAACACATCCCCAGTTACACTGGAGAGAAAGAAACAGCTTTCTTTTCTCACTTCCTCCTCCTCCTCCTCCATCATCCTGCCGGACCTGTATCTAGTTACAGGAGTGGCTGAGGGTGAGGGGGTAATAATTCCTAAATCAGGCTACATTCTGAGTGCTGACCAAAGGGAGTGTTTCTTGAGAAAGGGGCTCAGGGTGGAGACGAGTTGAGAAACCAAGCCTTCCACAACTGAGAGAACTGTCTGGGCAGCACAGAGAAGGCTTGAGGGTGGCGGGGGCGAGCAGGATAGCTGTCTGCAACTGTTCAACAGACTGTCTTGATTGCATATAGCTCCAGAGAGCCAAACGAGGGCCAAGAAGTAAGAGGGAGTCAGATTTTTCTTCGAAGAGGACGAAATTTCTAACTATGAAATTTCTTCAAAAGTGGATTCGGCCTTGTGGTGAAGTAGTGAGTTCTCTGACACTAGGAGTAATTGAGGAGGAAGGAGATGACTGCCTACTGGGCATATGGTAGAGGGAAAGAAGCACTGGATCAGTAGACCTCTGAAAGCCCTCTAAATTCATTTATCAAAATGTAATGAAGTATCTGTAAGTGCTTAGCATAACGCCAGGAGCAAGGTTTAGAGTGGAGAATAGGATGGGGCCCTCGGCCTCAGGGAGCCCATGGTCTAATGGGAGAGTCAAACATTAAATGAATAAACACAACTGGATCTATAATTTCAAGTTATGAGTTATAAAGGAAAATAATAGGCTGCTACTATGAGAGAACAATGGAAGGGATCTAATTCAGAGATTGGATCCCAAAGGGCCTCTCTGAAGACCCCACAGTGAGGCTCAGATCTGAAGAATGAGTGGGTGTCAGCCTGCGGAAAGGTAAGGGGTGTGTGTCTGTGTGCCGGGGGTGGGTGTTTCAGGGCAGAGGCAACAGCAAAATAAGAAGACCTTGGGGCAGGAAAGAACATCGTGAGTGAGGGAGAGTGGCAAGAAATGACAATGACAAGGAAGGGGCTGGAGCTCAGGGGCCACATAGGAGGTGCCACTTTACCAGCCCCCTGACCTCCCCTTAGCTAGCTGCCCCTCTCCATCCTGGACCCTAAGTCTTAGTTTCTGGCAGCTGCCCATGGTTGCAAGGCCCCACCATTCCCCATGGCTCCTCCCACTGCCCTGGGACCTCCCACATAGCCTGCCTCCCTGTACTGTATCAGTGTCCTAGGAGGTGGAATGATAGAATTCTCACCTGTCTTATGCGGGAGGCCCAGGTACAACTCTTAGCCCTTTCAACGCCCTCCTTTCAGAGGTAGCATAGTTTAGTGGCTAAGAGCACAGACTCTGGAGCCAGCCTGCCTAGGTTCAGATGGCACCGCTGTCACTTGCTGTTTGATCTTGTCAAGTTACTTAACTGCTCTGTGCCTCATTTTCCCCATGTATAAAATGACACCGATGATCATGCCTATCTCCTAGGAGTGTTAAGAATTAGAATTTACTAAGTGTTTAGGACAGTGCCTAGCATGTAGTAAGGACTATATGAATGTTTGCAAAATAAAATAAATCACTGGCAATACCTCATTGCAACATCTGCTTCCCTGTCTCTTTCCAGACCCACCCCTAAGCCTACAGTGGGGAGCCAGGGCCAAGCCTACTGCTCTCTCTCTTCACCTGCTTTTCTAGCCAAGGCTGTTTCTGGCCACAACTCGGGTACTTAAAAAAGTTGGCAGAGCTGAACTCATGCCAGCCCAGACGTCATAACCCCGAGAATAGCAGATGTTCCTGATGGTAGGCTTCAGTCAATCCAAGGTGCCCTCGTGACTTCTTCTTTTGTCCCCCAGCTGTTTTCAGAGGCTGAGGGAATTCTGGACACACTGAATGTACCACTGAGCCTCGTTTCCTGGGCCCTGGGCCTGATCCCCAAGACTGGGGTTGAAGCTCCGTCCACATGCTCCCACATCTCCCTCTGCTCACTCCCAGTGTCAATTTACACATCTGCAGCATAGCCACCGGCTTTCCTGTCTCTGTCCTTGAGGGGAGCAGCTGTCTCCCTGTTTTCTGTTGCATCCCAGGGCCTACATATGGCCCTTACCCTCCAGCCCCATTTCTCATGACTCCTCAGCCTGGCATCTCTGAGCCAGCCACACAGGCCTGCTGTCAGCCTCTCAGGTTTGCTGTTCTCTCTCCTCGGGGCCTTTCCATATGCTCTCTCCCTGCCCCAAGTGGTCTTATTGACCAGCTCCTGCTCCTTCTTCAGCTCTCAGTTTACCTGTCACTTCCTCCAGGAAGCCTTCCATAAGAGCCCTGGTCTAGGTCCTGGTGGGTCTCCCCGCACCTGAATTTCCCGACTGTATTTTAAGTATTTCTTCACTTATCTGTGTTGATGAAAATAATCAATAAACAATCTTTATAGGAATAGAAAAGAGTTTTATTTGAGCCAAACTGAGGACTATAGCCTGGAAGACAGCTTCTCAGATAACTCTGGGGAACTGCTCTGGGGAAGTATGGTTTTCAGCACCGTTTTATGTCTTGTCAGAACAAAGAACATCAAACAAGTCAGGGATATGTTCCTTCAAGTTTTCCAAAAAAAGAAGAAGAAAAGATCAGCACATACACAGTAAGTCAGTACGGCCTTGGCACCTGGGAAGGGAGTCTTATCAAAGGAGAACCAGCATTGGCGTCCCACGAAAGGAGGCATTTCATCTTTATTTTTAACACAGACATTCTTTACTTCTGGTCAGAGTGCCCTTTTCTTTCATAATTAAAGCAGATGTGCATTGTAAAGGCCCCAAACAGGCTGTTCTAGTTAGCATAAAATTCAAGCTAACTCATGTATAAGCCAGAATGACCTCCCCATACTTCAATATGTGAAAATTCCTTTTGTCTTCTGTGTCTCCCACCAGCCCATCAAGCTCAGAAAGGGTGGGGACCATGTTTATCTAATTTGTATCATACCCTCAGTGCCCAGCACAGGGCCCATAATAGACCAGGAGTTTAAGACTTGGGGTCTACAGAGGAGCCCCCAGGAGTTCAGGAGGGTCCCAAAATCATACAAAAATGTTTGTAGATTTGTAGTGCATTCTTTCTAGGAGAGGGTCTCTTTTTTTTAATCATAATCTCGAGGGGTATGCAATGCCTCCCCCCAGCCAAAAAAAGGTTAAGAACCACTGTGTAGGCATTCCGTAAACACTCACTTCTGACTGGATGCATCCATCTGTGAATATAATTGTTGATACTCAATAAACAGTTACTGAATGGATGACTAAGCCACTCCTCAGGGTTAGGGCATTTTTAATGTTTTCAACCTATCAAGAAAAACCTCAGAAGAAACCTTTGTCGGTAAATTTAAGGTGCCCTGACTCTGTGGCCCTAAATACCCCTCTCTCCAGTGGGGCTCATAGCCTAAGACCAAAGTTTCACATGCTCACAACCCCTGCCAGAACCCCTCCCCTGTCCCGAAATCCACCTACTGCGCCTTTGCAGCCTGTCAGCTGAAAATAATCCTGGTGAGAACAGGGGTAGCAGGAGCAGAGGAAGGATTCCTACAGGAGCTCTGACGGAGGGAGACTCTGCCCCCTGCTGGCCGCGCGGCTCCCCTTCAGCGACCCGGCCAGGGCTCAAAGAATGAGGTCAGAGCGGGGAAGAGGAGAGTGAGGCGAGGCAGAGGGGCTAGGGGAGGGGGCTGCCCCCCAACTGGGTAGACTTTCCCAACGAGATTAGGCTTTGTCTTCGAACAAGTCAGGGGCGGTAGCTTCTGTTTTGAAGCCTCCACCGCTTCCCTTCCCAGGGCTCCTACGGTCTACTCCCAAATTAGGAGTTTGGGGAGGGCAGGGGGTTTGTTGGGGGTGGAAGTCCTTCTGGAGCTCAAGGGAGGTCCAGTCACTCAAACTTGGCTTTCTCATCGATCTCTTTTCCTGGAGCCTGGCTACTGCCGACACCTTTGGATCCTGAGCCAATTCTCTGCATCGCCTACACTTGGCTTGTGGTGTACCAGCCTCCCCGCATCACCATGGAAACAAGAGCCTCTGCATCCATCCCAGAACTGATTTGTGAAGCTATGAGAAGAATCTGAATTTCAGGGTGGGGTGCATAAGAAGGGCAAAGAGAAAACGTTCACAGAAAATTATGGAGAGAGGGAGACAGACGTCAGGGTGGAGGAGGGATTGCTTTATAAGCGATACTGGAGTAACTCCTACCCTGTCAAGCTTCGTTGAGAGACCATAAAAGCAGTCTTCTCAAGGGCTATTGGTAAGTCCAAACTGAGCAGCTCCTCTCCACAAGCTGTCCTTTGTAGCCGTATAACCTTGAGTGAGTTACTCAATCCCTCTAAGCATTGCTTTTCTCATCTCTAAAATAAAAATAAGAGCAGCACTTACTTCAGAGGGTAATTGTAAGAATCCAATGAGGTAATGCATACACAGCCCTTAATATAGAGCTTAGCACACAGTGAGTGCTCAAAAATGTATTGTTGCACACACTTATGTTTCTATATTTAGTATATGTCTCCTTAGCTAAATCGCCAGCCCTTCAATAATACTTGAATACTTTACGATTTCCAAAGTGCTTTTACACACATTCTCTCATTTGTCCCACCCTAGTCCTGAAAAATAGAGAAGAGATTATGCTCCCTACTTGGTAGACAAAGATGCAGATTCAGAATGTAAACTTGCTCAAAGTCTCAGCTCTAACCTCGTGCTAAAACAGAGTTATGTAGAGCCTGGGTTCATTGCCCTCTTCACTCATCTCCTTTCTGTATCCCTGCACAGTGCCACAGACAATCAGTGCCTTGTTGTTTGCTGACATTGATCCTGGAGCTGGAGTCTCTGAGAAAAGCTAATCCTGAAGTGTGGGCATTGGGTTTGACCATGAAGGAAGCAGAAAACTTTTTTTGATTAGGTTTATTTATTTATTTCTTTAATGGAGGTGCTGGGAAGTGAACCCAGGACCTCATGCATGCTAGGCATGCACTTCTACCACTGAGCTATATACCCTCTCCCCCTAGAAAACTCTTAACTGAGTCTATAATTTAAAACATTGCCACAAAAAGGGAGGGACTGCTAACGGTTTGGGGTTTCTTTTTGGAGTGGCGGAAGTATTCTAAAATTGATTGTGGTGATGGTTGCACAACTCTGTGAATGTACTAAACACCATTGAACTGTACATTTTAAGTGGATGAATGTATGGTATGTGAATTATATCTCAATAAAGTTCTCATTTTAAAAAGTCCCACAAATCAAATGCTAGGCTCAGATATGGCACCAGTGAATTCTACCAAACATTTAAGGATGAAATAAAGCCAGCTAGACAAAAATTCTTCTAAATAATAGAAAGAAAAACTCTTCCCAATTCATTCTATTAGGCAAGCATAACCTTGACACCAAACCTTATAAAAACATTATAAAAAAGGGAAATTAAAGTCATGATCACAAATGCAAATTTCTAAGCAAGATAGAAACAAGTAACATTAAGCTGTATATAAAAAGGATAATATATTATGACTATGTTCACCTTATTCCAAAAATGGCAAGGAATTTTAACATTTGAAAATCAATGTAATTTACTATATGAACTCAACATACGAGAAAAATTGAATGGTTTTGTCCACATACATGGACACTTGATTTATGACAAAGGGGGCAGTGCAGAGCGATAAACGCAGGAAAGTGTTTGGTAAAATTCAACATCCATTTATGACTTAAAACAATCAAACCTAATTAACTAAGGAATAAATGAAAACTTTCTTAATTTGATAAAGAATAACTTTGAAATCCCTAGAAGCAAATATCATACTTAGTGGTGAAATGTTGAAAGCTTTCCCTTTGAGATCCAAAAAAAATGTCCCCTATCGTTTTTTTAATTAAAAAAAAAATTTTACACCTTTATTGTGGTATGATTCTTGTACAGTAAACTACACATGTTTCAGATGTACAATTTGATGAATTTTGATAGATGTATACACCAATGAAACCACCATCACAATCAAGATAGCTAACATTTCAAAAAAAAAAAAAAGATAGCTAACATTTCCATCACTTCCCAGAAGGTGCAAATTTTGAATTCTCAGTTTATCCCTTCCTATGCCCTTTGCCCCGTGGTAACCATAAATTTATTCTCCATGTCTGTAAGTCTGTTTCTGTTTTGTAGATAAGTTCATTTGTGACCTTTTTTTTTAGATATAAGTGATATCATATGGTATTTTTCTTTCTCTTTCTGACTTACTTCATTTAGAATGACGATCTCCAGGTCCATGCATATTGCTGCAAAGGGCATTATTTTATTTTTTATGGCTGAGTAGTATTCCTTGTATATATACCACATTTTCTTTATCCAGTCAGCTGTCAATGGACATTTAGGTTGTTTCCATGTCTTGGCTATTGTAAATAGTTCTGCTGTGAACATTGTGGTGCATGTGTCTTTTCAAATTATATTTTCCTCCAGATATATGCCCAGGAGTGGGATTGCTGGATCATATGGTATCCTACCATTTTTCTATTCAGTATTGTTTAACATTATTCTGAAATTTTGAACTAGAATAATGTAATGTGCATGAAAGCAAGAAAAAGGAATAAACAATTTGAGAAAAAGAAGGAATAAATTTGTCAGTATTTACGGATGATACAATTGTGAGATAGAAAATCCTGAGAAATCTACACATAAATTATGAGTTAAGAAATGAGTTTAGCAATATTGCCGAATATAAGATCAATCTTCAAAAATCAATATTTCATGTAAATCAATATATCAGCAACAAACAAAAAAAGTAAGTTTTAAAAGGTACCATTTACATTTGAATTTAAAAAATCAAATATCTAAAAATAATTCTAATGAAATATATTCAGGACCTCTAATAGGGAAATTATATGACAATATTAAGAGAAATTAAAGAAGACCAAAATAGAGGGATATATCATGTCCCAATACCGTAAAGACGGCACTTCTCCCCAAACTTATCTAGAGATTTGCCCCATAAAATCCTAACAAGGAAAAAAAAAGTCCTAACAGGGTTTTTTTAATGGAAACCGACAAGCTGATTTATAAATTTATACAGAAACTCAAAGGGTCAGGAATAACCAAGACTCTTCAAGAAGAATAATATGTGAGTTCTTGGTCCAGCAAATATCAAGACTTATAATAAAGCTATAATAATTAGGACAGTATGGCATTGCTACAGGATATAGAAAGAGGCCAATGGAATAGAATAAGGAACCAAAACAGAAACCCACACATATATGGACACTTGATTTATGACAAAGGGGATGTGCAGAGCAGTGAGGAAATGTCTCCAAGGTATATGTAAAATCACAATAGATAAAAATCAACTCCAGGTGAATTATAGGTATAAATGTAAAAGGTAGAACAATAAAGCCTTTAGAAAATAAGATAGGAACCTATCTGCATGACCTTAGGATAGGGAATGACTTCTTAAACAGTATGCAAAACAGAAACAGCAAGCCTAAAGGAAAAGAATGATATATTTGACTATGTTACATTTTTAAAATATTCTGTTGATTAAAAACAAGCAAAACATTAAAAAGATGAAAAGGGAAAGGAAGAATATTATGATTTTTTTTTTTTTTTTTTTTTGGTGAAAAGGTAAGCCACTGAATTGGGAAAAATACATGCAAGGGAGAAATTAGGTCCTAGGGCTGCAGGGGTCAAGTGGCAGCACTCAACCACCAAAGGCCGGGTGGGAGTGGCTACCATAATGGAGAGCATATTCAAAGCAGAAATCAGACGTCTGACTGACAAAGACCCATTACATAGATTGATGTCGATCATGGTGTTCCTAGAAGTGAACTAGATAGGAAGCCTACTAAATTCTTACTTGATCTGTATAAGCAGAAAAGGTCTAGGTCAGGTGATCAAAATTCTAACTTGAATCATAAAAGCAGAGAGTCATAGCCCCTCAGTCAGTTCCTAGAGTTGAGCCACTTAACAGACCCAGAGCCCTTTGAATGAAGAAGAGTTTGGGTCTTCTTGAGGAAGGACCTCAGTACACTGCCAAAAATTTGGACTGTTCATCTTTCTCCTAGCCTTCCCCAAAAGGACCTATGGCCTTTTACCAGAGTCACTGTGCATTGGGGAAAAGGAAATAGTCAAACTTTTCAGGGACTACAGGACACTGGCTATGAAATGACACTAAACCCAGGAGACCTAAATTTTCACTGTGGTCCACTAGTCACAGTAGGGGCTTCTAGAGATCATAAGATGATCAGTTAGGTCTATCTCACCCTGGGCCAGTGAATCCCTGAACCCATGCTATGGTTGTTTTCCCAATTCTGCAATGCATAATTGGAATACACTCAGCAGATGCCAGAATACCCACATGGGTTCCCTGACCTGTGGGTTGAGGGCTATTATGGTGGGAAAGACCAAGTGGAAGCCACTAGAACTGCCTACTGCCTCTACCTAGGAAAATTGTAAACCAAGAGAAATACCGAATTCCTGGAGAGATTATACAGATTAGTATCATCAAGTTCTTGAAAGGTGCAGGAGTCGTGGTTTCTACCACATCACCATTCAACTCACCTATTTGGCCTGTGCTGAAGACAGATGGATCTTGGAGAATGAGAGCAGATTATTGTAAGTTTAACCAGGTAGTGACTCCAATTGCCAGATGTGGTTTCATTGCTTGACCAGATCAACACATTCCTTGGTGCTTCGTATGTAGCTAGTGAGCTGGCAAGTGTCTTTCTCCATCCTTACCAAAAGCAGTTTGCTTTCAGCTGGCGAAGCCAGCAATACACCTTCCTGGTTCTGTCTCAGTAGTGTATCAACTGTTTAGTTTTATGTCATCATTCAGTTCACAGGGATCTGGATCACCTTTTGCTAGGAAAGGCAGTCTCATGTTCTCAATCTTTCAACCCCCATTCAGCCCCATAAGAATGGACCTTGGGCCTGGAACACTTTCTTACCAAGAAGTAAAGAGCCCATACAGCCTGCGCTGGGCTTATCACCTTGTGTGGGAATATCTCTCTTTGTTTCATGCTTATTGTGTACTCCTTTGTTCTGCTTAAGCAAATGCATCAATAGTCCTCAGGCAAAAAAAAAAATCATTGAATTATACACTTGAAAAGGGTGAATTATGATATGCAAAATATGCCTCAATAAAGTTGTTTTAAATGTGAGATATAATGCCTGTGTTGGAGTTCTCCAGAGAAACAGAACATATATATATAATATATATTATATACTATATATATATATATATATATATATATATATATATATATATATATATATATATATATATAAAATCTCCATCCATCTGATGTTTGGTCTGAGTCCAAAGACCAGAAAAAACCATTGTCTCAACTCAAGCAGTCAGGCAGGCAGGAGGAGTTTCCTCTTACTCAGCCCTTTTATTCTATTCATCAAGTTGTCTAACATAAATCAGTTTAGAACATTTTCATCAACCCAATATGATCTCTCATGTGCATTTAATATTAATCTCCCCTCCCCACCTCAAGTAATTTGTAGCTTACTTTCCATCTTTACCTTTGCCTTTTCTGGATATTTCATGCAAATGGAACCTTACAATATGTGGTCTCTTATATCTGGCTTCTTTGAACAAGTTTTTGCATTTTATTCACGTTGTAGCATGCATGCATAATCTGTTCCTTTCTACTGTTAAATAGTATTCCGCTGTATGGAAAGAGCATATTTTGTCTACCATTCACTTGTTGGATAAACTTCTTGTTTCCAATTGGGCTATTATGAGTAATGCTGCTAAAAACATTCTTGTGCGAGCCCTTGGATACGCTCTCATTTCTCTTAGATTGACATCTAAAAGTGAAATTGCTGGATCACTTGGTAAATTTATATTTAACATTTTAAGAAACTGCCAAACTGTTTTCCAAAGTGGCTGTATCATTTTTAATTCTCACCACCAACGTATAAGTGTTCCTGTTTCTCCATATCTCTCCAAAATTTCTTATTACCTATATTTTTAAATATGGCCATTCTATGAAAAACAATCCAAAAAAGCTTTTCAAAATGTTCAGTGAGGAGGCTAGAGATTTTGAGGGAAAACGACCCTCTCTCAAAAACAGATTGCAGTCCTCCAGCCGGCAGAGGGCGCTCCAAGCCAGGGCCTCTCCTCGTAGTTCCAACAGTGGCATCTTTGTGAGATTCCCGTTGCTAGGAGACGGAGATGCGCCTTTTGCTTTGGTAGACCCGCCTCACCGCTATTGCACGCTCCCTCCTGCCTGAGGACTGGGATACAAGGGTCCATCACCCTCCAGGGGTAGTTCCAGAAGGCTCCTTTCTAGAGACATTTTCCTCCTACCGCCTCTAGCACTGGCCCTGGCAGGCCGAGGATCCTCGCCGAGATCCAGTCCCCTACACAGCCATGTCTAAGAAAGGGAAAAAGGCCAAGATGCCCCTGTCCGATGAGGAACAGCTGCTGCTGTTTCAGCAGAAGTTGCTGGCAGAGGAGGAGATGGCCAAGAAAAAAGAGAGGCTCCTGAACCAGTTCTTGAAGGTGATGGATTTTTGCATAACTCCCTGCCCAAACCCTACCCACTCCCTGCACTGGCCCCTTTTGCCTTGACCCTGTCGTTGTGTTGGCCTCATTTTTATGCTGGCCTCCCCTCCTCTGGAAGTCTTAAGACCCAGATATACTTAGATTTCAGGCAATGTTGTTTGGGGGAAGAGGCATTTCTCTGTGAAGTATGGAGGGAGGGAGGTGGTCTAGAGCTTGGCAATCACAACTTGGCCCCAGAACTGGGACAGTGGGTGCTGTCAGCTGTCTGAGCTCTCTGAAATTCTGACATTCTCCCTGGAGATGGGTCCTTACAAACAATATCCTGCTCTGTTGCCTCCACTCAGAAGGAAATTCACCTTTACCCTTCTTAAAATGCCATTGGGCTGTTCTGTCTTACTTCAGACCCTCCCAAAATGAGAACAGGAACTCCTGAATGTTAGCCACCAGGAGCTTTGGTCCCTCAGAAAAGACAAAAGGCAGAGTGTCAGTTGACAAATTAAGTGTGATCTTGTTTGTTGTACCGTATCAGGGCTTTTAACCCTGACCTCCCGGCGGGGGTATATTTATTCCTTCGCACAGGACAAGCTGGCCAAGGAGGAGCACAATAGTGCTCTGAACCTTAATAAGATTAACACGCAGTGGAGAATGGTCCTTCGGGAAGTCAAGACCAGAGAGCTTCATAAAGATATTGAGATCCTCAGCCAAACATTTGAACGAGTGGTGGACTGCAAGGACAGTGTCATCAAGGCAAGTGCTCTTCCCAAGGGAACACTTGAATTTGGCTGCTTTGATCTCTTCTCTTAACAAAATGGGCTGAGTGAATTAATTAATCGAGCCCTAACAAGACACAGCCTGTGATTAAGCCAGGCTATTGGTGATTTCACTGAAATGAAAAATAGATTATTGGGCTGTCATCCCTCTCCCTCCCTTAGAGGAGCCATTCTCCTTGGTCATCTACTGCCTCAAACCAGTACAGAACAATATTAGAGTTGTAAGGCACAGTAGACATCACCCAAGGCCCTGAACTTAGTCCTACACCTTCATTTTAATGAGAGAACACTCAGTTCCAGAAAGAGGAACCAGCCTGCCCAAGGTCACACAGCAAGTCAGTGAGAGGGCTGTGATGAAAGCACAATTTTGATTCGCACTCCAGCGCTTTATTCAGCCAAATTCTGTTTGGCCTCTTTAATTCAACTTCCGTGGCCCTGGATGAGGTTGAGAAGATCTCCATTGGTAAGAGTTCTGGCTCTCTGGGCAATTCAATTAGCCATCCTTACACTCTTGGGAGGTTCTTGAGTTGAGTCCATACCATCTTTTTTTTCTAAGGGGTTTTTCTCTTGAGTTCCAAATCCCTATATTCAGGATCCCTAGATATCTGTTCCTGGCTGTTGCATTGTCCTCACAACTGAATTCATGAGCTCCCCCTTCCCTAGCCAGCCCCATTCGCCATCCACCACAATCTGGTCTTCCTTATACTCTATTCGGGTAGCTGGCGCCATTCACCGAATCACCCAGGCGCCATTCACCGAATCACCCAATCCAGGAATCTGGGAATCATCCTAGCTTCTGCCTCCATCCCTGACTTCTGTTACTAAGTCTTGTATAAATCTTCTCCTTAAGTATTTTTCAAAGTCACACCCTGCTCTTCCCTACTGTCCTGCTGTAGTTGAGACCTGGGCATTATCTCCCACGTGGACTACTGCAATAGTCTCTTATCTTCCAGCCTTTGTGCTCAACTGCCTCTGGATGATTGTCTACACAGCCACCAGGATTGTTTTTCTAAAACAAAACTCTGATCCTGTTACTCCACTACTTAAATCTCCTTAGTGGCTCCCCTCTTCTACAGCAAAAGATCCAAACCCCATGGAAAGAACATCAGAGCCCTTCATGATCTTGCCTCTGCCTGTACCTTTCGCATAGCCAGCCTTCTTTCCTTCCTGTACCTTTGCACATGCTCGTCCCTCTATCTGGAATTCTCTTTTCCCCATCTCCCCACTCTTCCAGGAACACTCTCACTCTTCCTTTAAGAGTGATACAAATGACGTCTCTCCTGTGAAGCCTTCCCTACTGCTCTTAGTCAGATGTAGGCATTCAGCCCTTTATATCCCATTATCACTGGGAAATCATCCACCTCATAGCATTTTGCATGTGATACTGTAATTTTCTGTTTATATAACTTTTCCTACTGCAAGACTTCAAGCTTCTTTGGGGGGCAGTGAGAACATCTTTCCATCTCTGAATCCTCAGCACCCAGCATGGTGCTGGTACATAGCACGTTTAGTAAACATCTGTTGAGTGAGTGAACAGTCTTCCATTATCAGCACCTATTTCATAAATCCTTTTCATAATAAATACACAAGGTAAAAGCTAGTTCTGGGGTAGTTTATGGTGAGTGGATCATGTGGGCATTCAGTAAATGCTTTTTTTGTTTTGTTTTTTTTTCTGGGGGGTGGATAATTAGGTTTATTTATTTATTTAGCTATTCTGGTGGAGGTACTGGGGATTGAACCCAGGACTTTGTGCATGCTAAGCATGTACTCTAACCACTGAGCTATACCCTCCCCCTGCTCTCTTGTGAATACTTTTTTGTTTTACTCATTAATTTTAATTTGTTTTACTCTTTTTAATAGGTAATTCATTCACATTATTCAAAATTCAAAAGATTAAAAAAGTTATATAGAGAAAAGTTCCCTTTCACTGGTGCCTTTCAGCCACCCTATGCGCCTCCCAATAATTTTAGTTTCATGAGTAAACCTTTGTTTTACACAAATGGTAGTATTACATACTGTTCTACCCCTTGCCTTTTTCACTTTATAATATATCCTGGGGATTATTCCACATTAGCCCATAAAGAGCTTCACATTTTTTGTTTTACAACTGCATAGTATTCTGTATTTTAGTTCAACATGTTAATTTGTCTTCAGTATTTCCTGTGTCTGGTAATTCCATCTAGAAACTCACAGGTGTTGTGTTCTTCCAGTAGAAGGTACATTTGTGATGTTAGCAGCTGACGATTATCCAATTCACTGGAGATTGCAAAGTGCTGATTTGCTAATAGCATCATTCATTTTTCATTTATTAGTTTCAATACTTCTGTAAAAAGATACTTCCTATCATTTATAATTCAGTGACCCAGAGGTATAGTTTATATAAGAAATGCTTGACTCTTTCTCTTCCCTTTATAAACCAGTTAAAAAAAATTGGTTGTCTGCCATCCTCTAATGGTAACTGATTTTTCTAAAGCATCCTGATACGCTCATAATCAAACAGGTTGACATTTTTTCAGTCCACTGCAGTTCTTAGCCTTATTGATGCTCACACTGTCCCTTTTTTGTGCCCGTTATCTACTGCCACGTAACAAACCATTCCAAAATTAGTGATTTGAAACAACATCTTATTTAACTCTCTGTGAACTGTAGGTTGACTTAGCTTACCAGGGAGGTTCTTGCCTGGCATCTCGCATGGTTTTCAGTCAGATGTCGGTTGGGGCTGCAGTCATCTGAAGGCTTGACTGAGCTGGGTGTCTTACGCTGACTGGCAGTTGAGTCTGGCTGTCAGCTGGGAATTCAGCTGGGCTGTTAACTGCAGTGCTTTCACATGGCCCCTACAGACACTGGCTTCCCACATTCAAAAGTGGGAGAACCAGTACTCCCAGAGCCAAAGAATTGGCACTAGGAACGGAGTTGGGGGAAGGGGATGCCCTTCATGCCACCCAGCTAGCCAGCTGAGTACATTTTTATTTCCTCACGCAGATGTCATTCAGCCAAAATGGTAACTCTGTGCTTTCTATACAGTCTTTAGCGAAGGACCTGTCAGAAGCGGAGGAGCAGTATGCCCACGCCCTGCGCAGCCACCTGCACAACGTCGACCAGCTCCTGGCTCTGCAGAGATGCCGGCTCAGCCTCCTAGAGGAGAGTTACAACATGGAGCTGGAGGCCCTCACCAAGGAGTTTGAGACAGAAAGGTGTGGGGGCCCAAGAGGAGATGGGGGATTGAGTATACAGGAGTATCCAGAGCCTGCGTCAAGGTGCTGCCTGAAAGCAGCCACCCACTTTCTTTCTTTTTTTTTTTCTTTTCTTTTTTACAAACATTTTGGGGGCGGTAGGTAATTAGGTTTATTTATTTATATTTTAATTTTTTTAACAGAGATACTGGGGATTGAACCCAGGACCTCATGCATGTTAAGCATGCACTCCATCACTGAGCTATCCCCTCCCCACCCCATTTTCAACTATCAAAATCCTACCCATCTACTACTCAGGGGACTTTTCACTGTAGCTTTTCTGCTTTTTTTTTTTGTACCATATGAATGTATTACCTATTCAGAAATCAAAATAATCTTATTCATTCTTTCTGGCCCTAAAAAAAAGAATAGAACTCACCCTCCCTCTGTTTGTCATCAGACCTAAGAGTTTATACCATTCATATAGTTTTATTACATACTGCTTTGAGTTGTCATTATTGGTTCATATGCTTTATCCCTCAGAGCAAGGACAGTGTCTTGTCTCCTATAGGAAGACAATTATTGACCAACATGAAAAAGAGATTCACTACCTACAAGATGTTTTCATGGCCATGGAACAGAACTATATAGATTCTGAGTATGAAAGCAAGCTGGAGTTCCAGAGCATGTGGGATGATCTCAAAAACAAGGTACCAAGGGAGAGCAGTTAGGCAGGAACTGGGAGAGAAGTGAGAGAAACGTGCTCAAGGCTGGTAGAGCTAGAAGAGATCCCTTTAACCAACGTAGTCAATAAAATGCCTGCTGCCAATATACGTACCCCTACTGCTTTTTGTAATTTTGTGAAAATTGGCGGGGAGGGAGGACCACTTTGAAATGTCTAGGAAATGCATTTAAGAGCTAAAACGCACCAAGGAGATCATATGGCCTCACCCCTGTGGTTTGTAACTAAAGAAAGTAAGGCCCAAAGAAGTGAAATGACCTGCCAAAGTCATGCTACTGGTTTGTGGTAGAGCCAGGAGAGGCCAGGTCTCCTGCCCGGGGTCCCCAAGAGCTTTCCACTATCCTGGAGGGTGCAGACTTAGCCAACCTGAAGCTCTGGTTTTGGGGAGTGGGGGGGGTTATTTTGCCCCACAGTGTTTTATAAAAAATTTTAATAAGCTTCCTACATTTAAAAATTGGGAGATTTCACATAAAAATCCAAAAATTCAGCTTCCCTTGACAAATTTAAAGATCTGGTAACCCTGGGCCATATTTCCAAATGGGGACATTTGTGTGGAGCTGAGCAGCTGTGCCCCCACCCCCCACCACCATTGGAACATTTCCTCTCTGGTTTGCCACAGGCCCCATGTAGCCCACAGCGCTTATTTATATCATCTGCCTGGTCTTTGTAGGCATTTTCACTGGCGACCTCTGTACCATGCTGTGCTACAAACAGCTCAAGAGGGGGAGGTTGCTGGTAGAAGTAAAAGGGTGCTAATAGGGTAATTCCAAGCACTGGCTCTATTGGGGCCACTTCCTAGAACTTAGAAGAGAAGCACTTTCTAAGACTGCAACTGGAGAATATAGTTGAAGATCTGTGGAGAAGGTTCCAGGATGCACTCAAGAATTACACTGATGCCACAGAAGATCGAAAGATTGCCTTCGAGACTCTAAAAGTGAAGGACGAGAAGAGCTCCAAAGAGATTGAAGCACAGATGAAAAAAATACAGAGACTACAGGTTAGTGCAGCCAACCTGAGTCACTGCTGTAACTGCTTCGTTATCCCCTGCTCTTCTTTCCCCAGTTTCCACTGGGCCTTGTCACTGGTTGGGGAAAGATGGTATGCTCTGATTTCAGTCCCCAGCCAGTCTCACCGAAGACCCTCACCTAGTCAAGTGTTTCCTCTAATCTGCTCTGTTCCTTTAGGATTCCATAATTATTTTGAAAGGCAAGATCATGGTACACAGCCGGGAGAGTGAAGAACAGAACCAGGACATTCGTAATGACAAGGAGCTGGTCCTTGTACAACTGCGAAAACTTAAGGCCCAAAGGACTCAGGCCCGGAGAATATCACAAGAGAACTTAGTCAGACTCACCCTGGAAAGTAACGCCACCCTCAAGGCCCTGAGAATGGCTGTTGACAAGGTAACAAAGGGGAGAGGGCAGTCAGAACAAAACCAAGGAAACTGGCTCCCTGCGAAGTGAAAGGAGTTTGGGAGAGGTGGAGGGCTTCCTCCTGCTTCCTACCCGAGTGGACACTTGGAATATCTTTTGTTTTCCATGTTCCCTCCCTCTCACATTTTAAATTAAATGAGTTAATAATGAATGAATTTTAGAAGAATATATGATACTTGCAGTTGTGCTTGGCACATAGTAAGCACTCTTGGGTTAGATGTGTTTATTACTTTTGACTTCCATTTGGATAGGTAGCTTCCCTGGATTGAAGCAGGAGAACCAACTCAACTATTTCCCCTCCCCACCCCCTTTCCTAATAAAAGGTCTCTTCTTGCTTCCAATAGGGTGAAAAGATCCTTAAACTGGCTGAAATATGTAGGAAATTTGAAACAGAGGAAGAAAAAGTGCTGCCTTTTTATTCATCAGAATTGACTCACGAGGAGCAGGAGGAGATAGAGGAAATTAACCCAAAGGAGTTTAATGACGAGCTGGCAAAGGTAAAGTTCCTAGGGCCCCGGGGCCGTCGCCCAGGGCCGGGGATGACAGAGCATTGGGCTGCACTTGCCAAGGGTCCTACCACACACCTTCTCCCTTTAATTCAACTCCCAGGTGATAATGGACTACACAGGGATGGAGAATTTCTGGAAAAGGTACAACAAAGTGAAATTAGAGCAACTGAGCCTCCAACACAGACGTGCCCAGTTGTTAGAAATCAATGAGAAGCTGCGGGAGATGCTCAGGCAGTACTTGGATGGCATCTCAGTGAGTGATGAAGTGCTGAGCCAGCTCAACCCACTCTTCATCATCAATCATCGCAGCAACCTACCCCAGCCCTTGTCCACGCCTGCAGCCCAGCCAGGTGACAAAAAACCTCCAACCACTTACAACATCATTGAAGCAGCCCATGTGATCTCCCACATCCTGTGATACAAGAAAATTTCTTTTCAACTCCCAGAGAGTGTTTTGAGAGACCTGAGAATTTTGCTATTAAAAGACTCCATGGAGTTTATGAGCTTCTTCTATCTTTGCTGTACTGGATAGAATAGTCTTCTTGGAAGATGCTAGGAATACAGCGGCGTTAGGGAGTAGAGAGAATAGCTAGGCAACTACCAGGAGACTTACTTCTCATTGATGGATTTATTGCTCCTCAGAGTCAGGACACCATGGGAGCCAAAACCCATACCTTCAGGACCTAGAGATCCTATGGTCCTAGGGGTGAGTTAGGACCGGAAGAGGCCAGGAGAAGTGATCCAAAGCCTCTAACCACACCCATGCCAGGCAAGACCCAACTCAGAATGCCTTTTTCCCCAGCCCTTTACCTCATTCCCACTTACACAGATCGAAAAGTATCCGGTGAAGAATGCAGAGAAGGTTTTTAAAAATTATTATTATTTATTATTTCTTTTTGCTCTTGTTTCGTTTCTCTTCCTTGAGCTTCTTTTTGGAAACTTTAGGTGTGCTGGCCTTTCTGTATAGGTGATACCCAATGAGGCCCAGAAGGGCAGGCACCATGGCCATGCCTACCAGAGGCAAAATGCCCTTCACCAGCTTTTGCCAGTAGTTGGCTCGGATCAGTGCAATCAGCTCCACGTCAAAATGCAGCACTGCATCCGCTGGAGGCAGAGAGGAGGTGAGGGTTAGAATCTCTGTACATTTTATCCAGGACTCAGAATCTGAATGAAAACAAGGAGGGCAGACCACACCACAGCAACAACTACGAAGCTGGCAAGATTTAAATGTGGGACTGAATTCTCTTAAAGGCAGAGGGCAGAGGAGGGTTATGAGGCTCTCTAGTGATAGTCACGTTTACCCAAAACATACAAGTTGTGCCCTATGTTCAGTGGCAGGTTTCTGACAGGGCAGAAGAACTTTCGGTGGGTCTGAAAAGTACAGGCTGTTCTCCATTTATACGTTAGAGAACCTCTGTACTAACTGTATTCCATTCCCAAACAGCCACGTGGATAGAATCTTTGTGGGGCTGAAATTAATTGGATTTAAACTAGACTTTTAAAAATTTCACCAACCAATGAGCACACTCAACATGACTGTTAGAAAAATATAGTTGTTTCAACATAAGGGCTAGAGAGGAAGGAGGATGTGGTTTAAGAAGAAGTAGAGGAATGAACAGGAGTGAGTTGGGGGAGAAATGCAAATAGAAGCAGCACTGGAAATGAGGTAACAGAGCTTTGGGTAAAAGAATTTTTCTTTAGCCCTCCTGGCCCTTCTTTCTGGATCTCCCTCTAAGCCAGAACTAGGATAAGAACTTTTATCCCAGTACTCTGAGGTGTAATTCATTTTAGCAATAGAACATTTCTTATAGCCAAAAGCAAGTGATATGCATCTTGGGAAATCTGTCCAACCTCAGGCCTTCAGGAATAGGTATCAGCAGTGACCTGTGAAGGCTTTTAAAGCTATGGGGCAGGCTTGGTTTAAAACAAGTTGTTTTTTGTTTTATTTTGTTTTGAATTTCTTGATGGTGATCACTTTTTCTGTCTTGTCCCTAGTGGATGCTGAGAGGAATAGTTGTGAAGTGGTGAGAAGCCATGCCAGCTGCATAAATGAGTTTGGAGTTGTAGGAAAAAGATGGAAGTCTAGAGTTCTTGGAGAGGTGGCACAGGCAGCAGACCCATGTGTCTCAAGCAGGTGTCTCCTCCCTAAAAGTTGCTGGCTGCCAGAGGGCAAGCCAGGTTGCTGTAACAGACATGTCTCTAGTCCCTGCTGGTGATCTGAGAAGGAAAAATGTGGCCCTGCAGAAGGAGGCCTCAGCCACTCCTGAAGCTTTCAGCAAACTGGGTTTAGACCTTCGCAAGCTCCAGAGTATGTGGCTCCTCATAGCTCTTAGGGACAGGGTATTTTGAATGCCTCAGGGAGATGCCTAGTCAGTTTACCTGGGATAGACGGCGGAAATCCCCGTTTTCCATAGGCCAAGTCAGAAGGAATGATTACCCTTCGCTTCTCTCTGCGGGAAGGAATGTGAGTCATAGCCAAAGGTGAGACCAAGGAGGCCAGCCACCTCAGTCCATCTGAAGCCCCACCAGCAAAACCCTCTGGATAGTCACACCCAAAATGTGAGCCTTCCCACCTGAGCAGCAAATAGGTTGACCAGAAACAGTGTCCATCCTCTGACATGCCTCAACTCCTCCAACAAAACCCACAGCCAGAAAGCCTGAGGCTTTATCCAGAGCCTCAGTACCCAGTGACCTGACCTGACCTGCCCAGTGTGAAGCCAGGGCAAATGCTCCTGCCTCCTCTAGGACCAAGGATAGCAGAGATAGCCTCCACCCATGCAGAGGGGGTACCTAAGCCCACCCCTGTGCAGATACTCACCCCACACACATGTCCAGAAGGCTCTGCTCCAGACCTTGAAGAAGAAGACACAACTCAACAGGAAACTACCTCCATTCCCCAAATCCCAGGAGAGGATCGAAGACTCCCCTTTGACCCTCAAATGAGCTCCCCACTTCTCAAATCTCTGGTTTCCAGTGTGGTATGGGGCAAAAGGAGTCCTAGAAATGGGGCGTGAACCTCAGGAGGTGGCTGGTGGAGCCCTGGGGTCTTATTCCAGCCAAAGTAGTTTAAGGGTTACTAAGAAAGGGCTTAGGTTGGAAAGAAGTGGAATGGGAGGTACAGTTCACATACCTGGTATCACCTGCTTTTGGCCAAGTTCTATAACCAGAGGGTCTCTGGTCAGAGAAGTGTCAATGATGCGGCCGTCTACCAAGCTGCCCTGCAGGGAGAGAGCATCCAGAGCGCACACCTAGTACCTCTCCCTCCCAGCAGGGCGCGCAAACACCTGGGCCTCAGGCTGCGGCAACCCCCGGGCAGCTGCAGTTTAGCATTCCCCTTGGGGCAGAGAGGAACAGGAAGCTCCATAAGGGCTGGCACTTCGCGGATATCTCTCCACCCTTCACTTCTCGGTGCCAGTGCCGGGGAGGAACTGGCAGAAAAAGCAGGGAGGGAAGAGGGGCGCCCCTCCCCCCGCCACGTGCTGGGCGACCCCAGAGCGGGAGTTGTTACTCCCGAACCACTTGCCACGTGTCCATGCCAAAGCTGACGTGTTTCAGCAGGGTGACGCCCCCTCCCCCCAGGCCCCGCCTCGGTCCCCCAGGCCCTCACCGTGTAGTGTATGTGAAGCGTGTCTCCAAAGGCAGCAGGCTCAGCACAGGGTTCGGGGGGCTCCACCTACGATCGCACTACAGGAGTCACGGAGGCTCCTCCAAAGATCCCGTCCTTGCCCCCGGACTCGGGACCCCCGATTCAGTCCCCGCACTTCCTCTCCTCCCCGCTCCTAGGTTCGTTCAGACCCCAGTATTCCCACCATAAGGCCCGACCTCCGGGGCACCCTGGTCTATCTCCTCCTCACCAGGGTCTCCACTTGGAGGGTCCGGACAGGACTTTCGGTTTCGAACCCGGCCTCAGCCCGGCATGCTGCCCCACCGAGCAGCAGCAGCAGCAGACGGAGCTGGAGAAGTGAGGGGCGCAGGGTCATGACTGGATGCGGGGCAGGGATCAGGGCACCCAGGACAGGCTGTTGGGTGGCAGCGGCTAGGACAGCAGTTCCTTCGGCGCCCAGGCCAGACTGGACGGGACGGGGCGGGTCGCGACGCGCCAGCTCCTCCTCCTGCAGCCCTTCCTCCACCTTGTCCCCACCTCCTGGAGGGAGGAGGCCGCGGGAGCTCTCCCTTCCCTCTAAGATCGGGAGGTTACAGATTCTAAGCTGTCCGTTATCCGTTCGGTCCCATAGCAAGGGGCTGGGTCACATTAGTAGCACCCACTTATGATTACCTATTGTGTTTCAGACACTTGTCTGTAATCCTCAAAACCACCTTAAAATGTAGGCAAAATTGTTTCCAATTTACAGATGAGGAACTAGGTTTTCAGGTTAAGTAGCTGCGAAAGGTCATCTCTGGTGACAGAGACAGGATTCAAACCCAGGACTATCCGAGTCCAGAGTAAACGTTTGCTCTGTTTCCTCTTAAAGATGTGTCTCCTCACACCTATCCTGGCAGTGTCTGGCAGGCGCACCCGACCCCAGCCGTTGTCGAAGGTGGCATCCCTCTCCCACATCCAGCCCTTCGGCTCGAACTTCCGGAGGTCATATACCCAAAAGGAGGCAGGGAGCTGTCCCATCGCCCTGTCCTTCAGAAGGGTGATTGAAAAGAGCAAGGAGCTATTTTACTATAAGGATGGGTGAATCTCTGATCTCTTCCTCTGACATTACCATTTGCTTTTTCCTTTCATCAACAAACTTGTCAAAAGGACAGCTACATACAACCCTTTTACATTTGTGCAAGGATTTCAGCTTTTAAAAGGGTTTTAAAATTATTTCAGGTGACCCTGCCAGTCCCGTTGTGCATGATTTAAGCCCTCAGCATTTGGCCCGTCCACTCAGGCCTTAGGTATCTGGATTCTGCTCCCTCAGAAGTCATCAGTGAGCTCACACTCACCATATTTTGAAGTCACTTCTTAGTCCTTGTCTTTAGTCAGTGATGCCATAGAGCTCTGACTGCCCTTCCAAGCTCTAGACATAACTGCATCCCTGCATACAGGGAATCTCCACCTGGATGTCTGACCAGCACCTCAAATCAAGACACACAATACTGTTCTCATTCCTCTTTCTCCTTCCATCCCACCTGCAACAATCTAGACTTTGCTCCCAATTGCCTGTTTCTGTTCATGGTTCTGCTGTCAGCATTTCTCTGATTCTTCTCTCATCTCCCACATCCAACCAGTCCCCTTTGGTTTCTCCCTCCACAGCCTCTGCAGCCCTCTTTCCATTCCCATGGCTTCCACCCTAATTAACTCTTATTTCTCTCTTCTGGGTTATTTAAAAAGAAAAAAAAAAAAAGTCCCCTCAGCAGGAGGGAATCTCTGGGGGTGATGAAGTGCTCCATATCTAGGGATGTGGGCTCCATGGGTGTATGCATGTCAGAACTTACCAAACTGCAAAAGATCGGCGCATTGCACTGTATGCAAATTATACCGCAAATCTTTCAAAAAGAAAAAAAAAAAACCAAGCACAAACAAAACTATATTTCCAAATCTCCCTTAAGGTTGGATAAGGCCATGTGGCTAAATTCTGACCAATAAGACACAGAAGTGTTAGAAATATTGTCCAGGACTTCCGGGAGGCTGCTTAAAGGGAGTTAATTTAGCTAAGAAGTGTGCCATAGTGCTCCACCTCCTCCCCCAGTCTCCTTCCCTTCCTTCTTTCTGCTGCCTGGAATGTAGATGAGATGAATTACACTCCAGCAGCCACCTGAGACCATAAGGTGACCATGACGATGGAAGTTACGTGCTAGTATGGTGAAAAAAGAAGTCATCAGAGACTGGTAACTGTAGAGTCACTATACCGGTCCTGGATTGCCTACCACCAGACACCTTTTAACTAAGATAGAAATGAGCTTCTATCCTGTTAAAACAAAACAAAAAAATAAGCTCCTAAGCCTCTCCCTACATCAGCCCATTCTGTACCTTGCTGTTATCTGCTTAGCTTCAGTCATGTTAATTGCCATTAAAAGGCCGGCTGAGGCTCCACACTGCCCCGGGAATTAAATTCAGACTACCTGACATGCCAATTGAAAGCTTTCATCCTCTGGTCTTAATCTGCCTTTCCAAAGTTGGCTTTGATACCATTAAAATGAAAGCCTTTTAAAGACAGGAACCTCATCTTATTTCTATATGCTCATTGCCTAATATGGTGTCTGACATATAGATGCTCCATAAATGTTTATAAAGTGAATCAAATCCCCTTTCTGCTCATGGCAATCAGATGAACCTGCATCAAGTGTTTTCATCTCTGTGCGCAGCTCATGTTCTTCCTTCACCTGTCAAGCTCCCTCCAAGCCAAGGTCAAAGATTACCTCCTCTGTGAAGTCCGGATTCTCTTAGGTGAAAGTGACTTCTCTTATTTCTGAACTTCAGGCATAAACTCAGGGACTTTATGGTATTTTCCCTTGTGTTGTGGTTATTTGTGTACGACCTGCTCCTCCCTCCCTCTCAAGAGCCAGCTCTCTGATGGCAAGGACAAGATTGTGATCATACCCGGAGGCCCTTGGATGCTAGCTGCACAATAGCCTCCATATAACGGTTTCTAGACATATATGTTTTTCCTTTGAATAAATATTATACTATGCAATTCTGAGAAACCATTAAAAAGGAAAAACTAAACTAATATAGAAAACCTCTAAGACAAATGTATATAACTTTAGGTTACAAAAAGCAAGAATAATAGATGTGACATGAGCCCCTTTATATTTTAACCCCTCCCCAAACATGCATAGGTATATATATTTAGAAAAGGAACCAGAAGATGCACATCAAATAGCTGAGGGTAGTTACCTTTGGGGACTGAGTGAGCAGAGGGGAACAAGTTCCACATATTGCTCTGAAGATTTGTGTATTGTTTGGATCTTTTGTAATAATTATTTTGGTTACAAAAATTAATTTTAACATTAAAATATCTAATGAATGAACACGATATACAGCAGTACAAGGCAACGTGTGGGAAGTGTTGAAGGAGTTGTGCTAATAGAGCTAAAGGAGCCAGACCAGGAAAAAAGAAGTCCTTGTGATTAGACAGGTCATGGGCAGATTTGCAGATCTTAAAGGAAAGTGGTATTTCTAAACAAGTGAGAAAGGGTATAAAGGCAGAGGGTTGGATAATTGGAAAAAATGAATAGACTAGTTTGGCTAAAGTACAGGATTTAGCCAGAAGAGTAGACAGAGGTAACTGGAGAGGGAAGTAAGAGCTGGTTGTGGAGAGCCTTGAATGGCAGTGGGAACCCACTGAAAGTTTCTGAGCAAAGGGGTGACCACGCACATTACACTGATGCGTCAGATGATTAGAATGTTGTCATGGAGGTGGAAGGCTACTATCTTGTTCAGCTCTGAGGCTTCGTTTGGTAATCTGAATGGGAAGTGGTGAGAGGATGGTAGCAGAAAAGGGCAAAACTAAGACAACAGTATCACCCACAGAGGGCAGCACAAGCCCACTTGGACCCAGGAGGGACCAGGGAGGAAGAAGCTTTCTCCTTGGATCAAGTTAGGAGGAACCGAAGGACAGAGAAAGGTGAAATGGTTCTGAGAAAGGGAGGGGAGCTGGCCCAACCCTGACCTGAGGCACAAGTTAATTGGAGGACCACTCCTGGAAAGGCTGCCACCTTCAAAGGTGTCTGTGTCAGCCAGCCGGAGAAACTACCATAGACCCCTGACTTCTAAGACCCATGGGGCGCCCACCATGCCCAGCTTGGTTACGGACAATGATGTTTAATCATTCATCAAGGCTGAGTGCCTATTATGTGCCAGATAATAAGCAAGGCACTGCTTTTTAAATGGTTTTAATATGTTTAACAGATTGTTAATAAATAAAAGCTTGTGAGTCAATATATACAAATCTGGGTTCAAAATCAAATGCCGTATTTTCAGGAGCATGCATACCCTGGCTGACTAGATGTTTTCTTTTTAGGTATGGTTATACACTCGTAAACAAGAGTGAAACATTACCTCCCTCCCCTACTCTCCCTTTTGGCTGTTTTAGCCAGGGAGGTACCATTCCATCAGTGCAAGATCTGGCATAAGCAAAACCAGAGAGCCTCTAACTCCTATCTATTATCTAAAGCCAGCATTCCTATATTCAGAACTCAGAAAGAAGCCTGCATCCAAATTTCTGTGGTTCAAAGCCCCAAGCTAAGCCCTCCAACCCTTAAAAGGCCTTGTATTCAATTCTGTCCTAGGATGGTTCTCCACAATGTATAGGAGGGGGTGTCAGGTGGAAAAGTTCATTCTCAAACCTCCTGCCTGGCCCAGATTAACTGTGCAGACCTCCTCAGAGACAACTCTCAATGTACCTGCTTTGGAGGAAGGGTCAGGGGAAGAAAGGTGTGTGGGAAGAACTGGTCAGCTCTGGGCACAGACAGCCAGAGTTCTGGCCCGAGTGTTGTGCTCTCTACTCCACGACATTCAGCTCAGGAGCCAGATCTGCTCCTAAACTAGAGCCCAGATAGTCTCTTCTGTAGCTGTGGCCACAGTGACACAAACAAGAAGACACTTACCTTCAAGCCTTGATGGTGAACAGTCCTGACCCAAGTTCCTCACTTCCAGACTTTCAGCGGCACTGTTCCCTTTACCATACTCAAGGCTCAGATTTCCTTAGACCTAACCCTTTCCTCCCTTTGCCCAGGAACTCAAAATCATCCTTACCCATTCCAGCAACCAGGGCCAGGGAGCTTAATTTGAATGAAAAACCTGCAGAGGAAAAAAAGGCATCTGGATCCTATCACTCCCCAGTGACCAGCCTGATACTCCATCCCTCCAGTTACCAGCTTAGAAAATAGAGAACTGGAGTTGACCCTTCTACCTCCACACCCTTCTGAACTGGAAAAGAGGCTCTTCTTAGTACTATGACTGCCTGCACAAAGACACCACTCCCTGCACCAAGCAGCAGCAAGGGGTATCCCCCTACACAATTATTCTCCAACTCTCACTGCCCTATATGGTACACTATGGTTATCCCAAAGGATTCCAGAGCATCCCAGAAATAGATTCACTGGTCTTCTCCTCAGTACAGAGGTTTGACTCCATTCTTGGCATAGGTCAGGAAACGTAGAAAGTACAAAATAAATACCTGTCAATGCTCTGCTCTGACCAATCTAGGTACTTGGAACTGGAAGTAATGCAGTGACTCCCTAGAGCCTTCAGACCTTATACCTCTAGTGTGAGAAACTCATACACACTCACACTCATTCTTCCTGTCACTGCCTCCATCCCACCAGGACCAATCCTTCCACTGGCTTTCTCCAGGCTCATTTTAGAAGCTCCCTTGCCCAGATTATCCTGAAGTGGACCCTAGACCGGGGTCCTCTGTCAAGCCATAAACAAAGAGCTATTCACATTCTGGGAAGATAAGGTTGCTATTTGTCCTAAGAGCTGGATGCTAAGCATTCACCTTCCAGGTTAACTCTCCCTTTCATCCCCCATGTCCCTTCTCCCCTGGAAAAAAAAAAAAAAGCTGGAAGGTTTAAGCAACTGCCACAAGAGAGCTCCTTCCACCTCCTTCCTGGCATCCTAGGCCGAGTACTTGAGACAGAGGGACTAGGTCATCCTCTTCGCCAAGTTGTTCAGGGGTAAAAAGGCCCCCACCGGCCTGCCATGCAGCTAAAGTCCTCTCTATTATTACTATCTTATAAGAGGTTGTAACTCTAGAGGTTATCTACTTATTAGTATAAAAATAAAGTACTTGGGAAAGTGCTCCTAACTTATCAGTAACCTCAGTCACCAAGCAGGACTTTTGAGGAGTCTAGGAGGAGGAAAGCATCACCTGATTTTAACGGGTAAGTGGGTGGCCTGGGAAGCCATGTCCGGATGGAGTAGTTTAAGGGTTTCTTAAGAGGAGAAGCACTGGTCCTTAAGGGTGATGGCTTATCTTAACAGCAAGAAAGGGGCTGAAAAGGAAAACTGGCAGGCGAGGCAGCAGGGAGGTAACTGAATACAAATGGTGCACTTCACACTGATGCTTGGATCTCAAACTTATATGCCTAAATCCTGTCCTTTCCCCACAACATCAGGGTGGGAAGACCTCTGTCCTCAAAGCTTAAGAAAGTGGTAAGAGTGGGGAAGGCCTGCCTAGCTCACCCAGACCTCACCTATCCAAGAAAGGGTAGCACCACCCCTTTCTTTGCCTGAGTAATGGCAGGAGAGGAATAGAGAAGTAGTGGGAGCAGGATGGGAGGACACAGGCCTGTCTTTTTCCTCAAGACATCTGTGGAATCTCTGGAAGAGGCTTGGCCTCCTGACAATGGGGAATCACACACCTACAGCAGAGGTGATGCAGGGCCATCAGCTGTAAGGAGGATCAAGTTCATTATACCACCCAGACCTTTACCCTTCATGCTTACTCACTGTCAAAGCCCAGAACTAGATGGGTGAGTAGACTCCAATCTATGCATGAGGGGACCCTGTTCCAACTAGAAGCACCTGATACACAGAGCTGGGGAGATCCGAGAGTGGAGGCAGTGTGGGGCACTCCAAGTTCAGGGCCCTCTAGCCACTGAAGTCCCTAATGTCTACCAAAAGGTGATAAATATGGCTAAGCTCAGGGTTAAACCCTTCAGAACTAGAGGGGCAAAGTCATAAAGGCCTCACGCTCCGGTGCCCAACTTACTAGGCTCCCTCTTGGGGTATGACAGGAAGTAGGAAGCAGTGTGGAGATGAGCCCAAGTTCCTCCACCACCTCACTCTGCCCAGTCAAGGGTACCCTTTACCCCTCTGCTGAGAGAAGGCGCAACCTGGAGAGAGGGACCAGAAGCAGAACTACCCTCAATATTAAACACTGTCCCATGGCTGCTGCACATCAAGGATGAAGGTCTGCTCCAAAGCTGCATAAAACAAGTTTAATTTCCAACCAGGGTCACAGTCATCGCGTACCCCACATTTTGAGCAAGGAGAGAGAAGGTGAGTTATAAACATGTACAGTCTACATTCCAGAGGAAGGAAAAAAAAGAGAAAAACCAGTTCAGAACTGCAGTTACCACTATAACACCACAAACAAACTTGGAGGGGGGGGGAATAGGGGGAATCCCCAGGGAGAAGAAAGGCTGGAACAAAGGAAAGCATAAAACTAAACCTACCAGAGGAGAGTAGGGGGAGGGAGTGGGCAGAAATGGAATGAAATATACAATCCCAAGAGCTTTTAGGTGAATGGGAACGTAGAAAGGGCCGCCCCTGCCAAGGGCCAGCAGCTAGGGATACTATCAAGATCACTTACTGCCCCCTGCTGGACAGATCCTCGAGCAGCACCAAGGCAACCTCAAAGGCTGCTTCTTAACACCCTTAGTCCTAAAAACCAAGGTGGGCTTAAAATGAGAAAAACCTATTTGGGACTGGTATCTAAGGAGGGTCAGAGAGAGAGGGAGGCAGGAGAAGAGGTGAAGTCCTCACCAACCACAGAGATATAGAGTGAGGAATCCTACGTAGGAAACCAAGGAGAAAGGAGACAAACAGGCAACAGCAGTTCAATAAGCTGAGAAGGCAAAGGAAAACTTCAGGGAGGGAGAGGCAACAGGAGCAGGTGCAAAAAAATCTGACAAAATAGAGACAGAGGCAAAGAAAAAGTGTAGAGGGAAGGATCTGTGGGGTCAAGGGAGTGAATGTGGGGTCAGGGGAGTGAATGCATGTTAAAACGAAATAGAAGCTCCAGCACCCCCCACCCCCCGCCACCAAACACACACACACTCACACACACACACAACACACAAAGGCCTAGAGAGAAAGAGACCTGCATACACCCACTGCATCTTGGGTAGTAACACATCACTAAGGAGCTGGCACTGAGGGAGACACCCCTGCAACCTCTCTTTCACAGTTCAATCTGGGGTGGGGTGGGGCGTATTGATCTGCCTTGTTGTAGACAAAGGTGGCAGGAAGCCTGGCCCTATGGGGTGGGGCTTGGGACAGCCTTTCTGGGAAGGGGTCCCTCAGCCACGTTATAGGGCCCCTGGGCCCTGACCTTAGCGGAAAGGTTATGGATGGCCGTCTTGGAGCTCAGGGCGCAGCCAGCACACACAGGAGCCCACAGAAAAGCCACGGCTTCACAGAAACCGCAGAAGTCAGGACCCAGGCCAGGATCTCAGTGACAAGCGCCTCCCACAGACAGAGACGCAGTAGCAGCAGCTTCTGAACAAATACATAATGGAGGGAGGACTCTGAAGACCACTGCATCCCACCAGCACCAACAACCACTCCAGAGCTCTTTTTCCTCCACTCCAATGCCCAGATCCCTTTATGAGAGTGGGTGAAGAGAGCAGGGAAAAGCTGTTGGAATAGATGGAGGATGGTCTGAGGGTCTAGAAACAGAACAGAGAATTTTCATCCTTCAGCACATCCTGGACAAGAAAAAGAGAACTGAAGAATGTAGGGATTGATACTGAGGTCTGTTATGTCATCCCCCACTCCCCTACTCCACCATTAAACCAGCCTGCCAGCTCTGGTCAGGCCAGCAGAACTAACAGGGTGAGGAAACTTCTGACAAAGGACAGGTGAGCCCAGCTCCAAGATCAGAAGTTGGGGGGGTCGGGAGGGGGGACAAGAAGGCAGGAATAGTACTGATCTGTGTTTCACCTTCTCCTAATAACAAAGAAGGATGAAGATAGAAAACCTGAGGCCCTCTCCCCAGTGCCCTGGGTCCCAAATACACCCCAAGATCTTGCTATCCCCACCTCCCTCTTCAAGCTCCTGAGGAACAGATCGAAGGATGAGGGGGAGAATCAGCTGAACACTCTGAGCTTATAAGAGTGAGTAGGTTCCTCTCTCCTTCCCACTAGCAAGGCAGGGCAGAACGGTATCTCCTTGGGAACAGTCATTTAGAGATAAATGCCACCCCCTCTGTCCTAAGTGGGGTGGAGAGACAGGTAAAGGAAGATAATAGTGGAAAATCCTTCTGTCCTATGAGCCAGGAAAACTGACCTGCAAAGAGGAGAGGAACCAGTGCAGGACTGGGGCAGCCTTCCCTCCACCTCCTTCCTTTATCTCACCAACATGGGAGGGGCAGATGATCAGCTAGAGTGGGCCGTGTGCTGGCTCCAAGCCCTGAGCTGCACTCCACCCCTCCACGGCCCCATATATATCTCTCTATACAGGTATATACACGCGCACACATGCACGCACACACAGAGAGGCCCGTGCAATTTCCATGTAGAACAGGGAGAGAGCGGCAAAGGAAAGGAAGACAGGGAGTAGGGGAGGAGCCTATGGGAAGAGGGGAGGGACTCAGATGCCAGGAGCACAGCAACCAGAGCCAAACGAAGCAAACGGAGAGAATACCCCACCCCACCTCCCAAACCCCAGCGCTTCAGGGGGGACCACCCCATGAAACCATAACAACCTTGTTTTTGTTTTAAATCCGGTAAATTGGAATGATTCATCATCAGGACAGCAATTGGGGACTGGTCATGGATGAGGGAGGGAAGGGCAGGGGAGGCAAGGCTCTTGTTGGGCATGCGGACATGACACCCAGGGCCCTGGCCACACTGGCAACAGGAAGGAAAGGATAGGGCTGGGGCAGGGAGACAGTAGGGGTGGGTGGGGTGGTCAGATCAGGCTGCCTGGTTCTCACTTCTTGTTTTTGAGCTGATTGGCCAGCCAGTCCAGGCCTTCGTACAGCCCATCCCCGCTGGTGGCACAGGTGGCCTGAATGTACCAGTTGCGGTGACGCAGGGAATGCAGGCCCAACTTGTCTGTGATCTCAGCAGCATTCATAGCATTAGGCAAATCCTGGAGCACGAGGGAGACACACAAAAAGGAGCCTCAGGATCTTTCAAAGGCTTCTAGAACACCCATCTGCCAGAGATGTATACCAATACCCTCTCCTCCTTCAGTGTAGGAAACCCAGAGCAAGATCCTAAAGAGCTACTTGGAGTTAACCATCCTAGAACCCCAGATCCAAGGCACTAAAGGTCATTCCGCTGAGGAGCTGGAACCAAATATGGAATTGGTAGGGAAGTGGAGAGGTGACTCAGGCTGGGCAAACAATCAGGTCTGTCTGACCGTAGGAGTGAGGGCAGTTCCACTAAAGTAGACAATAGGAAAGCTAAAAGAAGGATTGGAGGTGAAGTATCCACCACAAAAATCCCTCTGGATGGAAATGTTGCTAATTAAAGCTGGGGTTGGGGGATAAGAAGAAAAGCATGTAGAAGCCAACTAATCATATTTCCCACACTTTCAAAATTGAGAGCATAGTCACAGGGCTTCACATATAATGAGCCCCGAGGCCCCATGATTTCCACGGCCAGGTTGCCCTCTCTCAAATCCAGGGACAGGGAGATGTCTCACCTGTTTGTTCGCAAAGACAAGGAGCACAGCATCCCGGAGCTCATCCTCTGCCAGCATCCTCATCAGCTCCTCCCGAGCCTCGTTTACTCGCTCCCGATCATTGCTGTCGACCACAAATATCAACCCTAGGGAGGCAGAGCATGGGCTACACAGAGACAACAGATCAACTCCCCTCCCCCACCAACAAAAGACAAGACCCTCCTTTTACCCTCCAAATATCTACCCCCTTTCCTCTTTTTCTCCCACCCCTAGTTGCTGCAGCAGGGCAAGAGCTGGCTGCCAATAACCAAGAACAACAGCCACACTCTCTGCTCATACCCAACCAACTAATGCCAGCCCACGGGCAATTCCTATGTCATACCTTGAGTGTTCTGGAAGTAGTGTCTCCAGAGAGGTCGGATCTTGTCCTGGCCACCCACATCCCAAACTGTGAAGCTGATGTTCTTGTACTCCACCGTCTCCACGTTGAACCCTTTGGGAAAAACAAACAGTGGTCATTCAGCCTCAAATACCAGGCCTGCAAATGATGCCCCAGTTGGTTCGTTTATGTTTCCCCTAGTCATGGCCATGATCCTAGCAAGGGAAAGAAAGCTAAGGCTTCCTCAGCCCTGGTGTTCTTTGACTTAATAGCATAAAGGCCAACAAGGAAGCCTCAGAGAAGAAGTAGAAGAGGACAAAGAGGGCCAGTTAGGAGGTTCACAATCATCTGGGTAATGTGAGACAACCTGCCCCACTCATTCTCTCAGCCTTTGATTCTCCCTCCTGCAAGGAAATGACACGGCCCCACTCCTGTACTTTGGCCACCAGAGTCTGCCTCAGCTAAGAAGTGGGGCTTGTGAGGCAGAATGAAGAAGTGAGCTACAGTCCTGGAGCCCCAAATGCAGAACCAGCTGATCGATGATCAGAAGCCCCCTCTACAAGGCAAACTTTCTCTCTTCCACAGGCAAGTCTTAACCAGGATCAGGGCCACCGAGGATCTACAATGAAGCAATTCCAGGCCTCTGGCAGGAACATCAAAGCCCTTCACCTGCTCTTCAAACAACACAGAGAACAAACCAGCTCAATGCCTGAGGGCCGCTGCTGGGTGCCAGGCCGAGGAAGTTCCCGCATCAGAGAGGGCCAGGGTAGGTGGGCAAATGGCAGCCCCAGCACCTGCTGGTAAGCTTAACAACCATCCTTCCCAGAAGCCCACAAACTGCAAAGACTTGCCTGGTGGCCAGGTGGGGAATCTAGGAATAGGCCCGCTGTCTGGCCTAGGTGATGGAACGAAAGCCTAGCCTATGTCTGAGCTGTGCCCTTACCAATGGTGGGGATGGTGGTGACAATCTCGCCCAGCTTCAGCTTGTACAGGATGGTGGTCTTTCCTGCGGCATCCAGGCCCACCATCAGGATGCGCATCTCCTTCTTCCCAATAAGGCTCTTGAGAAGGTTTCCGAAGATATTACCCATGATCACAGTAGTCGCTTTCTGAGGACAGTTGGGCGCAGTGGCAGTCTGGTTTTGGCCTGGTCCCTGGTATGGAGGACTTGATCCTAGGCAAAGAAATGTAAACTCATTACCACCATCTGTCAGGATTTTATGTAACAGGGATTTGCCAAAGTCATGGCTGGAGTTCTTCATGACAAACTGGGAACCTAAGGGTACTATGAAGATCAAGGCCCACTCAGACATATCCTGAGCTTTAGGGAGCACAGACAAAGCAGTGAACACTCAGGACCCCTGCTTCCTGCCAGTAACCTGCCCACGTGACTTTGGATGAGTTACTTCACCTGTCCTATCTGCACCTGTAACTGGAGGGGATTGAACTAGATGATTTCTAAAGTCCCTTCAGTTCTGACATTCTATATTATACCCCAAGGCGTTGAAAGATCATTAATGCCCCTCCCTCCCCCAACTTTACCCAGAGATTTCTGGAAAGGGTGGGAGAGGAGGGAGTGGAATGAGGAGTGGCTCTTTGTGACTCCTGACAAGGTTCAGGCTTGCCATGTTCCCAAGGTTTATGCTCTCAGCTCTCGTCAAGAGACTCTGCTTCTTCCCTTCCTGTATTTCTACAATTCTGCTTACTTTTTACATACCAAAATTAATGAGGAAGAAATAAGAAAGCAGCACTCTTAAAAGAGGCTGATCCTTGCCACTCTGCAAAATGCCGGCTGCTCAAGTCATGCCCCATTCACACATAGCACAGAGAGCTGGGAGGTGGTGCAAGGAGAGGCTACCCCTCATTCCTCAGCCAGGTGGATCCTAGGACAGCTGCTCCACCTGGTCACCTGCAATGAGGCAGTCATCTCATTCCCTGCTTCTTCTCTAACCCCCTTCACTCTATTCTCCACAGAGCAGTCAGACTGATTTTAAAACCAAAACCAGGTCACGTTGCACCTCTGTTCAAAACCCTCTCTTGGCTTCCTATCTCCGTTTCAGTAAAACCCAAAGCCGTACCGTGGCCTACAAAGTCCTGCACAATCTGCATTCCCGGTTCTCACATCAGATCTCCTACTACTCTCCCCTTTGCTTATTCCACTTCAATTCCCCAACACTTTCCGGCCTCAAAGCTTTCTGTCCTGGCTCCTCACTCTGCCTGGAACGCTCCTCTCCCAGACAGCCTTCGTGGAGCACCCCCTCACTTCCTTTGGGCGTCTGTTCAACTGTCACTTTATCAAAGAGGCCTTCCATAACCCCCATCACATACACACACCCTGCTCTCTACCCCATTTATCCCACTTTACTTTTCTTCCCAGCATTTACACCATCTGACACGTTACATCTAAACACATTACACGTTATTTGTTTCTTGCTGTACTGCTTTTCTCCTCCTCCTCTAATGTCAACTCCTTATCTATTTTGTTCCCAGTACCTTGACTCGTGCCTGGCACACAGTAGTTGAACAACTGAACTAACTCCCAGGGCCTCTAGTGGCCTCACTAGCAGCTCACTCAGGTTAGACACTTATGCCTGGTACGTAACAGGGGGGAAATGAAGGGAGCAGTTAGAACACTGTAAAGGTACAAAATGCCTGTCTGCCCACCCCACCCACCGCCCCCAAAAGACAGAATCACAGTCGTTCATTCCCTCTCTTCTTGCCTCCCTTCTCTATGGCTCAGCACAGCCACAGAAATGAATCTTTGAAACAATGAAATGGGGGTTCAGAATCACCCATGCCAGCCAGTTCTCTGTGCCTGTGGGAGACGTGCGTCAGCGGGCAGCTTACTCAACAACCACCATATGCCAGCTGCTGGCATTCTCTCTAGAGTCTGGGAACCAGAGATACACACACGCACACCCCAAACCCAGCAGGCGAAGAACAGGTCAAGACAGAGTGCACCCAAACCCAAGAATGTGAAAGGTGGACAGGGAGGAATCCTATTCACAAGCTAAAGCATGGGGCTTTGGTGGGAGTTTAGTTGTTTTTCCAAAAACTATTTCAGGTTGGTTTGTTTGTTTTCTTCCTACTCTCTTCAGTTTGCAGCAAATTCCAGACTAGTACAAAGGAGCCAGATCAACAGCCTCTGGAGACCAAAATACTAGTTTGTCCAAAAAACAGAAACAATGAGTGCTTATGGAGCGTTTCATCTTCAAAGGCCTCCCCAGACATCCACTAATGAGCCAGGCGCAGTGCAGTGCTCCGGGTAGGTTCCGCAGATGAGCCCTGCCCCTTACCCAGAGAGCTCACGCCCCGGGGGAGGGCCTGGCTCAACTTAAGGGCTTGACTTCAGCCAAGTCACCCAGTGGCCATCCTCCCTGCCCATCCTGCCTCAACCACCCAGGCAGACAGATTCCTGAGGATTCCTGAGGCAGGAGGGGAGATAAGATCCCACCAACCTTGGCAATCTGTGATAGGCAGTCTTCAGATTCTGCTGCCACCACTTCCAGAAATGTAAATCCTCCCCAGGTCTTCCTAGTTTTTATCTTGTCTCCTGCTCAGGTGTCCTTTCCTTCAGCTCCAGATAACACTTTAAAGCTTAGGTAATAGGCTTTGGCCCAGATTCTGAACTGAATTTATACCACACATTTATCTTGCTGTCCTTCATGACTGGAAGTATTGCTGATTAAATGATTACCAACTGTGAGCAGAACAGTGGCTGAAAGATATCCCTTGTCCCAGAACATGCATACACCGTCCTTTGGTTTGCTTCTTTGCTATCATGCTAAAGTCCTGGTTCAAAAGCTGATCCCAATGTTACACTTATTTCTATTTCCTGACATACTAGACAAGAGCCCCTGAATTATCTGAACCACTCAAGTGGCACTGACTATGTTGTGAAGTATTTTTTCCTCTTTTATAAGCCTGCACCTTTACTGTCTCCCCAATGTAACTGTGTATTTGCCATGGGCAAGGACTATGCCTTTTATTTATTTTGGATCTGTCCTTGCTCCCAGTGCCAAGTCCACTATAGGAGTTCAATCAAGCACACTGGCTGATTTAAGCATCATCTGAGGATATCCTTCTATCACTTCTTCTGTCCTAGCAGTACTTGTTATCTCCGTGTTACACACAGATGGTTGTTTAGATATCCTGTCAATTCTTCACCATTTTCCACACATACTGACCCCAAAACTGGTTTGGGAAAACTATGAAAGGACTAGAAGACTAAAACTGGTAGAATTTTCTCTTCCCACTTAATATGCAATGGGGTTGATAACTAATGAAATATCCAAGCAGTTACCACGTGTCCTCCGTGGCAGCCCAGGGCCTTGAAATTAATGAACATATGACTCCTCTTTAATGTAATCAGGAGCTTGACTCAAATGAACATTCCAAAGAGGGTGTTGGATTCCCTGTCTTGGCCTTCTCTGTCCCTGCCTATTTCCAGATAGCATGCTGCCCCTACCACCAGGATGGTGGCAATTTTCAGCTTTGTGCCATGAACACATATCTTTGGCTATACAGCCAATTCTCACTTCCACTATTCATCTACTCCTAGAAAAAGCTCTGGAAAGCAGAGTGGCAAACAAATAAAATAAAATAAAATAAAATAAAATAAAATAAAATAAAATAAAATAAAATAAAATAAAATAAAATAAATAAAATAAAATAAAATAAAATAAAATAAAATAAAATAAACAAACCCTGTATGTACTATATAGTCTACGGTTATTCTTTTTTGCCACAGATGGCATTCCCATGTCAATAGGGCAAAATGCCAGGGTTCCATGGACTGGAAGAAACCAGGAATCAGGAGTTAAAACTGAAGGTGAGTGGCTCAGGATGAAAAATGGAATACAGTAGTATCTCTATTAACAAAGAGGGTATCTCAACATTCTATTTTACAGTTACAAACTCTTTTATCACTGGTAAAAATAACTACAGGAGCTCTAAAAATGTGCTCTAGTACAATCCGTGTGGGACACTGCAGGCGTTCCATCAAGCTCATTGGCTGATTTAAGCCTCACCTGAGGATGTCCTCACTGACAACCACTTACTGCCTCCAACCCCTCCCTCCCACCCACCCCTGGAGAGGCAGGCTGTTGCTGTTGCTGTCACTGACTGCCCGGTCATCTTGATTTAAGGTATGCCTGCCTTACCCTTCAGGTGATTCTGGGACGTCTGCCACACACACTCCCCACTCCTGATTCGGGCATGTGTCCTGAGGCACCTCTGAGGGGACTCCTGATCCAGTACCTCCTCTTCAGGCTGCATGGGTCCAGGAAAAGGAAGACCAGAGTCTCCCAAATACTCTGCTGCCAGGCAGGGTGCACTAAAAGCAGCTTTATTCCCAGATAATTTTCAAATTGAGAGGTCACTAATAGAGATGATATTTTTAGCACAGCCAGTGGAGCAGACCAATAAAATTTAAGGAAACCAAAGCAGGGTCTGCCTGTATTTAGTTTCCTTAGTGCATCTGGTTGTGACCTCTGTAAACTTTCCAAGTTTTTGTCTCAAGAGCACTGTAATCAGCACACAACAACTCCTAAATCAGTATCTCAATGTCTTCTATTGGACTCCAAGATCTCCCAAAGCCAAGAAACAGCTTCTGATGTCAGCTTCCATTCATTCATTAAACATTTACTGAGTATACTGAACTAGGGATGCAGAGGAAGACAGTTTCTGCTTTCATGAAATTCAGTCAATAGGGGAGAAAGACTAGGAAGCAGGATTACAAAGACTATGGGGAAAAGAGTGGGATAAGCACATAGTATTATGGGGACAAAAAGCTGAAGCAGTTAATCAAGACTGGAGGATAAAGGCCAATTCCCAGACGTGATTCTCAGATCATAACTGAGCAGGCTTTCAAAGGAAGAAAAGGAAGTAATCAGACAATAAAGAACACGGAAGGTGGGAGAGGGAAAAGCATGTGCACAGGCATAAAGACTTGAGTTAGAGACAGCACTTATGAGCCAAAGCCAGGTGCAACTAAGGGGTAGTTGATGTGGATGCAGCATCGTGAGCAAAAGGAAGGGATGAAGCTGGGGAGGTAAGTAGGAGCTAGATCATGAAGGGCCTTAAAGGTCATACCGAGTAACAAGACCAGATATGTGCTTCAGAAAGACCATTCTGACAGCACTTTAGGGGAAATATTAAAAGGAGGAACACTGGAGGCAGAGAGACCACTTGGGAAGTAAAGTAATACAGATAAGAAAACAAAAGCTCTAAAACAGAGGTGGTAACAAAGAGGACAGATTTGAAACATCAAAACAGTAGAATCCACAGGATTTAACGGCCGATTAAACGGAGGAAGGAAGAGTAGAAGAGGCAAAGATGATGCCCAGGTTTCTGGCCTGGGTGATTTGGTGGCACTTCTTTAGACAGGAAACATAAGTGGAACCAACCTGAGAGTGAAGATGTTTGTTTTTAGGTTAACATTGATTTTGAGGTGCTAAGGTACAAAGCTCAAGAGAAAAGTCTGGTCTGGGTATGTGGAATCATCTGGATAGACAGCAACTGACATCATAAGAGGACCCAAGATGAAGGGGCGGCAGCATTCCTGGCTGCCTACCCAAACAGCCATCTTCTCCTTCTGTCATCTAACAGAACCCCTGATTTGTTCAGATGCTGGCAGTGGGTGACTATGAGTTACCCCTCCCCAGTCCTACGTGTATGGTATGAAAACTGATCAGCTGAAGTGATGTGGGCATTTCATTTCCCTTGCCAGTGACTGAGTCACAAATGGTAAGACACTAATTCTAGACAATAAGATGTAAGGAAAGTCTGCTGGGAACATCTGGAAATTTTCCTCAATCTCGAAAAAGAATGTATGTCAATGTTCTCTTGTCCAGCCTTTGGTTGTTAACATAGAAGGGTGGGATGTTGGAGTAATCTTGAGAACATGAAGGGACAGACATTAAGAACACTAGGATGTCAGAACAGAAAAAGTGAGAAAACTTGGGTCCTTAACACTGTCAAGCTGGGGGATTGAAAAAAAAAAGTATTCTATCCCTGGACTTCTTTTGTGTGTGTGGTAGAATATATATATAACATAAAATTTACCACTGTAACCATTTTTAAGCATAGAGTTCAGTGGCATTAAGCACATTCACACTGTTGAGCAACCATCACCACCATTCATCTCTAGAACTTTTTTTATCTTCCCAAACTGAAACTCTGTACCTATTAAACAATAATCCCCCTCCTTCCAGCCTCTGGAAACCACCATTCTACTTTCTGTCTCTGAATCTGAATATTCTAGGTACCTCATAAATGTAGACTCATACAATATTTGTCTTTTTATGTCTGGCTTATTTCACCCAGACCTCTTGCTATATGTTTAATAAATTCTCTTATTGTTTGAGCCACAGGTGTGTTTTCTATCTCTTGCAACTGATACATCCTAACTGATATATCTAGGGAGAGTATGTACAGTGAGAGTGGAGAAAAGGTCAAAAGCAGAAACCTGGGGCACAACAACATTTAAAGCAGTGGGCCCAGAAGGAGGCCAGGAAAGAGAGTAAGAAGCAACAGAAGGGGGAGAAAGCAAATCAAGAGAGCAAGATATCAGAGACACCAACGAGGAAAGAACATTTTTTTTAAAGGAAGGAGGGTCAAAGGCTATAGAAAGGGCAAATTAAGATAAGGCCTGAAAGATATCTACTGAACTTAGCTACTAGGCAATCAATGATGACCCTGTTATAAACTAAAGCATGTCTAAGATTAGGCTCCACTCAACTCCACCTCTCACTTGTGTTTAGGCTTAGGCCAGAATCATTATGCCAGTCTCCCTTCTAGTCCGAGAGGAAGACTCCAGTACAGGATAACCTGAAGGAGGCTACAACATCAAGTGAAGAAGGATATTAAATATAGAGACCCAAACACCTGAGAAGGGTATGGCTTTTTCCATGGACAAGCCTCAGCAAGTGAGTCAGAACAGAGTTATCAGGTCTGTTTCAGAATATATGACCTAGCGAGATAAACCAGTGACCAGATGAAAACTAGACTCATTTGTTTCCTTGGAACACTGTGTGGCAGTGCCCTCTAACCAAAGCTTTCAGCTTGCCCTATTCTTAGAATCTTAAAATGGCTCCATATCCTGATAATCAATGGCTGCTCCAGTACCCACATCTATAGGCCTGGATATCTAGAACACTGTACTTTCCTAATTACAAAATCACTGAAATTCCATGAGTAATCAGCCTAAAGCCTTAGTAAACCTCTGCCCCAATCTGGTCCCACTGTGCAGGTCAAGACAGAGCTGCCACTGAACAGATGAAACAGGAAGCCATGATTTGGAAAAGGCCAACCATCACAGAGCAGCCTAAAGATACAGAAAACAGGAAACTGCCTACCTTGGGGGATAAGAGCTATCTGTGATCCCTTAGCACCTCAAACACACTTCTACCCTAGGATTTACCACAAAATGTTTTATTCACCTTTTTGTGTTTTGCTTTCCAGAGCCAAAACTTCCCAAATAATGTGCCCCTAATGCAATACAAGTCAGCTGGAGATACTGAGCCCACTAATACTGGACGGCTAGACAGGGCTTAGGGTGGCTACAGCCCATGGGCCAGTCATCTCAGGTTGCAAGCAGCTATGCCTGTCATACTGTTACCATTTTCTGTGTATGCCATGGTGGGAAAAATTTTGGCAAGTACTTTACTAGACTACCAGTCCCTTGCCAGCAAGGACCATGCCTTCTTCATGCTTCATGTTCCCAGCATCCAGCACCATGACTGATCTGTCGCTAGTGATCGATATGCTTGTTGTTGAGCGCAGTTCTACGGATAAGGCAAACGTGTGAGACTGAGGAAGACAGTATTCTATAGGTTATCTCCGATCCTTTTTCTGTATCTGACAAACTGGAGAAGTGGCTTGCAAGTTCTCAGAGCCCTAAGGTTCCTAGGATGGGATTCAGGGGCTGCCTGGGAGAAGGGGAGAACCATATGAGAGGCTCTAATTATATTCCATCATTCTCCACCACTACTAGAACAGCTCCACTTTTATTCATTTTGTGTATCAGACTGCAAATAAGATTTTACATAATGTAAGGTTTGATTGTTTAAAAAACAAAAAAAGGAGGAGAGGGGACAAAACCACTGCAACAGAAAGCAAATGTTCTTCATCCTAAATCATGTTGAAATTCAAACATTCATGCTTGACACTCTTGTGTTTAAGCTCACATACGATGGGTTATGTCAGGCTCTCACCAGTAATGGGAGAGCTAAAAGGTACTGTGAGACCTGCCACATCCAGTCATCTCACCTTTCTTCAGAAATATGTTGATCATGGTGGATTCCTGAAATCTGGAGCCATCTCCTTTCTGGTGGTGCAGCAGATCCTTTGCAGAAATCCATTATAAATCTCTAACACCTTCATTGAACCCCTGCCTCAGGCAGTTCTTTCCCAGACTTCAATACAAAGCCTCCAAACATTGGTGGAACTTTTTCCAAATGCTCCCCATGTCCTTTCATTATCAAAAAGTTTTATTATTAGCACCCTACCTATATCTGCAATAGCTGTTGGAAAAGGCATAGTACCCAGAATTACAGATATCACAACTCAGTACATTCTGAAACAGAGGCAGACATTTAAAGGAGATGTGACTAAGTGAAAAGAGTGGCCAGGAAATGGAGGATGCCGAAATGCTGATTGAGACCTGAAATAATAGGACCTAGGAATCTAAATGCCCGACCTAGGTCAATCAGGGTGCTCTTTGATGGAAGAGTCAACCATTACCTGAGTCACGCTGACTTGTCTAACAAACACTATTCTTGAGCCCCCACATCCTCACCCTACATCCAAGTCGACGGTTCAGGGCCTCTGCCTTCCTCCAGCTTCACCTCCCACTCAGGCAACAGGAGCTGCCTCTGTGAGGCTGATGCTGAAAAAGGATTTCATTGCTCATAAGCCTACGACCAGCACAGAAAGTCATGGTAACAATCATCCCCCTACACTGGTGCTTCAGGCAGCAAGTTGTTCTTTTGTAAACCTCCTTTCCTTCAAAGCAGCCTGAGTGCTCATGTTATTATTACTATTATGATGATTATTAACAGCAGCTAACATTTACTCAAGGATTACTATGTGCTTTGTGTAATACCAAGTGCTTTATTTTTATTATCTCATTTAATTCTCATGTCAACACTATGAAGTAGGTACTGTTATTATCATTCTCTTTATAGACAAGAAAAACAAAGCTAAGAGAGGACAAATAATTTCACCAAAATCACACAACTAATAACTAGCAGAGGCAGGATCTGAACCTAATTTTGTCTGAGTTTAAGGGTCACAACCTTAATTAGCATACCATTTTGTCACTAAATTAACCTGCAACAAAAATGGTGGGAGGAACTATGCTGTACAGCTGAAACTAACACAATATTGTAAATCAACCACACCTCAATTAAAAAAAAAAATGGTGAGGAGAGCCAAACACAGTGATATGTTTTGAATCTCGGGCCTCTTGGCATCCATTTCTAAAGGTATATGGGGAAGAAGATTCCACAATTTCCCTCAGTTATTGACTCAGCTTTAACAAACCTGGTTCTAAAGAACTTCCTCCTTCTCACCAACAAATCCCGCCCACTGTCTTCTGAGTCCATTTCCTCTACTGGAAGAGACTAGCAGCGATGAACACACACAATATGACCCTTTGTGCATTTACGACTTCACTTCCATTCTTTCCAGCCTGCTGTCTGCTTTCCTTTACACTTGCACTCAGTTTAATAATAGCAGCTACCATTCACTGGCACCAATTCTATGCCAGGCACCACATACATACACTGGCTCCCTTCTCCATAATCACCAGGATCCCAATTTGTAGACAACACCCTGAAGGACTCAGGTCTAATGGAGAGACCCCTTTGCCCACAATGGGGAAGCAGGAGATCTCACATTTCAGATAAATAATGACACTGTGTTCTAATATTTTTCTTTCGGGGTCTTAGTTTCATTATCCATGACTGTTTTGTGCTTCTCAGGAAGGTGGAGAGACCAAGACTTCTTAATTACAAAGGCTAAGGACATTTACACCCTCACTCTTATCATCAGGCACTCCCCCTGACCCTGACAGCCAAGTCATCTCTTTCCCCTTCCTTAAACTGTAGTCAGAAAACTTGAATTCATTCACATCCTGTATTCATCATGAGTGCCTACTATGTGCATAGGCATTGTGGGAGATTCAAGAGGAGATCCAATTCCTGCACTCAAAAAGCTTCGTCTCTTTGCAAAAGTGAGACATACACATGAAAAATTCTGACTATACAAGGTAATAACTCTATGGTGGGAGGCAGGAGGCATGTGAATATGTGATACATGAGGACCCTTTCCAACTTAATCCAAGGTCAATGATTCATTCTGTGGAAAGATGAACTCAATGGATAGGCTTCTCTCTTAGAATGAGCTTTTAGAGACATGTTATTCAAACTCAGGTCTAATGTACAATGACCAATTCACTGATCCATTCCAGATATAGCAAGTAGAGACACCCCAACAACAAGCTCAAGAATAAATGGCAGCAAAGACTGTCACCACCTGATTAGGGACAAGGAAAGAAGCATGCAGAGACTAGATTCTGTCCTACTACACTGACCCAAGCAATCGGACTCCTGCAGCAGATCTCATACCAAATAAAACTTTCATGCCATAGACCAGGAGTGGCCCAATCCAACAGCGGCAGAGACAGGTTTTAAGTTACACTTTTCCCTCACCCAATGACCTCACTATTTCTTGTCACTCCTGACCACATACCACACTCGCCCGGGGCCTGGCCAGAGGGAGATGAGCAGTAATACAACCCAGAAAGAAGGGAACTCCCCAAAAAGGAGCTACCACTTTGCTAATCAAGTGGTCCATTTTAACAGGGAATTCTGCCTCCCCCTTCTTCCCTCAGTGGTGTAAGCAATGGATCCATTTTCTGTTCCGGGAATCCTGGTACTTCCTAAAGAAAGAAAGCGGATTGGAAGACACAAACTCAGAGCCAGCGACAAGATGCTCCCTCCTCCTGTGAGACCGCCCCCGCTTCGCCTGGGGGAGGATGGCACCACCTCTCATCTCGGAGCAAGATCAGATCCTCCTCCCCCTTCTTCTGCCTCCTCACCTCTTGCTCCCCACCTGCTGCCCTCTTCCCAACGTGCGGTTCCCAAGACCCGAAAGCGCAACCTCCACCAGGATAGCGCCCCTGGGGTGCCCCACTAGCCTGGGTTTCCGGCTAATCCCTAAACCCTCTACGCACCCCAGCCCCATGACGGGGGAAGGGGGTGTCACTATAGCAAGGCTTCTCTCTGGTCTGTTACTAAGGTCGAGTGGGAGAGGAGGTAGGAAAAAGAGACATTCCCTAGCCCTTAAATAGGAAAAGGATACAAACCCGCCCCCGCACCACCTTCCCCTGGACTGCTTTCCTCCCTCTCCACCTCAACCCCTCAAAAACCCACCTCTTGCAAGCGAGGGGAACCTAACTGCAGTCCAGGTCGCCCCCTTGTGCGAGGCGGAGGACAAATCTGTGTGCGCCCCCCACCCCCACCCCAGCTCCGCGTCCTTCAAATGCGGGGGCAGGCGTGAGGCTGGCCCGGCGACCCCTCTCCGAGCTCTCGGGTGGAAAGAACCACACCGCCCCATGCCGGGCAGTGCCGGGCGAGCTGAGGGATGAGGGCTTTATCCCCTCAGCCCCCACCCCGAGTCTCTCCTCTACAAGGACCCGCCTTCCCTCCCCAGCCCCTCACCTGTTCCTGCTCCCAGCTCCGACGCTGCGGCCGCCGCCTCCGCCCCCGCAGGTTCCGCTCGGCTCTGGCTCCACTCTCTCCGGCTCCCCCAGCCGATTTCGGCGCGGCTGCTCCCCTGGCCCTGCTCCCGGCTCCCTCCTTCCTTCCCTCCACCTAGCACCGGAAGCCGCGACGGCGACAGGAGCAGTGCGGCGCACCCCTACCCCCAGACATGGATACTTCCCACCTCCCCGATCGCGCGAGAGTTGCGCGGCGGCGAGCGGCAGTTCTCGCGAGATCCATCACCATGGCAGCGGCTGCAGCAGAGGCAGCCGGGTGTTAGAGCTGAAGTCCGCGCGGGGCCAGATGTGGGGGCTGGAATCTGCGGGCGGCGGAGGCGGGAGCTGGAAAGTGAGAATGAGACAGTGGGGACAGAGGTGAGAATCCCAAACCCCAGGGCCATGCCTGGAATTTAAGACTGGGGCTGCATACTGGCCACATTGGTGATGGGTTGGGCTGAGAGGCCCGGGGCTTGGGCTCCTTGGACAAAGTCAGGAGCAGCGTAAGAGTGAACAGCTCCTTGCTTTGGCCCTTACCCCTTCAAATCTCATCTTTATTTCTTAACCAGGGCTAGGTGCATCCCCCGTCACAGTCCTCACTGCACCACTGTTGTCGCTTACTGCTAAGAATTCGTTACTCTGGGGTCTGAATCAAGAGATCTTGTCCGTAGGGAACAGGGAGAGTGATGAATTTACGAGAATGAAAGAAACAGCTGGGCTCTGGGCCAGTTAGGAAGTTGGAACTTGAAAGACAAGCGGTTGAAGCCTAATATTCAGACGTGTGGTATGAGGAAGTATACCTAGATGAGTATGTAATTTAGTATTACAAGGAAAGTGAGGGCTTTTGCCCCCATGTTTCTCTGTTCCTGCCCACCGTCACTTTCCTCACATTCATTTCTGCACCTCGGTCTGGGCAGGCAAAGCTGCCTTGGAACAGCTTGTGATACAAGAAGGGCACTAAGAATGGAAGAAGGTTCTTGAAGTGCCCTCTCTCCTTATAACAACAGTACAGATCTTCCTCAGCTTACAATGCGGTTACATCCCAGTAAATCCATCATAAGTTGAAAATATCTTAAGTTGAAAATGCCTAACCCACCGAACATCATAACTTAGCCTGGCTTGCCTTAAATGTGTTCAGAACACTTATATTAGTCTACAGTTGGGCAAAATCATCTAACACAAAGCCTATTTTATAATAAAGTGTCAAATATCTCATGTAATCTGTTGAATACTATACTGAAAGTGAAAGACAGAATGGTTGTATGGGCGCAGAATGGCTGTAAGTTTATCTGTTGTTTACCCTTGTGATGGCATGTCTGATTGGGAGCTGCAGCTCACTGCCACTGCCCAGCATCATGAGAGAGTTTCGTACTGCATATCACAAGCCTGGGAAAAGATCAAAATTCAAATTATGGTTTCTGCTCAGTGCATGTCACTTTTGCACCGTGTTTAAAAAATCGTAAGTTGAACCATCGTAAGTTGGGACCATCTGTATAAGGGAACACATGGCTCTTTCCTAAAGCTTGAGCCAAAATTGTTGCTTTTCTAGGTTGGTTTTTTTTTTTTTTTTTTTTTTTTGCCTTGTTTCTTGCCTCCTTCCAAAGAAGAACTAAGCTGGTAGATAGCTACATCACGTCTATCCCTTGTCCCCATCAATCCCCATGTATGTATTCAGCAGTCTCTTCCTCTTGTCCCAGTTTGTTTTCTTATTTTAACCTGGAGAATAACACAACTCTAGAACGTGAAGCCAAGAGGACCTTAATTTAAGGTGGTAAAGGATGAGATGGATAACAAAGAGCATGTTTACAACAAAGAGAGTTATATCTGTCCTCGGCTGTTGCCATTAAGGACCTTTGCCTTCCTAAGCCCTGTGTTTTAAATGGCAGGAGACTCCTCCAGTGTTATCACACACTCCTAGAGTGGGCCCTGTGATACCTCCACATAGTCACTCTTTCCATTTCTTTTTCTAGAATTTTCTAGCACATGCCACCAGACACACACATTGACCACCAAAATTATGCTTTGCCACTGTCCTTGCTAGGGCCTCAACCATATCAACACACCTTGTGGGACTCTGACAGGAGGTGACACCTGTCAGTGTTCCTGCCCAAGACTTCAGATCCTCTCAAAGCTGGGCCCCAGGTATGACAGAGGATGGAGATGGTGACAGTCTAATAGAGTTAGCAGCAAGTACCATGGTATTTGAGTCAGAACTGATGAATGGAAGTGGAGAATCTCCCAGGCCTTCTGTCCTTCACCCTTCTGGAGTCTGGAGAGGAAAGTGTCTGTTGCAGCATTACTGGGTACTTCCCATGGAGCAAACAGGAGCACAGACAGGAGGGGTGCTGCCCAGCTGGCAATTAGCCAGCCACCACAACTTCCCAGCTTTCCAGCCACTTGAAAGGCTGAGGGGAGAAGAGGTCATCCAGAGCTGAAGGAGGCCAAGAGGCCTGACCAGAGTTCATCAATCTTCCTCCCTCCCTCTGGCTGCCATTGGAGCTAAGTAAAAACTGAAATTTTAGCCACCCGCTCTGTGGGTTGCACACTCCCACTCCCGTCACTGACCCCAGGCCTGGGCCTGAGCCCAGCGCGTGTGCCGGGAGCAGGGGTGGGGAGGGGGGTGTTGGCCTTGCTGACAAAATCCATTTGGAATTTCTCAAGGTTGTGGTTTGGGGCTTAAGTTTGCCACAGAGTGTGTCTGACGAAAGAAGAGAGAAAGCTAGAAAGAGAGAGGGAGCCAAAAAGAGCACAGAAGAAGGAAATGGGGGGAAACTAAATATTCCTGCTGTGATTTCATGGGAGATTCTCCTCCCTCTTCCTGAGTGTGAGAAATTCCTGTTCTGGATATTCCTTATCATTATTTTCTCTCATTTCCTAGGTCTATTCCAGCTGCATCCCTCTCTCCCCTAGTACCCTACATACACCTTAGGCTCAATCAGTGCCTAAAGTCCTATGTCCATCAAATTTCCAAACCCAGAATTCTCAATGAGCAAGTGGAAACTCAGGACATACAGTTTTGCCATAAAGTACTGCCTGAAACCAACACTCCTTGCCGCCCTTGCTGCTGCCCTGATGCTACCATCATTTCACCTGATTTTGAGGGTGATTTGTGTAGCAGATATATAGATATACATTGCCTAGAGGAGTGGACTGTTTCTGCATTCCCTGGCCAAGGAGATGACCTGATAGAGTCAGGATCTTGCAACGCCATAAATATTCAATTATTTATAAAGTTCTAAATTTTTGATGCATATTCCTTTTCTGAATTGAAAGATAATGGTTTCTTTTCAAAGATACTGGACTAGAAATAGAAAGAAATTGGAAATGAAATAAAAGAAATTCTGTTTTTTCTAGTTATGGTTATCTCCTAAAAGATAAGGGAATTATTTTACTAAGATGAAATGCAGAAGAGCTCTGAATAAGGATGGATAGAATACATATGCAAATAATTCAGTGGGGGAGCATGCTGGGTTTGCTGATTTCCAAAGCAAAAAACCCCAATTTTGAGCATAAGAATCCTTTATATATGTTTCCCATTAGTCTTTTATCTATCCCCAAGTTCTCTGGTTTGGAGCCAGAGAGAAAAGCAGCTGCTCTTTCGGGCACAGGTGCAATGTTGAGATATCTTCAGGACTTGAAAAACCCAGAACAGAGGTGACCTCATGGGGTATGATAGGGGTCAAAATAAACCAAAATCAGAAGACCAAATCTGGTCCTGCAGTCCATTTTTGTGAATTAAGTTTTATTGGACATAGAGCCATGCCCATTTGTTTATGTATGGTCTATGGCTGCTTTCAATCTATGACAGCAGAGTCTGCTGGCAGACTGGAGTAGTTTTGACAAAGCCCAAAAGCCTAACATATCTACTGTCAAGCCCTTTACAGGAGAGGAAAAAAAAAAAAAGAAAACTTCTCAAACCCTGTTTTAGGGGAGTGGAGGTGAGGCATTAAGAAAGTAAATAGGGCCTATGTTTAGATCTCTAGTCCCTCACACCCAGACGTCCCCCTGCCCCGCCCAGGTTTTTCACACTAAAAGTTGCCAACTAAGTCACCTGAAGACCATTCCAAATCCTTCAGTGGAATCAGGCATGATATTCATAAAGTCATTGAGTGTGGGAGGGTAGGAGAATTCACCTGGAAAAGAAGCCAGGACTGGGATCCAAATGTGGGTAGAAATATCACCATCTGCATCCACCGGTCCAGTAACTTAATTTATTTTTGTTACAAACAAGAACCAAGAACAAGTCTCAGTACAATAAATTATCCATTCCCATCCCTCCTGCTGAAGAAAGAAAAAGAGGCTCAGAGAGTCTTGGGTAAAACTCTTCCTTTGGAGGGTCCCCTTTAACATCTGAATTGGGGGGAGAGGGCAGCTTCCCTAAGGGCCTGGACAGACAACTTTCCGGGTTTCTGAGTGCCCTGTACTCTCTCCCTTCCCTAAGAAAACCCTCTCTACTGCTGTTTCCCATTACTCCCTAAGAGGGGGCCCATACTGCAGTAGAGGAGTTTGGGAACAGCAAATAGAAGTGAGTGGTCTCTTTCTGGATGCAAGTCTTATGGCTCCACAGGATGCCTGGGGCTCACCCTCAAAGAAGAAGAGTGGTCAAACTATAAGGACTCCCCAGCCAAGAGGAGTATGCATCAGAGTTAAAGGGACCGCAGGGTTGGGTAGAGGGTAGCAATACAGTTCATTTCATCTTAGTCCATTCAGGTGTTTTAAGGAGCAGTAGAGGGGGGCAGGTCCCCCCTAAGGCCCTCCTAACTGTTGGGGAGAAGGCCACACCTCACAGACTCCACCTGACCCCTACTGCCCCCAAAGCTATTTCCAGGTAGATACTGTGGGCTTCCGGGGCCAAGATTGATTGACCCTGGACAGAAATCAGAGCAAAAGTCTGCACTGGTGCTCCTCCCCTTCCCCAGCCCTGCAGTGAGGCTGACCCTCACTTACACACGTTGACCCACTCTGTGACCTTGCACTCGTCACACAGCACATAGCAGCACCAGTGGAAGCGGCAGTGACAGCGTTCAACCCTCGTCTGCTGGAGCACATTGTGCCCACGGCCACAGCACAGGCTGCCACAGCCATCCAGCAGGCGACTGGTCTTGTTGCAGGCCCGGCCCCGCGTGCCCGGGGAGCCCACGGTGGGGTCTCGCTCACAGAAGTCAGGAGACTTCTCAAAGTAGACCAGCTCTCCTGAGAGGCGTCGGGGACGAAGGCGGGGTTGGAAGGCTCCAGAGTTGCGGTTGTGGGTATCGATGAAGATGGCGCGGCCCAGCCGCTCCCTCAAGGCTGCCCCCACCGCTCGGAACTCTGGGGCTGCCCTCCAGCAGGTCTTGAACTGGCAGCTGCCAGACGTGCCATGGCACTTGCATTTCCGCTTCAGGTTTTCAGTTACCACCTAGAACATTGTGAGGGTGGTGGAGAGGTGAAGGGGAGGGCAGCAAATGGACGGAGTACAGAGACACGGGAGAGGGGAGGGAATAGAAAGCACAGAAGGATAAATAGAGGCAAGAATGACAACAGATATCAGAAGAGAAAGGCACTGCGAGGCTGGCTAATAGCCCAAATCCCTCATTTTCTGGTTGGAGAACTAAAGCCAGAGCATAGTGTCATTCACCCATCTTCAACCACTAGCTGGTAACAGAGACTCAGCTCCAGTTGTCCTGACTCCCAGTCCAGTGCTCTTTCCAGACTGAGCACTGCTAAATCAGGGAGTCTAGCCCAGAGCACCACTAAATTCTGTGGGGAAGGCAGCTGTAATAATAGCTACACGTAGTGAGCACCCACCAAGGACTAGGCACTCTGCCCAGTGCTCACTGTTAATGACATTGTTAGGTACGTATCATTAGACTCATTTTACCGACGCAAAACTAAAGTTATGTGACTTGCTCTGCTCCAGGTCACCCAGATGGGGAGTGACAATCACCCACCACATCTCATCCTCTTACTCTGCTGTGCCTCCCAAAATCTGGCCAGGCCTTGAAAGCTAGGGAGACCCAGGACAAGTTGCATACACATACCTGGCGCCCCACCCTGTTGTTGTGGATTCGCATGCGTGCCTGGATGTCCCGGGGAGCTTCCCTGGAATCCAAGAAATCCCGAGAGAACTTCTCTCCAAAGTCCATGTCATGGTTACAGCCACCCCATTCCCATGTGTCCTGGGGGCCAGGACTGGAGCCTGAGCCAGGGCCCGGGCTGGGCAAGGAGTGGGGAAAACTCTTGCCCCGGGACAGTGCCTGCAGCTGCAGCAGTTTGGCCCTCAGCCGATCCTGCTCACCACTGCCCTTCCAGCCGCAGCCGCAGCTCACCAGCTTGCCCAGGCTGCAGGCCGTGGCTACTGCGTGCATGACCCCAGCAGCCAGCATGGAGAAGGAAAAAGCACTCTCCCGGAAACCTGAGGATGACAAGGGTGTGATGGTAGGGGTAAGTTTGGCAGGCAGCTGAGAGTAAGGAGGCCGAAGGAAATAAACAGCCACCCTTCAATTCCAGAAATTCATAACTGCGTCCTGACCCTGGCATTCACCAGCTGAGTGATTTGGAGCAAGTCACGGGAGAAGGAAGAGGACAGAAAGCATACAGCCTCAGTTTCCTCATCTATAAAGGAAGAGGATGGGTTGAGAGGATCCCCGAGGCCCATTCTTGCTCTGTAAGTCTGGGATTTTCAGGTGTGGATGAAAGAGCCAGTCTAGAGGGAAAGACCCCTGGGGTTGGGAGATGACTAAGAGAGTCCCTGAGGTCTTTGAAGATGTGTTCACTGAGTTCTACATCTGAAAGCCTTAGAAATTCCCCAGCCCTGCAGGTGGGGTGGAAGCAGAGGCCTTTGGTTTTGTGTTTTTTTTTCTCCTCTAAATTGAAGGTTATTTTAATCAGTCTCAACCAACCTACCCTCCACCACCCTAACTTCCCCAAAGCACTGGAACTGTGGAGCTGTCCTTCCTCTTCCCAGTTTCTAGTTTTATATTTGCCCGTTAAGACTGCCCTTTATGTTTATCCTAACCTGCTATTACTCTATAAAATGCTGGGATGGGGAGAGAGGTGGGGGTGATTTTTCCCTAAGGCCCTCTTAAAATGTTGGCTTCTTTGTTATGTTTTGGGGGTCACAGAGGCTCAGGATGATAAGCCTTTCCCAGACTTAGGGAGACATTCTTCTCATTTGGGCATCAAAGCCTTCCCCTACCCCAGGCCCTGTGGTGAAGGAGGGGGTCCCTCACTTCCTTTTAGGCAGGGGATCTCTGGAGCTCTGAGAGGAAGAGAGACAGCACCTCCTTAGGGGCCAGGCCTCTCCCACCTCAGGATGCAGGGCTCCTGGCCCAGCCTCCTGATCCCCCCAACCCCAACCCTCCAGGGGTGAAGCTGTTTGCACAAGTCTCGGGAATTCCCCCGCAGATGGCAGCTGCCTATTAACCCTGTAGTCCCCAAAGTAATGCCCCTACCCTTGAGCTGAGCCTCAGATGGATGTTTACTCCTCCAGGGATGCCTCCCAGACCAGGGCCCCCAGACCAGGCCGGCAGTGACCTGTTCTCCACTCCTCTAGCCTTTCCTCACCTGCTCAGGTGAGAGCCACCTGGGGCTCTCACAGCACAGAGGAGGGGGATGCTCCCCGGCTTCAAAGCCATCAGGGTCTTTGTTCCCAGCTTCTGCTTCTGGGAACCCCAGTAATTAGGGGGGTAGGTTTAACCCTTAAACGGTTGGGGGCGTCACCCCACCCCCGCTGAGGCTCTGGGGACACCAGCCTGGGCTTGTCCCATGGAGAGGGAGGGGCAGAAAATTGGGGGAGGAAAGGAGGGGGACATTTGAAGCTTCCAGGACTGGGGGCATCTCTTGCTCACAGGTGCAACCCAGATCGAGCTGGGCGGAGGCAGGAAAGAGGGGCCCTAGGGTAGGGGAACCGGGACCCAGCTGCCTTGCCGGCAGCGCGCAGGTGGAAGTCAGAAGCGCAGGGCCCCAGACGGGTGGCCAGACCCAGCTTCGCGCGGCTCCGGGGGGAATTCCCGGAGCAGCCCCTCCCGCAGTCGTGAACCCGTCCCTTCCCGCCTCCGCCCGCCTCGGCCTGGCCCCCGCCCCCCAGCCCCGGCGGCGGCGCAGACCCGCCCGGTCAGGCTCACCGCGCTTGAGGATGGCGCTGTGGTGCGGCAGGCGGCCGCCGCCCTCCAGCGCAGAGCAGTTCCAGCGCTGGTCGCGCAGCTGGTGCTGACACTCGTGGACTGCGATGTGCAGGCCCTGAAGCGCCGACGCCGTCACGTCGGGGCTGCGCAGGCACAGGCCTAACTGCCGCTTGCTCAGGCCCGACAGCGTCAAGCACACGGTGTTGGCGGTCAGCGGCGGCTCGCCCGGCAGCTTCAGGCCCAGAATCTCATTGCTTAGGGCCCTGGGAACGGAGAAGGCGTTTCAGGGTCTGTGGTCCAGGCCTCGCGCCCCCTCCGATTGCTCCCGCCCCGACTCGGTGCTTCTAGCCCAGGGCTTTATCTCGTGGGCTGGGTGACAGGGGAACTGCTCACCGACTGCACAACGCCAGGAACAGGAGACCCGCGAGGCCCGAGGGCGGAGGCCGCGGCCGGGGCTCCTCCCGCATGTCGAAGCCCGGGCCCGAAGGCGCCGGTGGGCAGATCGATCAGGGCCTGCGGAACAGGGAGACTTTAATGAGGGCTCTGGAATAGGGTAGCTCGCCTGGGCAACCGAAGGATCCCCAACTTCGGGCTCTTAACTCACTAGTGCCACCCCACTGACTTCTCATTCTCCCCCCTCCCCCCAAACAAAACAAGTATCAGCCCTTGTTTCCCAGAGTACCTGGGCCCTGGAGGAAGAGTCCAGGACTCGAAGCTGGGACTTATGTCATTGCCCTGGAGCCCAACCCAGCCAGACAATGCCTGGCACACAGACACACACTCACGTGCAGACAGATGTGTAGACTCACAAACAGCTCTCCACTACCTTGCCCACCGTTCCCTTTTTCAGGGCCCCACGACTGGCTCCCCACTCCCCAACACAGCTTCACCCACTCTCAGGGCTATGGGTGAGGATTGGGAGGGAGTTCCCCACCACCCACAGCCGGAAGGGTTGAAAGAGGGGAGTGACGCCTCCAGGTGCCGTCGAGGGCCATCAGGTTCCCCGAAAAGCGTGGAAGAATGGGCTCCCCAGCCCAGTCTGCCCCCTTCTTCGGCAGTAGAGAGCCAGAGGAAGCTCCAGGTGCGGCAAAGGCAGGGAGGGAACTGAGTTCCCTCCTAGAAGGGATCGCGGCGCAAGCGGAGTCCTCTTTCTCGTCTACCACCTTTGCTAACTACATGTTCCCCTCCTCCTAGCATCGCTCATCTGGTCCCCCCTAGGTCCCCAGTCTCAGTCCCCACCCCTTTGCTCTCGCGTTCATTGCCCTCCAAATCTGGGCCACTCCTTTATTTGCTGTGTTTTTATCTCTGGCAATATCCCTGGCTCCATCGGTATCTCTGCCCCCGAGGGCGGATGCGTGTCTGTCTGTCTGACTACCAGTGTGCCTGTCTCGTCCCCCGTGTGCGCGTCCCTGCCCTCCCTGCTTTCCCGGTTCCGATTACCTCCAGCTGCTCTGGTGCGGAGTCCGCCACCGGCGCGGTTGGGTCGCCTGGGCTCTAGCTGTTCAAACCGTGGGGAGACTGCGTCGGGTTCTGCCCCCTCGGTAGAGCCGCATTCTTCCAGGGCAGGGCCACTCCTCTTCGCCGCTTCCCCAGCGCCGCCGCGGCCGCCGGGAAGAAGGGAGGGAGGAAGGGAGGGAGTGATCGAGAAAGCTAGCGAGCGGGCGAGCAAAGAACTGGGGGCTCTGGCTCTACTCGCGCCGAGCTCACCGGCGTCTCTGCCGCGGCTGACAGAGCGGTGGCCCCTCCCCGAGCCCGGGGCATCCCCACCCTACTCCTAGCACCCCCCGCCTTGACCCGGAGAGCTCAGCCGCTCCCCCTCCTCCCAGTGAACACACACACCCTCTCCCCCGACGCCCGGATTCAGGCTTGGCCCCTGTGAAGGGGGAAGTGGCCAGAGTTCCACTCACCTGCTCTAGGATCACCAAGGCTGCGAAGAGGGTGCAGTGACCTAGACTAGGGAGCCAGGATCCTGGTCCCAGGTGGTCATTTCTCTTTGCCTCAGTTTCCCTATCCATTGCTGGATGGCTGGAAGGTGCCTTGGACAAGATGAAGATGGAGCTGAGAACTGACTTCTCTCGCTGGACAGTTACCAGTAGAGCACTCAAGGAGCGCCCACGGCAGGGCAATCTCAGCTGGCAGGAGAATCTCCCTTCTGGGTGGCTTGGCTTCCGCCCACCTCCAAGCCCTACTCCTGCCCCTTGGGAGGGGTCAGCTTTGGCCTCAGAGTTTGGCCCTAGCAGAAGCTGGGGGAGACCCAGAGATCTTCAGCCTGCCCCCATGCTTCCCTTGGCTCACAGGCATCCTTGCCAGCAGAGGTCTCCTGCTCTTCCCAGGATCCTGGATCTGCACTCCGGTTAGTCCATATTTCTGCTCTAGACTCACAAACTTGTTTCTCATGGGAGGGCCTCAGGATCCCAAACTGAGCCCAGGGAAAGAGCCTGATCTTGGGTTGCACAGACCAGACCGAGGCTAAACCACCTTAGGGAGATCCAGTGGCAGCGAAGGGGTTAGGCGCCACTGTGCTCCTGCCTGACTCACCCTCCCAGCTCTAACCACTGTGGGCTATTTTTGCCAGAGAGGGGCCCCAGGCTTCCCAGCCGCCCCCCGCCCCTGCCAGACCGCAGCCCAAGGCACGGCTGGCCCCGAGAGCCCAAGGCTGGCACGTTGACTCAGAGACAGGCCCCCCGGAGAAGTAGAGCCATGGGGCTGAAACCCACAGCCACAGTCATCTCTTCCTTGGTAGTGGCCATGCAGCTCTGCTTGGGCAGCCAGCCTCCAGTTTGTGCAGCTGCAGGTCCTGCCCCGTGCTGCAGGGGTCACTGCTGTCTAGGGGGCAGAGCTGTCTGAACACCATTAGTGACTTTCATCTGTTGGGATATTTATCAACCACCTTTATGTGTCAGGCCTCATGCAGGCTGGGGAGGTGAAAGTGCCATGGTTCCTGACACTGGACAGCTATGACCCCAGAAGGTTGCTTTTCTCTGCCTTCTCACCTCTGGGAGAGAGGTGAGAAGGAGAAGGAGCCCTAGAGCTCTTGCCCCTGCTTCCTGTTTAGGGGCCAAGAACCCAAGTAGGTGTGGCTTTTGAAGCCACCAGGAACTGTACCCTATCTCAGTAGCTTTTGTCCTTACACCTGGATTCAGTGATTGTCACCAGTGTCCTTGTCCTGTTCCCTGCATGTCAGCCTGGAACTTTACCTACATCCCCTGGAGGAGGGGAACCAGGTTTCCTATGCCCCTCTTCTACCAGGGGGACCTCTTAGACGTTTGTGTTCTCCATGTGTCTCTGGTTCTCCCTCCGGTTTCAGGTTGCTTCTTCTGATTCTACCCTTGTCAGGCTCAGTATAGTCAGGTGCCAAGGAAGGACCAGGGTCAGAACTATTACCACAGATTCCAACTTCTTAGTGACCCCAGGACTTCCCCAAGCTGACCTGTCCCAAATCCAAGGACCCATGCTTCTGTTTTGTCTCCCCACAGAAGCCCAGCTCTGGGACAGGAGGTCACAGGCAAGCAGACTGGGTGGCCTGAGCTGGCCCCCAGTGCCCTCTGTCCGACCGGCTGGCCTGAGCACTGACCCGCAGGCGGCTGGAGGGTGGTGGGGCAGGCGGGGCCTGGAGAGGGCTGCGGGTACACACCCATTGCCTAATACCCCAAGCACGCGGCCAGCTCCAGGAAAGGGGAGGGCGGGAACCAGAGAGACCTTGACAAGGGTTGGGGCCATGACAGCAGGGGGAAAGTGAGGGGCTATCATTACTTCAGGGAGAGAATGGGAGCAAGATAGTCCCCCTTCCCCTCAAGGACAGGAAGGGAAGGGGGCTGCCTTCCCATCATGGGGATGGAGGATGTATTGAGAGCAATCTGAGAAGAACACTGGGGCCCTATAGGGCGGGGGTCAAAGAAAAGAGTGGGGGCCCCTGGAGATTGGGGGATCCAGCAACTGAGGCGGCGGCTTTAGCTGAGTGCAGGGAGCCTCCCCCCTCCTCCCCCTCCTCCCCCCTCCTCCCCCCTCCCCTGTTTGCCTTGGCCCGGGGTCCCGGGTGACTCATCTATTGCTGAGCCGCTGATAGGGGCGGCCAGGCCCGGGGAACCCAAATTATAGGCCCGGGAGGGATGGATGCGCCCGCGGCGGCGGTGAGCTCAGCTGTGCTGCCCACCCTCTGCCTCTCACGCCTTCTGCTGCAGCACCGCAGGCCGCCACCTGGAGGCACCAAAGGGTCCGCTGCGCTGGACTCTCAGGAAACCCCCCACATTCAGCAGTTGGCCCCAACAAATCTGTGGGATCACCCACGACAGAACTTTGCCCTCTTCTCTAACGAAGGTGGATGCCTTTCCAGCCTAAGGAGGTAGTGCCACCTGCTGGTGCTTCAAAGGAAGGCAGGCTCCTCTGCCCACAAACTCAGCTTTGGTCCCCTGATGCCTCCCTAGACCCATTCAAGGTAAAGCCTCTTACCTCTCCAACAACTCTTTCCCCTATTCCTATTCCATGGGAGTGGTTTGCAACTGATTTTTGACTTTCAGACTTTAAAGTTATCCATGGTCAAAACTGATACAGAGAAAAACAAAACAGGGTAAAGGAGATAGTGGAATTCCATTTTATATAGGGGGAGGAAAAGGGATGTGAAGAAAAAAACTCATGGAGACATCTGAGGAAGGACACCCTAGAAGGCAGAAAAGCAGGTGCAAAGATCTTGAGATAGGCATTTACTGGGTATGTTCAAGGAATTAGCAAGGAGGCCAGTGTGACTGAGGGAGGAACCCATAGAGGAGAGTGGCAGGCAGTCAAGTTAGAGGACAAGGAAGGAGCAGGGTCAGATGATATAGGGCCTTGTAGGCAACATAAAGATTTTGCCTCTTCCTTTGAGTGAGATAGGGACTCGTTGGAAAATTCTGAACAGAGAATGCAATGATCTGACTTTGTTTTAGAAAGAATGTCTCTGGCTGCTGTGTGGAAAATAGATTTTGGAGGCGCAAGGGCAGAGGCAGGGAGAGCTGTTAGGAGGCTATTGCCATAATACAGGAAAGAGATGATGGTGGCTCTGACCTGTGCTGCAGGAGTGAGTGGTAAGAATGCATCGGATTCAAATGTACAATTGAATCACTGTGCTGTACACCAGAAACTAACACAACATTGTAAATCAACAATACTTCAATTTTAAAAGGGAAAAAAAGAATGGATCAGATTCTACATATATTTTAGAAGGGTGGGATTTTTTAAAAAATGATTTGACACGGAGTATGAGAAACAGACACGTGGAGGATGGCTCTAAGATTCTTGCCCAGAGTAATTGAAAGGATGGAGCTGCCATTTACTGAGATGGACATGACAAAAAAGAGCAGGTGCAAGGGAAGAATCAGGAGCTTAGTTTTGGACCTTGTACATTTTGAGATGTTTATTCAAGTATTAGATATACAAGTCCAGAGTTCAGGGCCAGAGGTAAAATTAGGGAGTGTGAGACTAGATAGTTCACCAAGGGCATGCACGTAGACCAAGAAGAAGCTCCAGATTGAATTGGGGTGCACTCCAACGAGTCATGTGGAAACTGGGTACAAAGGTGGAACCAGATAAACAGACTGAGAAGGTGAGCAGCCAGGAAGGTAGGAATGGTGTTCCAGAAATCAAGTGACAATATTTCAAGAAGGAAGTGTTCAAATCTGCCTGCTGTTCCTAAAAAGTTGATTAGGGGAAGAACTGAGATTTTACTGTAGAGCAAAATGGAGGTCATGGATGATTTTGATAAGGAAATATAGAGGGTTCAAAGTTGTGATTAGGGTGGTAAAAAGGGAGAATAAAGAAAAAACTGGTACTGGTGATTAAAGGAACACTTTTGAGTTCTGCAATAACAGAGAGCAGAGAAATGGGGCAATCTTGGGTGGTAATGTGAAGTTAAAGGAAGCTTTTGGATTTTTCAGATGGGAGACATTACAGCATATTTGTATGCTTATGGGTATGACCCAGTAGGGAGGTAAATTGATGATGCAGGAAAGAAAGAGAGGACAATTGACAGAGTTATGATTTGATCTAAATAGAAAATTTGGACCAGGACAAACACAATGTGACCAAGACCTAGAGCCATCCCACTCTTTCCCACTATTCCTGGTGGGCAGAATGGTGGAATGAAGGGCACTGGATCCTTCTTTCTCCTCTTCCCACCTCTGCTTGTCACCAGTGGCCACAGACTGGGCTGCCCTTCTTACAGCCCAGCTCACTCCTCCTCCCACCAAGCCAAAAGATGTGACCCAGGCTCCAGTGGGAAGAAACTCCTAAGGGACAAAGGACCAGCTGCCCATGGTACACTGTCTATTTATGCAAGCCATCCATGCTGGGTGGCCTCTGCAGAGACTCCTGGCATTGGGGCCTGTGGAGGATGCATGGCCAGTATCCCTTGGCCCTCAGGGTCACATCCTTGGAGGGGCCAGGTATACTGGACTGGGCAAAGGGCCTGGGAAAGTATTCCCCTCAAAAATAACCTCCATCAGGCTTCATTTGGGTTAAATATGCATCTCATTTAAAATGCATGTGCCCCAGGAAGATTAAACTTACCAGGCATTATTCCTTAGAGTGATTTCTCTGCATTAGAGGGGAGACCTGGTCATTTCTGGGACTTGGAACTCTGTAGGATCAGGCCTGGGTACATTATTCAGTCAAAAAGCATCCTAAATGCAGGGAAAATGAAAAACAGAGGATCCAAAAGGGAGGCAGGAAGACCCTAAAGATCATTTGCATTTATCTGTCAGTTTTGAGAAGGGTCCCCAGCCTGCTACTTCTGCACATTCACAAGCTGCCAGTAAGGTGGAAGGAGCATGGGCTTTGAGCCAAAATGGTCTGGGTTTTAACCTGGCTTTATCATTTATTCATTTATTAGCTATGTGGCCCTTGGACAACTGCCTAATCTAGTTTTTCCTCTGTAAAATGAGGAGAGAAGAGAGATGTAAATGAGATCCTCCCCCCCTTCCAGAGGCCATCTGTGTGTGGTGGTAGGGCATAATAATCAGGCTGGCAGTGCCCCCTAGGCCCCACATAGGGAACAGCAGCTACTTCTTCAATAGGAGGCAGAGGTGGCCTTGAGGCTGAGATTAAGTGGGGACATGAGAGAGAAAAGTGTATAAAGGATGAGATGGTCACAGGCACCCTAGGTATCCTGGCATGGTGAGAGTGAGAAGAGCCAGAGTTTTTGTTAGGGGGAGTGGAGACAGAAACTTGGCAGAAAAATAAATTTTAAAAAAAAAGCAGACACATGGAGGCACAAGTTCCCTATTCTGGCTTCGGTTTAGCCAGCAGCCCTTCTCTCCCAGCTCCTCCATATGCACACCTGACATCTACTCCACTGCCCTTCCTTTCCTCTGAGACTTAGCCACTCCAGGCCTCACCCATCTTGATACCACCTTGGTTACAGGCCTCCTCTTCCTCCCCCAGTGACATGCACAAGTTGACCTATGCCATAGGGTGACACACCATAGGATGACACAAGGTAAACAGGGTGGAAGTGACACATGTATGCATATTGAACTCCCACGCATCCATCCATCCACCCACCTCCACACACAGTTCCAGACACTCTTCCTCAGTCAACCTTCTGGGTCTCTCCTGATGTAGCTGCCACCTCCTTCCTGACACATAGGAGATGATGCACTGCCCCAGGTGGTGGCTGTGAAAAGATGACTGGATGATCCCTTTTGGCCTAAGTTCCAAGATCCTTGGGAAAGTCTCCCAACATCCCTCCTCAGAACATGGAGTTTCTGCCCATGAGGACACACATGAATGTGCATCCCCTCAGAACATACTCATACACATTCTCACACTCACACGTGCACTGTCCTATTTACACGTTCACACAAGCACAGCCACTTGTGCACTCTCAGCCCACAAGCACAAACCGCCTCTGCCTAATGTTTGAGGGCTTTGTTTGGTCAGCTCACCCCGCAACCCACCCCTGGGATTTTCCTGGCCACAGCCCCACCCCCACCCCCAGTCTCCCCTTTTTCCTTTCCTGTCCAGCCGTCGGGGATTCCTGGGCGGGGAGACGTCTCCCTGGAGTCGCTGCCCAGAACCACAGTTTTCCTTCTTCCACTCAGGATGGGGGAGAGAGGGGACGCCGGCGGGGCCCGGGGTGACGTCGAGGGTACAGCCCCATGGCAGCGGGCAGCAAAGCGGCTGGGTTCCTGGCAAATTTGTCCCCAAAGCATATTTTCGCTGCGCCCCCTGGCGGACGGTGGTCCCCGACGGGCTCCGGGCGCGCAGAGTAGTGAGGCGGGCGCGCGTGGGAGGGAGTCCCAAGGGGAGGGGTCGGCGGCCAGTGCAGGCCCGGAGGCGGGAGCCACCGGGCAGGGGGCGGGGGTGAGCCCCGACGGCCAGCCCGTCAGCTCTCGGCTCAGACGGGCGGGGAGCCACGGCCCCGCTCGCTGCCCATTGTCTGCGCCCCTGACCGGTGCGCCCTGGTGCCACAGTGCGGCCCCGCGGGGCAACCTCCCATCGTCATTTCAGCCAGAGCCGCAACTATAAGAGGCGGTGCCGCCCGCCGTGGCTGCCTCAGCCCACCAGCTGGGACCGCGAGCCATGCAGCCGGTTGCCCGCCCCCAGGGCTGTTAGAGCCAGACTGCGAACTCTCGCCACTGCCGCCACCGCCGCGTCCCGTCCCACCGCCGCGGGCAGCAGCCAAAGCCGCCCCAACTGCAGCACAGAGCGGGCAAGGCCGGGCAGGCCATGGGGCACCGGGCGCTGCTGCCCGGCTGGGTTTCCGCTACGCTGTTGCTGGCGCTGGCCGCTCTCCCTGCAGCCCTGGCCGCCAACAGCAGTGGCCGATGGTGGTAAGTGAGCTGGTGCGGGGTCGCCACTTGTCTCGGGGCACAGAGCCAGGGGCCAGCCCCATCCAGCTCCCACGCTCTGGGATCCGTCCGCAGACCGGCTCCCTCCAGCGCTCTGACTTCCCTCTGAGACACCGAGGGGCGCTCTGGAGCGGAGCTGCTCCAGAGAATCCAGCTCTGCTAAAGTGGGGTGAATGGAGTGCCTGGTGGCCCATTATACTCCAGGCAGGGAGCCCACTTCCATTTAGCACCGCCCTTCTTCCTTGAGCCCAAAACCGAGCCTCACGGTGGTAGCCACACCACAGGTCTCCCAGACTCGGGTAGCGGGTAGCGAAGGGCCAGGCATGAACTCAGAAAGGAGACAAGAAGAGGGTGGGACCCCTAAGCATTTCACGCCTTGGGTGGGCATGCACTGTAGGCCAGGGTTTCCTCGCCCAGGCTGCCGGGAAGCAGGCTCTGAGAACCAAGGTGAACGTCTAGTCACCGGGTTCCCCATGCCTCCGCTGTCCAGTCCCAGGCGCAGGATCCCGAGCAGCCCTAAGACTCCTGGGCACATAAAAGTCTGGACTCCCAGTCCTTTCAAACTAGTGAGCCCGGGAGCGCGGAGTCATTACCTTATTATTGATCTCCCATCGCTCTTTCTCGGGCTAATAGCCCCAGGAAGAGGACAGGGTGGGCATGACGTTTCTGGTTAGGGTGCACGTCTCCTTCCAGAGCTTGAGCTCCTATCATGCGTCTCACCAGGGGCATCGTGAACGTAGCCTCCTCCACGAACCTGCTGACCGACTCTAAGAGCCTGCAACTGGTACTCGAGCCCAGCCTGCAGCTGCTGAGCCGCAAACAGCGGCGGCTGATCCGCCAGAACCCTGGGATCCTCCACAGTGTGAGCGGGGGGCTGCAGAGCGCTGTGCGAGAGTGCAAGTGGCAGTTCCGGAACCGCCGCTGGAACTGTCCCACGGCTTCAGGGCCCCACCTCTTCGGCAAAATCGTCAACCGAGGTGGGTACCCAGGAAGGCAACGCTTCCGGCACCAGGGGAAGGCAGGGTCACCCCCAGGGCAGGGGCGGGCAAGTGCAGGGAAGATGTCCTGGGCGTCTGCAAAGTCACACGATCCACCCGCCAATAGCTTCATGCCAGTGCCAGCTCTGGGCCAGACTCGTTCTACCAGGCGCTTTCAAGCCGTGAACTTCGGGCACGAAACTTAAGTTTTATGAGCCACTGCGCCAGAGAGAGTTCTGAGTCGTGGACGCTGGCTGGCTATCGCTCTCCCCTTCAGTCCCTCTCAAAGGAGCCTGGGAAGCTGCTCTCTGTGGGCGTGAGTCTTGCCTCCAGCCTAGCAAGGCTTGCATCGCTGACATGGGCAGAAAGTTTGGGCTACGGAAAGGTCTTGGCGGTGCAGAACTCTTCTGCTCCCCTCTTTTCGGTTCTTCTCTCTGGGGCTGCCTCACTTCCACTGAGGAGCCAAAATGCGCCCTGAGTCTCAGTAACGCGTGATTACAAGCGTGGACGTGCCTACGTGCCCACGCACGTGCTTTCTCCGTGAGAACAGCTTCGCACACCGCGGGCCGCAGGGCTTTCGGGACTCCAAGGGCGGAGTCGGGACAGAGGACTCAAGGGTTCCAAGCTCACCACAGAAGGTGCAGGTTGCACCCTGCGTGCTCCCTTGCTGATCCCCGCTTCCTTCCCCAACAGGCTGTCGGGAAACTGCATTTATCTTCGCCATCACCTCAGCCGGGGTCACCCATTCGGTGGCGCGCTCCTGCTCGGAGGGCTCCATCGAGTCCTGCACGTGCGACTACCGGCGGCGCGGCCCGGGGGGTCCCGATTGGCACTGGGGGGGCTGCAGCGACAACATTGACTTCGGCCGCCTCTTTGGCAGGGAGTTTGTGGACTCCGGAGAGAAGGGGCGGGACCTGCGCTTCCTCATGAACCTTCACAACAACGAGGCGGGCCGCACGGTGAGCGGGCTTGAGGGTCTCTGCACCCGAAGCAAAGAGTGGCAGGGATCTCGGGGTCCCTGCGCAGGGGGTAACCTCGAACTTGGGAAGTAATGACTGGTGATAAGACCAAGGGTTAGGGTAAGGAACCAGGCGAGGGTATCTGGGGGCAGTGGAGGCTTGGAAGGAAGCCAGAGAATAGAAGAGATACTGGCTGACAAGGAAGAGCTTAGGAGTCAGGCAACTCGTGGAATGTATTGCCTACAGCTCCTCCATTGTACAGATTCAAAAAATAAAGCTGAGAGGCCGAGACAGATTTTCTCGGTGGAGCAGAGTTGGGCCTGATGTCCAGATCTCCGCGGGACTTTGCGTGCCTCCCTTCCCTTGGGCTCGCCTAGGCTTGGGCCTTTGCTAAGGGCTCGGCGGCGTCCGGGAGGGGGCGGTATCTGGGATAGTGGCTGCGGCTCTGACAGTGCCTTGGGACACCATTCTTTCTCCTTTCCCCCAGACGGTGTTCTCTGAGATGCGCCAGGAGTGTAAGTGCCACGGCATGTCCGGCTCGTGCACGGTGCGCACGTGCTGGATGCGGCTGCCCACGCTGCGCGCCGTGGGGGACGTGCTGCGCGACCGCTTCGATGGCGCCTCGCGCGTCCTCTACGGTAACCGCGGCAGCAACCGCGCCTCGCGGGCTGAACTGCTGCGCCTCGAGCCGGAAGACCCAGCGCACAAGCCGCCCTCCCCTCACGACCTCGTCTACTTTGAGAAATCGCCCAACTTCTGCACATACAGCGGACGCTTGGGTACAGCGGGCACGGCGGGGCGCGCCTGCAACAGCTCGTCGCCCGCGCTGGACGGCTGCGAGCTGCTCTGCTGTGGCCGGGGCCACCGCACGCGCACGCAGCGCGTCACGGAGCGCTGCAACTGCACCTTCCACTGGTGCTGCCACGTCAGCTGCCGCAACTGCACGCACACGCGCGTCCTGCACGAGTGCCTGTGAGGCGCTGCGCGGGCTCGCCCGGAGGAGGGTTCTCTTCAAGCCCACCCCCGAACAGATTCTCTGGCACCTAAGACCCTGATCTGCGCCCACCCAGTCCCTCCAGCCACACTCCGCGATTTATTCGTACCCAGTCTTTTCTCCCACCTTCTCCTACCCGGGGACTCCTGAAACCACTTGCCTGGGGCGGCATGAACCCTCTGGCCATCCTGATTGACCTGCCCTGGACCTACCTCCCTCCCTCTCCGCGGGAGACCCCTTGTTGCACTGCCCTCTGCTTGGCCAGGAGGTGAGAGAAGGATTCGTCCCCTCCCCCATCAGGGTCAGCTCCTAACATGTTGCTCCGCTTCCACCGCGCCAGCAACTCCCCTGCCTCTCTCCCTCTCCTTTATCCTCCGTTTTCTCCAGGTCGCATTCTCCTGCCAAGGGAGCAGACCCTGAACACACACCTGGGCATCAGGGCCTTTCTCCTCCCCACCTACAGCTGAAGAGGGAGGTTCCAGGGTGAAAGCGCAGCTGTTGTGATGTGGAAAATGAGGTTGGGGGACCCAACAGAAATATCCCCATTCTCCCAGCCTCTGTCTCTGGAGCCATTGAACAGCTGTGAGCCATGCCTCCCTCGGCAACCTCCTACCCCTTCCTGTCCTGCCTCCTCATCAGTGTGTAAATAATTTGCACTGAAACGTGGATACAAAGCCACGAGTTTGGTTGTTGTAAATAAAACTATTTATTGTGCTGGGTTCCAGCCTGGTTTGCAGAGACCACTTCCACCCCAACCCAATCCCTTGCTATTCTTCTCTCCTTCTGCCCTCCAGCCTTTTCTGACCCCTCTTCTCCTCTCCTCAATTTCTCAAAGATGCCTTTGCCTACCGGAATCAGTATTTCCTTCCACTGTAGCTATTAGTGGCTCCTCGCCCCCACCAACGTAGTATCTTCCTCTGCAGAATAAAATCTCTATTTTTATCAATGACTTGGTGGCTTTTCCTTGAATCCAGAACACACCATTGCTTACCTCCTTTAAACAGATAGGATACATTGTTGGGGGACTGATTTCCTGGCCCTAGAAGAGGATTCTGAGCTTCTGTCCCTTGGATGACCCTAACGAGGCTACTGGAGAGCCAGGTCTCTAGAATAAACTGCTCAGGAGCCAAAAGACCCTGCAGTGTTCTTCCTATTTGAAAACGAATCTGTGTGATATTGGGCAAGTCCATAACTGCCTCAGTTTCCTCCCCTGCTGAGTGGGGATTAAACAAACAAACTCTAAGCCTGCCTTTCCTATGTAGAAGAGTTGTGAAAATAGCCACAACTGAGTGATAGCCGTGGTGTTCTGAAAAGAAACTGAAGAAGAAAGAGAAACTCAAACAGAAAGGGTGCTGCTGCCCCCAATGTAGAGCTTTTGGTCCCTGAAGCCCATCTGGGCCAACTGTGGTCAGGGTGTTGGGCAGTGGGGAAGCCACTCCCCTCCCCAAGATGAGGAAACACCTTATTTGGATCTTCCAACACTTGGGCTCAGTAGAATCTGGGTAACAAGTGATGTGCCCCAAAGTTCAGAGATGAGGATGAGGGAGAAGAAAGGAGCAAGTGGGTTAAAATCCAATAGAGGCTAGATTTAAACCAGTGTAAGCAAAGGAAACCCAAGTGTGATCCATAACCAAACCATGAAGCTAGCCATTGCCCTAAAGAGCCCGAATGAGGATTCTTTTACTAACAACACCGATACCTCTGTGTGCATTTCACCAAAGTTGGGGCAGTACTAATCCTACCCACTGCCCTAAATGTACCTCTAACTCTAATCCTCTCCCTCTCCCTAAGTCTAGGTCTAACCTTAGCCTTAACCTAACTTTAGACAAACACTAATGGCTTCCTGAGCTCTAATGTCTGTTCCTAATCCTAACACTTCCCCCCAGGGGAGGACCCAAAGGGAAGGGGGAGCTGTGAAGCACTCCACCCCCAAGAGCAACAACTGATCCCAGCCTACTGGAGAATTTCCCCCTCTCCCCGGGACTCTTTTGCTGCTGTTGCTGCCTCCCACCTCTCCCTGGCTGTGTGAACTCTGACCGCTGTTGGCCTTTGGGATATGTATGGGGGTAGGGGAGTGGAGCCAGGAGCTGCTCAACTCTGCAAGGACATCCCTTTCCCTTTCTCTCTATCCACCAAGCTAGCACCAGCTCAGCTCTGATGGGCAGCTGAGGGGGTGGAAGAGAAATCTTATTGATCCTGGGTAGAAGGCACCTGACAAGCCTTGGGTTTCCAGTAAAGAACCCCCTGCAAAGAATGTCCAGTCTCTAAACCAACGAGTTATTAGATCCTCCAGCTCCCAAAGCAAGAAGTTAATGAGCTGCCAGAGGCAGGAGAAGGGGCTTGGGCCCCTGCTGGACAATACCCAGATTCGGGGAGAAGCAGAGGGTGGGGAGTGGAAGCGTTGGCAGATGTCCCCAACCACTCTCACCTAACTCCTAACTCTCTAGAATCCGTATCTGCTTTCAGGCCTAGAAGTTGGGGGTGGGCTCTGAGCTGAGCTACACATAGGAGCTGGAAGAAGAAAAAGGGAAGCAGTGAATCCTGTTCTGGTCTGAACCAGCCTTTCAAAAAATCTATTGCTTTCTCAGCTTCCGTTGCTTTGTCTATTCAACAGAGATAGTTGTTGGTACTTAGTCCTCTTGTTCATGAAAGTGATGAGGTTCAGATGAGATAATGTATGTGAAACCTCGGGTCATCTGAACGCTTGCTGACACCTCTTCTGTGCCAGGCATATGCCAAACGCTGGGGATACAGTGATGAATGAGCCACAGAGCCTGCTTGGAAGAGTTTACAGTCTGGCCAGGGAATCAAGCACATTGACAGATATTGTTAGGGTAACAGGGGCAGTGCAGTGAAGGCTCAGTGAAGTGTAAAGCCCTCTGCACATGCGTGAGGTTTAAGGACTTACTCCCATACTGAAGTCCTCAGGATGGAGGCCCTTCACTTTCAGGCACTGGGGCTTCGAGGGAAGGGGTAGGGAACTGCAGAACAGGCTGGGCCCTCAAGGGGGCATGCTGTAATGAAACGAAAAAAGCCAGCAAAAGGGCCGTAGGAGCTGTAAAGCACTACCTAGGAGCTAATTATTTTATTCTGATCATCTGTGCCATCCTCACACTGGACGGGTAAATCCTGGGAGGAGAGCAGCTGTGCCTAGAGCGAGGCCTCACAGAGGTCTCAGGGCCCGGGGCAGGCTGGTGCGGGGGTCACCATAGGACAGTGTTATCAGGAATGGGCCTGATGCCCCAGCCTTGCCCTATCCACCAGGCTATCCTCCCGCCCACCTCTGATCCTCAGGTAGGATCTGAGACCGGCAGGGACCCCAGACACATGGTTGGCCTCAGTAAGTGAGGGAGGCACTAGTCCTGAAATATCCTGGGGGGAGCGGAAAAGCTGAGAGGACTGGGCCTGCACAGTCCCCAGGGGGTCAGCAAGCCGGCACCACACACACCCTGCCACACGCACCCTGGAAAAACCCCGTCAGTGGGGCTGCAAATACCCCAGGGTCTAGCATCCCCCACCCCCCCACCTCAGGCTGGCTCAGTCCTCTTCTCCAGGCCAGAGGGAGAAAAATAACAAAATGAGGAGAAAATAAGCTGTTTGGCTGTGGTGTGAGCAGGAATATCCATGCAGAGCTGCCCACCACTCACCCTTACTCACTCTTTCCACACCCAGCCAGGGCGCCCAGCATGAGACAGACCACCCCCCTGCCCCCTCCCCCGTCTGGGCTAAAAGCAGACGCTGGTGAGCGAGCAGCAGGTTATAAATATGCCCAGGGAACTGCCGCCAACTCTCTCCCTTGTCATCCCCTGGGAGGGGATAGGGTGGGGTGGCTCCTAGGGAGGAGCCAGGGCTGCCCTGTTCCCTGGGGCCCAGGAGGAAGTGGGGCTTCCAAGAGGCTACTGCATTTTTTTTCTTTTTTGCCCTTTTCAAAGAGAAGGAACCACTGCCACTTCATTTTTTCTGGACATTTGCTCATCTGCTCGGAGGTGGGGTCCCCATACTCCCTGGGTCATGGCTGGAAGCTCAGAATGAATGGTGCCAAGTCCACTCACTCTGTGTCATGGTGCAGCCCAGCACCACTTCTCCTCACACCCAGCACCAAAGTTCACTCATTCATTCAACAGATATTGGCTGAGGGCCTGCTGAACACCAAGCCCTGTGCACACGCGTATCTGCGTGTATGCACGAGTATGGGCATGCACACCCCGCAGCCCCTACTCCCGTGCACTCACACCAGCTCCAGCCCCTCCTATGGACTTCTTGGCTTTAACCTGACAACCTCATAAGGCAGGATATAGCTTCAGGCTCCTGGTTCTGCCTCAGAGTAGGTTGCGGGGGAGAAGCGGGCTCACTGAGAATGGGGCCCCTAAACATTCCTGCTTCTACTACCTCCCTGATAAATGAGAGAGTCCTTTCTCTCCTCCCTGCCCAATCATCCTACCAATGCAGGTGCCATGCAAGGAAGAAAGAGCCACTCGGTGAAAGGCTGAGGGCACCTGCCCAGGCTGCCAGAGCCTCCTGCCTCCCAGCCACTCACCAAGTAGGTACCAACCTGGGCAAGAGGGGGCAGTGCCACCCTGGGAAGCTCCCAGCTCTCCACCCCTAGAGCTGGACCCCTCCCTTCTCTCTCTTCCCTATTAATCCTCGGAAGTGAAGGGGCCGTCCCTGGCGGCCCCTCAGCCCTATTGTGGCCCCTCGCCCTCCTCGGCTGGCGTCTAATTAACTCCTTCTGCCCCCGGTTTTGTGTGCCCCCCTTACCCCACCTTGTCGGCCCCGCCCCTCCGCTCGGCCGGCTCCCCCCCACGGACATTCCAGCCCGGCCGGGCCAGTGTGCCAGGGCAACCAGGGCCGGACCAAGGCCTAATCCCCCCGTCGCCCGGCCCGGCTAGGGGAGCCCCACTCACCTCCCCGCTCTCTGGGGGCTGCCCGGCTCTGCTGTGGCGGAGACACACAATCAGGACAAAGGCGCAGCCCCCAGGGGGCTAACTCAGCCTTCACGCCCAGGTTGTGCGGCATTTGGGGAGTTTAATGAATTGTCCATCACGCCTTTCAGGGCCCGCCCGTCAGCCTGGATTAATCTTCGGAGCCCTGGTGGGGTAGGAGACACTAAGCCTGTATTTATTACTCTCCCATTGTCACTAATTGAGGTAATTATCTGTGACTCTGGCCTGGCCAACAATGCGGCATTCACTCCCGGGACCTCGATGGGCTTGGCTCCCACTCTCAGCACCCACCCTCCCTCCTCTGCTCTCCCAAACCCGCCAAGTGCTAAGTGGTGCCCTGGAGCATGATGGGAAAGTGGACAATGTCCCACAATGCTTCACCTCCCAACCAGTATGGCATTGCTGCTAGGGAGAGGTCTGGGCCCTCCAAAGTAGAAAAGAAAAGAAGGCAGACTGTCTGGGGGCAGGTTTGGCTGGCAGAGCCCTCAAGCCACAGAGGGGCATGTTTCTGAGGTCTTTGGTTTTCTGGACTCTTCAACTCCTCCTCTCTGGTTCGGTGGCCCCTCACAGGGCCCTTCTGTGGATCCACCTTCATGTCCCTGTAGCCTACACAGCTCTAGGGTATTGGGAGGCCCTAACCCATACCTAGCATACCCTGAGGAGGTCCCTAAAGCTATCAGGGCTGGCCGAGTAGTGTGAGTATGATGGGGGAAGTTGGGAGAAAGAATGGAAAAGGGCTTGTGAGGGAGCTCAGGGAAAGAGCAAGAGGAGCCATCCCAGGAAGGAGCATCCAGGGCTCACGCTAATGCGGCCATGCAGTAATCTTAGGGAGGAACTTGGATTTGAAGGGGTGAGCAATGCCAAAGAGTAGATTTCATGTGGAGATGGCTTCCCAGGTCAAGGGTTTGTGAATGTATGTAATAAAGAGAGAGAGAGAGAGAAAGCAAAATAAGATTTGGACAGGACTAGACAGTGAGCTCCTTGAGGGCAAGGACTGTGTCTCAGTCACTATTGTTTTTCCAAGAGCCTAACCTTGTAACTTGGCATGTAGTAGATCCTGTCAAATGAATGGATGTGTAGTTGAGGACTGTACTTTCATTGGGGTTGGAATCTGTTGACTCTTCTCTTCCATAGCTGCACATAGACTCTTCATTCTGTCTCAGGACTTGCTGAAAGAAAGTTCTGACCAGCCAGGGACAGTTCTTGAATGGGCACTTTACCAGCTACCGCTGTTAGGGACATTGGCAGAACTCAGAGCTACAGTTTGGACAGCGCCACCTTGTGGTGCCTTTTGGGAGAGCTCCTGGAGAGACCCCAGCAAAGGAAGCAGGGTCATCCCTTCTGAGTCGGGTGGGCTGGGGTGGGGGTCACACCAGGCAGCAGCCACTCCTCCTCCTATGTATTGATCCTAAATTGCCATGCCAGTGTTCCTATGGCACAGTTTTTATCATTTGTTCCTTCCTTCTGCCAGCTTTTGCTGAGAGCCTGCTCCAGGGCAAGCTTGTAGGTGATACAGAACTAAATCAAAGACTCTACCCTTGAGTAGCTCATGAAATTCTACAAGATAAAAAGACCAACAAAGCTCATGATCAAACAGCAGAGAAAACAATGCTATAGACGTTGGGGAGGCAACTGGGACATATGTAATTCAAAAACTCTCTGCCACTCACCTCTCCCTTAATTCCTCTCACTAAAAAGCAATAATCCTTGCTTTCAAGGAACATTTCATGATCTGGCTCCCACGCATCATTCCAGGATCCCATCCCTCTGCAACTCTGCATTCCCCATGCCTCTGTTCCCAGTGAAAGCTGTGTGCTTTCCCACCACTCCACTTTTGCCCACACCCTGAAATACACCTCTTCCCCATCTCCTCCTGTTGAAATCCACCTCAAAGGTCCCTTCCTCCAAGAAGCTCTTCTAATTTCCCTTGGCAAAGTGGCCCTGCCTTCTGAAGCACCTTCTTAGCAGGACTTTCATTAACAGCACATACTGGCTGTTCCACAAGTGGTTATCTGTGCATGTTATTCATCCTTCTATGGCTTCTAGATTCCTGAGGACATGGACTTTGTGTTTTGTTCATCTTGGTATCTCTTGCAGCACTGAGCTAGGCATGTTAAGTTAGTAGATAGATGCATGGATGAATGAATGAATGGATAGATAGATAAATGTATGAATGCATGACAAATGGTTTGGTGGGATGGATGGATGCATGCATGCATGGATGAATGAACAAAAGGATGGATGCATGCATGCATACATAGATGGATGGCTGGATGAAACAATTCTTCTCTAAAAGGACTCATCAAAGACTGTGTAGTACCAGGGACTTCAAGGGAGGGATCTCACCCCATGCCAGGACATGCAGAAGAGAGGACAGTGTCCAGCCTGAGCCTTCCTTCACTAACATATGCCCCCTCAGTAACTTGTTTCCCAGAGGCCTGGATATGTTCCAGCTCCCCAGAAGTCACAGTTTGGGAGCCACTCCTTCCTTGATACTCTGCTACACCCTCTGGAATGCCTTCATCAACATATATTATATTGTACTGCCTGCACTGTGATGACTGAATTTCCTCTTCCACACCCCTTCCCCCATCTCACACACACCATGAACTGTGAGCTCCCTGAAGACAGGTAACATGTCTGAGTTTCCTGTGTGTCTCTAGGGCCTGGCATACATGTTTAATGAATAACTGAGTGAAGGCTGGCTCTTTTCCCCATAGACACACTTTGCATATTACGTATGTACTCATGTTCAGCCACTTCTCTGGTTCTCTCCTTGTCACATGCATACAGACTCCTGACCCTGAATCCCTTGAAGTACCAGAATATGGCCTGATTCTTTGTTTCATTCACCCATCTGTGTCTGGTTTAGGGGAGTCCCAGGGCTCTCCTGAGACTCTGAAGGGAGAGGAAGCTCTTAGCTCCTCTGAAGCCATATTAACTTGGATCCATTCAAAAAGGGCTTCCCTGAGAAGAACCTGGCTATTAGGAGGGTAGGAGCGTCCAGCGCTAACCTGAGGGCTGCTGCCGGACCCTGACCACACCCTCCAGCATTGCTCTCCCTACGCCTGACCTGTGAGGCTGTCCCAAGGTGGGAGGTGGTTGTGGCCTCCGTCTTGAGGCTGGCTAGCTGGCAGACACAGACAGATTTAGAAGTCATTTTCACAGCAGGGAGCCTCCAGCCTCCCACCCACAGGGCCCTGCAGGGCCAGTCTGAGATATGGCTCACCAAGGGCTGGCCCCCAGATCTGCAGTATCTCCTCCTCTTGTCTCTCTCCCTTTCTCCCCAGATCTTCAGCAGCTGGTGCAGATTCCACCCTTAGGCAAAAATGGAGGAAATCCTGGGGGAAGGGTTGTGTTGCACTGACACCCTAACCACCCAGTGCTCCCACTGCACCATTCATCCATTGAGAGTCTGTGTGTCTCCACCCTAGGGATCCCCTCTCCTCTCAACCTGGCTTCTGCTGCCTTTCCTCCTCTTCCCCTACCTTTACTTCTCTCTTCCCCATCTCCTATCCCAACACCCCCAACACTAATGAAACACCCTAGCAAGAAATAATAATCAGAGCTTAACAATTATGTATCACTTACTATGTACAGGCATTATTCTAAGTATTTTACATACTGAATCATTTAATCCTCCCAACAAGCCTATGAAAAAAGCACTATTAATTATCCCATTTTATAACTGAGGCTACCAAGACACAGAGAGGTTGAGTAACTTGCCCAAGGTCACACAGCTGGTATGAGGTAGAGGCAAGATTTAAACCCAGACTGCCAGGTCCCAGAGTCCATGTTCTAAACACAACACTACCTTAGTTCTCTAACAATGGTAACAGTGCAGGTGAGCCTTAGAAACTGGCCTCCTGTGTATTCAGCCTCAAAGAGACCCAGGCAGCATAGTGGAGCCTACCTCCACAGGGCCAGCCCCTCCACTTTCCCATGCAGCTCACCTCTCCTACCAGCCCCAGAGCCTTGGAGTGCCTGGGCCTTAGCCAAATCCAGGCAGGTACTCTCACTACTCCCTAGTCTTCCTCAAATTTCTTCCTGGCCTGAAGTCCATCCTCTTCTCAGGCCCAGTAGTCCAAGACACACAGCCCTCATCTGGACCAGGCTCACCCCAACCTGGCCTCAGTCTTCACTCCTGCCTTTATCTTCCACAATGCCCCTGAATGTGTCATCAACCCCAGTCAAACCAGACCATTTGATAATTTCCTAAACATACCCTGTTTCCCCAATCCATGCCTCTATTTCTGCTGTTCCCTCTTCTTGGAATCCCTTTCCCCAAATTCTATCTCAAATGCCACATCCTCCATGGAGCCTTTCCTGATCTCATAAAATCCATCCGTACAATCTGCCTTGTTTGGCTCCTTATAGTCCTTAACACCCACTGCTAAATCCATCATTGTCTGTGTGTTTTCACCTTCACCCCATTGTCAGGTAGGTCTCACGTAGCCCTTTCCTGGAGCCCAGCTCAGTGTCCAATTCCTCCCAGGTGCTCAGTAAATGCTCAGTAGTTAGAATTGATAGTAGTTAGAATTATATATGGAAGGGAGACATACTTCAGGGGCCTTTGATCTCTGCCCAAAGAGAATCCCACTTACTTTCTCCGGCAAGACCTAGTTTGAAACCTGGCAGTGTGAGTTCCAGGCGGGTTCTGGGTGATTCTGACCAATGCTCTCCTTTCCGGTTCAGAAGTCCAAAGAGGACCCCCTCATCCCGCCCCCGTATTCCACTGAACCAGGTCCAGACGCCCAGGGTCCAGGCTAGCGGACTCCCAGGCCATCCTGCCCCACTCCCTGTCCTGGCCCGTCTCTCTGGGTGCGGGTGGGGAGTGTGACGTTGAGATAATTGAAGACCAAAACCTTAAGTGGTTTGAGAGCGAGGCTGGGGATCTGAACGCTGAGCCAGAGTTGGAGTTGGCCGGACTCGGTGGGGGTGGGGGGCAGAGGCGGGGCCGAGGGCTGGGCCAGGACTCCGCGACTGAGTCTGAGCGAAGCCCCCGCGCCCGCCAGGTCGGTGGCTAAATTTACCCAGGCTGACTCAGCCCTTGCCCGGAATGGGGGGTGGGGGGAGTGCACTGGGGCAATGGGAAGAGCCAGCGGGGGTGGGGGGGAGCAAGGAAGGGAGAGTCCGGACTGGGGGAGATAGTGGTGGGCTGCGAGTTTCCTTCAAAGAAAGGAGTCTCCCCCACCGCCCACCAAGCGGGAAGGAGCGGAGAAGCCCTGGGGGAAGGACACTGTGGGGAATGGGTAGGTGAAAGGAAGAAGATGCCAAGGTTGGACAAAGGGAAGCTTATTAGATTTATTGAGCGCCTATTGCGTGCCAGGCACTACGCAAGGCGCTTTACATACATTATCGCATTAAATCCTCACAACAACCCTGCGAGGTAGGTGTTTATAAACCCCCATTTGACAGCTGAGGAAACTGAGGCTCAGGGAGGTGAAGTGGTTTGCCAAGTTCACATGGCTAGTAAATAGAAACAGAGGTGTCCGAGATCGGAGAGAAAAAAAGACTTCAAGGTCAGGGTCCCAAGCCCGTTGGCGTGGATGAGTACAAAGAGGGGCTCGGCGCGCTTCACAGGTCTGCAAGGCCGGAGGCTTGCTCTCCATCTCATACCGCTGGAGGCGGCAAGGCGGAGGACCCGCGCGCAGTGATTAGGGACCAATTGATTAACTGGCAGTGCCGGGGTTGGAGGGACTCGCGGACTAGCTACCAGGGAAATCCGCGACCTGCGCGCGCCCCGTAGTGGCTACAGCGAGTATCACACCCCACACCTACAGGATTCTGGGGACCAGCCTCCCTCCTCTTCCTTTCCTGGCTGATTTCTGGAAGAGGCAGACATGCAAGAAATTTCCAGGGTTCTTTCAAATGGGTGATACCACCTGGGTTGGAAGTCGTGGTAACTATTCAGAGCATCACTCAGGAACACTGGGGAGGATGCAAAGGGGAAGGCCTAAAGAGCTCCCAAGCTGATTCACTGGCGAACTTTCCTCCCCAGCTCAGACCACCACAAGCTAGGGATAGTCACAAAGCCACCATCCTGCTATGCCTTGGGCATCCCTCACCCGAGAGACTGGAATAGGAGCCCTTGTTCACTTACTCAGACCCTCTGCAAACTTTGCACAGTCTTTTAAATTGAGAATGAGTGCAGGTGACAATCAAGCCACCTAGAATTAGTTCACTTACTCCTAACTGGCTCGTGGAGGGGAGGATGAGATAAAAGCCTCCCCAAACACTTCAAAACATTAGAGATGGACCTTACAACTCCCTCATTTTATATATTATGAGGCCTGGAGAGGGGAAGTGATTTGCCTAAGGTCACCCAGCAAATCAGTGTCAGAGCCGGGATTGGAATCCAAGATCTGTGACACCAAAGTGAGTTCTCTTCCTGCTTTGCTGGTGGTTTTTGCCAATAGCCCTTCCGCTTCTGCCAAGGGCCTCTCTGTCACCTAGTCACCTCCGTTGGAAGCCTCTCCATCACTTTCTCCCTTCTGCCCAGAGGCCCTGCCCTGACGTTGCCCTCATATGACTATCCCATCCCTGCCCTCCTGCCTGATCCTGGTGAGGCCTCTCTGCTCAGCTCCATGCCTAGTGCACAGGCCCCGCTGAAAACCTTGCCTGAGTGCCCTGAATGGAGCAAGAATTAAGGTCTACTGTTCACCCTCACGTCTCCTGAAACAAGCAAACAAACAAAAAACTGAAACCACGAATCCACCTGTGCTCCCTTTCCTTTCATCTGTGCAGCTTCTATTTCAAGTATGGGAATGGATATAGGTAAGGGGTACAAGGAAGTCTGTAAGGAAGAAAGGGGACCAGTGGGCCCGAGGATGGATGTGCCGGGGAACACAAATATAATCAAGGGCCCCTCACTGTCTCTCCCTGTTTCCCTGTGGGGTCCCCTTAGTGTCCCTCGCCCCGAAGAGGACCTCCTCTGTTCGGCTGATGACATCTAGACTATCTCGGATATTGTCACTCAGCTCTGTCTTGCCGCCTTCCTGGGGCCCGATCCGCTCATTCCGCCAGGCGGCGCCCGGGGGCTCTGTGTCGCTTCCATCAGAAGAGCCGCTGTGGACGCTGAGCTCCGCAGCTTCGTCCGAGTCCGAGTCCGGGGCGGTGTGGCGGCGGATACGGTACACAGCTTCCCGCAGAGCCCCGGCGTAGGGCCCCGGGGTCCGCGCCCAGCCCCCGCCCGCGCGCCGCGGCACTGCAGCCACTTCCTCCGAGCCCTCGGCACTGCCAGCGCCTTGCGAAACCGCTGGGCCTAAGGCTGAGTGCTCTGGGCTACCTGGCAGCGTGGGGGCGTCCTGCAGGTTTACTTCGCCGACCGGGAGCCCCAAGATGCGGGAGGCGCGCTCCTCCAACGAGGAGTCCGCGGGCTTCCCTCCCTCAGCTTCGAACCTGCGTCCCCCACCTGGCTGGTGTGAAAGGCTACTGCTCAACAGCAGCTTTTGGCAAGGGGAGGGAAAGACGGCCGCCTCCTCGCCCTCCTCCTTGTTGGGCTTCGGTTGGCTGGGGGTATCCCCCACAACGCGCGGCACCCCAGCGGGCAAAAGTTGCACATGCTGGGTTCGAGGGGTCGGAACATACTGGGATCTTATCACCACGCATGTGGCGTCAATGACAAAGACGCCTTCCCCATGAGCAGGGCCGCGGGAACTTCGGGGCAGGGTGTGGGGGCGGCGGGTCGCCTTCCATCCCTCCAAGGTCTCAGGTCCAGCTTCCTCTCTATTACCCAGGGACTCTCTCCATCCCGTGCCTCCTGGAGCCCAGGGTCTGGGGAGGGTTTGACTATGTCGGGGCGGCTGCTTCTTAACGGAAGGAACCCAACTTTTGAGAAGCCAGCTCTGTTTTCTACCTTCTCTCCCTTCCCCGGAGCCCTTGGAATGGGGCCTGGACCTGGGAGCCGGATGCGGGGGGCTGGAAGTTGCTGTTGCAGACCCCGCATGTACTGTCTCAGTGCCTGAGCTCCCAGAAGCTTTGGCTTTTGGATGGTCGTCGCTACCACTCTTTAGGCCAGCAGCTGCCAGCCTCAGGCTTTTCTCCGCGGCCCCCTTACCGGACTCCTGCCTTGGCCTGGCTGTTCCACAGCCTGGGGATCCCCCCAAGAGACCCCGCCCCTGTCGGAGACCCCAGGCCCCAAGGACATCCCGGTAGATTCGAGGATCCAGCCTCTTCTTTGTGCATCCTCCCTCTGTCCTGGCTGGTGCAGGGGCTGAAGAGGCGGGCGCCTGGGAGGGCTCGGGGCCTCGCTTAGTCCCCAGAGTCCTGTGGGGGCCTTCGTAAGAAGGTGGAGCCACGTAGGGTGGCGGCCGGTCCCAGCGGCGTCGCGAGGCCATCCCGGCAGCGCCTCTCAGCAGCAGGTGAGCCTCGTAACTCGGGGGCGCTGGCCGCCGACCTCCCCAGGGCCCCGCCCACGCCGCCCCTGGGTTGCATTGCGGCTGCGCGGATGGACGGGACGGTCGCCCCACAGACCCCAGGCGCTCCGGCCGTGAGGGAGCTGGGAGCCCCGCAGGCTGGGCCACCCGAGGGGGGTTCCGAGGCTCCGGACGGGACCGACCAGGGGGACTCCTTCGGGCCCCACCAGCCTTGCGCCTTTTTCGCTCGGTCTCCTTGGCCTCCCGCTCCTGCGATGCAGCTTTCCTTTTCTCTTGCTCCCGGGCTCGGGCCTCGGCCGGGGGCCCCGCCCGCCAGTTGGTCGCCTCCTGCAGCACCCTGGAGGCCCAGGGCCGGCGGTGTGGCGGCTCAGGGGATCCCGGGCGCGGCCCACACCTGGGACAATGAGCAGGAACCCAGGTGAGCAGTTTGTGGGGGAAGGGAGCCGAGGTCCGGGGAGCTGGGAGCACTGGAGACCATTTGGGGCCGCCGGGTGGAGGGGTGTGTGTGAGTGTGCGCGCGTGTGCACGTGCGCATATGTTAGGGCTGAAGTCGAAGCGGGACTCCTCACCATCTCTCCATGCACACTTTAACAGCGTCTGCCCCATCTCACCTGCCCTTTCTCACGCCCACTACTGTCCCCCTAAACAAGCGGGATGAGTCAGGCCCCAGCCCTCGGGATGGGGTAGGGGAGGCGTGGGAAAGACAAGGGGGAACAGCAGCGCTGGCTGGTGCCCGCGGGAAGGTCCGAATCCCAATCCCCGCCCCACCACTCTCTTCCCCTCACCCCTCCTTCACTCACGTGCGGATCTGGGGCCCGCGGGCCCAGTGGCTGGCCTGGAAGTCCATGAGCTGTCGAGGAGGGGCCCGGCGACTATAATGACAGGAAATAGTCTTCACTTCGATCACCAGCAGCTTAGATTTCTGCACCCAGAGGCAGCTGCCAGACTCCTCATCCCGGGGCCCCCGGGGGCTATCGGGCCCCTCGGAGAATAGCTGGCCATCCAGCATCCTGCCCCACCCCACCCCGGCCCCCCACCCTCCCACCCGCCCCAAAAGCCCCCTCCCAGCCCAGGGAGCTGGCGCCCACTGCAGAGCGGCGGGCCTAGCGACTGGGGACTATATATACCCAGGCACACGTGTGTGCCTGTGTGTGTGTGTGTGTGTGTGTGTGTGTGTGCGCGCGCGCGCGCATGTGACACGGCGCGGACCGCTCCGCACTGCTACCTCCCCCATGTGCACGGCCGCCCCCTGGGGCCCAGGATTGGGAGCCCCTTCCCACTGCTCTTGTCCCCTAAGCCTAATGGGACCTGCATGAGTGGGCAGGGGAGTTCTTATTCTTGCCAAGCTGACAGTGCCCCCACCTCCGCCAGCATTTCTTCAACCTTCCCGCTGTTTTAACCCTTCACTCTCCAGCTTGTCAGAGTGCCTGACCAGCAGGGTTCTGCCCCTGACTTCCTGCCCCAGACTTCGTTTTCCCCGACAGGGAGGTGATGGGAATGGAACTCAAGGTCTCTGCCTGCCACTCTCTGCTGGTTTCCATGGGGTTGGGGTGCAGGAGGGGCTGGCCCACGGCTGGGGGGGGGCTATTTTTAGCGGCAGCAGCGTTCGGGTGCAGAGAGGAGATGAGTAACCACTTTCATGCGGTGGAAGGAGGAGGTGGGTGGCTTTCACGCAGCCTTTGTGCGACTCTGGGGGAGTCAAAAAGGGCCACCCCCACACCCTTACTCCTTACCCTCTCAAGGGTTGTGCCCAGGGCTGCTGGTACAACAGAACACAGGAGTCTGTTTTGGCCATCCAAGCTGCTCACACTCCCATTCTAAGATGTATCTTTTGTCCTTGGGCACCCATGGAGCCCTCTCCCTGCAGCAGGCTTTCTCCCCCAAACCAGAAATCAGGATTTGAGGGGGTCATACTGTTCTGTGCCCACACAGCTCTGCTCAGCCTTATGGAGGAGAGACTAGGGTGCTTATGCACTTGCACCCTTTCAGATGGGATGCAGGAAGAATGCTGTGCTCCCTTGGTGAAACCAATCCCCTAGCAACTGAAATGATAAAAGTGGCCCCTATTTACCAGTGTAGAGCTCTCCCGTCACCACTACCACAATGTCTAGCTCACTTAGCTTCCACCTGAAGTGGCGCTCAAGATGACCACCTTTTAGGCTTATTCTGTCCTGGCGGGGGGAGGGTTCTTACATCCACGATCCCTCCCCCCAAGCCTATACCAGGTGTCCCCTGATTCACCATGGTAATGTTAGTGGCAGCACAGCCCACGCCAACCCTTCCATGCAGACTTAGCAACCATGCCTGGCAACCATGGCAGCAGCTCCAATGGAGAGGAGGGGTGCGGGGAGGTGGGAGAAAAGAGTGTGTATGGCAATGATTCCTGAGGAAGAAAGGATAATTCGCCTGTCCTGAGAGGAAGAGGTAAGAATAGAAGGTTATGAGGCTCCAAATTTTGTCCCTTGGCTTTCCTTCTGCTCCATCCTCAGACTCTGGGACTGACTGGCTAGGTTTTAAGGGGGAACAGGAGAAGCAGAAGATCCCAATTTGTTTTTCACTAAAGTACATGCAGCCCTTGGGCACAGACCCTTCCTTTTAAGGTAATGAGTCAGGAGGGTTGTTGTAGGACAAGGATTGACTTACTGAGAGCCAGAGAAGCAAAACCCAGGCCTCCTGCTCCCCAGCATGGACCTTCAGAGAGAATCCAAACATCCCCTATCCCCATCCACTTGACCCCCCTTTACACCTACCAGCTGCACCGATGGCTCTTTGCTTGAGGTTGCTTCCTTCCACCCAGTTCCCACCAGAGCCCTAAGGTTTTAAAAGTCCTTGCCTCCCCCCTAGACATGATGGAATGTGACATAAAGAGACATCTGTCCTTTTCATCATGCACCCACCCCCACACACATAAACATACCCTAATTCTAATAACTTGGAAGCCTCCCTCCCTCAAGTCTGGGAATGTGCTGTGAGAGCTGTAAAGGGGTGAAAGTAGAAGCAGGGGCTTCTCCAAAGCCACGGTGCAGCACTGAAAGCAGAGCTCTGATGAGCCCTGATGCTTTTCCCCCATACCATCAGGAAGCCTGCTTTGGAGGAACCAGTATGGCATGGCTGGTTCATCAGAGTTCTTAGGCACAGTGTGAGCAGGGGCAAAGAGTTACTCTGAAATTGCTCCAGATCTTAGGTAAGAAATGGTATCATACCTGCAAGGCATTGATGAGATGGTACCCAGAATTTGGTTTATACCTAACAATCTAGCAGTACCTATGGTGATCAGTGCTGACTACTGTTTTGGTCTACATGGTTTCAGCACAAGGAAAGGGTCTGAGGGGGCAACCATAGTTCTGCTGCTCTCCATCCCCCGCTCTCCAGCTCATATCTCACCTTGGAAGAAAGGCAAGGGATTTGTGAGTTCAAACAGTGTCAGCTCAGCAAAATCCAGAGTCCAGCCTTCCCTGACTGAGAAAAGTTGATGATGGTGGCAAGTCTCTCTGCTTACCTAAAGAAGACCCTCAGTCTGTCTACTCCCTAGTGACCTAGCACTGTTATGGGATTTTCTTTGGGTCCCAGTTATGGTAGGGGCAGAGGGGAAAGTGAGGTGATTAAGGAGGACTGCAGGCAGTAGGGTGGGGAACAATTATGAACAGAGAATCATAAAGGCAGTAAGTAGTGTAGTGGTAAAGTGTGTGTGCTCTGAAGCAAGACTGTTTGGGTTCAACCCTAGTTCTACATTTTACTAGCTGTGTGACCTTGGGCTAGTTACTTAGCCTCTCTGTGCCTCAGTTTAAAAAAAAAACTGTAAAACTGAAATAGTATCTACTATTGTTCTGAGGATTAATTGAAGTAATACATGTAAAGCACTGAGATGGTGCCTGGCACACACTTTTACATAAGGGTGTGTATGTGTGTGCTATTGCTGTTATTAATGATGAGCTGAAGAAGCCATATGAGGTTGGCAGGCTGAAGCAGTAGTGTCTATCAACTACAAAAATCAAACACTGCAACACCATGAAGAGGCTCCTGTCATTTTAATTAGGGTTGCCACGAAAAGCAATAACCTCAGCTAACCACTCTGACCTCCCCCTCCACCTGACTCCCATCTCCCTTCATCTGCATTGAGCACAGGAATCCAAAGGCCCTCCTCCCTAGGATCCTCCTCACTCCCATTATGGGAAGAAATGCCACTAAATGAACTCAGCCTCCTCATACAGCATGAAACAGGATGAATAAAAATATCCTTATGAAGAGTTTTGTTGTGCCTATTATCTTATGGTGGAGTCAGAGACAGAGACAGAGGCAAAGGCTAGGTGAGATCTGGGGATCTCTTAGAGATCAGAATTTGCCTGAGGAGCACAGAGCCCACAGTTCACCCAGAAAGGGGGCTATGTCTAAGAGGGCAGGAGCTAGGATGGGCTAGGCTGAAAGTTCTCCTCAAATGTGAGGATAAGAACAGCTAAAAAAAATCCATTCTCCTTCCCTCCCCTGACACCTTCCCTAGCTCCCATGTAGAAGGATAGGGGACTCTCAGACAGGGAACAGAGTCACAATTCTCTAAAGGTTTCATCTGTAGTTCCCAGAGCTCTGGGCAGGCAGTGAGTGAGGCATATCCCCTGCTGCTGCCTGACCCCTTCCCCCAATTCAGGGCTTCTCTCCACCTGTGAGCACCAGGGCCTGCAGGATGTCAGACAGTGATACAATCCCCTTGACCACATCATTCTCATCCACCACTACAAGTCGGTGAACCTGCATAAAGCAATACAGAAGAGGTTTAGTGCCAGCCTCAGTTCAGGTGAGCCCTTCAGCCCCCCTACCCTTCTTGCCAAACCCCACTCTCAAAGCTGCTCCCTCAGCTCCTTTTGGGTCACTGGTCCCCCTACCTCTGCTTCTACCAGCCTGTTGATGATGGTTTCCAGAGTCTCATGCAGGTAGCATTTGAGGACGCCCTCAAAGTAATGTGATCGATGCTGCAGGGCTTTGGTCACAGACACATCTAGGTTGTTGTAGGTCTTTTCTGCTGCCAGATTCTGGGGAGAGAGAGCAAGATTCATACAGGGAAGCAAGGGAGCCTGCCCCAAACCCTGAGCCTACCCAACCTCACCAGACTGATTTATGGCCATTGTCAACCATGCCCACAAGCCACACCCAACTCATTCAATTCCTTTTCAAATCGGATTTGAAAGCTTGGAAGCTTCTAAAATCCTCTGGTCCCGAAAGAGACTCTCTTCTTCTCCCTCTCCATATTCAATACCCTACCCATTTCCCTACCTCCCGGCTTCCCCGCAATCACTCACGATAACATCAAACTTGGAGTAGATGTCCACCACACGCCCTAGGGAGACAGAGGCAGCTCAGCAAAGAGGATCTGGCATCCAAGGCTCCCCCTGCCCATAGAATCACCCTCCGGGCCAAGCTGAGGGGACAGCAGATTTTCCAGAGCCACCCTGGCTTCCTTGGAGCCCTCCCTCCCCTTCTGCCCAATCTCTCACCTTTCTCATCCACCACTGGCAGGGCTGAGACTCGGTGCTGTACAAAGATGCCCAGAGCCACGTAGACAGGGGTGGTGGTGCGGACCATAGCAATGTTGGCATAGGTGCCGATCTGCAGCTCTTCCAGAGACTTAGACATGAACTCTGGCTTGGGGAACTCAGTGATCTGAGGAAAGAACCATCAGTTTGATCTTTCCAAGGCCCTCCAAACCACCCTTGGATACTCCTCCAACCAGTATATAAGTGGCAAAAACTGGGCTGAGGAACACTTACAAACAATTTGAGGAACTTGAGGATGCGCTTGTGGGTGAGGATGTACAGGGTGTTGCCTGATTCCGGGTCAATAACTGGCAGCCTGTGGATCTTGTTTCGAATTAATGAAGAGACAGCATCAAACAAGCTGTGGGAAGGTAGGGGAAAATGATAAATTTCATAGAGCTGGGCCTAAGAGTGGTCAAAGAGCTCCTTAGAGTGTGCTTATAAACAGGGAAATGAGGTGGTTGGGGGAGAGAAGCAGTGTTCAGACCAGACCTAAAGAGTATGTGTGTGTGTTTGGAAGGAGTGTCTTTTCTCTCTTCTGCCCCTGGATCTTTGGTTATCTAGGGCTTTTGGCCATTCTGATGGCAAGGCTCTTTCCCATTCTGGACAGATGGGTAGATGGAACTCACCTGGCATTAGGAGAAATGCAGACGAGTGGTTTAAAGGAGTCCTGTAGGTACACCTCTGAGGGAAAAGGGAGGTTCACAAAATACCATCATGAAAAACTGTTTCCAGGAAACTCTCCATTCCTTAATCCTTTTACAACCCCTAGTTCTCTACATACCTCTCCAAGTTTCTATCTTGTGTTCTTCCAGCTCATAGATCTGTACCTAAAAGTAGAAGCAAGAGAACTTGAGACTTGATCTCCGTGCTTCATTAACCCATTGTAGTTTGCTTGGTAGAAAGGCAATGAGAATGAGGGATTCTGGGGAGGGAAAGTGGTTTTGGTCATTGGGTTGATTCCTTACCAAAGCTGATTTATAGTAGCGGTGCAGGATATTGATGAAATCAGTGATGGTCAGCATCCCTAGAAGCCGAGACAAGAGCCCTCAACACTGCTCAAAGCTTCTCTCCCTCCCAGCATAAGATGTCAATAAAACTCTGTTTCAGAAACATTTGCTTACCCACAAAACTTTGCTTCTTACTATCCCATAAAGGGGCAGCTCGCACACCATTAGTCACCAAAGCGAAGAAAGCTTTCTTCACCTATAGCCAAAACAGTAATAATCACAAAGGGAAATTCACAGGGGACAGGACTTTAAAACAAGGGCTGGGTATGCTGGGGAAAACATGAGACTAACCCCATAGAAGGACAAGGGTATTACCCTTGGGATGAGATAGGATGAAAGGTATTGAATCAGAAGATCCAAGGAAGGGAGGAGGGAAAAGAGGATTTCACCCACCTGCAGGGAAGTATCAAATACAACCAATTTTGAGCTTGTGGGAATCAGGTCATAGCAGCGATGAGACTTCATGAAGGAAGTATACACGCTATTGTTGGATTCTGAGGTCTCTGCATAGGATAGGATAGTTAGTAGCTTCCTTCCATGCAACAATTCACAACCAAAAGAGGCAGAAAATATAAGTTGTAGTTGCTCACATATTTACAGCATGATTTTATAAGACCCCCTATTCTATCTGTTTTATTCCTATTGTTCCCACAAAACCTGGATAAACCCCTTAGAAATAATTTCATCCAACCCCCATCCCCAGGTGGGACTACATCTACTGGCTCCTTAGGCAAAAGATGGCTGACTAAAACAGAAAGTCTATAATATCTTTCATTAATCCGTTCTAGCCTAACAGTTTTTTCCTCGGGAAGAGAGTATAGCTCAAGTTGTAGACTGCATGCTTAGCATGCACCAGGTCCTGGGTTCAATCCCCAGTACCCCCTCTAAAAATAAATAAACCTAATTACCCCCCCACCAAAAAAAAACTTTCAGTTTTTTTTCTCATCTTTAATTCAAGTTTTCCCTTTCATATATTTGGCATTTTCTCTTGTTCTTTTTTCTCAATTAAGATATAATTAAGAGTGGAGAGGGTATAGCTCAGTGGTAGAGTATGTCAGCATGCACAAGGTCCTGGGTTCAATCCCCAGTACTTCCATTAAAACAAACAAACAAACAAACAAACCTAATCCCCTCCTCCACAAAAAAGAAAACAAATAGCAGAAAAATTTTAATGTAATTAAGCTTCTTAAAATCCAAGTAAGCTTCTTAAACATTTTCTAAGACCTATATATGAGAAAGTCATGGTCCAAGTTGGGCTATTTCAGATCAACACTAGGTTAAAGCCCAGTGTTCAATCATCCTGGCCTCACACACTCTGGAAGTCTATCTGGGGATGACCCTGCAAAACAGAAATCATCCCACCTATTCTAGACAAGTCAGAGACCCTGGCTGTGTTTACCTTTCCATTCCTCTGATTTTAATTGCTTGCCCTAAGCTGGAGAAGGAACCCCCAAAATAACAGCTCAAATGTGCTACATAGTATGTATGCTATATGCACATAAAAATATTACACCATTTAATCCTTACAACAAATCTGTAAGGCAAATATTGTCCTTATTTTTCAGAAAACAGATGGAAAGCAGTGAAAAAACTGCTCAAGGTCATATCATTAGTGACAAGAAGATTCAAACACAGATCCACCTGATTCCAAAGTTTATGCTCTTAAATCCTATGTCAGTTGTTTTTAATTTTTTTTTTACCAGTTATACAGGTACACAGTTTAAAGAGTCAAAATAGTTCTACAAAATTTTTATGAAAAATTGCAGTCCCTAGCACCCATCTCCCTGTAGTGCCCCTCCTCAGAGATGAGACCTCTTTTAGTTGATTATTTTGGTATTTATTTCTATGTCTATAAATAACATGCTTATATGGCTACTTAATTTTTTCCCTTTTAGGCATTATCTGTTATCATGCAAAGAAGATGAAAATTTTCAATTCTCTGTCCTACCAGGACTCCATTATAAACATGCACCTCTCACCACCCCATTCTCCCAGAAGTTAAACTGTAAGGTTGGTTACATCAGTATTTAAATAATTTTGACTGAATATTCATTATTCAGCACTAAGCCAAATAGTAAACTCTGATTTTTTTTCTTTCTTTCACAATTTTGTTTTCTTTGGAGTTAATAATTGTCTTGTCTTTTTGTTTGCTTAATTTTCTACATATAGTACTTATAGCTAATTCAACCCCCAAACTCTTTACCAATTGCTTAAATCTCCTTTCAAGAAGTTCAGAAGCGTAAGACAGTCTATCAATTTAAACTACCCAAAGAAGTCTCTCTGGAGCCTTCTGACCTGCTCAAATCAGGGCTGGTTTGCCTGGTGTGCACTGCTGTCATCCTGAGATCTTCCTCCATCACCATGCAGGGGACCCCTTTCACGTCTCTCCTCTATTGGCACTCCTGTGTCCTGTATCTCATGTTTTCAGCTTTTTTGATTACTCCCTTGTTTTGCTGGAGTACATCTTCCAATAGCTTCCTGAGAAAGGGTGCATGGGAGGTAAATTTTTTGAGACCTTGTAGCCTGCAGATATCTTAATTTTACCCTCATCTCTGATTTATAATTTGGCTGGATATAGAATTCTAGGTTGGAATTTATTTTCCTGCAGAATGTTGAAGGCATTGCTTCATTGCCTTCTAGCTTCTGGTTCAGAGTCCCCGGCAATTCTGATTCTCTGTATGTGACTTTTTTTTTTTTCTCTCTGGAAACTCAGGATCTTCTCTTTGTTTCTAGTGTTCTGAAATCTCATGACGATTGTGCTTTGGGTGGATCAATTTCATCCACTGTGCTGAAGATTCAATGAGTCCTTTCAATATGAAAACTAATGTTCCTCAGTTCCAGGAAATGTTCTTGAATTACTTCCTTGATTGTTTCCTTCCCTCTGTGTTGTCGTTTTTCTTTTTCTGTAACTCCTATTATTTAGATGTTAGACTTCCAAGATGACCTTTTAAGATTTGTTGTTGTTGTTGTTGTTGTTGTTTTTAAAATACAGTAGTCCCCCCTTGACGATGTTTCACTTTCTGCAGTTTCAGTTACCTGGGGTCAACCATGGTCTGAATAGTAAATGGGAAATTCCAGAAATAAACAATTCATAAGTTTTAAATTGCACAGCATTCTGAGCAGCGTGATGCAATCTCTTGCTGTTCAGCTCAGTTCAGCCCTGGACGTCAATCATCCCTTTGTCCAACGTATCCCACCTGACGGTCACTTAGTAGCCGTCTGTTATCAGAATGACTATTGTGGTATCACAGTGCTTGTGTTCAAGTAACCCTTATTTTACTTAGTAATGGCCCCAAAGGACAAAAGTAATGATGCTGGCAATTTGGATATGTAAAATAGAAGCCCTAAAGTACGTCCTATAAGTGAAAAGGTGAAAGTTCTCAACTTAATAAAGGAAAGAAAAAATATCATATGCTGAGGTTGCTAAGATCTACAGACGAGAATGAATCTTCTATCTGTGAAATTGTGAAGAATGAAAAAGGAATTCATGCTAGTTTTTCTGTTTCACCTCCAACTGCAAAAGTTATGGGGTCAGTGTGTGATAAGTGTTAGCTATGATGGAAGAGGCATTAAATTTGTACAATAAGATATTTTGAGAGAGACAGAATGACCAACCACATTCACATAACTTTATTACAGTAGATTGTTATAATTGTTCTATTTTATTATTGCTGTTGTTAATCTTTTACTGAGCCTAATTTGTAAATTAAACTTTATCATAAGTATGTATAAGAAAAAGCATAATAATTATACAGTTTGGTACTATCTGGGATTTCAGACATCCATCAGGGGTCCTGGAATATATCGCCTGTGGTTAAGGGGGTACTATTGTATCTTTTCTATTTCCCTCTTCTTTTATTTATTTATTTATTTTTTTCTACTTCTTTGACTTTTAATCCTACTTTCTGGGAGATTTCCTCAACTTGATTTTTCAAACTTCCTACTTAGTTTAAAATTTTTGCTATTATATTAATTTCCAAGAGCTCCTTTTTATTTTCTGAACTTTTTTTTTCATTGTATACTATACTTGTTTCATGGTGTAATATATTCTTTATCCGAGGTCATATTAATGTTAATTTTTAAAGTTTTCTTCCGTATGCACTGACTTTTCCCCTTTGTTCCTTTTTTTTTTTTTTTTCTTTTCCATTTGGAGTTGGGGCAGTTTGGATCTCTTTTTTCATGTTAGAGGCTTTGTTTAGATGTCTGGTGATCCTTGCTTTAAAGGAGGATTCAAAATATATTTTAAGAATGGAGTCTTTAAAGGTAATTAGAAGCTCTACGTATATAAATGGGCCTTGTTGACTGTGAACCACTTAGACAGGGAATACTGAGTACTCATTATGTTACATAATTCTTAGGGCTTTCCCATCAATGGGATTCTGGAGAGAAGGACTATTCATTTGATTTTGTGCTTGGAGGATGAGGTCTTTTCGGTCAGCATTCTGGAAACTGAATGGGGGAAAAGGACTGGGGTCTCAGCACTCAGTATAGTTCACTTCAGCTCATGTTTTCAGCACAGTACCTCAGCCTTCACCTGGGCTGGCACTCCTCTCCAGACCTCTAATCTTTGCCAAAGTTGGGATGGGGAGTTGCACTCCCCCGCTGCACTCAGTGGGGAGGGAATCTTGGGATCTGTTTCTTAGACCTTCAATGCTTCTTGGCTTTCCCCACTGCTGGTTTATAATTCAGTTTTCTCAGGTCTGCTAAGTCATTTACCACACTTCTGCCTGCTTTCCAGTTTCTAAAAATTCATTGCTATTGTCTCCTCTCTTGTTCTTCCTATTCTGGTGGTTTTGTATCTTTAAAAATAATTCCTTTATGGTGGTTTTAGTGGCTTTTTGTGAAGGAACAAAAGTAAATGCGTTGTTTAGCCCAGTATCTCTAACTGGAAGGCTACTGTCATTTTTCAAATTTGAAAGCTCACAGACTCCCAAGAACAAGTCTTTTGACACCAGTTTAAGACACACTATACTGATAGTTAAATACTATCATTTTAGGTTACAGGCATTCAAACATATTTGATTTGGTTTTCCTTGTATTTTAAAAATAATTTAAATCAGTTGCCCAATTTAAAAAGCCTGGAGATTTACATCAAAATCCAAATTCTCAGTTTCTTTTCAAAATCAGAAGATCTGACAAAACTAGACCTTGAATTCCTGAATGGTAGCAATTGACCAGACCTGATAGTTGCTGCCTCCTTTTAGATATGACAAGATGGACAGGTTGTCATAGTTATATGCTGCCCATGTCACTGTTTGATCCATGGAGACAATTTGAGTTTTTTCACCCCTGCCTCAGTTGGTGCTAATGCAAATGCACTCAGAAACATAAAATATGCACTGATATCATGTGGCAGAACTCACTTATGAAGAGTCCTCCAGGTAATTCAAAATATGACTATTAACCTTTTTGGATACCAACACATGAAAACAGAACATTTAAACATTGTTGTGGAGAACGCTGACTTTTAAAAATGTGTTCTAGTATTTCATCCCATATGTCAATCCTCTGAGAAAGTGTGTACTCCTAAGGCCATAAACATGTCCTCGGAAGACTAGGAGTGTTCCTGGGCAAAATCCTTTACCAGAGATGCCTGTAAGTTTTGCCTCTTTCTCGATGACCTAGGGTAAGACCATTCCATTCTAACCAGGTATTTGGGCAGGTGCTAGAATTGCCTTCTCCTGTGCCCTGGATTTTAAGGTTTAGTGCCTCTATTTCTAGATTAGTTCTAAGCTTTTTCAAGTCCTTTCTATAATTTCTTGTGTCTACTCAGCAGCTTTAGTGAGATCACTGGATGATAAAATCTTAGTGGCATTATTTCTGGGCTACTCAGAACATACCAGGAACTTCTAAAACATGGTTAGCCAACCCACAGCTGCCTATGGAAGTTTTTCCTGTACCTCGAAAGTTTCTCCCAAGTGGTTTGATAACTGAAGGTATTAATCATCCTCACCCTGCCAAAGATTTATTCCTAGGTGATCTTGCCAAATTATTGTTCCTGATTTGCGTGGTTTGGCACATTATCTGCCTGGCCCAGCTTTGATTTTCCCAGGTAAGACTGGGAGAAACTCAAAAGGATTGCTGAAGACAAGTTAGGATCGAGGTATTGTTTTCATACCAGTTTCCTTTCTTCGGTAAACTCACCTTGAGGATGCTCATTTTCCAGAGCTGAGTAGCTATCTGAAGAAGTGACCTGGAAAAACAAGAAAAATAAAGATTCAGCCTATCTTAGGCTCCATCCATTTGAACCTAGCAACATGAGGGGAAGGGCTGGTGAACTAATTACTTCCTTTAAAGCACTATAAAGTCCTTCAGAAATATTATCTCATTTAATCTTCATAACAGCTCTGAGGCAAATACTATTATTAGCCTTATTTTCACAGATTAGGAAACTGAGGTTCAAGAAATATTAAGCAAACTGCCCAAGGTCACATGGCTGGTAATGGGTGGAATGGGGATTTGAATACAGATCTGCGCAATTTCGAAGCTCATGCCCTTATATACTTTGCTGCCTAATGAAACATTAGGTCTTAAAAGCTGAGACTAGAAAATGTGAGCTTAAGGCTAGCCCCACAAGATTCTCACAGACCTATTTTATAAAAATATGGAAGCCAGAGAGAGCATACTGCCTTACCCCAGTCACTAAGTGGAGCTGTGGGCACCAGAGTCACTGACATACCCCCTACCATCGAGAGAGTGTCACATCTGAGGAGGATCGCAGCAGCTGACTGTCAGAGAGAGTCAAAGCTTGAATGACTGAGGGGTGGATGAGAAGGATAAACGTTCCGAAACTGGGGACTTGAGTCCTTTCAGCACCCTTGTGAGTCAAAAGCTGCTACAGCCCAGAAGATGTTGGTCTTCCAAGCTTCCCTGTCCATGACAGTCTAAGATTAGAGAATGCTTTGAATACAGAGAAACCTTCAGAACCATCTCTGTGCTCCCTCAAGTGGGAACATTTGAGAATTTCATTGTTATCTAGGAACTCAGGAGGGATTATGATAATTTTCAGCTGCTGGAACCAATAGTTTTGGCTCTAATTGCTCTGGGTACTATCCCAAAACTAACTTACAAGTCCTACTTCACCTCCATAGCTGCTGTAGTAACATGAAGTTAAAGGACTTGGCTTGAACCTGGGAGATTGGCTGGCAAACAGGGTCAAGTTGGCAGGGCAGCCCTAAACTTCCCTCCCCTAATGCACCAGGGTGGGGGCAAGAGGATCATCTCCCTCTCTTCTCTCCAGGCTGCATAAGACTATCAGCTTGGCCTGGCATTTTGGCAAAGCTATCAGAACAACCTCATCACTTATAAGTGGGAGAGAAGGCTCTTCAACAGTAAAGATACCCATATGGTATAACACAGTCTCAGATCTATACAAAGAAACAGCTACTTCTGTAGAAATTATTGTACCCACCATATGATACTTATTTACTGCACTGTGCTACAGTTACTTGCTACAGTTACTCTGTTCATTATCTATCCAAACAGACGATAAATTCCCGGAAGCCTGGAACTAACTTATACTTCTTGATAGCTCTCCCTCATATCACTTAGCAGAGGGGTTTGCATGTAACTCTCAACTTTTGTTTTTCAACTCTCAAATTGATAATGATGCACAGTGATATGAACAGAGAAACGTAAGACTAAGTCACAGAGAAAGAAAAGAGACACACAGCTAAACAGAGGTACAGACACCTACATAAGAGTCAGACACAACTGAATATGACTTTATCTTTCTGCCTGTTTCTCCACACAGGAATGATGTAAATATGTCCACTCTCTCTACATTAAATAACATAGGGGATCTGAGACCACTGTACTACATAAATACAAAATACTGTTACAGAGACATACCCTACATCTGACACATAGACTCACAATTTCTTCTGGACTCCTGATCCACATTTCCAATTGCATGCTGGACAACCACAGATGTCACATAGACTCCTCAAATGCTTCAACACAAAACAGAACAGGATCTGTCCCTCCAATCCTCTTATCCTTACTGTGGTTCCCATCTTTGTTTTTGCATTGCCTTAGAACTGCAGTCTTGATTCCTCTAAGAATGAGCTATGCCAAAGAGTCTGCTTAGAATCACAGAGTTGGGCATGATCTAAACTTGTCCTTAACATCTATCAGCTAAGCTGCTATGTTAGAAATGCCTCAAATCCATCTCTTGCCTGTCCACTTTCACAGCTTTAACTTACTTAGCCTTTTACATCTCATTTTTGTAGCATTCTCTAAACTGGTCTCCCTGTTCTAAATCTATTTCCTCTTCAATTCGTTTTTCATGCTGTCACCAAGTTCTCTCACCAAGCCCCTCAGGTTTGGAAAGGACTTTCATCTCCAGCAATGAAGAACTAATTACTCTCTGAAGCCGCTCCATCCACTTACAGAAAGCTGTTAGGAACATTCCTAAAGCATACTTGCTACCTTGCTCATAAATTTTCCATGGGTCTCCTTACTACAAAACAAAGTTCAAACTTAATGTGGTATGCAGTAGTTTCAACCTGACCTCAGCCTACTTTTTCCAGTCTTTTCTCCAACTGTGACCAAAATCCAGAACTCCAGCAGCATTAAGCCACTGGCTCCCTTTGCCACCCCCAATTAATCTCTACATATTCCAATTTCTATGCTCTTGCTCACACTGTTCTCCCAACTTGTAATGCCCTCTCCTGGGTTCACAGTAATTTCTCCCTCCCCTACAGTTCCACAGTCCTTTGTTTGCATCTTGATGGTAGCACTTATTACAATCTACCACAAGTAACAACTATCACTGATTTGCCTTCACCTCCGCTCCAGTTAGGCTGAAAAATCTCAAAGTAGGACTTTTTTTCTTCTTTCTAAAACAACTTCTATTCCAAGAACCTGATCCAGTACATCAAGTATGAGGGCTAAATTAGAAAATCCACATAAAAATGCTTTGTAAACTATAATACATTTATAAGTTTAAAAATGTTATTTTGAATTTAATGGAATCAGACCTTTCATTATTGCTCAAAGTTCTCTTAATCTGTAAGAAATTACTCCCTTCCCTGGGTGACCAGTTGCAAATCATTTTACTACTTTGATCTGGTTTCTTCTTTAGAACCTGAGGGACATGACCTCTCTGCAGGCAGAGGAAGAGTACAGTAAGAAAAATTACTCTGGGCATGTAACTGGTCCAAAGAAAGGTGAACCTGCAGCCCTTAACACAACTACAGTAGCAGATGATAAAAACAAAGATAAGAAGTTACTCTACATAGTTAAAAACTTTTGAAGATGGTAGTGAATGGGAAGGATCCCAGAGTGCTAGTAAAAGGCTCCCGAGAGTGAGGATGGGTCCAAACAGGTAGCAGACAACCTGCGCTATCTCTGGGAGGATGACAGGGATCTGACACAATCGGTCAATGCCTGCTCGCCAACAAGGAGCTATGCCAACATGCCTACTTAGAATCGCAGAGCAGGGCATGACCTAAACTAGTCCAGGGACACAGTGGCCTCTTACACTGAAAGATTCCCTCCTTAAGGGAAACCCCACTTTTCCGTCTTATTAAGTTTATGTGACCCCGCTGGACACCTCAGTTTGGTATAAAAGTCTTTCAGACCTCTTCTACCAAGGACTGCAGGAATCACATTCAGACAACCGGGGACCGGGTGGTACCTGCAAGCGGGGGTCCCTCGGAACCCCCTGCCTCACCCAGGAGAGCTGGATCACATCCCTTCTCTCTGTTCTCTCTCAGGCGAATCTCTGAAGGGCTTGAGGGGCTAAAAGGAAACAAGGCCCGAGACAGCCGGCGTATACGTGGGTTCCAAGGAGGGAGCGAGGAGTCACTCCCCGCCAGGGCAAAAAAGTACCGCGGACGGAAGGCAGGCACAGGCGCGGCCCAGTCCTAGGAGATGCGCTCAGAAGAGCGGAGGGGCAGGGTCACGGGATAGGACCCCCGGCTTCGTTTACTGGGCACCAGCACCGGCCCTGGCCCAGGCTTCCCCGTCCCCTGACCGGGGTTTCAGGCTCCACAGCGCCCCCCAGCCACCCTCCCGCGCTCCTCACCGTCTCCATTGCGAGACGCCGGCCGGGTCCGTTCACTTAGGAAGCTCACCAGGGCCGGGGGGCGGAGAAGGCCCCGCCCCACGTCCGGTACGGCAACGCCACATCCGCTTACGTCAGGACAGACGGAAGCCGAAGGCGGAAGGCGGGCAGCTCACCCTTCCGGCGTGGCCTGGGCTCAGAAACCGCCCTCCCCGGGTCCTGTCGGACCTCACAGATCCCACCGATGGCGAGGGTGACGGGACGGAGCCGCTTGTATTTAAAATGTTCTTTTTTTATTTGTCGTTTAAAAACAAACTTTGAAGAAGCAAAATCCAAAACTTGCCCTTTGCCTCTTGCAACATAAATTATATACAGTTCAGAATGATCGCTGATACAAAACATGCCAAGGACAGGGGGGCGGGGGGTGGAGGGAGAGAGGGCGCTTTAAAAAAGGGAATCATTTCATCCGCTGTTACGAAGGACCAACCTTGCTGTACAGGATACACACAACACAAAATAAAGTCTTCACGGGATTCACACTTGTCAGAGGTTTATTTTTTAAAAAGGGGGAGGGTCCTGGAGGTGAGGGGAGAAGACTGTAAAGGGGGAAAACTGAAAACTGAATATGTGCAAGTGTAAACCAACCCAAAATACAAACACGGGGAGGGGGGAGGGAGGGGAAGGAATTCTGATGCAATTATACAGGCGGGGTACTTAAAAAAAACCAACAACCAAAATTCCAACCTTGTAGCTTGGGTCTGAGTTAGTTTATATAAAAATTAAAAACTGTATAAGGTTTCTTCACTAAATTCTACAGGACTATCGGATACCTAGCATATGCTTACAAAGTCTGCCCCATCCCCTTTTCCCAATCCAAGGAACCAAGCCCCAACTAGAGCCTGACTCGCAGGAGCCAATCTCCCCCTCCCTGTAGCCTAGACTTTTTGCTCTTGGAAAAGAACACCCAATGGCTTTGGGGGCAGCAGCCTGGTCTCCCCACTGTCTGATTTAATTACAGTGGTTTCTGTGGGGGTGGGGGGATGTTATTCTCTTAAAACATTTGCAGCTTGAAACAGTTGAGGAAGCAGCTTAAAAAAAAAAAATCTCCCTACCCCCATCAATCCGCAACCCCCCAAATTCAAAAACAAAACAAAAACAAACCTAAAATCACAACAGCGACCGTGCTCCCCCTCCAGCAGGCCCGCCCTTACACCGCCACCAAGCCCACCCCTACACTCCAGACATTTGATTCTTGAAAATATTAATTACAAAATGCCCTTTGCCCACAGCCCCTAGGAGAGAACTGCATATAAGCTTCATCTTCATCCCCATGGCTCCCTACCAGAGAGGGGTCTGGGGCCTCACCCAGCCCCTGACCTACCCCTACCCCCAGGAAGAGGTTCAACTGCAGCACAAGCTTGGGCAGAAAGGGGAAGGAAAGGGAGGCAGGGGAACCCATTACCCTCTGGCTCCCCCTGGGGCCAGCTCACTTTTGTGCGTTATAACATAGTCCAACTATACAAAACGGGGTGGGAATCGCCCAGCCTCTATACCCCCACCTTACAGCAGTCACAGCCAGGGGGTGGGGAGGAGGGGGTGAGGAAAAGGGCGGTAGGTTGGGTAATGGAGGGGGCCCCCCCACAAGGGGAGCTCCATGTGTCCGCCCCACGCCCCCCTACCATTTATAAACTGGTTTTGTAAAAAGAAAATAGATATATTTATATAGAATATATAAAGCACAAAAATTAGTAGTTTTACATTTGCTCTCCCCGGGGGTTGGGGGAGAGGGGAGGGTTCTCACCTCCAGCCGGCTCCCCCATGCCCCACAAGACTATGTACAATCCCATGTATAAATAGATAAATACCCCCCACCCTCCCCGCGCTGACACTAAGCTCCCCCACCCCCACATCACCACCCCTTCCCACCAGACCAGCAGCAGTTTGGTGACTGAGGGAAAGTGGGAGCTCCGGGCCACACCCTGCCTCACTGGGTATGGGCATGCCACTCAGGGATAGCCCTCACCCTACCACCCACCCACCCCATCCAGGGGCTGGAGGGCAAATGGGCTCATGATGGGGTTGGGAAAACAGGAGGGAGATATCCTGGTCCTAGGTTTAGCACACCCCTCCTGCCCCCATGTCCAGATGGAGAAGGAAGTCCTAGAGCAACTAGGGGCCAGTCATCCCCAATCTTCATCATTAGCCTCAACCACCATCCCATGCCCATAATTAAAAACAAAGATGGATTTTTTGTTGTTGTTTTTTCTTCTTCCTCCTACCCCCCTTCCACCCACTCAGAAGAGGGCAGTGAGGTGGGGGAGAGGGTTGGGGCAGTAGGGGGCTTGGAGAGGGTCTCACATTTCAAAACAGCAAAAAATCCAACACTTAAATGAGGTAGGTGTGGGTGCGGGGTCTCCTTGCCCGGCTTGCCTGGCTTGCCCTCCTGGGCAGCTGGGCGCCTCTTTCCCGTTCATGTTGCATTTGTCAGAGTGGAAAACAAGGAAACACAACCCATAGAGAGACAGAAACACAGAGGAGAAGAGGGAGACAGAGACAGATTGAGAGGGAAGGGGATGGGGGTGAGGGTGGGGGCAGGACCCGGCAGGCAGGGCCAGGTGTGAGACCCGGCCTTTGGGATTGTCAAGCTTAGTCAAGTCTCTTTGCAGCCTTGAGTTGGGCCAGAGAGGTCGGTGGGAGCAGCAGGGCTGTGAGGCCCGGCCACACATCCTCCTCCCCCCTCCCTGCTGCCTCCCAGATGCTTCTGGGTAGTTCCCGGCCCATATCCCCCTCAAACCTGAGATGCCCAATGGCTGCTTCTGTCTGGCCCCTCCTGGAGCTGGGGGCAGAGATGCTAGCCTGGGGGCCGGTGGCGGGGAAGAGGGTCGTCCCTGGTGCCCAGGGCGGGCTTGGCCTAGGGCCCTCTGCCCCAGCCTCCTGCTCCAGGGGCTCCGGTCAGCCGGCAGCCCCAGCCCTGGGTCCTGGCTCTGGCTGCTACCTCTCTTCCCCCTCATCCCTTTCAGGGAAGAGGTTGGGGGTGGGGGGACTCCCCTGCCTGGTAGCCTCAAAGCTTCTTAGTTCATCCATTTCCGACAATTCCAGGCTCCACAGTGGCAGGGGATCTTGTGCTGATCGTCCTCAAAGTCAAACTGATAGTCATAGGTCAGCTGGAAAGAGAAGAGGGCAGAATCAATACCAGCCCCCCAGAGGAAGTGGGGGAGGGCAGTGGCCTTGGAACTTGACTCCTGGGGAAGGACAGAGAAGAAGGAGCTTCTTTGTCACTCACTGAGGATGCTTCCTCTTACCTCCTCTCCTTTGGGGATTCGCCGGCTGGAGATGATGATGATTTTGTCCTCCTTGTCAAATGTCACAACTTCTGCCACACAGTTAGGGGCACATGAATGGTTAATGTACCTAGGCAGTGAGACAGAGTCAGAGATGTCAAGCAATTTGAGTTGGATGATTCTGGTTCCTTGTTGGCCCACCCCCAGAATGCCACCCTCAGGGACCCGTAAATCCCTTCTTCTCATCCTTCTCTCACCTGGCAGGACCTCCAGTCAACGTAGCATCAATCACATGTTCGTTGTTTATTCGGAACATGTAGATGCCTCGATTCTAGAAAGGCAGAGGTTGCAGAAGAAGCAGCAAGAATATCAGAGAATGGCAGCAGAGGTGGTGGGATCAGGTAGTGGGCTTATCTTTGTTTCTTATTCTTCCTTTCTTCTGCCTCTCCCCTCCTCTTCCCACAGCTTTCCACCTGCTCCTCTGGCCCCAGTCCTGCCCCTTGCCCTTGGCTGAGTGTGGACCATGCACTATCACGGCCCCTCTGCCAGCCCATACCTGCTCCTCATAGATTTTCTCCCGCCGGTTGGCCACCTCATTGCGAATGATGGTGCCAATGTACTCGATGACCATTGTGTGCTTTTCTAGGTCCTTGGCTGCATAGAGCCCCAGGCCCTGGATACGGGAGCGAGCCAGATACACATTGTTCTTCCACTCGGTGCGCAGCCGCCGGTACTGAGATGACTTGGAGTGCACAAACTGCTTGCTGTACGGGGTGTTGGTCTCACCTGTGAAGGTGCTCTGATATGCTTTGGACATGCTGGTGCTGTTCAGAGTGTGGGGCCTGGGAGGTGATATAGTCCATGACAAGACAGCTCTCCCTCAGAGCAGACGCACACCACCCGCTTCCTCCCTGGGATGTGTGACACTCCAGTTAGGGGTGTGTGCTGCCTTGGGAATGGAGTGGAGGCATATGGGTCTTGGCTTTGGTGAGGCAGCAACTAGCTACAGGGACCCTTCCAACACCCTGGATGGCACAGAGAGCCCAGGATGGGGGGTGGGGGTGTGAAGGGAGGGAAGGGGCCCTGATTCCCCTACACTGAGCCTGCTCTCCCATCACCCTACCTTCTACCACCCTCCTGCCAAACTGGACTCAAGGCCGTGCTCCTCTGGGACATCTTCCCTAAGCAGCTCAGGCCTGGAATTTAAGCTCAGGATTTGCTCAAATATCTGAGTCCTACCTCCTGCTTATGCTGGAAGCTCCTGCTTATACTGGTAGCCGTGTCTACCACACGGGGCTGGATCTGAATTAAAACTGGCTCTGAATTCACAGCCAAAAGGTGGTAACCTTTCCTTTCTTCAGACTGTCCCCTACTCTGACATAAGATTGGGCTCTGTGCAGATGGCTCAGTGCAGGGGAATTACTGCTGCCTGGCAGGATGCCTTTCCACCACCCTAGGGCACCAGCCAAATTCTTGCCCATCCCAGATCAGTGGTTTTCAAACGTTTTTGATTATATTTTTTATACAGCAGAATTTTTTTTTTAACAAAACTTTACAGGAACTCCAATACATAAACTAGGCGGAAACAGAATTTTTCTGGTTGAATCCAATTTGGGGAAGGGGGAGTTATGCATGGGGAGGGCCACGTTCTCCCCACTCAGTTTATGTGTTCCAGGGCTTTCTGGAACACACACAGTTTGAAAACCACTGTTACAGAGCATCAAGGATTAGGGCTGACTGGGGCAGAGTCTGACGCTTTACAGCAGCCCAAGAAGCAACCAAAGGCCTCCAAGAAAGCCCTGCTACCATGGATTCTGCCTCCCTCTACCCAGGGACCAAGGTCAGGCTATTGTGGTACACACAAAGAACAGCGAACCACAAGTCAAGTGGCAAGGCTCTGGTCCCAGCTGTGCGACCTTTGTCTAGTCATTTAACTTTTCTGGGTCTCAGTTTTCTCAGCTGTAAAATGGGGATCATACCACCTGCCCTACCTACCTCATATGGTTGTTGTGAGGATCAAATGAGATAATGGATGTGAAAACGCTTTGAAAAAAAAAGTATAAAGTGCTATACAAATGTAAGGTTTTATTATTTTCCTATTATATTCCTAATTATTTATTTTTGACACCAACTCAGCCTGGGGAAGGGATGGTGAACCTAGCACTCACAGGGCATCTGTCTGAGGTTTGGAAGAATCATAGGCCCCCAGAAACAAAACAGGAAAGGAAGGTGGTGACTGGGTCCTCTATACATTTCATAATATTTCACCACTGTCTACCCAGATCCTCCCCAATGGTCATTCCCAGGGTGCCCAAGATAAGTCTGTCCCTGGATGACAGGTCAACCCAGAACACCTGGGTTGGGGGAGGTGGAAAGGGATACCCTAGTGATCCTGTGTACCCTTTAATCAGGAGGCCTAAAGTTATCCCCCCAGTCTCTCCAAGGGAACTCTGATCTGTAACCCTGAATACTCATAATTGGCCAGAGGGTGCCTACCAAGCCCCACACCCACATCCCTTGGCTGCAGCCATAAGCTCACCGTTTGTAGTGTGTGAGGATTTTAGGCTCTGATCGCGCACAACCAGTGGGGTTGATCATGAGCGGGAGCTCCATCAGGGGGTGGCGTCCATAGCGGAATAAATAATTTTGGCAGCTCTCCACTCCAGGCAGCTGTGGGCACAGATCATGCTCACTTTAGCCTGAGTACTTCTGGGGCAGGAACAACACTCCAGGTGCCCACCTGGCTCCCAGCCCTCGGCCCCCTCCTTACTGATTCAGCTATGCGCAGCACCGCATGCACCGTCAGCCCAAAGAGCTCCTCGCCTTTCAGGTACTCAGGGAAGAGCCGCAGCATGTCAGCCTCTTTTCTCATGGCAGCCACAGGCTCAATGATGCGATTCCACACCGCTGAGAGGAGGGGAAAGAGAGCAGCCCTCAGAGGCAACTTCTTCTGCTCACTAACCTCAGTCCTAACCTTGATCCAAAACTGTAGTTGTTTTCTGTAGCTGCTCATCCCTCTGTCACGAGAGTGTGTGGTTCCTCAGGACCCCCTCTTGGCCTCCCAGTCTCAGTCTCCCTCAACAACCCTGGAGGGACATCAGAGAGCCCTGTGACACAGAAACATGAACCCAGGGCCCAGGGTACCCAGCACAGGCCACGGGCCTTACTGAGAGCCAGAACAAGAGGCATGTTTTGGAGTTGAGAAGACTTGGGTTCAGTTTCTAATACTGGCCATGGGGCCTTAAGGCAAACACTCAAATCTCTCTATGACTCAGTTCCTTTATGTATAAACTTGGCATACTGATAGTACTTACCTTGTAGAATTGCATGAACAAAATAACCTACATGAATCACTCAGCTTAGTTTGTATCACACAGGACGTGCTTGCTAAAATGTAATGACACCTACTGTTACTTTTATCATTAACGCGGAAACTAAGATCAGAAGATTTTATCTGGCGAAAAACAACCATAAGGAACCTGAGGATCAGATTGGGTGAGCTAGATGACAGGGTCTCAGAACTGTATCCTTTAGTTCCACAAGGTTAGGAAAAGGAGCTGGAATACATGCAGTTAGACAAGCGAAATACCTTCAATTACAAGGGAATTCAAGGTGACTGAGAGATGCCAAAACATTTTCTCTGGGGATCTCCAGAGACCTTCACCTGCCCAAAGTTGGGGAGGAAGATCCCTCCCCAGGAGCCCACAGATCTCCTCTCAACATCATAAAGGTGATTCTGGGAGAAACTTGCCCAATTTCACACTACCACTTCAAGGGCCCCTTGCTCACCCTGGGGAGAGGCGTCAGTGAAGACCAGGTCCTCCAGGCCCTGCTCCATGACTTTGATCACGAACTCTGGCCGCCCATTGTTCTCGCCGATGGAGCAGCGGTAGCAGCAGCGGCGGTTGTTAGTACGGAGGCTCCAGTAGATGCGAGTGGCCTCGTAGCCCACGGGATAGAGGGCAGTGGCACTGTGGAAGTCAGCCATCTGGTGGGGGAGCAGCTGTCCAATGGCGTGGAACACAAGACCCCCCACACGGAACATATGCAGCCGCTCTCCTCGCTGGATGATGCTGGCGATTTGCTTCACCTCATCCCGCTCAATGTAGACCCGCCGGAAGACAGCAAAAGAGCTCAGCTCCTGCTCACAGGGCCCCTTGATCTTATGCATTGGACACAGCATGGTCTTGTCCTTGAAGAACATGCACTTGGCGCGGATGGCACAGGCAAAATGGTAAACACTGGGGCAACGCATGCGATTGCAGCTGCTGGTGGCACCAGTGCGCTGACATAGAGAGCACTTGGTGAGCAGTCCTCGGTGCAGGGCAACCTCCACATTCATCAGAGCCCCACCCTGCGTCTCGTATACTTCTGTGGACCACAGGGCACAGTTGAGGTGCACCCATAAGTCCAGGTCCAGGTTCAGCAGGCGGGCGGGCCCATCAGTGGCACCATCCCCCTCCTCATGACAGAAGCAGCAGCGCCGCATGTCTCGAGGCACCTTGTCAGGTCGCAGGGCTGTGCCAAGCTGTTCCATAAACTCTGCCACTTCCCGCTCATCCTCCTGCCGCCCGCTGCCCTTCTGGATGGTCAGCAGCAGCCGCAGCCGCTTCCAGCGCACACCCTTCCACTTCTTGAGGCGAGGGGGCCGGGAATCTTCACCTTCTTCAGAAGGCCGAGCTCGGGGCTTGGGCCGGGCTGATTCAGGGGATGAGGCCAGTGGCAGAGGCGAGGGGACTGGTGGCTCAGCTAAAGGTTCAGCTGGAAGTTCAACCAAGGGTTCAGCCGGGGGGCTGGCAGGAGAGGGTGCCAAGGGAGAAGGGGGAGGGGAGGGCTCTTCAGGAGGTGGGGCCGAAAGCTGTCGCACATCCAGGTTGGAGACGCTGTAGGTGTAGCTGTGTTGGGTGGGTGGCTCTGGGGCTGGGCTTTCCTATGGGAAGATGCCCTGGATGGTTAGTGGCAGCTCCTCACTTAACTAGTCCTCTCTCTATTCCCACCCAGATTCCACTAGCCCAAAAACCCTTTGCCTTCTCTGTCCTAGCTAGATACCCACCCCCTTTCCTCCAACAGACCCACCTGTTTGAGAAGGCTCAAGATGTCTAACTGGCTCTTGAGGGTATAGCCAGGTAACACAGCATCAAACTGCTTCAGCCAATCAGGGCCAGCTTCTGGGCTCTTGCCTCCCAGACCCTTTTCTTTCCCACCTGCAGGAAGGAAGGGGTCAGAGCCTCCCACCAGAATCATTCCTTGCAGGTCCCAAGGAGCTTCCCTGCCATACTCACCAGCGCCCTCAGCTTCCCCCTTCTTAGGCTCAATGCCTGCCCGGGCGGGGCTCTCTGGGAACAGCACCTCATAGGAGTTGGGGATCTTCATGCTTAGCAGCTCTGCCACTGCCACCATCACACCATTCAGGTTCTGCCAGGGCAGGAAAGGGGGTGGGAGAGCCGTGTGGAGTGAGCACTCCCACCAGCTTGGTGGGAACAAGGACACCCAGAATACAATTTCCCAATCGGCCGGTCAGTCTTGCCCTCTGCCATCCAGCTCTCCTTCTCCAAACTGCTGTGGGCACTAACAGGAGCTCCATAAAAAAGAGACCGGTGTCAACTAAGTTTAAGAAATGACACATGCTACATCCACTACTTGGAAACTCACAATACACGTTGGCAAAGTAAAGGATGTGAAGAGTCTTGTCATAAAAAAACTGTTTTGTTATTTTAACTGGGATTTCTAATTTCCTTTGACCACAAAAACCTGGTAACATTTTCAAAAACAGAGTTCCACCCAATGTGACTAGGGACGTGCTGTCTTGCAGCATTTGTCACATTTTACACACTCTCCTATTTGTTGACTTGCCTCTTTACCACTGAACTATGAGCCCCTCGAGGTCAAGGATCCCCCGTGCTTCATTTTCCCTAATCCCACAGTCCAGCTCAGGCTTTCATACAGTAGGTTCTCAACACAGTTCTGAATGACTAAACTTATCCAGACAAGATTCTAGGACTGCTCCCTGACTAGCACCACCTTGGCCTCCGAGGTACCCCCAGGACACACCTTGGCTGCAGCAGCAGAAACCGTCAGCATGACTGACACCTCGCTTCCTTTGCCCTTTTCCCAAGTTGTGGCAGGCAGCTTCCCAGGGGCCTCCAGATCCAGGGTCCCATAAGGTTTGGTATCTGGGAAGACTGAGAAAGAGAGATCTGTATAAATAAGCTGCAGGTGCCTCTCTCCCCAGCTTCTGACAATGCAGCCTGGCCTGGCCAGGTCTGATCCATGCCCAGAACAGCCTCTACCTGGGATGCTGGCCCGAGGAATGATGGGGATGACGGGGGAGAGAGCCCGGTCATCCTGCTCCCACCGGCCTGAGCCCAGCTGTGGGAAACGAGGGGCCTCCTCCCCCAGGATGCTCTCAGGGGATGAAGCTGGCACAATGCTGTCAGGAGAATCGCTGTCCTCGTCACTCTCCATCCTGTGGGCCAAAAGTAAACAATCACTGCTACAGCCAGGCAGATGCCCTCTCCCAAATCTAGAGATCAGCAGATGTCACAGCCTTACTTGAATCTGCCATTAGCCAAAGGAAAAATAAGGCAACCTGTCTCCCACCCCAATTCCTCAACCCCATTTTTGGCCCCAACTGCACCTGACATCCTCAGTCTGATTGTGTGGAGGCGTAGGCAAGGCGGCCAGCAGGTCTAGACTCTTCACCTCTGAAGCATCTGAGGGGTAGGCAGGAAAAGAAAAGCCAGGTTGAGAGATGCCAGAGCCGATGGTGCTTTCTCCCCGTATTTCAGCCCTAACTAGTACAAGATCTAGCTTAGCCATCACGACCACTGTCTACCCATCCACCCATCTAGCAGTTTGGGGCAGATGAGCCATATTGAAACTTTCTAAGGAGTGGACTCTTCAGGTGCATGCTTTGCTTATAGCCTCTTAGCAAATCCATTAGGGATTATCTATCTCATAGTAAGAAAACTGAGGCTCACACAAGTCAGTCAAGTTACTTGGCTGCAGTAACACAGCTAAAGGAACACAGGAGCCAGAATTCAAATCCAGATCTGACTGTAGTTCATACCCACTGAAGCTGGGCTATTCCTTACAAGCAAAAGTTTCATTAACACTCTCCCTACTCTGTTACCTTTGCTCTGGACTCCAGAAGCCCATCCTTGCCTCCAATTAGTCAGTCCTGAAGAAGTCCCTATCTCATATACCCAGTCATGTATATACACAGAACAACATGCAACCCACTCCTATCTTAAACTGTACAACAGGGCACACTAATTGGCTTGGACCCCAGCCACCAAGTCCTACCAGGGAAGGAGAAGCCCACTCTGCTCCTGACTTACCCCTCAGGGTCCCTTCAGTATCCCGAGCAGAGGCGGCATCCCTGGGGTGCTCCCCCAGCTCTTCAGATGGAGTGACACCATTCACCATCTTCTGCTGCACCGATGGGGGTGGGGTGGGGGGCAGCGACGAGGGTGGTGTCGGCGGGTTACTCAGGTTATTCTGGGGGTGGGGTGGGGTGTTGTGTGCAAGATGGCATAGGGAGACTGACATAATCTCCTGGCCCTACACTATGTCAGCAATTTCCTCAAGCCTGCCATCCCCATCTCCACCTCCCCAAGAACCTCATCATCCCCAAAAGGTATTGCCATTTTTCTGACCTTGGTAAGCAGCTGGGAATAGTAGTCGGGGCCAGTAGGCAGTGCCCCACTTCCAAAGGCCCCCCTCAGCTGGCACTGCCCGTTGATTGGGCAGCCACTGCCAAAGGGAGCAAAGAGGCTAAAATTGGCGGTGATTGTAGGCTCCGTGAGGGGCAGCAGGGACAGCTCCTAGGAGGGGCAAGATGACAAGGTTGGAAACCCGCAGCATGTACATCTCTGCCACTGCACAGCTGGGGGCCAGGCTGCCCCCCATCCTGGGATGGGACCAGGGGACTGGCTCCTGGGGGTCACCTGTTTCAGCTGTTTCAGCAAGGCCTCGCTGGCCCTGACCCCGTCCTCCTTCCGCAGCTTCTTTCGGGAGCTCACCAACCTGTCGCTTGCCTTCTGTACCCGCTTGGGCTTCGGTGTCAAAGGCTTCCTTGCTGCTGTATCCTAAGCCAGATAAACCACATTGAAGGCTGCTATCCTCCTCAGAGCTCTCGCCTCTTGTCTTACCCAGACCTGCTCACTCAGCCCCCGGGCACTGGACCCCACTGTCTGTTCCACTCCAGCTAGAGAACTCACCTCCTTGTTGCTGGGGGTACCCTGTAGTTTCTGCTCCAGCCCAGCCAGTTTGCTGTCAATGTGGCCGTTGATCTCAGCTCGCAGCCCCTCAGGCCCCCGCCCAGTGCTGAGTTGCACATTCTTTGCTCGTAGAAGCTTCTGCAAGAGCAGATGCCCAGCCTCTGAGCGAGGGCCTGCTAGCAGGAGGTGGTTGCTGGTACCTGGTGCCCCTACTGGCTCCCCGTTGGCCTCCCTCTTCACCACCTGGGCTCCTAGGGAACATGGCTCTTCCCGAGGCTCCTGTTTGATGCTGAGATGGGGTGGCTCGGGCACCGCCTGCCCATTCACCTGCTCCAGATGCCCAGGTACCAGGCTGCTTTGCTCCGGCTTCTGGGCTTCTGCTAGGGTGTCTGAGGGGTCCCAAGGTTCGAGGCCCTTGCCAAAGAAGGTATCCGCAAGCTGGGCAGCAGCAGGTGAGGCCCTCCCAGGAGGCAGTTCCAAGGGTGGCCCCTGGGGCTTGGGGGTTCCTGGCTGGGTGGTGGGAAGCTGGGCATCAGAGGGGGGCTGGGAGCTAGGGGAAGGTAATTGTGAGGAAGGTCTCTTTGGCTCTTGGGGGCTGGATGGTGGAGGTGTGGGATGGACAGGGCCAAGGACTGGTCCTGTGGATAAGGCTCCTTGTGGGGCAGGGAGCCGGGGTGGGCCCTGAGGTCGAAGCCCTGCCCCGAGCTCCTGCAGGGGGCCTGTTTGGGATCCAGAGAAGCCCCCAAGTTGGGGTTGGCGGCCCAGGAGGCCCTGGAGGGGAGAGGGCTGGGTCCCAGGCTCCTGGTAGGGAGGGGTCTGGCGTATTGCCTGACTCTGCTGTAGCTGCCGCTGCATGAGGAGCGCCTGTAGCTGCTGCTGCTGCTGAGGACTCAAGTGCCGCAGCTGTGGGTTTTTGGCCAGGACTCCTTGGAGCTGTGCTCGAAGCTGACCCACTGTAGGCATGACTCCAGCCCCAGGCAGGCCCTGCCCAGACTGGGGGACAGATCCTGGTTTGGCAGGCTGTGGCCCTGCATTATTTTGCATGGGCCGCTCTAGTCCCAGGGGCTGTTGGGAGCCCAGAAGGTTCTGGGTCATGGGCCCAGGCTGCTCCCCTAAGGAAACAGAGGATTGGGCCAGCAGGTGGGGCACAGATGAGGCCTCTGAAGATGATCCACTGCCTGATTGCCCATGGCTTCCCACACCTGCTGTGTGGAGCAAGTTAACTTGCTGCTGCTGTTGTCCTGGGAGCCTCAGAGGTGGCTGCAGCTGCACAGAGTTGGGCTGAGGCTGGGCCTGTGGTTGGACAAGCAGGAGTTGTGAGTCCCCAGAGAGTGAGGGCTTTACCTCTCCTGGTTCAGTAGCCACTGACTCAGGTACAGTCCCTATTGCTAACGATCCTCCCTGATGTGTGGAGGGCCCCTCGGTGGCCTCTGGAGGAAGAGCCGTCTCTACAATGCTTTGTTCCTTGCCCGTTAGGATGAGGGTTGGGCCCAAGGCTCCGGGGCTAGAAAAGTGTTGCAGAGGCTTGGCTGGCATGCCAGGACCAAGTGTCACCTGCTGCTGCTGCTGCTGCTGCTGCTGCTGCTGCTGTTGAGGAGACAGTAAAGTTCGACTCTGGTTCAAGAGGCCCATCTGCTGCTGCTGCTGTTGAAGCTGCTGCTGTTGCTGTAATTGCTGCTGCTGCTGCTGCTGCTGCTGCTGCTGCTGCTGCTGCTGCTGCTGAAGCTGCTGCTGTTGCTGTAGCTGCTGCTGCTGTTGAAGCTGCTGCTGCTGCTGTAACTGCTGCTGCTGCTGCTGTTGTAACTGCTGCTGCTGCTGTTGAAGCTGCTGCTGCTGTTGTTGTAGCTGCTGCTGCTGCTGCAAGGAGGCCATAGGCTGAGTGCTCAGTTTGGGCTGCCCACCGTGTGGTATCACGCCCTGCTGGAGATGGGAAAGCCCTGCCATGGATCCCTGCTGTTGGTGCTGTTGTTGCTGCGGCTGCTGGGCTGTGACCAGGCGATGTCCCATAAGGCCCTGACCCTGCTGTGCCAGCTGGGGGGAACTCAGCACCCGGGGCTGAGTCAGAAGCACCTGTCTGTGAGGGCCCTGGGGGCCCAAAGCTCCAGGGTGCTGCTGCTGCTGTTGCAATACTGCCACCTGGGTAGGGCCCAGCATGCCCTGAGGCCCCTGGGGTGGCTGAGGGGACAGCTGCTGGACCAAGAGGCCCTGATGGCTGCTGGGAGGCAGAAGTCCCTGGGGCTTGGGACCCAGAGCCTGGTTCGTCTGTACCCCTGGGCCCTGCTGCTGTTGCTGCTGGATTGCCACCTGTCCTAGGAGATGCTGCTGCTGCTGCTGCTGTTGTTGCAATTTCTGGGCCAGCTGCATGCGCTGCTGCTGGAGCTGCAGCTGCCTTTCCTGTAAAAGCCTCGAGTCAGGTCCTAGGCCTCGAAGAGCAAGACTGCCAGGGAAGAAGCCCCCTGAGGGGCCAGCCAGGGCCCCAGCCCCACCAGAATGTTGCTGTTGCTGCTGTTGGGCCAGGGTGGTATTGAGGAAGGGGCCACCAGGCTGTCCAGGTAGTGCCATGCCCCCGGGGGGCAGGCGAAGACCTGCAGCTTGTCCACCCGGGGGGCCCTGTGGTGGCTGCAGCCCATGGCCAGGGAGCAGCTGACCAGGAAGCTTGGTGAGTAGCCGGGGACTCTGGGAAGGACTAAGGGCCAGCACGGCTGAGTGTTGCTGCTGCTGCTGCTGCTGCTGCTGCTGTTGCTGCTGCTGCTTATTCCGATATTCTGCCATGAGATTAGTGTGCTCCTTCTGCTGTTTCCGGACCTAACATGGGAGGGTCAAGGAGGTCAGCCTGAAGCCTGCCCACCCATGCCATCCCTCCTTCCAGGCTCCTGGTTGCTAGGTCAAGGTCTGCCATCCCCACCTGATCCAGCTGTTTCTGAATCTTGCTCTGTTGTTCTGTAACCAGCTTGAGCTTCTCAGCATCAGCCTCTGGGAACTCACGGCCAGCCTTTTTGGCAGTGCGCTGCTTGGCACACAGAGCCTTCCGGGACTTGCGGTGCACCCCGATCTGTTCCTCTAGCACCTTCAGTTGCATCTGGAGGAGTTGCTGGGTATGGAACAGCCACTCCTCATACTGCCGCTGGTCTGCCTCATCTGGGAAAGAAAGTGGGGAGTCAGGGACTGCAAAATGGTGACCCAAAGCCCTCTTGTCCCCACATGCCCCAAGTCACTTCCTTACATATGCCTCCCCATGCGCATACTCACTGATCACTCCCTGGGCAAAAGTGGGTGGATTGGGACGAGGCTGGGAGGGGTCACTGGCACTCCGCTCCTGTGATGAGAGAGACTAATAAAGGGTCAGTGTCTGTACCAGGCCCTAAGAAGGGTGGCCCAATGGCACACGACACAAGTTCCTACTCCTACCTGACCATTTACCTGGCCACTTCCAGCTGCCACGTGGTTCTGCAGATCACCACCGGGTGCCCCTGAGAGCCTCTGGGCTAGCAGAGATACTTGTTGCCTAGAGTCCGCCAAAGCAAAAAGGACATGATGAGGAATATTGAAAAGCAAAGAGGTTGGACAAGTAGAAAGATCAGGAAGGATAGGGGAAGGATCGGAAAAGGAAAGGACCAACCCTCCTACCCCCCAAGTCTTACCTGTTCATACCAGGTGCCACTCCAATGCTGCCCTGAGCCATCACCTTCTTGATGCCTTTCAAAGCCACCATCTTGGCCTTTGCAATGGGATCGATGATATCTTCAGCAGCGAATTTGTCCAGGTCTGGAGAGAGAAGAGCCAAGTGAGCTGGGCATTGAAGTCAATGCTCCATTCCATGTCTGCTGTTCCAACACCTTGACTTCTACCAAGCTGAGAACAGCATGGTGTGGTGAAAAGACACTGGACTAGGAGCCAGGCAGCATAAGTAGCCAGGCAGACTCAGTTCTGTGATTCACAGGACATGTGGCCCTGTTTCCACTTGCACAGTGCTTGTGCCCCAGTTTACTCTTCTATTTGATAGAGAGCTTGATTCTCTACTCTGCCTACGTCATGGAGCTACTGAGAGTATCAAATGTGACAAGAATATGAGCACACTTTATGACCTAGAAAGCATTCTTCAAAAGTAGTGTTCTTAGGGCAACTAAGTGCAGCCCAAGAACTCAAGATGTGGCCATTGTGCCAAAGCCCTAGACGGCCAGAGCTGTTTGGGGCACAATATGCATCACCTACAGCCCAGTCTCCTGACTGCCCAGGATGGTGGGTAGAAAAAGTGAAACAAGCAGCCACCAAAAACTTAAATCTCCCTAAAATCCTGTATGTCGTAAATTTCTCCACTGCTCAGAAAACTTAAAAAACTTAACTGACTCCCTTCTTTTAAGAGGACTAACCAAATTCCTTCTCTCCTGGCTATTCTGAAACAGTGAAACAGTTAAGAGAATCAGAGGCCCAGGGCTCAAATTCTAGCTCCGTTAGTTGTGTGATCTTGGGCAAGTTACTTAAACTCCATACCTCAGTTTCCTTTTCTAGAATAACAGTACTTATTTAATGAGTTTGTTATGATGATTAAATTAGACAATGAATGTAAAGCGCTCACACACTGCTTCGTAAATAGTCATTACTCAATAAATGCTATTATAATTTGACATCTTCTTCAACCTGGGCCCCCTTCCTACCTCTCCTAAGTTATGGTAGCACCCACTCACTTCCCTCCACTCAAAGCCTACTCCAGGCAAATCACTCCACTGTCTCCAAACATATTCCCCATCAGCATTCCTGCCTTAAGTCTCATTAATCTTTTCACCAACCTGATTGCTTTTTCGTACACTTCTCTCCAAGTTCTAATCTCTGGGTCTCACCACAGCTACAAATTCTTTGCTAATCAGGCTTCAGGCATCCATTCCATTCATTCACTCAAACATCTGAATGCCTGCCATATGCCAGGCACCACTCTCCTTTAAAAGCCACAAAGCTTCTACCTACACCACTAATATGGTATTTAGCCAAAGCTCTTTGCATTCCATCTCCCTTAACTAGGGAGTATTTTGGGTCTGAAGCCTCACTGAGCATTTGGTGTTAACAGTGATCACCCCTGAGTAACACAGCCAGTGCCTGCAGCTGAGGTTACCTGTATCCGGGAAGAAGCTATTAGCCAGCTGCTGTTGCATCGCCAGCTGCTGTGGTTTCATGCACATGGACGGTTGCATGGTACTCATGGGCTTCTGTGCCAGCACTGTCTGTGGACTCTGCTGGGGCACCAAGCCTGCCTGTCCCCCATGCTGCCCACTTAGCATATGCCCTTGGTTGGGCACCATGGCCATGGAGGGGGCCAGGCGCTGCTGGAGGGCATGAGCTGGTGGCTGGGTGGGCACCAGTGGTTGGGCCAAGCCTGGCTGTCGGGAACCTCCAAGTCCCAGAGCAAGCTGCTGTTGGGGTCCTGCCAAACCAGGAGAAGAGCCCTCATGTGGCAAAGACATGGCCTGAGCAGGGCCTGGGGTAGGCAGCAAGGAATGCTGCTGTTGCTGGGCAGGCTGCAGCTGTGCTGAAAGCTGCTGCTTCTTCTGCAGCTCCTTCTTCTCATGTTCCAACAGGTCCTCAATGAGCAGGGGTAGCTCACTAGGCTACCAGCGAGCTCTCCATCTTGTCCAGCTCATCCCCAGATGCATGTCCACCAGGCAAGGTCAGGGCCCCGCTCTCTAGCTCAAACTTTTCCAGCAGAGAGGACCCTCCTGGGCCACCCAGTGGGCTGGGGGTCAGCAGGTGAGCTGATGGTCCTCCGGTGGCCCCAAAGGGGACCTTCTCAGCTGTGTGCCCACTGCTGGAAAAAGGTCCTGTGCCCAACCGAGTGTCCCGGCTGCCCATCACACTCTGTCCTGGCTTCAGCCCCAGGCCTAGTGAAGTGGTGGCAGGTGCTGGCTCTACCTTGGGGGTGGTAATGGTGAACTGGCAAGGGGAAGGGTGGCGCCCACCCTCCTCCACCTTGGGCTTCACCTCAGGGAGCACCGATGCCAGACGGGGCTCAGAGGTATCAGCAGCAGGGGGAGGGCGCTCCTCAGGGCCCAAGGGTCCTGGCTCTACACCCCGCAGGAGGGCCTCCCGCTCAGCCTTTTCATTGGCCGACTCCACCAGCCTCAGATGCTCGTTGAAGATGTCCTTCTTGTCTCCAGTGTCCAGCTCAGGGTCGGTATAGGCCAGCAGGTCAAACTCATCCCCGTTGAGCAGGTCATCCAGGTGGGGGTCGTTGGTCTCCAGGTTTTCCAGGGTGCCCAGCTCATCATCCCCCTTGGCCACATCCACACCCAAGCCCAGGTGAGCAAGCTCCTCATCATCCTCCAGGGCCTTGTGGGCATCAAAGTCGTCGTCCAGCTCAGGATCCTCACAGGGTAACTTCCCAGCTTCCAGGGCCAGAGGAGGGGGGCGGCCAAGCTCAGTGCTTGAGGGGGGCCGGCTGACTAGCTCCAAGCCAGTGGGCACATTGGGACCCTTGGTGTGGGGCGTTGGATGGAGGCTGTTGTTCAGTTCAGGGGCTGGTGGAGCTGAGGGTTTCTGTGGAGGAAGGCCTGATACCGCTAGGCCACGAAGCCCTTCAGGGGCCAGCCGGTGGGAGTCCTCACTTACAGGGTAAAAACGGGGTCTCTGAAGGGGGCCCTGACCAGGAAATGGAGCTCCCCCCGGTCCAAGTCCTTTCTGTACATTGTGCCGCAACTCAATGAACTGGGCAGGACCAGCTGGACCAGGCACTGGCTCACCAGGGCCTGGCAGGCGGGAGGCAATTCCCGCCAAGGGGGAACCAAGGGCTTGGCGGCCAAGTTCAGGCCCAGGAGTTGATGGAAAGCGAGTAGACATGGCAAGTCGCATGGAAGTTGCTGCTGTTGCCTGTTGCTGTTGCTGCTGCCACAGCTGCTGCTGCTGCTGCTGCTGCTGCTGTAATGGCAGGGACCCGGGATAGGGTGCTCGCTGATAGAAGGCTTGGGAGCCTCCCACCAGTTGCCTGCAAGAATATGCAGTAGTCAGTAAGACAAAATTAGGATGAAAAAGAGCTAGAACATGGAGTTAGGGCAGTAGGGAAGGATGGAGTTAATGTGGTGAGGGGGAAGGAATGGCGAAAAGTAAGTGATACTGGAGGATTAGAGAGATGGGAAAATCAGAGGCAGCACGATGGTAGTACTATCTGTTCCTTTGATTTACCCCCAGGGAACCCCCTGGAGCCTCACCGGCTGTTCACATCCATAGAGGAAGGGGTGGCTGGTGGAGGTGGCCTGGAGAGTCGGTCATCACTGGGGAAAGCCCCTGGGCCCAGGATGGAGCCGCCCAGCTTGGTTGGGGGCAGCCCCACAAGGCTGCTCTTGTCCTAGGAGAGATAGGGGTAGATGAAGGTGGGGCCACCTTCAGTATCTTGGATCCATCACCCCTTGCCACTCTACCTACCTGGGTCCCAGCAAAGGGGGTCTGGCCTCGACTCAGCTGCTCAAAGGCAGGGCTGCTAGACTCAGCACCCCAGCTACCTGGGGGGCCCACTGCTCCTGCAGCTGCCGCAGTTTCCTTCTCCTGCCGAAGGGTGTTGCGCTGGATCTGTTGCCGAATCAGCAGCTCCCGTAGTCGTTGGCGCTGTGCAGAGAACAGAGAAGAGGGTTAAGTCCATTCTACTCCAATCATAGGGCTGGCACAGAAACAGCAGAGATTTGTGGGGACTCAACTCCAGGATGTCAACTCACCTGTCGTTGCTTCTCCAGCTCTGTCTGGCTAAGGCTGGACATGCCTGGGTCCTGGGTACCTGGAAGCTCGGGTGCCGCCAAAGAGCTGCCCATCCCAGACCCTGGGTCTTCTCGCTTCTCAACTGGAGAGGTGATGCCTGCCCGCTGTGAGGCTCCATGGGACAGGTAGGGGAGGGATCCATCGGGTGCAGGTGGTGGTAGGACTGATGGGGGGCGCAGTGGGGACAGCCCATAGCCCTCTCCTGTGGACCCACTGCTGGGTCCTAGAGGGCTGCCCGATGGGTGGAAGTTCCCTGTGGCTACTGCAAAGTTTGTGCTTTGAGGCTTGCCCAAGGTAGGGCTGGGCCCAAAATGGCTGTTGATCCCATGGGGTGGAGGGAGACCAGGCTGAGGGACAGGGGGCTTTAGGGAAGGCTCCCCTACTGCCTGAGGGAAAGTGAAACGCATGGGAGAAGGGGTGCCCACAAATGCACCTGTCCCAGGGGACCGGGCAAAATTGGGCGGCTGCCCACTTGGGACCTTGGCATGGAGCTCACCCGCCGGCCCCGAGGGCAGGGCTGCTGGGAAACCCCCAGCCCCCAGCGGAGTGTGGGCTAGAGGCCCAGCCTTGAAGGCAACTTCAGGGGGCTGGGGGCGGGGTGGCTTATGCAATGGGGCAAATGGGTCCCGGGATTGAGGGCGTGAGGGTGGACGGGAATAAGGGTCAGGGGATTGGAAGCGAGGGGTAACAGGAGATGGGCAGAAAGCCTCAGCAGACAGAGGACGGGGTGTCAATGGGGACTGGGAGCTGGACTGAGACTGCGGACTTGCAGGCACTCGGGAGAAAGGGTCAGAGGGCAGTGAGCGAGGAGGCAGGGCACAGCAGCTCTCAGGAGGTGGGGGTTGGGGCCGAGGGGTCAATGGGGGCTGGGCATAGGGGTCAGGGTAGGGGCCAGGACGAAAGATGTCTGAGTGGCTGGGAGGAGAAGGAGCCAAAGCCTGAGCAGGGGGTGGCTCTTGGGGCCTGAGGCCCAAGCCCGGGCTCTGGGGCTCTACCTGAGATGCCCGAGGGGTCAGGGGGGCTTTGAAGACATCAGGTGCCTTTAACTCCAGGCTGCCCAGATGGGGGCCTGAGGAGGGTGAGTCAACAAACCCCAGGTTTGGGGGCCCACAGCTAGGAGACGATGCCCCAAGCTCTTCCTTCTTCACCTCTAAGGCCTTTCGAGACTCTCCGAAAGGTGGAGGCGACAGCAGGGGCTCGGAAGCCTTGCCTCCCCCTACCCCTGGGCTCTCAGGAACAGCCAGGTTGTCCAGTGAGGGGCAGCGGGGTTTGAGGAAGGGGTCAGGTGTGGAGGGCTGGTGTCGGGGGGTGCCAGGTGGGGTAGTGTGGAATTCCCCTGGCTGGCCAGTCCCAGGACGAGATGAGGCACCCAGCGTTGGGGGCTGCGTGGGGGCCCCAGTAGGACTGGGATAGGGTGGATAGGTGGGTGGTGCTGTGGGGAAGCGGGGCTCCATAGCGTAGGCGGGGGCCAGTCCAAAGGGGTCCTGCGAAGGCACTTGGGCGGGCACCTGGGGTGGGAGCTTGAGGAAGAGCTCACCAGGCGAGTCGGGGCCGGGCACTGTGCCCGCCGGCGGCTTCAGGAACCCGTCCGCAGAGGTAGACAAGCCGGCGGGGGGAGTGGGGCTGCCAATGAAAATGGTGGGGGCGGCAGCAGGAGGCGGACTGCCCAGTGCCCCTGGCTGAGGGGGAATGCGGAGATGTAGGGCCGGTCGGTCAGTCTTACGGGCCATGTCGCCCACCTTGGTCTGCTTGTTGATCTGGCTCTCAGCCTGCTACGGGGGGAGACCAGGCACAGAGCAGTCAGGCTGCTGTGGCAGGCCCTACAGTGCCCCCCACCCTCAGAAAGGGCCCACACTACAGAACTTGGATAGCATGGCCCAGCCTGGCCCCCACTCACCTTTTGCACCTTGTTGATGCGGTGAGCTGCCCGGTTATCTTTGGCCTTTTGCTGAAGAACAGATGACAGAACCTTAGGCCTAGGGCTCAATCTCGTGTCCAGCCCCCATCCCTTACAATGTCACTCACACTGCCTGCCCAAAAGCTGATCCCTTCTGGCCCAGCTGCTTTGGGAGTGGGGAATGGAAAGAACTGAGGTGAATTTCCCAAAGACACCCACCCCTCAGTTCCCACGCTGACCTAGACTCCCTCTGTCTCACCAGGTAGGGGGCTTTATCAGCAGCTGGAACTTTTCTCCAGAGCTTCATGATTTGTTTGCAACGGCTAGACCAGTCTGGAGGGCAGAGAGATTACATTAGAGGAGACTTGGCAAGTGACCCCTGCACCAGTCATGTTACCAGGTTGTCTCCCTTGTCCTCGTCCCATGGGTACCTGGGTAATCTTGCTTGAGATTGGGGAAGTTAATGTTGGCATAGAGTACAGGTGAGATGGTGGAGAGCTGACCCAACTCCTCGTCCTTCTCCCAGCGCTGAAGACTCCGCTGGTTATAGGAGAGACCGTCGCCCTCACCCTCCGTGGTGGGGGTGGTGGGAGTGGAGGGCGTGGTGCCCCCCGAGCCTGTCCAGGGGCTGTCTGGCTCACCGGGTTCCGGGCTGAAGAAGCCCCCGCGCTCCCTGGGGCGCAGGGGCAGAGAGTCACAGAGGGCAGGGATGCCAAGCCCCACCCCAAACAAACTGCCCAGAGTCCCCAGGCCACTGCCCTTCCCCAAAAGAGGACAGCCACAAACAAAGGAGCAGAGGGAGGTACTGCTACAGCAGCACCCAGGTGTCCAAAGTACCCCCCCTCAGCACAGCCCCAGTTGGAGAGAAGGGACTGCCCACAGAGGTTAAGCATAAATACCAACCTAGAATCCAGGAATGGGGACTGGCAGAGGCCCGGGTAGGAGTCCATTGGGCTGCTGGAGGGGAGATTGCCCAAAGGGAGTCCACCTACAAGAGGCACAGGATCAGAGAAAGAGAGCCAGCTTGGCCACACCTGCCCACCTAGTCTTCAAACCACTCCCATCCAGATCACCTTGAAGAAAGGGCCTCTGCAGTGGTGTACGGCTGCCATCTAGGCCAGGGGTTCCACAACCCAGGTGCTGCTCTCGTTCAGAACCCAGAACATCCTTGAAGAGCTGCTGCAGGTCCTTGGATTCCATCTTGGGCAGTTCTGCAAAGAATTGGTGAAGGATGCTGCCGAGGAAGACTGGGGAGTTGAGGGGATACCACAGGGCTACAAATGGTTATGGCACAGGAAGGTGCCCAGGACTCCCCGAGAGAGAAGCTGTAGAGATGAGATTCCCACAGGTGGGACCCTCTCCTTCTCCCACGGAGAATCCTTATACACGAAAAATACAAGTCACAGCCTCACCTTCTGTGGGAATCCTGTCTAAGTCAGAGCTAAGCATCCCTTCACCTGGGGTGCCTGGCTTCTCGGGGTCACTGGGCACTGGGGATGCCTTTACACCCCCATCCTCAGGTCCTGCAATTGCCAGGAGAAAAACCCATCAGCAAGGTCACTCTGGAGGTACCACACTGGCCACCCTGAACCACAGAAGGCATCAAACAGTTTCCAGTCTCCAACCCAGATGGTACTTAGAGGCAGAAGAGGCTGACAGAAGTAAAACCAAGACAGGACACAGTCCTCCCAGAAGCCCTCACCTGGTGTATCAGCCTTGCCTTCGGGGCCACGGGACTCTTCATCTGCAACCTCTAGACCATCGTCTCCTACAAGCAACAGTCCCCACTCCAATCAGAGATGCCTTACCTCTGATGCCCAGAACAGGACCCCAGCTCTAAGGCCAGGGCACTCGCAGCCCACCCTCTACTTCTGGAGACCAGCCCATCTCCCCCCATATTCTCTTGCCACCTTCTTAGCACAGAGGGAAGCTGGACCCCTTCAGACCACCTTACCCCAATACGACTAACCTTTCTGTGAGGTCGGGAGTTCTCTTCTATCTGAGCCTCCATCACCCTTGGCTTTTGGGGTTCCTAGTCCAAAGCTTGGCCGGCCCGCCCCAACTGCAAAAAGGGCCTTCCGGCTCAGGTCCAGCAGCTCCTTCCCAAAGAAAGCTTCCTATGGGAGGATTGAGGCAGAAACAGGCTTCTTCATGCCCTGCAGGGCAGACACTGCCCTTGCCCCTCAGAGCCTAAGACCCACCTGCAGGTAAGCAGGGAACATGTCCTCCAGTTTGCTCTTCTTGCGCCCTCGCCGCTGCTGCTTCTTCTTCTCATCCCCATCAGCTAAACTCTGGTCCACAGAGCCTTCTGCAGGCAGGTCGGCAGGCATCACTGAGGACAAAACAGGAGGTGTCAGCCTTTCTGGGGACATTGGGCATGCCACCCCCAACTCAGTCTGGGGACGTTTTCTGCCTACTCTCTCCCCCAACACCAGTTGGGCCCACCACCCTCTTGGCCCTTTGAGTGAGTGCCCCTGCCCCAGGCCTCCCTGGCAGCGTCCCAGAGGTCCTGTGATCCCCACCTTCTCCCAGGCCCCACTGGAGCCCTCACCCGTCTCACCCTCGTCGGGCTGCCCATCCCCACTCAACACCTCCGCCTGTGCAGCAGGCCCCTTTTTCACACGTGTGTGGGATTTCCGCTGTCGCACCATGAAGCCACCAATGCCTAGAAGAAGGCAGGGCTGAGGCTGAAAAGCTGCTGAGTACCTGGTCAGCTGCCCCTCACCACTTCACCTCCGCATCTCAGGGCCTTACCAGGCCGATAGGGTTTCCGTTTGCGTTTTTTGCTTTCTTCAGTCTCCTCTTTGCCAGGCTCTACATCAGGGCTGATGGGGCCCTCCAGTTTAATCTCGCATTCCATGTGCTCCACGCTACCTGTGACAGGGACAGAAGAGACAGAGGCAGGTCAGAGACATAGACCCTTTTAACCCTGTCATCCTGCCACCTAAGAACAGAGAGCCGAGTGCCTTGCCACAGAGCCATCTGCACAAAACCAACAGTGGCTCGAGGGTGATTGGGAGTGGCAATACTGCCCTACCCCACATTCAATTCTCACAGGTGCGCTGCTCCCACGACTTTGGCACTCCCTGAGAGTCCCCAGCCTGACCTTCACCCTTGAGCAGCTCGTCAGTGTCCAGGTCCCCATCCTTCTTGTCATCAGGGCCAAGGGCATCTGAGGGCTCAGAACCCTCCAGCCCTGCCTCGCCTGGAAGGCCAAGCCGTCCTCGCCGCTGGCGCCGCTTGTGCAGGGGTGACATGGTCAGGTTACGCAGCACGGCCATGCCAGTTTCTGTCAGCCACACACCCTCGAAGCGAAAGTACTGGGGCTCTGCACAAAAGGGAAGCGCCTGTCACCCCTGATGGAGACCCCAGGGAACCCCAGAACTCCAAGTTTCGGCCTAAGACCCTAGCTGGAACAAGTCCAGACTGGGGTCTGAGGGCTAGAGAAAACAGGCCACCAATAGGCACTAGAAGAGGCCCGAGTTCTCCATCACTGACCCGGGAGATTTAGAGACTGCTACTGCAGAAGCCTGACTTTACTCATGATTAACCCTTGGTTCACCAAATATATTCTCTAGCTGTCTGGTGCTGGGAGGGCCCCTACTTGCTGAATGCCAGCTTACAGTACTGCATGCCAAGAGCAGTGCCCACATCATGATGGAAGCAGAGTAGCCCCAGCCCCTTCATGAAGGAGAAAGAGCTGTGTTCTGGGCTCTCTGGAGATGAGATTCTAGCAGTACAACAGCCATGTTGCCTGGTGGAAAGAACTCTGCCTAGGAAACTGGAGGCCTTGGTTCTTGTCATAACTTCACCACTAACCTACTGGGTGACCTTGGGCATGCCACTCAACCTTCCCAGGTCTTAGTTTCTTCCTCTGGAAATGAGGAGATGATGTTGGGGTGGGCTGGAGCCAGACTAAGTGTCTAAGTTCTCCTCTGGCTTTGGCATTCAGAATTTCTATGACTCACCCGGCTCCTTCACCTTCATAGGTACCAACTCTGGAGGTGCAACAGGTGCTGTGGAAAGGACAAACCAAGGCAGCTGAAGGCCCAGTCCCCAAGCAAGGCACCCTGACTCCTCCTCCCCATCCCCAGCACCTGGTACTCACCAGCAGGCTTTACCACATAAGGCTGGCAGGAGACACAGTCAAAGCCCTCATCAGCTGCCTGCTCCACATCATCCTCGGTGAAGAGGCTCTCACAGCCAGCATGCATCCACCTGGGAGAAGGGAGACAGGAGGAGATGAACTGAGACAACGCAAGGCTGAGAACAGGAAGGAGGGGGCCTATGTAAGCAGAAAGGGGCACCCTCACCGTTCACAGTGGCGGCACTGGATCAGTAGGTCCTCTTCCACATACGGGGCGTGACAGATAGGGCAGGTCACCAGGCTGGCACAGGGCCCACAGTGTGTGTAACTATTCTGCCATTCACAGTGGAAGCCAGGGGAGGCGGCCCCACACTGCATACAAGACACACACCTGGTGGCAGCAGAAAGACAGACCCTCAGCACCTAGCATACCCAAGGCACCCAAGGTGCCCACACTGTGAACTAAGCAATCAACCTGGCCTTCTAAACCCAGATTCTGCCTTGTACTCAACAACAGATCCACTCTAACATTTCAGACCCAGGCCCCTCTGAAGATCCCAGTCTTCTTACCACTTGCACTTCCAGCCACCCTTGGGCACGGTGAGCAATGGAGGGTCCAGACAGTACGTGTGGTAGCTAATGTCACAGTCATCACAGAGAAGCAGGCGTGAGGGGTCTGAGGCCTGGCCGCACACCTCACACACGATGCACTCCACACAACGCCAGCCCTTGAGCAGCATCACCTTGGTGATCTGGTGCAGAAGATAGCAATTCCTCAGGGTGTGATGCACAGGGCAGGGCAGACCTCTCAGGATGGTGGAACTTACAAGGGCGGGGCTGGAGGACCCCAGTGCACAGGGCAGACCTCCCCTGGCACACAGGGAGGTTATGCTGAGTATACCTCATCCCAAAATTAGTAGCTCCAGGGATCTTGGCTGATAGAAGAACAGCATTACCCAGCCACTGCCTTATTACAATCTTTCACTAGCCTAGTCCCCAAAAAGGCTATGGACAGAATTAGGTTGCATTTCCCTCAGTTTTTCTTCAACACGTAGAACCTGCTACTGCTGCAAGTTAGTGAATGTTAGCAGTGAACCAGTTCTAAATTAACATTAATGAAAACCCAAAATGACTAATCATGCTTGGCTCAAAAACACTGCTTTCTCTTTATGGACATGTGTTTGATTTTGATTTTACATTTTACGTCTAGACTATACCATGTCTTCTACCAGTAAAGTTCTCATAGTTCATATAATGGACTGAATTATACCTGTAAGTCATGGTCTACTACAAAGAAACTTATAAAGACCACTATGGTTTCCAAAGTAATTTTCCCCAAGATGAACTGACAACCATGGTTGACTGATGAACAACTTCTATGACTAATGGCTGCTTTAAGTAGAGTTGCCAGGACAGAGACGTAGAACAAGAAATCACCAAACCCATTCCTCAGCCCAGGCTCCTGGGCCCCGAACTTACCTTGCTGTTGACACAGTAAGGGTGATAGCACTGAGAGCACTGGGAACAAGCAAGGAGATGGCCCTCGGCCCCCCGGCCAAAGCTGCCACACACCACACACATGTCCTGGGGAAACACACAGAAACCCGAATGTCCAACCTGGTATTCTCAACACCACTCAGACCCGGCAACTGACTACAACACTCATCTGAGAGGAGGGAGTCGGACAACCAAAAGTCTATCCTCAGCTCTAGGACACTGTAAGCCATCATGGAACCCTGTTCCTTCCTAGCTTGCCTCGTTCATCTGATCAGGTAATTTGAAATGATACAGCCTGACGTGGAAAAGGTAATGAGAAATGAAAGGAAGATAAGATGAGTAAAGACTGGTCAGGATGAGGGAGTAACATGTGACAAAATTCTACAGCTTCAAGATTACTCGTGTTCCCTAGACTATAAGCTTCAAGAGGGCAGAAACCATTTCTGCCTTTTTCACTGCTACATCCCAAACACCTAGCTCAGTGTCAAGCTCAACTTCTGGTATCCCCAGAAGCAGGTCCCTGGTTTTCCCCATTTACTCTCCCACCAACACACACACACCCAATGTTCAGTGTGCCAGGCCCCACTGCTGAAGATGGGACTACAGCAGTCAAGTACGGTACCTGCATTAGGACAAACTTGTCTGTGTTGGAGAAAAGAACCACAGTATTTTGCATGGTGTCATCATCATCATCTTCTTCCTCCTTGCTGGGAGAGCTATCGATATCAGCAACCTTATGGGCAGAGAGTTGTGGAAAGTGAGGCAGCTAAATCTGCCCCAACTAAGCTGCTTTCCTCTTTGGTGTTGGGGGAAGGTGGCATAAATCCCTGGCTAAGATGAAAGCCAGGAGCCAGGACTAAGCAGCAGAACACCCCAGCTCCCAAACTGGGCCTCAGCCTGACATTAGATTTCAGAGAAGCCTGGGGGACAAGTGGACAGAAGGAGCACAGACATAGCTGGACAGCCCCTAGGCTAGCAGGCAGGCAGGTGAGCGTGCAGGGGACTGGCAGGATTTAAAGGGTGTTTAATCTTAAAGGGGCCAGCTGAAGTATGTTTGGGGGATGGGAGGCCTCTCCTTACTACCAGAGTCTCAATGGAAGAAGTAGTTGATTTTAGCCGGGCCCGTCCTCTCCCACGTCCTCCGTGTGCTCCTCCACGTGGCCGGCGTCTTCCTGGGAAACTACTGCTGCGCCCCTGAGTGAGGGATTACAGGAGCAAGTCAAGGGCTAAGATGTTGGGTCCACAGGCTTGGAGGGAAGAGAAGAGACGAATGGACAGAACATGGCAAGTAACAAAGCCCAAGAATCCCAGTCAGGGCCAGCGGAAAAGCAACAGCAACAGGTAGGTAGCTCTGGCCCAAACCACTCCCCACCAACCCCCACCAAAAGAGCAGCCAATGTGGTACAACAAGAAAAAATATTGGCTTGACAGACCTGAGTTTCTAGTCCCAAGCCTATGACTGAGTAACCACGAACCTGGGCAAGTCACTTCCCCCTCTAAGTATCAATAATTCTCTTTAATAAAATAAAAGGATGGACTCAAGATCTCTGAGAGTCTAGGATTCAATAAGCCAGGTGGGACGGTATCAGTGACACAGGACTGTACCTCTGACAGTGGCATGACATCGAACACATCCAGTGACTGGAGAGCCCCTCACCTGTTTGATGCGGGAACGAGCCGGGGAGCTGCGCCGCCTCCCCTTGTCCCCCTCGGCTTTGCCTCCTCCAATAGCTGTCCCAGCGTCACACAATAGTGAGTCATCAGTCTCTGGCAGAGAGTCGGTACAGAGCCGCAGGGAGCCCTCATCCCGGGCTGGACTGACGTCTGTAGATACCCCCAGCTCCATGGATAAGGAGCCACCCCCCTCAGGGTCAGGAGAGCCCAGCAGGGGCTCTGAGCCAGGAAAACTGGCACTGGCATCGCCTTGACTCAGATTAGAGATTTCATTAACGATGTCAGATTTGATGAGAGTAGGTGGGGTAGGGGCCACTGGTGCACGTGGCTCCTCTTGCTCTTCACAGGGTGAGCCCTGCCCTGCCTGCTTGCATTCTGGGCCATAGACCTCCATAGGGGTCACAGGGGCCAGCTCCTCGGGGTCCAGGAGCACAGGAGAACCCTTAAGTTCACTAGCCAAACTGCCAGGGGTCTGTCCAGCTTCTGGCTGTGAACCAGGAGTGTCAGTCCCATCCAGAGGGGCTGTGTCCTCCCCCAAGCCAGAGAAGTCATCCAGGGCTGGGGCAGGGCTGGGTGCAGGGCAGGAAAGGTTCCCCATGGGAGAGGGAAGAGGACTAGTCGGGCTGGGTTCCAAGGCTGGGCACTCAGGTTCTGGGACTTTCTCAGTCTCCATGTCATGTGGCTCAGCCTCATCTGACACCTCCACTGCCTTCTCCACGGGACTCAGTGGGGAAGGAATGGACAGTGGCAGAGCAGGAGGAGAGCACTGGGAAGGAGGGGAGTTTGGGGGAGGCAGGGAATGCTGGAGGAGTGGAGAACAACGAGGGGGAAGGGGCTCCATCAGGATGGGAGAGGCCGGTCCCATTGGGGAGCCTGGAGAGGGGGGAAGGATCATCGGGGGCACAGGCTCAGGGTCAGTGCAGTTAGCTTCTGGTGGAGGGCTGATAGGTGTCTCTAGGATGGGGGCAGCCAATGGTGACTCAGGGTCACTGTCCCCTTTGGCACCAAAGGGGTACTCTAACTCCCCCAAAGGAGACAGGGCCGGTGGGGCCACAGCTGTGATAATGGGTGAGAGTGGAGGAGGAAGGGGATCTGGAGGGAAAGAGAAAAAAGAGAGGCTATTAGATGTGCCATAAAGAGTTAAAACAGTCCCAGAGTAAGAGGGTACTAACATCCCCTTACCTGGTGGCATCAGCTGAGGTGACAAAGATGGCTCTCCAGATGGGGACAACGGCAGCTCCTCAGGCAAAGGGGACAGAGGTGGTTCCCCAGGCTCAGACAGGGCCGGCTCTCCAAGCAAGGGGGATAGCGGTGGCTCCCCAGGTGGGAGGAATAAGGGCAATTCATCAGGTGCAGGGCAGAGGCCTAGCTCCTCAGGGGGCTCTTCAGGTCGAGGGGACAAGCACGGTTTCTCAGGCCGGGGGGACAGACGTGGATCCTCAGGCCCAAGGGACAGGTGCGGCTCCTCAGGCTGGGGGGACAGGCGTGGCTCCTCAGACCGAGGGGACAGGCGTGGGTCCTCAGGCACTGGGGACAGCTGCGGCTCCTCAAGCCGGGGGGACAGATGCAGCTCCTCAGGTGCAGGGGACAGACTCGGCTCCTCAGGTGCAGGGGACAGACAAGATTCCTCAGGTCGGGGGGAGAGATGCAGCTCCTCAGGCCGGGGGGACAGGCGGGGCTCCTCAGGTCCAGGGGACAGATGCAGCTCCTCAGGCCGGGGGGACAGATGCAGCTCCTCAGGCCGAGGGGACAGATGCAGCTCCTCAGGCACAGGGGACAGGCGTGGCTCCTCAGGCCGGGGGGACAGATGCAGCTCTTCAGGCGCAGGGGACAGGCGTGGCTCCTCAGGCAGTGGCAACAGGGGTGACTCCTCCAGCGGTAGGGACATAAGCAAGTCCTCCGGTGCCGGGGAAGCAGGTGAATCTTCAGGTAGCGGGGATGTGGGTGAGTCCTCAGGTGGTGGGGACAGGCGTGAAGCCTCAGGTGGAGGGGATGTGGGAGACTCCTCAGGTGGTGGGGAAAGGGGAGATTCCTCAGGCGGTGGGGACAGGCGTGACACCTCAGGCAGGGGAGACAGGCATGATACCTCAGGTGGTGGGGACATAGGCGAGTCTTCAGGTGGTGGGGACATGGGTGAGTCCTCAGGTGGTGGGGACAGGCGTGACGCCTCAGGGGGTGGGGAGAGAGGAGATTCCTCTGGTGGAGGGGACAAGGGCGATTCTTCAAATGGTGGGAAAAGACGAGATGCCTCAGGTGGTGGAGACATGGGTGACTCTTCAGGTGGAGGGGACATGGGTGACTCCTCGGGTGGTGGAGACAGGCGAGATGCTTCAGGTGGTGGGGAAGTGGGCAATTCCTCAGGTGGAGGGGACAGGGGAGACTCCTCAAGTGGTGGGGACAGGGGTGATGCTTCAGGTGGTGGGGACAGGGGTGTCTCAAGTGGGGGAGATGGGGGAGACTCCTCTGGTGGAGAGAAGGGTAACTCCTCCAGTGGAGAAAAAGGTGATGACTCGGGTGGGGGAGACAGAGGAGACTCCTCAGGCGGTGGAGAGAGGGGTGATTCCTCAGGCGGTGGGGACAGGCGCGATGCCTCAGGCGGCGGGGATGTGGGTGATTCCTCAGGTGGTGGGGACAGGGGCGACTCTTCAGGTGGGGGCAGCAGTGGCATCTCCTCATTTAGGGGGGCCTCCAACTGGGGCTCAAGCTGGGCCCCTGCTCTCCCTGCAGACATAATACACTATGCTCCTACCTAGCTCAGCTGCACTCCACAGAAAGTACAGGGTCTGGGGCAAAGCAGAAACTATCACTTGCCACAGAATAGAAGGGGTAACTTTCAGGGACCCTCAAACCCTACTCACCTAGTGGTTTGGCTTCACATTGCAGGGGCCCCGGTTCCTTGGGTTGCATAGAGGTCACACGCCCACCCTTTGGCTGCCCTTGGCATGCAACGTACAGAGCATCGGGCTCATCAGTAGGGGTATCGCCAGGCTCTGGGGGTGAGAATCTGCAGAGGGTACAGGGGAGCAGGCATCGTGGCTCTCATCAGCTATCAACTCCTAGACAGCACCCTGGGGCAAGGCACGAGCACTATGGATTGCACTGCCCACCTGAGGACTCTCCTCTCAAAGTCAGCCTGCTTTAACACGACCCTTGCCAATCTCAGTACTTCCGATCCCCCATCCCAGTCCCCGCCAGTCCAAACCACTTACCTGCTGCGGACAGGGGGATGCTGCTCGGCAACAGAACTGATAGGCTGTCCTCCCTGGGCTTTGTGACAGCGGTGACAGAGTGAGTAGTTCTCAAACCACTCAGAGTTGGGATTCAGCTCTGCTGAGCCTGCCCCACAGGCCCGACATACCCGACATGCCTAGGGGAAGGAAGGAGGCAAAACAGGCACTGGTCAGACAGCAGAGACTGGAGGAGAGTACAGGGCTCGTCACCACGGAGAAACTCAGGCTGTTGTGAGAGGCAGAATTAGGGAAAGTAAGGCAGAATCCGGGGACTCACTTTGCACTTCCAAGAGTGAGCAGGCAGTTCCTCTATAGGTGGTTTCAGGCAGAAGGTATGGTATCCTTTGTCACATGTCTCACAGACCAACATCTTAGAGTCATTCCCAGGTTTCCTGCAGGGGCACAGGACACATAATGAGGTCCTCCCTGCCCTCATTTTCAACCCTAACCTGTGCTTCGCCTAAGACTTTCCTCTTGCCCTCCCATTCCTACCTGCAAGCTTGGCACACTTTGCACTCAGGGCACTGCCAGCCAGCACGCTTGCGGGCAGTCAGAGCAGTGTCCAGGCAGGCCCCGTGATAGTGATGCCCACAGCTGGTACAGAAGAACAGGTCACACAATTCCCCTGGCCCCTCGCATACTGCACAGCGAGCCTCCTCTGCAGTGGGAAGGGACAGAGGACATGGGTCAGCGATGGATTCCATACAGGACTCAGCACAGTGCTATCTACATGACAGGCATTCCATGACATAGAATGAACAAATAACAAATAGTTACTAAGTGTCTGCCTAATATATGCCAGGCACTACTCCAGGCACTGCAGACACTTTGGTAAACGAGACAAGCAAAGCCCCTGCACTCTCAAAGTCCACACCTATTTTAGGTGGGGCAGACTGATAGTATATAATTATAGACTGAGAACTCTGCAGAGTACAAAACCCCCAGGCACACTTGACCCCTCATCTGCCCTATATTCAAAGGGTAGGACTTCTCACCTAGATGTGCAGCCCCCTCACTGTGCTCCGGGCATAGCAGCTGCAGTGTTTTCATGGATAAGAAGGAACCGCTGGCAGTCGCACAGGGGAAGTGGTAAAGACGTGGACATTCGGGTGATCGGCAAGGGATGGAGGCACCGAGCCTGGTGCAGTGGGAGCAGCGCTGCCAGAGTGGAGACAAAGCCTCAGTGCTAGCCAGCTCCCTTCAGAGTGACAGGTCAAGCACTAACTTTGCCCTTGTATGCCCCCGGCCCTTCTCATTCTACCCTCTCAGAAGCCCACAAGCCCACCACTGCCCTTTGCCTATGCAATGCCCTGGCCCCAGCCCCACCTGTGAGATCCCTGAGAAGATGGCCTTGTCCACACCACATAGTTCTGGGCCCTCCTGCCCCCATACACCTGCTGACCACGCAGCACACCAATGGTGAGCCCAGCAAGACCCTTTATAGGTGGAAAGATGGAAACAGAAAGGAAAAAGTTAATAGGAACATGATCACTGGCTCAGGACCACCCAGCCCTCACCCTGTTTCCTGCCCAAGTCAGCTACCCTACTTTCCTTCACTTACCTCCAGGTTCTCCTAGGTGGGCAGGTGTCAGACCCTCAGGGAAACCAATCTGTGATAGGTCCTCGCTGGGCAGCGCTGCCTCATTGGGCCCTGGATTCCCCCCAGGGGACACCACTGGACACCGGGGCCAGTCGAATGGCAACTCAAAGCGCCGTAGCTCCCGTTGCCCGTGTAGACTGGGCTCCCCGCAGTTACAGAGAGCACAACGCCGCACTGGACCCCCACTGTGAACACACAAGCATCAGCACCATGCCAGCCCTGCCCACAGGCACCCCTGACAACCCCATGATTTGGCACACCCATGCTTCCCAAACACTCATGTTCCTAAATCTTCCTCCTTAAAAGCCCTAGACTGTCAAATCAAATCCCCTTATGTCCTTATATTCTCATTTCCCCAAACTAGTTACCTGCAGTCCTGGGGAGGCTCCTGAAGCCTGGGACCCCCAGAACTGGGCACAGAGACCTCCCCCACATGTGGTTTGGGAAGGTCTGGCTCAGTGGCGCCTGACTCCTCGGAGGCTGCAGGTCCATCAGCTGAATGAACACACAGAGAAGCAAGCATCAACCATTATCCTCTATTTAATACTAGTCCACTCATCAGACCCATGAGATTATCCAAAACCCCAGGTGGATCACAGTGATGGCATTTCAACTTTTGTCCCAAAGAACAAAGTCCTTCCATTACCTGTCTATTAGACAGACTTAGCTCCTGTCCTTGTGCTAGGACCAGAGATCTAAGGTTGCCTGGGAAGAGCAGAAAACTGCAAGCAAACCTAAAATTTGCCCTACTCACCTGCTGGTTCTGAATCTTTATCCTCACCAGGCGGCTTCGGGCTGTCCATCCCTCTCTCCGACTGGGCAGGGCCCTCTCGGGGAGACCTGTCAGGGCCAAGAGATACCTATTTGTAGTAAGTCTCCCCACTAAACACTTTCCCAACAGTCTTAGAAAGAAGGCAGCTAATGTTACCTAGATTCTACAGAAATCAGAGCAAAACCATACCTAAAAACTCCTGTACTAATGACAAGGAAAGTTTTCCCCAACCCTTATCCCACTGCTACTTCCTCTCCAGATAAACGCATACCCTTCTCCTTCCACTCTGGATTTTCAGGGGATCCACTCCCCTTTCCCACTTTCCACCTCTTAGATAAGAGTTCCCAGGGCAATAGTATCCAACTAGAATCACATCAAATTTACATCTAGTAAGACCCTTTGCCTCATGTCTGAGTTCTTGGCTTCTGGAGGGCCCTATCCCCTGGACTTTTTCTCAGGTCCCAAAGTCAGCTACCATCCTAGAGATCTTTCAGTACCAACCCAGGGGTAGTCACAACCCAGGAAGTCTGACTCCAGCCGAAATCCCTCTCCTAGAGACAAAGTCTGGGGTCCTGCAGGATGTAGAACACATTACTAGAACTGAAGCCCAGCTATGAATGGATCTCCCCCACCTTCACTGCTTTCAACCAGAACATCTCAATCACAACAGAAGAAACTCCCCAATTTCCACCCACTGCCCCTCTAAATCCAGCTCAGTCCCACTCCCTGGCCCGTACCATGACTGAGCTCACGATCTCACCCAGCCTGAAGGCCTCAGGTCGTTGCCCTTAGCAACGCCAACTGCCCTTCCTCCTCAGATGTCCCTAGTAGTTAACAGAAGTGGGCCTTAAGAGTTACTGAGCATGTGTAGCCAGGCCTGACGCTAGGCATGCTGGGAGTTGTAGTCTCAGGAAGCACATTGCCACTTGGAGGAGTTCTAAACGGGGCAGGACACAGCAAAGTAGCTTCCTTCCTCTTCCGTCAAGCAGGGTTTCCACACATACTATGGGGGTGGGGGGTAACGGTCCCCTCTTCTAAGACATGTCTGCCTATCCCAGAGCCAAATGAAACACACTAACGTTGTACCTAAGAAGGTTGAAACCCACACCTTTTGGCACATTTTCCTAAACCTCAGAGGAAACCTAAACACAGTATGAAAAAGAGAGAAGTAAAGAGTAAGAATTACAGAGCTGAGGAAGAGGGAAGGGGTCCTCTAGAAGGGAGAGAGGGTAGGTGTCAGCCGCTCTTAGTGGGAAGAGTAGGGGCTTAAGCAGAGAAACAAAGTATAGTTTTCCTACAAAAGGCAGAGGGAAATCCCCCAAACATAACTCAAAGTAAAAGTCTGAGAAATGTATCCTTCACCTTTCCACTCCTCTTGTTTAACCAGAGGGACCACATCAATCTTAGTAAGGACAAGACTCTCTTCCCAAACCAAACACCCCAGTGAGCCACTTGGGGTTGAGTGACTGGGACAGATGAGACAGGGAACCCTCAAAGGTGTCCAGGATCCATAAATCAATTACCTAAGACCCACATTATCAATCCTCTTTCCCTGAGCTAACACTCCATTTCCAGAGACTGGCAATGGGCCTCAAGTGACATGCCACAGGAAGGGAAGTTTTCTTTTACCTTTTTCCCCCTCACAATATGAGATTCTACTAGATTGAGAAAGTGAAATATCACCTGATACCTGTCACCTCTATTCCCAGATCATCTCTTTCCTAAACCTGCCACACAATCACGCCTGAAAGGAAAGCAGGGTGGTCATCTGGCCAGCCCACAGAAAAGCTGCTTTGGAACTTCAGGGGACCCTAGAAGCCACCTATGGGAAGTAGAGGTTGGAGATCAGGGCACCAGCCAGGCTCCTCTTCCTATCCAGTCATTCAAGGCTTGACCACACCCAGGAGGTTTCAAAGTTTCCTAAATGTGTACAACTTTTTCTGTACCTTACCACTACATGCCCCCAAGATCTTCCACCTGCTCTGCTCTCAAAGTTGAGGCCAAAGGAGTCACAAACAGCAAGAAATCAAAAGCAACAGTGATAGTACACTGGGTGGGAGGAGGACTGCCTCACACAAGGCCAGAGGGACAAATTCCTCTGCCCTCCCCCGAGCGCAGCCTTCTCAAGCTGGTAAGGCTGGCACTGCTTGGGGAGGTACAGAAACCACCTTCGTCCAGCCTTGGGAGACGGTATCAACATACTCCAAAGCTAGAGCCTCATTCATGGGACCAAGGAAGATACGAGATCAAGAAGCAAAGGGCAGAGTGTCCTCCAAGCTGTATCAAAAAGAATCTAAGAACACCTCCCATGTCCCTACCCTGCAGTCTAGCACCTGCACCCCCATGCTGAGCCCCAGTTGTCAGGTGCCTGAACAGATCAAAGCAAATAAAGACCATAGTTTCCCTTGTCCCATCATTCAGTCAGAAACCACACAGACCCACCAAGGGTTTTTTTCCTGGATCTAAACTGGATTAATGCCAGGCCAGGCTTCCTCTGGGGAACTAGGGATACCAGAGAAATACAGATCTAGGGAATAAAACTGCTGGGTCCCCTTAATCCTGGGCCTAAGAGGCCGAAAACAGCAAGAAAGAAGGCAGAGATTCAGCTCAACCCACTCTCCTCTCAGCCTCCATCCCAGACCAAAAGCTTTAACTCCATTTTCCCAGCCAAAGGGGAAATGGAGGCTTGGAGAGGTGAAAGGCTGAAGCAGGCCCTTGAGTGAACAGCTCTTCTGTAGGACTCAAGACTTCCTGGTTCCCAGCCTGAGAATCAAACCACACCTCTCCCCACCCCCATTTTGGGTCGGCCCTCCAGGGAAGAATCCAAATGGCAACAGTGGTCCTGTAGGCCGTCCAGACTATCCCTGGGTCATCCTAAGGTCAGCCACAGCTAAAAAGGAGAGGTCTCTCCTAAGGATGTTCTTCAGGGACACACAACGGGAGAGGACCTCCATAGGAGGCAAAGGCAGAGAGCATGGGTGACAGTTAGCCTCACTCCAGCACCCCTGTGTCACCTTTCACCTCAGGCTTACCACCCAGAAATCTCTCAAGGGCAAACCCCTATCTTCTCTTTTCAAAGACCAGGCTCAAAGAGATCCAGCCTATGTATGTTGGAGGGGGTAGAGTGAGGGAGCAAAATACACCAGCCAAATCCCTGCTGGGCAGCCTGACAGCTGTGAGAGGGCCTGTCCCAGCCCAGGGCCCAGAGGCATGAGGCTCATGGTGCACCCTTCGTGCAAATCACATACACACCCCTTCTCCCCAACATCTGCCAGGGTTGGAAACACTGGCTTCAGCAGACACAGTTCGAATCAGGCCATTTCTCCTTTAAAGAGGTACAGGAGACCTTATTCTGCAGGGTTGGGGCAGGACCACAGAGCCAGTTAACATTCCCTGATTGAAAAAGGTTGGAGCGGTCTGGGAGGGGCCTACAGGATTGGCCAGGGACTTACAAGCAACCAGCTCTCCACACTAGGCCCAGAGAAAGCGGGAGACAAAAGCCATTTTTTTTGCAGCCCACATTCGCAGGGAGCAAATCTCAACGGCCTTCTCTATAATCCCCTAGAGATTATGTCCATCCCGAGAGGAGGGGAGGCAAAGCAGGCTAAGACAGCACTAGGCCTCGCTGGGGTCACTTTGCCAGGCAGGAGCAGTTTAAAGTTGAACAGCAAGGCCAGAGCTGCCCCCAGCCCCGCCTCCTTCTTGCCCCAGCCACCCCCTTCATCACACTAGTCAGTTTCCACACACTCTCCCCTTTGCACAGTAAAATAAAGCCTAGTGAAGGATCTAGGGTTCCTGAGTCTCCCAGAAGCTGCTCTGGGTGCCCAGATGGGCAGGAACAACCTTAAAGTCCAACCTGGCAGTAAGTCTGACCTGGCAGTGGCACCCTACCCCCACTCCCAAGTTGTTCTATTCCCAAGGCCCACAAGAAACCCTGAAGGAGAAGCAGCTGACTGGGATTGGTGCTGGCATAAGGGCTTGGGTCCTAGTTTAGTTGAGCTCCCCCCAACACAAAAATAAACAGGCAGAAAGGTTTTCTGGCCAGGTTCCCAAACTCCCGTGGTTCTCTGAACCCCCAGTCTTTAAAGAGGCACACCCCAAGACACCAGGCCTCGGTCCTGCCCTGGCGACTGGCTCAGGTTTTCTTGACAGACCCTGCCAAAGGAACCCTCCTCAGCTCTGGCACCCCTTTCTCCAACCTACAGGCCAGCTCCGGCCAAGATAGTCCATCTGGCTATGCCCCCAGTCCAACCCTTTCTGGGCCCTGGCCGGGCGGACTTCACTCACCTCTTCACAGGGCGATCCAGAAATCCTCATCCGAGAACATGGCCAGAGCCCGGGCCGCTCCCCGACCTCCAACCGCCAGAGCGATCACAGCCGCCCCCCGCACGGGGGGGCTTAGGGGGGCCAAGAACGGTAAATCCAGGTCGGAGTGGCCACCCTCCCCGCAAAAAAAGCAAGAAGCCAAAGAGGGGTTCTCTGCCTCGGGTTCCAGCAGTTTAGGTTTCCATGGACAGCCCCAGGGCGGCGAATCCCGAGCGGACACAAAGAGAGCACCGGTGGCTTTGATCTTGGGCGAGCAGGCTCCGCATCCGCGTCGCCGGGCGGCCTCTCAGTCCAAGGGCCGGGCCAGCGCCCTGGCCGCCCGCGCCGGGCTCGGGCGGAACGTCGAGGCTCTCCAGATGGAACGTCGAGGCGCCTCCCCAGCAGCCCGGAAGGAATGCCGCGCCGGGCCCGGACGGAACGTGAGACCCTCGTAGGAGCGCTGAGCCCCTCTCCCGGCTCGGGCCGGCGCCCTGGGGCCGAGCGAGCTACGGCGACGCGGAGCCGGCGCGGCCGCGGGGCTGAACCTGACACACACCCAGCGCCGGGCTCCTCGACCCCGAGCGCTCGCCCTCGGCGGCTTTGAGCCCCCCACCTTCTGCTCCCCCCGGGGAAGGGAGGAGGGTAGGTGGGCGAGGAAAAGGAAGGGGCGGGCGGTGCGAGCCCTCTGCCCGCTCCCCTCCGGCCGCTCCAGGCCCTGCGCTCGCCTCCCTTCCCCTCTGGCCTCGGGAGCTGCCCCGCCCCCGGCCTGGCCGGCTCTGTTCGGCGGCACCCCCTCGACCCCCGGCTGGCTGTGATCGCGGGGGGCCTAGAGGTGCATGGCCCAACCCCGGCTCCCGGCGCCGGGGGTCAGGAAACTGAGCGGAAAGTGGGGAACGAGGCAGCCATTTGCAACCGGAGAGGAAAGTAGTGCAGCGCGGCGCCGCTCCGCCTCCCCCCCTCCGCCTCCTGTTCGGCCGGTAGGGTGGTTCCTGCGAAGGGGCTATTTCCTGGCCCGAGATCTCGGCAGCGGTCGTGGAGATTCAGGAAGCCTCCGGCGCGAGATCCGGGGGGGCCCTTTTGCCTGGGAAACCCCACTCGAGAAGGGGAGAAAGAAGAAGACGCGGCCCTATTTTGTGTTGGAGCGGAGCGGCGGAAGGATCCGGCCCTTTCCGAGGAAAGGCTGTGACTCTGCAGTTCTACGCACACGCTTCTGGATCCCTCCGCCACGGGTTAACCCCGACTGCGCCGGGCCGGCCGCTGTGCAGACACGTGGGAATGAAGCCCCCCTCCTCTTCGCCCCTGCCCTGGAACTGCCTCCTTTATCGCCCGGCTAGTGAAACTAGGACTCCAGCCACTTTTTAATTCCGTTTCCCTGGAGTTATCGGTCCCTGAAACTCCAACTGCTCCTCGCCTTGGCCAGGGGCAGTCTTTCCTGGGAGGGGGATGGAAGAAGAGCCAGGAGATTGGCCGCTGCTCTGCATCCTGGGAACTGGAGTCCGCAAATGGAGAAAGTGAGGCACGGAGCCTGGCGCTGCAAAGGGTGGGTTCCTGCCACGTTCGGGGGCCCGAAGAAAAGCGGAACGAGTCCCTAGTCGTTCCTCCTGGCTCTCAAACCCCCTCGAGAGGAAAGAGGACTGTCAGTGCCCCCACAATCACCCCCCCCCCATCAAAACGTAAATGTAGAGTTTCCCCTCCTTTCCTGGGTGCTCCAACCCCCACTCTCAGTCTTTCTCTCTGGATCTTAGGGGCCTGTGTCCCCCTTTTTAGTAAACAGAGGGGATGTAACTTGACTTGCTGCTACCTGGTTGGAGTACTGTTAATCTAGACAAAATCCCAAAACACTCGGATTGCAGGCAACGCCCCCCCACACCATTAGTATGTATGAGAAAGAATTGGAATGAGTTTTCTTCATTAGCTGTACCCGCGGGATGGACAGGAGACAAATTAACAACGTGCCCGATACTTTATATATTCTTAGTTACTACTCATCCTTGTTATGAATTACGTGGAATTATATCCATATTACAGATGAAGAAATTGAGGCTAAAATAGGTAAAATTGCCCAACAAACTATGTCCATTGAGAAGTTGAGCCATTCAAAACAATGGCCATGTTTTTCCTAGGGATATGTGTGTGTGTGTGTGTGTGTGTGTGTGTGTATATACATATTTATTTATATTTATATATTTGAGATGTGGAGACAGACAGACAGATCAGATGCAGGGCTGATTTTGTGGTAAAGGGTTTACAGTGCTATCCAATACAACTTTCTGCAATGGTAGAAATATACTATATCTACGCTATCTAATATGGCTTATCCATAAGTAACTATTGGGCACTTTGAATTGTATGTAGTACAACTGAGAAATTTTTTATTTAATTTTAAAACTAAATTAAATAGCCATATGTAACTTGTGGCTTCCATAGTGCACAGTGCGGGAGACCTAAATCCCTACTGGCCAGTCATAGGAGGGATCAGAGCTAGGCATGTTCTGTGCTAACCACCCCACACCTATCCTAGCTATAGTGGAATAAGTTCACCAAGAGACAGAAGTTGGGAAATGGAAGACCTCTCCCTACCTCTGCATCCAGAGGTAGGGAGGCAGGCCCTCACCATAAAGACCTCTAATAGCTACCACTTCTTAAGGGTTTATTATATATAAGAAACTATGGTAAGCATTTCATATTATCACCTCAGTTTAATTCTCACCTCAACTCTTTGAGGAAGGTTTAGCTATACTTTATACATGAGAAACAGAGAGGTTCAGAAGTTCAGAGAGGTTGAGTGTCTGCCCTAGGTCACACAGCTAAGTGGAAGAGTAACTCTTTCAACTCAGCCATTAACCACTATCCTTCACTACTATCAGGCTTTGAGATTGTTATACTTCTAGAAGACCTTGGATGTTTGTAATTGTCTCAGACCTCATGGAAATACAGGAGTGTAGGTACCTGTAATGAGAATTCCAGGTCAGATGTGCAAAAGGACCTAATTTTACTGTAAAGAGAGGGTGATAACAACCCTAAAGACACTCCTAAGCCCCAAGAGATTGCTCTTTGGAATATGATTTCCAAATTCTTTTTAGATTCTGGATCAGAGATGCAAAAGAAGCTGGCAGAACTTTTGAAAACCAGCTTGACAAACCGTCATTCCCAACTCTAAGCCCAAATAGCCTGGAGCAAGGCACTAGCAAGGTCACAGCTGTAAATCACACCTAGATTTTATCCATTTTCCCCAACTTAGTGCATTGACAGAGTACCTCAGTCTCCCCCAGTTGCCCTTCCTGTGAAGGATACCATTCGGGTAATCCTTTTATGTCCTTGGAGGAAGTTAGGCCCTAGGGCTGCCAGGGAAGTGTAGGGAGCAGAGGCAGGTACCACCAAACTTTCCACCTGAAACATCCATCCTCCTACAGAAGTGGCAGCTCAGTAAGAAAGGGCAGAAGCAATTACCTTTGACACCTAAAAAAGGTAGCACAACTCCAAAGGTATGAAAGATATGAAAAGAGCAAAGAACATCTGTTTTAACAAAAGGCACTGGGGACATGGTGGGTGGGGAATGGGGATTGATATACATCAGAGGGGTATTATTTTTTACTTTACTCAACTCCTAGAAAGCTAAAATCTTCACAAGACTTTAGTCCCTGCCTTTACACTACTTCACAATTCTTACATCATTATGAACAAGGGGCTTTCTTCCTCCTGCCCAAACCCTGTCCTCTGAGTTCCAACAAATGCCAAGGCCCCAGGAGGGAAGCTAGGTCAGCACGTGGCAGCTGGCCACTAGAGGGTGGTGTTTCTGTAGTTAAGGGGATCGTGAGTGCCTACAAATTTGGATGGGAGTGGCAGCCTACTGGTACCTGTGTGGGAAAACAGAGTAGAAAAGTAGAAAAGGGGTAAGTACTAAGTCTTAGGTCCTGCATGAGTGAGGAGTAAGGAAAAGGAACAAGGTAGGAGGAAACAATTAGCCCTGATTCTCTACCAAAGCTGTAGTCATCACCACTTGGAAAAAGAGATTGGTCCTGAGCTCTCCCCACATATAGAGACATCAACTACAAAAGATTTCTCAGTTTATTTGTGTATATACATTATCACTCCAGGGAGCCAGCTCCACTTCAGGAGTCCCCAGCTCCCCTCACCCAGCCAGCGCCCAAAACTTACGTAGGAGACTGGGTCCTTAATAAACAATGCCCAGGACTCATATCCTTACTGCACAGGTTATAACAACAATTCATTTATTTAGCAAAAACAGAAGGCTAGAGGACAGTGCCCATGACACATCCTTGCCCCTTTGTAAACATTGACAACCAGGCCACTGGAGCCTGGGTAAGTGTGCAAACATGACGGTACCACACTATGTGCCCAGAGAGCCAGGGACACAGCTGGCAACCAAACCCGTGAAGTCCTGAGGGTCTTCCCCCCAAATCCCCACTGGAGCCTGGCAAGTGCCAGGGACAGAATCACAGCAGCTATCCCATGCTCAAGGGCTCACATGAGATGGCAGCGGCGCTCTTGCCCATATGAATTCTCCACCCGGGCAATCTCATGGATGATTTTGATGAAGATGCCTTGAGTCAGCTGCAAGGGATAAAGATTCAGAGCAAAAAGAATTGGTTAGTTCACTACAGGTACCATCCAGCTGTGAGGTGACTACCCTACCCATCACCTTCCCCACACCAAACAGTGCTATAAGGAAAACACTGCTACCCCCACAGCCTTCCTAATCTTCAGGCTCAGCACCTGATTCTCTCGAGCAGATGACTCCATAAATGTTGCACCCCAGGACTCTGCCAGCTTCTTTCCTTCAACAGCCTGGACCTCCCTGGAAGCAAATTTGGGACTTTAAAATGAAGGACAGTCATGTCTCCATGTTCTCTGCAAAATCTTTATAGAAACTAGACTTCCTCTGACCCATCCTATTCCAAGGTTTGGGAAGAAGGGTTGGGGAAGGAGAAAATACAAGAAAACAAAAGCGCTTAGGACTGAGGCTTGAAATATGAAATTATAGCTTTTGCAATAGAAGGGTTATTTTGTCTTAACCTTCAGGTTACTAATGAAAAGAAAATGACTTGTTCAAGTCAGTGGCAGAGCCAGGACAAGAGCCTGACTCACTCCTAGTCCAGCTCACTTTCCTTCGCCCTGAGCTACAGAGATTTCCGTACCTGTCTGGAGAGAGATCTGCCTTGTTCCCTACCAGCACCACTGGCAGCCTGTGAGAAAACAGCAGTTACTACAGGATCCCCTCTGTTCCCCATGGACCCCAACCTCCTTCACATCAGAGCTGGACAAATCCCCATCAGACCAGATAGGATCTATGTCCTAGCTTCCTCCTTAATTTGAATCAATACTCCCCTCTGTCTTCTCTCTCCCCTTGTGTCCACACTATGTCTTTATCCCCCAGAGCCACATACCGGGTTTTCCCATGGCCTTCATGTAGCTTTTGGTACAGACTCTCGATGACTTGGAAGCTTTAAACACAAGAAATGAAGCTATAACCTTATTCTGGGACAGCCCCCAGATCCTCCCAAGTCCCCCACTCATCACTCTTGTCACTTACCTATGCAGAGAGGTGACAGAATACACAAGCACATAACCATGGACCCCAATGATGAATGAATAGGGCAGAATGCTGTACTCATCCTGACAAGAAACAGAAACATCAACAACCTGGATCTACAACACTCAGATGCCCATGGTTGGTGGGCTGCATCCTGGGGACCCTCCCTGTGGCACTCCCTACTCGTCACTTCTAGTCAACAAACATTTATAGAGTAGCTCCAACCAGCGCTGCATATTGCTAGCTGCTAAAATGCTTTTCTTTTAATACTACTTTACGGATAAGCCACAGATTCTACCAGACTTCATCTCCCAGGACTGAACTGCCACATTTAGATACCCTACCCCAAACTGGTACCTGCCCTGCTGTGTCCACCAGCTGTAGGTGAAACTCATCTTTGCCAAGAGTCACTATCTTGCTGTAAGCTGAAAAGAAAAGAAAACTTAACTGTGAGGTGCTGTGTAGAGCTAACAATGTGTGCCCCTATACAGTCTTAACCCCAGAGGTGACATAAATGAGCCAGGTCCAGGGAGTGCTCCAGAAAACTGGAGAGAAAATGTTTGGCTTCTTATTGTCGACATCTACACCATCATGGACTCAGTATCTTGCAAAATCCACACTCTAGCCCCACTCATAGAACAGGATTACTAGAGAAGAGATTAGACTTAATATCTAATTAAATAGTCCCCTTGGCACCAGGAAAATCACAAACTATGGTGTTGGGTGGGGCACCCAAGCCCTCTCAGCCCCACCCCTGGGGGAGAAGTTACTCACTATTCTCCACGGTAGGATCATAGCCTTCCAGGAACTCGCCCTCCACAAATTGATGTGCTAAAGATGTCTTCCCTGTGGGAAGCAAAGGGAGTTGTATCCAAATCACCCAACTACATTCAAATCCCGTGTCCCTTCGGGATGTGACCCAGGACTAAAAGGAACCCCAAATTAGCATCCTAGCCTGTGAATGCCCCATGCAATGCTTTCCCTTAGCCCACCCTAACCTTCTTTTCGCCGAGGGTCTCTGCACCTTGGCCACCGGATGCATTCTGTAGTGCCGCAGGAAGCCTTTCCCGCCTCCTTTCTCCACCCCACCCCTGGGAAAATCCTCGATTCCTTAGGATCAAGCCTGCCCTGCACCTGAGACTTACTTGCACCACCCAGACCGCGCCCCCATCATCAAATCCTGACCCCACCTCCACTCCCCAGGGTAACGCTGGGGACCACCCTGGTGTTCCAGCAGTCAAGCCCACGTTAACCCTTACATGCTCCCACTTCCTGCAGCCTTCCCCCTCCAACCTTTCAATCCTCGCTCTACAAGCTGGTTCTAACGATGCCACCATTCCTCCCTGGGTCGCTTTCCCGCGGCAGCGCGCCTCCTCTGGCCGCAAAGCCGCGGTGCGTCCGTGCTCTCTCCAAGGCAGAAACTCACCTACAGAACGGTATCCGAGGATGACCACCTTCCTGTAGCGAACTAACGGCATGGCAGAAGCCGGCCCCGAAGGGCTCGCAGAACTTCGGGCAAAGAGAGCCCCAAGAAGAGGTCGGAGTGCAGGCAGGCGAGGCAACTGGCACAGGGAAGTAGCTAACCGCGAAGCTGCCAGGGGCAAGCTAGAGGGAAACCAAAACAAGCGCCGCGCCCGGAGCTGGCCACGTGATCACAACACAGCAAGACTAAGGCAAGGGAGCCGGGCGACCGGGGAACTACACTGCCGCGCCGCTCCGGGCTCCGCCCCCCGGGCCTCTCGCCATTGGTCTATTAAAAAGGGTAGGGGCGGGGCCGCCAGCAGGAGGGAAGGGTGGGCCTCACGTGGAGCGGGAGAACCAGGAGCTGGGCATGCGCAGACTAGAGCCGGTTCATTCATAAAGAAACAGAAAGGAACCCGGGGTCCTAGAGGTGTTTGCGTATTTGCAACCTAGCAGAAGTCCCTGCAAAAAATAATGGATGGAAAGTATCTGTCGTGGCCAGTCTGGAATTTGTGGTCAAAAGAGTCTATGCCTCCCTTTTGCGAGGTCTCCGGGGTCCCTGGGTAGGGAAAGAAAGGCCAAAGTTTCAATATATTCCCTCCGCTTCCCCCATCTTTCAGCCCCAGATCTTTTATTTTCCGGTTTCCACAGTCTTGCAGGATCTAACTTCGGAGATGCAATTCCTATTTATAGGAAAATTTTTAGAATTTGTGGCCAGGTCGTCTGAAGTTTTACTGTCATCATCATCATCAATCAATGCATTTATTTATTCAACAAATATTTACTGTGTATACTATGTTTTAGACATTTCTCTATCTTTGAAGGTAGAGCGATGAACATGACAGAGAACAAGGTCTCTGCGCTCACGAAGCTTAAAAGCTAGTTGGGAAGAAACAAACATAAACAAGTATTAGATAGTATAAAGTGCTACAAAAAGTAGTGTGATAAGAAACGACCAGTTTAAATTAGCGATACTTCCTCTCAAAGGAAGCCCCATTTAAGCTGAAGTCTGAATGACAGTAAGGAGCCAACTAGCAAAAGATTTGAACAGAAGAATCTATCAATGCTATGGTGCTAGAATGGAAGTAAACTTGTTAAATTCCGGGACAGAGAGAAAGCTAGTTAGCCTAAAGCAGATGAAGTCGAAGAGGATGTCCGGGTCCAGGCCAGGTAAAGTAGTTTGGGCTAATCCTAGGTAACTAGAAAGCTGCTGATGATGTTTAGGTAAGATGGGATGTGATACTATCTGAACTGTGTTCCTAGAAGGTCTCCCTGGCTGTGGGGAATGGATTGGGGTTTGAGGGAAATTGGAGCAAGCAGAGAAGCAGGGTGATCAGCTAGGTGACTGATACTTGTAGTCCAGGGGAGAGGTGAGGATGGCTTGACTAGAGGGGTAGAGATGAATGAAGTAGAGAATTTGGTATGTTTTGAGGCTGAGGTTAAGTTGACTTGCTGAAGGATTGGTTACAGGAGATGAGGGAGGGAAAGAGAGGAAAGAAAACACCTAGATTTATAGAGTTCTACTTTGCACCAGGTGCATTTCATTGTCATCTCGTTTAATATTCACCACAGCCCTGAGGTTGATAATTGGCATTATTCATTCATTCATTCATCAACAAATATTTATCAAACAACCACCATGTCCCAGGCACCCTTCCAGGTGCTTAGAATAGAGCAGTGGGCAACACAGACAAAGTCTTTGCTCACAAGGAGCAAGTATTCTTTTGGGAGGAGACCAACAGGTAAACAATAAAAGTTACAATCAAAAATTAATAACTGCCATGAGAAAAAATAAATAAGACATTAACAGGCTAGAGACTAACTTGGGGTATGGCACTCTTCTTTTTTTGGTACTCCTCTTTTTTAATGATATCCTCGGAAGGCTGAGGAGGTAATATTTGTACCTGAGACTTGACTACTAGTTATTATCAGATGTGGAAACTGACACTTAAGTCATACAGGTAGCACACAAAAGTTATTTCTTCTGGAAGGCCCTGATGTGGTGGGTTTGTAGGAGTTAGACTGTATTGGAGGACAGGCTTTGTAAAACTATAGAACCATCTAATGCTTAAAAACATCCAGATCTACAAAGTTGTTTCAAGGTGCCACTTCCTAATCTGGCCTCAGAAAGAGAACCAAATACCTCTTCTATGGAGTAAAGCAAATTCCTTGCAGACCAGCAATTTTATGTTGGATTATTGGGCCTGAGTGGGATTGGCAGTGATTCCAGATTAGGTTTTAAGCACTGTAGGGTAAAACAAAGACCTGGATTCAGTTAAATTCAGTAAAAACTTCCTTATCTGCTACTTTATACCAGGTGTACTATATGTTTTGCACACTAGAGATAGAAAGATAAATAATAGATGCCTTTTATGCTGTTTGTCTTTCCAGATTAACTCTCTCCTCTTTTCCACCCAGATTTGTGTCCAGGAGGAAGAGCTTGCCCCTTGGATCCCAGTGGGTTCAGCCAAAGAGGAGTACTTACCGAAGATCAGATGGAGGGAAGAGATTGTGCCCAGACTGAGATTGACTGAAGGTCAAAGCACCCCCACACACTCACTGCTCTCTTGTTCTGTTTCCAGTAATTCCCTCCACTCACCCTCCAGGCCTACAATGATAACAGCCTCTCTGATACTCGCCCTGGGGTGCCGCTCTACCCCTTATGTTTCCCTACACCCTGCTCACACCTTTGTAGTCTCTTTATTAAATCATCCTAAAATTCTCCTGTCTTCAATCAGGAGGAAAACAAAAGGACTAAGACAAAGGGCTTTCTCTTGTGGCTTTTTCTTTCTATATAGGAAGAGATCTCACCAAAGACTTTCACCTACCTCTCCTTGAACACAACTGTATCCTATGACCATCTCTAGCTTCAAGAGAGCCTGGAAATTTCAGCATTTTCTTTTCCACCCTCTATAGTAAAGGAAGGCAAAACAGAATACGAATGAATGCTTTGTGAGCTAATCTCCAAGATCTGTACATCTTGGGATCAAGATAATTTGTTTCTTAAATATCAATCACCTTAAAAGGTAGGGCAGAAATTGTTACTTTGTAAAGATCACAGATATGCAAAGATCACCAATATAGGATAAAGTAAAGGAAACAAACTATCCTAATGTTAGGTAAATAGGCTTGGAATAAAATTTCTAGGAACAGCATCATACATTGCTATGTCTTAAACAACTAAGATAAAATGAAGATAAAATGCTCCCAGAAAACTGTAGTATCTCTACAAATAGTGAAAACAATTTTACTATGTTTGCATTGCAATGATGGGTTCCATTTCACAGATCTTCAGAGCTACTTGGTTTCCCACAACTTTGGTGGAGAAACAGTTATGGCTCCCCCACCCCACCCCCCAGTGAGGTACTGGTTATCTAGCGTTGCATCACAAACTATATTAAAACTTGGTGGTTTAGAACAACCATGATATATTATTTCTCATGATTCTGTGAGTTGAATTGGCAATTCTTCTGTCATCTCTCCTGAACTCCTGGACTACCAGAGGCCACAGACCCTGTTGGGTGGCCCTCTCCTTCAGCTACAGATACAGTTACAGCTCTCTGGGTTCTTTCCTTTGGGGGTAGGGGTGATTAGGTTTATATATTTATTTATTTTAATGGAGGTACTGGGGATTGAACACAGGGCCTCGTGCATGCTAAGCACATGCTCCATGTGCTCTACCACTGAGCTATACCCTCCCCACTTCTCTTGGGTTCTTGTAACCCTTCCTTCTCTTGCCCCTTCAGGCCTAAGGGGTGAGCACCTCCAGTGGCTCCCCACTGATGCCAGACTCTGAATGCTTCACCACACTTGTAGATACTCCATCACCCTGTCAACTCCTTTATGAACATCCCTTTCATTATATCCTCCTCAGTTCCCCATTTGAGTATGCAATCTGTTTCCTCCAAGGATTCTGAATGTTGTAGTGGTGGGAATTATCAAGCAAAAGATTAGAAGGCAAAATTATATCAAGCCTCATATTACAGTACAAGTAGCTAGAAACATAGAAGAAGACGCTTTTCTTCAAAAAAAGAGAGAGAGAGAAGAAGAAGGAAGGGAGTGAGGGAGGGAGGAAGAAAGAAAGAAAGAGAAAGAAAGAAAAATTGATTAATTCTATCTGGAAGGATGAGAGAGTTCACATGGTAATCAATAATTGAGCTGGGCCTTAAAGATCAAAAAGGCCCTGGCTGTAAAAGCAAAATGTTAAAGGAAGAGCGAAAGCACAGTTTGTCCAGAAATACCTAGTGGACCCTGGGGCACTCTACGTATGTGGGCTACGTGTGACAGTTAAGGCTGGCAATTTGACTGGGATCAGATCACAGAGGGCTTTGAATGCCAGCTTTAAGAATGTGATCTTTATTCAGAACCCCATGTTTTCAAAATATACCCACTAGCAGTATGTAAATAACTTAGGTAACACACAAACTTTAGAAAAATTTTGTTATGTAATTTTTAATGTGTGTTTGGAAAAATAATAGCTATAATGCCAAAACTATGACTTCACAAATATTCTTACTTAGAAGAGGCTAAAGTTGGTAGTAAGAAAAGCCAGTAAAGTTAGAAAAATATTAAATAATTATATGAGTGGAAAGGGACTATAAACATAGTCATGAAAATAGTACAAGGTTTGGAAAGCACTGCAGTAAGCAATGGGACCTTTGCTGTTTCCTTGGTGTGGTTGTTGTGGGGAGGGCAGTAACTGTGAAGAGAGCCATGCTTTGCAAGGATCACACTGGCCACCCTGTGGAGGAAGATGCACTGAGAGATACTGGGGATGGGAGTCAGGAAGCCCTATTAGGAAACCAGCACCCAGAAGGAGAAAGATGAAGACCTGGATATGGTAGTACAGAGAGGAGAGTGAGGACTCATACAAAGGGCACTCCAGATAGAAGTTAAAAAGTTGATGGCCTGATTAAAAGGGACAAAATGAAGAATGCTGGCAATTCCATTTATAGATTTAGAGGACATGGGATATTGCTTAGTGGGCGCATGGGGAGAGTATTGATTAATGCATTTATTTTTGACATGTGGATTTGGGGGCACCTTCCAGACATTCACATGTCAATGGGCCAATTAAGGACATGTGTCTCTGGGCACTCCACAGAAAAATAACCAAGATACACGTGCAGGCATCTTCCCTTCTTGCTCCATCTGTCTCCTCACTCTGACACCTACTCTTGACTTCCGCTAGCATGGAGTTTGACAAACACCAACCTATTTCAGGAAGATGGGAAATATTTAACTCCTCTCAGGGGACCTTGCTCAATCCAGGGACCACAACCAGCAACTTCCAAAATAGTTGAATTATAACCTATTAGAGCTGGAGGACCTTGGTGATTATCTGGTCCAGTTATTCTGAAGCTTGAGGACACATCAGAGTCACCTGGAGGATTTGTGAATGCATAGATTGCTGGGCCCTACATTGGAGTTTTTGATTCAGTAGGTCCAGGTAGGACCCAGAATTTGCGTTTTGAACAAGTTTCCAGATGATACTGAGGTTGCTTGCCCGGGGACTACACTTTGAGAATCACAACTTCTCCAGATTACAGAATGGAAAACTGCAGACTAAAGAAGTAAAGTGCATCACAACAGCAAAACATAGTGGAAAGAACATGGACTTTGCAGCCAACCGGACCTGGTTTCAAATCCTGGCTGACTCACTATGCCATCTCAGGCAGTTTACTTAACTACTCTGAGCCTCAGTTTTTCTTCTACAAAATGGTTAGAACAACAAAGTAGCAGAAGTTTGTCATTCTTTCTGGCTGCTGGCAGAAAGATCAGTGGTGTCAGCCGGGCCTTCCAGCATCCAGTGTCAGGGTATTGGTCTGCAAACTGCACTGTCTAGTGTTTAGGGGCAGTTGCCACAGTGCCCCTGCTGGCTTAGTTCTGTGATTTGAGACATTTTTTCCTGGCTGTACAACCTTGGAACCCAGGCCCCCTGCCTTCCTGTGACCTGCTTAAATCCTCCTGAAATCAAACAATTATTTTTGCACAACTGTTTTTGAGAAGTAAATGAGATAATATATGTGATATCCCTGCTGTGTCCATAATGAGGAAGAGTTGATTCTCTTTAAGTTGAAGCTACCATAATTATCATCATGATTAGTTTGAAAATGAATACATAGTTTGGCCAGAGATGTAGGCCCAGAGGCAGATGGTCTAGCTCCCTCCCTGGACCCCCCTGAGAAAGATGATGTGGGGAAGGGCACTCAGTCTAACCAGCTTGGGAACTGGACTTGATCAGGACACCTCCAAACACTCGTATGCTAGGGAAACCTGACAGTAATTCATGAGCATTTGATCTGGGTTCCCACCATGCCGGTGTATCCGTTTCTTTCCCTTTTCACCACCAAGGATGCCTGTGTCCTCTATCTAGGGAATTCCCTTTCCCAGCAAGGCATCAGTTTGTTGCCTGATGAGCAGAATATTAGGATAAAAGGAGAGGATTATCTCTGTGAACATATTTCAGCCAGGTCACATGGAGGCCCAAAGAACCATCCCTGCCCCACCGGTGACCACATTTGGCATCTCCCTCTCCATAATAATTCTGGGCACGTCATGACAATTCTGACAGATGGAGTTGCCATTTGCCACTTTCCATTTTGAATTAATAGATTGATATTGGTTGATCAATTACTTTCTCTTTCATTTTACATACATGAGTATCAAGCAAATCAAGTTGAGAGAAATCTTTTTCTCCATCTACCTTATTGTTCACTTCCTCCTTTATCCAATCAAACACCAATCCCACAAATATAATAGTTCCTGAAGCTGTCCTTTCCATCTCCATTGCCACCTTTTTTGTCTCAACCGGCATCATCTCTCATTATCTCATTATCTTTTTTGCTTACTCTCCTCTCTGACCCACTAACTCCCTTCTAATCCATTCTCCACTTAGGAGCTCCCTCCCTCTTTTGATCTTTTTAAAATCCAGATTTGATCAGGCCACTCCTCTAAGCTAAAACCTAATTAATTTAATCCATTAAAATGATTGCCTGTTACTCTAGAAAAATGTTCAAAATCCTTAGCATAATATAATGCCTATTTGCACTAGCAGGTGCTTTAATAAATATTTGTTGAAGGGAGTGAGTGAGTGAGTCTTTGAACCTGGGAGGAACTGCCTTGTCCCTTTGTGTGTTAATTTGACTTGTTTAAATCTTAGAACACCTCCTCATTTCCAAACTCTTAGAAGCACCTCATTGTAGTAGCCTCTGGCATCTATTACAAAGTGATTTCCTCAAGGTCACACAGCTGGCGCATAAGCACCAGAGAATATACAGCCCTATTGTTCTTGACCAGAATCACAGTTAAGTGAGAAACAAGCACAGTTCAAAAGTGGAAACCACCAGTATGATGCTTCGTCCTCCTTCAACACTTCCACCGAGTTTCCAAGCCTTGCTATAGAGTCTTTCAAAGATAAAGGAAATCTACCTTCTCACCCCACCAAAGAAACCCCTTCATCTTAAGACAACTGTAACAGTTATTGAAAATGAGACAGTTCAACATATAATCCACCCTAGCTGGTTAATCAAAGGATAGAGAGAAGGAGGGAAGGAGGCTGTGTGTGAGAGAGAGACCACACCCTCCTTCCTGTGGCGGTGCTAAGGTGCTTTGGGCCAACTGCCTCCAAGAGAAGAGGAAGGTGGGTGACTTTAGCTCCAGCTTAGTTCAGGATTCATGATATCTAGCCCCAGAGATTCTACGAGATACTATAGACTAGCCAGGGACTAGAACAAGGAGGGGATATGTGTGGAGGAAATGGGATTAATCTCAGCTCAAATGTTGGGTGGAATCCCAGCTGCTGCAGCTGCTGAGGGCTTAACCAGCTGTTCCCTGGGCAGCTGCAATGTTCAGCCCAGAACCTGGCTCTCAGGATGGCAGTTCTGACACAGCTTAAGGCTCTCAGCTCCAAGCAAAGCCAAGGCTCTGTGGAAAGAATTGCTGGAAAGCAAAAGAGAATAGCAGAGAAAGATCCCTAGTTTCAAGAACTTTTGATCAAACACAAAGTGGTTTGAAATCAAATAACTGTGCTCTTAGGTTTTGTGGTCTCAAGGAGGGAAGTTGAGAGACGGTTTGGGTTTAGGTTTCAGATTGAAGCAAAGCCGGGGCTGGAGGTATCACCTTCAGTTCTGTTCCTGTCCTATCCTGTCCTGCTCCAGTTTCCCTACACTGCCCCCACTACCATCTGTTCCCATAACTCACCTTGTGTGGGGACGGGGGCATTTCCTACTTGTGATCACAACTAGCAACATTCACGTGCTCAGATGAGGACCAACTTACTTAGGGATAAACATGACCCCAAAAGCCCATCTAATTGCCAATTTCCTTTTTTAAATGCAAGTTTGATTTTTTCCTCCTCCCCTGTTTCAAATCCTGTGATTGTTTTTCAACTTTCAGACAAACGTGAAAGTCTTTAAAGTTGATCCCATTTCCTTATACTACTGCACTCATCTATGCTCCTCAGATTCACCTTACTCTTGCTCTCCAGCTTCAGACCTTTGCACATGCTGTTCCTTCTGCTTGAACAATTCTTTCTCATCTTTCAGGTCTCAGCTTCCATGCCACTTCTCATCTCTTCCCCACACTCAACAATGTTCTCACCACTTATGCCTGTCTTACCGGATGACCTGAAAGAGCTATGCCTAACTTTATTGTCCTATCTCCACAGCACATGATATTTGGCACATAGTAGGCACTCAGTGAACCCTTTTTGAAGATACCTCCTCCTTATGAGAGATATTCATCATCAACCAAGTTAAATATAGAGACAATAACAGGGAGAGGAGCATTTGAATGTGCTAATTAACCACTAAGTCCCCTACAGGGAAGTATCCTGACCAGCCATAGGCTGCTTCCCAGAGACAGCTGCCTCAGTCTCCCAACCAGAGAAGAAAGCTTCCTTCAATACAGCAGGGACCACAAAAGCATAGGCAGGGGTAAACGTCCCAAGGCCCTAGGTCAGAAATGCTGATTTTCCAAGCAGAGTAGATTATTTTCACTCAGTAAAGACCCCATCTTAGCACTGGCCTCTTCTTATTTCAAACATTTCTGGAAGTTTGTATTAGTGTGCTAGAGCTGCCATAACAAAATACCATAGGCTGGGTGGCTTAGACATCAAACATTTATTTTCTCACAGTTTTGGAAGCTAGAAAATCCAAGTTCAAGGTTCCAACCAATTTGGTTTCTGTTGAGAGCTCTCCTCCTGGCCTGTGTCTGGCTGCCTTCTCATTGTGGCATTGCAAGGCCTCCCCTTGGTGCACGTGAAGAGAGAGAAAGCAAGCCCTCTGGTGTGTCTTCGTAAAAGGATACTAATCCTATCAGATCAGGGCTCCACCCTGATGACCTCATTTAACCTTAGTTATTTCCTTAGAGACCCAACCTCCAAATACAGCCCACATGGGCATGAGCGCTTCAACATATGAATTTTGGGGAACACAAACACTCAGTCAGTAATGAAGTTCAATCTCCCCTCTCCTCTAATTCAAAGAGAGCTAAGAGTCTTCTCACATTTTCTGGGTTGGTGGACTAACTTGCCATGGATTACTGCCAGAAACTTACACCTACATCTGTATTTCCTTAACTGGTGGCTAGGTAGCTTTAGTTAAGGAAGCCAGCCATCCAGGCAGGAGGAAGAAGAGCCAGTGAAAGTGAGAGGGAAGTAACTTTCAGAAGCTAGACTTACTAGCGGCTTAATGAAGGGAATGCGGAAGAGTCAAAACCAGCTTAAGGCCCCACAGGATGTGGCCCCATCCATCAAGTTAGTCTTATTTCTTGTTATTCCTGCTCCAGTTTCCTCATCTGTAATACAATCTCATAGGGTTATTATGACGACTAAATAAGAATGCATGTAAAATTGGTCAAACAAGTCCTGGCCTATAGTAAATTCTCAGGAACTATTAGCTACATATAGTTGCACTTCCCAATCTCCCACTCTAACCAGCCTGCACATCTTCATCCAGGATTCCAAGTCCTTGTTCATGTTATTATTCCTGTCTGGAATGCCTTTTCTGGTCTCCTCCACCTACACATGCTACAACATCCTCTTTAGGCCCTACTTTCTCCACAGGCCTTCTGTGTACAAATATGACATTTACTGCCCATTCAACTCATCCTGATTAAGGGAAAATGTTGCTTTGGTAGTCAATCTTCTTACACCTTTAAGAAGCTGTTTTCTTAATTGGTGTGTCTGTGTTTTTCAGTGCCTAATATGGTGCTACACTATAGATGTTCAGTAAATCCTGCTTGAAGAAAGGAATTGGAGAAAAATCTGAATTCTGGGCAAAATAAAAAGTCATCTGAACTTTGAAGCAGTGGTTTTCAACCCCAGTTTCCCCATATGCAGAGAGGTCTTGCCAGAATTATCACAAAATGCTCTGTAAATTCTCAAAACAAGATTACTTTTAATTATACTTTAGTTCTAAAGCAAACCCATATCTGTCACACAGCACCTTCTGAAGAACGGAGTGTTATGAAATCAAACAATTTTAGGGGCTACACAGTCCCCTCCCCCAGAGTCTGGGAACCATTGATAATGCTGCTTCTAGTGGAGTGGTGAGGAAAGAAGCAGACAGACAGCAGAAAGCAGCACAGGCAGTGAGAAATGGGTGCAGAGCATGGACAACATTCACTGGGCGTCTGTTCCACACTGGTCACATACACTGATACTGTCAAGAATCCTGTCAGGAGGTCTACCTGACTTCCAAACCATGCCCTTTCCCTAAGCCTCCCTGCTTATTTTGCTGATAAGAAGAGGTGTTGCATCTGGAGATGTTGTGTGGCCAAGTGAATATGCCTTCCTGGCCATCTTCATAGAGACAGTGCTCTTCGCTGCCTGAAGGAAGATAATGGATTTTTTTGGGTGGGGTGGGGGGAGCTGGGAGAGCCTCAAGGGGACAAGAATAATGAAGGATGGAAGTCAGGAGTGAGAGGTGAGCCTCAGACCTGGGAAGTAGTCTATAGGATGTAGCTTAAGGGGAACCAATTAGTTCTCCAATATCCAATGATGTCCCCAACTATATCCCTGCCCAACGTATTGAAGTACTAGGAATCAGCACCACTATGATTTTGTGGCTTAAAGTCTTATTTTCAGCTGGCCTTTAAAATATATGCATCACCTGGGAAGAGTAGTAAAAACAGGGAGGCCATCAACATAGAAATACTAATTAGCTTATCAGATTAGTCATCCCCTGTAGTGACATGCGGAGGGCATCAGAATCTGATAGAGTGAGACAAGGGCAGTTTTAGAGAAAAAAAAAAAAGTAGGAAAGGTCCAAAGCTTGGAGTGTGTTTCTAAAATCAGGAAAGGGGGCAGGTGGCGGAAACAGGCACCTGGTGTGGATTGAGGGAAGTGAGAGGTGTAAGGACACTTAAAGGTAAACTTAGCCTGCTTCCATATGTTGGCTTTAACAAGCACAACCTGGGACCCTAAGTATGTTTTCACCTCCAGACACTGAAATCAAGGGTCACAAAGGTGAGGGAGATGAGTGGGCAACTTAGATGCACGTGGAAATCTGCACTACTACAGTCTACAACTACACCTCTAGCTTCCAGGAGCCACAGAACTAAACCACGTGCAGGGGATGCAAAAGTGCCATGGTTTGGAAGGACTTTCCCAACGAGAGGCAGGTGGGCTCCTCGCCAGCCGGTGACACCCATGGCTCATCCCTGGCAGCTTAACAAGCCCCATGCACCATCTCTTGCCGCCTGGGAGAAGGCTCCTTTAAGCAGATCCAGTCCACCCATCTGTGTAGTATGTGGTTCTTTTCCCTTTGGCCTGGGAGGGAACCGATCCTGAAGGCCACTAGAGGGCGGTGTATAGCAGGGACACTGTGCAGGAAGAGTACAGCTGCTACAGGGAAGGGCGGGCTCCTGGTGGTACCAACAACCCCTACCATCTCCCAGGCTCTAGATATCCCTCTTCCAGTGTAGTCCAACTTCCTCTGAGCTGCCGTTCCTAACTCATGGGCACCTGCCTGCTTGGATTCCAGATGTCTGCTGCATTGGAACCCAAAAAATTTCCAGAAACACCCAGGCTGGGAAAGCAGAGCTGGTGATAATGGGAGAGGGGAGAGGGGTACAGTGGAGAAAGCCAGTAGAAATGACAAGGACAGGTGATCAGGAAAGGGGTTCAGGTTGTAATTCCTATATGCTCTTGCTTGGAGAGCCTGTCCCCCTACTCCATACACTTGGGCTGAAGCTGTTCTTTGTGCTGAGCCCAGCAGGAAGGATAGGTTCCAGCCCTCCGTCCAGGTTCTTTCTCTTGATCAACAGTGTGTGAGAACTATCAGTTATATATTAGCTAGAGATTCCCATGGGTCATTAGTTGGTCCAGTGACATCCCAGAAAAAAAACATCGGCCCCATGTAGACCCCCAATACCAGAGTAGGATGGGGGCTAGGGTGATTCTTGAGGGAGGGACCAGGACTGCAGGCTAACAATTGGGGGCCAGAATTCTTTATGTATCAGAACCCACAATGGCCTCAGCCGCCTTTGGAGCCCCTATGAATGGAGAAAGGACGTGTTTGTGTTTTCTCACCCTCCAACAGGTGGTAAGCAATCATGTGGGCAGAATGCTGGTCCTCTCTGGGTGGGAGAAAGAACTAGCAGCCTAGAATAGTTCAGACTCCTCTGGTCTCTGTTACTGATCCTGTGCTGATCGATTGGGATGCCTTTTCTGAGAGGAGAAAGCAGGGCCAGAGGACCTGCTGGGTAAGGAGGAAGAGTGGGAAGTAAGGTATGGTCCCCTTTCTCCCCCACATCTGGAGGTAAATCACCATCTAAATAGAGATATCCCCAACAAGCTCCTGGAAGCCTTCCCTTTATTAGCCTACCTGTAGGAAAAATGTCAGTTTGGCTCCAGTGTCAGTGTTAACGCCGTGCCCCAGCCGCTCATCTTGCCAGGCGGGGCAAGCAGATCATTATATTACAATTTATAAATAGAAAATAAAATAAAATAATCGGGTTGGGCTGAGGCACTGGGGAGGAAGAGGCGAAACAGTCCACGTCAAGGAATACTCATCAACAACCCCACCTATTTAGGACCCAACCTCTCAGTTAGAGGTTGCCCCTAAACCATCGCATCTATTTTCCTCCCTAACCCACCTCCCAGTCAGCATCATCTGCTGCCCATATCCCCAGATCTCAGCCCGCACGCCCCCGTTTAGGCGGGCGCCTCGAGGTTTCTATGCCTGGAGCGCTTAGTCCAGCAGCTCCTCCGCCAAGCGATAGAGGAACCGAGAGTACCAATGCATGCCAGTCGGCTGGACGGCCCCGCCCGGAAGCAGCGCCCCCAGCGCGTGCAGCAGGCGCAGAGGAGCAAAGGCGCGGTGCGCCCACTGGTGACTCTCCAGAACCGCGTAGCACGAGGCCAGGACATCGTTGACCAGCAGCGTTCCGTGCGCTGTGAGCGGCGCAAACACGCCCACGGCTTCCTCCCGCGCCACGCGGGCCACGCGCGCCGGCCGAAGCGCGTCCCCGCCTGGCGCCAGCACCGAGTCCCCTGCGCGCAGGCGGCGCGCGAACACGGGTGCAAAGTCGCCTGGCGCCGGCGCTGGCCCTCGAGCGGCGAACACCAGGTGCCAGGGCGTGAGCAACAGCTTGCGCGGGGGCCGCTCGGTCTCCACAGCCACGAAAGAGGCCCGGCGCTGCAAGTCCCGGTCCAGGAAGAGCAGCACGGGCGTGGGCACCACCCGTCCTGCCGCGTCTGCCGCCAGCACCCAGTCTCCGCGATGCAGTTCCCGCAGCCCTTTCCGCTCGCCGCTCCGAAGGCGCACGGTGGCATTTCCCGGAAAGCAGCCGCCTGCCCTGACCGCCAGTGAGTTATCTGCAGGCAACAATCAGAGGATTGAATGAAGACCAACGGTTCCAGATTGTTAGTAGAGATTCCTAAAGATATGGGTCAAGCCCAGCGGAGACTTCATTAGTCCCAGGACAGCATGCAATTTCCCACAGATCTGGCCCCAACCTGGGCAGAAATGGAAGGGTGGTTGGTTTACAACACTAACGCCCGCTTGGTCTCTCCCCTAGGGTTGCAACAGGGCTGTGCAGTCCGTTTCCCCGAGGGATCTCACCACCCAGCCCCTACTGTACCGGCTTTGACCGACACGTGGACGTGGTTGCGGGACTCGTAGTAGACCCAGTCGAAGCCAGCTTCCACTGCCAGGCGCGCCAGCAACCCATACTTATTGCGGTCGCGGTCGGACGTGGTGATGTCCAAGGCACGGCCTTCGTAGTGGAGTGAGTCCTGAGCGTGGTGGCCGTCCTCGTCCCAGCCCTCGGTCACCCGTAGGCGCACTCCGGGCCACATGTTCATAACGGCAATGGCCAGAGCGTTCACCCGCTCCTTACAACGCTGGCGGGGAATAAAGGAGTCAGTCTCCTCCCTACCACTACCACCACCATGGGGGCAAAATCGACCTGGACTGGAGGGTCGATTCTTCTTTGTTTTCCCGACCCTACTCCGTTCCATCCCAAATTTTGAGTGTCCTGGGGAGGTGAGAATCTGCATAGGTATAGTTGCCAATCTGTGCTCTCTTTCCAGAGCGTCGTTGTAGAACTGTGGGGTCACCTCTGAGATTGAGAGGGAGCGCCTAGTTCTTTCCCCTACTTTCAATGCGCGCCCCTCGTCCCTACTTGTTCTGGGACCTCCGCTCAACCTGGGAAAGCAAGCATTGAGAGAGCGGGTGGAAGTTTGGCCAGGGAGGGGTTGAGCAGCCTGGCTCCCCGAGAGAAGCCCCTGTTTTAGCTTGGCCCCCGCCCCAAGCCCCGGCTGCCCTCCCTCTGCCTGATTCATCTTTTGTTTCGTTGCCTTCCCTGGCACCGGGCATCGCTTCCTTCCTTCCTTCCTCCTCCTCCTTTCGGCCCCTAGCATTAACCCCTTCATGGTGCAAGTGCCCCCCACAGAGTTGCCCAGGCGGAGCCTTGCGGGATCAAGGCTGCTGGAAAAAGAGTTGGGGCGGCGGGGGCCGTGCGAAGTACAATGGCCATTCTCCGGGATGACTTAACCGAATGAGAATCCCGGGCCGAGGACGGGGACGCGCCGGGAGAAGCGGACTCAGCAGCTCCATCCACAAAGGCGCTTTTCAGCCGCCCCGGCGCTGGGAGAGGAAAGGGCAGAAAGCCGCGCCCCCCATCCCTGCTCCGGCCCGCCAGGTCCCCTCCCCCAGTGCAGCCAGCCCTCCCAGTTCCAGCTTAGTCTCTGCCAGCTCTGAGAGCCCCCCATCTCTCGGTCTGTGTTCCAGAGGCAGCCCAGAAAGGCGTGGGAGTAACACCTGAGAATAACGCGAGCGGCCCTTGCGCGGATCTGGGGGGCCCCCTGCAGGGTGGGAGTGGAGAGGAGGAAAAGCAGCAGCGGCTGGAAGCCTGCACCGGGGGAGTGAGACCACGGTTATCTCGGCTGCTCCAGTCTGGGAGCCGGAGACCTTGGCGCGCACCACAGCACGGACATCGCGGGAGGAGGCAGAGAGGACAGCTTCCTTTTCTTCTCCCCGCTCCGACCTCTCACCTCGGACTTGGTTTTCTCCTAAACTTCCAGAAGGACACTTTCCCCTTGCCCTTCTTCCCGAGTCTTCTACACCTCGGCAGGGTTGGAGAGGAGGGGAGGGGGAGACAGGAAAAGTGGTAACTCCTTCCAACTTTATGTCGTTCTGTCCCCTAAGGAGGCCCTGAGGCCCTGACCTGCGGGGGCAGCAGCCCAGTGTGCAGAGCCAATTCAATGGAGGCCTTTTGCAGTCAGGGTGTGGGAGATAAGCAAAACCGAGGGGGTTCCCGGGCCTGTCAGAGCCTCTCCTGGGCCAATCCCTTGTTCTGCCCCCTCTGCTGCAGGTGGCAACCAGAGGAAAGGACCACGCACGATATTCCATGATTGAGAAGGGAAGGAGTATCTCAATCTGTGGGTAGGAGGAAGACTTCAGGGCAGGAGCAAGAAGGAATATTTTCTCCCCTGGACAGGTTTTCCTAACAAAGTAACCTGGAAAACTATGGCAGTTAATCAGAGGAAATCCGTACCCCTCCCACTCCCCCCACCTCTCCACTCCATACACAATTAGGTGGTGTAATGGAAAGTGTATAGGACTTAGAATCAGGAGTCCTGAATTCTAGTCCCAGCCATGCACTAATTAGCTTTAAGACTTTGATTAAATTGCTTTTCCTCCTGGGGCCCAGTTCTCAGATGTAAAATGGGAGGAGGGGGTGCGTGGTGGAAGAATGTGACCTCCAAGTTTCCTTCTACTTCTGACATTTGAGATCACAGGCCAGAGGTGGTCCTTCTCACTTCACCCTAGGTTGGTTAAGTTCTGGTCTGCAGCAGATGCTCAATACATGGCAGCTGAATTCCTTTTAACCCTTTAATTCCAAGAAAAGCCTCTGAGCTAGACTGAGTTTGAGGGATACAGGAACCTTTTGCTTCTCAGGTGGGCTCATCTGTTCTTCACTCCAAGGATTGCTTGTTGCTCTGAGATGGGCATTTAGACTCTAGAATAGCCTTACCCTTGTTCTAGGATGCCTCCCCCAGGCCAAAGAAAATTCCTGCCCAGCCCCTCCTCAGGTAGATGACCTGACCCTTGGTCACCCCTTTGCCAGCCCTGTCAGTCTCTTTGGGCCACAGAGCTTTAACACAATCAGGAGCCAGGCTAAGGGCAGAGCTTTCTGTCTGCTCCCTAGCCAGCTCCTGGCCCCCAGCTCACCCCAGCCCTTCCTGCCTGGCTCAGTAGCTGACCCCCGGTCCACGCCTCAGCCATTTCCCGTCTCGCCTGCCGCCATCCTCCTTTCCCCGCCCTCCTCGTCTCTCCCAGCTTCACTCTCACTAGTCCCTCCTCCCCCTCCTCATCTCTGTTGGGATGATTCCTCCTGATCACTCATTCCAACCAGCAGAGGTTTTTTTTGGGGGGTGGTGGTGAGGGGTAGAGGTAGGTCCTTGACATCAAGGTCTCTATAGATGAAGCCCAGCTCACCCTCCCAGGCTGCCATAGGAGGGCAGAGAAATTGGCAGTGCCCTGGAGCAGGTGGGGGAGAAGCCCTCCTTACCTCAGTCATCAGGCGGTCTGCACCGCTGTTCTCCTCATCCTTGAAGATGATGTCGGGGTTGTAGTTAGGCACCAGGTCCCGGAAGCGCTCGGAGCCCCTTGTCACCCTCCCTTCCGCCGGCCCACTGGCGCCCAGGGTCCGCTCCGGCACGCTGGGCACAAATTGCTTGTAGAGCAGCGGCACGAGCTGCTTGCGCACGTAGCGGCGCCGGCCAACCGGTCCCCGGCCCGGCCCGCAGCTCTGGGCCGGCAGTGCCAGGAGTGCCAAGCAGCACAGGGGCACCAGGCTGGCCAGCAGCGCCATGGATGCAGCGGACTCGCCAAAAGGGAACGTTCTTGTCCTCACCAGCTCTCCCGTCAGTTGGGCATTTCCCCAGGCACCAGAGAGCGCAGCAGGCAGAGCTGCCCTCAGAGTGCCCTAGAGCTCCTGTGGCTCTGCGCACCTGGCTGCCGCTAGCTCTGCCTACATACCCCCAGGGGGTCTGGAAGTTGCTACGGACGGGTCATCATAGCAGGGAAGGGGGGTCGTGGGTAAGTGCCAACCCTGCCGGGCTCTGTCGCCTGACTCGGGCGCCGGCAGAACGCCCGGGCTCCGCCTCAAGTGGCCCCTGGCCCCGCCCCCCCGCCCTTCTCCCAGGACCGTCCCGCCCCCTCCCACCGGGGCCCAGGCTCTAGCCGATCACCGCTGGTCTGTTCAGCGACTGAAGTGTGTCCCATCCTTGAGACCACGCAGGAACCTGCCTCGGAAATTTTAGCAGCTTTACAGTCCTCCGTTGCCTTGATAAGCATCCTTCTACCTCTAAGCCTATGCGTGGCACCAAACCACCTACCTCTAATATGTGAATTAGATCTTGGCACTCCCAAAGCCTACCCTGGCGGGTCATATCCTTTGCTATCACTTAGGAGGTATGGGATCCAATTTCTGCCCAAGACCAGCCAAGCCCTTTAGGCATACAACCTGAGCATCCCTTCTCTGTGGTCCTTCTCCCACCTCCCCCACCTCCATCTCTCCTTCTTAGCAGTAACCAAGACTGGAAGGGGTGGTACCAGGGGACCATTTTCCCTGGTAGTTTTGCAGTCTTCTGTTGGGAGCTTCCTCAGAATCAGGAACAGAGTTTCATAGTTACAGTCAAACTTTTGTCTCCTCTCTTATCCTTGCCAAGCACCAAACTTGTCAACTGGAAGCTGCTGGAGGGCAGTGAGTACTGAAAGTTGTAGTTTCTAACAGGCTAATGTTTGCTTCCCTTTACCTTCTATCTAGGCACCTCTCTATCCTTCACCCTCTCTGGAAACCCTCTCCATGTCTAGCCACTCAGGTCTCATCTCAGAGGATTTGCGGACTGCAATACTTCACCCACTAATCTACTATTGTTTAGAAATCTCTAAGAAGCCTTCCCTGTTGTCCTGACACTGGCCCTCTGTGTTTCCTTAAGAACCAATAATTAACTGCCATCCATTGTGCTATGGTATTAAAATTATGTCACTCTTACTATACAAAGCAATTTCTAAGCACAAATTTGTTCATCATGTACCCCCTTGGCTGAGTGCCTGGCCTCTAGTAGGGTGCTCAAAAGTATTTATGGCAATGACACTTTTTTTTTTTTGGTATTCCGTACTCATCCCTCACATAGCTCCATGGCTAGCACTCACTAGCTTTGTGTACATTAGAAAAAAGCAGCCCTTCCTCAAGATACCTGGCTGCCATTTGCAAGGAAATAGTTGTAGTAACTACATGTAGACTATGGGGTGAATGGTGCCCCGAGAAGTTGTGCAATGTACAATCTTCATAATCGTGAGTAGAAATTTTACCCCTCCTCCCAACACAGCAGAGAGGCATGCAGAGTATTCAAGGGACTGATAGCCTCTGGAAGGATGGAGTTGGGTTCTTCTCTGATGTAGGAATCACAAACCCTTGTCAGGCAGACACTTATGTACTCTTCATCCCATAGGCAAGTCAGGGAAAGAGCTGCGGGTGGGGGCAGTATATAGAGGAAGGTTATCCTATTCCTACACACATGCCCACCTACTCCCAATAACCAAGGCACAGAAATAAGGCCTGGGCATAAGGAAGAGTCAGGTGACCAGCCAACTTTCAGCAAGTCCAAGGAGAGGAGGAGCTCCCCACTGCCTCACTGTATGGCCTAACAGCAGACCCAAGTCCTCAAGGGTCCCTCAGAATGTGGATGGAGGGGAAGGGAAAGGATAGTGGGCAAGAAACCTCTGTTTCTCTGGGTAGACTCAGGACTGGTGGGAGCAAAGTTGTTCAAACAGACACAGAGACAGGCCCTTTAGAAAACCAAAGCAAACCCTGGGATCAACTTTATTGCTGATGGTTGTGGCCTCTTCCTCCCTATGCCGTCATCTCTCTGGTGGTCCATAGCCCCTCCAGGATAGCACAGTGCTTAGGCTCTGCTGGGCCAGAGGCAAGGGAGACAATCTGCCTCCCAAGTCTGCCCAGGCTCAGTCCCTCCCCTGTCCCCACCCTACCCTATTGCACATCAAATCATGTAAACATGGCTACGGGCATGGCCCGGAATAGCAGTGAGGCAGATAGATGTGTAAACGGATTTGGGACCAGGAGCCAGACCCAGTCACCCAGCCCCACTCCATGCTGAGGCCCATAGTTAAATATGGAAAAGCCGGTGGGGCCTGGTCCCAAACTCTGGCTCAGATTATGCAACAGTGCAGATGGCTCAACTCCCCTCTGCCACCCACCCTCTCAGATTACAGGTCTTGAGGTCCACCCACCCCTGGGCGCCCCTCCAGGCCTGGGCAGCAGATGGCAGTGTCCAGTTTTCTCCCTCTCATCCCCAGCTGGAGGTTACTGGTGCTGGTTCTTCCTAGATGCCCGGGGAAAACCGGAGACAGGCAATGGCAGTCTGTCCAGCCCTAGGGAAGAGATGAGGTGGGCAGTCAAAAGCAGGATGTAGGTTCAGTCCTCAGGTATAAGACAACCAACCCACAGACTGGGTAGATGAGGAATGTTACAAACAAAGCAGAGAGCATGCCATCTCCCCTCCTTGGGATGACCACTGTTCCAGAGGGTTCCACCTCAAACCACCCCACCAGCCCTGCCCCAACTCCCTCTCACCAAAGGCCCGGATCAGTTCTGCACGCACAGCTGCGGTGAAGGTCTTCACCAGACAGAGAGTGGTGAGGCCCGCAAAGGCTGCATTGTAGAGGAACACGATGTAGAAGCTGCCCAGCCAGTTGAAGCGTCCAAAGTCACCCAGTAGGTCAAAGCGAGTGAGACCTGAAGTACAAAGGCCAGCATCGGAGGTGGGCTCCCCAACCCCTCCCTGGAAAAGAGCCCAGCTTTCTGCTGCCGCCTGGTGGCCACATTCCAACACTGCAACTGATGGGTTGGCTTCTCTTAGGTAATAATCCTACTTCCTGTCTCAGGGACAGTTCAGGGCTGTTGAAGAAAGTGTCAGCAGCTAGGCTTGCTCCAACTTCCCTTCCAGGGTTTAGCATCTTCTCCTCCAATGGGGGTCCGCTCTGGCTCCAGGTGTCCCAAGGAGCTCCCAGGGCCTGCTACTTGTTCCTGGGCCAGGAACCTACAAGCTTGTCACCAAGTGTTTTTTTTAGCAGACAGAGCAGTGAGGAGGCTAAGGGCTCTGACTCTGATTAGGCTGCTTTGGTTCATATCTGAACTCCACCCCACCTAACCGTGTGACCTGGGGCAAATTCCTGAAACACCTATGCCTCAGTTTCTTCATCTATAAAGCAGGGGAAATAACGTGACTGTGAGAATTAAAGGAGACAACACACATACACGTGCCAGGCATTATTCTAACATTTATTGAGCCCCTAATAATAATAATATAATTATCATAAATTAGAATTCTGGGGCCCTCCCTTAAAAAAATACTTAAAAAAATACTCCTACCAACAGCCAACCTAAAGGAACTAACTGGTAGATCCACAGGCCAAGTTTCCTACTAAATCCCCATGGCACAAGTACAAACGGTATAGTGGAGAGAACATAAATTTAAGAACCAAACAGAACTGATTTAAATACTAACTCATGCACAGTATATAGATGATGGGGTGCGGGAGGTAACAAGTTACCTCTGCAACTCCCCTACTACCATGGGGTGAACTATTTTTTTATACTTTTGAATATTTTTTACCAGGTAATTCTAGATCATAGTTCTAAAGGTGGAAGAAGGACTGAGTGTATTAGCTGATGCCCCAGTGTGTGTAAAAAGCTCTAAACTGGGGTTCAGGAGACAAAGGTTCTAGCCTGAGTTGGCTTTGTCTCAAACTACCTGTATAACTCTGGGTAAATCAATTAGCTTCTCTGTTTCTCCTCTTATTTATTTATTTAAATTAATTAATTTAATTTAATTCCTACAAAAAGTGCAAAGGTTTTTTTTTATTGTGTAACATAGGCAAAAGTATTTGTCAATAAATTTTTTAAGAATTTCATGTTCTGATTCCTTCCACTGACCATCAACCTTAGCTCCTCCAATGTTTCAATTGTAATCTTCAGGATAGCCCTTTCAATAAGATTTTTTGCTCAGTCAATAGTCGTCATGTCAGTCAGTCCATAATTCTTTTAGTTGGGCGTCTTTAATCTCCAGTGGAACATGGACACACTTCAAAAACTCCTCACTTGTGATCTTGGTGATCCAACTTCCCCAAGCAATTTACTTTAGGAATATTACATATTTGGGGTCAAAGAAGATGGATCTGCCTTGGTTCTGATTTTTAGATACTCTCTGTCATGAGACATTTCCAACAATGTATGTCTACAGGAAAAGATCCATTGGGTTTTTAATTTACTTTTGATTTTTTTGTGTGGGGAGGTAATTAGGCTTATTTATTTACTTATTTTCTTAATGGTGGTACTGGGGATTGAACCCAGGACCTCGTGCATGCTAGGCATGCATTCTACCACTGAACTATACCCTCCCCTCTCTGTTTCTCTTTTTTAAAATGAGAATGTTTATTAGATGATCCACCCCAAAGGAAGATTTGGAGTAGAAGTAAATGAGGGAAGGTGTGTTATGGAGCAAATGGAAAAAGCATGAGCTTTGAAGCAACACTACTCTGAAGCTCAGCAAAACATTTTATAGAGCCTCAGTTTCTCCATCTGTATAATGGCGATAATACCTTCTTACAGGTTTGTTGTGGGAATTAGAGAGAGCATGAATAGAAAGTGCCTGCTTAGTACCAGCAGGTACTAAAAAAAAAGCTAATTCCCTTGCCTCCTTTTGCTACTTACCCAGGGTTCGAGAGAAGACAGGAAGTGCTGAGCTTAGAACCAGGAGACAGACACAGTTCCCAATTATCTGGATGGGAGTAAGGAAAGAGGAGGTGAAGGTAGCCAAACTGCCAGCACCTGGTGCCCAAGCATGCCCCCAGGAAGCTTCCTTGACTCCTGCGCAGCTACCTGTGTCATGGCTGTGTCATGCCATCTGGGCCGCAGTCCCCGGAAGAGTGGAGAGCTGTAGAATCCCACGACTGAGGATACCATCAGGTAACTGCCAGTGGGTTAGGGAAGAACTGGCCTGCTCTCAAGGATTAATGTCTCATCTCAAAGGGAATGGATCTCTCTCCCTCAGCCCTCCTTTCAAATCAAGTCTTTTCCTTCTTTCTGAACCCCAGGTCGGCAAAGTCTTGCCCTCTTCCCCATCGCTCACACTGTAGCTCTGCCCAGCATCCCAGAGGAGACAGGTTTGAGAATTGCATCCCAAAAGAGGCAATGGTGGGTTTCCAAAAGGATACAAGATGAGTACAACCTGAATGATGGCACCAAAGGAGCCCAGCTTGGAGAAGGAGACCTGGCCCAGGGAGGCACCCTGAGAGATGGAGCATGTCACTGTGCAGCACTCCCCGCCATCAGTACCACCCAGCACCTAGCCTCCCTCTGGCCTCAGCTGCCCCCTTCCCCAACTCAGCCTTTCTTAGGCCCTCCCCAAAAGATACAGTGGGAAAGTGGCCCAGTACCTGCATGCCCCGGGGCATGGCAGCCTCATCGATGAGCAGCTCCAGGATGTGGATAGCCACAGTGAGCACAGACAGTCCCTGTGTGAGGCAAGGTCATGGACTCCCATCCCTGCCCCAGTCCACGGCTGTATCCAGAGTTTAGTATTAACAGCAGACACTCTGGTCCAACATTTTCAGTTGTTTCCAGTGAGCTGTGTGGGACCTCCTCAAGGCTGACACTAGCAACAGAGTACCTTTGAGGGTACCCTCTCCAGGTGGAAGGATTGCAAAAAGGCCAAACAGAAAAGTGTACCTCTTCCTCCAAACTGATCAGACTTATTCCCAAGTCCAGGATGAGGCAAGTAGGGGGATGGACTAGATTTCAACCCTATTTTCACCCCAGAGCAAACGTGCAAAACTACTTAGGCCCTGTGTGGCCTTAGGCAAACTCCTTAACTTGTGTTTCTTCATCTACAAAATGGGGATTGATGTATGCTCAGAATAAGGCAGGACACAAAGTAGGCACTCAGTGAGAGGCAATCACTATTATTGATGATAACCAGGTCCTTGCATCCCCTCCCTCCTCCCTGAGAAGGCCTAATAAAGTACACAAGGGCCTACTACTCCCCACCCCCACCAAGGCTGGTGTACGCACCGTCAGTACCAGCAAGCACAGCATGGCCAGGGGGTAGCCCAGGTTCCGCTGCCAGGCTGAAGCCTTCCGCCGCTTCTCTGTGTAGGGATGGGAAGCTATAGCAAGGGCCTGGTATGTGGGGCTACCCACCTTTGGGAAACCCCGGTATCCCAATCCCTACCAACCCACATACCCAGAAGAACCCTCTGTGTCTGCAGAGCCAGGACCTGTCTGTGCAGCAGCTCCATGTCCAAGGGCAGCCAGCAGGAGGTGGGATCTGAGGGCAGAGAAGGTGGTACTGTCCCCTGGTCCTGTAGCCCTTGCCCAAGCCACGCCCACTATCCCTGCCAGGAGGAACTGCAACTCACTGCAAATCCTGCGGGTCAAAGCTGCCTCCTCAAAGGCTGAGCAGTGCAGCTGCTCTTCCAGGTCTTCCAGCAGCTGTGGGCAGGGGGAAGGGAGGGATTGACTGTCAGAGGCTCCCAGTCACAAGGGTCCCAGGAGAACCTTTCTCATCTCAGGACTCCATTGTCCCATTCCTTCCCCTCCCCTCATTCACCACCCCGTGACCAGCAACTTTATCCAGTCCCTCCCAAATGGCTTGTGTCCTGCTTTGCATTTCTGGCAACCAACTCCAGATGATGGGGTGAAGGATACAGGAGCCAGCAAAGGCTACGGCCCTCTGCGAGGTGTGCACTGCACAACCACAGGGTCGCTTCATTGTTTGGCTCCAGCTTTGTCTCCAGGATCAAGGACTAGGAATACTACATACCCGGGGCTTGACCAGCAGCTTCCCAGTGACCGAGAACATGCGGGCAAGACCTAGTGGAGTACACACTGTGGGAACAGGAGCCAGTTACCTGCCAGACCCTTCTCTTCACTGCTTCCCCTACCCACCCCTCCATTCCCTCATCCATCCTGGTTGCTCTGGCCCAGGGGCCTTACCCGTCCCCTCCCAGACCCTGGACACTCACCCAGGAGCAGCAGGACCCCAAGGAAGGAGATGCAGGAGTAGAGGTAGGGGAGGTAGTATTCCCAGAAATCTAAAGGGGAAAAAAGAAGTACATCAGCCCATCTCTCTCCTCTGGCTTACTGGGGGCTGACAGAACTCAGAGAAGAGGCGAGGGCACAACACAAGAGCCTACGGGGGTTAGGCCAGTAATGCAGCCAAGGAAAGCTGGCCAGCAGCAGAAGGAGTGGCAGGGCCTACAGCAAACTAGAGATCTTAAGCCCTTTCTAAAGGGCACAAGCACTCTTTGGCCCAAGTCGCTGGGGCTTAGTATGGCCAGATCCTTGGTCTTGTCAAGCAAAGCCAGACATCTGGATATTGAGGTGAAATCTCCCAATTTCAACTGACTCATGTATGTTTTTAAATCATTGCCTGGGCCCAAATTGGAACATTTCTACAGGTTGGATTTGGCCTGAAGTCCATCAGCTGGAAACTTCAGTCTAAGGGAGAGGGTCCCAACTTTCTCCGCCTTAGCAGGATATAATTTTTCCTGGCAGGGGAACATCAGCCAGCTGAAGAGCCCCTCGGCCGGGAGGGTGGGGAGGAAGCTGGCCTTCTCACCATAGAGCGACTCTCTGCTGGCCTTGTTGTTGTCCACGATGGCAGACGCCACCCACACCATGCCCAGCACCAGCAGAGTGAGGAGTATCAACATCACCACTGTCTCGTAGACCCGGGCCAGGACACCCTACAGGTGGAGGCAAAACGTGAGGGAGACTATGCGAGGAAGGAAGGAGACAGAGATGGCAGTCTGGCTGGGGGAAGCAGGGAGGAGTGGATTCAGGAGACAGAGGTGTTTCCCTCTTATTCTGCTAAGTCACTCTGCCTTCCTACCCCACAATCTGGGGTCATTCCCTATACTGGATATTATTCATTTGCAATCCGCTTCCTCAGATCCCTTCTCCACCCTTGTCTTGTCTTGGGAGGCTGACCCCTGAGGTCTGTGACACACATGCTCTTTACCCTCTGGTTTTCTGTTCATCTTGCCCAGTGGGGACGACCAGCAAGAGTGGAAGGAAGGAAGAGAGAGAGGTCAGGGTATCTTTTCTGTTTCTTCCCACCTTTTGCACTATGGTTTTGACAGTGGCTGAGACACTAGCTCCTCTCCCGGGAAGCCACACCTCCCTAGCTTCAAATAGTTCCAGAAAATATTTCTTCCCTTTGCTCCCACAGGCCTAGGGGTGGTAATGACTTGCTGTTGTTACTAGTGCCTCCAGCTCCTTGTTGGTCCCCTTAATGCTGACAGAACCTCTGCAAATAGTCTCTTCATCAAAATCTTTTCAGTTGAACCATCCGAGTGGAACTACATTTCCCTGGTACATCCCTCACTCACCTTTCTGGAGCCAGCAAAGCCCTCAGACTCAGTGAAGAAGTACGCAAAGGGCATGAGGAAGATGAGGGACAAGTTGGAGAAGAGAAAAACGAGGTTCCAGAGGCCTGGAGCAAAAAACAAAAAGCAGAGGTGGTTATTAAGACAGGGGGCAACCCACAGGGGGCAACCCACTGGGGACTGAACATGTGGCAGGGGAGGCGGGAGGGATGGGGTGATATCGGACTGATTTGTCCAAGGCTGCCTATCCCCACCCTCAGCTGCAACCAGGAGCAACGCACCATGGATGAGGGAGCCATTGAGCCACTGGATGTAGTAGTTCCGAGGCAGTGAGAGCAGCACCTCGTTGCTGATGATGGAGAAGGGCAGGAGCAGGACAGCACCCAGAGCGACCGCCAGGGTGAAGGTGCACAGCTCGAGTCTGGGCAGAGATGGGGTAGTGCCCCTGCTTAGCTCAGACACTCACTTCCCTGGGCCCAAGGAGCCCCATTCATCTCCACAGGCACCTGTGGCGTCTAGAACCACCTGTAGCAGTGATAGACCTAGGGAAGGAGCCATCCACCTGGGGCTCTTCCCACTGCCTTCCCACCCTAGCCCTTACCTCCCAGGAAGCCTTGGCACATGGGATGGGCATACCTTAGGCCTTCATGGGAGCCTGGTCACCTGCCATGTCACTTGCCCAGGCTGTCCCCAGGAATGCGGACCTCCTGCACATGCCTACAGGGTGTGCCAGGCATGATGCCAAGCTAAGGGGCCTGACTTCTCTCTGCTCAGTGCAGGGATGTGGATTTCTGAGCTTGTCTTCTTCAGCCTGGACAGAGCAGGGTCACCCCATATCGCTATGCCCTGAACAAAGGCACTAAGGTGAAAGGGGGACCTGAAACTCAGCTTCATAGCCAAGGCCTGTGCCCTGGGCTGCATCAGCTGAAAAGAAGGAACACTTATCTAGTTGGTCCTTGAGGGGTATGGGTGGGGGTTGCTTTCTTCTAATCTGTTGATCCAAAGGGGTCACCTCTATATTTTTCTCTACAGGTGCTAGTGAATAATAACAGCCTAGAGTAAGGACTATCCTCTCAGAACCAAGCATGCCCCACCCTTGGGGATTCCACCTTCCCCATCCCCTGCTATTTCCATTAGTCTGCATCCTCACCCCACTCCCTCCCCAGTGGCTTCTGGGAGGTGAAGCCAAGCTGGAGCCATTTCCAGTGACTCAGGCCTCCAGCAAACAGTTCCTGGTCGAGCCTCTTAGAAGCTCCTGGCCTAACCAGGGAGACAGGAACAACAGCTTTTCCAAGCATCCACATGTGGGGTAAAGCCGGAAGAAGCCAGAAATGAGGCGGAAGCAGCAGCTCTCTCTTCACTGTCTGATACTTCACTCTCCCTCAGCTCCAGGGTACTCACTAGAGTTGAGCTTCTAAAGGCTACTAGGGCCTGGTCCTGAGGCAGCAACACTTACGCAATCTTGTTGACTGTGGCATCTTCGTCATCCACTACAAGAGACAGAAGCATGGGGAGAGGCAGGCCATCAATGGGTGTCTCCGGAAGGCATTTGTGTTGCAGTGTGCCCTCTTGCTCCTTCCCTGGCCCTGAAAGAAGGCCCACCCAGGCAGAGCTGGGCAGGAGGCTCCAGGAGAGCTCACACTTTGAACCCCATAACCTATTCTTTGGCCAAGGTGGCAGCTTAAAGTTCAGTGGTCCTAGGTGGAGAGAGTATGGATCAGGATTTCCCCCACTTCCCTCCTTCCCCAGGTCTCTCCCACCACAGGTTCCTCTTTATAAACTGAAAATAGAACAAACGATTGGTCTGTGAGGTTGGTTACATCAGTGGCTAGATACAGCAAAGGAAAATGAGGGGAGGGGGAGGGGAGGTTCACAGAGAAAGTCCCCAGGGGAATTACACTCATGAGTAGCTGCCTTCTTGGCTGGGGACTCATGAAGCCATCTGGAGGGGAGGAGAGGTTCAGGCCAGGCCAGGAAGATCTGGACAGGCTGGAGCTAGGAATGGGAGCAAGTGTGTCCCTGTAATCATACGATGCCTGAACACTCTACAAAGAGGAAGGCCACCATCACCAGGTCCTGGGGCCCCAGTGGTCAGGGAGGTCTCTGGTCCTGGGTGCAGGAGCACTAGGAGAGGAGATGAAAGAGCTTGTGCCCACAGTAACATCCACCCTGCAGTCACCCTCTTTAGTTTCACAGAGAGCTTTCACATTAGCCATCGCATTTGTTCCACATAGTGACAATGGACTGGGTAGAGATGGTTAGACTCATTTTGTAGAGGATGAAACTGAGGGTCACAAAAGTTACATGACTTGCCCAGTGACTTTATTAGTTGTAGACACTTCCACCTAGACTTTCCACTATACCATCTTGCCCCTGCCTGTGAAGAAAGGGAGGCAGAAGAGGTAAAGGCTCCAGAACAGCCACCTCTCCTTTCCCAGCAGGCACCTTAGGCCTCTTCCCCTGAGGCTGGTGCCATGGCAACGGGAACACTGGCAGAGGGCGGGCAGAAGGCAGGGAAGTCACAGGTACCTGTGGTGAACTCAGCAGGCTTCTTGAAGCGGGTCAGCGTGATGTGGCAGAGGATGTAGAGTGTTGCAAACAGAAGTGTTGAGATCTGTGGCAGAGAGTGAATGAGATGAGAGGCTCTAATCCCAGGCATATTCCTAAGGCCCAGTGGCCTCTGTTAATTCCATGGGGACACTTTCCCAAAACTAGGCTCCATACTACCAGGGATTCCATCTTTCTCCCCAATACTTCCTTCTAGTCAAGGCCTCAGGGGCCTCTAAGAAGCACCAGACAGGGGCTGTCCTATACACCTGGGGAAATAGCACCATGTCCAGCTCTATGAGGGTTTTCCTGGGAGAAAACAGCTTCAGCTGAACCCTGGTTGGTAAACGAGCAGAGAAAACTCTTAGCAATGCACATATACACACACATGAAACAGGCCACAGAACCAGAGGGAATTTACACCCAGCACATTATTGGAAAGGAAAGAGAGTCTGAGAGGAAGAAGGGGATGTCTGCATTGTCCTGGCCCTCTACTCCCTCTCTCCCACTCCCCCTCCCTCCACTTTCCCCCTCCTCCTTTCTAGAGCCAGCATCAGCCCCTTTAAATGCTATCAGTCCCTGGTACCTACCTCAAGTGACTTCCAACTCCAGGGCAGTCCTCTCAGGGCCTGTCCCATGCCCCTGGGTGACCAGCCCTCCAATTGACAGTTATGGCAGGACTTGAACAGGTTGTTCTCTGCATGCAAGCATCCCTGCCCTACCCCGAGTAAGCTACTATTGCCCAGGGCAGGAGCCACTGTCAATTTGGCTCCACAACCAGGGCCAGAGAGTCTTGAGATGTTAATGTGTTTGCAGTAGGCCAAGAAGGCAGGATCAGTCTCATAGGTTCTCCAGCCCCCAAGAGGAGATGACCCTATAGGGAATCTGCATACAGCTGTCTGTACAAGGAGAAAAGCCCCAGAGACCCCAGGAGAACCATGGGTCTAGGACAAAACTGTAGCTTTTAATATTAGGGAAGTAGAGTAGAATGAACCACTCAGATTGTAACTGCAAGATTTTTACTGCCTAGTACTCTGCTCTGGGCTTGTGTAATAGCCAGGAAAGTGAGAGGGCTCAAATGGTCAAGCTGGAGTTCCATGCAGTTCCAGCAGAGGCTAGGCCATTCTCTAGAGCAGGGGATTGGAGCCAGGTGGGGGAGGTACAGAAGTCTTCGAGCTGCTCTTGGCCAGCACTGATGTCCTCAGCAAATGGGACTAAAGGATAGGGGAGACATCCAGGAGACTGCTTCTCTGTCCAAGGTCTCATCCCTCCCTGTTCTCTAGGAATGTGGGCCTCTGGCTCGAGGCCTGGGTGGGCCTCCACAATATGCCCAACCCCACCATGTGAGACTATCCACTAAAGAACACACAAGGAAGGCTTCCGGAAAGCAGATTTGACGTTCCACACATGCACTGGTATACTTTCAACTTTTCAGCCTTCACAAATAAGGGCACATCTAGTTATGTCATGGCTCACTTTACCCCTCTGAGGCAGCCCAGAGCAGACTAGAGCCCAGCCTAAGAAAAATGAAGGATGACCCCATCAGTGGGCCTTCCCACACCTGAACACTTTTATACTTCTATACCTTTCCCTTTAGTATTTAGGGGTGAGGGCTTCCCTGGGGAGCTCTGAGGAAGGAGACTGAGAAGAAAGGAGAGAGATGAGAGTTTAAAGCAGGCCTGAGAAAGATGTGACTCTCTAAGCTCCACTGGGTGCCCCTGGCCCTGGAGTGAGAAGGAATCCCTTGTTGTGTGGCAGTTTCAGCTGTTACTCTAGGTGGCAGTGAGGGAGTAAGGAAAGCAGCCAGGTGCCCCCTGTAGCACTGGGGGCAACCACTCACAAAGGAAATCCCCTAACGGCTCTGGGAAGCAGGAACCTTGGCTTGCAGGGTTTCTAACAAACACTAATAAGGAAAAGTAGGGGAAACCTTTGTTGTTCTCCATCTCTGCACAGTAGAACCCGCCCCAGCAAGAGTCCTTTCTTCCAGAGTGGGAAACCCACCAAAATCTCCTGTTCGTTTCCCCTTCACCAAACATCAGTTGGGTTTGAGGGGTAAATGCAAATAAGCCCTCCCCTGGACAAACCCATCCCTCGCGTACCACAGGCTAGGATCGGCAGACTCACCAGACTCCCAGACACACCAAGACCTCCTTCAGAACACCGGCGGGGGATGGGGGACAGGGGGAGGCCAAGGGGAGGGGCGAGTACAGGGGAGGAACGGAAACCGACCGGCTTTGTTTATCTCGCAGCCACCCAGCTGACCTGATCTAGGGGTTGGCCAGCCCAGCTCTGGTCGGAACGGCGCCCTTCGTCGCTCGCCCCTGTACCAAGCAAGATCTGACAGAGCTCTGAGCCCAAGTAGTCGCACTACCACTCGAACTTCTCCCTCTCCCGCGACACCCGTGCTTCTCCTTCAATTGTTTCTACCCTTCCTGCCCGGTTCCCGCACTCACAATGCACTCGCGGACCCTCTCGTGGAATAGCTGCTCTCGCACAGATAGTACTTCGTAGTCAGCTGCTTCCATACTCTGTTCAGCATGACTGGGGCGGGGGTGTCTCCGGGCCCGGGGAGGACCAGCGGGGATGAAGCCGCCGCCGCCAAGCACCCGGACCCAGGCGAAGGAGACTTTCCTCTCAGCCTGTGACGGAAACTCGGGGTAATCTGGGGCTCAGATTCAGTCGTCGGGACGCCCCGCCCTTAAAGGGGCAGGCACCAGAGCGCCTCGTTTTAAAGGGCCCTGGCCCCCCTCCGCTCCCTCCCCTTTAAGGTCAAGCTTCAACGCAAACACCCGCCAACAGGCACGCTACGAGGAAGCGCCGGTACTGGTTCTAGAGAGACCCAGTGACGACACAAGGGATGGGCGGGTTCTTTCCAGGGAGCGGAACTCATTGGCTCCTGGAGAGCTGCCGCTCATCGCTAAAGCAGCGCTGATAGACTCGCCCTGTGAAAGGAGGCGGGATCTTTAGGGCCTACCGGTGCTCATTCGAAAACTAAGCAACTGTCTTCCTCACCTCCTGCTGGTGACCAGCGACGATTCCTGCATTTTAGTATCGACCAAGATTTTAGTGTGACTTTGGTTAAATGAGCCATTTGGACCAAGCCAGCTAGGAGGGATGTGAGAGCACTACGGGGGTTCTGAAAGGTACCGCTGCTCAGTAACCCAGGGCCCGCAGTAGCGTTTTCTCAAAGTGTTTATGTTGGGGTGAGGGATCCTCTGCCGCCAGGAATTTTCACTCAGTCACTTTTGTGGGAGCCCTAGTGTGTGCTAGAGCAAATACCAAAGAACACTAGATAGAGAATTAGAGAAAAATCCATCTGAAACTTTTGTGGGGAAATGGCCCCAGGGGATCATAGTGGGGCTGAGTCGACCATTAGCTGACCACTTACTATGTGCCACTCACTTTATAGATTTTATCTCATTTTTACATCACAACAACCCTTCAGAGAAAGGTGTTGTGATTAGCATTTTAGTGATTAGAAAATGATGAGAGGGGTTGGAAGGGATAAATTGGGAGTTCGAGATTTGCAGATACTAACTACTATATAAAAAATAGATAAACAAGTTTATAGTGTATAGCACAGGGAACTATATCCAATTCTTGTAGGAATCTATAATGTAAAAGAATATGAAAACGAATATATGTATGTATATGTGTGATTGAACTATTATGCTGTACACCAGAAATTGACAACATTATAAACTGACTATACTCAATTAAAAAAAATGGTGAGAGGTTGTAACACAAGGGATGCAAGTTACCTTCCTGTGACTTTGATTGGTATATGTACTGTTTGGAAAGTCTCACCTTCATGGAATTAAACCCTTCCTCTAAAGTGGAGGGAGTAGTACAGGGAAACTCAAAAGAAGGGCCAAGTTTTGCAAAACCCCCCACTGAAGAATAGGAGTGCAATTCTAAAGGCCTAGACGGCATCCAGTTACTATCTGAGCAGGAGTTAGGGGTCAGAATTAACAACTGAATTGTGTATTCTTAACTTCTGCGGAGCAAGTTACTTTTATCTCCTTTTTGTTTCCCCAGTGATTTGCCATTGAACCATGGGAAATAAAATGCATATACTTGGATATATACACATGTATTTGTCTGTCTGTTTGTCTGTCTGTCTATCTTTGGTAGTAGAAAGTTAATGAGGGGACCCAAAGAGCTGATTTCCCTTTTAGCAACCAAGCTTGGAGTGAACAGAATTCCAGGAGAGTGGGAGAGTGGGCAGAGACAGAAAGAAAAGATAACTGGCTGGGTCCTTGGCTCTGCTGCAGGGAAGGAAAGGAGAGCACAGGGAGGTGACTTGGGCCTACTGAGTGTGTTTTAGGAATAAACATGAGTGGACCAAGGCCCTGCCCTAGAAGAGTTTTTAGCTTGTCAAGAAGAGGTGACCCTGGTGCTTAACTCTTCTTTCATCTTTGTTTCAAGGCAATGTACTTTAATCTTCTTGTTAAAACAGAAATTAGATCTGTCCCTGCTCAAAATCCCTCAAAAGCAATCCAGTTGCACTTAAAAATTCACTGGCCCTAGAGAAAAAAAAATTCACTTGCCTTAAAGTAAGCCTATGGGAGCGAGGATGTAGCTCAGTTGTAGAATGTATGCTTAGCATGCATGAGGTCCTGGATTCAATTCCCTAAAAAATAAAATAAAAAGTTAATTTAAAAATACACAAAGAAACCTAATTACATCCCCCAAAACAAAAGCAAAACCAAAAAATTTTAAGAAAAAGAAGCCTAATTACCTCCTCACCAAAATTAATTAATTAATTAATTAATTAATTAATTAATTAATACTGAAGTACCATCAGTTACAATGTGTCGGTTTCTGTTATACAGCATAATCTCCCAGTCATACATATACATACATATATTTGTTTTCATATTCTTTTTCATTAAAGATTATTACAAGATATTGAACATAGTTCCCTGTGCTATACAGCAGAAACTTTTTTAAAATCTATTTTTATATATAGTGGCTAACATTTGTATATCTCAAACTCCCAAATTTATCCCTTCCCACTCTCTTTCCCCAGTAACCATAAGATTGCTTACTATGTCTGCGGGTCTGTTTCTGTTTGTAGATAAGTTCGTAGTGCCCTTTTTTCTTTCTTTCTTTCTTTTTTAGATTCTACATATGAGTGATATCATATGATATTTTTCTTTCTCTTTCTGGCTTACCTCATTTAGAATGACAATCTCTAGGTCCATCCATGTTGCTGCAAATGGCATTATTTTATTCTTTTTTTGATGACTGAGTAGTATTCTATTGTATAAATGTACCACAACTTCTTTACCCAGTCATCTGTCAATGGACATTTAGGTTATTTCCATGTCTTGGCTATTGTATATAGTGCTTATATACACTATATACATTATGTATTGGAGTGCATGTATCTTTTCAAATTAGAGTTCCCTCAGGACTTTTACCCAGAAGTGGGATTGTTGGATCATATGGTAAGTCTATTTTTAGTTTTTTGAGGAATCTCCACACTGTTTCCCATAATGGCTGCACCAAACTACATTCCCACTAGCAGTGTAGGAGGGTTCCCTTTTCTCCACACTCTCTTCAGCATTTATTGTTTGTGGACTTTTCAATGATGGCCATTCTTACTGGTGTGAGGTGATACTTCATTATAGTTTTGATTTGCATTTCTCTGATAATTAGTGATATTGAGCATTTTTTCATGTGCCTATTGGCCATTTGTATGTCTTCATTGGAGAATTGCTTGTTTAGGTCTTCTGCTCATTTTTGGATTGGGTTGTTTGTTTTTTGTTATTAAGTTGTATGAGCTGTTTATATATTCTGGAAATTAATCCTTTGTCAGTCACATCATTTACAAATATTATCTCCCATTCTGTAGGTTGTTGTTTTATTTTGCTTATGGTTTCCTTTGATGTGCAAAAGCTTATAAGTTTAATTAGGTCCCATTTGTTTATTTTTTGCTCTTATTTCTATTCCCTGGGTAGACTGGGAACATTGCTAAGATTTATGCAGAGAATGTTCTGCCTGTTTTCTTCTAGGAGATTTATCGTGTCTTGTCTTATATTTAAGTCTTTAAGCCATTTTGAGTTTATTTTTGTGTATGGAGTAAGGGAGTGTTCTAATTTCATTGATTTACATGCTGCTATCCAGTTTTCCCAACACCACTTACTGAAAGACTGTCTTTTCTCCATTGTATGTTCTTACCTCTTTTGTCAAAGATTAATTGACCATAGGTCTGTGGGTTTATTTCTGGGCTGTCTATTCTGTTCCATTGATCCATACATCTGTTTCTATGCCAATACCATGCTGTTTTGATTACTGTAGCTCTGTAGCATTGTCTGAAGTCTGAGAGGGTTATTCCTCCAGCTTTTTTTTTTTTTTTAATAAAAATAAATTAAGCCTATAAGACTCTTGGAGGTTACAAAATGGTGGCCTCTGGCCTAATTAGACATACTATGTTTTGTTTGGCTCATAGAATTTTTAACAAATTTGAACAAACATTTAAAAATCAGGAGATGCCACCATAAAAATTCAGATTTCATTATCTTAAATAGAAGATCTAGCAGAGCTGGGCAATAAGGACCTATGGCTCTGTATATGGGGCAGGGTGTGTCCAGTGTCCCATAGCCCCTACAACTCAAGTAAACACTTACCTCACCAGTTTTTCCGTTTGCATTGTCAGCCTAGCTGTAAATTTGAGTTTGTGACCTGTGAGCTAGCACCTCTCTACTGCTTCAATTTGGCACCATCCTCACCCTGACCTTGGTCAGTTCCTGGTGGACCCTGCCAAGCTGTTTCCTTCTTCAAGACTCTGCACTTGCTGTTTCCTCTGCTTGGAAGGCTCTCTTCTTCCCCTCCTTCCTTCCAATTCACTTTTGACTGGTTCACACTTGAGCTTAAATGCTACCTGCTCAGAGGAATCTTCCCCCATTACCTTATCCAAAGCAACCTATTTTTGTCATTTTATTCATTACAAGTCGCCATACTTTCATTTGTTTGCATTTGTTTGTTTGTTTCCCACATACAGGTTCCTAAAGGGAAAGAATCATATCTGTTTTGAATGTGGTTATTTCTTTAGCCACTCGCCTCATGCCCAAGACATATAGGCAGTCAAATATTGGCAAATGTTGTGAAAGGGATAGCAGGCATTGCTAATAATTAGAAGGGGTGAGTTCTGGTTCTAGCATGGTCATCCTGGGCTACACTTGATCTTATGTGTAAAACTAGTAAGATTGCTTCTGAACCTATTAATCTGATGTTCATAGTGCTTTACAGTTTACAAAGAGCTGTGACATCACCTAAGTCACAGACTATTACATCTGATACTTGTAACTATTGGCTAACAGATTCTGCTTAGAGACTTATCGTCATCCAGAATGTACAACTGAAGTGAACTTTAAAAGGCAAAATATCAATTAAAAATGCACAGTATAAGATAAGCTTGCGCTCAAAACTGAGAGAAAGAATCTAGACCCCCTTAAGAAAGTGGTAGAGCCAAGCAGCAATCCGATTTGCACAAAGATCCTTGAGCCCAGGTTTATAAATCCACTGGAAGCACAACTTTCTTTCCATTGCCTATGATCAGAATTGGTGAAAGGGTCTCTGTTTACTGAATTACCGCTCAGAACACTATGCAAAAAGACACTACATCATTCTCTTTTTAAACTCACCAAATCTCCCTTTGTCCAAATCCTATTTACTTTCAAGGCTCAACCCAAATATCTTTTCCTAAAAGGATTTCCACCTTCTCTAAACTCCCAAAGAAACATCCAGTTGCATAGTTCAGTGACCAATGAGACATATGCACTGTCTCATAACATTCATTACTTTCAGCTGTTATTTAAATCTTTTGTATTGTTTAACTTCACCTCCATTTACTCCTTTTCTCCTTTCGCCTTTCCTTAGAGGGTTGGAAACCTGTATTTGGCTTCTAATTCACCCCTTTCATTCCAGTGCCAGTTCTTAACTCAGTGCAGTTCTCACAGTAAACACTCAAAACAATGTTTGTGGATTTGATCTCCCAGGAGATTAGTTACCTATTCTTAGTAGAGAAGGGGCCACCTTGACTATGGGGAATAAATTTCAATGCCTTCAAGCAACACAGAGAAGGGAACTAATCCAGACTGAGCCTCCACTAAGTGCTAAACATTAACAAACACTTCACAAAGATTAGTTTATTCAGTGTCACAAGGACCCTACAAAATAGACTTTATTTTAAAAATAGATGAGGATTCAGTTCAGAGAGATTAAATAACTTGTACAAGGACCTACAATAGAAAGGTCCTTTGGCCTAACTCCAAAGCCTCCTTTTCCCCCAGTATTCTGCAGTTTCCTCTTAGTAGATATATCCCCCACTTCTGCATTTCCCTCATTACTATACTGCTTAAATACTCAGTGTAAATAAAACGTTAGAATTTGAACTTCAGTGTCCTCAAGAGCCCTGGCATCCTCCATCTGTATCTAAAGGGCTCACTGTTCCGCTCCTTCCTGTGGGTCTACCTTTGCGCTTCCCAATGATACAGACTTATTGCTGAACAGCACTTTGAGAGGAGCAGACAGAGGAGCCAGGGCTACCCACTGCCAGAGGTGATTGGGGTGGAAGAGGGGAGAGAGGTGCATTAGGAAGAGTTGCTCTTTTCTTTAAATAATAATGTCAAGAACATTTCATTCAGATTATAGGTTATTTTCATTTTCTCTTTGCTTACCTACATGTCCCAAATTTCCCACAGAAAGCCCCAAGTACAGAAAATTTTCTGCTCACTCTAAGACTATCCTTAGGTGGTTTTGTTCCCAGGATGTCCTATGTCTTCAGAAGAACTCATTTACCTCTGAGGTGAAAATACTACAAGCTATGCTATGGACTGAATGTATGCCCCCAAAATTTGTATGTTAAAACCCTCACCCCCAATGTGATGTATGAAGAGGTGGGACCTTTGGGAGGTAATCAGATTTAGATGGGATCATATATAAACCATTGTGATAGATGGAAAATTTGTGAAATCCTAGACTCTGGGAATGGAGAAGGATCTTAGTTTTCCGTTCTACCTGTTTGTCCTTCATGACATGGATGGCACTGTGGTTCATTGTTGGTCCTAGCTAATTATTAGAAAGTGAGCTGCAATGTTCTTCCCCATCCTTTGCTGTGCCCTCTGGGCTTTGAGGAATGAGTATGATGCCATTTCTGGACAACAGCTCTACGCTGGGTCTCTCTTCTGATCTAAACATTCTCAGTTCTTTACCCAGGAAACCTACCATTCCACTCACTCCTGGAAGGAAACTGTCTTGTCTATCCATATTCTTCTTGAGGGACCCAGAACTGGGTAACAGTGCATAGTAGAGTGACCAGTGAATAGGATAGTGGGAATGCTCACCTGCCTAGCTGTGCTCACTGTTGTACAGAAGGAATGTGTAAGGTGACATCAGCCTGTTCTAGCAGCTGGGTCACATCTTGGTTCATGGCATACATTCATTTGATTAATGTGAGCCAGCAGAAGTTCAGATGCTAGTATCATGAGCCACTAAAGCTGGGCCAGAGAGAGGCTAAAAGATCTTATTTATGAAGAATCTTTAGAAGAAAACAGCAGCTTTCCCTTCCATCTCCATTTGATGTCACTGTCCACTCTGTTAGATCTTTTGGCCTGGGGAAAAGGGGAAGGAAGTAGAGGGGCAGTCGCCTCTAACTTTCAGAGTTAAAAGTTTGAATCTCTGATTTTGCTCAAAATTAATCCATAGACTATTTACTGAGTGTCAACCATGCAGTAAGCAACTGAGCTAGGTACGATGATACAGTGTAAGCACAATAGACATGGAGCTTATACAATCTGGTGTGGGAAAATACATTAATTATATAATCACACAAATATATAATTCCAAAATATGACAGGTGCTTTGAGAGAAAAGGTGAAGATTCTAGGAAAATATATAATGGAGAATCTGACCTAGTCTGACTTAGTCTTCAAGGCCTTAAAGAGGTGACACTTGGGTTTTCATCATCAAAGGAAGACAGTATGAGCTAACTGGGTGAAGGTGGTGGGATCATTTATGGCTGGGAAAGGTATTACAGGCAGAGAGAAGAGAAGAGTGTTTAAAGGCCCTAGGCAGGAATGAGGGGATGAGCTTAATTCCATCACTGTTGGGCACAGTAACATACAGCAGGCTGTCTGTTGGGAGACGGGTTGGTCAGTTGGGGGATGAGTCGGGTAGGGCATTTATTTCAGTTTATGGGCCAGCTGGCAGAACGGAAGAAGCTGGCTCTCAAAACACAATGATGCCAATATCTATAGGATGATGTCCACAACATCAGGTGGTTATTAACTCTGTATCAGTATTGAGTTCTGATTGATCTGGCAACATGCTCGTCCATTACTACATATTGACCCCCAAGGCCATGCTTTTAAACCCATTCCACCCTGGGAAGCATCCTAGAGGCAGGAGCTAAAGTCAAGAGCTGGGGTTTCCTGTGGCTGACTGATTCACAGTGGCCTAGCAAGAGGCTCAGCTGCCTACAGGAATGGACACAACAAAAAGTGACAAGCCCAAGAATGCCAGGTCAGTCACTTCCGGTGTATCTTTTAGGCTCAGCTCCAAGGTGACAGGGAGGGCAGAGTTCACAAATCTGAGCTTGACTCTTCTGGGCAGAGAACTCTTTGTCAGTGGTGCCATCTGCAGGGCATTAAGGAATTTGCCAGGAATTTGATGGGATTGGGATGGGGAAATGGCATCTTTCTCCTCCCTCCCTCAAGCCTCTGAATCTAAGCATGTCCCTAAATCATAGCTCTGGTCCTCCATTGGGCCAAAAGACCCCTGATTCCCTCTGACTTTTTGGCAGCACCTGATCCTATAAGGCAGAACCAGGTATCACTTCCCTTCTTCCCTGCCAATTAAATCTGTTCTCTGTAAAAAAATGAAGCAGTGGGCTTCTGCCATTTTAAGGTCGCTTCGATAAGGTTACGGAATGCTGGGTTGTGAAGGCATTCGAGCATTCTGATGTTAAAATTTTTTAAAACAGTGGGTGGGTATAAATTGAAGGTGTTGATAATGTGGTCAAGGTTAATAATATTATTATCAGTATCATCATTCTCACCATCTGTAACTAAACCTTTCTTGGGCTTTATTTCTATTTCTTTTCTAAATAAATGGTAAAATCTTCCTTGGCAGTGACTTTGGTGTTCCGCTGAGCAAAGCTATCCAGTCCTGGAGTGTCCTGCCTCTCACCTCCTAAGCTTGGACAAACATCTATAAGCTTACAAGTCCTTCCAGACTTAATTGCCCTATTTACCACCCTCCCCTGACTACCTCCCCCCGCCTAAAGAAAGGTAGGATGGAAATCTGTAGTGCTAAAGGAGAAAAGACCCAGAATTTTCAGAGAGCTAGACTAGTGACAAAACAAGAAGTCAAGTGTCTCAATCTGTTTCCTAGGCCTCTCTACCCCGGGACTCAACTTCTGAGGAGGTGCTAAAAGAGATCTGGGCCTGGAAAGAGAGTGGATATGTTTTACAAAATCCTAGAGTTTAATATTTATATTCAATAGAATAATAAAGAATTTGGCCTAAGAGGGAAATAATTATTGTTTATTTTTACTTCCACTGAAACATTATGTGGGCAATAAACATTACCAGGCACTATGATCGCTACTGGGGCAGGGATATAGATGATAAGATCCCAGTAAACAACTAAAGGAATGCTAGATGTCATTTCTTGGCTGCCTCAGCATTTCATTATAACCATCTACCCCCCCACTGCCCTTGTGTCACAAACTTGTATCTCATGCTACCAAAGGCTTTGACTACTGGTACCTATAGTCATCATCTTGACTATATGAGTGTGAACAGAGGAAACAGAGGAAATACTGAATTCGAGCAGCAAGTTGTATCCACAATCAAATAATTAGGGTATAAAGGGGATTGAATTGCTTAGGAGGATTGTAGCTAGGAGGTGTCTGTTCTAAAAGATAGCTTAAAAGGCAACTAAATACACTGAAATTTGAATTTGAGCTATACAAAATGGAAAAACCTTTTCTTTCCTAACTACAGGTTTCCTCCCTTTTTAAAAATGAAATATTTCAAGCATACAGGGGGAGAAAAGGATAATTATGATTGACATTGTTCTATTTGATAGAAATATCAAATCTGAGGGTATTATGTATAGCTGCCACTGATTCTTGCCTCCTGTCATTGTGTAGTTTCTCCCACATTGAATAGGACTGACATGTGTAACGAATAGGATATTGTAGAAATGACTGTGACTTTCAAGGTTATGTCATAAGATATTGAGGCTTTCAGCTTGCCTTCTTGTGGACCACTTTCTGGTGGAAACCTGCTCCTATGTTGTAAGGACACTCAGGCAGTTCTATGGAGAGGTCCACGTGGTGAAGAATTGAGGCCACCTGCCAACAACCTTAGACGTGAATTCTCCCAATCCACTCAGGCGTTCAGATAATTGCACCCTCAGTCAGCATCTTGACTGAAACATTATAAGAAACCCTGGGACAGAACCATCAGCTAAGCCACTTCTGAATTCCTGACCCTCAGAAACTGCATGAAGTTATACACATATATTAAGCCATAAAGTTTTGTCCAATGGATAGTAAACTTGTAAAAACCTACCAACCAAACTATCATCTTAACACTGCCTTGTTTACTAGTTTGTTTTCTTAATACAAACACACCCCCCTCAAACAACAACAAAACATTAGATAAAGTTGAAACCCTGACTTCTCTACCCTACCTTCCTGTCTTGGGCCTCAGAACCCTTAACGTGCGCGCGCGCACCCCCCCCCCCCCCGCCCCAGCACACCGTAGACTTAATGTGTGCTTTTCCTGAAGAGCTCTTCTCTGCATTGGTTTGCTGCTGTTTCCCAGGCTCCTACCTTTCCCTCTTGTATTGCAGAAAATACAGAGGGACTCTTCAGAGGTTCTTCAGTCATCACTTAAGATGGTCTTCCTCTATGAGTTCAGCACTAACTTAAAATTCTATTTCCATGTCATCACTAATTCCATTAGGGTTTCCCTCACTGCTTTAAAGCCCCGGCATCTTCCTTTCTCTGGGACCCGTGGGGTGGCTGGCTACATGTTCTGCTGGGTTGGGCCTGCAGTGTCACCCAATAGCCTTCTCTTAAAATACCCATGGATTGTTTCTTTCAGGAATTGACAGCAGTCATTTGTTAAGCTTATAGTATTTATGGACTAGGGAAAAAACTGGGAAATTTTTGGTCTTCCCTACTCATATCATGTCTTTAGGTCTCAATAGTCCCTGGGCTTTCCGAATTTGAAGTGTACATTTCCTCCTCCAAAAAATCCTCTTATTTGCTTTCCACTTACCTACCTCCTCTAGTGTTTTAGATGTAGCCAAACTATATACTGGAAAGAATGTAAACTATGCCAAGTGCTATAAACTGTACTCTTACCTTTACAAACGTTGCCACTTCACCTCCTTCTAAAGCAGTGCTCTTCCACAAATGCACATGGGTTACTCTGGGCACTCTACCAGGAATCCTGAGTATGCAAAATTTTCTCCCATTACAGGGTGGCAAACACAGCTTTTTATCTTTCTGCTTGAATATTCCTCCAGCCAGTTATTTACCTGTTCAAGGGTCATTGAAATTATATTCCACTGTAAGTTAACAGGCCCCCTGTTAAGTTTTATCTGTAGGGTATTAAAAAAATCTCCTCATACCTAATTTGTAATTACTCAATCTTAAGAATTAGATGAGTAAAATGAGTCATCTGAATTTACATTTTCCCAAGCCCCCTGGGGACCTGGATTCCAACACTGGTTGAGGTGAGACCAGTTTCAGTATTCAGCTCTCTTGCTTTTCCAGACCAGTGTGCTCCTTTCCCCCTTAGAGATATCCAGATAAGGAATGAAATCCTTGAAATTACAACCCTGTTGCAGAGACAACTGGAGGAGGTGTAGCACATCTTGGATAGGAGAAACCAATTTAGAAAAAGCACAGAAGTCAAATTTTCTTTCTTAAAGCCTTTACTTTTGAGACATGATAGGAAAATCTTACAGGAACACATGGAAAATAAATGATCACAGCTGAAGGTGAAGACAATCTAATCAGAAAGCTTTTGTTTACTCCTGTCAGCTAATGCTGAAGCTCTGAGGAGGACATGCTGCAGGGCTGAAAGGAATGGTAATTAGTATTCCTCTCCTTCTTCCTCTCCCTCTCCTTCAACAGAATCTACACCAACCTCCTCATAATCCTTCTCAAGGGCAGCCATGTCCTCACGGGCCTCAGAAAACTCTCCTTCCTCCATGCCCTCACCCACATACCAGTGAACAAAGGCACGCTTGGCATACATCAGGTCAAACTTGTGGTCCAGGCGAGCCCAGGCCTCAGCAATGGCTGTGGTGTTGCTCAGCATGCACACAGCTCGCTGTACTTTGGCCAGGTCTCCACCAGGTACCACCGTGGGAGGCTGGTAATTAATGCCAACTTTGAAGCCAGTGGGGCACCAGTCCACAAACTGGATGCTGCGCTTGGTCTTGATGGTGGCAATGGCAGCATTGACATCTTTGGGGACCACGTCACCACGGTACAACAGGCAGCAAGCCATGTATTTACCATGGCGAGGGTCACATTTCACCATCTGGTTGGCTGGCTCAAAGCAAGCGTTGGTGATCTCTGCTACAGAAAGCTGTTCATGGTAGGCTTTCTCAGCAGAGATGACAGGGGCATATGTGGCCAGAGGGAAGTGGATGCGAGGATAGGGCACCAGGTTGGTCTGGAATTCTGTCAGATCAACATTCAGGGCTCCATCAAACCTCAGGGAAGCAGTGATGGAGGACACAATCTGGCTAATAAGGCGGTTAAGATTAGTGTAGGTTGGGCGCTCAATATCGAGGTTTCTACGACAGATGTCATAGATGGCCTCGTTGTCTACCATGAAGGCACAGTCAGAGTGCTCCAGGGTGGTGTGGGTGGTGAGGATGGAGTTGTAGGGCTCAACTACAGCTGTGGAAACCTGGGGGGCTGGGTAAATGGAGAACTCCAGCTTAGACTTCTTGCCATAATCGACAGAGAGACGTTCCATCAGCAGGGAGGTAAACCCAGAACCAGTTCCCCCGCCGAAGCTGTGGAAAACCAAGAAGCCCTGAAGACCTGTGCACTGGTCAGCCTGTTGGAAAAGAGGAGTAGAGAAAACACAGTTACTGCTTTTTGAGATACAATCATAGTAATCATAGTAAATATTTTCACTTTCCATTAATTCCAAAGATTTAGATCTTATTTTGACAAGAAATGCTTTTTTAAAAATGCAGACCTTCCTGAAATGATTCTGCATTCCTTTATTAAAAAAAATCTTCATTCGTATTTATAAAATGACACCAGACAGTTCATATTTTAATAGAATTAAAAAAGCTATAAGGAAATAATTAACATCACTTTGTTACATTTTAACCCTGTGTTTAAAAAAAAAAGCATATTTCAAACATCTCTCTTAGGTTCATTAATCTACTTTATTCCTGAGAATCAAACATACCAGTTTCCGAATTCGGTCCAAGACGAGGTCAATGATCTCCTTGCCAATGGTGTAGTGACCGCGGGCATAGTTATTGGCAGCATCTTCTTTGCCTGTGATGAGCTGCTCAGGGTGGAAGAGCTGGCGGTAGGTGCCAGTGCGAACTTCATCTGGAAAAGACAAAGCAGCCACTCATCACTAACAACCTGCACGAGTCTGCTCAACCCCAGGGCATCAGTGGAGCTCCCCCAGGACACCTCTTGCACCAGATCCTAGGATCTCACTTGGGTTACTGAGGTCAACTCACCAATGACTGTAGGTTCCAGGTCTACGAACACTGCCCTGGGCACATGCTTGCCAGCGCCTGTCTCACTGAAGAAGGTGTTGAAGGAGTCGTCTCCTCCCCCAATGGTCTTGTCACTTGGCATCTGGCCATCGGGCTGGATGCCATGTTCCAGGCAGTAGAGCTCCCAGCAGGCATTGCCGATCTGGACACCAGCCTGGCCAACGTGGATGGAGATGCACTCACGCTGTGGCAAAGAGAAAAAATTAATAAATTCCTCTTTTAAAATGAATTAAAATGTACTGCTTCTTTCCCAGCCAGAGGAGAACTTTCGTCTACATTGCTTTTTTCACCTATTTAAAAAATTTTATTATTTTTTTAATCTAAATTGCTTTTAATTAATTTCCTTTTCCTCTCTAAATTGGGAAGGCCTCTTTTCACACCACGAAGCGAGCTTAGTCACAGCTTCCTCCTTTGGAGGGTCAAGATAGGGAAGAGGCCGTCCATCTAGCACTCAGGCCCCAGAATCCCCTTTTAGAGTAGTTGGCCAGATTTCCGGGCAGCTCCCAGCACAGGAAGCACGTGGCCAGAGCAGTGCAGCGGAAATGTCTGGCCGCAGAGACCAGGGGCGGGGCTCTGCGGCACAGGATGAATGAGCAATTCAGGGTGTGCGCGCGCCCGCCAGCCCGGCGGCCTGCTGCGGCTGGCGGAGCCGCGCAGCTGCAGAGGCCCGCAACAGCCACGTCTGCAGAGGCGAAGCCATAGCCCACCATCCTCCGCTTCCCGCAGGCGCTGGGCTCAATCCAACACCTCCACATCTGTCAGGGCGCAGCAGGGGATTATCGGCGGTCCAGATCTGGACCAAGATCCGATTTCCGTTCCCTCAAAACCCTTCACTGCCACCACCTGCTCCCACACGCATTCCTAACGCAGCTGAGGCCAGGGAGGGGCAGATGGCTTCTACAGGCTGTTGGCAACTAGTTGTCCCAATACACTGGCGGAGTGCAGCACGCTGAAAAGGCGCTCTTCTCCACATTCATCTTGATTCTTTTATTAATAACAAAAAACCACTCAGGGTAACAGGAGACACGCCCTCCAGCCGGACCCGCAGCGTCCCAGCGCGCACGCGCCCACTGCAGTGGCGGTCTCCCGCCACTCCCTGGCGGGAAGGTAACGGTCGCGCGTGCGCTTTTGTGTCCGGCTCTTTCCCGCCTCCGCATTTCGTGCTGAGGAGGAAGTGAGGGCGGGGAGAGCCCGCGCGCGCGCTCGCCTGAGGCAGCGGGTAAAGGGGGGGATGGGAAGGCGCGGGAAAAGACTGCAGGGTCTTGGGGCGCCGCGCCCAGGAGTTAAGAGCTAAATGAGAGCTCCAACCATGATGGAGGAGAGCGAGTGCCCCGCCATCTCCTCCCTGCGTTCCAGAAGAAAACGCGGTGCCTCCCTCTCCTTTTCTGGGCCCCAGCTGTTCTCCAAAAACCGGGGTCTATCTACTCTCACCCTCGCCTCCCGCCTCGCCCTCCAAATGGACAGCGCTGGCCTCAGCCCTCTTCTAGCTATGGGCCCTTTGCGCTCCTCCGGCTCGCTTTTCCCCGTTTTCCCGAGCTAGGCTGGCGGTCCACTCACCATGGTGGCTACGGGTCAGCAGGCGCAGGCAACAGGAGTAGACACCGGGTCCCGGTTACCGTCCCCGACAAGCTAAGAGTCGAGGTAAGTAACGCACTGAGGCGGGGGTGGAGCGGGAGCCACTTAAGTAGCGGTCTGGGGAGGGGCGGACGGGCACAGGCGGCGCCATTGGTCGCAGGCCCCTCCCTCGGCCCGGCGCGCCCACTCGGCGCCCGGCTGGGCCTCCGCAGAGGCGGGCTCCTGGCTCCGAGCCCCCTCCCCGCGCCGGCCGTGTCGGGCGGGGTCCGCGGCGCCTGCGGGCCGCGAGCTCGGGTGCTGCAGTCTTTGGCGCATGGCTGTCAGGGCCTGGGCGGGGGTGAGGGTGGGGGTGGGGCGCAGGTTCAGAATAAACCAACAAGGGAATGGAGGCTTAATTGCCTTCCTCTGGACGAATCCTAAGACTTAAGAAGCCACACAGTTTTAAAGATGAAGACCATGAAATGCAGAAACATCTGGTTCGGATAGTTCAGCTGATCAGTTTCATGTTGTCTCAATTTGTCAGTGAGTTTTGCCTTTTTCTCTTCTCAGTTCCTTTAAAGGCAGTACAGAACGCACTAAACTGATAAGGTGAAGGAGCAAGGTTTAGAAAACAAGAGTAGTTGTATTTGGTTTACTGTAATGACTTGTTCTTTAAACTAAAGATACCGAACGTTGGAAGCAGGTATTATTTCATTCAAAGAGTAAGTACCTAAGCACTGAACACCTAAGTTGTTAAAAGGGCAGAATAGGCCCCATTTTTAGACCTAAACCAACCAACTTTATGGAATAGCTCTAGGGGCTTTTTAGAAAGGGAGATTTAAAGACACATTTCAAATTTAATAGCTGAATTGAAGACGTGAGGACAGAAACGGGGAAGGAAGAAATTGACACTGAAGGATGTTAGGAAGTAGGAAAAAATTTTAAAGTGAAGTATAATTGACATACAATGTTATTTTAGTTTCAAGTGTACAACATAGTGATTTTACATTTATATGCATTGTCAACCTCAGAGATAAAATAGCCAGTTATTTTGCCAGTAACATGGATTTATTTGGAAAAAGCAGAGAATTGCAATTTGGGACAGGCAAGCTATGGGAAAATCATAGGCAAATCAACAGAACAAAGGAGAGGGGCTTGTTTTTATTAGGTTTTGGGAGAAATTAGGGAGGATTGTTTGAAAAGTTCATTGAAGAAGAATGAGAGTTCAAGATCGTGGCTATTTCTCATTGGCTGCAAGTGGTGGTTAGAACAAGCTGGGGCAGAGAAGGATCTTTCATTTTTATAAAAGCAGTAGATAGAATTCCTACGTGAAAATGTTCTCCCTTGTACCAGAAGAAAAGTAACATTCTTTAAAAAAAAAGAAAAGAAAAAAAGTTCTTATCTTCCTTCTTCCTGCTGGTTATGCAGGCTCCACCTAGTACTATATGTTTTGAGAGTTCTGCCTTCAGGACTTCCCAACTCCATTTAAAATGAGATGTCCTTCATTTATGTTCATATTTACCCCCTTTTGATCAAGATCTTTCCTCTAAAGCATTGCTGACTAAGAAGCAGTTCTTCTACATTTAGTGGTTTTGTCCTTCAGTGCCTGGAAGGACTTTTCTTGGTTGTCATGTCTCACATGGGAGGGAAAGTGCGATTGGAAACCATTGAGGCCATATTTGAGTAATGAGGAAGAGTAGGAGGGAGAACTCTCAGGCATTTCTCATTTTAAACTCTATCTCTTATCAAGAGCTTAAGCATTGGAGATCATCTTGAAGAGCTGAGCTAGCATCACTCTCTTGGGTAAGTAATTTCTATAAAGATTTAACAGGCAACAGGTACAAAATGTAAAAATGCTTATATAAAGTAGAGTTAAAATTAACATGTTGTGTGATGGTTTTAAACCAGAAGCCCATACCTGAAGGTAACCAGCTAAATAGGTCAGAAGAGAAAGTAGGGGTCAGCAGATGAAAGTTATTGTAACCAATGGGCTTGTTCCCTGATTTTGTGTAATTGAGTTTCTGTTCTCCAGAGGCATTTATTCATATGCAACAGGTGGTATTTGCTATAGTATAAATGCCTCTTTGCTCAGCAAGTGGATAATCAAGGACCATGCTATTACGCAAAATTAATTTAGTCAGTCAATGAGTCACGTGACCATTGCTGGATTGCTATTGCTTTGGCTGTGGAATCAGCAAGCTTTCCTAATGTTAGGAAGAGATTTCTGATCATACATTCATTGGTACTTATTCTGACCCAAAGGAGAAAGGTTGGCCCTATGGAGGCATTCTTGGAGACATGTATGCCTCCTTGAAGTTCTCAGTTAAGGTGACCATGGAGACTTAATGGGGTGGACCAATGGGAAGCTTCAGAAATCTTACTTTGTAGCTGTCATCAAGGGACACCAGGTAAAATTAGCAGCAGCACTTGGGACAGGTGAAAAAATTCATCACAGGATGGACTAAAGTGTCACTATTGTCATGAACAGATCAAAGTTTCTGGTGACAAGCCCAACAATTAGATAAATTTCCCTCTTTTGTAATAGATAGAGAAATGCAGTTAAGAGCATTTCTTCTTAAGAAAAAGAGGGAAAGGATAGGTAGGAAGTAACAGTGGGAAATGGTGTGCAGGCTTAGTCTGGTCATCTTGGGAAAGCTGTCTCCTTCAGCTGTTGCCTGCTTCAATTCCTGGTCTGTTTGATTCGGAGGTCTCCAGTGCTTGAGTAGGACTGAATGTCAGGTGGAGCCTTCTTTAGCTGTGGGAAGTGTACCCAAGGCTTGAGTCTCTAAAGTTTGGCTGTTATCTGCATAGTGAGGAGGACCTAGTATAGTCCCTTCCAAGGATATTTAAGGAATCTTTGTTTTTATTGATTTCAGGTCAGAAGGGTAAGAGAAAATTGGAAACATTAGTTTGAAGATTTGTAGTCAGATATGTGACGAAATTAGGAGTTTAGATCTGGTCCAGCTTACAGGTGTGTGATAAAACCTTAGCAATAATTAGCAGGACAAGAATCTAATGTCTACAAAGGTGCAAACATAATTTCTCTCTCCATAATTATTCCCTTTTTTGCCAAAGATAATCATGGTAAACCTAATTTGTATTAAATTTGGTCTCATTATTTACATAAATGTGGCAAGAATAGTGATTGACCATGTAAACTCTTAAGATTACTAAATTGTATGCAAGGTACTAGGCCAATTTTCCCAAGCAGTTTCTTAAAATTGTCTGATTATATCTGAGTCTATGTATAGCTCTCTTGAGTATGATAATCTGGTCAAAGACTTGGTAATATAGCCAATATTTCCAGTTATTTTCTGTTACAGGGAGAATAGATTATTTTAACTTATGTAAATACTGTCATTAACAATAGAATGCTTAGTAAGTGTTTCTGAATCCTGGAGGTTTCAGGTAGGGAAAAAAGAGAAATATTTGATCTTTGCTTTCAAAAGTATATTTTACCAAATTGCTGTCACAGATGCTTAAGAGAAAAAGTTTCCTTAAATCTGGAAAAGTAAAACATTAGAGAACCAGTATAAGAAGTCATAAAAATGTAATCATCCTCATTAGTTCATTTAGTCTCCTGTATTAATTCTTGTTGATCTTGATATTGGGTTAGCAGCTTTATGAATCTATCAGTTTTCCATTAAATTTTTAGAAACTTTTGCCAAGTTCAGTGTTACCATGTTAAAGTTATCAGAAACCTGCATTCTTGAGTACTTGTCAGGGTCTTTTCCATGAATCTCCTTGAAGATGAAGTTCCTTGAAGCTGTAGGAACGTTTTTGCAAAGTATTGGAGCGAAACAGTAACTGTCTATAAATAACAAAAGACTTAAAAATAGCAAGAATTAAAGATTAAGAGTTCATTATAATGCAGTTCACAAGGGAATTAGGTTACTTCTGTGACATACAACATTTTAAGATAATAGCTGGAATTATGAATGATAACATGATACCAGGACATATCAGATTTCTAGGAAGGTTATGTAATTTCTGAAATACCTGTACACATACCTGCACAGATGTAACATAAAGGAGACCTAGTATTATTTCTTACTTGAAAATGCTTCCCATGCAATTTAACATATCAAATAATCCTAATTATTTTAATACCTTCCTTTTTATAAGGAGAGAGAACCAATCCTTTGAGATGCTCCAGGGACCCTCTGGAAAAATCCCAGAGGTAGTCTAATGTCAAAAAGAGTTCATTTAGAATTTGATTTTTGGAAAGTTTGTCAAAAATATTTAGTCAAAATAGGATCACAGATCACTATGAAATAATATTACTCATTTAACCCAAATGACAAAAAGATTTCAAAGGCAAATACAGAAGGTTACATAGTTCCAAGAAGCCTTAGCTCTTTCACAAATCAGTTTTAGCAAGGGATTGTCTACTGCAACCTATATTTTTTAAAAACTCTTTTTTTTTCTGACAGTTTCAATTTTATTACTTCAAATATTGTTTTCTCAATTTCAAAAACTTAAAAGTCTTTGAGTAAATGTAAGGCATTTGTTACAGAATAATTACAGATTTACTCTTAGGATAGCATAATTGCCTATGCATTACATTAAATGAATATAAACTCCTTCTATATAATATAGTTAAAATAAGCCATATGCTTTTTGGAAATTATAGTATGAGGTTTGTTTGTACTGGCTCATCCTGACATGGCTCTGCTATGCTGGAAATGATAGAATGGTGAGGTGGGAGGCAACAGGATCCCCACATTATTGCTGAAAAGGTTTGCTCCAAATTGAGTAGGCAGAATAAAGATTTGAAAGATGGCATGTCAACTTCTAAATTGATGACAGAGTTATAAATATCTGGGAAGCTACCAACAGAGTTTCCAGCCTTGCAATTAGTTAGAAGAAATGGGGGTTATTCTTTTAAACAAAGATTGCTGCCTGGCTCTAAATCTGAAAAGACAAAGCCTTTTCAGCTGGTTGCATAGACTCTTTTTGTTGCTCAGTTCACTGTGGTAAACAAACAGTGTCTTTCAAATGTGTTAGATCATTCCACAGTAAGAAATATAGTGTATATTATGGCCCAGGACATACTTACATATATAAAACCATTTAAGAAACTGAAATAAAAGCTTAATAAGCTGGCATGTATTTCCTATTTTTAGTATACATCATGCATATATTCCATTTTGCAGTTTGTGAAACCATTTTCTTATTTATATATAGATAATAAATACATAATAAATCTATAAATTATAGCTACATTGAAGATAAATGTTATCCACTTATCTGCACAAATATTCTCTATTTAAATAAATGTTAATCATAATTCACCAGTGGTCTGTAACCACAGTTTGGAAAATAAGAAGTTACAGTAAATCCTCCCACAGGAGGAGAAAGCTTTCATGGGAGTTCTGCTGCTTTCAGCTTCCAAAGGGGCACTTGCTGCTTTGCCTGCATTCTCTCAACTTCAGTGCAAAACAGTTTGTGCGGAGTTAGTTTACGCTTATTACTCTAAGTGTTTTGACATTTTCTCTTTGGTTCATTTTGTATTCTCAGCTCTTTTTCTAACCTTTTAAGCTATTTGTAATCTTTACTTCCCAGTAAAAACTGGAAAGCAGGCAATTGTGAATTGTCTATCATATATGAGCATCCTGTGGTAGATTAGCAAACTTATAAATACATTAAAAAATTTTAGAAGTATATTGTTCCTCATAATCAATTTTTTTCAGTATAGTGCAAAATATGTTTGTTAATAGACCCAAATATTTTTCCCTGTAAAAATTAAAAAGTCAAAAGTAAATAAATTTATGTTACCATTTAATGTTTATTTTACTTGGAAATGATTTAGATATTATTTGAAATCTATTATTTAGTTTAACTCAGTATAAACTTCTATCTTATTTTCATTTAAAAAAAACATTTGTTTTTAACAGTTATGCTTGGATTAGGCATTAAGAACAGCTAACCATCATCTTAAGTTGTTTTTCTTATTGGCAGATTCTGTAGCAAGTAGCATCTCAGTTGATCAGTGAGCCCAGGTAGAGAAAGTTGTGTAGTTGCATTCAATATTGACTACTCCGGGTGGGGAGGGTATAGTTCAAGTGGTAAAGTATATGCTTAGCATACATAAAGTCCTTGGTTCAATCCCCAGTACCTCCTCTAAAAATAAATAAATGAGTAAACCTAATTACCCCCCCAAAAAAATTTAAAAAAAATTGATTGAAGACATGCCTGTTTTCATTAAACCAACATGTTTAAACTAGCTTTTTATTTATCAAAGAGTATGAACTTTGGGACTTGAAAAGCATTTAGAAACTTGAAAAACAAAAAACACAGTTTATTTCTGAGAGTATATTTGATTTATAGAAATAGTTTTTCTTTAAGTCACTAAAATAGAGCTCTTTACAAATTAATTTTGGCAGTATCATCCAGAGGTAGAAAAATATCATATACACATACAGACATACGTAATATACAGACACAGAGATCTGATGTTTTTTTTTTTTTTAAATTCAGCTCTGTCTGAGGTATAAAACTCAAAGGAAAAGTTGCATCCAAATTGTTTTCTGGCAGATGGAATAAGATAGGGTTACTTGCTCAGATGGTCGGTTTTCTACCAAAGATTTTTTATTTGCATGTTGTTAAGTCATTTTGTCTTTTAGAAGCTTCTGTATACCAATCAAATAATGGATTCCATCGTCTGTGAGAGGTTTGGGATCCTCTGTTTTAAGGGTGCCCCTTCCGGTGGGCTTATCTAAAACAAAACTTCCCCATAATGGCCATTGCAATTCCAAATTATCCAAAAGTTCACCCATTTTAACAGAAAGGCACCAGAGCCTGGTCCAAGGACCAGGTGAAACCTTTCTTGCCTTTGATTCCCTAAAACCTCTTAGTTATGAGGGCCCTGTTTTCCAACAGCTATTCTAAAACACCAGGAATTGTGTGCTTTTTTTCCACTTTTGAAAAGATAGGTGACTTACCAGGAAGCTTCATAAAAACAGATCCTAAATAAAGCCAGAGAACTCAAAATGCAAAGAATATGGAGCTACAATCCAGAAGAGACTTACTCTCAAACTCAAAAGTCAGTGAGAAAGCAGTGAGCTCAGTGGGCTCTGTGGGTACTGGCACCTGTTTGCTCACCAGCCTCAGAATTGTTGGGAATCTTCTTTGGATCCCACTTCTGATCACCAATTAATGTTGACCTCAAAAATAAAACAGCCAATTATTTTATCACAAAATGGGTTTATTTGGGAATAGCAGAGAATTGCAATTTGGGACAGGCAAGCTATGAAGAATCATAGGCAAGCCCAGAGGAACAAAGGAAAAGGCTTGCTTTTGTTAGGTTTTAGGAGGAAATTGGGGAAGGTGGTTTTGAAGAAAAGTTCATTGCAGAAGAGTTTAAAGGTTGTGGCTGTTTCTTACTGGCTGCAAGCAGTGTTAGAGTGTTGTTGCTGGGACAGAGATGGATCTTCCTTTTTTAAAAGCAGGAGATAAAATTCCTCCCTTGTACCAGAAGAAAAGTAACATTTTTTATCTTCCTTCTTCATGCTGGTTATTCAGGCTTCAAGAGTGGTATGTGCATGAGAGCTCCCCCAGGGACTTCAGGGCTTCCTGACTCCATTTAAAATGAGATTTTCTTTATTTTACAACATTACGAGATGATCACCATGATAAGTCTAGTTATCATTTGTCACCATTTAAAAGTATTACAATATTATTGACTAAATTCCCCATTCTGTGTATTATATCCCATGACTTATTTCGTAACTAGAAGTTTGTGCCTCTTAATCTTCTTCGTCTATTTTGCCTGTGCCCTGAACCACCCTCCTTTCTGGCAATCACCAATGTAAAACATATCTCTATATAATAACAACTGCTTTCTGATGTTATGTCAAGATAAATTAATTGGTTATAGCTTAGTACTTGTTACAAAGCCCAGATTATAGTGAATAGACTAGTTTTTTTTCCTCCCCCCTCTCTTTCTTTCAGGAAAATCTATTCCAAAACCATAAGCTACATTGCTAATACTTGGAAGCATATAAGGTGGTTAGTTAGGGTTAAAGTATGGCTTGGAAATGATCCTAGCAGAAATCTATTCCTATCATTACAATATTGAAAATATCCTCCCAGTGATAGTGTATTAGTAACAACAACAACAAAAAAAGATAAACATAAGACAGTAAAAATTCATAATTTATATTCAGCTATTATCTTATTCAAATTTGATAAAGGCTTCACCCTTCATATCAAACAAATAATAAATTTACACTGTTAATAAGTGTTTAAAGGTTTTCAAGTCAAGATCCAAATTTGTACATGTTTCCTAAACAGGGTTATAGAGGACAGGAATATAGTTGAATATTATCTCACTTACTCTTAAAAGAAGATGGAAAATAATTAGCTTTCCTTGACTGGAAAAAAAAATGAGTTTTAGGTAACATACTGCTGAACTCCATTTTGCTGTCTGCTCTGGATGAAAGCCATTTGAAAGCAAGCACCTGTCTCCTCCTAGCTCTTCAGAACCTTAGAAATTTAACTGCAGAGAATTTCTCCTGTGAGCCTATATGTTTCCTCAGAGACTTTTCTAAAATCATTAACTTTGCTAGCCTTATTATTTGTGAATTCCCCTGCTGTGAATGAGGAAGCACTTGATGTTTTTTTTTTTTTTAGGTCCCTAATGATACCTTAGGTTTTCAGAGAGTAATAGAATCATAAGGGACCTTTAAATATAATCTAGTCTGGTATCTTTATGCCAGAAAAATATTGAATGATACTAAGGTAGTTTATTTTGCTACCTCATTAGTACTTGAGGGGAAAGACTTTATTTTTCTTTTTTACCCAAACTAAACTTAGATGGGTCTATTTGTTTATATTGTATATGATGTATATAATTTGTCTATATTTAATAACTAAATAGTAATTATTTATTGCTGGAATGTAAATATAGTATTACCCACTACCTTAACATCGTTCTATTGATTATATAGGTCTTTTGTCAGGCTGTTTCAGGGCCTGCAACTATTTGCTTTGAGTCTTTGATATAGTGGGAAAACCCTGTGTTGCTATTTGCCTCCCATCTTTGATACTTAATATCATGGCCATTTGCTACTGTTCTAACAGTCAGGAACATTTTTGATAGTTCCATTTTGTGGTTTAGACACAAAAATTCACAAAATATTTTGTTCATTTAGCCAGCTCTATAAGGAAAGACAGAAATAACAAGTAGCAACAATTTACCAAGTATCAACTATTTTCAAACATTTGGCCTTTTATTCTTATTTATTATATTGTTACAAATTTATTTATGTTACTTTGTGTTCTTTTTTCACAGATGGTATAGGGGAAAGAAAACAGGCTTTGATTTCAGATCTAGTTTCAATTCTATGTTAGTTAATAGTGGTATGACTTTAGACCCTTAATTATCTTTCTCAAGCTTCATTTATGAATGGAAATCAATACTAGCTTAGAATCATCTTTTTTATTTGGGTTTTTTAACTTATATATTTTTATTTGGAAATGTTTATATCTGTACAGTGAAACTAAATTTTGGAGTCACTGGATGTCATTAGTTTGGATATCATTAGTTAATTATAAAAGCTAGACATGGAAATTATTTACATGAAAGATTTCAGAACTTCAGTGGAATGAGCAGCTTCATGTGATGTCATTTCAATAGCTATTTATTTCAGTCTGCATACTTTCCAAGAATGTCACCATCTCTAAATAAGAAGTGATCCTTGTTGTCTAGAACTACTTTAGTCCTTTATATTCTGGGAGAAGAACTTTATATCCAACTTTCCACTAAGTAGTTGAATCTAGCCTTTCCTTTAGAGCCCAATCCAACAGCTACTACTGTTGCTTGCGATACTTTTCCTTGAGATTTTTCTGGAAGCATAATGCCTCCTTTGGTTACAGTTTCAACTGTATTCCTTTCAACTAATACTTGGTCAAAGAGGGGAAGAAGCTTTCTAAATGCCTGTCCTGCAGTGTTTTCGGCCGCCACTGCAGTTCCTACGCCATCTCGTGTCTCCACTACAAGGAGAGACCCACAGTCAGAATCATCTTTTTATCATGCTGTAATATTCAATCCCATTAGTAAATTCTATCAGTTTTATCTTCAAAATATGCCCATTACTTTCTATCAGATCACCTTATTTCATAGCATTTATAGAATATGAAATTACCTTTTTTTTGTATATTTATTTACTTGTTTAAAATTTCTCCCTAATTGGAATATAAGCTCCATGTCTGTTTTTGTGAAAGTCAATCTTGACTGCCCTTCCAAAGACCACTTTCTACCATTATTCATTGCCAAGAGAAGCCCTCCTCCCTTTTATTAAGAGTATGCATGTGCTCAATCCCAGGGGACAAATTGAGGGAACCCTGTTTCCCTTTGCCAGATACTTGCTTTCTCAGTCTCCTTCATAATTGGACACAGTTCTGGTTATTGGAACATACAGGGAAGTCTGCTAGAGTGTTTCTGGGAATGGTTTTTCACCCTGTTCAAAAGAGATTACACCCTGAGGAAAGCCCTTTTACTTTACTTCCTATCCCTTGCTTTCTGCTTTTGGAAATGTTCTGTGAAGGTTTGATTCCTGGAGCCACCTTAAGACTTTGAGTCTTTGGGGAGGGGGGATAGTAGGTAATAAGGTTTATTTATTTTTAATGGAGATACTGGGGATTGAACCCAGGACCTTGTGCATGCTAAGCACAGACTCTTACCACCAAGCTATACTCTCTTCCCCCACCAACTTTGAGTCTTTTCATGTAAAGAGAATCGAAGAGATGCCAACTTAGTGCTCTGACACTGTGAAGCTGATTAGCCAAACTTAAAACCACCCGTCTCTAAATTTACTGTTACATAGTAGGTGCTTAATATGTAATTTGTTGTTGGATGTTGCATTTGATGATTGGATACAAGGTATGAGGAAACTGAGAAATGAAAGTTTATTTTCAGGTTTTTGGTTTAAATAACTGGTTAAATGGTTTTTGTTTTTTTGTTTTTTTTTTAAACTGAGATCAGAATCCTGAAGGAAGAGGTGGGAACTGAAGAAGAGACACGGGGGAAGCTAACAGTTTAGCTTTTGACACATTTTGAGGTTTAAGAGACTGTGGTACATATACCTAGAGATGTCTACTAGTCAGTCATATATGCAGGTACGGAAAAAGGAGAGAGATGCAGATTTGATGTCTTCAACATAAAGATGATAATTAAGCCACGAGGATGGTGAAGACCACTCAGGGAAATATGCAGAGCTGGAGAGTGGTAGTCTTAATGGAGAGCCTGGCTTTAGTAGGGAGTCTGAAGAATGATCATACTTAAAGTAGAGAAAAGAATTCTATAAAAGGAGTATGAGAAGCAATGTTTGGAGAGGGAGAACTTAGGGGCTCTCACAATCCAAGGAAAGAGAGAGTTTCAAGGAGAAGTTGTAGAATGTCAAATGTTGCAGAGGGTAAAGACTGGAAAGTGTCCATTGTGTGCATGTAGAAAACAATATGGCTTCTATTTTTATTTATTTGACGTGTATGTGTGTGTGTGTGTGTGTGTGTGTGTGTATTTTTTTTTTTAATAGAGGTACCGGGAATTAAACCCAGGACTTCGTGCATGCTAAGTATTCACTCTACCACTAAGCTATACCCAACCCCCTGGACATATATTTATTGAGAACCTACCATGGCAGATACTCCTTTTAAGTGTTGGGTAGATATAATGATGAATAAAATACGTCCTTTCCCTCATGGATTTTATATTCTAGTAGGAAGAAAGAAAATGAACATATGGCAAAGAGATATGAACTACAATGTCAGGTAATCTAATAGGCTCTATGAAGAAAAATAACTCTGGGAAAGAGATTGAAGTTACAGAGGGGTACTATTTTAGATAGAGTGATCTGGGATGTCCTCTCTGAGGAAGCAGTTATTTGAACAAAGACCTGAATGAAGTGATAGAGTAGGCATTTCAAGCAAAGGGGACATCAAGTGCAAAAGCTCTGAGGTTGAGGATATGTGTCTTTTTAAGGCAACTCCAATAAGTCAATGAGACCACAACAGAGTAAGTAAGGGGGACAGTGTTATGAAATGAGATCAGAGAAGTAGCCGTGTAAATAGTCTAGATCATGTTATGGTCTTTCATATTAGCCATGGAAAGACTGTGTTTTATTCTGAAAATTGTGGGAAGCCATTACATAGTTTTGAGCCATGCTGTATTCTGTCTTAGATCTTGAAAGGCTTGTTCTGGCTGCTGTGAGAATAAACCACAGGAGCTTAAGAGTGGAGTAAGGACTATGAACTGGAAGGGAATTACAGTAATGCAGATAAGAGGTGAAAGTTGCTTGGACCAGGGTGGACCAGTAGTGGTGGAGGTGGTAGAAAGTGGCAGGTTTCTGGATATATTTTGAAGGTGATGCTGACAGGATTTAGTAATGCATTGGATGGAGGGTGAGAAAGAGAGAGGCATCAATCATGACCCCAAGCTTTTTGGCCTGAGTAACACTGGGGAATACTGAAGGAAGAGTGGGTATAGGGAAATGGAATCAAAAGTTCAGATGTGGATATGTTGAGTTTGAGATGCAGTGTGTTAGACATCTAAGGAGAGATTATTAGGCAGAGGGCTAAAGTGCAGAGAAGTCATGTTGGAGATAAATTTAGGAGTCATCAGAATAGAAACTGGATGAGGTCACCTAGGAAGAAAATGTAGATTAAAAGAGGTCCAAGGACTAAACCCTGGAGCACTTTAGCTTTTCAGAATTAGGAAGGGTATCCAGTAGTTGAAAGTGAGAAGGGCCAGATAGTGGTGTAGGGAGAAATTATGAAAAGTGTGTTCTGGAATCCAAATGAAGAAAGTGTTTCAAGCAGAAGAGTGATAACTGTGTCAGATTTTTCTGGGAGGCTGGATAAGATGAAGTCTGAGAACTGGCAAGTAGATTTGGCACTGTAGAGATCACTGGTAACTTGGGCAAGAGTAGCTTCAATGAAACCCAGTAGGGCTGAATGAAGCCCTGATTGGGGTGGGTTTAAAAGAAACTGCAAGGTGAGGAAGTGGAGAAAATGGAATAATAACCTCTTCTGAGGAATTTTGCTTTAACAGAATAAAGAGTGATAGCTGGGATAGCTGGATAGGGATGTTCAGTAAAGGGGAGATTTTTTTTCATATGGGAGGTATTTTATATTTATTTGCTAATGAGAATTAAAAAAGAGAGGGAAAATTGATGATGTGGGGGAAGGAAGGGATGATTTAAGGAGCAAAGTTTTAAAATGGTGAAATGGGAAGGGTTCAAGTGCACCACTGAAAGGGTTACCTTTGCAGAGAAAGGAGCACACTAGTTCATCCACTGACACAGGAGGAAGCCAGGGTATGAGTTTGGATTCAGGTTGGCAGTTAGACTTGGTGGTGAGACTATGTGGAATTTCTCTTCTGATTGCTTCTTTTCTCTCCCCAACTCAGTGAAATAAGAAAACAGGTAATTTCTCCTCATCTTCCTGCCCCCCTCCATTCCTGAATAACTACAGAACCCTGATTTTGTTGAGAGGAAGGCTGAGCTTCTGTTCCAAGTACTCTATGGGCATCCACGTGACCAAGTTCTGGTAAGTTATTAGTGGAAGTTTTTTGGTTGGGTTTCTGAGAAACAAGGTTGACTGAGCTGGCATATGTCTTTGGCCTTTCTCTTTTTCTTGCCTAGAATGTGGACATGATGACTGGAGTTCTAGCAACCACCTATGATGATAAAATGATTTTAAGCCATTACTAAAAATGCAGGAAGATAGAATCTAGGTCCCTGATGACATTGTGGAGCTGCCACACAAGCCCTAGATTGCCTACCTCTGGACTTCTTATTCTGGGAGAAAATAAAATAATTTGTTTAAGCCTCACTGATTCCTGCCTCCCCCCCCCCCTTTATTTTTCTTGGGGATATGTGTGTCTTTGTTATTTGCAACTGGTTATAATTCATAACTGGTGTGGTGATAGGACCTTGTGGAATTTTTCTTCCTTTTTTCTCTTTCTTTTTTTTCCTTTGTCAGTAAAATGGGGAGGGGAGAGGTCATTCGCTTAATGTGAGGATTGGAGAGGGAATGTGGGAATTTGAGGTGAGAAAATGTATAAATTAATCATGTCTGAGAGTGGGAGAGTAAATTAACTAGGGAAATAGAGTAGAATTTCCAGGTACTGTTGAAGATACAGTAGGTTTTCCAGACATTTCTGTTTGTAAATATAAAATGAGATCAGTCATCCTGTTTATGTTTTTCTTTAGTCAGGTTTAGTTGCTCAGGTGAAGTATGAAATAGGTGGAGAGTTGGATTTATCCAGGATTGGTGTTTTGCTAAAACTACTAGGCCACCATTGTGAGTTAGAAGATGAAGTAGACTAGAGTTACTGAGAAGATAATTGAATAGCTGAATGGATTTTTTAAAAACATGTAATAAAAACAATAAACTTGGAAACAAAACTTTAACACATTTTTTGTAATAGATAAAAATTTCTGTGATTCAAACATTGAGAAACTTTGCTCCTGCCCTGTGATGGTAAATTGTATGTGTCAACTTGAGATGCTAAGATAGCTGACTAAACTTTATTTCTGGATGAGTCTGTGAAGATGTTTCTGAAGAGATTAGTATTTGAATTGGTGGATTAAGTAAAGCACATGGCCCTCCCTAATGTGAGTGGGCATCATCCAGTCTGTTGAAGGCCTGAATAAAGCAAAAAAGGCAGAGAGTGGTTGAATTCACTTTCTCTACCTACTGACTGAGCTTGGATATTGATCTCCTCTGGTCCTTGGTATTCCTGGTTCTCAGGCTTCAGCAATCTGTATCATTAGCTCTCCAGCCTTTGAATTACACCACGGCTTTCCTGGGTCTCCAGCTTGTGGACAGACAGCAAAGAGTGGGACTTCTCAGCTGCTATAGCCAATATCTTATAAAATCTTCTCTGTTCTCTCCCAATCCCTCCAACCCCTGTTCTGTTTCTCTGGAGAATCCTCACTAATACACACCCCTATGCTCATTCATCCCATTCCCTCTCACTTCCCCCTATAGAGAAGCATTTGTATTAGTTTGTTGTGGATTCTTATGGTGTTTCTTTATGAAAATAAAAATATTGATTGATCAATCTATTCTTATTTCACTCTGTTCTTACAAAAAGGTAGTTGTAAACTATAGTGCATGCTGTCTGTACCTTGCTTTTTTTCACTTGTCAGTATATGCTGGATATCTTTTCCTGTCAATACCTGGAGAGTATTCTCATTATTTTTATTTTTCATTCTGTTCTTATAGCTGTGTCATGATTCATTAATTTTTTGAAAGCAAGGCCTTTATTTGCAAGAACTAGGTTTTGTTACAGCTTTGTGGGTTCCACAGAGTCAGTATAGCAGGACTTCTTATTTAAAATTCATGCCAGGATCCACAGAAATGTGAAGAATGCATGATGTTAAAAAAAATCATTATCTCTCCAAAAAGAAGTAAGAATTCAGCCAGCAGACAGGAAATTGTGAATCAAAGGCAGAGTGATTAAGGTTTAGCTGCTTGTGGGTTCCTGAGACAAAATCCAGCATTCCTGTGTCTTACTGCACTGGGTCTTGGCTCTGGCAGTTGAAGTGAGGATAGATTAGCCAGTTGAAGAGATGTTCTAAGCAGATGAATCTTATGTTTCACTTTCTAGGGTATAGCCTTGCAGGACTGTAAGACTCTTAAAGAAATGCAACATCTAAGATAGTGCCCGAGCAAAAAAGTGGCCGTGGCTAAAGGAGGTGCCTAGGCAAACTAAAAGCAGCCTTACAAATTCCTTTCCCACACCCCACCATGATGGGCAAAACAGCTGAGAGTTCCAAAGTATCCAATGGGATGTGGAAGTTCTGAGAAGGCTGGCAAACTGAAAGAGACTTGGAGCTGGAGTAAAAAGGACTCAGACTAGAGGCCAAGGCAGGAACCCTAGATATCAGCACAAGAAATCTAAAGACAGGCAGGGTGAACTACAACTCAGCAGAGACCAGCATGGATGGAAGACCGTACAGGGATCAGATTCCCTTCCTCCAATTCGAGAATCATACCCAAGTCTCTCTAGGAACTTAGATCACCTTAGAGAGGATAAGAGAAGGAGAGGGTAGAAGAATTTGAATCTTGATTTTGACTAAATATTTACTCAAATGAGACTATTTTAAACAAGAAGTAACTGATATACCTTGAAAGTAGTGCTTAAGTTTTTGCAGTTTCTGGGGGTTTGTGAGATGATGAATTTCAGTTATAGAGAAGGGAACTCCAAATGAACTATAAAAAAAAAAAAGGGAATTAATACTAATAGGCCTTTGGCAGAGATGTGGGAGCATTTGGAAAATTTTATATGAGATATCAAGCGAAAAATGAAGCAGTTATGAAGTTCTGGAAAAATAAAAGTTTGTAATGAGAAAGGAATAATGATTACAGTGCATTGTTTGCTTAAGCAATGAATAATACTTAAATCATAATCATAATGTAAGCACTGGCTGACTTAAATTAAAACTATGTTGACAAGATGGCCAGGAGGCAAAGTATGAGAAACAAAAAAGAACTAAGTTCTCAACAAATACAGTGAAAAGTAAATAAATAAATAAATAAAAGTCTAATAAAGTAATAAAATAAAATAAGTCTAATAAGATTAAAAAATAAATAAGTAAATAAAAGTCTAAAATGGATAAATCAAGAAATAGCAGCATAGACATAATATTTAGAAATAAGTAGGTTAAATCCAAGGGAAATGGTTGGATGAATTGGGGGTAATTTCCTCTGGTGAACAGATGCGGTGAACTATAACTCAGACCTCATGAACAGATCTAGGGTAGGGGAGGAATGATGCAGGAAAACTGTTGTTTTAAAATAATAGTATTTGACTTGTGGGTTTTGTAAATTTTTTATTGAAATATAACATCTATGTAACAACCTATATACAGAAAAGGGTACAACTCATAAATGTACAGCCTGATAAATTAACCTAAAGTGAACACACTTGCGCAAATTAGCACCCAGATAAAGAATATTTCATTTTTAAACTTTGTACATGTATTCATTGGTAAATATTTAAAATTAATAATAATAAAGAGTTAAGATATCAGGAGAGATAAAATGCTTTTGATAACACTGCTTTTGAAAATACTTCTAAGATCTGAAGCACTGCTGTTCAATATGGTAACATCTAGCTACATGTGGCTGTTGAACCCTTGCAGTGTGACACGTCTGACTGAGAAACTGAATATTTTATTTTTGTAAATTTTAATTATTTTTAAGTAGTCACATTTAGTGGCTACCATATTGGGCAGTGACCATCTAGAGACTTGAGTACTTAACTTTTCTATACAGAGAAGAAAGGAAGGCTCAGTTTCCTCAGGTTAAATGAGAGCTGGTGACGAAGCATTTTGAAAGTGATGAAAATAAAGTACTAATAATAACTAAAGAGGATTAAGGAGAAGAGTTTAAGTAGAGATTAACTATGATCTGAATTTATGTATATGAACTACATAGGAAAGGAGTACAGATTCAGAAAATAATTTTAAAACTGAGAAAGCAAATAATTCCTACAGCGGTTACAAAGGAAATACTTAATAGGCTGATGTTTACCCGGTGAAAAGAAAATGGAAGTCTCAGTATTGATTGGTAAGATTTGTGGTGATTAAAAAACCTTCCTTCAAAGTTTCTTCAATCCAGATGTATTGCTTTTAAAATTAAAATTAATGTTAACAAAAGGTCAGTATAAAGTAAAATGGTGGATTAAGGGAAAGAAGTATTTATTTTTGCCCTTTACCTACTTTGTAAAAAAAAAAAAAAGCTTTACTGAGATAATTTACATTCCATAAAATCTACACCTTTAGAATGTACAATTCAGTGTTTTTTTTTAGCATATTCATAGAATTGTGTAGCTGTCATCACTCTCTAATTTCAAAACATTTTTATCACCCCAGAAGAAACTTTGGTACCCATTAGCAGTCATTTCTCATTCATCCCTCCCCTAGTCCCTGGCAACTAATTTACTTTCTGTTTTCTTGGATTTGCCTATTCTGGACATTTCATATAAATAGAATCATACAGTATGTGACTTCTTTTACTTAGCATGTTTTTAAGGTTCATGTATGTTGTAGCATCTATCAATATTTCATTTCTTTTTATTGCTAAACAATATTCCATTGAATGGATATACAACATTTTCTTTATCTGTTCATCAGTTGATTGACTTTTGGGTTGTTTGCACTTTTCAGCTATTATGAATAATGCTTTATGAATATTTATAAAAATTTTTGTGTGACTGTATGTTTTTATTTCTCTTGGCTACATATCTTAAAAGTGGAACCAGCAATGTATCAGTGTTCCAATTTTTCTCTATCCTTGCTTGTGTTTGATATTGTCTGTCTTTTTGATTATGGCCATCCTACTGGATGTGTAGTGGTGTCTCATCATATTTTGATTTGTATTTCCCTAATGGCTAATGATGTTGACACTTTTTAATGTGCTGGTTGGCCATTTGTACATCTTCTTTGGAGAAATGTTTATTCAAATGTTTATCCTTTGAGCATTTTTTAGTTTTTATTTTTATTGTTGGGTTGTAATATTTCTTTATATATTCTGGATGCAAGTCCTTTCTCTGATACATGATTTGCAAATATTTCCTCCCATACCAAGGGTTTTCTTTTCACTTTTCTTATGGTGTCTTTTGAAGCACAAAAATTTTTAATTTTAATGAAGTTCAATTTGTCTTCTTTTTCCTTCTGTTGCTTGTGATTTTGTTATCATATCTAAGAAGCCATTACCTAATCCAAGATCATATTTACTCCTGTATTTTCTTCTAAGAGTTTTATAGTTTTAGCTCTTATGTTTAGATCTTTGATCCATTTTGAGTTAATTTTTGTATGCTGTGAAGTAGGAGGCTGTATTGGTTTCCCAGGGCTGCCATGACAAAGTACCACAAACTGTGTTACTTAACAGAAATTTATTCTCTGGTAGTTCTGTAGGCTAGAAGTCTGAAATCAAGGTGGTGGCCAGTTTGATTACTTTTGGAGGTCTGAGGGAGAATCTGTTCCATGCTTCTCTCTTAGCTTCTGATGGTTGCTGACAGTCCTCGGAATTCCTTGTCTTGTAGACATACCACTATAATTTCTGCCTCTATCACTACATGGCATTCTCCCTATGCATATGTGTCTTCACATGGCCTTCTTATAAGGACACCAGTCATTTTGGATTTACAACCTACTCTAATCCAGCAATACCTCATTCTAATTAATTACATCTGCGAAGACCCTACTTTTAAATACGGTTACATTCTGAGGTTGTGGGTAGACATGAATTTTGGGAGTAGGGGGACACAATACAGGGTCTAGCTTCATTTCTTTGCATATAGATATGCAGTTGTCCCAGCACTGTTTTCAGAAAAGCGTATACTTTGATGCACCTTGTTACAGCCTGGCAAGGGTGAAGGTCTAGGCTCGCTACTCAGCTTGTTGACATGGGTGGGGTGAGGCCACAGATTTTTCTGTAGTGTTTGGCTGGGGAAGAACAGTTATTATCTAAAAGTTTTGTTTTGCTAGACTGCCCCTTTCCCTACCCCATAACCTTATTAGCATACAAAGACATTCTTCTTACTCAGGATAGTCTGAAGATTTTAAGAGCTCTGTTCGAGGAAATAAGAGACAAAGACCAAATATTTATTTTTTATTATACCACAGCCATTTAATTTGCATTTACATTTATTCTTTTGCATTCTTTATTCCTTTTATTTGCTTTTCTTGATTTACTCACTGGGACCTTCCTTAGAGTGATCAAAAATGTGGTGTTAATGAGCATTTGTCTCTTGTTCCATCTCTCAAAGGGAGTGGTTTCAACTTTAAATGTGATGTTTGCTGTCGTTTTTCTTACAGATATCTTTTATCAGATTAAGATTTCCTTAGTTTGGTGAAACTTTTATCATGAATAAATGTTGAAGTTTAGCAAATGCTTGTTCTGCATCTATTGAAATTCTCTTTTGATTTTTCTCTTTTACTCTGTGGCAAGTTTTACTGATTTGTTTCCTAAAATTAAGATGACCTTAAATTGCTATGATAAATCGGTTAGCAGATGGAGGGACCCCTAAATTAGGAAGCCCACCAAAGTGTAGGTTCTTACCACTGGCTGTGAAAGAATTCGCACAGCAGAGGCAGAGGGACAAAGTGAACACCTGTTTTATTGCTCAGAAGGGGAAAGGGAAGGAAAGGGCTTGAGCAGGGAAAAGGGAAGAAAAGCTCTCCAATGAGGAAGAGGTGTTTGAGTGGGGAGTCATCAGCCAAGATGGGCAGTAGGGACAGCTCTGGCTTAGGTTAGGCCATGTGGACATTTATGAGAGACTTCCACCATCATGTCCTTGTTCTGGATCGATGGAGCCAATCAGTCCTTGTTCGAGTTTTTCAGTCTGTATGGGCTTTTCTGGTTGTTGTCATGGCAACCATCAACTGTCAAGGTGATGGTAGGTGTGTCATTTAGCATGTTAATATATTACAATGAGCATGTAATGAGGCTCAGTGTCCACTGGAAGTCAAATCCTCCACCATCTTAGACTGAGCAGGTTCTAAGTCTTGTTTCTTCTCTGCAGCCGCCTCCTGAGACTTAGATAAGAGTAATTGGTTTCTATTTGAGAGAAGGGCAGGGGTATGATCCTGGGGTAACATCTTGGTAACACAAAGGAAGTTGCTTTTAATCAGAATTAGTGGACTCAGCATCCCCTAAAGAGACCATCTCTAAAGATTCTGTTTGGCCATGAAAGTTTTATAGGGAAATGAAGGAATAATCTCAGTTAATCTTTGAGATAGGTGGTCTTCCCCTCCCCCAATGCCTGCAGGCTTGTCTTAATCAACTGCTTGAGCCTGCTCTTCTATGACTTAGGGAGGTCTGGGAGACTTAAGCTTTTCTATAAACAAGAGGCAGGGGTTGGGGAGGGCCCACAGAGTCCTGCTCGCTTTCAAAATTAGGCTACAGTGTATCATATTTTAGAATATATTACTAGATTCAGTTTGCTAATATTTCACATCAATGTTTATGTGTGAAATTGGTCTGTAATTTGCCTTTTTCATATTTTTTCTTTCAAAATTTGATATAATTTTGATAGATTCATAAGGGAATGTGCCATCACTTTCTATTCTTTGGAAGAGTTGGTATAATACTGGAATTTTTTTCCTTGAAATTTGGTGGAACTTGCTAGTAGAGCAATCTGAGCCTGGATGGTGGTAGTGGTGTTGTTATGGGAAGATTTTTTTTTAAATTTATAATCTGTTTATTTAGTGGTTAGGTGATAATTCAGATTTTTTATTTCTTCTTGAAGTTTTTTTCTCAGTTCATCTGTATGTACAAATCTATTGGAATTAAATTCTTCATAATATCCTTGTTTACTTTTTTTAGTACATATGACTTCTTTGGTGATGACTCCTTTTCTTCTTGATATTGGTTATTTGCGCCAATTCTGTTTTTTTCTTAATTAGTTTTATCAGAGGTTTATCAATTGTATTATTATGTTTAAGGGACCAACTGTTGGCTTTACTGGTCCTCTTTATGTGGGTTTGTTTTCTGTCTCGTAAACTTAGCTGTTATCTGATTGTTTTCTTTTAATATTGATTGATTGATTGATCGATTGATCGATTGATCGAAGGTACTGGGGACTGAACCCAGGACCTCCTGCACGCTAGGCATGCACTCTACCACTGACCTATATTCTCTCTCCTCTAATATTTTATTTCTTTTATTGTTCTTTTTCTGGTGTCTTAAGATAAATACTTACTCTTTAATGTTTAGCTTTTATTCTTTTCTGGTATACACATTTAAGGCCATAATTCCTTGTGTCCTTGTACAAAAAACAAAACAAAACAAAAAAACACACCAAAATCCTATATTCTACAATTGTTGAGTACAATATTCTCTATATATCCATTAGTTCAAATTTGTTCATCAGGATATTCAAATGTTTTATTTCTTCACTTTTATTTGTATGCTTATTATTAAGATGTGTTTGTGGTAATTTGTTATTGCAGCTCTAGGAAATTAATAGAATTGTTAGAGCAGGCAGTTAGCTAGATATGAGCAGAGAAAGGGGGGCATAGGCTAGGTGACAGGAAACCATACAGCTTGTGACAACAGGGATGCTAGAGGCAGACAAAGAAAGGTGAGAAAAGGCCAAATCTTGTCGGAATGTAACCTTTTGCTCATTATGCCCTCGTTATAAGAAAATTAGCCTTGCAGATAAGAAGTACCCATCATGCACCAACACCATGACACTTTTGATCAAGACTACATAAAGACAAAAATCCCTCCTACCCCCGGGAAGGTGTAGCTGGGATGAAAATCAGGACATAATGACCCAAACTCCTCCCTCCCAAAGAATGTTCTGCCCAATGATTTTCATACCTCATATAATCAGCTTGCCAAAGAAACTTAGGGCAACTACTCACTTGAGCCTGCCCCCTCTCCCTCCTGAGAGTATATACTATCGCTTAATAAAACCTCGCTTTGCTTTCATGACCTCTGTGTCTCGTCTTCTTTCTGTGATAAGACAAGAACCTACTCTTTGGCAACACAATAACTTTAATTTTTAACTTCTGCAATTTCTATTTTATTCTACTTCTAATCTGCTTGGTTATCTTTTATTGTTTCCTATTTCTTACAGATATTTCTAAACTTGTCTTTATTTATTTATTTTTTGAAATGTAATGTGCAGTTTTTAAGAAGCTAGATCTGTTAATTCCAATATCTAATGCCTTTGCTGACTTACTTATACTGGGTAATGCCTTATTTCCTTATATTGCATAACTTTTTTGTTTTTTAACTAACAAACCTCATTTTCCTTGGGAAATTAGATTGGGGTGGGGGATTCTTTGACGCCTAATATAAGGATTTGCTTTTTCTTCTGCCAGATGCCTGGAGGCACTACTAGTCTAGGATGACTTTAAACTGAACTCATTCCACTTCAGCTGCACTGGCCTTCCTACTGTTCCTTGAACATAGTAAATATGCTGCTTTGCCTCAAGGCTCTCCACTTAGAGTTCCCTTTGCCTAGTTTGCTTTTCTCCTGGGTATCCACTCCTTCATTTCTGTGAAATTTCTTCTTCAATATTATCACCTCAAAGAGGCCTTGACCTTTCTTTCTAAAATAGCATCCTCTATCTCTTCGTTCCCCCCTTAACCTCTTAGTACATTTGTTTATTTGCTTATTTTCTATCTCCCTACTGGAATATAAGTTATAAAAGGGGAGGATCTTGTCTGTTTTGTTCACTGCCTAAGCCCCAGAGTCTTCTGTAGTAGGTGACGAATAAATATGTATTGACTATGAATTGAATGTATAAATGTGTATCCCCAATGCCTACCATAGGGCTATTTATGTAGGGCTATTTATGTTTGGTATTAAAAAAATATGAAATGGATGAATAAATGGATATAGTGTCACTCATGTACTTCATTGTTTTCTTTTGTTTGGGAAGATTACATTTTGCATAGATTAAGTATTTATTTTTTTTTATTGAAGTATAGTCAGTTTACAGTGTTGGGTCAATTTCTGGTGTATAGCACAGTTTCGGTCATACATGAACATACATATATTTGTTTTCATATTCTTTTTCACCATTAAGTTACTACAGGATATTGAATATAGTTCCCTGTGCTAAAAAATATGGAACGCTTCACAAATTTGCGTGTCATCCTTGCGAAGGGACCATGCTAGTCTTCTCTGTATCGTTCCAATTTTAGTATATGTGCTGCTGAAGGGAGCACACATTTTGCCTATTGTGAAGACTATTTCCTTCTGCCTTTGTTAGGTTTTGAGATAGCAACCAGGTTCTCAATCTTAATCCTCAGCACCTCAAATGACTCTCTTAGGGTCACTTGACTACTGTCTAGAAGATTCCCTAACTTCTAACAGTAAGGATAATGGCTCTACAGAAAGTCTGCCCAATGAAAAATTTAAAGGACAGATAGCAAAATACTTTTTAGATTTTTAGAGTTTAGATTAACTTTGTAAAAAAATTTTTTTGCCTTCCAAACTAATTAAAATGCCCTTAGATCACTTTCTTGCCTATAGTATAAACACTTTGGTCACACAAAAAGTACTATAAAATGATTTCATCTTTTGAAAGGAATTACTTGTCCTTCTGGCGTAATCCAGGTTCAAGAGCTAATTCTCATGTGCACTGTCAAATTATACTCATTTCTGCATAATAGAGAAAACAAGGAATTTTTTAAAAAAAACAGTAAAAATATCAATTGCATTATCAAGCATAATTGCATATAGGTATTAATCTTAGTAACTTAGAAAAAATAGCAATTATGTTGAGTCAGTAGTAAAGAATGCTGATTTTCTCCTCTTGTATTTTTGAAGGGAGAACAAGCTGTAAAAATGAATGAGAAGCTGGTAATTTTGAAATATTAACTGAGATTAAAATGCTGTTAGTGAAAATTTTAAACATTATATTTTATATATGAAGGAAGAGAATCGATGTTTAGTTCTGTACAGTTTTTTGGGACAAATTATCTAAGAAAGACTTTTCTTTGAGATTAATGAAGTCTATATCTCCCTGACTATACTAGGTTAAATATTCCTAAAACATATAAATTGGGAGGTACAAAATATGTAAGTTACAAAAATTGTTGGCATATTTTATTTTTTCCCCAGATATATATATATATTTTTTTAATTGAAGTATAGTCAGCTTATAATGTTATGTCAATTTCTAGTGTATAGCATAATGCTTCAGTCTTACATAAATATACATATATTCATTTTCATACTCTTTTTCACCATAGGTTACTGTAAGATCTTGAATATAGTTTCCTACGCTATATAGTAGAAACTTGTTGTTTATCTATCCTACATATGGTAGTTAGCATCTGCAAATCTCAAACTCCCAATTTATCCCTTCTCACTCCCTTTCCCCTCTGGTAACCGTAAGTTTATTTTCTATGTCTGTGAGTCTGTTTCCATTTTGTCAATACGTTCATTTGTCTTCTTTTAGATTCCACATATAAGTGATATCATAGTGGTATTTTTCTTTCTCTTTCTGGTTTACTTCACTTAGAATGACTTCTCCATGTCCATCCATGTTGCTGCAAATGGCATTATTTTATTCTTTTTTATGGCTGAGTAGTATTCCATTGTATAAATATACCACAACTTCTATATCCAGTCATCTATCATTGGACATTTAGGTTGTTTCCACATCTTGGCTATTGTAATTATTGGCATATTTTCCACCAACCAAAATAAAATTCTGTAGGGGAAGCAGACAGGTGTTCTGTTTCTATATATGTTAGTAAGAAAAGTATGCTATATTTAAATTTCTTATCTGGCAGAACTTCAGTTTCAGAATATTAAATAATGATTCTGTTTTTTAAAAAATAATGATTCTTTAAAAGTTAATTCTCTCTTTTTCTCTCTCTCAAATTAGAAATGTATCTTGCCCCATTTAACACATTCTACAGAAGGTGTCTTAATGCTGTTCTTTATTGTAGCTGAAGAATAGCTGTTTCTACTTAATAAACTCAAAGGGGGAAAATCTCTGCATCTTATCACAGATGTAAAAAGCCATCCCAGTGGAAAAAATCATGTTGGATCTCTGATGAGTACAGAGAATGTGCTGTGCAGCAAAATAGTGTTTCTTTAGGGAAATTAAAACTACGCAGAAAATAATCCTAGCCTACCATCATGAGGTAAAGATTTGGTGGTTCTGAAATGAAATGGGGGTAAGAGTAAAATTTAAATTGGGGACCCACTAAGAATCAAAACGTTTTTGAGTTTCCATAGGACAGATAAACCTCTCTTCCAAATCTGGAGAAAGAACTGAGAGACTTGAGTTATAATTAATACTTTTGTCTAAGAATGGATAACATTGCAGTTAAAATAATTGAATAACTATAAAACATTGCTGAAGAAAATTAAAGATGATCTAAATAAATGGCAAGATGTTTAAGGATTGGAAGACTTACTATTGTTGAGATGGCAATATTCCCCAAATTGATATACAGATGCAACAAAATCCCTCTCAAAATCCCTATCTGGCTTTTCTGCAGAAATTAACAAACTGATCCCAAAATTTATATGAAAATTCAAGGGACCTAGAATAGTAAAAACAGTCTTGAAAAAGAACAAAGTTGGAGGACTCATACTTCCTGATTTCAGAACTTTCCACAAAGCTACAGTAATCAAGACTGTGTGGGGCTGGCATAAGTATAGATATAATAGACCAGTGGGATAGAATTGAGAGTCTAGAAATAGACTTTCACACTTATGGGCAATTGATTTTTGTTAAGGGTGTCAAGATAATTCAATGAGGGAAGAATAGTTTTTTCAACATATAGTCCTGGGACAACGGGATATCTATATGCAAGAGAATAATAATGAATCCCTTCCTCACACATACACAAACATTTATATGTGCATGAACTCAAATGGATCATAGACCTAATGTAATAGATAAAATTATAAAATTCTTAAAAGAAAATATAGAAGTAAATTTTAATGACCTTGGGTCAAAGTCATCTTAGATATGACACCCAAAGCATAGACAACAAAAGAAAAAATAGATAAATTGGACTTCATCAAAATGAAAAACTGTGTTTCAAAGGACTCTATTAAAAATATTATGTATGTAATGTTATCCATTATATTCATTCCTACCAAGTGGGAGAAAATACTTGCAAATTATAAAGATTATAAGATATTCATAACTAGAACATGTAAAGAACTCTTACAACTCAATAAGACAAATAATTCAATTAAAAAATGAGCAAAGAATATGAATATATCTTTCTCCAAAGATAAAAAATGGTCAATAAGTACATGAAAAGGTGCTCAACATCATTAGCCATCAGAGAAGTATAAATCAAAACCCCAATGAGATACCACTTCAAGCCCACTGGGATGGCTACAATCAAAAACAAAGATAATAACTAGTCTTGGTGAGGATGTGGAAAAATTGGAATTCTTGTACACTACTGGTAGGAATGTAAATGGTACAACCACTTTGGAAAACAGTTGGGCAGTTCCACAAGATATTAAACATAGAGCCACCTATAAACCAGAAATTCCACTTCTAGGATTATACCCAAGAGAAATGAAAACATATGGCCATACAAAAACTCATACACAAATGTTCACAGCAGCTGTAGGAGAAGGAGAAATATTTTTCTTTTTACCCTTCTAGTTTCTTGTCTGGGGCTCTGAAACAAAAAACAGATTAATAAAAGAGAAACAAACTGAAGTTTATTAACATGTGTGTCATATATACATGGGAGAAAATCAGGGATAGTAACTTAAAGGTTTGGTTAAAACTTTGGCTTATATAGCACTTAGCAAAGGAATACATATTTAGAGAAGTATCAACACAAGAAAAAGACTGAGTCTTTAGGGATGGCAAGTTGTGGGAAGGTAAATATATGAGGACTAATGGAGGATAAAGGTTAGTTAGTAAAATTTGCTGTAGTGAATCTTCTGGTGCTCAGTGAATCTCTGAGCTGATAATGGTCTAGGGTTATCAGTGATTAACTTCTGTACAAATTTATGTCCTGCTTTTAGGCAAATAGGGAGAGGGCAGAGAGCTTGTTTTATATCTGCTTCTTCTTAATTGCCTTCAGTGCAAAATAATCCTTATGCCAAAGTTGGCATGTTTTGGGTTGGTGAATTCTATTCTGCACAGCATTATTTATAATAGCCAAAAATTGGAAACAATTGAAATGGCCATCAATTGATGAATGGATAAAGAAAATGTTGTATCTCCATACAATAGAATATTACTTGGCAATAAAAAGAAATGAAGTACACACTACAACATGGATGAACCTTGAAAATATTCTGTTTATATGAAATGTTCAGAATAGGCAAATTCATAGATACAGAACATAGATTAGTATTTGCCATAGTCTGGGGGAGAGTTTAATGGGGAGTGACTGCTAATAGGTACAGAGTTTAGGGTTTTTTGTAGATTATGAAAATGTTCTAGGCTTAGATGATTGTAATGGTTGCACAACCTGGTGAATATACTGAAAACTAAAATTGTGCACTGAAGAGTGAATTGTATGGTATGTGAATTATGTATTAAGTAACAATACAATTTGCTTTTTTATGAAGCAATTTTAAAATCGCTTATTTTAAAATTTCATGGCCTGCTGGTGTTTTCTGTAATAGTCTGGATCACTGAAAAGGAAATATTTAAAAAATATGTCTACTTGAGTTTTTTAAAAAGGAATAAAGAAGCCAGTTACAAACACCTACATATTGTATGATTCCAATTATTATTATCATTGTTATTGTTATTGTTATTATTATTATTATTATTATTATTATTATTATTATTATTATCACTCCCCCCCCCATGGCTTTATTCTTTGCGTATGGTGAGAAAAGGAGGAGGAGGGTGAAGCAAGGAAGTCACTCATCTGTGCTGTGCTGGTGGGGTGGTGGCAAAGATTGTTAGTTTGGAGTGGAATGTGGCAAGGGAGAGGACCTGTGGGTTGTTCTCTGAAGCCCCCACTGCCCAAAGTGGTGGAGAGAGACGGAGGGTTCTTATTCACAGAGAACTGTTGGCTTTTGGGAAACTTACCTGCCAGGTCAGGCAAAGCACTGGGGGCTGTTTGGAATGTCTGTCATCTTTTGGAGTTTACGAATGTATGCAGAACTGAGCAGCAGGGAAAGGGAAGAGTGGAGGGAGGTGGAAAGCGAACTCTGGCTGGAATCACACAGGGAGCCCCTGATGGGAAGGCACCCCTACAGGCTCTCATGACTCCATTTATGTGAAATGTCCAGAATAGGAAACTATATAGAGATAGAAAGTGGATTAGTGGTTGCTTAGAGCTAGGGGTTGCCTAGGTTACAGAGCTTCTTTTGGGTGGAGGGTTTAGGAGGAGGGGGGTGATAAAAATGCTCCAAAATTGATCGTGGTGATGGTTGCACAACTTTGGGAATATACTGAAAACCATTGAATTGTACATTTTAAATGGGTGAATTGTGTGGTATGTGAATTATATTTCAATGAAGATGTTATATTAAGAAAAAACCCCACAAGGGATAAAGAGTGAGGGGCAAGGTTAGCTTTGGGGTAGGTAGAGTGGGTATTAGTCTATCACTGTGTACTCTGATTTTAGTGATTCAAGATTTTTAAAATAGCTACCCAAAATATCATCTGTTTTGCCTAAGATGGGGCTTAAAATTCTTTTCCTGCCATTTTTTAAAAAGTTGACTCTAAGTCCTAAAAATTCCCTGTTTAAATACCAGTACTTTATCGAAAGATGACATCTGAAGAAATTGATGACTGTTTTTGCAGATACTAGTGGGCTTTTTGATAGAAATTAAAGCTTCGGGTAAGAGAATCAGAATGAATATAGGAGGGTATGGGTAAGGGTTGAGAGTAGCTCCCCACCGCCAAGCACTTTGTCCCATGTTGCCACTATTTCCTGTATAAAATGGTCCACAGGGACTTTTTTTTATTCTGTATTTTTGAAAAAAATCTTCTAATATGGTGCCATCTATGATATATTCTCTTTGTCAAGTGCATGCTTAGATGACATGTGAACGTGCACATAGAGTCTTTTGTGATTTTGATTGGAATTGTATTGAATCTGTAGATCAGTTTGAGAACAACTGACATTTTATGAGGTGACTCTCCCAAAAAAGGGAATAAGTATATAATTCCATTTATTTAAGTGTGTTTTAGTGTTTTTCAATAAAGTTTTATTAAAATACATCTTGCATATTGAGTAATTTTATCCCTGGGCACTTTATAAGTTTTTTGATACAATATTCTTTTTAAAGTTAAAATTTCTAATTATTTTTGGTATATGAAAATGCAGTTGATTTTTGTATATTTTTGTATCTAGCAATCAATAGTATTTTTTTTTTTTCTTTTCTCCTGGAACTTCTCTTACTTGTGTATTAGGCCTCCTGGATCTATCCTCTAAGTCTTGTGTTTTTCATCATGACTTCTGTTTGTATTTCAGCTCTTTGCTTTGAGATAGCTCTTCTGCTCGATTTTCCGGTAAGCATTCTCTCCTTTAATTCATCTGCAAATTGTTTTCCCAAGAGATCATAGTTTTTTATTCCAGAAATTCTTTATTTTTAGCCATTTTCATATATCCTTAAATGTCAACTCTTATTATTCATTAGGATTTACCTTCATATTTACCCTTTTTATTGCTGAATTTCTTCCTGCATTTAGGATTATTTTCCTTTTGCTTGAAGAACTCTCTTTGGTATTCCTTTAATGCAGTCTGCAGGTTCTCTCAATTATTTTTCTGAAAATGTATTTAATTTGTCTTCATTATTTTTTCACTTTAAGCAAAGTTTTTATTTTCAAGGAAAAAGTACATTTTCTCATTTTTTGTTCTTGGCATAAGTTTTAATTCTTTCCAGTGGAACCAAAACCTCCTGAACCAAAACCTCCTGAACCCCTTTCAGTGTCACCTAAAACCTGAGCTTCCTCTATCTCTGGATGAAAAATCCGTTCACAAATGAACTGTACAATTCGATCACCCATTTTCACTGCAAACTTTTCTTTGCCAAAATTAAATAGTACAACAACAACATTTCCTCTATAGTCTATGACACCAGCTCCAACATCTATGAGGTGTTTTGCAGCCAAGTCTGGACATGGAACTACTCTTCCATAGCACCCAGAAGGAAGGGCTACCGAATGTTGGTTTTCACAAGGGCTTTCTCCATAGGTGGTACTGTGTAATCATAGGCACTGTACAGGTCATAGCCACTGCGCACACAGATCTCTTGGTCCGGGCAGTGGCATGCTCTGAGAGCCCGGCAAAGTGGGGCCATATGCCGCCCTCTTCCGCCGCAGGCCAGGGCCTTTTGCTGGGGGAGATGACTTGTGTCTTTTGAGAGCAGAGCATGGCAGGGCAGAAAGTCTGTCTTCATTTTTGAAAGGCTTTTTTTTTTTTTAAAGTATAACTGCTTGTTCATATTTTCTAGTTGTTTTTTGCTGCAGGATTGGTCTGCAAGAAACTTCACCATCACTGAAAGCAGAATTCCCTAGAGAATAACTTTAAAAATAAAACAACTGAAGAAAAGCAGTGATACTCAGAGCCTACTTTATTTGCCTTTATGTAAATATTGTGTCAATGTCAACAAAGATGATTTTCTGTTTACCTTTGAGATGCCTTGAGATTCAAAGACATCAGTTGTTTTAATTCTTCATTAAAAACTTATCCTCTTGTTGGTCTTATTTCTACTACCTCTACTATTTTCTTTATTCTCTCCCTCCACTATCCCCTTAATAATTCTGAGAATCTTCTAATTTGGCTTAGGCAAGATATGTCGAAACTATCCCATTAAATTGTATCTGCTGGTGTTAAAATGATGGCTCACTCTCTCCCTTTAGTTCTAAAGAATAAGGTAATCATTAATGAGACGAGTGAAAATATTCCTTAGCTTGATTTCCCAATACTAAATCTCAAGTAATCTTTTTAGTTTTTATACAGTTTTTATAATAGCTTGATAGTGTATCTTTGTAACAAAGCCTACAACAATTTCCTATTCTCTTGAAATGTCTAAAAATAATAAAATATATTACGTGATCTTGCTCTGTCTAGCCAAGGCTGATGGACCCACAGAAGAAATTCTAACCCAAACTGGGCCAGTGAGATCCTTGCTCCCAGGAATTTGACATTTGCAGTAATTAAATACAGGGACAAAGTTTTTAGACCTGAGTAATATGATACACGGCCTTTAAGATGGCCCCCATTGTACCCCTCCTTCTAGTATTCATGTCTTTATGTAATGTTCTCCCCTTGACTATAGGTTGGACCTAGTGAGTCACTTGTATTTTTGCTGTTGTTTGTTTTTGTTTTTGTTTTTTTCTGGGAGGGACAGAATTAGGTTTACTTATTTATTATTATTACTGATTTTATTTAACAGGGGTACTGGGGATCAAATGTATGACCTTGTGCATGCAAAGCAAGCACTCTGCCACTGACTGAACTATACCCTCCCCACTGTGATTCACTTCTAATAGACTACAGCACAAGTAATGAGATGTTGTTTCTGAGGCTAGGTTGCAAAAAGACTATGGCTTCTGTTTCAGGGCCTCTCTTTTGCTTTCTTGCTCTGAGGGAAATGAATTGCCATGTTGTGCTGCCCTTTGAAGAGACTCCTGTATCAGGGAACTTTGGGAGGTCTCCAGCTAACAGGCAGCAAGGAACTGAGGCCCTTGACTGCAAGCTGTTCAGGTACTAAATTCTGCCAACAATCATGGGTGTGAGATTGGAAGTGAATCCTCCATCAGTTGAGTCTTCAGATTGGACTACAGCCCTGGCCAATTGTATGACTGAAATCTCATGAGAAATCTTTTACCGGTAGAACCCAGCTTGGCTGCACCCATATTCCTGGCCCTCATGTCATCTCTTCAACTACTCCTGCTCTAGTCTTTCTAGTATGGCATTCCAACTGACCAGCTTCCTTTGTTCTCCCCTTGTTTTCCTGTATTTCCTTCATCAAGGGCTTCCCCATGAGTTCTGGTATATAATTCATTTGGTCTACTCTCTTGTATATAGTTACTCATCTGGATCCTTCCTTCTGTGATATGCTGCAGCAAGGATTTCTATGAATGCCACCCAGAATCCTGGGTTTTTCTTCCCCCTCTAGGTCAGACCTTGGATATCTTGGCCTTCAACATCCTGGACACTTGAAGGAGCATTTAGCTGTTGTTTCCCTAAATAATGCCTAACATGGGAGCCAGATAGTCTGCCTAGTAGGCCTTGCCTGGGTCTCTGATGTATTCCCTTTGAACTATTTCTGGGTACGTGGGCCTGATCTCTTTAAGCTCCTTTTTTCCAGGGTTAGCTTCTCTTTGCTGTATTATCTTAGACCCTTCTGATTCATTATGTCTGCTACTGGGTTGGACTAGTGGTCTAGAGTATTGTCATTCTCCTTCCACCTCTCTTCCCTACCCCATCCCATTCATCAGATGGAAACCATGCCCTATGTCTCAGTCACTTTTTTTATCCAAACTCTACCTAGATAGGTGATATCTCAGTTTCAAATCACACTCACTTCCCACCATGACTACACTATTTATGATTGTAGTTAAATACATCCAGCTGTTTCGTGTATGCATCTGTGTTTTTACCACATTTTATGGTATAGGACTTTGGGTTTGTTTTTGTTCATTCCTCTGTGTATAATTTTTATATGTATATATTTTCTCATGATCATATGTGTATATATATATATGTATAAGTATATATATATATATATAATTTTTTTTAAGTGGAGGTACTGGGATCTGAACCCAGGACCTTGTGCATGCTAAGCACACAGTCTACCACTGAGCTATTATTACCCTCCCTCAGCTTTTTGTTTTGTTTTTGTTTTTGTTTTATATGTATATTTTTTTGTGAAGTGTTTGGGCCTTGTCTTAAAATACTACCTAAACTTGCTTCAGAGTAGAGGAGGGCTGGTCCAGTAAGTTTTCTCATTTTTCACCTGAGGTTGTCAGTCCCATTAGATTGCTAAAGCATATGACCTTTCATTTAATTGCCGAATTCAGTAGCTATAGTCTACTTACATAGGGCAAGAGATTATAGTCTTAAGCACATTGCTGCTAATATCTATGAAAAACACTGAAAAAAAGAATAATTATGAGGTGTTTTCTACAGAATATTCAGTGTTTCATTCCTCTAGTGGTTTTAATTGTTTTGGAGAATCTGATGAAAATTGTGTATTTCCTCTCCAGATGTGTGGATAAGTCCTGTTTCAGATATCTATTGCTGTGTAACAAACTGCCCCAAAACTCACTGACTTTAAACAAAAGTTATTTATTATTTATTACGAGTACATGGGTTATGGACAGTTTTTCTGTTTCATGTGGTGGCATCTGGTTAACTCATAGTTGCATTCAAGTGGGATTTCAGCTGAGGTGGGAATGCCTAGGATGGTCACATTCCCATTTTGGGGGTCTTTGTTCTGGCTATTGGATGGGGTACCCTGGTTCTTTTCCATATGACCTCTCTTAGTGAAAACAGACTGCCAGAATTCTTAAGGGCTTGACCTGGATTTGGCATAGCTTCTCTTCTGTCACATTCTATTAGTTAAAGCAGTCTTAAAGCCAACTGAGTTTGTAGGAGAGAGGAATAGACCCCACCTCTTGATGGGAGAAGTAGCTTATACCTATAGGGATGAGAGAAATGGCTAGTAGCTATCTTTGGTGACAAGCTACCATGAGCATGGTCACACAGAATTTTGCATACAACATTAGGGAGTTCATCAACCCATGAGAACCATTAGTGAAGTACCCTATGCTTTCCAGAGCCCTAGGTTAAGAATCTCTGCTTTAAATATAAACCAAGTATAATTTATCCCAGAAATGCAAAGTTGTTTTCATATTCAAAAGGCAATGAACCCAATTCACCATGATAATAGAGTAAAGGAAAAAAACCCATATTATCATTTCAATAGATGCATGCAGAAAAATTTTTTGACAAAATCCAACATCCATTTATTAAAAAAAAATTCTCAGCAAACTAGGAATAGAAAGAAACTTTAATCTGATAAAGAGCATCTAAGAAAAGCTGGAAGCTAACATCTTCTTAATGATAAAATATTAAACATTCTCTAAGACTGGAAACAAGACAAGGATGTCTGTCCTCACCACCTGTTCATCAATAATGAACTCTTGCTTTAGGTACTCTAAATTCTGTCTCTGAATTAAGCTAGATCATCAAAGGCCTACTTACCTGGACTGCACGAGATAGGCTTCTGGTAGAATAACTTTCTTTTTTTTCCCTGGAATGTACTCTAGTGTGATGCCACAGTCTATATTGAAAAATGCATAATATGACTCAACTGCTTTTTCTTCTTTTTAGATTCTACTTCAGCAAAACTCAGAAACTAATAACCAATTCACATCCCTCCACCTTCTTCTCTCTGAAGAAGGCAGTTCCCCAGAACAAAAAGTCTGTGGCTTGATGATCATCCATCATCTCCAGGTTTTATACTTAGGCAGCCAATGGCCTGGTAGTCGGTTCTCCAGACTCAAAGGTCTCAGAGGCAATAGAAGAAAGTAAAAGGAAACTCTCATTTCAAAGATAGTGAATCCTTCCCACACCTCTTTCCCTCTACCCACAACCTCCCACACTCCCAACCTGAATAAAAAGATAGTAGAGGACAATGTATAGGTGAGAGATGCAGTGAAGGAATTGCAAAATCCCTCCCTGGAAGGAGGACAAGTGGAAAGACCAATCAAGGCTTGTTGCCACAAAATGATGGTTGGAAACATGAGACTGGTAAAAATCCAAGGAGAAAATATTTCACCTTCAGCCCATTCCCAAGTCTCTAGTGAACTTATATTAAAGATAATATAAGACTCCAAAACATTGCTGGTGGGGGTGAAAATGCACATCATCAAATAGAACCTGGTAGCACATTGGAAGAATGAATAATCACCATGACCAAGCTTTTTGTACTGGAAATGCAGTGATGATTCAGCATTAGAAATGCTTTTAAAATAATTCATTATATTGTGTTGAAGGAGAAAAATCATATCAATCTCCAAATATTACTAGAAAGACAATCAAATTCAATATTTATTCTGATAAAAATTCTTAGTAATATATAAATAATATAGATATTCTTATTTAAGATATATTCTTTCCATATATTTGATTCAAAAAGTTATAAAACATATGTCTTGAGGCCACAAGTTACATTTCAATTAAATGAGAAAAAAGGAATAAGATGAGCACTTTAGCCACTACTATTATTATTATTTTACTTTCTAATATGAAGGAATTATTATATGCAGGATAATTATAAAATTTATATGATGTTCTCAAGATAAAATATTCTTTTTGCTGTCAATTTTTTAATTTTAACTTTCTCAAGATTATTATAACCTCATAGATTAAATAACGAGATAAATGTGTTTAAAATTAATAACCCAAATAAAAAATGAGCAAAGGACTTGAATAGACATTTCTCCAGAGACAATATCCAGATGGCCAATAAGGACATTAAAAGATACTGAACATCAGTAATCATTTGGGAAATGTAAACCAAAACCATATTGAGATACTACCTCTTATCCATTAGAATGGCTACTATAAAAAAGCAAAACAAAAACCAAAACGGAAAATTACAAGTGTTGGCAAGGATATGGAGAAAATATAGGGAAAAAAATTTCTGTAGGAAATAGCATGGCAGTTCCTCAAAAAAGTTAAACATAGAATTACCATATGATCCAGAAATTCCACTTCTGGATATATACCTCAAAAAATTGAAAGCAGGGTCTGGAAGAGATATTTATATACCCGTGTTCATAAAAGCATTATTTCCAATAGTGAAAATGTGGAAGCAGCCCTAATGTCCATCAATGAATGAATGGATAAACAAAATGTAGTATGCGTATACAATGGAATATTATTCAATCTTAAAGAGGAAAGAAATTCTGATGCATACTATAACATGATGAACCTTAAGAATGTTATTCTAAGTGAAATAAGCTAGTCACAAAAAGACAAATACTGTCTGATTCTATTATTTGAGGTGTCTAGAATAGACAAAGTCATACAGACAGAAAGTAGAATGATGGTTGCCAGAGGTGAGGGAAAGTGGTGTGGGGGATTGTTGATTAATGGGTATAGAGTTTTAGTTTTGTAAGATGAAAGGAATTAGGAAATTGGTTGCATGACAATGTGAAAGTACTTGACATTACTTAACTGTACACTTAAAAAATGGTTAAGATGGTAAATTTTATGCTATGTGTATTTTACCACAATTAAAAATAAAGTAAAATGCTAATTAAACTTACAAGCTTTGGCACAACAAAGGAAACCATAAGCAAAACAAAATGACAGCCTATGGAATGGGAGAAATATTTGCAAATGATGCGACTGACAAAGGCTTAATTTCCAGAATACATAAACAGCTCATACAGCGTAAGAACAAAAAAACAAACAACCCAATCTAAAAATGGGCAGAAGGCCTAAACAAGCAATGCTCCAATGAAGGCATACAAATAGCCAATAGGCACATGAAAAAATGCTCATTATCACTAACTATCAGAGAAATGCAAATCAAAACTACAGTGAGGTACCGCCTCACACTAATTAGAATGGCCATCATTAAAAAGTCCACAAACTGTTAATGCTGGAGAGAGTGTGGAGAAAAGGAAACACTCCTACACTGCTGGTGGGAATGTAGTTTGGTGTAGCCATTATGAAAAACAGTATGGAGATTCCTCAAAAAACTAAAAATAGACTTATCATATGATCCAACAATCCCACTCCTGGGCATATATCTGGAAGGAACTCTAATTTCAAAAAATACATGTGCCCCAGTGTTCATAGCAGCACAATTTACAATAGCCAAGACATGGAAACAACCTAAACAGTCCACTGACAGATGACTGGATAAAGAAGCCGTGGTATATTTACACAATGGAATACTCCTCAGCCGTAAAAAAAGAATAAAATAATGCCATTTGCAGCAACATGGATGGACCTAGAGAATGTCATTCTAATTGAAGTAAGCCAGAAAGAGAAAGAAAAATACCATATGATATCACTCATATGTGGAATCTTTAAATGAAAAAAGACACAAACAAACTTACTTACAAAATAGAAGCAGACTCAGAGACATAGAAAACAAGCTTATGGTTACCAGGGGGAAATGGGTGGAAAGGTGGAAGTTCAAGATTCGTAGTTATTAACTCCTATATATAAAATAGATATACAGCAAGTTTCTTCTGTATAGCACAGAGAACTATATTCATTATCTTACAGTAATCTATAATTAGGGAAAATAATATGAAAATGAGTATATGTATGTATATGTATGACTGAAACATGCTGTACAGTAGAAATGGACACAACATTGTAAAATGACTATACGTCAATTAAAAAAATAAAATTAACTTAAAAAATAAAGTAAAATGAATAATGTATAAAAATAAGCAAAACAAAGTGTTTTAACATTATTTAAACTCTAATCTTAAAAACATGTCCTTATAGATTTATAAAATTTGAATTTATTTATGGCACTGTATTTTATGTTGAAAGTAGTTTGTAATTGAGAAAATATAATACCAAAGGCTTAAAATCTCATTCTCTCAAACTGTTTAAGTATGCTGTCAATTGCATACTTAATAAATAATAATAAATATTAAAACATTTGAAGTTTTTTAAAATACTGAGTCATCTTCATTGTGCTCTTGTTTGTATTCTATTTAGTATCCATAATCTGTTCATTTTTTCCTAAGTGTTTTGTTCTGTATTTCATTTTGGATATTATTTGTTGTTATGGCTTCAATTCATTAATCTTTTCTTCTGTGGTATCTAATCTGCTGTTCATCCCATTCAGTATTTTTTTAAATCTCAGATGTATTTTTCATCTCTAGAATTTTGATTTTGATTTTTCCCCATATCTCTACTTAAAATTCATCCACTTTCTTGAACATATGTCATATAATAATAATAACTTTTAAGGTTTTATATACTAATAACATAAATGAATTATTTTATTTATTCTAATATATAGTAGTTTCAAAATAACAATATCAATATTATTAATAGCACTATGATTACTGAATGATTACTGAAACTTTCTTTTTTGGAGTTCCTTTTTTCCTTAGGCTATGTCTTACTATGAATGTACAATCAAATTACTATGTTTTTAAGTCTCTTGAAATAATTCTCCACTCTGTAGTTAAGCCACCAAATTCATACATGGTTAGATTCATTTGTTTCATTTTGCTTTTAACTGTCAGAAATTTTTTCCACCTTGATTTAATTCTTTCTTATAATACATAATACAGTTATATGTTTCGGTAGTCAAATGATATAACAAATACACTCAAAGAAGTGTGTTTAGACCATATTCTCTCCCTCTGCAGGTAACTATTTTTTAGTTTTTGGTTTATGCTTCCATTGTTTGATTGTGGTAAGACAAACAAACATAAAATTTACCATTTTAACTTTTTAAAAATTGAAGTTAATTTACAGTATTGTGCAAGCTTCAGGTGTACAACCTAATGATTCAGTATTCTAATAGATTGTATTTCATTTAAAGTTATTACAAAATAATGGCTATATTTCCCTGTGCTGTATAATATATCCCTATTGTTTACATTTTAACCCATTTTAAGTGTACAATTCAGTAGCATTGAAATACATTAACACTGTTGTGCAACCATCACCACTGTTCATCTCTAGAACTTTTTTATCATTACAAACAAAGAAGCACAACACTTCCCATTATATCGTTCCCCCTAGCCCCTAATAACCACTATTCTACTTCCTGTCTATGAATTTGACTACTTTAGTTAACACGTAAGTAGAATCAGATGACATTTGTCCTTTTGTGTCTGGCTTATGCATAATGTCCTCAAGTTTCATCCATGTTATAGCATGTGTCAAAATTTCCTTCCTCCTTGAGGCTGAATAATATTCCATCATATGTATATTACATTTTGTTTATTCATTTATCCATCAATGGATATTAGGGTTACTTCCATCTTTTGGTTATTGTGTATGATGCTTCTATGAGCATAGTTATACAAATATCTGAGTCCCTGCTTTCAATTCTTTTGGGTATTTACCCAGAAATGGAATTTCAGGATCATAAGGTAATCTGTTTAATTTTTTTAGTAACTGCCATAAAGTTTTACATTCTTTTTTAAACTAAAGTAAAACTATTATGAGCTCATGGATTTTAACAAATTTTGTATTCTTCAAACCACTTCAATCACTATTGTTTTCAGTGCTAACATTGTACCATCAATGGGAGCCCCTTAAATCTGACTCGTGTCCTTTTGATTTGACTTTAATCTTTGATATCTTCCTTGCTTTCTGGAATGAGAAAATATTTGAGCCTGAACTTATTTATTTCCTGCTCTAGGCTTGGAGTCAGTCATTTCTCTAAAATGTCCTGGTTCCTTTCAGTGAAAAATGATGTCTGGAGACCACCATCTAAGTGCTGGAGATACTACTGCTGCATTGGTTCTTGGCATTTTCAGTGGACAAAGCTATAAATTTTTTTTCTTTCATAATAGAAAATACCTAACAAATTCATACTGATATTTATAATTAAAATTAGGATCATAGGGCTTTTATTTAACATCTATGATTTTATATCTCTTTTATCATACACTTTATTCATTTACCCAATAATCATTGTACATCTACCACTTCCCTTATACTTTGCTGGGTGCCGGGAATGTACATTAAAAACTTAACACTTGATCTAATTTCTAGTTTTTCATCTGAATGAGTGAGGACTTTTACTTTTGTGTATCAATCTGTTTGCATTAGCTTTAGTTAAAACTGCTGAGCAATACTAGATTGGTTTTAAAATTAGTTTATCTTGGCTTATTTCTAATTTTTCATTATTTCCATTAACTTACATTAAACTCAGATTCCAGTAGCTACAATACTGTTATACCCCTTAGTTGTCTGTGTCAAGGTAAAAATAGATTAAATAGGTAGTTAATAACAAAAAAACAACTTCATCAATCCTAGATATTATTCCAGAACAAGATAATGTGATGGCCTAACACAGCTTGCTGTCCTTGGGTCCTTAGCCTTTTGGTCAGTTGAAATGGCAGCTGAACTCTATTGCTGAAGAAACCCTTGGTCCAAACTGTTTCACTGTATGTGCTGACGCCTACAATGGCACTATTATAGTTGTGTTTTTTGAAGTTATTGGCCCATATTAAAAATGAATACCCTTGGAGAGTTGAAGTTCAGATATATAGTTAAGACACTAGAGTGAACAAACGTATCAGGCTTTTCCAGTGTGACGCTGAAAATAAGTTTCGAAAGAAGAATTAGGTTTAGCACAGTGGGCAATTGCTTGGAGAGAGCACCTTCTTTTGAGAACCTGGGGAAGAGGAAGCATGATGGCACCTAGACACTCGCCAAGGACATGAAGAACATAAAAATAAGCTTATAAGACCTGATGATGCATTTGGAATATTCACCATTTTATGTTAGTTGTTTGAGACTCAGTAGTCAACCAGACTTTGATTGTGCATTAACAAATATCACTTCTCAAAGAACTAGCAATTTAAGTTACTATTATAATGGAGTCAAAACTTAATAGTATGGATATTAGCTAATGGTAGTTTTTAGATATGCATTTTATATTTTACAGATAAGTTTTATAATATACTAAGACAATAAGTCATTGCTTAGTGTGTGTGTGTATATATGTATATATATATATATAACAGTCAACAGTTATTCTTTTTTACTCAATGTATTGAATACATGAAAATTTTCAGACACCCAAATACAAAACACAAGACTGAGCTCATTTAAGACAGGGAATACTTTATTCACATCCATCAGAGAAATGGATAGCTTGGGCCTGTAACAAAGCGTTGTGTTTTAAAGCATAGGTCAGTAATTGTATATGAGTATACACTGCTACATACAAATTAACTGATCAGACCACAACTTTTCAATGCTTAAAACAGAATAAGCTTCCCTGTAAAAGCAGCACCTTTGTGACATTTTAACTTTAGTATTCCTCTCCTTCTTCCTCTCCCTCTCCTTCAACAGAATCTACACCAACCTCCTCATAATCCTTCTCAAGGGCAGCCATGTCCTCACGGGCCTCAGAAAACTCTCCTTCCTCCATGCCCTCACCCACATACCAGTGAACAAAGGCACGCTTGGCATACATCAGGTCAAACTTGTGGTCCAGGCGAGCCCAGGCCTCAGCAATGGCTGTGGTGTTGCTCAGCATGCACACAGCTCGCTGTACTTTGGCCAGGTCTCCACCAGGTACCACCGTGGGAGGCTGGTAATTAATGCCAACTTTGAAGCCAGTGGGGCACCAGTCCACAAACTGGATGGTACGCTTGGTCTTGATGGTGGCAATGGCAGCATTGACATCTTTGGGGACCACGTCACCACGGTACAACAGGCAGCAAGCCATGTATTTACCATGGCGAGGGTCACATTTCACCATCTGGTTGGCTGGCTCAAAGCAAGCGTTGGTGATCTCTGCTACAGAAAGCTGTTCATGGTAGGCTTTCTCAGCAGAGATGACAGGGGCATATGTGGCCAGAGGGAAATGGATGCGAGGATAGGGTACCAGGTTGGTTTGGAATTCTGTCAAGTCAACATTCAGGGCTCCATCAAATCTCAGGGAAGCAGTGATGGAGGACACAATTTGACCTATCAACCTATTCAGGTTTGTGTAGGTTGGGCGCTCAATATCGAGGTTTCTACGACAGATGTCATAGATGGCCTCGTTGTCTACCATGAAGGCACAGTCAGAGTGCTCCAGGGTGGTGTGGGTGGTGAGGATGGAGTTGTAGGGCTCAACTACAGCTGTGGAAACCTGGGGGGCTGGGTAAATGGAGAACTCCAGCTTAGACTTCTTGCCATAATCGACAGAGAGACGTTCCATCAGCAGGGAGGTAAACCCAGAACCAGTTCCCCCGCCGAAGCTGTGGAAAACCAAGAAGCCCTGAAGACCTGTGCACTGGTCAGCCTGTTGGAAAAGAGGAGTAGAGAAAACACAGTTACTGCTTTTTGAGATACAATCATAGTAATCATAGTAAATATTTTCACTTTCCATTAATTCCAAAGATTTAGATCTTATTTTGACAAGAAATGCTTTTTTAAAAATGCAGACCTTCCTGAAATGATTCTGCATTCCTTTATTAAAAAAATCTTCATTCATATTTATAAGATGACACCAGACAGTTCATATTTTAATGGAATTTAAAAAAAACTATAAGGAAATAATTAACATCACTTTGTTACATTTTAACCCTGTGTTTAAAAAAAAAAGCATATTTCAAACATCTCTCTTAGGTTCATTAATCTACTTTATTCCTGAGAATCAAACATACCAGTTTCCGAATTCGGTCCAAGACGAGGTCAATGATCTCCTTGCCAATGGTGTAGTGACCGCGGGCATAGTTATTGGCAGCATCTTCTTTGCCTGTGATGAGCTGCTCAGGGTGGAAGAGCTGGCGGTAGGTGCCAGTGCGAACTTCATCTGGAAAAGGAAGACAAAGCAGCCACTCATCACTAACAACCTGCACAAGTCTGCTCAACCCCGGGGCATCAGTGGAACCCCCAGGACACCTCTTGCACCAGACCCTAGGATCTCACTTGGGTTACTGAGGTCAACTCACCAATGACTGTAGGTTCCAGGTCTACGAACACTGCCCTGGGCACATGCTTGCCAGCGCCTGTCTCACTGAAGAAGGTGTTGAAGGAGTCGTCTCCTCCCCCAATGGTCTTGTCACTTGGCATCTGGCCATCGGGCTGGATGCCATGTTCCAGGCAGTAGAGCTCCCAGCAGGCATTGCCGATCTGGACACCAGCCTGGCCAACGTGGATGGAGATGCACTCACGCTGTGGGATGGAAAACAAAAAAACAGTAAAAGTAGGTTATATTAGCATTTGAATTTTCAGTAAATTTCTGAAACTACTTCTAGTAATGTACAAGTATTCTTCATTTATCTGAGGTCATATCCATAACACAACAGAAACAAGGAAAAGCACCAGCTACAAATGCTGCAGATGGGTGTGGTCTGAATAATAATTATGTTGCACTATGTAGCACATGGTGCAAGCCCATTGTTCCACAGCCATGCTTGAATGGAAGACTTTTCATATTTAAGAAATATTCAAGCACAGATTTTGTAAAATGAAGTAAATTAAATTCAGTTTAATATTACTGCCTCCTTCCCCTTTAAATAAAGACTAGAATTTCTTCTAAATAGGACTTGGTATTTCAACATGGACATCTGTACTGCAGCTGAGGCTACAGGCCACACCCTTTTGCAGTCGATCTGCAGTACCCATCATTACTAAGGGTTTAGAAGCTAAACAAGGACTGCCTCCCGCATTGCTGCATTGCTGCATTTGCTGTGTCTGGTGCCAGCCTGTACTGTCTGCTACATTATTTAAAAGAGCAAGCTCTATTTCCAGCAACTGCCTACATGATCTCATTGTGCAATTCTGCCAGTTTTCCTCCTCTGCCCCAGCCTGGGACCATATCCCTAAATTGAAATGAATTAATAAAGATGCAGTAGAACAAAAGACAGCTGGACAAGCATATAAGTCTTCTTTGTCTGCAGCATTTTCATTACTTTTTTTAAGAAAGTTTTTCCAGAATCTTCTCCACTGGAAAAAAACTGAAAAATTATTAGTATCTCTAAAACAGTTTCTAAATTAGAAATAAATAGCACACGAGAAGCTACCAAACAATAAAAGCCCAGTGAAAGGATAATGAATTTTTTTTTAAACAAAATAGTATTTTCATCCCGAGATTCTCTACCCACCACAGAATATTCATACTTATTACATTTAATAGTGATTGTCTTCTCTATGGTCTTTATGGCTACAACTTCCTTTGTCTATCCATTGTCCATTCACTGACAAATGGGGGCGGGGCGTGGAAGGGCGTTTCCCTGGGTCCTCAACATTAGGGCAGCCTGGTTCACAAAATGGGCTTTCTCCCTCGGTGAATGTGCAGCCAAGTAAGACAGACACACACAAGTCAGGACGAGGCGGCCCCAGACTAGACATTAAAGGGCTTGTCAAGTGAATTGTGATTTCGCTCCTGAAGAAAAAACATATTTCACCTAAGTTTTAACAGTGAATGAAAAACCTCTTAACGCCTACGTTCCGCAATGACGAAAGGCTTTTATTAAAACTCTCTGACTGAGGAGGCTTAGTGAGGGCGAACCCCGCCCTGTGGCTCCAAGGCCAGAGAAGCAAGAAACAAACAACTCCGCCCCTGCGCCGCCTTGTCGCCTGCCGCCACGGGCTCCAAGAGAAACCAACCATTTTCCCCGTTAATACATGGGTATCTTTCTAAAACACAACGAACTGGCGAGAAATCTTTTTATACTAACCGAGATTCCGCATTGTCGCCGTCCTTCTCTCACCCTCCTCCCAGCTACACTAACCGACCCGGTCTTTTTGGTCGACTCCTCTCCCTGCCCCTGGGGAACAACGCGAGGAAGAAAAGGGCCTCTCCGAGTCCACGAATACCGTGCTCACACGTTGGGGCTGTGAAGGCGACGCCACGATCGCTTTCTCTGCCCCAGGCCCTTTCATCAGCGACAGATGGGCTGCTTGCGGCTCCCAAGGGCTCGGATAACAAAAACTCCCTCTGCGCCGCCTTTGTTCTTCCCCACAGTTAGGCTGCGCCCTGGACGCAGTTCTGGCTGGGTTCTTGCACCCTGCACTGCGGCGACGGCTGAGCTCAAGGATTTGGGGCAGACAAAGCTAAACCTCGCAAACAAAGCATAAAGCTACCCTTATCCAAACAAGCTGTAGAGGAAAAGGGGGTTACAGTTTCCAAGTAGACACTGGGGCACTGACCCCACCCAACGGTCACGAATTGCTGGAGAAAATATTCTTACCATAGTTGCTGTTTTGCGGCTGCCGAGGAGATGGCGGAGAGGAGGAGGAGAGGTTGTTGCTTCTTACAGCGCGACTCTTAAGCGGTCGATGTAAGAGAACCTGCGGCACATGGGCGGATGCGGCTCCCTATATACAGCTCGGTCACCATGGGGATGGGCTGGGGCCTTTTCCTGTTGGTCCAGACCCCTCAATCTGCCCAGAGAAGCCACGACAGGAGAGTGTTGATTGGTGCAAGCGACATGGGATGAGGTAATCTCTCCCCCACCCCCTTTTCCCTAGCATCCATAGACTGTTTGCATCCTTCAGACAAAGAGACCGTGCAAAAACAGCCGAGCATCCATTACGGGGTGGGGTTGGGAAGGGGTGGGGGGAGAAAAAAAAAAAGGTAACTGGAATTGGATGACTTTATATTGTTTAAGCTTCAAACTACAGTTAAAATCATCAGTGTAAGGTTTTCCCCAACATTTAATCGCAGAATTTGTCTTAAGATGATGTATTTAATGGAAATTTACTCCCAGCCCTTCCCTCAAATTACATTAAACTCGACTGTATTCGGTGAAGACTCAACATCTCTAATTGCTTTAAAAATAAAATAGGAGAGAATGGGGATGATGCTTAAAATAGCATGGGTAAATGCTATTTTTTTTAATTTAAAAAAGATTCACTAATGGGGCCATCCAAAATGGTTTCTGAGGTTCAAGTAATTTATTTTCAGTCCTTCTTTTGCACCCCTCCCCCAAACAGCTAAACAAAAACAGAAGATGGAAAGAATAACTATCCTAGATATGGAAGCACACGAGTAGTTCTAACATGATATAATTAAGATCTAATGAACATGCTATATTTGATCTACTAGAAATAATCCTTTACCAGAAGTCTATGTAATATGAGTTATGTAGTATATTGTTCCTTAAAATGAATCATCTTTCCTGATAAAGAATTGAGAAAATACAAGAAGAAAGAATTGCGTTCAGAAGCTAGTACTACCTGTGCATGGAGTTATATTCTGCATTGTTCTCTCTTCTGGAAAGGAAAAATAACTGAGACACCTAATTAAAAAGGAGGAGAACTGTGTATGTAAAAAAGAAGACTATTTGTGATGGTGTCTCCTTCCACAGACAGCTGTGTAGTTGTCAGCTCAATAACTGCATTTTTCTTTTTTGTGTAGTTCTTGTGAGAGTTCGGTAAATTCCCCTTCTCAGGATAGGGCTTCTAACTGTGGGAATTGTAGCCAGCTTCATACCGTTGCTATTCAGCTAGAGACTCTGGTGGTTGCTCATTTGCCTCTTGGGACAAAAGGCTTTGCTTTCACCCCTAGGAAATGGATTGCAGTAACATTCTTTTGCTATTTAGAAAAGTTCCATTATCAGTCAGGATGGGTTATGCAGCATATGACTCTGAACTGGGTACCACTTGACATTGCTAATGAAATTTCAGAGGTAAAGATGTTTGTTGTGGCCACTGAAGTTGAAAATTTGTATTTTGGTGAATAATTTTTCCTTTCGGTTTTCAGTGACAGATTTTCAGGGTCTGCAGCACCATTTATAGTGCTCTGCAGAGCCCATTCATTCTTGCTGGGCTGGCAGGCAGAGCTGGGCGTGGGAGGGAGGGACTTGAGACAGCTGCTGCAGGTTGTAGTGTGACAGTGGCGGCCATGAATTTTTCTAGCCTGCTAGCTTCAGCTCTGCTTTACTTGTTCAAATTTGCTGCAGTAGTCTTCCCAAAGGGAAAAAAATGAAACCTAATACACAAATAATTTTATCTGGTTCTTGCATATTTTATAGGAAGAATAATCTTCATCATCTTATCTCTATCCCTTTAGCAAATATAAGTGTATTTCAGTAGACAGGGAGAATTAAGGATGATTTGAATGCTTTTCTCTGAACCCAGAAATACAGTTAACCAAAATAAGAATTAAATGGCATAGGGAAGTATAAGGATTAATAGGTAGCTTACTGAAATTACTTCTTTCAAAATTTTAATAATGAAATAAATCAGACACGGCTGGACTATGGTTAAGTGTACAAACCTTTTTGGAATGAGAGGGTCATGGTCTTAGATTTTACTTTCTTAACAGTATAAAAGAAATATGTCATTTCCCCAATAGTCTCAGTTCTTTATGCAATTTACAGTGGATTAAATAAAAGACAGGAGGGTTCATGCAATTGATTCTTTGTAATTCTATCTCAGAGCCTCTCATGTAAATGAGGATTTTTCTTCTCCCCTTGGGCATAAGTAACAATAAGATCTAGGTCAGAAATAGACTATTTGAGCACTGATAATCTTAAATGTATAAATGAGATAGCAGGGAAAATAACTAATCTGTTCTTTTTATTCCTCATTATCTGCATGCAAACTATGGGAAGCAAAATTTTTTTTACTAGATCACTTCTTATATTTACTGCCAACTTCTTTAACAGCAGTATACATGTACAAATATTCTACTAATATATTATTTCCTGTCCACAGTAAAATTAGCATATAACACTTTTTCTTTCATAATATTTGTGGAATTTAAATTATTTGTGTGTTTACATCTCTCCTCCATTAAAATGTGAATCCTAGTCCGTGGCAAATTGCCTAGCATATGGTAGATAACATATATGAACAACCTCTCTCCGTGCATATTTTCATTAACTATTATCATGGTTAGTAATTTAAAGGTATTTAATGACATATTTTACCTTATTTATTCAATAAGCATTTTCTTGATGTCTACAATAAGCCCTTGACTTAGTGTGGAAGATTCAGAAGTAGTAGCATGGTCTCTTTTCTCTATAATCTTCCAGTCCAATTGAAGAAATGAAACAAGTACCTGTATGTAGGTTTAAGAATGGCACGTGTTTGTGTGTGTGTATGGGGAGGAGACTTGTAGAATACATTGCATGACCCCATGTTTCATAACTTATATAGAAAACAAGAGAGTTATCTAACACATTTTTTCCTACTTCTTCACCTCCTATTTATCCTAAATACATTTCACTGTGTATTCTGCTTGTACCTACAACTCCTTGAAACCGAATGCCCTCCATGTTTGTTGCTAAATCCACTGGACAGTTTTTGGTTCTTGTTGACCTGTGATAAGCTTTGTCACAGTTACCTGTTACCTCTTTCTCGAGACACTTTCTTCCCTTGGCCTTAATAACTATGTATCTTCTGGGTTTCTCTCCTACATATTTTGTTTCTTCTCAGTCTCTGCTGGTTCTTCCTGTTCTCCTAATCTTCGAATGTTGGAGTTCCTCAAGGTTCAATCCTAGATTTTTTCCTCATTTTATTCTATGTGATCTCACCCACTCCTGGTACATGGCAAATACATTCATTCCCAAGGCTGCAGATCCTTTCTATATGCCAATGACTTCTTGACATCTCTTGTTAGATCCAGATCTTATAGTAAACTTCCAATCTCTGGCTGAGTTTCTCACGTGTATCCCAAGTTGAACTAGTTATCATCCCACACACATGCACCTCCTACAAGTTTCTCTTGCTCAATAAATAGAGCAGCACACATCTGATTTCTCAAATCAGAAATGAAAATTACTCTTGACATTTTCCTTTCCTTTTCTAAACACCATAGAATCAGTGACAAAGTCCTGTCAAGTCTACCTCTTAAATATCTCTCAAATATTATTCTTTTCTCTCCATCTCTACTGCCTCCACTCTGATGAGTGCATCATCTTTTGCCTGGACAACCTCAGTGCCCTTCTAGGTTTCCTCTACATTTACTCACTCCTACCCCTGCCATACAACAGCCAGAGTGATCTTATTATAATGCATATCACAGATCATGTCACATCATACACTTATAATATGCCAATTTTAACAATATAAATCCATGAGTTCATAAAAACATCACCACAAAGCAAAAGCAAAATTTTAAAAAGAAAATAAGTGAATTAAAAATAATCATGTGATAACGTTGCACCATTGGAAATAACTAGGGCACCAACTCCATACTCTATACATTGGCAATCAGATAATCAAATAAGGAATTGAGCATTTGTCCTGCATTTCCTGTACAAACTGTATTTCAATCTAACCAAATGACCCTTATTAATTAGAGAAAATCATTATTTTATAGAGCAATGCCAGCTTGTATATGTGGAAGTAATAGTAGAATTAGAAAAATCACCCTTTACATCCTCTAATGAAATAATTTATTCAGGCAAAGATCATCAGTGGATGAAAGCTCAGATGAAATCCTGATGGGGAATGTTTTGATGAAGGATTAATCTATTACTGTTTGAACTCACTAATCAATCATAGCATCACTAAAAGTGGGACAGTTATACCTTATGAACCTAAGATGTAATCCAATAGGAAGTACACAGCATCACCAATGAAGTGATCTAGCAGAAACAATTATGCTGAATCTAATTAAGCCTTTAGAGCCAACTTCCACTTATAGGAAAATTAGTAGATAGGGAAACAAATCAGATGACATCATAAGGAGGAAAACACAACTGCAGAGTGTGGGACATTCTACAGGACAAATTACCTTGTTTCTGCATAAGTCAGTGGTAGAATGGGGTGGAAAAGGTGGGAAAGGGGGACAGATCTAGATTAGAAGAGACTTTGGAGACTAACTACTAAATATAATAAGAGGTCTTGTTTTGATCCTGATTTGAACAAACTAAATCTAAAACATTTTGGAGATAACCAGGGAAATTTGACTATGGACTAGTCAATTATATAATACAACAAATTACCGCTAATTTAATTAGGTATGATAACGGTAGTGTGGTTATATAAGAAAATTTACATAATTTTTAGAGATGCATGCAGAAGTACGGCAAGTTAAGTGAAATAAAGTCTAAGGTTTGTTTTAAAATACTTCAGCAAAGAAAAAAGAGGGAGAAAGGGAGATTATAGCTCAGGGATAGAGCACCTGCTTAGCATGCACAAGGCCCTGGGTTCAATCCCCAGTACTTCCATTAAAATAAATAAATAAATGAACCTAATTAACTCCCCCCAAATATAAAAAGTAAATTTTTTAAAAGGTAGGGAATGACAGATAAAAGATTGGGGCAAAAATCTTGCTGAATTTTAATAATGGGTATATGGAGTTCATTATACTTTTTCCTCCATTTTAAGTATGTTTGAAAATGTTTTAATTAAATTTTAAAGGATATAAAAAAGAGGAAATTGTGGATGCTGAAGACAAATTTCATCTACTTCACAATTTATTCTGTACTGCCTTGAATGGAAAGTTATAGAAATTTCAAAGGAAGGAAAAAGTCCTTATATTATGGTCTACGGTTTATCATGAAAACCTTTATTGGGAATAGTGACTTTTAACTGAATGGGAAGAGAGTAGAGTGAATACTTTAACTAGGGAAAATAATACTAGCAAAGACATAGTATGATGATGACCTGGTGCCTATATAAGGGAAGGCAAAGAAATTGACTTTAGGGCATGCAACAGAATTGTGGGTGATGTGTCATGTGGGGAGAGTGGAGCTAGTTAATGAAGCATTTTGAACTCCATTCTGAAGAAGGAATTTGGGCTGAGTTCTCACACAAAGACCGTGTGAAGCCTTTATATTCTTATAGAAAAGAATGTTGGGAAAGGAACAGCATTTTTGTAAAGTTACCTGACAGGTAAGTGGAGTAGGGAAAGAGACTGGAGGTAAGTGGACCAATAAGGAGGTTATGGTAATAATCTAAGCAGAAGGTGTCAAACCACTGTAATTACAGTGGGAATAGATGGAAAGGGATAATAGAAGAGATCGTCCAAAGGAAGAATTCCTGTAATGATTGGTGGGACACAAGGTAAAAAGGAAAGGGTCAAAATTAATCATTAAGGTTTGAACTTGGAGAACTAAGAGAATGAAATGGTAGTAGTGCTCTTTACAGAAATAGGGAAGTTGAGAAGGGATACATATCTGAACAGGAAATTTGTATATGTGTTGTGGGGAGGGTGTTGAGGGCAGTACCCATCAGTCAGTGTGATCTTACAAGTTGAATGTTTCAGTATTTAAAGTGATAGAGGAATGAGTGGCAAAGTCTTGAAAGCCACTGGGAATCTGATTGGCACTGCTCAGAGAAAGGTCAGGATTTGAGGGGTGGCAGTGTATATTTGAAACCTAATGACAGCAGCATTATATGCCAGTGGTATTGTATAAGAATACAATTCTCCAAGTGTAACCCAGAATTTCAAGTTATGCTGCTGAATGGGCAACACGATTCAGGTGCAGTTGTGTTCACCAAGTGAAAAGCCTTTCTTTTTTTTTTTTTGTATTCTTTATTTTGAAAAATCTTTATTGAAAAATAACATACATACATAAATTTTCACCAATCATAAACGTACAATTTGATGAATTTTTCAAACTTATTGTTACTAGTGTGAACAGCATGCAGTTCAAGAAACGAAACATTATCACTATCTGAGAGGCCTCCCTCTTGTTCCCCTACTCTGTCACTATCTGCTGTCAAAGGTCATCTCCCCTGACTTCTAGCACAATAGATTCATTTTGCCTGTTTTTGAAGTTTGAATAAGTGGAATATACTCTTTTATATGTGGGTTTCTTCTTTCAATCTTTGTGAAATTTACCCATACCATTGAATGCACTTTTCTGTATGTTTGGTGTGATGTAGGGATTAAGATTTATTTTTTTCTCCACATGGTTATCCAGTTGACCAAACACTATTTATTTAGAAGACCATCCTTTCTCCACTGGACTGCAGTGACACTTTTGGAAACTTGATTATATATACATATATATGTATATATAGGAAGCCTCCTCTCTTTCTAGCTGATATAGGTTTCAACTTAATTATTTTCTAAATGATTAAATCTTTTTTAACCCAAGTGAAACTCATATGGATGAGCAATCCTATATGCTTCAGACATTTATTCATTTGTGTCTTCTTTTTAGAAACACATACTGATTGCCTCCTAAGGTGCATATATTGGGCCAGGCATAGTCTAGGGTATTAATAGGTGTTTGTTTGTCTAAGATTTAATTGGACATAATACATTCTGATAAATCCAAGGAAGAGGCATGACATGATCCTGTGCAAAGAGATCTATGTTACCTATAACCTCCAGGTCTTTGGTCAGGGGTGTGGTATAGAGGATGCAGGAAGGCTTCCTGCAAGAGGTGATACTTGAGACTGTCTTGAAAAATGAATAGGAGTAGTAGGTGCAAATGGGGAATAGAGTCCACATGCAAATACACAAACAACTAGGTGAGTTTCAGAAACTGGAAGTGATTTGTTATAGTTTGTTACATAAAATATAAGGAAAAGGGATTGGAGAGTGTTGAGACTGAAGGATTATGCAAAGAATTGATTACGAAAGGACCTTATTCCAAACTCAATAAGAGCCATTAAAGGAAAGAGGAATAATGAACTTTGCATTTCAGGAAGATCATTCTGAGTGCTGTGTGCAGAGAGAATAGATAAAACAGAGTTGGGGATGGGGGAACATGAGGCAGAGAGACTGGTTAGAAGATGGCTGATTACTCAGTGATAACACCGATAAGGAAGTGGTAGTGGCAATGGAAAGAAGTAGATATGTTTGGGAAATACATGGAAGATTGAATCTAGAGGAGCTGATGATGTGTAGGAATGAGGAGCAGCAAGGAATGAAGGATGGGGTACTGGCTCCAGAGCCAGGCAGGCTTGGGCTCAGTTCTCTTTTTTATCACAATTTAGACCGTATTAGAAAGCCCATTATAGATTTAAAGAATGGACTGGAAGGCTTTGAGATGGAAGACAAAGACTAGTTAGGAGGCTATTGCAGTCATCCAAGCTTTATGATGAAAGCCACGGGGAGAGAAGGAAAGAGATAGATTAGATGGAAAGAGATGGATTTGGGGGATATTTAGAGGTTGACTTATCAGATTTAGGAACAGACAACAAATTAAAAAGACTAAAGGACTGCAAGAAATATAGATGTCAAAAAAGGAAACCAGAGCACTGGCCAAAAAGGAAGAGAAAAAGCAGAAGACATTGATTGATGTTACAGACACAAAGGAAGGACAGTGTCAGGACAGAGTGCTGAGTAGTAGTATCAAATACTGTAGAGGTGTTGCAAAAGAGTGTTCATTAGATTTAGCTACAAGGAAATAAGTACACAACAAGGGCTTGGCACAAAAGACACAACACATGTTTTCTGGCCCAGAGAAGTTCAAGGTCTGGGGAAGGATGGAAATTGTGTTGAGTGCTGTGAGAGAGAGGTCGATGCAAGAACTTTCAGACACTAGGAACTGCATAACACTTCCTAATTTCATCCCACTGTGGTGTACACTGTCTCACACCACATCACTGCTTCTGCGTCCTGTGTGAAATGATCATATAAGTCCACTTCATGCTGCCTTCCCTTGTGCAGGTTTGATTGTAAAAGGATAAATTCAAACAAGTTTCCCTTAAATTCTATAATAAAAACACACCACAAATTCTAAATTTAAACAAGGAGATGAACATGATTATGCTGACATGCTGAATTTACATTTATCTTCATTTTAGGTTCAGTACTGATCAATGTATTGAGTGAATTGGCTCTCACTGAGTATGGCCTTTAAAGACTATCTGCTGCATTTCCCTTGGCTAAATTCCAATGATAACAGTTTAGATAAGAATATAACCCCATATATGCATTCAGAATTTATATGAAACTTAATATTAAATTTTTCAACCTCTGGTCAACAAATGTGCTATTACTAAATAAAGTTTTTTGTGGATAATGATGGTAAGAACCTGTGGTGATTCTGGTAACTGAGTTTCCTCTATTTTGGGAAGGACTTATGTGTATAGCAGAGATAAATATTAATGAATTTCTGTTTCAGAGGTAAGAGTTATAAAAGAATGCAATAAACACCTGTACTCTGTAATACTAAAAATCTATCTCTGGTATTGTAATGCAATGCTTTGAGGTCACTCATTAATGTTCATTTACCAAACTACTCTTTTTAACAAAATATTTATGTACTGAGATACACATTTTAATTTGTAATTTTGCTCTGGTACACTGGGGAGGCAGTTTACCCAAGTCTATTAATGAAATCTGACATTTGGAAAAAGGGGACAAAACTTAAAGAGGTTCAAAGGCATCCTGAGAAGAGAAGAAAGAGAAGGAAGTGGAAAAGACAGTAGATAATTTCATTTTTCCATGAAACACAATTTATAATTTGGTCGTATTTCATTAACCCAGATTACACACATTCACAAGAATGCACATTGAACTGCTTCAGTCCTGCCACTCCTTCTCCGCAAAGCAGATGGAAATTAGGTGGCAGACTGGGAAGGTTGCCATGGTGCACTGGCTACAGGGATTTAATAGCAATCAAAAGAAGCTCCAGAATCCCTTCCCCCAACCATCCAAATGTGTGTTTCTCTTTTTTTTCTCAAGTCCTTGTCTTAATTAATTCCACGTTAAAGATAAAACAGGTTGAGATTGATTTACTAGTGGAAAAAAAATTTTTTACTGCCTCCAAAAGTGTTTATAGGTGCACTGATAATGTTAGAAATGAAATACTGATGCATTATAACTAGTCCATTTTTATGTAGAGCTAGCCACACAAAAAGAAATAATCTAATTTTTAAGCATCTTATACAACATGCCCCCATCTTTGAGACTTGTATTTATTACTGGGTTTTATACCCCTGGATGACCTACAGGCATCTCAAATTCAATTTATCTAAATGAAATTAGTTTTTCTCCACTACTGTCCTCAGTATTCTATACTTTCAATTATTCTATATTCTCCATATCAATTTATACTCACCATCTTTCTAGTCTACCAAGTTGGATTAAAATAATAATAACCTCATATAATACATACTGTGTACCAGGCACTATTCTTAGTGCTTTATGTATAGTATTCACTGATTTAAGTTAATCCCAATCACTAAATTCTATAATTACATTTCACAACTGTCTTAATAAATATTTGCAGAATGAACAAATGACTAATCTAAAGCTTGACCAGTTTTAATTAGCCAAAGGACCTAGTTCAAGGAGAGAATGTTGCAGAACATTTAGGACTTGGTCTTTGAAACTTCCTCTTTAAGCATTACATACATAAATCCAAGAGCCAAAATAGTAGAGGATAACCCTTTGTAACATATTGGAATCGTCCTCTACATCAGTGTTTCCTAAATGTGCTGAAGTAACTAAAGTGCTAGTTAAAAGTATCGATTTCTAGTTCCTGCACTGAAGAGTCTGATTCAGTAGGTCTAATTCAGTAAATAGCATTCTCTTAGAATTAGCAATTTAGAGCCAACGAGCTTTAGTGCTTTGGGGTGGCATAGTTCATTTATTTCTAAATTCTGATAACCTCTGGATAAATTGGCAGATAATTACTCTCCAGACAGTTGTAATCCTGAAAGACACAACTTCCAATGATGACCAGCCTAAACGGGTGTTTTAGGAAACATGTCTCCATCTTTCTTCAGGTTAAAAAATCAATTATGCATTTGCCGAAGAGAGGAAAGGCTGGGTTTTTCTTCATCTGCCCTGCCCAAAAGGTCATTTCTCCATTCCCTTTAAACATTGATTATGCATGTGTTGAAGAGAAAGGATTATAAAAGGATGCAGGTTTTTTTCTTCAACTGCTTATAAGAATAGCAATCTGTTATTCTAGTATACAGATTATACTAGGTTTACTCAAGACAGCATGGCCTGAAATAAGTTCCCCCTATGGTAAGATTATCTCTGGATTTAGTATATTTTAATAAAGAAGCCCAGTATTAATATTTTTCAATGATTTCAGTATTTTTGGATATGCAGGAGAGACTTCATTCTCACCCTTCATGTTACTAAGCAACGTATCATACAGTTGCTAGGAGACAGACTAGCAAGCTTGCGGGTAGTTCAGTTTTCCCTTATCACCTTGCATACCACGTGACTATACCCTAGAGAGTTTTACAGCTTTAAAGAAAAGAGAGAAAAATTAATGGCACATAGAAAGGATGGAAAATGACAAGGATGAGGGAATAGAGTAAGGAAAATAGCAAAGTATTTAAGAAGAGTGTGTGAGGTTGGCAGAGGAAAGCTATTATGCAATTTCCTTGAGTGAGTCATGAAAAAACCTTAAATTGCTAGTGCTCTATTTCATATTCTGTATGCTACTATCTTTTCTAAAAACAAATTAGACAGTAAACTTGGAGAAGAAGATCTTTCAGATAATATTCCTGAATATTTTCAGAAGGGTGGGAATCGGTTGTAACTCTTACAGAAGACTGGCAATTACAAACACATTAAACAAGCTATACATTATTTAAAATTCCATAGTCAGATATACAACATGATTTCCTTTCATTTCTCCTTCAAAATAGTTAAAAAAGGACAGTACTAAGAGGGAGGTTGGACCAACTTAGAAGCAAGATGATCATATAGGCTCCTGGGCAGTATGTATTTCTGTACAAAATTTAACAAATCTAATATAAAAGGAGGAAAGAAGGAACTGCTGTGCTCTACCTAGAGGACTGTTGTATCTGAAACAAGAAACCAGGCTCTAGGTTTCATTGTGCTCGTGTGAAAGGTTGAGTCTTCGTGTCTCTGTGGTATTTACTGTTGCTGGCAACCAGGAAGCACCCTAGCAATTGTTGCTAGGTCCTCAGTGCCTCTGTTTGCCTGAAACCTTAATCAATGCCAGAAACACCAGAGATAGACATCGTTGCACAAAATCTAGCGCCTGTTTTCCCAGTGGTCCTGCTGCAAACAGTCTATCTTGTGTTCAGTAAAAATCAGTGTAAAATGGAGACTTCACACAAAGAGTTCATCCCCAGCTTCCTCTTCATGAATGCCAGTTCTCTCCGTGTGGAGCACTAAGAAGAGGATACTGGGGGATGGTTTAATTAAAATAAGATTTATATTCTGGTGTCACCAGCTTTAACTAAATGCACAATAAAGAGTCTGAAACAAAGAACACAGACAAGAAAGATTTCGTTAGATTTAGATGACTTCCTCTTCTGAGGTAGGATGGTCCCCTTAATGTTTGCTGACAGCTTGAGATCATGTTAGTGACCACAGAAGCTGGTGCAAATGATGGCACCATTTCAATAAGAGTCCAGAAGATTCTGATAAATATCCATGTTAGCATCATCCCCAGAAATAACTGACATTGTCTCTTGAAATTAAACATCAGATCTTAGATGAACCTCACAATCTATACAGCCACTTACTCAAACCATCCTATATAAATGCAGCCTTTAAATTTTGTTTCCTGTGCAACTCCTGCCCAGTCATAGACAGTTTTAACTCTGAATTTACCTGGAAAAAATTACAAGTCTGGGGTGAGATTTAGAAAAGATTGATATTAAGATGACATAATATCAACTTAACATCAGGCATCTAGCCTCCAAAAGTGGGACTGAAGAGAGATTTACTATTGTCATTATTTCTAATTTTTAAGTACTTTATGTGTATTATCTAACTTAATCCTCAAAATAATTCTAGGAGATAAGTAAAATTATATTCACTTTTCTCCTTGGCTGAAGAAACTGAGGTTCAGAGAAGTTAAATAATATGCCCAGAGTTTCTCACAGCTAATAAGTGGCAAAATGAAAATTCAGGCCTGGCCCTATCTGGCTCCAGTGTTTGACCCTAAACTGTGTATGTATGTAGTACACGTATTCCATTTAATAGAGAATGACTTTCATGTGGGAGTAAATTGTGTGGTACATCAGTATGTCGAGGTAAAGAGCACTGGCTCTGGAGCTCCTCTGTCTCTAGGCAGGGTGGCTGAGACTCCGAAGGTCCGCCACCTCTGTGGCTGGCTTTGCCTTAACGGCCTGCCGGGACAGCGCTCTGGAACCCTGCCATTCCTCGTCCTTGCATTTCCCCAAATCTAGGTCATTCAATATGTAATAACAGGCAGTGGGGTCTCTACTTGGATGGTCCAGGCTGGGCTCTGCAATCCTAGTCCAGTCAAGCTGGCAGTTCTTTTTCAATGTGAGACATACTTGCACCTAGAGTCTTCCTGCATTCGTCTGATCTGTTCTTCTCATTTCCTTATCTAATCAGAGCAGGGGGTCATTTTTAGGGGCTGTTTGGTCTGAATTCTAATTTAGAAAAGGATGCCTTTTTAAAAGAACAATCTGGAGAGCTGTAACATTTTACATTATCCAAAGGGTAGTTCAGTGCCTTAGAGCCACATTGTCTCAAATCTTCATTCCAGAATAAAATCTTTCCATCTCCTTTGCATAACTAAAAAATTCACTGAATTGCTATTTCAAAACAAAGAAACATTTGATAATTAAAATATTTAAAAATCTTTCATTCTTCCATATACACTGGGCAGAAAACATGAAATAGTTACATGCAATAGTGTGCTGCGGTCTGCTTGTAAGGGCTCATGAGAATTGGTTGTCTGCATCTCTTCCCAGCTCTGTATTCAGTGACAGCACATTGATAGGTTGAAACTGGTCATGAGCAGAACAGTTATACCATGGAAATTGGCCAGTGCTACAAAATCAGGGATTTTTCCCCCTCTCTCTGAAAGCCAATTGTTAAACACTTACTAAAAAACCACTAGGAGAGGAGTGCTCAAAGAGCAGTGCATCAGCTGTTTAACTTCAGTGAAACATAGTCAATCTCATGTTACTGGGCATTATGTTATTGGACTTCTCATATATAGTATAAATGAAGGAAGTCATCTGCTCAGTGATGTGTACCAGTGCAATTGTTATTAAATGAGAACTTACAGCATGTACCCTCAGGCACAATTCTTGGTAGAAATTATGTTAACCACTTGACACAGGACAGGCTATGGTACAATCCACATCTTCCAAAAAAACTGAGTATATCTGACAGTGTCAGTATAAAGCAGGTTGCAGGGACAGCATAATTTTCTCATAACCACATCTGTAGGTAGCTTTTAGATTCTTAGATGATCACCCAAAGAGTCTTTACTGAAATTTATAGATGATAGGCCTAGTCTATAGATGACAGGCTTATGTGTGAGAAGCCTATGACCTGATTTAGAATAGTAATTGTTAGAAAAATGGAATTTAAAGATCCTGATTTCTATTGCTAAATTATTTTAGAAAGTTTATAATAATAGCTAACATTTCTTAATTTTTTACTATGTGCCAGGCTCTATTCTAGGCACTTTATTTGTATTAACTCATTTATTCCTCATTATAACTCTCAGAGATAGGTACTATAAGTATCCCCATTTTACAGATGACAAAGTTGAGGCACAAAATGTTTAAATAAGTTACTGAAAGTCACTAAGTAAATATTAGAGCCAGAGTTCAAACCCAAGAAGTCTGAGTTCTAATTTTTTATAGGTTTTCTGGTATATTTTTTAATGTTAAACATAGGTCAAGATTAACATTTAGGTTTAACAAGACACATAGAACCACTAATTCAGTGTTTTCAACCTTTTGACCATTGACGAATTGTAAAAAATACATTTTGCATTCATATTATATAATCCAAAATGAAATAATACTCTTACTATGCATAATATCATCTGGTATTTTCTACCTAAAATTCTATTCTATTTCACTTTTTAAATGCTGTCACATTTCACTAAGTTGATTTCTTGACCTACTAATAAATAGTAAACCTACTGTTTGAAATTCACTACACTAGATTTTTGTATATGTGGCTCCATGCCATGGCTTAATTTACTACTGGTATTTTATTTTACAACAGAATTTACAGTACTCTTATTTCCTTTCCAGTTACCCTATGATCTAGTAGCAAAGTCATTTGAAGATGGATATACAATTTTAAAAGATCCAAGAGGTAATGAAATCTAAGCTCGGCTGATGGCAGTGAAAATGGAAAGGAAGAATCCAATGTGAGAGATTTAAAGGCAGATTTTCAGAATTTGCTAACTGATAGGACTTGGGTATCTAGTGTCCCTCCCCAGATGATACAAACTAGTAATGTTACAAGTGTCCAGGCTGGGCAAAGAAGTAAGACATAGGATATGGAGTCATGGAGCAATAGCCAGATGCAGTGGCCCATCAAGTTTCCAGGCAAGTAGAGCTTTCCTGTAAGATTACCTCATTCTAAAGCTGAATTGCTAAATCCAAATGGGTGAAACAAGAAGGGAGGCATATATGCTACAACATCGATGAACTTTGAAAACATTATGCTAAGTGAAAGAAGCCAGATATAAAGGGCCACATATTGTATTATTTCATTTATATAAATTGTCTAGAATAGATAAATCCATAGAGATGAAAAGTAGACTAGTGGTTGTCTGGGGCTGGTAGGGAGAGCAGGTATGGGAAAGGGGAAATGGAGATTGACTTCTAATGGATACAGAATTTCTTTGTGGGGTGATGAAAATAATCTAAAAGTGATATGGCAGGGTTTGCACAACTCTGATTATACGTTAAACTATTAAATTGTGTACTTTAAGCGGTGAATTTTATGGGTTAGATATCATTGATTGAGTTAATTATACCTAAATAAAGCTTTTAAAAACAGATTATAGCTATGAAAAAAATATTTCCTGGTTCTGTTCACTGAATAGGTCTATAAATAATTACATACCAGTAGTGAAGAGCTCCCTTAGCACTAAGATTGTAAGTTTTAAAAAGTATTCCCAAATCATTTAGGTCAGAGAATCCTAGAATAGAATGTGAAAAAATAATCTAGCTGTATGACAAATGTATGAACCAACCGCTCTGAAAAAGATAGGAAGAAAAGATGTTGATTTAAGTAACTTTAGAAATGAGTGGAGTCTATAAGGCTAAAGGTGAAAGAGACCGTGCGTAATAAGTCAGTAAAGTTTTCCCCCGCAAAGGTACAGGTTAACAATTCTGAAGCCAATACACATTCATACTGGAATTGAACAATCAAATGAATGGATAGCAGATGGTGAGAGCCAGATTTCTTTCACAGTGTTGGAGTTAGAGTCTACAGTCAAGCAAGAAGAGAAATGATCCATGTGATAATGGATTAGAGTTGGAGACATTAGTGTGAACTCATTTTTAGCTTGCTATAGATACAATGGTTACATATAAAAATATTAATAAATATGTGTGTCTATATACAGAGTAGTATACATACATATATTTTCTCTGTCAGCTGAGAGTGCCTAGAAGCAGTAACACACCCTAATAGCAACAAGCACACCTATCCTGGTATTTCTAATAACATTCTCCAGTAAAAGGAAACAAAGCTCCTTGGAGAAATAGCTGATTCTAAGACTAGAGCAAGAAATATACAAGATGATCCTGGAGCATCTTGTAGTATTAGAAAGTAATGAAGTGCTCAAAAAACCTCATAATGATGGGGTTATGTCAAAGGGACACAGGAGCCAACTGAAAGAGCCCAATGGCCAAAGCTGGAGCAATTAGAGCACAAATAAATAAAGTAATATTGGATTAAAACCTAAGATACAAAATCAGTATCTATGAGTAAATATTAATGTAAATAAACAGTTGAATAAATGAATAAATAAATAAATGAAGGAGAACAGACAAACCTCCCATGCAGAAGAATTCCAAGTAATTTATGTAGATACTCCCCACTTAAGGAGATTGAGCATACCTTACCACTCCTTAACTGTGGGTTGTGCATAATAACTTTCTTCTGATGAGTACAGTATGAAGAGGGAGGGGAGGAGTAACTTTACAGTGGAAAAACCTGACAAACATTGCCTCAGCCTGGAGACCAAAATTAATGTCTTCGGTGATAAGTCTTGTTGACAGCATGAACCTCTGATACAATGTGATGAGAACTGCATCTTACCTCTGTGGTCTTTCTCCCTAAACCGCACAATCCTCAAGGCAATCATGAGAAAAACATCATCAGACAAATATGCATTGATGGACAGTCTACAAAATATCTGACCAGGACTCCTCGAAACTGTCAATGTCATCACAAAGAAAGTCTGAGAAACTGTCGTAGCCAAGAAAAGCCTGAGGAGACATGATGACTCAATGTAATGTGTTATCACTGGATAGGATCCTGGAACAGAAAAAGACATTACATAAAAGCTAAGGAAATCTGAGTAAAGTATGGACTTCAGTTAATAATAATGTAGCAATATTGGTTCATTAATTGTGACAAATATACCATACTAACGTAAGATGCTAATAATAGGGGAAACTAATATGTGTAAGATTTTTCTCTGTACTATCTTCACAATTTTTCTGTAATCTAAGACTATTCTACAACAAAAAGTTTATTTTAAAAAACAATTTCTTACTAAGAGGAATCAGAGCTCTTTGGAGAAATGGCTAATTCCTGATCTGGGGCAGAAAATGTACAATATGAATCTGAGACATCTTGTTATTCCAGAAAGGAAGTAAGTTCTCAAAAAATTAGTGGGATTGTGTCAGAAGGACACAAGAGCTAACACGAAGAGGCTCTTCTTGTTAAAAAAATGGGACATCATAAGCATTCAAAAGAACAATTGCTGCAATTGATGGAAATATACTCATCATATTTTTTAAATTATGATTTCATAAAGAGATTTTACAGAGAGAAAATGAAAAATATTCATCACTATATTCTGAAAATTGGCAAATTAAAGGAAAAGAATTAAGCTTAATCTTATCTTTTCCATATGAACTATGTTTCAGGCAACCAAATAGCACTTCTTCACAAAATAATTGTAGCTAATAAATGTAGGAAAAAGTACCAGATTAGAAAAATCACCCCTTTGCAACTATTAATGTTGAATCATCGATTCAGGCAAAGATCATCAAAAGATGATACAATTACAAGAAATGTTGATGGAGAATTTTACATGGAGGGCTTATGTGGTCACAGCCTGAACCTGCTGATGAGGCATCACTAACAGCTGAATAACCAGAAATTGTGTGCCTTCTGGCGTGATGCATTATGAAGAGCACAGTGCTACCTATGATCCTTGAACCTGGACGTAATCAAGCATTAGAGCTAACTTAACGATTTACACGAAATACAGAGATAGAGGAACAAGTTAAATAAACCATTAAGAAGCAAATAAACAAGAATGGCCCACATTGTTTTAATTATTCAATCAGAAAATGGCATGGAGATAAAAGGAAAAAGGAATGGCTTTAGATTAAAAAAGATAAGAGACATAACCAAAATAATGTGTTCCCCTTGTTTAGAATCCAGTTAAAACAAACTGATGATAAAAATAAATTTTTTTAGATAATCAGAGCAATCTGGATATGGAACAACAAATTGTTATTTATTCAGTATGATAATGGCATTGAGGTTATACAAGAAAATGTTCATATTTGTTAGAGATGGATGTTGAAGTATGCAGGGGTGAAATGACATGAAGCCTGCTTTCAAATAATAAATCAAAGAAAGAGGGATAGATGAAGCAAGTGTTGCAAAATCTTGATAACTGAAGTATCTGGATGATGGACATATAGCAGTTAATTATATTATTCTCTCTACTTTGGATTATGTTTGAAAATACTCATTAAAGTTTTTGAAAAGCAGGTTGCAGAAGACATATACACCATATTCCGATTTTTGTAGCCAGTGTGGTGGGCCCCCAGCTCTCCCTTTACTGAGGGCCTGTTGCCCTGGCTGCTGGGAGTGCCATTGGCAGATGCCCTCAGCTGTCAACCCCTTCAGAGACAACCTCTGTAGAAGGCTGCCGAAGGCTGCCTTGCCCAAGGTCATGCCGCTTCCTGAGGTGGCTGGGTCCAGTGCCTGACTGAGGTGGCAGTATGAAGCTAACTTGGTACAACTCTGAAGGGCCATTCTTGGCTAAGGCAGTTGGGCCTACATGACAACTTGACATCCCTCTGCCTAATCCTGCCTGCTTCCTTTCCCCTACTTCCCCAGATGTTGATCCCAAGGACAAGCCTTAATAACAATTGTGCATGCTAAATTCCACCTCAGAGTCTGCCTCCCTGGGAATCCTATTTGTGACAGTCTAATGGGTTGAATTGTGTTCACTTCTAAAATTCATATGTTGAAGTCCTTAACCTCCAGTACCTCAGAAGGTGAGCATATTTACAGATAGGTTCCCTAAGGAGGTAATCAAGGTCATTAGGGTGGGCCCTAATCCACTACTGTTCTTATGAAAAGGGGAAACTTGGACACATCTGAACTGTAGGAACATATGCAATGCATTTTTGCAGAGTTTGGCATTCCAAGAGAAGGAAGTGTGGGCAAGCACAGAAATCCATTTCCCTTAGATAGGAGACTTTCTCTAGCAATACTCACTTCTGGTCGTTCTGGGTTTCTTTCATGGCCAGTGGAACATGACAGTGGGGGAAAATCCCTACTTCTATTTTTAATGCTTTTTAATGCTTCAGGAAACATGTTGCTCATATGGACTCAATGATGAATCAGCTGAAACGACTCATTTATGCAGTTTTTAGAAGAGACTCAGAAGATTTCTTTAATTCCAACATTGACTGCAGTAGGAAATAATGTGCTTGACCTCATTCTACATCTAGCCAGAAAATAGGATTAATGTTTACCTCAGAACAGTAATATGAAGCTGAATGTTTCAGAAGAGGTTTTCGATGAGTAGTGTTTAAGAAATCCAACCTGTTTGGGCTGCGACTGAGATTGACTGTTTTCTAGTTTAGCTAAATAGGAATTCTATTTGTTCTTCCTTTAGTACCAGCCTGGGTGCCTAGTACTCATCGGAGGCCAACAGTCCTGGCCCTCTCACCTCTTGGGGGTGATTTTTAGGGTTCCTGAAGCCATAGCCAGGTGGGTCACTGACCTTGCCCCTTGCATGGTGTTGCCCTGCTACAGGGCATACCTTCCCTGCTGCTCAGGCAATGAGCCCTTCTTCCACAACGAACACTTCTCATACCCAGGAGGATTGCTTAGGGCTGAGCAGCTTCACAAAGGCAAGGAACATAAAGTGGGAAAGCAGTCCAGTCTCAGAAACTTGGCAACCAAAGGGACTGCAACTCAAATTACACATCTAAATGTTGAGAATAGGGAACAATGAAAAGGAACAACTGCTTAGTGGACATTTAAAACCTATTTTCCTAAAGCAACAATCACGTCTCTCTTTTTTTAACCCAAGGTAAAGGACATGGTTATAGCTCTTCTCAGAAAAGAGATGGGATTGAGGAGATTTATTTATGACTTACTGGAAGCACAAAGAGAAGCTTTTATTGTTGATAGCTAGGCTGGGCGGATGCCAGGAGACACATCCCAGAGGAGCTGTGCTGCCAAGCACTGACACACAAAGAGAGCTGACCTAGTCCTTTTTTATGCTGACTGCCTACTCAGAAATTATATCAGAGAACAGTATTGAAAGACCCAGTGATTTAAAACAATTATGGAGACTTTAGAGCAATCCTAATTCTAAGGAACCATTTGAAGGGAAATAGAGAAGTAGTGTAATCATTAGCTTTATGTGGAACTACTGTTTAACTCATGTAGGGAAACTGCTTTGAGACAGCTCTACATAGCCAGACATTCAGTATCATCATCATTCTTCCCGTTCCTTTGAAACTACAAATTTAAATTCAAGATTTCAGCGAATGCCTCCTAGATACCTCTGGGGAAAACACTGTTGTAACAATATTTTTAGGCTTAGGCATAGTTTTCAGATTCTGAAGTGAAAGTCAGAGGGAGAAAGGTTCAGTGTGTATGTACGCTGGGGAGTTTTGGGAGGAAGCGAGAGAGAGGAGGAGGGGAGAGAGGGATTGACTTTTTAGGTAAATAGTAATCTATTTACCTAATCTACAATGTAATTTACAATGCAGGATATTGCATAGATTTTCTTAGACTCAACAGAATCATAAAATGTCAGGGCTGGAAAGAGCTTTAGAGATGATTTTCCTGTCCCTCACTGGTCATCTTACTGACCAGGAAAAGTGGAGTGACCAGAAAAGTGCAGTGACCTGTCCGAAGAGACAGAGCTAGGTGGTGGTACAACTGGGCTGGAAGCCAGGTGTGCTCACTCTTCTCGTGACACCCTGACCTCCTATCACATCTGCATTTGATTCCCACTGGCCCTGACAGCTCTGGCCCCTCATCCATCACTTTAAGAGGATTTGGACAAGGAAAGAGTCAGGTGGGATTGTGACAGTGCAGTTGCCTTCTAGCCTCTGTCTTGTATCATCACATCCTAAAATAAATAAATAAATTCTGTTTTTCAAACAGCTCTTATTTTTTAATCTTTCACTTGGAAAATATGACACTTAAATGTAAAAGTTCACATTCTATGCTCTTTTATGATGGTATGGATTCCACACATCCCATGACTGTCTATGTAGTATCATCTGCTGCAGTCTCATGTCCCCTCCTCCCCAACAATTTTTTTCTCTGTAGTGACCTGAGTCTCAAGGATTTTGCCCGGTTGCAGTCCAGGGACCACATGAGACTTAAGGGCTCTTCCAGATAAGCTGATTGAAGCCATTTAGTTTGTAGAGAATTGAGGGGAGGGGCATGCATGGTAATTGGTATAATATAAAATATAATGATAGTGTGTGTGTAGAGCTCAGCCTTGGGTCTTTAATTACCTTCTTCTCATCTTTATTGTTGTCTTGCATCCTGCTAGACATACTGTCGCCTCAACTACCAATAGGCCAATTCAGTAATTTGTTTGTTTCTTTTGGGTACACACAATCAAAACCAAAAAACCACACATATGGGGACTCTTTATGGATTCTTAGCAGATGGCTGGTACATGGCACTCAGAATACTCCAGGCATCTGAGTTTTATCTTGTCATCTAATGCTTATTCTCTGTTTTCTTATGAAATGAGGGAGATAATCCTCTTGATTTCTTCACCTGGGCTCCAGGACCCAGGTGAGGGAATACATGGGGGCAATGGTGAGATGCTCCTCAAAACTTGGGAAGTAAAATTGTCCTGATAAATGTTTAAAAAATAGTTATTGTCTGTACAAATACACCCTTTTTGCCTCAGCACAAGAGTTTCTGATTCTTTTAAGCATCTAAAAGAAACTTACATGCAACCTACTAAATCAGCAAAAATTAATTTTTAGGCATCTACTCAGTGTCAGTGATATACTAAGCAATGTGGAGGATAATAGTAATAGCTCATGTTGAGTTCTTACAACCTGCCAGGCATTTGCCTCATTTGGACCTATAGCCCCTCCTATAGACGGGTACTTTTATTATCTCTATCTTAAGTATGAGGAAGTAAGGCACAGAGAAGACAGCCATTTGCCCAATGACATTAGCTGGCAAGTAGGAGAGCCAGGATTTGAGCATAGTATGATTTCAGAACTTATGATCTTAAAATATACATCATGGTCTACCCTCAGTAAATTATAATCTAGTTGGAGGGAACATGAATAACACATATTAAAACAATATGTTAGATGCACATATATAATTAAGTGCTAAATTGGATGCTATCAACTATGAATGCTTCAGGAGTTCAAGGGGCACAGGGAGACATGACCAGCCAGGCAGGTTTTCTTGAAGCTGAGCCCTGAATGGCCCTTGAGATGTGGGTAGGGAAAAGCCTGACCCAGACAAAAAGGTGACAAAAGTGCTAGAAGCAGGAATGAGCAAGACTTGTGCAGGAGGAGAAGCAGCCAGCCTTGATATAGGAAAAAAAATGAATGTGGGACGAGAGGCTGGCCATCTCTCAGGTCTCGGTTGAGTCCCTGGGATGTGCCCTGCCAAGTGTGGGTCCTTGGCTTCGTGCAGTAAAGAATTCAAGAGCGAGCCACAGTTGAGTAAAGGTAGATTTATTTAGAGAGATACATACTACACAGAGTGTAGGCTGTTTCAGAAGACAAGAGAAAGGCCATGAGGTATGGGGATTGGGTGCTCAGGTTAAAGTAAAAGTAGATACACACTCCATAGACAGAATGTGGGCCATCTCCAAAGACAACGGAGCGAGAAAGGTGGCCATGGGTCTCTGTGTTGCCAGTTTTTATGGGCTCAGTATCTTCACGTGCCAACAAGTGGGAGGACCATTCCAACCACCCTGGGGAAGGGGCTAGGATTCCCAGGAATTGCGCCACCGCCCACTCTTTGACCTTGTATGGTCAGCCTCGAAGCTGTCATGGTGCCTGTGGGAGTGTCATTTACCATGTTAATATTACAATGAGCATATAATGAAGCTCCAGGTCTACTAGAAGTCAAATCTCCCGCCATCTTGAGCCTCAAGGCTTACTGGGAGTTGAATCTTCCACCATTTTGGTGTTAATTGCTGTGTTATTCCTCAAATGGCTGTGATCTGCCCCCTTCTTTCTTGTCTCAGCCTGACCAAAGCTGGGTGGAGCTGTTGGGGAAGGGCTGGACTAGCTATAAAGACCTTTAAAGCAAAGCTGAGTGTAGGCTTGGTGCATCAGCAAGGAGAGAGTCATTAAAGGCCTTAGGTTAATAAAGCAACATTAGAAAAGGGTTGTTTAAGGGATATGTGCTTGGCAAGGTATAAAAGATCCACCTTATTAAAATTGTAGATAACATAAAGCTTGGAAAAACATATGTGAAATTACACTAAATTGTACCAATTCCTATTTTCAAATTCACCGTTTATTCTGTATTATCTTTATGATTTATTTTTACCTTTATCTCACATTAGCAAGTTCTATCAATTCTGCTTCCTTAGTATTTTCCAAATTTGTCCATTTCTCCATACTTTCTTGCCATTACTGTAGTTTGGCTACCATCCTAAGGGTGCAGAGAGGTGTCAGAGAAGCCTTCCTGGAAGAGGTGACATTTTTCCAGAGTTCTGAATATTTAGCAAGAGTTAGCCAGATATAAACAGAGAAGATGAGAACAAAGGGAAGGGAAGGATAGCATCATGGGCAGAAGAAAGCAAGAAACAAAGTAACAGATACAGAATTTGGTGCTAGACCTGGGGTGATGCAATAAGAAAAATTAAATGTGGCATTAACTTAGTGAAAGAGGTCACTGGTGGGTTCTAAAGGCCCAAAGATTTCAGGCTGGAAGTCTGATGACCTTGTTATGTGATATCAAAATATTTAGTCAAAATGTCACCTCTTACACCCTGGAAGGCAGACCACCTCGAGTGTAGGGGAGACGAAAGGCCCTTGAAGAGGTGACTATGAGTGAGGCCTTGAACGTACAATTTGGTCTTGTCAGTAGAAGGCACATTCTTAGCCAAGGCACAGGGTCTGGTGGCATGAAGGTTAAGGATCCTAGATGCCAGACTGAACTCTGGGAAGATTAATCTGTTTTGGGGAGTAAAGGGCACTGGGAAATGCATGTAAGTAGGGATAAACTAGATTTAAGGATAATACCCATTGGCAGATTATTATTTTAGAGAAATGTTGAAGAATGGAGCAACTAAAAATGTTTAATTATCTTTCAGAATCCAGTAAGTTAGTGCTAGATTTTTAAAACAATCTTAGTGGAATATAATTCATGTGCCATACAACTCACCTTTTGAAAGAGTATAATTCAGTGGTTTTTAGTATATTCACGGAGTTGTGCAACTCTTACTGCAATTAATTTTAGAACATTTTCATCACCCCCAAAAGAAAGCGGTCCCTGTTTCCACCCTTCCCCACCAGCTCCTGGTAATTTACTCATCTACTTCTATCACTATGAAGTTGCCTATTCTGGGCACTTCATATGAATGGAATCAGATAATACGTGGTCTTTTGTGACTGGCTTCTTTCATAAATATTGGATTTTGCAATTCTATGATTTGTAATTAGATAACCAATGGTTAAACTACACATTTTCAAATGTATTAGGAACAAATAATAATAAATATTTGGAAAACAGTCAGTGGGGCAGGATGGTAGTATAAGAATAAAGACCGTGGGCCAGGAATCACCAGATTTAAAATCTAGGTTTGTTTTTTTTTAAATAAAAGCTTTTTGGGGGGAGAGGAGGTGACTGATTGATTGATTGATGGATGGATGGAGGTATTGGGGATTGAACCCAGGACCTTGTGCATGCTAAACACAGTGCTCTACCACTGAGCGATACCCTCCCCCCTGAATTCTAGTCTTGATTCTGCTTTCAACCAGGTGTGTGATCTTGGGCAAGCAAGCACCATTCCAGGCCTCAGGTCACCATCTGTAAAATAAGAGGAATGGGATTAAAACAGTGATTCTCAGCCTTTAATTTACAGCAGGATTGCCTGTGAAGTCTTTTGAAAAATATATAATCCTGGGACCTCACCCCAAGATGTTTCAAAATCTCCAAAGGCTAGTTTGTTGCTTACCAAAGGTTAAGGAGTTCAGGGCTTACATGTTCTTTACGTTTCCTTCTAGATCTGATATCCTATGAAGTAAATTTATTTTCCAATGCATTTTGCCTAGAGCCACACCTGTGGCTTTTGGTCAGGTCCCTCTGTCTGTGGTCAGTAATTATGTCAAATGGGAGGCCCTTAGGATGATGTTCTGGATACGGCAGTTGCTGGTGGCAGTGGTCCTGGGCACCTGACTTGAACTCACTGTGAGTCATAGTAATAACTAAAAGCAGTTGCCTTCCCGAATGCTTCCCACTTTACAGAGGACAGAAATAACTGAAAATAAGGAACAAGTTACGTGAGTAAATAGCATACGTATGGTGTATCGTAAGCACTGAAATCTGTGAGAGAGTGTGTGTGTGTGAGAGAGAGAGAGAGAGAGAGAGAGAGAGAGAATGCTTGACATTTTTAAAGCCGATTTCCCCATAGACAGCTGGTCAAATTCCTAACTTGTGAGGCCACTTTGAACAAGATGGGAAGAGACACAGAACACTCTTTAGGGGAAGTCCTGAGTTCCCTAAATTTGTTTACATGAAAAATGTAGACATTTGACCTTCTCCTTGAATAGCAATTTGTTGCTCCCATAACTTTTTACCTCTCTTCAGCTGCCAAGCCCCTTCTTAAAACAGAAGGGGAAGCTAAAATTACAAGCCTAGCCTCAACTTAAGAAAACATAGAGAAAGAAATCTCAAAATGTAAATGGATTAACACCGACTGTTACCTAATATGCAGTGTCCAAATTAGCAGGAAGAGTTGCTTGCTTCCTTTAGTTTAGTTACAAAACTAACATTCAGGGAAGATTTTCATGGCCATCTTATACCCCTCCTCAAAGCCTTTCATTAACTTCTTTTCACTAGGTATAAAATAATTTTATTCTATAAGCCATAAAAAGGTTTCCCTTTTTGGTTTACTTTAGTTTAAATTTTTGTCCTATTTCTCTTCATCCCATTTATGTGCATGCATAATTTTCTCCCCGTAAACATATTCTATGTGGTTAATTCTAAGATATATAATTTTTCACTTTTAACATCTCTGAAATTAGGAAGCATCCTACAGCCAGTGGTTTCTGAAATTCAATGAAATATGGTCAGTTTTTTTCTGAGTGAGCTTTTTTGTCTCCTACCAGCCACTGAATGATGTTCTTCCCTCCCACCATTTGGTTCTAATTCATATATCTTATAAAAGTCTTGCCTTATTTTTGTGAAACCATTTGATATTAATATAATTCTAATATTTATAGCACTCTGACATATATATTTATAAGAAGTTGCATGTAAATCTACCTTATTTTAATGACTATGTAATATTCCATTACTTGAATATGTTATAATTTTATTAGCCAGTCCCTATTGATATTATAGATAATGTTCAAATAAACATACTTTCTATACTTACCTAATTATTTCCTTATGATACATTTATAAAAGTAAAGCATGATTACTAGTATTAGTGGTAGGTACAGTGCAGTAAGCTTTCTTGTCCCTATGTTTTCATATGTTAACTGAGCTATAAACCTTTATTTATGGTCTAACGATGATCTTTTTCTTTCTTTTATTTTTTTTATTATGATAAAATATATAGCATAAAGTATACCATTTTAACCATCTTTAAGTGTACAGTTCAGTGACATTAAGGATATGCACAGTGTTGTGCAAACATCGCCAGCATCCATCTCCAGAAGGATAATCTTTTTTAAGGCTGTAGATACATATTGCCAAATTGCTCTGTAGAAGTATATAATTGCTGTTCCCCACAACTTATTTATCTATTAAATCACATATTTATTGAATAATCTCATGTGTCAAGCAATGTACTTTTTATGCACAAATGATATATTTGTTAGGATGGTTTTGTTGCAAATGACAGAAGACCCAACACAAACTGACAAGCAATAGTTTTCTTTCCAAGAATGGCTGAATTCAGCTCTGTTTCCATCACCAGGACTCTGTTTCTTCCTCTTACTTTCTCTTGGTGGTGTTCCCTTCAAGCATTGCCTTCCTTTTCAAACAGGTTTTTACCCTTGTGTTATGAAAATGACTACAGCAGCCCTGCACCCTATTGACTCCATGTCCAGCAGAAAAAGAGAACGAGAGAGAGAGAGAAAGAAGGAAAGAAAGGGAAGAATCCCTCTTTCAATAATTCTGAAGAAAGTCCTGAGATTTACTGGGATTGGAAAGGTTTAGAGCACAGGCTCATCCAAACCAGTGAGACCACAGGAAATGGGACAATAACTGGCCAGTTTAGGCTGACTTAGGCCTGTGTCTTGTCCTCCACCCTTGGGCCAGGAGTTGGGGAAGCCCCATCCAGATCACAAAGAGCAAGAGCAGAGAACTCACAACAGAAATCAGACCTGTTGCCAGAAGAACAGGAAGGGACACTGTGGTGACAAAAATAACGTTCACTTCCATTCAGGAGTAGAGCAGGGATATCATATAAGAAACCGTATCACATATATAAAAATGAAGTTAAAGAAAAGAGGAAAGGGAGTGAAGGTCTGTTCAATACATCTTTTTTTAAAGCATATATACTGCCATGTGCTGCACTAGGTACTGATGCTATAAATATGTAAAAAAAAAATCAGCCTTGATCTTCAGGAAATGTATACTTTAATGAAAGAAACAGACATATAAGCATATCTAGTAGGCTGAGCATCAAGAAAGGTGGGGTTGATGCAGAAGCCCAGACAAGGGCACCCACAGCCCCGCTGGAGAATACAGGAAACGCTTCCTAAAATAGATGACACCTGAGCTGAATCATACATGATTCGTATGCATGTATGAAATGAAGAAATTTGGAAAGATACTTTAGAGTAAAGAGAACTGAATGAAATGGTTGGGGGGAATATGACATAGTTCAGTATTCAAAAACTATCTGTTGAATGCTACTATATGCTAGATACTTCTCAGCCCTTTTCCTTAAATATTTCATAGAATTGTATGTAATAATTAATATGTCATGTAGTATAATTCATATAATTAATACAAATAGCCTGGCATCCTGAAAGGAAAGTTCATGAAAAGGAAAATAAAATAAAGCAAGACAAGCAAAAACAAGCAAACAGATCCAAAAAGATCAGACTGAAAAAAGCAAGTTGGGATCAGATTATGGAAAGGCTTTCAATATCTGTGTTATACCTAATTCAGTAGGTATTGGGAGCTAATGAAAGTTTTAGGGCAGGGGTTTGACAGGACCACGGTCATACTTTGTAAACATTTTCCAGCTATGATACCTGGAAGATGGCCACTAGTGGAGAGAACTGTATTTGAAAGACCACTGAAGAGCATACCCTCCTCCTCCTTGCCTTAACTAAAATTTGGAGGGTTTTTTCTGTTGGGAATTCACTTCTACTGAGCTCCTTTGAACAGAGGTTTTTGTTTTGTATTTTAAATTGAGCAGAGATGCTTGATCGCCCCACTGGACCAGAGGTTGCTTATTGGCAAACCATTTCTAGCCACCTTCCTGCCAACTCCCTCCTCCTGTGAGGACCTCCCTTATCTTCCAGGCTTCACTTACTCTCTCCTCTTCACATTATACTCTCCTGAAAGTTCTTCGGCAATTGTCATTTAGATGCTAAATCCAGTGGGTTTCATATTTTAATTTGGGGCATTTGATTCTTTTGACCCATTGTTTCTTGACAGATTCTCCAGAAATGATTTTTTTCCTATTTCTCCTCATACCTCTCTGGCCATTCTTCTGTCTCTTTTGCAAGTTCTTCCTATTCCCTCTTCTTACATGCAGGTGTGCCTTGGGCTTCTTCCTCAGCCATCTCCCCTTCTCATCTGCCATGCTCTTCCAGTGGTTTGAATCACCAGCCAAGTGTTTGTGAGCTGACAGCTCACAAATCCACACCACCAGCCCCAGGCTCTCTTCTGACCTTTAAATCTACACATCTAATTGCCTGCTAACTCAGTGTTTCCCTCAAAGTTCAATTCCACATGCCTGAAAGAGTGAACTGTCTCCCATCTACCCAGGCACCCAAATGAAAGCCTGGAAGTCACTTCAACTCTTTGATTTTTTAACAACCACTTACAAGCAGTTACTGAGTGTTGTTAATTCTGCCTTTTTACTATCTCTCATAGCCCTCTTCTCCTCCCCATTTTTATTCTAACTTCTTTAATTTAGTGTCTCATTATCCTTTGCCTAAAATGTTAGCTTTTTATTTTGAAGACTTTTAAATATACATAGGTGTAACAAACTCCTACATACCCATCATCTGGATTTAGTAATTATTAACTTTTTGCCATAGCTACTTCAGCTGTTATTTCTACATTTTAGAGCAAATCCAGACATTGTGACATCTCACCCTCAAACACTTCAGTAGGCTGTTATATTACATTACCACAGTGGCATTATCATACTTAATAAAATTAACAAGAATGCTTAATTTTATCTAATACTCTGTCTTCCAAATTTTTTCTTTACAGCTGATCTGTTTGAATCAGGATGCAAACAAGGTCCACACACTGCATGTAGTTGAAGCCTCTTGGAAAGTAAAACAGTTCCCTCCGTTTCGTTCTTCTCATTGACTTTTTGAAGAGACTGAGTCAGCTGTCTTGTCTTTCCTAAACTTTCATAGTTGTTTCCTAAAGTCTCTTTGCCTTGAGACTTGCTCCTTCCCACCACTTCCCCTTTCTGTCCTCCACACTGGAGGCCATCAGAGCCATCTTTTAAAATGCAGTTTGGATCACATTACTTCCCTGCTTGAAAGTCTTCAAACATTCCCATGAACTGCCACAGTAAAATCTAAACTTCCTATGTCATACAATGTTTTCACTGATCTCTACCTAAATTTCCAATCTCATTTTTGGTTGATGCTTCCCCATACTGTGCAGACCAAAATCTTCTTTTTCTTCCCCTAAATACCAGGCTCACTCTCTGTCTGAATGCCATGTACTTGCCTCACTTCCACCTGGAAAATAACCTTCATTTCCCAAAAGCTCAGGTCAATTATCCTCTATGACATTTTTCTGGCTCTTTAAACCTCAACCAAAGCAAACTGACCATCTCCTCCTTCCATCCTAGTCCCTATGTGCTCTCCTGCACATAAGTGTCTACACTGCTGGCTCCTTCTGAGGCTCCTTGAGACTGGGTCCTACTCATAGTAGTCTTACCAGCCCCCATGGGCTTATAAAAATGGGCTTAGCAAAAAATGGGCTTTTAATACATGCTTGTGAGTAGGTGAATGAATGATAAATGAATGGGTTGACATTACAACCTGGGAAACACTAGATTTTTTCCAGGAAGAAATTCCTAGCAATCTCTCCTGCTCACAGCTCTTGAGGCTATGGGCACATCCAGGCTTAGGTAAAAGGCAGGGCCGCTTCTATTTGAGGACAGGGCCCCAGACCTCCAGCCTGCTATGTTTCATCCTGTGTTGCTATGAGAGGCATGTGGCATTGAGTGATTCAGGTTCTATTACAAAACCACTGGATTCTCAGTAAAGGGAACATTTCTGAAAACGTAGTCATTGGGTGGGGGGAATTCCTTCCTTGGAGAAAATTGCTTTCCTGGCCAATAAGGTTTATTATCAAGCATAGCATAAACTGGGAAAAGGCAGGTCAGTAACAAAGCTAATTAGAAGACTTGTTCAGCACCAGGTGTTTAAAATCTATGAACTAATTTCACGACACTGTGCACGTCACCTCCATCTTTTGGCCTGTGTTTTTTAATCTTCCAAACAAAGATATTGGACTAGATGATCTCTAAGATCATTTCCAGCTCCATAATTTTATTATCTAATTTTTCTATAATACCAGTATAACATTTTTTTGATATGATAAAAGTTCAAGAATTATTGATGGCATTTTACAGCTACAGAAACTGAGGTCGGCAGGGTAAGAGATTTGCTTCAGACATGTGGAGGCAGCACCAGGGCCTGAATCCTTCCTGAGCTCTGTTTTATTCAGCGATCAATAGTTCCTGCTCCCGGGTGGAACCGCAGTATCTTTCCCTTTAGAAAAGCTGAACTGTTTTCCCCTCAGGCCTGCAGGGAAGAACCAAGGGTTGGAGTATGAAAGATATTAGTGCACCCTTATTCCACTTGCACAGCCTCCGAGGGTTTGAATCTCACAGTACTGAAAGTAAGAAAAGTCAGTGGTGCTGAGACTGCCAGGGGGGCTGTAAGAAGGAGGCTGCAGGAGAAGGGGAGCAGATTTGAACTGCTGGGGATGCTTTTCTGTGTCTGTGGACTAGGATGGGGGGTGGGGCACTGATCCCAAGGGCATAAAGACAAGGTCAGCCTCATCTCTTCTCTCTGTTCTTGGCAATAGCCAGTCTAGCTAGAAAGAGCAATCTGTCAAGTCTAATTAGAGTAGAAGAACGTGAACAATGGGCGCCCAGCTCTAAAATGACAGCCCGGTTTAATGGGGTGGAGGAGCTTGGGAGGGATGTGGGCTTTGTGTGCTTGGAATTGGTTCCTTTAAATGGATCCTTTCTGAACTCAAACTGCAAAACAACTTAAGCTGGATCCTTATTTACTTCACCAGAAACCTTCAGGTCCCTGCGCCTTTTAACACAGACACATCCAGCAAAAACAGATGAGAACCTGGCTCTGTTTCAAAGGTGAGGCTGTAATTGAAAATAGTTATATCATGCGGTGTGGATATGGTGCTGTATGTAGGCAACTGATACTTATTAATTTATTCATGTTTCTCTTTTGTGTTTAATTATATTGCAATATTAGTGTTCCTCTTATTATTTCTGCAACCCTTTTTGTAGTAAGAATTATAACTGGATTCTCAAAATTTCAGGATAGCCTGAAATTTTAGTAGCACCATGAATAAGCAATTTTAAAATGCAAAAAAATGTAATGCATTTTTGGCTTATACTTTAAATGGCCTCTCTGATTTGGATATTTTAGTTCTTGTATCAAAAGTAGGTTTTACAAGAAAAGAGTATATTTTACAGATGGAATCAAGTAACTATATTCCTTAAAATAAATACATGAATACTGGTTATTGAAGCTTAAAAACTATGCATTTGCATAACCTAAAGCTTCAAATAACAGAGCCCTGTTATCAGCAAATATTATACTGAAGACTAATGGTTTGTTAACTCTGTCTCATTGTGGGACATTCATACATCTTAAAGGCGTATAAAAAAATTCTCTGAAATAGGAGAGAGAGAATGGGAAGAGAGTAAACACAAATGCAATTTATAAGTCTCAGTCTCCACGATTTTGCTGTTCTTTCCTGTACATTACTGTATTTAATCCTTGAAACACTGTTAAGTATGTTACTGTTATCTTAACAGATAAAGAAACTAAGGCCCTGAGAAGTTAGTCCAGAGTTACAGAGAAATGCAGAGTCAGGCCTGGAACCCGGGTCGTCTGGCTCCAAGCCTAGTGTACTTCTCAGCACTGTATTTCTGGTAGAGTCAGGAGACAATACGTTCTTAAAAATCATCCAATTCATAAAATAATGCTAACATGAGAGCTCTCTTCGACTCTGTTGGTCTCTTATGGACCTAAATGAGGCAGTGGACTTTAGTTCCTGTATTTGTACCACTTACTTTACTGCATGTTGCTAGCCTTTTATTTTCTAACACATCACGTGTTTCTTTTCTGTCCTTTCTTTCTTTTTTTCTGTTACATACACATTATTGGAATAAATTATCTTGTAAAAAGAGAAAGAAAAAGTCTGCCAATACTATTCACCTCACCTTGGCCCCAGTCCTCTCCCCAGAGAAAACAGTTATCAATCTGAAATATAACCAACTGCTTTCTATGTGTGTGTATCTGTATTATACTGTTTTGTATCTTTCTAAAACATAAATAACACTGTGATGTACTTTTTAATCCCTCAACTTGTTTTTCTTTTCTTTTCTTTTTTTAACTTACTATGTCTTATGGAGATCCTTTCATGATACATTTTTAAATCATTCTTTGTAATTGTTACATTACATAGTACTCCGTGCACTCTCCCTTTTATTGTTTCCTCTCTACTTTGCCTCTGCTTTTGAAATGGCTTAGTGGCATGGCAAGTCAACATTTGATCATATTTGTGTTATTGGGGCAGGTAGAGTCAAGCATAACCTTTATGGCTCTTTGGAGTGTTAATAAGTAAGAAAGGAAAGAAATGTAGGAAGCACTCACACCAACACTCCGAGCTGGGATGAGAGGCCTAGGGTGGGCACAGTGTTAACAGATTATTTGCTGCCTCTTGGCTTCTGAATTTTAGCATTTACTTAAAAAAAAACCAAAACTGCCTGTTTTCCAGAAATACATTCCTTTTATATAAGAGATAATAGTAACATACTTGATAAGGTGCTGTCAGGATTAAATGAGATAATGCATAGGAAAGAATGTCAAAACCCTGCAGACTGAGACATACTCATTATGCATTGTGTTTGCTCACCATCTTCCCTCTCTCCCTCCCACGTCAGATATTATGTTGTGAGACAGTCCCTCAAAGAAGGGTAGTTAGTAAATGGAACAATGTCGTTATTAGATATTCTGGAACAGGAACGTGCCTAAAAGCAGACACTTTGCAGACTTATCTCTGGATTCAAGTCCTGATGTGGCTATTTGTTAGTTGTTGTGTGGCTTCAGTAATGTTTTATCATCTGTAAAATAAGGGTAATAATAATAGTAAACTTAGCCTGTGGGGCTGTGGTGAGGTTTAAATGAGATAATGTATGCAAAGTCCTTATACAGTTTCTGGTATATAGGAAAGTCAGCTGCTGTCATCATTATCAGTCAGAGAAGTTGCAATATCCCCACTTCCATTTTCTGTCTACAGAGTGTCACTATCCGTTTTCTTCAGATGTGACAATAAAAGCAGGTCTCATCTCGGGATTAAAGCACAGTCATTGTTCTTTTAGTCTCTCTCTCTCTCCCTCTCTCTCTCTCTCTCTCTATATATATATAAAAGCAAGTATTTCCTGAATGCCTACTGCATGTCTAATAACCTGCTGGGTACTGTTTGAAATATAAAGGAAGTGCAAGATGGGGCTCTTGCCCTCAAAGTGCTTATTAGTTGTTAAATTAAAGTGCCTGAATGTATGAGGTTAACCCTGGAAAGAACTTTGTACCTGTCAGAAGAAAGACATTCTGTAATAGGCTCTCTGGGTAACAGATAATAACATAAACACAGGGTAGTATTGTGGATATACATGCCCAGTGCTATTTTATCAAAATTTTCTGTTGATTACAAAGGTATAAGTCTAATCCTTTAACATCTGCTTATTCGTTCCTTGTCTAGCTTCAGAATTATTTTAGAAGCTCGCCTGGGCCTCACCTATGGAACCTGAGCCATCAGATCACACCCTGATGCTGGGTTGGTTTCCTGGCTGAGGGTTGCTCTCACTTCCTCTTTAAAGTGCTGAGAAGAATGAGGTCCCCAGGAGCTGGGAGAAAAGAGCTGCTCCCACAGGGCCCAAGTCTTGGCTGAGCAGAAATATGCAGATATTCTGTTACTCCAGACAAAATAACTGGTATTTAGTAGGCAGATAAAATACCAAAAGAGTAGGAATTGTCTTAAAGGGCCTGAGGATGTCATGTGAAAGGATTAACGTTATCTTATTTGGGGGGGTAAATTCCCAGGAAATGAAACAAAATGTATTTCCAAAATGTCAGCCTCATCTTTATCAGCCCAGAGCTTTCTCTGATCAACAGAGCCCATTTTCTGTTATGTGTACAGACCTATTCCAGCTGACCCAAACTAAAATTCCAACTAGATATAAAAGGCCTCAGCTGTCAAGCACAGAAGCCATGTGTGGCTTTTGGTTTAAGCATCAGTCCAGGGAGCAGATGCTCTGAGGGCTTGGGGAGTGGCAGGCCTATTCCTGGTACAGGGACAAACACCCTTTGTCTTAGTTCCTCACTTAAGTCAGGGATAGACAATACTAAATCTTTTTACTTTTAAAGGAGCTGTGTTAAATCATTCTTATGAGAAACAAAAAAAAATCACTTACAGTGCAAAAAGGTGTGACTTCTCAGAGACCCCTATTACTACCAAAAGGATTTCTTAGCAGACAAAGGAATTTGCTCATTAAATCATACCCCTGTGAGAAGAGATTCTTAACAGTAAGGTGCAGGACATGTAATTATTAGGTTAAGTTGATTCAGAGCACTCTCCTCCAATACCGCTTTCAGAAGGAGAAAATTTGTATTTGATAAAGAGAGGCACCTTTCTGAAATTGCTGACTAGAAACCCAGAATGAAACGTACGTGTTAGAACTTTAAAAGAAGTTTGATCTTACATTTCACAGTGAGTTCCAGGCTCCAAAAATATGCTGCCCAAAGCATTATTAGGACACAACTAACTTATTTTGCCCTTCTTCAGGAGGTGAAAGCCACTGGTGTATAAGACTTGAGAGAGAGCCCATTTTCCAAGGAAGAACAAAGAGAAAGCAGGCACCCCTCCCCCTCAGAGAAGCCACTTTGCTTTGTCTCAGCCGATCCCCACCGAGGACTGCAGCAGGAGAGGCTCAGTGCTGTGTCCCTGATGATTAGTTTAGTCACACTGGGTTCAGCAGTTTTGGACATGTGGGGAGATGTGTGTCTGCCTGCACATTATTAATGTTATCAGCAGCCCTGTTCTTGTGTCCTCTCCCCAAAGGACACTTTTGTAACACAGTAACACTTAGGGAGACATTCCCCTCATTTCCTTCTGTTTCTCAGCTGATAAACAAAAGTCAGGCATGTCTTGGATCCTTTCCCTGATTGACTAAGTTACTATATATCCATTATTCTTCTTTGTCCTCCACGCACTGAGCTCTCAGTGCTCATCTTGTTGGATTCAGACTGTACAGGACTTGAGGGCCCAACTTTTCTGCTCCAGGACCCTCAAGAAGCTTCTGTTCCAGTTGGATTCCTAATTTCTGGTGCTACTGCGCATCTGCTTTGAACCAGATCCTATAATTAACGCCTACAGCTATGCCTTGATGGGAAATAGGAATTTTCATGTCAGAGAACAGGGACCTGATAAACAGCATGACTAGTTCAAATGAAATTGTCCACCTATGGGCCTTCACTCCCTTACTAAAAGAAAAATGGGGATGTATAATTCCTTACATTTCATGCGCTGAATTTTTGCAAGTGGAAGGGACGAAGAGGTTATTAGGGCACCATTTGGGCAATGTGAAGTACAGGGCTCTGCAGGAGAAAGCATCAGCTTAATGAAGGGCAACATAAAGCTGTATGCAGCGTAAGAAGGGGGAAACTGCACTTTCTCATCATCTTGCAGGTTACAATTCCTGGCAATCGCGCTGGCTCGAAAGCTGAAGGGCAATCGTCATCTTCTTTCTGTGGGCTTCAGCCATAGGGGGAGAAAGGTGGTACCACAATTCTCTCCCAGTAGATGACGATGACGTATTCTAAGCAGATGATTGCGGAGGCTCCTGTCAAATGAGTGAGGAGGAAAAGGAAGTGGGGAGAGGAGGAGGGACTCTAGAAGTGGCACTGCAACGATCCTGGAATAAAAATGAGAGGCCACAATAAAAAGTGATAAGCACAACCACCTTGAAATTCAACCCTCTGCCCTTTTTGTCAATTTGCTTCTGATAACCTTTTTACTATTTTGTAAATAACTTGAAGCAAGATGGGATAAGTGAAAGAGAGCCCCAATCAGGTTCTATTTTTCACTCTCCTTTATGATTGCTTTAAATAACAATTATACCATTAAAATCAAATCCACTCTTTAGCTTTAGGAAGTATTAACAACAGTCAAGCATTTGAAACATTCATATCTCAAAACCACCACAACAGGCCCCTAAGATTTCTCTTTTCGACAGAAAGGCTGCTCTGGTTCTGCTCATTACTTTCAGTTTTGTTGAGTAGGGGGCATAGCGTGTAGCATCTTGAGTGCAAACGTGTTTGGAATGTCTGTCGGAACTAAGTGGCTCAGGGAGCGACGCCGCAGCCTCTGGCGAGATCTGAGCTTTCTCCCTTTTCACCAGCAGGCGGCGCTATTTTCAGAGCGCCCGCGGCCGCTGCCCCGCCCGGCAAGGTCACTTCCGCTGCGGCCCCGCGAGGTTATTCTCTGCCACGCCTTGCTTGTCTTTTTTGAGGCAGCGTTTCTTCTCGTACTGCTGACTATTAACGTTTCTGAACCACTGTTCCCTTGTGACGGTTTATGCTACTCGAAAACTTGATTCTTGAGTCCTTTGAAAGAGTGGAAATCCTTAAAAAAAAAAGTTTGATATTGCGTAATTACTGATTAAACATCTCAAATGCATTTCAACTCAGTCAAGTAGGAAAAAAGAGCTTCTGGCCCGACACAGAAGGCAATATATGTTGAAAACTGGAATGCTAAAAAAAAAATTCTTCCTGTTTATTCCAGACTCTTCTTTAGGTTTAGAGAGCAGGTCGCGAAAATTCAGCTGCGGCGCCATCTGCTGGAAGCGCCACGACGCTGCAAGACTTTGTCCGGGAAGGAGAGGTTGGGTTACAGGTACAGGCCGACCTTTTGCCCAGGGAAAGCTCTGCCACCAAGGTAGTATTCATGTGCAGTCAGCTTACCTAAAAAGAGACTAAACTGACCCCCTACAAGAAAATGGACTCCGTTTTGAGCAGCCCTCCGGACTAAATGAACTGGCATGTGCTATATGTGTTTTCTCTTAGGAAAACCTGAGGCTTCAGGAGAAGATGAGGCTTAAGTCATTTCATTACACCTGCACGGTTCTCAGGTGCAAGACTGAAAACTGAAACTGTTTTCCATCACTGAACACAGGGAAGTATCAGAAACAGAAGTCACAATATATTTGTTCTCCTGAATGGAACTGATACTGCTGAGTGGAAGGAATTTTAAAGGATGAAGAGGATGACAGAAATGAAATTAATATGGGAGTCAGGAGGTGTTAAAATGTGGCCTTGGCCATGCTTTGATATAAGGTCAGTAAGCTCTACTACCATTTTCCAAACTCTTAAGTCAGTTCTGATTTACTTGATGATTTTTCTATTTAGGAGACTTCAGGCCCTTTTTACAAAAGGGTCTAAACCCATTTGCAAACACATTTATATACATACTTCAATACAAACCTCAATTCACCATTGTTGGAAACTTTGTTAAAAACCATAATCAGAAACCGCTTGGGGAACTGGAAGGAAGCAGAAGTTTAGAGCAGAATTACAGTTGCCCCACCCATCTGGAAAAATATGGTATCACTGATAGGAAACATTTGTAATGGAGAAATGTTATAATAGTTCTGACCCTTTAGGGCTTGATAATAACATTCTAACGGAAATGAGTTTTTGTGTTCTGGGATGAGCTTATAATGGTTTTCCAGAAAGAGATGAAGTAGCTTTACCAACAATATAATTAACCTACTGGAACCTAAATGGTTATGTAGTTCTTGGGGTCCATGTCATGTGACTTCCATATGCAGTCAGTGTTTTTTAAGGACATCCTTTGATGCTTCAATAACGAAGCCCTCATGGATGAGACCTGAGTCTACTGCCATTGTGAATAGTTTCATAGAGAAAGTGTTAACCCTCCATATAGGTGCTTGAAGAAGATAAACAACTAAGAAAATAGGATGAGATATAAGATAAAAATCCATTGTAATGATGCATGGAAGGACTGTATCAGAGAACTCGAAGATTGATTGTTTTTCTGTTTTGAATGAACAAAGGGTTAATGGGTACCAAATTGTGACCAGTATAGGAAATATTGGATGGCTGATGTCACATCTGTCATACCTCTCTTCTACTAATGTATTTGTAGAGGAAACTCTTTCACAGAAATAAATAGCTTGATAACAGATCAGTGTGGGTGGTGACACAGTGGAGAATTGAGCATCCCTCGATGAAGGTGCTTTCAGGGCCTCTGGCTTGGGACAGTACAGGGTGGGCTCAGAAGTGAGGAGTGAGAGCCAGATACCTTGAGCCCTCATACTCTCTTCCTTTCATTTGGCCCTGGAAACTGAGTTTTTCTCTTCTGAGGCTTTTCTTATTTCATTAACTTGTTTCTTTAGAGGGTTCCTCCACCCTCAGAACAGAACCACATGTACCACCTACCTGTGACTTTCTTCACAGATGTCTTAAGAGTATTCATTGAGCACTATTTCTGGCGAACCCAACATAAAAAGTCTACCCATTCCCTCCACAGTTGAGCTTGGGGTTCAAATATTTTGTATTTGGCAAAAAGCAAGGGAAAATTTTTCTAGAGATGACCTCTCCCTTGACTTTTAGCCTGTTCTAAATCGGGCTTTTGAGAGAATATGACCATGCTTTCAAAAACATGAAACAGATTGAACTTGGGAAAAATTTCTGTCTGGATCCTAGAGTTAGGTAAGTGTGTCTCTCATGGTCAAATCCTGACTTCACAGAGGACTTACCTCTTTTTTTTTTTCTTTTTCACAAAGGACTTGCCTTAACAATGTCAATTCAGCTCACTTTTGTTCTCTCAGCTACGATCAGTCCTCTCCTTCCCTCCCTGCAAAATGTCAAGTTAATGCCTGCTCATTGGTGGGTCCTGGCTTTCTGGCCACTTCCTCCAAGATTTCCTTGACCTCCCCAGGTGAAGGGAGGGTGCTCCTGCTGGTTCCCACCACCTCATGGTTCCCATTATAGCTCTGTGATACCATATTGTCACTGCTTTTCTGTCTGTCTCGCATACTAGACTCTTAAATCCTGTGAAAACAGGGCCGAGGCTATTGTTGTGTTCATTTTGCATCCTCAATGCCTAATTAGTGCTTCAGACCAAGAAGATGTTAGGTAGGAATTCCACATACAGATATGGGAGGAAAAGGTGTTTCTGATGGAGGAACCGGCATGAGCATACACACAGGTGCAGATCTGAAGGAGTGCCTAGGAGTATGAGTGTGGCTTGGCCGAGGCCTGGGAGGGACTGGCAGGGGATAAGCTGGAAAAGTGTCTGGGCTGGTTGTGAACATTGTGAATGTTAGTGTAAGGCGGTGGCCATCGAAAGTTGAAAGAGTGCTCCCTTGAGAGTATACAGCACATGCGCTAAAACTGGAACGATACAGGGAGAATTAGCATGGCCCCTGTGCAAGGATGATATGCAAATTCATGAAGTGTTCCATGTTTTTAAAAAAAGTTGAAATAGTTGCAGATGATGGCATTTCTGTCTGGTGTATTATGTATCGGATAAGTGCTTTGCATATAGACTCATCAAAAACATGGAGTCCCAGATCTAGCTCATTTCACTTATGGAAAGATCACTTGGCAGAACTGGTCTACAATGGCTAAACTAGGCAGTTAAATAGACTACTTTTCTCTCGGGAAAAGCTTAGCTTCGTTTTTAATTGAAAACACTATGTTACTTCAAGGACTTCCACCACTTCCCTTGTGACTACTGATCCTAGGATATCCACTGCCCAAGGCACAGAAGCTGGCTGGAATTTGTTGAGGGGATGAAATAAGGTGCTGCACTGTCAGTTTCTTACTTGGCTCCCAAGAGATTCTCCCTCAGGTGTGATGCATTCTCAACAGTTCAGGATGACTAAGGAATGCCTTTCTGTTGTGAAGGGTCAGAGCTGTTGGGAAGGGGAGGCTGGAAAAGAGTAATCACCTCAGTGTCAGCCATTCCCATGGAAGATCACATCCAGGAGTGGTTGTTTAGAATCTGGAAACTGAGCCCCTTACTGCTGTCTATGCTCTGTGCTCTCAAGTTACCTGGGTCCCAGTTTGAGGACTATGGTTTTTAAAAACTTGGATTTTATCCTGCAGAACAGTGGTCTCCAGAGTGAAGTATGCAAGAGGTACAGAGAGAAAATATTACAAATTCTGTTTATACTTTTTAAATGTCATCCTCTTAAACTTCCTATATTGGTAGATGTTTATAATTTATACAAAAAAATTAGAATAGTGTATAAATAATTGAAAAATAAATTACATGTGTGTTTATTAGAGAGAGGGTGTGCAAACATGAGTTTCCTGATAGGCACACATACACACCCAAAAAATCTGAGGACCACTTTTAGGGACAGTGGAGAGTTACTGAAGCTTTCTGAGTAAGCGAGTGAAAAAGAGCATAACTGCTGAATGCAGGTGATAGCAAGGACAGTGCCAGGCATCAGGGTGGCTACAGAGGGGTAGCACCTGCCTTCAGAGAGCTGGCAGCCTGGCTGACACATGAAAAAGCAAGTAACAATAGTGAATGATAAATAGTTCTTGGCTGACTAAAGAGAGGACAAAAAGGAAGAAATTTAAAAGAATATGGAAGAGCAATTGTTTCTTATTCTGTTTTTAAACATGCATTTCCCGCAGAAAGAGCTGAATTTTCAGTAAGGCCCTAAATAGTGATGGTGTTGCCACCCTATTTTTATTTCATATTCCAAGCATTCTGTTTGGTCATGTTTCTTTTTCTCCATCTTTAATCACCAAATTGATGTTTTATTTCCGATTTGGGGGACCATGCCCTTCAGTTCTTACAAGAAATACTTGAAAATGTGAGTTTAAAAAAAAAGTCAAAAATAAAATAAAAACATGAGAATTTGTAATTAAGAAGGATTTACCTGTGCTCCTGATCATTGAGAAAATATTAACATAATGGTTAAAACATCCAGGGGAAAAGTAAGTTAGGGGAATAATTTTCAGTAGCTTCCCTTTTTTAAATAATTCTGCTATGATCAGAATTTCCCAGAAAGGGATTTTTTCAAGTTCCCAAAGAACATCATAATAAGGCATAATAATACTTTATAGTTGTGTGTAATCAATCCACCTTCAAAGAATTTTCATGATCTTATCCTTGCATTCCCACCAGTTGTCTCCACTGAGTGTAAAGGTGATAAAAAGAGGTCAAGAGGCATTCCAGACTCAGTCTGAACAGAAGCTCAGGCCTTCTGACAAACACTGTGTTGGAAAAGAACCCTGAAGTGTCCCACCCAGATGCTTACTCAGACCCCACCCTCCTCACAATGACACCATAGGCATTGTTTTGGCCATTTAACAAAAGAAAAAAAACCAAGACTTGGAGAAGATAAGTATCCAAGTACACAATTACTAAGTAGCAGAGCTGGAATTCAACCCAAGTCTGTTTTACTCAAAGCCTGTTTTAGTGCCTGGGAGGCAGCTGATAATATTTTGATGGCACAGTTTCAGTAGTGTGATAGAGGTAGAAGACAGATAACACAGGGCTTAGTCACTTATTTTTCATCAAATTTTTGTTGAGGTGGGTGGGACTTGCAGGTGTGGCAGAGGAGGTGGGTAAATGATCTCCCCCCAAAAGCAACTACAAAACTGGAAAAAATCAATGAGAACAATCATTTTTAGCACCTGGAAACCGGCCAAAGGCATAGAATAATCAGATAAGTGTTTGTGCTTGAACAACTGCTGAAATTCAATAATAATTGTGGGACTCTGTGGCATCCCTTCTTGGGATGCTCCCATTTTCCAGCCCTCCCCCGAGCCCAGTCAGCATGGAGATTTTGCCAGGGTTGGGGGATGCTGTGAGGACCAGCAGGTTGGCTGCCACAGTCAAAGAGGGCTCACTTGATTTGGTGCAGAAGAGGACTTATGATTCTGCTAACCTGAGGTTGTGGTTGGGAGGAGAGTATTCCCAGCTGAGGGTGTGCGCAGTTGCAGCTGAGAACAGAGGGCCTAAGATAACCACATACTCCTGGCTGACCTTGAGAATTCATGCATGGAGGAGCTATGAAAAGGCTCAATGGAAAGTAAAAGTAAAAGCCCAAATAGAATTGGAAACAGCCTGAACTTTAAATATGTTCCCCTGGCCACATGATACAGGAAAAATGAATGTAGGGTGTGAGGAGGGGTCGTGTCCCAGGTCTCGGCTGAGTCCCTAGGACATGCCCTGCCAAGTGTGGGTCCTTAGCTTTGCGCAGTAAAGAATTCAAGAGCGAGCCACAGTTGAGTAAAGGTAGATTTATTTAGAGAGATAAATACTGCATAGAGTGTAGGCTGTTTCAGAAGGCAAGAGAAAGGCTGTGATGTGTGGTGCTCAGGTTAAAGTAAAAATAGATACACACTCCACAGACAGAGTGTGAGCCATCTCCAAAGATGAGGGAGCGAGAAAGGCGGCCATGGGGCTCTGTGTTGCCAGTTTTTATGGGCTCAGTAGCTTCACATGCTGACAAGTGGAAGGACCATTCTAACTACCCTGAAGAAGGGGCTGGGATTCCCAGAAATTTGGCCATTGCCCACTCTTTGACCTTTTATGATTAGCCTTGGAGCTGTCATGACACCCGTGTGAGTGCCATTTACCTTGTTAGTTAATATTACAATGAGCATATAATAAGCCCAAGGTCTACTAGAAGTCAAATCTCCTGCCATCTTGAGCCTCAAGGGCTACTGGGGGTTGAATCTTACACCATTTTTGTGTTAACTGCTGTCATTCCTTGAATGGCTGTGCCTTGCCCCCTTCCCTCCTGTCTCACACACACAAATCAATTATCAGAGGACAGAAGTCAATTTCTATCCCAACATTGGGTGACCATTAGGCTACTCAGATACAAGAGTGACTCCTAGGAAGCCAGACTTAAAAATAAAAACAAACAACAACAACAAAATAAACTGAGCAGGGACACCAGCAGCCACACACTTGACACAGATTTCATAGATTTAACCAAAGCAAGTTTCTAAACACACAAACACAAAAGACAGCCTTGAGGGAGAAAATCAGAATCCCGAGTTGCTACAATATAGTATTTAAAAATCCAGTTTTCAATAAAATATGCAAAGAGACAGGAAAGTATGACTCATTTTTAGGAAAAGCAGAAGTCAGTAAGATGTATCTCAGTGTCCCCAGAAATTGGATTTAGCAGGCAAAGACATCAAAGGAGTTATTATAAATATGAAGGAACTAAAAGAAATAATGTTTAAAGAATCGAAATAAAGGAGGACAGTAATAAATCAACAAATAAAGATACTCAATAAGGCAACAAATTTTTTTTAGAATTTAAAATGTAATTTCTAGAAGTAGAAATAAGCAATAATTGAAATGAAAAATTCACTAGAGGGGCTGAAAAGCAGATTCAAGATAGTAGAAAAAAAGAATCAGTGAACTTAAAGAGATACAAACAGAAATTATCTACTGAAGAATGAAAAGAATGGAAATTGAAGAAAAGTGAACAGAGCCTCAGAAACTTGTGGAACAGCATACCAATGTACGTGTAATGGGTGAGGGAAGAAAAATGTCAGAAAAAAATATCTGAAAAAATGATGTCCAAAAACATAGCAAATTTGATTAAAATCATTAATTTACATATTCAAGTAGCTCACCCAGCCTAACTAGGATAATTACAAAGAGATCCACACCTAAACACAAGATATAAACTGTTGAAAACCAACAACAAAAAGAAAGTCCTTAAAGCATCAAGAGAAAAACTACCATCATGTATAATGGCGCATCAATGTGATTAACGACTAATTTCTCATCTGAAACAATGGAGGTTTCTCACGTGAAACAATGGAGGCTGGAAGGCAGTGGAATGGAATATTCAAAGTGTGATATGAAAAAAAAAGAATCAACCAACAATTTTATATTCCAGAAAAGTATCCTTCAAAAATGAAAGATAAATTAAGACATTCCCAGATAAACAAATTTGAGGGAGTTTGTTGCTAGTAGACCTGCCCTATAAGAAATGCCAAAGGGAGTCCTTTGGGCTGAAAGGAAAGGACATCAGATGGTAAGTCCACAGGAGGAAATGAAGAGCACTGGAAATGGATTGATATAAAAGACTACATAAATACATATTTTCTTGTTTCTTTAAGAATCTTCTTTAAAAAATATGAAATTGTATAAGGCAAGTGGTGAGACTTAAAGTCTGAGTCCAGTGGGTTCATGGACTAGGGGGAGATAAACTAGAGGTAATGGTTGTAGATAATTAATTCTTTGCTATAAAGATAAAGTGAGAAATGGAATAGTAGCCACAGGTAGAAGTGAAATCAAGAGAGGTTGTTTTGGAGATGGAAGAGCATGTCTTACTGCTAAAAGAAAACATAGAACAAAGAGGGGAAATTGATGCAGGAGACAAAAAAGAGAATTACTAGTGTAATATCCTTGAGTAGGCAAAGTGGATGGGATATGATATACAGGTGGAATGGCTGGCCTTGAATAAGAGCATAGAGAGTTATCGTTAGTAGCCAGAAGACAGGCAAGAATGCATGGGCACAGTCGTAAACAGGTAGATTGTTAAGAAAAGTCATCCCGCATTTGGAAATAGGCTAACAGAAGTACTGGGTATATTTTTAGTGAAGAGCTGTGCTCTGTCAGCAGGCCCTCTGGGGGTTACCTCATGTTTTAAGGGGAGGTAGCTCTGTAACTTTCTATGTATTATTGATTAGGATATTTAACCACCCTGTTTCTTATAGAAAACTTACAGCAATGCAAATAGTTCTTGCCTGAGAGAAATACAGATGATTTCTGTCCTATCGAAAAGATAACCTCATTGGTTATGATTTTTTTTTTGCCTTGTAGGGCATTAACTAGTTTTGTTTCTACCTAGCAATCTTATCATAATACTTTTTTTTATTGAGTTATAGTCATTCAGTGTTGTGTCAAATTGTGTGTAGGGCACAATTTTTCAGTTATACATGAACATACATATATATATTCATTGTCACTTTTTTTTTTTTTTGCTGTGAGCTACCACAAGATCTTGTATATATTTCCCTGTGCTATACAGTATAATCTTGTTTATCTATTCTACATATGCCTGTCAGTATCTACAAATTTTGAAATCCCAGTCTGTCCCTTCCCACCCCCCACCCTCTTGGCAACCACAAGTTTGTATTCTATGTCTATGAGTCTGTTTCTGTTTTGTATTTATGTTTTCTTTCCTTTCTTTTAGATTCCACATATGAGCAATCTCATATGCTGTTTTTCTTTCTCTTTCTGGCTTACTTCACTTAGAATGACATTTTCCAGGAACATCCATGTTGCTGCAAATGGCATTATGTTGTCGCTTTTTGTGGCTGAGTAGTATTCCATTGTATAAATATACCACATCTTCTTTATCCAGTCATCTGTTGATGGACATTTAGGCTGTTTCCATGTCTTGGCTATTGCAAATAGTGCTGCTATGAACATTGGGGTGCAGGTGTCTTTTTGAAGTAGGGTTCCTTCTTTATTATAATACTTTTAAAGCACCTTTTCTGATTAAATATATCAATTCCTGTTCCTCAAATGTTCTTTGCATCAGCTTTATCATTTTATTGGTTCCTCAGTTAGTTAATAAATCTTGAACAAATTTTTATTCTATATTTATATGAGTCATGATTTTAACTTTTTGAAAATTATATTTTAATAAGGTCAGCATAGTATTGGGGGCTTATGGACAGTCTCTTCTAATTGCTTCTATTTTCTCAGTGAATAAGGATAAAAACTAATGAACTGAGAGAATGCAGAGAAAATTTAGGGGGTTTAAGAGTTGTGAAGAAAATATTAAAAACGTTTAGGAGACTGGGAAAGTGAAGAGATTAAGGGGAATACAGTATTAATGCTGAGCAACAGAAGGCCCACTGGAGGTTAGTGGTCATGAATTTTAAATGGGTCTGTCAGCGTGCCACAGCCGTGCCTGCAGGCATGGGGTAGGGAGGGTTAGATTTAATCACGTTTGAGGTCTTGCTAAGCGAGCACAACAAAGAAAATAGAACTAGGGAGTTGCAGGTGTAAGCAAGAGCATAATTATGGTGATGGACTATGCAAGGAGAGAGGTAAGGACATAAGGGGGTAAAGGACAGTAAAAAGGTGGTAGAATCAACGGCTTGTCAGTCTCGTTAAGCAGAAGGGTTGTTGGGATTGGTTTTCTCTTGCTGGAAGGGTAGAGGTAATGGTTGGATAGCGGGATGCTTAAACTTGAATAATTGAAATGATGAGGCACCACCATGGGGTGGGAATACTTATTAGAGCTAAGAAGTAAGTGGTTGTAAGCTGACTATACTTCAATATGTATGTGTGCGTGTGTATATGTATATATATGTGTGTATATATATATATATATAATAAATTTTAAAACAAAATTTCTGACAGGGTCTAGCAGAGGAAAAAAAGAAGTAAATGGGAAGATGGGAAGAAAAGCCACAAGTGTGAACAAAAGAGAAGAAATATAGGATAGTAACTGAAGCAAGAAATGACACTATGGTGGTTTAGTCATAATTTGTGTAGACAAAAAGAATTAAGGGTCAAGAGAGAAGGTTAATTAATAAAGCAAATTCTCAGAGACTGTGAGCAGGAATAAAGAGAGTCAAGGATCAAGAAAAGGGGTTAATTAATGAAGCAAGTTCTCAGAGTCTGTGAGCAGAAATAAAAACTAGGGCAAAAGTGGATAGGATTAGTATGAATAAAATTGGAGGGGACCCTAATGAGATAAAAGAGGATAATTGAGAAACAAGAAACAGCGGGGGAGGATATAGCTCAGTGGTAGAGTGCATGCCTAGCATGTATGAGGTCCTGGGTTCAATCCCCAGTACCTCCACTTAAAAAAAAAAAAGATTAAATAAATAAATCTAATTACCCCCACACACACACCAAAAAAAAAAAAAGTACATCAGAAACAAGACAGAGACACTGTTGAGGATAGGATGAAAGCTGTTGGAGCTCAGGTTAAATCCCTTAATCCTATCACTAAATTAGGAATCTAGGTTATCTGCTAGGAGTGAACAGGTAAATGTAGATCAGGAGCTTGAAGGATATAGAAGCAACTGGAAGTAGCTGTTATTCCTTGGGAAATGAGCAAAAGATGAATAAAAGAGTCACACAGTGTGGGATGGAGAAAATGTGAGAAGTTCAAGTCTTTGAGGCAGAGAAGAGATTCGCTTAACTTCCTGTGTCTCTCTGTAAATGTGGAAACCAAGATGAGCTACCTATATATGTTAATTTATATAATTTACAGAGGTTACAGGATTGATCACGTAGAAATTTTGCTCATGTTTGCCATGCTAAGCACCACAACAATGATGCTTTAAATTCTTCTTGAGCTCCAGATCCAGATCCAATCCCCTTACTAAGAAGACCCTGCTCCTTGTGTGTTCTGATGATGTCTAAAACTCTCTACTGGAAGGCCAAAAGCAATCTCACTTCAGCCTCACATCAAAAAAATAAACAGAAGTAATGCCCCCCCCAACTCCTCTGATATTTCCCATCATAATTACCAGCCCTGGCTCTAGAGGCAGAAAATTCAGAGCCTTTTGTGGACCTCACTCTCCCATCCAATTAGACACCAGTTTCTACAGATTTCTACACTGTAAACACCTCTCAAAGTTTGACCCTCCTATTAGGATTGCTTGAAAACTAGCCAAAATCTTAGGTCTACATATTCCAAATTGGGGTGCAGAGGAATGAGGCAGATTTGTTGTGTTCTAACTCCATCATAGAGGGAACTAGCCCTCCCAGGTCAAATTCTCAAACACCCCTGGTGGCTAGGCGCCAAGGGGCTCACAGTCTCCAGTTCCAGTTTGTACAGGAGCACAATCTGTGGTCCCACATCAACACAGGTTTCATAGCTTGTTAGGTGACATACACTCCAGTTTTTTGTTTTTTGTTTTTTTCTCTTTGAAACAACTTTGGTTTACTGTCAGTCATTTAAGGCACAATAAAGGGGAAGAGCAGCCTGAATGTAAAATTTGTTTCTTTGTTTTGAACATAAAGAACTCCCTCCTTCTCTTTTTCTTTTTTCCACAGTATGTGAACCAGGCCCTGTCCCTTGGGTTCAGTACAAATAAACGGAGCTGCTAAGAAAACAGGGTAAGCAAGCTGATTTGTGTGGTAACAGGCTGTTCCACACAACCCGTTTACAAGGTCAGCAGGGACCACAGCTTAACAAAACAAAGAAGTATGTAATTTAGAATAAGGAACTCTTGATCGATCAGAAACAAGGAAAGACCTTCCAGGGTTTCTAAATGGTTTATATTTCTGACTGTTTTGGAACAAAATATGCTGGAGGGTAAGGAAAAAAGAACAAAGACTAGAGGATCCAAATATTGAAGTGCTGTAAGAACAGAGTCCTAGGCGTCCGGCCACACCTGTGAGGACTCTGTACCAGCCTGTTTCCTTCACTGTGTCTTGTAACTGAAGGGGATCATTCCAGGTTTGGATGATTTGGGGAAATAAACATGTAATTGAAGTTGTAGATATAAAAGTGGCTTCATATTAAAGTTTTTGGAGAGAAGATAGTGATTGGGAACTGAGGATCTTAAAACCAACCTCCTGAGGAAAGGGGTGAGGGTCCCAGAGAGTAAGGCTGGACTGAGGGCAGCAGTGGGCCAGCCTGTGCCTTTAGAAAAGTTACTTAGCCCCACGAGCCTCAGTTTCCTCTTCTGTAGAATGGAGGTAACAATAGTTACTACCTCCACAGGGTTATTATGAAGGGCAAAAAAAGTTAAAGCATGTAAACTCTTCAGTCTGGGGAAGAAAGCCCAGAGTGGTGACACTGGTACTAGAGGCAGGATGCTGGGGTATGGGGCAGGGGGGAGTAGTAAAGGAGTTGGGGGCTTTTATAATCCACGAAACAAAAGGGCTGGAAAAGGATTGGAGGGGCTAGGAGATAACTCTTTCATAGCCCTGAAAACCTGAATTGGGAAGAGAAGCCAGACTGGGCTTTTGGCCTTTGGTTAGCCGTGAAGAGAAGATTCATCCAGAAGCCAGGGAATGAATCAAGCTCTGAGACTCAAAAAAAAGCCTTTTTATGCCAGAACTAAAGAACTAAGAAAAATGGCCTGACTTGGGCTAGGGTGGAAGCAGGGGCAGTGGTGTGCTGGTAAATGTTTAACAACCAGCTGAGAGTGGAGGTGAGAGCCTAATTTGTAGGATTCACCAAGTTTCCCTGGTATAAATACATCCTCCATTGCTGATTTCAAGCTATCAATGTGATATCCAACTGGCTCACAAAATTCCTGAAAAGCTAACAATTGGCTGTAGCAGGCTCTAACACACCAGTGAGTAGGGAGATTAGTGCAAAAGAATCACAAGGGGTTCAGATTAGGGAGAAACCCACTGACAAATGGAAGAAGCAGACAGGCATTGGAAAAGGCCAAATGCTTTCAGCCAAATTGAACTATCTGAGTAACACGAGACTGTTTCACCTCTAAATTTCCTAACTGTGTGCATAATTTGTGCAGTGATATTCCCTTCATACTGAGGCATTGTTGTACTAATTAGGCAGGAAAAAACTAATATATAGTGTACTTGAAAATGGTTGGCTCTGTATCCTGGGAGCAGGGGGAGGGGAGAGGTAGAGAGATACCTAAAAAAGTGAAAGGGGAAAGATTATCCTGAGATTCACAGTCTCTAAGTAAGCCCCCCACCATCTCAGCTGCTGGCAAGAAACTATAGTCACAAGGAAAGAAAGCCCTCAGGGGCCTTCCACTTTGGGCTGCCTGGGTGCTTTTTAGGTACATCAATAAATAAAATTATTAAATAAACATTGCTATAAATAGAAAAGATTTCCAGACTCCAGGATATGGTCAACTTACTGGAATAATAATGTAGATAACTGAAGAATATAAGTAGTTCTTTTAAATTTTCTGCAAGAGAATTTTACCTGTCTATCCTAAATGGGAGGGGAATCAAGGAAATGGATATTAATTACAGGAAAGATTAAAAAGAGCTTAGGGTAAGAAGGCTTGGCTATAGAATATAGAGTGGGAATCCAGGGGAAACAACCTACTCGGTTGCTTTATTTGGTCACTGTAGGGAAGCAATCCCGAAGGATTATATTTTTAGGAACTATAAAGCAGATTAGAACAAGCCAAGTGACGTCTCAGTGGAAATAAATAAAATGTGAAATTTCAGAGATGAAAGCCAATCTTGTCTGGTAATCTCCCAGAATGGAGAGCATTTCACATAAAGTGTCCTGATGAATGAGAAGTTCAGAACACTTGCTCTAATCAGGAGAACTTTGAAGGAATGTGTGAGAAAGTTATAAAAGTTGTAAATATCTGCAGAAAAAAGAGCAATAAGTAAAAGTGAAAGGATCTAAGGATTATTTTTCCCGTAAAAGAAAATAACATATCACCTAGAAGATAATATTGCTCTTCTGTATTGACAAGGGGTAAAAAGAAGAAAGACAAACTGCCTCAAAATACGTAGATTTAAAAAATGTTTATCATAAAGAAGATAGTTGAACATAACTGTAAGGAGTCCTACCTGTCCTTTGGAGGTCTTGAAAATAAGACAAATTCTCTTTTTTTCTTGTTATATTAGTAGTAGCCTTGCCTTAAGACAACAAATTCAACAAGTGGCTTTTCTAGTACATACTTCCTCTGTATACTAGAACCAGTACCAGGCTAATCTAGGGCCAAAAAGTAAAAGAGGCAACTGTCATTTTAGGCATTTGTTCTGGGTCTTGCCTCTTATGGTTAAGGGTAAATTATTTCAAGTATCATGACCTTATTTCCCACAGTTCCAAATAAATACCCTTGTTAAAAACTTATTTTTGAAAACTCCTCCAAGGCACTATTGGAAGAGAAAATACTTTGTTCTAAACAGCTATATGAGCACAACATATCCCTATGCTGTGGTTACTTGTAACATGTAACTTGTAACTGGACACAAATAAATTCCTCAGTATTACTGATATCCTAGCATAGAAAACAGGTGTTAGTCTGAAAAAAACTTAAGGTTTGGCTGTAACTGAATAATTTTCTCTTTACTAATGTTGTGGATATGCTACATGCAGTGATTTAAAGCCCAAGCTCACCTGAGCCAGAATGGATATGCAACACTTCTTTCCCTAAAGCATTGTAAGACTCCAACAAAAGCCCCATGTGTAGGTATTTAACTAATGCACTGGTGATTCTTAGAAGACCCTGACTGAATGAAGCATGTGTTCAAACTTTGCTCATTTTTGTACAGCTCACATGTACGGCAGAAGTCTGAAGTCACGGTATTACAGAATATTAGGGCTGGAAGACCCCTTAGAGATGATCTTGTCCAGTCCCTGCATATTGTACACTCAAAACCTGGGGTCCAAGAAGGAGACATGCCTGTCCAAAGTTACATGGCCAAAAGTGGCAGAGCCCTGGCATGGAAGAATGGTTCTTTTGCTACAGTTTCTAGGCTACAACCCAGCGTGAGGAACCAGGGAGTCAGCACAGTCCCTCAGTACAGGAGATAAAGGTGAGTGTGGGGGAACTCAGGTAGCTAGAGTGAGACTATAGGTCAGGGGTAGAGAGCAGGGCGAACAGGGCTAGCAGGCAAGAGGTTGTAGGTTCACTTCCCAGGGCAGGAATGAGAGGAGTAGAGGAGACTCAACTCAACATGTTTGTGGCGAATTCTGAAAAATTTCAACTAGAAAGTAAGCCTCTCCTCACTTAGTAGTTTTTAGACCCATAAAGACCTATTTGCATACAGGTTTATTTTTAACTGTCCACCCAGGAAAAAAAAATTTCCCCCTCAAAAAAATCCAGCAGCGGGCAGCAAACTTAAATATGGATCTCAATGCTTAAAATGATTTTGAAATGCAATGGGATGCATCTTCATCCCTAATTTTGTCTACTGCCACCAAGACCTTAGTACCACTCGGTGCTTATACAATGTGTATGTACTATACATTATGTATCTCATTTAGTCCTTACAACAGTGTATCCACCTATGAGTTATATATTATCCCCATTTTACAAGGGGAGAGATTTAGACAGAGAAACAAATTTGCTCAAGGACCCACAGCCAGAAAACAAAACAAAACAAAAAGCCAGAATCCAAACCAAGGTAATCAAGACAAAGCCCTTGAACATAGTGTGGTTCCTCAGGGGCAATCCACTTGAATATGAGGAAGTAGGGAGTGAGAGGAAGAAAAATAAAGGTATTTTGTTAATGAATCATATGAAAACATACTCTAAAAAGAAAATGCTTATTATTTTTAAATCACCACATTGAACTATTCCCATAAATGTTACCAGTGACTTCTATGTGGCTAAATCCAGTGGTCATTTTTGAGTTCTCTTCTTGCTTGGCCTATTGGAAGAATTTGACACCGCTGGTCACTCCTTCCTTAGCTTCCAGGACCTCACACTCAGATTTCCTCCTAACTCACTGGCTCTTCCTTTGCAGTGTCTTTTGCGGGTTCTGCCTCCTCTTCCAGAGCTCAATCCTTTGTCTTCTCTCCTATTTCTATATTCATTCCCTTAGTGATCTCACCCAATGCCATGACTTTAGGAGGGCATTTAGATGTATATCTCTCCCCAGATCTCTCACTTGAGATGCAGACTCTTATATCTGGCTGTGTCCTGGGCATCTCCACCTCCATAGGGACATCAACATCTGGACTTAATGTGACCAAAGACAAACCCCTGATATCATCCCCCTCCAAGTCTGCTCCCTTCTCAACCTTTTGCTTCTGTTGATGGCAAATCCATCTCTTACTCATTTGGGCTAAAAATCCTGGTGTAATCCTTGGCTTCTCTTTCCCCCATATGTGAGCCTTTAGGGAATCATTTTGGCCCTACCTTCAGAACGTAGCCACCTCTAACTACTTTTTGCTACTTCCTTTGTGACCACCCTGGTCTCCACCATCTCTCAAAAGGATTATTGCAGTGAGTTATCATCCTGCTTCTATCTGTTCCCTCCTATAATCTATTCTCAATACAACACCAGAGGAATCTTTGAAAAAAGGTAGTCAGGTCATGTCGATGCTGCGTTTTGTTTGTTTGTTTGTTTTTGCTTTTGTTTTTGAGGAGGGAGGTAATTAGGTTTATTTATTTGCTGGAGGTTCAGGAGATTGAACCCAGTATCTTGTGCTTGCTAAGCACTCGCTCTACTACTGAGCTATATCCTTCCCCCATCATTGCTGTTTTGAACCCTACGATGGCTCCCCATGTCAGGGTAAAAGCCACAGGACTTTGCATTGGCTTACAAGAATCTACAAGACCTGGCTCCCATTTTCTCCAACCCTCACCTCCTACTATACATCTTCTCCAGTCAAGCTGGCCTCCCTGTTTTTCCAGGAACACTAAAGACTCACTCTTGCCTGGGGGCTTTTGCTCCAGTTGCTCCCTGGCAGCCACTTTGGCTAGCCCCTTAGGACCTTCAAGTCTTTGTTCAAATCTCGCTTTATCATTAAGGCTAACCTTGACCCTCTTGTTTATATTACAATTTTCCCCCTACATTCTCCCCTCCCAGCACTCTCATTCCATGTTGTGTGCACAGTGGGGTGGTGGGTGAGCCAGTGACACACAGGTTGGTAAAAGAATTTACCGGAGATTAAGTATAAAAATTGAAAAGGAGTTTATTAGGATACACTGTCATAGACAGCAGTGGACCACACAGACGAGAGGTGTCTGTGTGAGCGCCAGGGCCAAGAACAAGGGAAAAGTTTAATAGTTATGCTGCCATAGACAACAGCGGGCTACACAGGCAAGGAGTGCCTGTGTGAGCACCAAGGGCCAGTTATTGGGGTGTTTCACAAGGTCCCCGATTGACTTGTGCACAGTCTCTGATTGGCTGTAGGTGAGGTAAGAGGTTTAGGGTCTATGAAGGGTGGTGGGGTTTTACTCTGATAAGGTGAGCTAAAACAAGCCAGCCTGAACATTACCTAGGGCTATTAGTTTGTTAGGGGAAACATGTCCAGTAAAGAATGTACTTTATCTGTGGTGGGATCACAGGCAGACATCTGAGAGCCCAGAAATGGGGGTTGTTGGACTTGAAGGGCATCAGTGGCTCCAACATTCCACTTTACTTTGCTATTTTGCTATAGCACTCTTCACTTTCTAACAAATTATGTAGTTTACTTACTGTGTTCATTGTTTGTCTTTCTTCCTTATCTCCCTCTAGAACATTCACTCCATGAGGCAGAGATCTGTCAGTTTTGTTCACATACTTATTTCTGAGCACCTAGAAACTGTGCTAAATATATATTTGTGGAATGAATTAAAAAATTGGGAAGTGCTACTAAGACTAAAATAGTAACAGACTAAGATGCTAGTTATTCCAAATTTCAGAATATCCTGCCACACAGTAGGTGCTCAATAAGCATTTGATGAATGAAGGAACAATGTACTGTAATTTGAAAAGAAATCTCTGCACATATTTTCATAGCATCCACTTTGTGTGTATGAATTGGAGTGAATCTTGAGTTCTGCCTATTCGATATCTAAAACTCATTTTGCCTTTTCCTACTTCAGGAAAAAGCCCTGTAACTTATATTCTTTTATTCAGTCAGTTTTGTTCTCTGAGTATTTCCACAAACTCTATCACTCAGAGATGGCTAAGGAATTTAAGAACTAGGATAACACGATGAAGCTTGCAGAGGAAAAAAAAATGAAATGATGCTTCTGAGGAATAAACTGTTGCAGAGATGGTTAGAGTGAATCTGAGCAGGACTCTGCAGGGCCCTTCCAGGTACAAAAGCTTCTCTGTGTCCCGTTTGTTATTTGTAGAAAAAAGAAAAAAGGGCTTTAGTCTCCTAGGCCTTCCCTGAGTTCCAAAGGGCAGGCTGGACAAATTAAAGATTAGGACAATAGAGTCACAGGACACCTAGTTCCTCCAGAAAAAATATAGATAACAATGTGATGCATACCTTTGAGTTGTTATACAGAAACTAAGACCCCTAACAGGTGGAGGATGGAGCTACATGCTGACCGCAAGAACATAGACCCCAAACTGGTTGGATGGAACCAGAAGGCTGAGATTCTGGAACCATCACCCACACTACTAACCAATCAGAAGGAAGTACAGGAGCTGATCAAGCATCCTATGACACTTTTGCCTAAAACTCTTTAAACACCCTTGACTGAAATCAATGGGATAGTTGGGGTCTTTTGAGAACAAGCTGCTGGTTCTTGACCTTTTCTCTTTCTCTGACTGGAACTCCCATGTTCCAGTTTGTTTGGCCTCAGGGTGCCTCGGGCACAGGAACTTGGGTTCCATAACTAGAGTGGTATATTTGGGATGAGGCAGTAGGAGGTAGCCAAGGCTTAAGGGCAGCTCCACCACTCCAGCTATGTGACCTTCAACTAGTTTAGTTCCTCAGCCCTATTTTCCTCATCTGTAAAGTGGGCATAACTTACAGGACTTATCGAATGGAAGAAATGTGATTAATACAGCCTGAAAAAGAAACAACTCCGCATAGTAAGCAATAAAAAAATGAAACTGTTATTATAAGGAACTGGAAAAAACTACTTTTGCACCAACTGGAAGGAGACTGTTGTTAGGAATCAAAATGTTCGTTTAAAAGGAGGTGAAAAAACGAGTTAAGTAAAGCAACAAGTAAGAATAAGGGCTTCAGGCCGATTCGCGGTAATTAAGACCTGGAATGGCGAACTAGACCTTTTCACTTGGAAGTCCCTCTGATGCTAGAGGAGCGGCCAGGCCGCACAGGCCAGGCTGGGTAGGGAGCTGCGCGGCGCCGACTGGCTGGAGGCCACAAGGACTGCCCCTCGAGGGTCCCGGGTCCGGGGCCAGGGGGCGGGGCGGGCAGCAGGAGGGGCTACGCTCCTCGGGCTCGGGCCGTGGCTCCCTTTACCTGGCGCCTTTCCTCGCTTAGGTCTTGCCCACCTGACGCCCCCCAACCCCCGCACCCACTGAGGACTTCCAGACGCTTCGCCTTCCTTCCCTTGCGAGTCGCTGCATCCATCCTCTTCCCCACCCGACTGGCCCATTCACAGGCCCCAGGGTGTCTCCTCCCCTTCCTGGTTCTTCTGGCTTCTTCCTAAGAGTTTGGTTTGAACTTTTGAACCCACCAATCAGCGCCGCGAGCCCCTCCTCTCTCCGTAGGCGGGGTCCGACCGGGCGCCCAGCCAGAGCTTGCGGGGCTCGGAGGCGGGGCCGCAGAGGCCGGGGCGGGGTCCGGTGCCCGCCCACCTGACACGTGGCCAGGAAGGGGTATATAAGATCCCTGGGGGCTGCTGGGCCTCTCATTACTTCTCCCCCGGACTCCTTGGTAGTCTGTCAGTGGGAGATCCTTGTGACCACCCCTTCGCCTCCTCCAACCCCGCGGACCTCTACAAATCTCAGTCATGGTGAGTAAAGGTCCCCAGGCAGTGGCGTGGGGAGCGGGGAGTGTAAGGAGTCCGAAGGGGGTCGGGACCCCAGTGCACGTGGGGTCATGTCCCAGACGCCTCCAGGCAAATTAGCTTCTGGTGGCTAGATTGGGAGAGCCGAGTTCAACTGGCAGACTGCTCTTCCGCCTCGAAGACGCGGCCCGAGCACTGCCCCTCGGTGGAATTGGGAAGCCCACCTTATCTTAGAGAGAGGGTACCCATCACCCCATGGCCCGCTGCCACCCAGGGAAGCACAGGGAGCCTTCACACTGGACCCTAAGGACTTGTGAAAACTAAAACTTCCTCCCATTTCCCCACATGAGTTCACTTTCCCATTTTTTTACGCATCGTACTCCTAGCATCCTGTGTGCTCCCGCACGGAAGGTGCAAGTATTTCCTGGCGCCCCCTTCTCCAGAGCCCTGTGACTCGCTGCTGAGTCATCTGTGGCCAGACTCTGGAGAGAGCTTCCAATTGCTCCATTCTCACCTGTGGCTGGGCTCTAGGGAGAGCTTCCGTTCGCACCAAGCCTCACCTGTGGCCGGGCTCTGGAGAGCGCTTCCAGTTGCACCTATCCAGCTGAAGGATGTAGGCAGGCTCCTCCTTTGAAGAGAATTACTGTCACGTTGTTTAATCCTGCATTTCTAGGGTTAATTTAGTGTGGTTTTATAGCTGAAGCTTCCTACTTCAGCCAGGTTTTAGAATAACAAGTGCATAAAAGTATATTTTCTTATAAAATCATAGAATAAACTAGTACTGACAATGTATTCTTTCTTAGTTTTAAAGAAACATGAAATTATACACAACTTGAGTATTTTCTATGTATCTTCCAGAGGTATTGGAAACCAGTATTTTGGGGAACGTCTGTTGGAGGTCTACCTAAACTAGGCCATGCTTTTAAAATGTATTTGTGTTTCAAATGTTTCAAAATCTTTTTTTTTAAAGGAATACAGTGAATAGCTATCCTCTTCAGGGACTGCCACAGTTAACAAAAATATGTCTAACTGTAACAACTTGCTTGAGTGCTTTTCATCAAGCAAAACCAAAAAGATACTGGTAAAAGTGTGATTCAGAAAGAAATGGGACTGTTTAAAGGGCAGGAGAGCAGCAGTAGCAGCAGACCTATTCAGGCAAACACTGGTTAGATGGATAGTTTTTAACCTGAGACAAGGGCTGCTTATCCAGTTAAGGCTAAACTAAGTGACTGCATCACTCTGGTCTCAGTTCATCTCCGGGGTGGCCAGGGGAGAGTGGAAGGCAAGCAGTGGCCACAGTCTAAATGAGAGTGCAGTTTATACTGTTGCATAATGAAAGTTTTTGAACTCCAAAAGCTTCAGTACAAGAAGTGCTTCATTAGAATGAGAGGATCTTCTCAGATACGTTATCTTCTTGGGCCCTGGGGCTGTCGTAGACAGGTCTCTGTTTCTCCCCTGCTCTCTAGGGCTGTGGAATGTCCAAAGTCCAGTTAAACATGAAGCAGTGGTAAATAGTCATGGGTTCATTAGAACAAAAAATTCCCCTTTCTCCCACAGCCCTAGAGCTGGACAAGTAGATGCAGGTAATAGCTTGCTGATGAGGTCAGCAGACCATAGCTGTTTTATGGGGAATGTAGGTGAGAAGGAGGGGACTGTAAGTCAAAGGTAGTGAGTGATTGGGGGTTTTATCTTGGGTTATGAAACCAGGCCCTTTGAGACCTTAGTTGGTACTGAATTTTCTTTAACTGGTTTCCTATTAGCAGCTTTTAAAAACTTGAAACCCTCTTATTTGAGGAAAATGTAATGGAAGGTATTTGGTGTCAATGTTTGAAAGTCCTCTGCTAGTCTCCAAAGTAGCTAATCTGATTTATGATGAAATACAATAAAACTCCTTTTTTGTTTTTCTTCTAAGTCTATGGATATAGATTCTATGTTCACTGCCTCATTTTACTAAGCAGGAAAGAGTTTAGTGACTTACAAATGACCTTGTTCAGCAAGTAAAGGAAAATATTTTCCTAATATTGTTAAATTTTTGAAATCATAGACTTTTCCCCCCCACATTTCCAGAGGTAAATGTGCATTTTACTAGGAAACAGCTAATGTCTTAAACTATTAGTAAAGTCTTGGTGACACTTCTAGGTTTTATTACCATGTGTCTCCATCCCAGCTATTCCCCCAAGATGTGTTGATAGTGAAGGAAAATGTTTTTCCCTTAAGATTAAATTCTTCCACAGGGTTAAAAGGCTGCTTCTGACCACAGTTTTTAAAATACAGCTAACTGCTGCTTATCTGGTGTTTTCTTCGTGAGTCATATGGCTGTAATTTGCTGGTTTGAGCTGGTTTTAAAGGGAGAGGTAGAAGCTCCTATCTTCAAAGAATGGGATTAAAGAGGGAATGAGCTCTAGTTACACAATCACACAGAATGAATCAGAGCTAGAAGGAGGAATTTTGCATACCTTTGAGGAATCAGCAGGCACATTTCCCAGGAGTTAGGGAAAATCTATTGCTATAGAGCAGTTTATGTCATTCTCAAGGTAGGAACCTGACCTTGAATATCTAATGTGGCTACAAAGTGGGGATCTAGTCTCTGGTCTTGCCTAGTAGTTCATTAACATACCTTTGATTTTTTCCAAAGCATTTTCTCTGCATTAGATTTTCTTGTGAAATAATCCCTGGGTAGGAGTGGTCTCCAGGAAGGTGGTGATCTGTTCTGAAGGTTAATAGTCATTTATTTGTGAATCATTCTTAAGTGTCCCATCTGATGTGTCATATTCTGACATTTCCTTTCTTTTTCCCACCAGCGTGAGTGCATCTCCATCCACGTTGGCCAGGCTGGTGTCCAGATCGGCAATGCCTGCTGGGAGCTCTACTGCCTGGAACATGGCATCCAGCCTGATGGCCAGATGCCAAGTGACAAGACCATTGGGGGAGGAGACGACTCCTTCAACACCTTCTTCAGTGAGACAGGCGCTGGCAAGCATGTGCCCAGGGCAGTGTTCGTAGACCTGGAACCTACAGTCATTGGTGAGTTGACCTCAGTAACCCAAGTGAGATCCCAGGGTCTGGCGCAAGAGGTGTCCTGGGGGGCTCCACTGATGCCCTGGGGTTGAGCAGACTTGTGCAGGTTGTTAGTGATGAGTGGCTGCTTTGTCATTTCCAGATGAAGTTCGCACTGGCACCTACCGCCAGCTCTTCCACCCTGAGCAGCTCATCACAGGCAAAGAAGATGCTGCCAATAACTATGCCCGCGGTCACTACACCATTGGCAAGGAGATCATTGACCTCGTCTTGGACCGAATTCGGAAACTGGTAAACACAGTACTTTGTTTAAAGTGGGATAAGAATTTTCTCTTATAGTTTTAAGACCAAACTACAAGAATCATTCTTTGCACACTAAACTGAGCTTTAGACTGCTCTCTGAATAATTGGATTTATAAACCAGACAGTGCCAGGTTATGGGACAACTATTTGGGGCAAGGGTAAGTGCTCTTTTGCCTACTTCTATGTCTTACAAGGCAGATTTGGGCAATAGCTCATTTGGTGAGGGCAGTTTACCTGAAGTCAAGGTGAGTACCAGGAAGCCTTAACAGTTTTGCTGACATGTAAGATGATTAAATATCCTTATTCATATTAATCAGTCAGCTTCCCTGCTTCAAGCTGAGGCATCCCTTTTTAGTCATCTTAGTCACACTGACGAGTAGGTGGCTGACTCTGACATCTAACTGACTGATCAAACTCATAAAAATCTGGACTGATGCCTTATGTTATTTCAGAAAGTTCATAGTAAAAAAGCCAATGTAACACTGACTAGAAGTAGCTGACTTTGGAAACTTCCAACAACAATGAATGTGGAGTCAAAGGATCTCCCTTTTTACAGAATCAAATATTGGAACTTTGAAGATATTAAGATATAATGACAAAAGAGCAGTATCCTTACTTTTATTCTAGAACTCAGGGCAGTGTGGACTGGCCCTGTGGCAGAAAAGTCTTAAGCAACTGTATTCACATTGGTAAGGTTAAGTGTTCTGTTTGGATCATTTTAATTAACAGTCTGGCAATCAGATGACTCTGCTCTTTAGGCATGTGGGCAGCTTGTAAGTAATTAACCAAAAATCGAGAATGAAGGCCTGGGTAGAATGGCTTGTCAGGAAAATCACATTATGCTAAGCCCAGCAACAATTGGTCTATTCTAAAAAGACTGGCCTTACATCATTCATGGCTTCATACTTTTTCAGATGTTTATCATAGTCTTCCCAACAAAACTGGGCTAATGGTTCCTATATTTGTAAATCAAGCGTCAGCTACAGGCACTGACTTGGAAATCAAGACCTGCCTTTAGGGACAAATAAACCTAGCAAAGGCCAATGAGGGTTCTGGAGTGAAGTTCATTAACTACTGAAAAACAATTGCATTTGTCCTTGGTATTATTCCTGTGTCCACATGAAGCTTAATGAATGAAATTGGTAGACTAGGGTCTGCCCCTTACACTGATCTTGTTCAGAGTATGGACCCACAGGAGAAGTGAAGTAGGGCTCAATAGAGAATGTCCACAAATCTCTGAGCACCTTGAGAAGCGAAGGTTGCCAACAGGATACTTTGAAAGGTAGGACAGCAGTTTGTTGCCAAAATAGCTCAGTTTGTAGTGGATAGCCCCAGTAACTTGAGGCCTCATGAATTGTGACCGTAAATCACCTTTCCCAGAATGAATAGGCTTTCTGGTAACCAGTGCTAACTGTGCCAAGCACTGTTCTGGATACTCATTTAATTCTCAACAACCTGAGGTAGATGATGATTCTCCACATTGAGTAAATGAGAAAACTGAGACTGAGAAATGAATTTGGTCAAAGTCACACAGCAAGGAACTGGTAGAGCCAGATCTAGATCCAGCCTTACTCTAGCACCAGGGCATTGGAATTTGGCTGTTCTGTTGTAACCCAGCTCAGAAAGCAGCTGCCAACGTGTTTGTAATAGATTCACTGTATAGGCCTGGTGGTCCCAGGCCTGCCCTTGGTAGCTCTCCAACTGATAAGCAGTTGCCTTTGTTCTGTGGTCACAGCAAGGCCACCAGAGGTTGCTCTCCAGTCACCAAAACTTGGGCCTTGCATCCACTGAAGACCTTGTGATTCCTCTGCCTGGGAAATGAAAACTAGTTCTTTTTTTTCTTATTTTCTTTTGTGGGGAGGTAATTAGGCTTATTTATTTATTACTATTTTTTAATGGAGGCACTGGGGATTGAACCCAGGACCTTGTGCATGCTAAGCACGTGCTCTACCACTGAGCTATACCCTTCCCCTGAGCATAGTTCATTTTTAAATAGCCTTTCGATGGACCCCCTCCCTCCAGCCCCAAGAGTTGATTGCAAAAAGTTTCTCTGAATCATTTAGCACTTAGAAGCTCTTTACAACTGCTTTCTTAGCAAATATTGTCCAGAAGATTTTTTTAAGATCTCGATCAATGTAATTATGGATTCAAAGAAGTCACTGAAGCTTTCACCAAGGCTAAAATTAAAACTCTTTTCTTTTTCAGGCTGACCAGTGCACAGGTCTTCAGGGCTTCTTGGTTTTCCACAGCTTCGGCGGGGGAACTGGTTCTGGGTTTACCTCCCTGCTGATGGAACGTCTCTCTGTCGATTATGGCAAGAAGTCTAAGCTGGAGTTCTCCATTTACCCAGCCCCCCAGGTTTCCACAGCTGTAGTTGAGCCCTACAACTCCATCCTCACCACCCACACCACCCTGGAGCACTCTGACTGTGCCTTCATGGTAGACAACGAGGCCATCTATGACATCTGTCGTAGAAACCTCGATATTGAGCGCCCAACCTACACTAATCTTAACCGCCTTATTAGCCAGATTGTGTCCTCCATCACTGCTTCCCTGAGGTTTGATGGAGCCCTGAATGTCGATCTGACAGAATTCCAGACCAACCTGGTGCCCTATCCTCGCATCCACTTCCCTCTGGCCACATATGCCCCTGTCATCTCTGCTGAGAAAGCCTACCATGAACAGCTTACTGTAGCAGAGATCACCAACGCTTGCTTTGAGCCAGCCAACCAGATGGTGAAATGTGACCCTCGCCATGGTAAATACATGGCTTGCTGCCTGTTGTACCGTGGTGACGTGGTCCCCAAAGATGTCAATGCTGCCATTGCCACCATCAAGACCAAGCGCAGCATCCAGTTTGTGGACTGGTGCCCCACTGGCTTCAAAGTTGGCATTAATTACCAGCCTCCCACGGTGGTACCTGGTGGAGACCTGGCCAAAGTACAGCGAGCTGTGTGCATGCTGAGCAACACCACAGCCATTGCTGAGGCCTGGGCTCGCCTGGACCACAAGTTTGACCTGATGTATGCCAAGCGTGCCTTTGTTCACTGGTATGTGGGTGAGGGCATGGAGGAAGGAGAGTTTTCTGAGGCCCGTGAGGACATGGCTGCCCTTGAGAAGGATTATGAGGAGGTTGGAGCGGATAGTGCTGAGGGAGAGGATGAGGGTGAAGAGTATTAACCTGTCTGCTGCAATTTTGCACTCTTATCTTGGGACTGTCTTATTTGTGTTTTGTGGAGCTACCCATTGTGGCCCTACCTTGTCAATAAAAGCCATGTTTCTATTTTCAATGTCAAGCAGTATCACAGTAATTACTTGACCCACTTATTCAAGGCCAGTTTGGGATGGAGAAGACTGGCAGTTTCCACCTGATTATTTGATCAACCTTTCAGGTGGCTTCTGGGGGCTGTGTACTGTGCTAAGTGGTCTGTCTGTTTCACTTAGACTTGAATTGATGAATGGTGGTAGAATCATTTCAGAAGTGAGGCAACCAGCTCAGATAAATTGGGCCAGTGCTTTTAAAACTTCAGTGTGGATATGAATCTCCTGTAGATGTTAAAATGCAGGTCCGAGTCTGTCAGTCTGAGGTGGAGCTTTGGATACTGCTTTTTTTTTTTTTTAAGCTCCCAGGTGGTGGTCTTGGTGTGCTATGACCACACAAGGAGTAGCAAGGAGATAGGGAATATAGCTAGTAAATGGTAGAGCCAAAATACAAGTCAGCAGCCAGACGGCCAGGACAATTGCATCAGTATTTAATAAAATATTAGAGTCATTTGGGAAGGGCTTGGAATTCTGATTTCTTCCATACTTAGTCAAAACCTACGATAACAAATAAGATTGTACTTTAAAAAGTTAACTGCTTGGAGAAAGTGGAGTTGGCAGAGATGCAAAATCACAGTAGCCTTGGGTTGTTAGGGTGTCAGAGCTTGACCCCTGTATGTTATGAAGAATCTTTGAAGTAGGGGATTAATAAGGAAAATTGGAGTATATGTGTGGAAAGATTGAAGAGAGGAGAGTTCCCTGATTGGGACCCTCTTCCGAGCACCTACGGGAAGCAGCGTGGAGTGTGGTTCTTGAGGGGGCAGGGGGCAACTCTGAGAAGATGAGGATGGGGGAAGAATGCACATGAATGTGGGTGGCTGGAGAGCTTGGTGATTGGTGTGCAGGTACAGTGGTGTGGCCGTATAGAGTTGAACTGAATAATGGAAAAGGACATCGATGATCAGAGGGCCAGGTCATGCAGAAGGGAGGAGTGAGTTGTGCCTGAGGGCCGGTCTGGGTGGGAAGGCCAAACACGTGGCAGGAGGTGGTGGGTGCAGAGCTGCAGGCCTACTCACCTTTGCTCCATGGCTGAGCTTACCCGATGGTGCTCAGTTACCATCTCTTTTCCCAATGGTGTTTTCACCCCTTACCCATTGCTCACCTCCACTCCCTTAATCTTCAGGGAGATAATTTTTAAAATGCACATTCTGTCTTGGAGCACAGCATAGCTTCCAACCTGAGCTGCTTTGACTTTGCTTGGAAGGGTCTTGCAGCATTCATTGTGAGAGCATCCATAGTCTTACGCCCTTCAGAGCAAGGCCCAGCCTCATCCTTGAGTGCAAAACCAGCTATTGCTACTCAGAATGATGGGCCATGTTCCTTCTCAGCCTGAGCATGCAGAGGTCTGGGGTGAAAATGAACCTTGGAAAGGCTGGCCACCTGAGCTGTACTCAGAGACCTTCCCAACCTGGGCTATCTGGTGATTGCCGCAGTGCAAGCACTGGAGGAAACGGGACATTTGTATATGAGAAGGAACGGACGAGAATCATCCAGCTTCAGCTGAGCATAATGCCTGACAGTACCTGAAAGGTCCATTTTCTGAGGCAGCAGGTCCCAAGCGGGGTGCCCTGAAAATAGAATTCAGGGCTTGCCGATTATAATCCCTCAATTTTCAGAACAGCCTTGTGGAACCTGGAGAGTCTCCATCCCCAAGGCCAGCCATCCCTGCCCAGGCACAAGCCCCTCCAATTAACTCAGTTAGTCTTACACAGGTGAATTATCTTCATGTGCCAAGATGTGAAAGGGTTGGAAACATTTAAGCAGCTGCAAAGGTGTGGGGGTGAAAAGGTGAGAGAAGAGTTTAGCTGAGAAAAAGTATTCCTGTGGTACAGAGCCTGGGGAATTGGAAAAGCAAAGTGCCAGAGGTTGGGGAGGGATCTGTCCTTGCAGTGATGACTTCCCCCTCCTGTGCTGGCGAGAGAGGGAATAGAAGTTAGCCTGCAGCAAGAACAAATATACCCCAAGGTCTAGGTCATTGCTTTGTGGCTGACAATCATCTGATCTGCCCTTGAGCGCAAATGGAAAATCTGGGCTCAGAACTGCAGCCATTGCTGATGCTGCTGAGGCTTGATGGGGATAAATGGAGAAAGAAAGCCTAGGAGGGTGCACTGTCAGGATTGGCTGGAGCCCCAGATTCTGGCTGTGCAGCTTATAGGCTGCCCTCACCTGACCTGACGGGTAGAACAGTCTGCTTCCACCCCACGGAGGCTGCTGGCCAGTAGGAGAGTCCAGCGAGCACCCCAGCAGAGCTGCTTTGAGTTGAGGTGAGAGAGAATGGCTGTGAGGTCTACCTGTCGTCCTAAGTGTTTGGGAAGCAGCTGGGAGATGCCTCTGCTCCAGTGAAAGTCTGCTGAACAGCCCACTGTCAGGCCAGGGGTGGCCCAGGTGAGGTTGAGCTTGGAGGGAGCCTACCTTCAGGCCTCTGACTTCTGGAAGGTGTGTGGGAGCCCTGAGTGGGGTTGTGGGGGGAAGGGGAGGAACGCCCTTTCACATCTTGGGTGTTTGATGATCTTCACAACACGCGTGAGGTGATCTTGTCACACCCGTTTCCACAGCTGAGGAAATCAAAGGTTGGCAAGATTAAGCATCTGGCCTAAGGCTACAGAACAAGTGGCCCAACTGAAATTTGACCCCAGAACTCTGACTCCAAAGCTGGCACTCCACTCTGCTGAGCAGCCTCCAAGCAGCTCCAGAGGAAGTTGTAGCTGCCTTTCCAGTCCTTGGGGTGAAGGGCCATAGAGGCCAGCCTTTGCTTAGAGCACTGGGTGGAGCCACCATCAGAGAAAGGAGATCTCGTGCTATTGCCAGATCACCTCCCAGGAGCCCCGTTCCTGGGACAAGGTGGCAGCACACTGATCCAGATGGGCAAAGCCAGCTGGTCCCCACTATCCAGGCTGTAGCTTCCCTAGTGAGAGGGGGCTTTTTTGTTCAGGCCCCCCTCTGAACTCAGTGAATCAATTCTCAGATCATAGAGATACGGTGTCTGTCCTTGGAGGGTAGCTGCTACCACCTACCTGGGCTCTTGCTGACAAGACAGCAGCCTCTGGGCAGACAGGACAGCTCGCACCTGGAGCGTTGCTTCCCTAAGCACTGGGGCCAGGATGGTCAGCTTCTGTCAGCTAAGGCCACGAGGTGAAGCTGGCAGAGATGACCCAGGCAGATGGCTCCTGGAGCCCAATGCCAGGGCGTCCGTCTAAGAGACACAGGCCAGCAGAAAGTGAAGGAAAAACGCCCAGTGAGTTAGGGTGGAGAAAGTCCCTTTTGCAGACATCTCATTAGCCTGTCACTGCCCCATTCATTCTAAGAGCCTGGTGTCCCTGAGTTTGTCAGCCCTGAGCAGGCTCTGGAAAAACAGTATTTCCTCCTCCTCCTGTAACGCTCCCTCTGATTCTGCGGCCGGAGAGAACTACTCAGCAGCAATGAACCTCACAGAACTAGAGACATGTCTCCTTTAGTCATAATACAGAAAATGCTTTTAAACACTTGTCTCACCACCAAAAGATTTCTTTTTCTCTCTCTTTTAAAAACAAGAACGGAATATAAAGCACTTCTAATTACACAGGAGTTTTGTTTACATTCACAAGTTAATTCATTGGGGAGGTGGGTATAAATACAATCTCACTGCTGTCACCCTTCACCACTCCCCCACTCTGTTCTTATCAAATATCTCATTTGACTCACAGGAGATGTCTAGCCCAACAGCAAACTAATGCTGAAATGCCCCTTGACGTGGGCATGGTAGGTCATGTCCAATTATACATTATAACAGTTATTACAGTTTTTAAATTTAATTATTTTTAGAGAATATATTTTGGTGCAAGTCACTGTTTTGAGTTCTCCAGAGAATACAGTTAGCTTTTTTTGTCCCTCTTTGATCGTAGAGACAGATCACATAAGCACAGTCCTAATTCAAGGCAGTATATGCCACATGTCAGAAGAGGCGGGCATGTGTGGTAGCCACTAATACATATTTACCCCAAAGCCATTCCCAGCTGATGGTTTTTTCTACCAACGCAACCCACTTCTGCTCTGGTGTTGGACACCTATGTGCATCAGGGGAGGTTGGGTCTCTCCGCCTCCAGGGTGAATCTTAGTCTAAACTGATCAAGGTAATTCCACTTCTCTTGCCAGGAGTGGTTAAGGAACCAGCATGTGATTCAGTTATGGAAATGAGAGGTGAGGTGATATCTGCTGGATGGTGGTTGGTGGGGGAACGTGTTCTTGGAAGAATTTCCTTGCTTTTAAAAGGGAACACAGGGAAAGGATTTTCTCTTTTGCAACTTTTGACATTTTGTGAGCACATGATATCTGAAGTTGCAGCAGTCATCTTATTACCAAGAGGGAGCACACATGATGACAAAAGCTAGCACTCCAAGCCTGACAGAGCAGAAAGATGCAAAGAACCTGGTCCTTGATAGGATGTTGAGCCCCCGAATGAATTAGTCCTGAAACTTCTCTGCCTCTGGGTTTTTCATTATGTGAAGTTATATTCCTTTTATTGTTTAGGTCATTTTGGGTTGGGTTTTCTATTTTTTCCTGGCAAAAGCATTTTAATATAAAAGCTTATGCAATAGTTCATAGAATTTAGAAAAATAATTAATAATAAAAATATTAAGACCCTTCTAAAATTGTATCGTCCCCTTCCCAGTACACTGTCCTGGGGGAGTGAAGATTCCACGCCCCCCTTCCTTTTCTTGGGTTTTGACCTTCCTCTGTCTGCAGTGCCTGGTCAACAAAACTGATCTGCTGCTTCCTTTCAGTCTTTCCAGGAGTCTTGGCTGAACTTAACCCCAAAATTGAAAGTACACAGAGAACATCTGTAGGCTGGAAAAATGTAACTTCTTCCCTTTTACATGCGGCAGAGAATGGAGCTGTAGTCTGATCTGCAGATCAGAAGACACAGGTATCTTCTGACAGAGAGGAGCAAGGAGGCCCACTCTGGAAGAATCATCTCCCAGGAAGCCCAGCCAGGAGCCCGACCCCAGGCCATTCCAAATCTTCCAAGGCCTAAGGAGCTTTAAGCTGCCCTTGTAGACAAGTGGGTGGTTCTGGGGGACTTTTGGGACAAGAACCAGACCAGATTCTGGGGGATCCAACGTGTGAATAGGAGGTCATTTGACTGGTTGTTCCCCTGTGTGGTGGGGCGGCCTTGGGTCCTTGAGAAGAAAAAGCCTGAGGGGCTTTTCTCTGGCCCATTTGGTTTCTTCTACTCTTCCCCTCTGCTCCCCTCTCTACCCTGCCCTCCTCTTCCCCTCCCTCCATTTCCACTTCTCCTTTCCCTCTCTCTCCCACTCATCTCCCCCTTCCCCATCTTCCCTTCTCTCCAGCCAGGTGCCAGCACAGCAGCATGCTGCTGAGAGAAATCACCTGGAGAGCGAGACAGCGTTTAACAGATGCTGGTAATTGGCCCTTGAAGGCTGGGAGAACCGCAGGCCCCGAAAGCTATGACCCATCTGGGCCCAGCTGTCAGATCAGCAGCTGTGCAGCCTGCAGGCAGAGGGTAGGCAGGGCAGTTTGTAGGGCATCAGATTCTTTGAACTTGTCTGTTCAACTGCCTCCCAGCTTCTCCCTGCAGGAGGTGGGGTCAGATGGATGGCAGAGTGTCATGATTGCAGAAAAGAGCCTCCTGGCAGCTGTCCTGTCTCAGCTCAGGCATACGCATGTGCTCAAGCCCCTACCTGGGTAGGGAGGGGTTGACCAGGCTCCTGCTGGGGCCGAGAGCAGGGGCCTGTGTCTTCACAGCCCACAGAATTGTAACTACCACCTCCCATCTCAGCATCTCCATCAGGAAAATGCAGAGGTTGTGGGGTGGTACCTGAGTGATCCCAGAGTTTCCCACCTGGTCTAACCTTCTGGGGTTCCAAGCTGAGAGGCTTACAGACGTTATGTGGAGGGAGGTAGTCTGCCAGGAGGGTCAGCATAAGGTCTGTACCTCCTCCTGGGTAATACCAGTAAACAGAGAGCTGGGGGTGAGGGAGAATATCACAGCCCTCCTCGGACCCTCTGACCGTCGTCCATGCTGAAAATGGATCCTTCATCAGGGAATGAGATCACAGGTGTTTTTTATTACCTGAGCCCCCTACTCAACAACCTACATGCCTGGAAAGAACATGAGAGATCATTTCACCCAACGCCTTTATTTTACCAATGAGGAAAGCAAAGCCCAGAGACTGGCCCAAACCTCAGGCCAGTTTTCTTGGTTTGTAGTTAGCTGCCCTTTCCTTGCAACATCTCAAGTGTAATCCCCTCTGCCTGGCTTTGCCACCCCTCCTCCATACACCAGTCCCACCAACTTAATATTCCCACAGTTCCCCACAGGCCTCTTGGGCCCCCGTCAGGCCCTGACTAGGGCTCCCTTGTCTCCATCGTGCCCCCTGGAGTTCAGCCATCCAAACCCCAGCCATCCCTCAAGGTCTTAGAAACTTGGCACAGAATGTTCATACTGACTGCACCCTCAGACCAAAGAGGGGACTTGCTCAAGACTACAGGGCTCATTACCAGCTGGCCAGGGAGAAGAGTCCTCTGCCATGCCCCTCCCTCATCCTTTCACCTGGGATGGCCCTGCCTCCCCACCAGGCAGGGACCTACTGGCCAGTGAGTGACCAGCCAATAGTAAACTCCATCTCTGAAAGGCATAGAGCCCAAAGGGGAGCTGCTAGGAAATGAGATTGGTCAGTCAGGAGACCATATGTACTCATGTTTGATGGGCAAAGCCAACTCCATGCCAGACCACAGGCTGAGGGGAAGGGAAGTTCTGGCTCCAGGTCTCCAACTGTGCAACCCCCCAGGAGCAGGGCTGAGCATATCCACTAACAACACTGGGGTTTGGGGGACAAACTCGTATCAGGCACAGTCTCTTAAGAGAGATCCTGCAGAGTCAAGTGAAGACCAGGATAAGAAGCCTGGGCTCTATTCTGATAAGTGGTGTGACTAACTCCGCAAATGCTCCTTCTCGGTCGCACTGACCCAGCAGCCAGAGCCACTGCCTCACACCATAACGACATCAAGGACGATGGGACTGACTCACTAGAAAGAAGGTCATGGACATCATGACACTTCGCCCGCAAATGCTCCCGCAGGCCCTCCTAAGAACAAGAACATTCTCTTACGCAACCACTTTCCCATCTTTACACCTCAGAACAAGAATAATCATTCCATAGCATAGAATACACAAATTTCTCCAGTAGCCTTTTTCTCCTTCAAATCCAGGATCCAATTTAAGTTTGAACATTGAGTTTAGTTGTTATATCTCTTAGTCTCTTGTCTAGAACAGTCTCCCACTGCAGTGCATTGAATGGTGGCCCCCAAAACATATGTCCACATCCCAGAACCAGTGTATGTGATCTTATTTGGAAAAGGGTCTTTGCAGGATGTGATTAAGGACCTTGAGATCACCCTGCGTTACCTGGGCCCCTCAATCCAATGACAAGTGTCTTTATAGGAAGGAAAGAGGAGACAGACAGGAGAGGAGAAGGCTGTGTGAAGGCAAAGGCAGAGATTAGAGTTACATAGCCAAGGGGTGCCTGGAGCCACCAGAATCTGGAAGAGGCAAGGAATGAGTCTCCCCTAAAGCATTTGGGAGTGTGCCCTGCCAACATCTTGATTCTGGACTTTCAGCCTCCAGAACTATGAAAGAATAAATTTCTGTTGTTTTAAGCCACCAAGTTTGTGGTAATGTCTTATGACATTCCCTTGGAAACTAATAAGTCCACTTTTTAAAAAATGGCTCCAACTTCTTAAAGAGTCTAGGAATTGTCTTATAGAATGTCCCAAATATGAAAGTGCCTTCAGATTGAACTTTTAAAAGTTATAAAGTTATAAACTAGATCAAGTCATTCCCCTGATTAAAACCCTCCGATGGCTTTTCATTGCGTTTGAAATAAGTCTTTCCTCTGGTTTACAATGCCCGATGCCCAACTCCTTCCCTCTCCTCTAACCTCATCTTTCCTTCTCTCCTCCTCACCTGCCTCACTCCAGCCTCAGCTTTTTCCAGTTCCTCAAACATGCCAACCTCATCCCAGCCTTACCCCTGCCCAGGTGACAACCAAATACAATTCTTCATCTTTGAATCCTGGATTAGGGGGAAATAATTATGAAAGACATTGGGACCATAGTGGGGAGGATTTGAACACAGATTATATATTGGATAATATTTTTGTATCAATGTTAAATTTCCTGGGTGGATTAACAGTACTGTGGTTATGTAGGAAAATGTTCTTGTTCCTAGAAAATGCATGCTGAAGTGCTTAGGGGTGAAATATCATGATGTCTGGAACTTACTTTCAAAGGAATTGTGGCAAAATATTATCAATTGATCATTGTTATATCCCAGGAGAAGGGTATATTGAAGGGTATATTGTGCCCATAGCAGCATTTTTCAAGTATTCTCTGGGTTTGAAAATCAAAAAAAAAAAATGCGGGAAAGATGGACAATTTAAAGAAAAAAATCTTAATCCAGGTATGCTCAAATTTTCATGTACATTAAAAATCATGTCAGAAGTGTGTTAAAATGCAGAATTCTAGAGATTCAGAAGATCTGGTAGGAGCATTAGAATCTGCCTTTTAATAAGCCCCCAGGTGATTCTGAGTCAGGTCGCTAGGCCACCCCATGAGAAAGAAGCTTCCCTTAGCATTCTGTAGCCATAAACTCCTCTCCTGTTCTCCAGTTGAGGTGGGTAGCTGGTTGGAAAGCCTGGCAGGCAGATGGAGATGCAGTTTTACAGTGAGGGTGGGACTTGAGACTGTGGATGGAGTAGAGGGTGTGGGGGGAAGTTGAGGACAGAATTTGCCTACTTCCCTGGCTTTTGGCTTCTGGGGTGCAGAGGAGGCTCCAAGGGCCCAGGGGAAGAAAGAAATCAGGGCTCAGACCTCCTAATACAAGTACTGCTAATCTATTTTACACACCCTTGGATAATTCTCCTCATCTTTAAAAAGGAGGTCATTATAAATTTTGGAGCATCCCCCAAATTACAATGTTCCTGAGCTTTGAGTCTTAAACCCAATAAACATGGATGGATTCAGACTGCAGATTTGTCATTCTAGATTCTGACCAGAAGGTGGCAGCAACACACCTCTATTTTCCAGACCTGACACCCATGGGAAAGATTTGTTTTCAGGTGCCTCTGGGTTCATTCCAGTTTAACCAACACTTATTTGACTGAGGTCCTGTGATGGACACCACAAACACAAAGGGGAATTAGACTTGACCGCTGCCCTCAAAGAGTATATTGTCAGGGAGCAGGAGAATCAGACATATAAACAGATTACTAGTTTACTAGCTGTGTGACCTTGGGCAAGTTGCTTAACCTCTCTGTGCCTCAATTTCTTCAACTGTAAAATGGGTATATTAGTAGTACCTATTTCATAGGGTTATTGTGAGGGTTAAAAGTGATAATACATGTAAAATTCTTAGCATAGTGTTTGGCACATAGGACATGTTAGCTATTACTGTAGGATACAGTGAGAGAAGTGATGAGATGGAAAAGATACCCATGGTTCTCCCTATCTGGGAGGAGTAGATCCCCAAAATGGAGATAATGGGGAAAGTATTCTACTCTGGTGGAGCCACTCTTTCAGAGGGGACCCTGCAGCCAGACCAGCCTGGGAGAGCCCACCTTGAATGGAGCTGGACTCCTTCTGGCTTGGGCTCATCTTAGCTCTTGCATGCCCAGAGCCCAGAACATCAGCAGGGACTGACCAGCTGGGCCACGTCTTCTTGGAGAGGGAGTCGAAATTTGCTCACTGCACAACCCGAGCCTCAGACCCTGCTTAGTGATGGAAAGGGGACCACAGGAACCAAGGGACAGTGCTGAGTTTCACATCCAGGACACTGGAGAGTCACTGTAAAGTCAGTCAATTCAGAGACAGCAGGGACTTGGAGCTAGGGATGTAAAGAAGAAGCAACATAAGGCACAGAGGTCTTGGGGGAGGACTTTGGGCTTTCCCCAGGATGCAGAATGGAGGTTGAGCCACTCCTAGATCTCAAGAGGCAGGAGGCCCCAGCTGACAGATTGTTACAAGTAATAAGGTTTTATCATTGCTCCTCCGTGTCTGTTTCCTCTCTGTCACATGGGAGGGAGAAGAAGGAAATCAGCAGTGTTGAATACCTACTATGAGCCTCACAACCTGCTTATTGCTTTGTGTACATTATCTCATTTAGATCTCACCACATCTCTGGGAGGAAGGTGTCATCTTCTCTTACAGATGAAGAAAGTGAAGCTCAGAGAGGACAAGTAAGTGGCCCAGGGTCACACAGCTAGTAGGTGCCCAGTCTGGTGGCTTGATCTCTTCTCCCATGACCTTTTCCATCCTTCCACCTCAGCCTCAGCTGCCCACTCCCTTAGAAACACTCTGAAAATCATCATCTTTGAATACCCCAGCTCCAGAATCAGCGAGTTCATACACCCTGCTCTCTGAAAACAACTTCCTACCCTCTCAGTGCCTCTTGTAATTCCTTTGTACTGTGATTGTTCTTTGGCCTTGCCTGGACGTCCAGCTATAGACCTCTTTACTCTCTCAGTATCCCAATATCCCACCCTCTTTTGCCTACACATCCCTCCTCATTCAACTTTGAGTCCATGACCTGTCATTTCGCAGCTCTCTTGCCAGTAACCTAAACTTCGCTGCTCACCTGCCTTGCAAACCTCTGTATGCATCCAATTGTCATAACTCTCTGAGCCTTCACCAGAGCAGCCAAGGGCAGCAGATGGAGGAGGGGGAATAATAACACTGGCTAATACCTATATAGCACATGTTATGTGCCAAGCCCTAAGTGCTTCCCATATTGGAACTCATTTACTCCTCCAGTACTATGGGGTAGGTCCTGTTGTTATCATCCCCACTGGTGGATAAAGAAAATGAGGTGAATAGAGGTTAAATCATTCAACCAAACTCAAAGCATTCAGCTAATTAAGTTGAGGAGCTGTGATCAAACCTAGGCAATCTGTCCAGAGTCCGTGTCTTTATCAGTATACTGTTTGCCATTGCATTGTGGAAGGGTGAAGCCACCCCCTCTCCCTCCATTAGCCAGGAAGTACTGGGCTCCTGCCACCCTGGTCCAGCCCTGCTCTTAGAGGGAACAATAGTCCAGATCCTCTCTGCCCTTGAGGGCTGACAATATCACTGGGTGGTGAGCTTGGAGCTTAAGCAGGAGAGGGGACAGAAACCCTACTGGTAACTCCCCAGACTAGCCCGAGGGGCCTATATTGTGAAAGCTCCAGGTCTACCAGCAGCTCCCTATAAAGATAAACCTGAGCTGGTCCTCCCAAGGCTTTGACTGCCCCTCTTCAAACAGTACCAGCTCATACTCCCAGCTTGTTCCCAGAGGATAACAGGCAAGGGCAGGGCAGGGCCTAGGCTGGAGTTGATGGGGCTCCAGGCCAATGGCAGCTGGAGCTCAGAGCTCAGGGCTGCAGCAGAAAGTACCAGGGCTCCCTGGCCCCCTCCTCATACCTATCAAGCCCCCAGACCCCAGGCCAGGCAGAGCCCTACCTCTCCCCACTTCCAAGAGTTAGTGGGGACAGGCCCTGGTTTATCCATCCCATCCCCTCTCTCCCATCCTCCTTCTTCCCATTCCCCTGGCAACCAAACCAGACTCATCAAGGAGAGGGACCTGGCAGCTGTGCAGGGAGAGACTAATAGCCCGGAAGGAAGGAGGGGCCTGGAGAGGAGAGGAAGGCGGTAGGGATGTGAGCGGGAGGGCGTTGGCCCATCTCAGAGGACACACAAAGAGTGGGGAGGCTCCCCTGCCCTGCAATGCTGGGGAGATGGCCAGCCAGGGAGCTGCCCTCCTCACCCCCTCAGCCAGAGATCCAGCCTGGAGTCCCCATCCTGTTTCCCCAGATGCCCAGCTCTCATCCTCAGGGCCAGTCCGAGGTGGACCTGTCCTTACCGGAGAGCCCAAGAGTCCCTGGCAAGCCCAACAGGCCTCAGCACCCCGGATCCTGCAGACCATCCAAGCTGTCTCTCTCTTCTCCTGGGCAGCCTGTGCCTGCATTCTGGAAGCCATTTGACATGCAAAGGCCAGATCTCAGCCTCCCTGCTAAATGGGTGGGGGGGGGGGTGGGGGAGAGGGTACAGAGGGATGTGTGGTTGTTTGTGTGTCTAATGTGTGCACACACAGGCATACAGTGCTGTTACGCATATGCATCTGCTTGTGTACACAGGCTTGTGGATTTTCTGGGCCTCCTTTCTTCTCTTTCGGTCCCTGAACTATTGGGGATGGGTACCTTCTCTTTCCCCTTCTCTTCCCATCCAGCCCCGCCCACCCCTGGGTACCTGCAACTCCTCAGTACTGGAAACCGGTTCCTGCCAGTGCATCCATCTCTCAGCCTTGGCAGCAGCTGCCGCCCCTCAGCCCCCTCCCCTTCCTACCTCAGGAATTGCCCTGGTTCCCATAAGGTCGGTGACTGAGTAGCGGTTGGTTGGGGGAAGGGAGACTCCAGTAAAGGCAGACAGTACACACTAGCTCACTCGCTCATCCTCCCCCTGGCAAGGCACGGATACAAGTGGGACCCAGAGCTGGGCCCAGTCCCCCTCAGCCCCATCTGATGTGTCCACCCACTTTGTTGGGGCCTGAGGGTACATTTGAAATCTGTGTCTTTAAGGCTGAGACATCAGCAGGCAACCCCCTGGCCAAGTGTCCAGGGGAGGGGGAAGGGAAGAAGCCAGTCCATTAGCAGCAGAGCTGGCGCCAGGCAGCAACCCTTCACAGAGCCCTGGGGATTCCAGAGAGATCAGCCATTCCTCACCCACCTCAGCTGCCTCTGCCTTCCTGGCCCCCAAATCTCTCTGGGTGTGGTGACAGGGTAGCTGACAGCAGTTGAAAAGCAGAGCCTAGCTTTCAGGGGACACATGGAGGCACAGGCTCTCTGGCCTAAGCCAGAACAATTCTCCATCCACCTGGGCCACCTCCTCCAGATTCGTGCCAGAAGGCTGCCCTTTAACCTCCAGTCTTCCTACCCCCCAATTTTTACCAGCTCTTTCAGGCAGGGACTCCAGCTCAAGTCAGGCCCTCCCGCCCTAGGCTCCAAATTTGGATGCTTGCTGCTGACCACCAAACCCCGGCCTGCCTGTGGCCTGTGGTCTCCATCCCTGCTTCCTTCCCTGCCAGCAACAGGGGGAATCAAGTGGGCAGGGTGCCAGCAAACAGGGAGGGAGGGTGTGTCGCTCCTGCTGCTCCGCAGGGGTGGGGCGTCCCCCTCCCCACATAGCCCCACTGTCAGGCCAGTGGGAGGAGCTGCCCATGCCCCCGCTGAGCCCGCGGGGCTATAAAGCCGCCTCGCAGCGGTCCCCGGCTCCTTCCCAGCGCCCGGACCAGGTCTGCCAACGGTCACTGCCCATCCTAGCCGCCATGAGCCACCCGTCGGGCCTCCGGTCCAGCATCACTTCCACCTCCTACCGCCGCACCTTTGGGCCACAGCCCTCACTGTCCCCTGGGGCTTTCTCCTACTTATCCAGCTCCCGCTTCTCCAGCAGCCGCCTGCTGGGCTCGGCTTCCCCCGGCTCCTCCGTGCGCCTGGGCAGCTTCCGCGGTACCCGGGCGGGTGCGGGCGCCCTCCTGCGCCTGCCCTCGGAGCGCCTCGACTTCTCCATGGCCGAGGCCCTCAACCAGGAGTTCCTGGCCACACGCAGCAACGAGAAGCAGGAGCTGCAGGAGCTCAACGACCGCTTCGCCAACTTTATTGAAAAGGTGCGCTTCCTGGAGCAGCAGAACGCGGCCTTGCGCGGGGAGCTGAGCCAGGCCCGAGGCCAGGAGCCGGCGCGCGCCGACCAGCTGTGCCAGCAGGAGCTGCGGGAGCTGCGGAGGGAGCTAGAGCTGCTGGGCCGCGAGCGCGACCGGGTGCAGGTGGAGCGCGACGGGCTGGCGGAGGACCTGGCAGCACTCAAGCAGAGGTCAGGGGGCAGGACCAGGGCTGGGCGGTGGCCGTCAAGGCGGCTGCTCTGCGCTCCTCTCCCCTCCCCACCAGCCGCCGGAGGGAGTGGCTCCTAGGGCGTGTGCAGGCAGCATCCTCTCCCGTGGGCTTCAGTCCACCCCCTGCCCTCCCTGTAGCACTTAACTGAGTCTCTGGGGAGGTAAGGGAGGAGGGGTTACTATGTCTCCCCTGGGTATAAAGTTGCCCCATCTCAGCTCCCAGCCGACTGAAGAGAAAACTGGGTAAGCCCATTTGGCAGCCTGAAGACCCCTCCCCAGAGTCCTGGGCAGTAGCAGCCTCTAGCCCAGATCGTGGGGGTAGCGATCCGAAGACTGGGCAGCGACCCTGCAGTTCAGCTTCTGCTCACTCTTCCCACCAGGCTGGAGGAGGAGACGCGCAAGCGGGAGGACGCGGAGCACAACCTCGTGCTCTTCCGCAAGGTGAGCTGGGGCCCCACGTCGAGCTCCATCTCCTCACCCCTACCCGGGACTGTGTACCCATGGAGGCCTTTGTAGGCGCAGGGAGGCGACCAGATGCCTCCAAAGGCAGACAGGGAGGGCCAGGCTCTTCCTCGGCCTAAGCAGCCCCTCCCTGCTCTCAACCCCTACTGCCACCCCATGAAGGACGTGGACGATGCCACCCTGTCCCGCCTGGAGCTGGAGCGCAAGATTGAGTCTTTGATGGATGAGATTGAGTTTCTCAAGAAGCTGCACGAGGAGGTGGGTGGACCCGGGTGTCAGGGGAAGCTTTGGACGTTGGGGGTGGTCTCGGAGCTAGGAGACAATCTCTGGGAAGACTGGCAAGTGGAGCCGAGGAATAGCTGAGGAATATTAGTGAGAAACCCCCTCTACAGGTGGTTTGACTTCCACCCCTGCGCCACCTGGTGGCGAGCAGCAGAGCTGCATCCCTGTAATCTGGCCGGGGGCTTAGAGGCGGCGGGGCAGAGGCCTCGCAGGCCTCCGGGCGCCGCACTCTCTGGCGCCCCCTTCTGTTCATTTAAGCGTTTCTTCTTTTTCGTGCACCAACTGCGCCGCCCGCGTGGGATATGTGTGGTGAACTGGACATCTCTTTGCCCTGGGCGGCAGGAGCTAAGAGACCTGCAGGTGAGCGTGGAGAGCCAGCAGGTGCAGCAGGTCGAGGTGGAGGCGACCGTGAAGCCCGAGCTGACGGCAGCGCTGAGGGACATCCGTGCCCAGTACGAGAGCATCGCGGCGAAGAACCTGCAGGAGGCAGAAGAATGGTACAAGTCCAAGGTACAAGATCACGGGAGGGTTTTGGGAGGGCCTGGAAGGGTAGGGCGCTGGAGGGAGAGTGCATCTGGTCCGCTCACTCCCGGGTTGCCCCCCACGCCCTAGTACGCGGACCTGTCGTACGCCGCCAACCGGAACCATGAGGCCCTGCGCCAGGCCAAGCAGGAGATGAATGAGTCCCGACGCCAGATCCAGAGTCTGACGTGCGAAGTGGACGGGCTTCGCGGCACAGTGAGCACCAGGCTGTGCGCCCCGGCCCAGGGGGGTGGAGGTTGAAGGCTGCTCCCCCATTGACCCCCACTTCCCCCACAACCCCCAGAACGAGGCGCTGCTCAGACAGCTGCGAGAGCTGGAAGAGCAGTTTGCCCTGGAGGCCGGTGGGTACCAGGCGGGCGCCGCGCGGCTCGAGGAAGAGCTGCGACAGCTAAAGGAGGAGATGGCGCGACACCTGCGAGAGTACCAGGAGCTCCTTAACGTCAAGATGGCCCTGGACATCGAGATCGCCACCTACCGGAAGCTGCTGGAGGGCGAGGAGAGCCGGTGAGGGGCGGGGCGGGGCAGGGCGTTGTCTGGACTGGATGTGAGGCGGAGGAGGAGGGGTAGAGGCCAGGGGCCTGGAGGAGTAGCTGACCACATGCTTCACCCCCAGGATCTCCGTGCCAGTCCATTCCTTTGCATCCTTAAGTGTAAAGACGACTGGTGAGTCTCCCAAGTCTGGCTTCCAACCTGTCTGTTCCCTTGTTGATTTCTGCCCTGACTGGACTCTTGGTATGGCTCTGCTCAGGGATACGTTCTCTCTGTGAACTACAGAGTCCTGGTCTACACTCGCCCCCTTCCTCAGGCCCTGCCCCTCTTCTCCCGTCCCCTCCCAGAGAGAATGAGGGCTTTAAGAGAAATCCCAAGCTTCCTCCCATACACCCCTCATGCTGCTTTTTATTTTTCTAGTGCCTGAGGTGGAGCCTCCCCAGGAGAGCCACAGCCGGAAGATGGTTCTGATCAAAACCATTGAGACCCAGGATGGGGAGGTGAGATGGGTCACTTGAGTCTAGGACCTCCTCATTTCCCATAGTATTTCTGAGCCCCAGCCTCGCTGCAGCTGATCTTATGGTATTATTGGTTAGTGGTTCTTGGAGTGGGAGGGAAACAGGGAGATGGATAAGGTGAATGGATAGACTGAAGCCTCAGTTGGTTATGCCAGGGAGAGGGGACACCATGCAGCCAAGGAGCTGGAAGGAGGGCGTGCTGAATGGTCTGTACCCTTCACATGCCTCACCCCCAGCAGGTGGTGACAGAGTCCCAGAAGGAGCAGCGCAGTGAGCTGGACAAATCTTCTACTCACAGCTACTGATCTCATTGTTCCAGAGTTCCCTGACCCTGCCCTAGGCCTCTAAACCCAAACCCTAATACCAGTCCTGAATGAGTCTCCTCCTTCTCTGCATGTGTCTAGGGGATGGCACCAGTCACCCCTTCCCTGGTTGTGGCCAGGCCCTACCCAGCACTATAGCTGGGCGTATCCCTGCTTCTCCATGCCCACATAAACATGATTCGTATGCTCCCTACTTCTTGTCCTGGTAAGAGTCTATATGTTCCCCATGTCTTGTCCTGGTAAGAGGCTGATGATCCCCAAGACAAGTTCACTCCTGCCATGATCCCATGATTAGTGAGTGGGCCAGGGTCTGAATTTCACTTTTAAATTAAATAAAACTGCTATCAAGAGAACCCTCTCCAGCGGTGATCATTTTGTAATGTATAAAAATATGGAATCACTATGTTGTACACTTGAAACTAATATAATATTGTAATTCAATTATACTTCAATTTTTACAATCATGGAATAGTAAAAAGAGAGAGAAGACCCTCTCCAGTGCACTTATGTCTGTGTCTGTGGAAGCGCCTGTGCAAAGGAGGCTCAGCAGTATTTTCGCCTTGTCTCAAGTCCCTTTTTTTCTGACTCCCACTATCTCAGCATCTATGACTTCTGTCTACCCTTCTGGTTTTCTCCCACCTTTCTGTCCATCCCTTCACAACTTCTGGTCCCCATTTGCAGCTCTGAATGTCCAAAGCAGAGCCCCTCATCTCACTCTCCACTGTCTGAATCATGTTCTTCCTTCTGGATTCCCCACCCTAGAGGAAAACACCACCAGGACCTCTGTTGCCTAAATTAGAACGCACTTCATCTTATACCCCTTTCTTTTCTTTGCCTACCCCCCAATTCTGTTAATTCTACTTTATAACTCTTTCAAGTCTGTCTGGTTCTCCCTGTCCCCACTGCCACCACCCTAGTCTGGGCCACTGTCATCTCTTACCTGGGTTACACTGTCTGCCTCAGTGGTCACCTTCCCCTGGCCTAGCCCTGCCACCCACCTAAACCTATTCAACACACTTAACCAGCAGATCCGATTCTGCCACCACCACCCTTACCCCTGCTTAAAAATAGCTATTTCCATGCTGCCCTCCAACTCTACTCCATCCTACCATTGCCTTCAAGTTAAAAGCCACTTCTGAATTTAGAATGATCTTTATCACTCAATTGTGGTGCTAGGTGCAGGGAGTAAGCCAGAGTCCCTGCACTCAAAGAGCTCATGGTCTGGGATGGGGGAGACAGGCAAGCATACAATTCCAACCTCGTGATGAGTGTTATGACTGGGATAAGGAGATGGTGTTGTGGAAACTTGAAGAAGAGCACCTAACCCAGCTTTGGGGCAGGGATGGCTTCCCCAAGGAGGCACTATCACACTGAGCACTGGAGAACGAGCAAGAGTTATTCAGGTGAATCAGGGAGAGGAAGAAGACTTTCCAGGCAGAAGAGTCAACCTGGAGATAAGAGAGAGTAAGTTTGGAAAGTGAAAGTAGTTCTATGATGCTGGGATGAAGGATAGAAAGGAAGCAATGGTGTTGAGGTTGGAAAGATGAAATGAGGACCAGGTCATGGAGGGCCCTATATGCCATATGAAGGCATTCAGAATTTATTCGAAGAAGGGAAAGAAAAGGATTTAATCAGGAGGGTGAGATATTCAGATCTGCATTTTAGAAAGATCACTCTGGCTGTGCTGTGCAAAGAAAATTGGAAGAAGATGGAGGACCAGTTCAGAGACTGTTGCAGTGAAACATGTGAGAGATGGTGGTGGGTGAAGAAGTGGATGGATGTGAGAACTACTGAGGCGGGTAGAATCTATAGTTCCTAAGGAGGAATTGTCAGTGTGAGGGAAAGGGAAATAGCAAAGATGACCCAAGGTTTGGAGTCACAACTAGGAGGATGGTGGGACCATTCACAGAAACAGGGAAAATTGGAGTAGGGGGAAGTGGGGGCCCAAGAAATCCAAGTCAGTTTTAGACTTATTGATTGTGAAATGCTATGGAACAGCCAAGAGGAAGGCCTGGCTGGCAGCTGGGTCCAGGGTCTGGACTTCAGGTGTGATGTGACATTTTGAGATACTGAATCTATCAGGATACTTGCTTCTACAAGTAACATATAACCTCATTTTTTAAGAAAAAGAAAGTAAAGAAATGTAACAAAGAACCTGAGGTAGGTGGGCTCTGAGGTTGGTTGATTCAGCAGCTCAATAATGTCAACAAGGACCCAGGCTCTGTCCATGGTTCTGCTCAGCCTTCCTCCTTGGAGTGGAGTTTCGTCCTTGGGATGGTTTTCCTCATGGTATAAAGATGGGGGCAGCAGCTACTGGGGGATGCTTCTCTCTTCGCATCCAGTAGAGGAAAGAGAAAGCCCTCCCCCACCCAAGTGTGAGATATAAGTCCTTTCCTTTAGGCTGTCTGGCAAATGTCACTGGTGTGTCCACTCCTGGGGCAGTAACAGTCATCAGGGAAAAGCTGCTCACTAACGTGGGCTAATCATCCGGTATGGAATGGATGCTGGGGATCAACCACAATGTCCATTGCAAATATTACTCAAGCTCCCCACCACTGTCACCCTCCACACATGGGCATACATATACACACAGTCTTTAAATCCTTTGCCCTCGCTCCCTTTCATTCAGTGGTATGTATTACTTCAGACGAGAAATATCACTGCAGAAAAGGAGACAAAAGCTTCAGAGTTTCAAATGTTTGGGTTTTCAAGTGAGCAAAATTTCCAGTTTGGAAACTTTCACATCAGAGTCTGTGGCCTATGATTTGTACCAGATTCAGGAAGAGAGACTGAGCTGAAGAGAAGGGCCAGGGACAGCTGAGGTGTCCCACATGAGAAGTAGTGAGACCACCCAAGAACAGGGTATAAAGTGAGAAAAGAGAAGTGCCTTGGGGAGACTCATAGAGGAGAGAGGAAGAGAATCTCGAGAACTAACTGGCAGGGATGCAGGAGGCCTCCGGAAGGCAGGGCAAGACGGCGCTTCCAGGAGGGCATGGCCAGCTGGGTTTGAGGATGCTGGGGACCCAGGTTAGAGAAGCCCTGGGAAATGGGGGGGTTTATCAATAAGAAGGTGTCAGAGCCCTCAGTGAGGGCAGCTGCAGGGCAGGGTAGGGTCAGAGACCAAACGTGGCCAACTGAAGAGTGAATGAGAGATGAGGAAGTGGAGAGCAGACTGTTTGACTGTTAAAAGAAAGAACCAGAGTAAAGAAATGACATTTTGAAGAAAGGAGAAGCCAGGCCAATAGTTTTCAAACTATGGGTCATGAAACATCATAATATAAATTATTGGGTCAAGACCAACATTTGTGTGTGTGTTTTAAAGTTTTATTATTAATTTTACAAGATCAAAAATTTTAAAGGAAAAGAATAGAAAACTTTAGGGTCTGGTGAAACTTTTATTTTCAATGTATTTTTATATAGGTGTATACTGAGTTGTCATGTTAAATACATTTTAAAATCTTGGGTTGTGGTGAGAAAAATGGAAAAAGATGAGACTTCAACAAGTTTAAATGCTGGGGAGAATTAGAAAAAAATCAATTTGTCATGGGTGGGCCCAGCCACCTACTGAAATGACACAATCTCAGACTTGGCTGTGATTGAAGAGTTTTAGGAAAACTCAAAATCCAATTCTAATCAAGAGATCTGATGTTAACCTCAAGAAGACAGGGCTGGGATTTGATTGTAATTAAGAAAGCTTATACCACATTGATTTTATTGTACTCTGCTTGTTGGAAGAAGGGAGGTAATTTTCATGTCATCTCTATGAAGGTCACCTCAAAAGTGGACACGTGGCCACATTTACTTGGCAGTTCCTAGAGGGAACTGGGCTGTGGTGGGCACGTGTGTCCTGGACCCCAGGGAGGTGCCGACTGCTGTAGCGTGATAATTCTTCAGGGGTCACCTGTCGTGGATGGAAAAAGACGTTCAGTTATCTGAATTGTAAAGAACAGAGACTAACCAAGTATCTCCGGCAAGGGGGAGTTAACTGTGAGGTTACACATAGAAATAAGGGGGACAAGAATTCCAGCTGCTCCGAGTGGAGAGAGTTACTTCACAGGAACCCAGAAACTTGTGTGACATGGGCCCCATCAGGCCTCACCGAGCATGACAGGTGACAGAAAGCACAAGGCTACTGCTTCTATTGCTCCTGTCACAACGAGCAAATGACCTCACCCTTACCCTGGCTCTCGCTGACTCATGGTTTCTTCCTAACTGGTAGCTTCACCTGTCCTATGGCTTCCGTGGCCTGATAGCAATTGCATGCTGACGTTTGGGGCTTTCTTTGGTTCCATTCTCACTTCCTATCATAGAAGATGCCCTCCTTACTAGCCTGATAGATTCCCTGACGCCCTCCACTCCCTCTGCGAGACACACTGACAGATACCCCAAGGCTGACGGGCTGCTCTCGTCCCCGAGCACGTCCGCTCCCACAGTTAACAAATGTTGCTCAATGCATAACAAATATTGGTTGTATTTGTTCCTAAACCTTTGACATGTATTCTTGTTACAGAATCCCATAGTTCAAGCAAATATTTTTTAAACTAAAGAAAGCGTGTGAAGAGAACAATTTGTATTTAACAGATGGCACAGTGGTTAAGAACCTGCATTTAAATCTTGGATCTTCTTCTTATTAGATGCATGGCCTTGGAAAAGGTACTTCGCCTCTCTTTGCTTCCGTTTCTTCATCTGTATAATGGAGATGACCATACTTCCTAGGACTGTTGTGAAGATTAAATGAGGTGATTTGTGTAGAGTTGAGTGGACTTGGAGATCCTACAGGCAGGAGAATGAGGTGACATGGTATGGAATAAGGCCCCCTGCAGGGTAGTGGGGGACCCGTTATAAAAGGCAAATTAGAGATCACAGTTCTAGTTCTTTTTCAGCTCTGTAAAAAACCAAAGGTTTTTTTCTGTTTTAAGGGGACAGCTTGAGTATGCATTGCAGGCTTTTTTTTCATACTGTATTAATTTCTTATTGCTGTTGTAACAAATTACCACAAACTTAGTGGCTTAAAATAACAAATGTATTATCTTATGGTGCTGGAGGTTAGAAGTCTAAATCTCTTTCCTTTCAGCTTCTACTGTAGGCAGCAAGAAACCAGACCACACCTTCAACACTTGGCAACAAAGCTAAATACCCAAGTTGATCATTACAAATTCTGCTTTTCACATAACTGTCTCAGTTCTCCCACTGTATAAAAAAAAATCCACTCTTTCATTTTCCAATAACACGCTTCTCATTTCCTTCTGAGCCCTCAGTACCAGCAGCACCCATAACATCCACATTTCCACCAACAGCCTGTCTGTGATGCCATACGGCTTCTCTAAGATGCCATAGGTGTCCCCTGCCGCGCTCCTCGCTTCCTTCTGAGCCCTCACCAGCAGAGTTAACATTCATATTTCTACTAACAGTCTGTTCAAGGCAAGCTAGGTTTTTTTCTATTATGCACCTCAAAGTTCTTCCAGACACTATCCATTACAAAATTCCAAAGCCACTTCCACATTTGGAGGTATTTCTTACAACACCACACATTTCCAGGCATCAAAATCTGCATTAGTCAGGGTTCAACCAAAGAAACAGAACCAGTAGGAGATATATATTTAAGAGATATTGCAAGGGATTGGATTATGCAATTGTGGGGGCCTGTGGTTCAAAATCCATAGGCCAGGGGGAGGGTATAGCTCAGTGGTAGACCACATGCTTAGCATGTGTGAGGTCCTGGGTTCAGTCCCCAGTACCTCCATTAAAAAAAAAAATCCACAGGGAAGGCCATCAAGAAGGGCAGGCTGGAACACTTGGGCACAGACTGAAGTTGCTGTCCACAGGCAGAATTTCTTCCTCAAGGAATCCTCAGCTCTGTGCTAAAGGCCTTTCAACTGATTGAACCAGGCCTACTCAGATTTTCTAGGATAATATCCCTTACTTAAAGTTAACTGATTGTGGTCGCATCTACAAAGTACCTTCATAGCAACACCTACCTTCATGTTTGATTGGGGACTGAGCCTATTTAAGCTGACACATAGAACTGACCATCAAATATCCAAATCACTTACAAATGATAGAAAACATCTATCAACAAATTAACAAATATGTAGCCACCCTGTAAAACAAGAAAAGGACTTCTTAGTGGGCCAGAATCAAGATAATTATTTTTCCCCCTCAAAGGTCCAAAGTTTTATTGTTTTAAATACAGTCCAGCAACCCCCGCTATCCCCCACTCCCAACTTCAGGTCTCCAGTACAGAATAAGCCTTGACCACAGCCCCATCTCCCCCACTAAGATGCAGAGGTGGCTTCCAGAGAGGTTTCAGGGACCCCCTTCCCATCTGCCTGCCCATGGGCCTGTCCTACGAGCAGCTGGGGGTGAAAGGGTTGGGTCAGAGTTGGGTTGGGGAGTGAGAGAGGGATTGTGGGCACTTTGAGAGACTTGTGGCCCACAAGTGGCACACCTCACCCTCCTCCAACTCCCACCCCGATGGAATTTTTGGTTCATCATAAAATTGTCCCCCCACCTTCCCCTCCTACAGCCTTGTAGAGAAACCCAGGCACTCATGGCCCCTGAAGGGGTGGGGAAGGCAGGAGTAGGGTTGTGGGTGGCTGGTGGTGGAGGGGACAAGGTACAAGAGGCAGAGAGCTGAGAGGGAGACAGGATTTTACTTCCTAAGCAATTGTAATTTAAAAGTTCCTAGGTGTTGAAGCCAAAGGGTCAATTCAAAGATAAACTTCCCAGAATGGATGTGGCCTCCTGACCTCCCCCAATCACCACTTTGTCCTGAGCTTAGATACCCTGGGGGGTGGGGGGCAGCTCCAGCCCTGGGCACCTACCACCATCACCATTAAAAATAAACAAATGAAAGTTTTATATTGAATTTGGGGAGGGGAAAAGAGGAGGCAGGGAAGAGACTAGAGAGCTGCCCTCACCTTCAGGGAATGGGGGAGGGGAGGAGGCTAAGGCATCAGAAGGAGCCTGGAGGCTGCATGTTCCAGAGGGAGCTGGGACCTTCAGAGTGAGGGGTCCCCTAGCCTCCTCTTGTCTTTCCCTCTTGTCCTCACCCTCATCCTTGAGGCCCCCAGCGGGGGTCCCACATCGTCCAGGCCTGCCTTCACTCCAGCGCCCATTAAAGCGCAGCTTCAGGGCCATGCGCTGGGCGGCCCAGGCTGCCCAGCTCGGGCCTAGGGGGCGCAGGTAGAGCAGGGGGCGTCCTGAACGCCTCTGCATCCCCCTACCTCCTCCGACTTGCCTTCAGAGACAGGCTCCACCCTGACCTGCGGCTGCGGGGCGGGAGGACCAGCCCCCTCCTCCTGAGCCCGCTGGCCCGCGCCGCCTCCACCGAGCCCTGCGCCTCTGCTCCCGACTTCTCCCCAGCTCCCGGGTGCCCGCGGCCCAGCCCGGCTGGAGCTTCAAGGTCAGTGGGGAGGAAGGAAAGGTCAAGGTCGAGGACGAGGACGAGAACGAGGCCGAGGAGGGGACGGCGGGATTCCCGGGTGTCATGGCGGCAGCAGGTACTTGTCAGGGCTCTGGGCTGGGGAACCACCCGCCAGGGTAGTGCAGGAGGGCGCAGGGCCCCTGGGGTGCTTGTAGACGGTTTGGGTGTGAGTCTGTCCCGAGGTTTCATGCCCTCAGGGCTGAAGGAGAAGCAGGAGTCTCCTGGAGTCACGGGGGTGCACAGGGCTCAGGTGGGCGAGGGTGTGTCAGGTGAGCAGGCGTCAGGGCTCTGGCAGAGCCGCTGAGAGCTGAGGGGATGGCGGGGAGCCAGACGCTGCCAGAGGCCACACAGGGATGGGGCCAAGGGGCTCAGGGCCAGCAAGGCCTTTGCTACAGTCACTGCCTGAGCCTTAGTGGTCAAGGTCACCAAAGCCGAGAAGGAGAAGAGGAGGTAGAGCAGGCCGGAGGTGAGTGGGCGACAGCACTTGGGGAAGGGGTGGGGGGGAGTCCTCGAGGGAAGGAAGTGGAAAGGGCTGCGCAGCTGCTCCAAGGTATCACAGCCCCAGCCAACCCCGTGATGAGAGGGTAATTAACCAGGAACAGTTTGCTGAAGTTGAACTTGTAGGTGAACCATTCCCTGCTGCTGTTGTGCAGAATGTCTTTGTTGTAATAATAGCGCAGGGCCCAACTAAGCTGGTCAGAACCCATATGGTACTTGTACTGGAGGATGCCCCTGAGCCAAGCCACCTCATCAGGGTCCTTGATGACAAATCCCCTGCAATCCAGGAAATGACACCCTGGTACTCCTCCCAGCTCCAGGATAAAGTGACGCAGCTGAATCTGCCTCAAGCCAAGGGATGGCTCCAGATTGTAGGCCCAGTTAGAAAAGGTGAACCCTGTGTCTACTGGGTCTTCATGGCATGGGGTCCAGAGGCAAGGCATCCTACTCCAGGCTGCAGCTCCTGATGCCTGTGCTGCCCTCTCCCAGTCTCTCACCTTCCCACATCCTGGCTGCCTCAACCAACCTTGCCTCTCAGAACCTCTCCCAACATAATGCTTGAAAGTCATCTATTGCTGCATAACCAATTGCCCAAAACCTTAACTACTTTTATGGGGGGACGGTATATCTCAGTGGTAGAATGCATTCTTAGCATGCATGAGGTCCTAGGTTCAATCCCCAGTACCTTCATTAAAAATAAATAAATAAACCTAATTACCTCCCCTCAAAATTAAAACAAACAAACCAGAAAAATTTACTATCTTTTAGTTTCTGTGGATCAGAAATCAGCACAGCCTAGCTGGGTGCCTCCGCTTCAGCTTTTATTAGAATACTATTGAGCATTCAGCCAGGGCTACAGGCTCATCTGAAGGCTCCATTTGGTTGGGTTGGGTGTGTGTCGGGGCGGGGCCGGGGGAGGGTACTTGTTTCTGAGCTCACTCATGTTCTTTGCAGAATTTGATCCTTGACATGGGCCTCCCTACAGGGAGGCCTCCTGTCTTGGGAGCCGGTTTTCCCCTAAGAGTGAGTTATTCACAAGACAGCACCCTAGGCAGAACAATCGTCTTTATAACCTAGTCTTGGAAGTCCCATCACTTCTGTCATTTTCCATATTCAAGCCACCCTCTAGGGGAAGGGATTACACAAGGGCATGTCCACCAGCTGGCAGGGATAATTGTTGCCTTTCTTAGAGGCTTTCTCCCACAGGCAGTGATTAGATGAAAAGGTAGACTACAGTGAAGGTAAACTACTCTTCTATGAGGAGTTCTGCTGTGGAGGTGAGGAATAGCACAAAGGGTATTCCATACCCAAAAGGGTGCAGGCTAGAAGCAGCAGACCAGGAGCACTAACAAGATTAGATTGAAGTATCAAAGCGGCGACAATCCATCGGTCTGGCCCCTGCACAGCCCCTTTCCCCCTTGGCCAAGCAGCAGTGATGGGAGTCATGTCCTACTCTTTCCCTGCTTTAACTGCAAACAGGCTAGCAGTGAACAGTAACACGTGAAGCAGCACCCTCCTCACCCCCATGTGGCTCCTTAAGAGAAATGGAAGACAGTCTAACCAGTAATAACACTGACAAAGCTGAGCACACAATTAAGAATCACCGCATATTTCAAGAAAGCCAAGTCTAGAAAGAGAGAAGATAAATTTGACTTTAAAAGTAAGTCTTTTTTGGGGGGAGGGTATAGCTCAGTGGTAGAGTGCATGCCTAGCATGTGTGATTACATGTGTGAGTCTTTTTTGCAGAAATGGAAAAGCTGATCCTCAACTTTATATGGAATTGCAGAGGGCCCTGAATTTCCAAAACAATCTTGAAAAAAGAGGAACAAAGTTGGAGGACTCACACTTCCAGATTTTAAAACTTACTATAATTAAAGTAATCAGAATAGTGTGGTACTGGCATAGGATAGACATACACAATAGAATAGAGTCCAGAAATAAATCCATACATCTATGGTCAATTAATTTTTGACAAAGGTGCCAGATCCATTCAATAGGGAAAGAATAGTCTCTTCAACAAATGATGCTGGGATAACTGATTTCCACATGCAAAAAGAAAAAAAAAAATGTGGACCCTTACCTCACGCTACATCCAAAAATTAACTCAAAATGCAAAACACCCAGGAATCCCACTCCTGGGCTTGTATCCAGAAGGAAATCTACTTCAGGATGACACTTGCACCCCAATGTTCATAGCAGCACTATTTACAATAGCCAAAACATGGAAACAGCCTAAATGTCCATCAACAGGTGACTGGATAAAGAAGATGTGGTATATTTATACAATGGAATACTACTCAGCCATAAAAACCGACAACATAATGCCATTTGCAGCAACATGGATGCTCCTGGAGAATGTCATTCTAAGTGAAGTAAGCCAGAAAGAGAAAGAAAAATACCATATGAGATCGCTCATATGTGGAATCTAAAAAACAAAAACAAACAAACAAACAAAAACAAAGCGTAAATAAAGGACAGAAATAGACTCACAGACAGAGAATACAGACTTGTGGTTACCAGGGGGGTGGAGGGTGGGAAGGGATAGACTGGGATTTCAAAATTGTAGAATAGACTACACTGTATAGCACAGGGAAATATACATAAAATGTTATGATAACTCACAGAGAAAAAAATGTGACAAAGAGTGTGTATATGTCCATGAATAACTGAAAAATTGTGCTGAAAACTGGAATTTGACACAACATTGTAAAATGATTATGAATCAATAAAAAATGTTAAAAAAATGCAAAACAACCTAAACATAAGAGTTAAAACTCTTAGAAGGAAACAGGAGTAAATCTTCATAACCCTGGGTTTGATAATGGATTCTTAGGTAAGACACTGAAAGAAAAAAACAATAAACTGGACTTCAAAATTTTAAAAAATTTTGTACATCATTGGACATTATCAAGAAAGTGAAAAGATGAGCTACTTTCATGGGAATGGGGTAAACTATTTCCAAATCATTAATCTGATAAGAGCTTAATATCCAGAAAATATAAAGAACACCAAAAACTCAACAATAAAAAGATAAATAATGCAATTACAAAATGGTCAAAGAACTTAATAGATATTTCTCCAAGTAAGATATATAAATGGCCAAAAAGCACATGAAAATATGCCCAACATTATTAATCATCAGAGAAGTGCAAATCAAAATCACCAAATATCACTTCACACCTGCTAGGATGGCTATTAAAAAGAAAAGGAGAAAAAAAAATTAAGTAACAAGTGTTGGCAAGGATGTGGAGAAACTGGTACTCCCATGCATTGCTGGTGGGAATGTAAAATAATCAGTCGGCTGCGGTAGAAAACAGTTTAGCAGTTCCTCAAATAGTTAAACATAGAAGTACTTTATAACCCAGCAGTTGCACTCCCATTTATACAACCAAAAGAATTAAAAAACAGGTGCTCAAGCAAATACATGTACATGCATGCTCATAGAAGCACCATCCACAATAGTGAAAAGGTGGAAACAACCCAAATCTCCTTCAGTGAATGAGTGGAAAAACAAAATGTGACATATCCATACAGTGGAGTAGTATTCAGCTATAAAAAGGAATGAAGTATCTGCTGCAAAATAGATGAACCTTGAAAACATAATGTTAGATGGAAGAAGCCAGACACAATAGGCTACATATTATATGGTTTCATTTATATGAAATATCTGGAATAGGGACACAAAAATCAAATTGGTGGTTGCTGGGGTTGGGGAAGAGAGGAGAATGAGGAGTAGCTGCTTAATGGGTGTGAGGCTTCCTTTTGAGATAATGAAAATGTTTTGGAACCAGATTGAAGTGGTACACTAAATGCCACTAAATTGTTTGCTTTAAGTGATTTTTACCTCAATTAAAAATCACAGGAGGGAGGTTATAGCTCAGTGGTAGAGTGCCTGCTTAGCATGCACAAGGTTCAATCCCCAGTACCTCCATTAAGATAGATAGATAGATAGATAGATAGATAGATAGATAGATAGATAGATAGATAGATATGTACATACATACATACATACATACATACATACATACATACATACAAACAAACTTCCCCCCAAAAAGAAAAAAAATCACTTAAAGCAATTTTTAAAAAACTGGACAGGGAGGGAAATAGCTCAGTGGTAACGTGCGTGCTTAGCATGCACGAGGTCCTGGGTTCAATTCCCACTACTTCCATTAAAAAAAAAAAACCCAAAACTAGAAAAAGTTCATAGCTATGATCAAGTAGAAACAATATTTCAAATGAATATAATTAACATTGTTAGAGATAAGGAATAATATAATCTCCATAAAAAGAATAGGTAATTATGAAAAAGAACAGTTAGGCATCTTGGAAATAAAAATTACAATTGTTGAAATGTAAAATTCAGCTTGTTTTGTGTTCTTTCATGTGATGGTCAGGTGTGGCTACAAGAGGAGACACACAGAAGAGGTACAAGAAAACAAAGTTTATTATACTCATGGGTCCTAGAGAGGGGACCATTACATGCCATGCAGGGTTACAGGGGAATCTCTGGGTTTTGGTCAACTAACAGAAGACAGGAGTCAGGGGAGAGCTTAGGCCACGGCATTTATTGGAGTTTTTGTAGGAAAGGAAAGGCAGGGCAGGCTGAACAGTTTGGGATTGGCTAGTTTGAATAATTTCAGCAGGCTCTAAATTGTAGCTGTGGTTCTTCGTTTCCTGATAGCTGGTCCTGGGATGATCAAGGCAGAGGAGTTCTACTTCTTGGAGTATAGGGGCCAGTTAGAGGAGGTAGGCTCTGGATTGATTAATCTGCATTTCAAAAGAATGCTCCAGGCTGAGCCCTTTGCTATCCCTAAGAATCAGGTAGCCCTGGAGAGGGGCAGTCTCTCTCCAATTTCTTTTAAAGCTGTCAAAACATCATAATTATAGAAAATTATGTATATGTGTCTATATATATTTATATGTAATACAAAGAGCATCTGAAGAATTCCAGAATGCTCCTATTGCAGATTAAATTAGGGCTGCATTATTTCAGAATTTACAACGGGAAAAAGAGATAGAAAGTATGAAAGGAAAGTTTAAAACATGGATAATAGATGCAGAAAGCCCTAAATCTGTCCAACAGGCATTTCAGTGGAGAGAATAAACTAGTACTTCCCAAATTTTAGCATGTATACAAGTTATGTGAGGATCTTATTAAAATTCAGATTCTGATTCTGAGTAGGTCTGAGTGGGCAGTGATTTATGAACCAAACTTTAATAAAAATTCTTCAGAGCAGAAGACAGGTGTAAGTTCTCAGGTTCAAAGGGCCTTCAGGTGCTCATTTGGATAAATCAAAACACACAGCAGGACATGTTAGAATTAGATTTCAGGACTCTCAGACCTTCCAGACTCACTGAATCAGGATCTGCATTTTAAATTTCAGGACATCAAAGGTAAAGAAAGATTTCTACCCAGGAATCCTGCTCCTGGGCATATATCCAGAAGGAACCCTACTTCAGAATGACACCTGAACCCCAATGTTCATAGAAGCACTATTTACAATAGCCAAGACATGGAAACAGCCTAAATGTCCATCAACAGATGACTGGATAAAGAAGATGTGGTATATTTATACAATGGAATACTACTCAGCCATAAAAACTGACAACATAACGCCATTTGCAGCAACATGGATGCTCCTGGAGAATGTCATTCTAAGTGAAGTAAGCCAGATAGAGAAAGAAAAATACCATATGAGATCGCTCATATGTGAAATCTAAAAAAACAAACAAACAAAGCATAAATACAAAACAGAAACAGACTCATAGACATAGAATACAAACTTGTGGTTGCCAAGGGGGCGGGGGGTGGGAAAGGATAGACGGGATTTCAAAAGTGTAGAATAGATAAACAAGATTATACTGTAAAGCACAGGGAAATATACACAAGATCTTATGGTAGCTCACAGAGAAAAAAATGTGACAATGAATATAAATATGTTCATGTATAACTGAAAAATTGTGCTCTACACTGGAATTTGACACAACATTGTAAAATGATTTTAAATCAATAAAAAAAATGTTAAAAAAAGAGAAAGATTTCTAAAAGCTCCCTGAGAATTAAAAAACAAGACTACTACAAATCAATGAGATCATATCGACAACAGACTTCTCATCAGAAACATGGAATATAAGAAGTCAATGGAGCTATACTGTGAAAGTGCCGAGAAGATAACTTCAAACCCAGAATTCTATACTCAGCCAAAATAACATACAATTATGAAATCTTCAGACATATGGAATTCAGAACTTTATCACCCACAGATTTTTTTTCAGAAAGAATCTTTAAAGGAGATACTCCAAATAGGAAGTTTTAAAAAGTGAACCTAAGAGAAAGTAGTTTTGGAATAAAGTAGTGGCATATGAAAAGCGAAGGTAATAAAAAGAAAAAGTAATAAACTTATTAAATCTAAATAAATAATAATTATTTTAAAATCAAAATATTTTCTAGATAAAAACAAAAACAATATAGCAATGAGCACAGCTAGTGTCCAGCTCCTGGTTTTGAAATAACATTCTCCTCTAAAAGGAAGCAGAGCTCCTTGGAGAAATGGCTGATTCCAGAGTCAGTGCAGGGGAAGTATATATTGAGCCTGAAACATGTTTCTATGCCAGAAAGAAAAAAAAATGCTAAAAAATGATGAATGCTAAAGGATACAGACATACTGAAAGGATACAGGAGATAACTTGAAAGGGCTCCCACTGACCAAATCAGAGACAACTTGAGTAACAAAATAAGTAATATCATAATTGGATAATAATCCACTGAATAGAAGGGAATTTATGAATCCATGGTGATATAATTAAGTAAATAAAGGGAAAGTTTGACGAGGAATGGAATATTTACATAATCTCAAAGTACCCCCCCTACAAAAAATATTAATTACAAAGGGGAAAGAGTAATTTACAGTGAAGAAACCTGGCAGATACCACTTTAATGAAGTAATCAAAGTATTCCCATCACAGGAAAGTTGGAAACAGGCACCACTTGAATAGGATGCAGTAGACAGAAAATAGCATCATTTCTGTGGTAGTCCGGCCAGAGACACGTTCTCTGGGTCTAATCACGAGGAAACATCAGAACAAACACAAATTGAAGGACATTCTGCAAATAACTGGCCTGTAATCCTCAGAAGTGTCAAGGTCATGAAAGTCAAGAATGAAGAACTGTTCCAGATTGAAGGAGACTAAATAGATATGACAACTAAATGCAACACATGATTTTGGACTGGATCCTTTTGCTATGAAGATCACTTAGAAAACTGGAAGAACTTGAGTAGGGTCTGACGGTTGGATGGATGGACTGTATCAGTGTTCTTTTCCTGATTTGGATGGTTGCACTGTGGTTATTGAAGGAGAATGTCCTTGTTAGCAGGAAATATGCACTAAAATATTGGGGAGAAATAAGGCAACATTGGCAACTTACTCTCAAATGGTTGAGAAAAAAAAAGATTTTGTGTACTACTCATGCAACTTTTCTGTAAGTTTGAGATTTTTTCCACCAAAAAAGGTGGGAAAAAAAAGAAATGAAAGGCTACTCTTTGGAGAAACTTTAGATGGTTTCCCACAACTCAAGTTTGCCCTGGCACTGTAACTGTTTAATATCATATTGGAAGTTCTATACAATGATGTAAGAAGAAACTCAACAATGTCAAACAAAACAACAAAAAACTCAACAAGGTACAAACGACTGAAAAGGAATATATAAAATTGTTTTTATTTGCAGAAGACATAATTATGTCTATAGAAAACCCAACAGAATCAATAGAGAAACTACGAAAGCCAAGAGTTCATTAAGGTTGCCAGATAGAAAATCAATTATATTTCACTACAAATGTAAAGGAAATATTTGCAGTGTCTAAAGTGGACATGGGATTAATATGTAGAATATACAGTGGAATTGTATAAGTTAAAGAAATAAAGACAGGAAAACCAATAGGAAAAAAGTGCACAGAGTGTATGAATAGGCATTTCACAGAAGGAGAGCTCTATGGGCTAATAAGAATATGAAGTAACATTGAGACTCACAGAGGGAGGGGATTGCTCAGTGAAAGAGCACTTGCCTAGCATGCACAAGTCTTGGGTTCAAACCCCAGTATCTCCATTAAAAAATAAAGAATGGAAAAAAAAATTCAAACTCACTACTAATCAGAGAAATGCAATTTAAAATAACCAACAGTCCACTGAATACCCATTAGAACTTGTGTAATATCAAATGTTGAGAGGACAGAGGTAGTAACTTTCAAATAACAATGTTAAGAGTATAAACAACTACAGACTTTCTGAAAAATAACCTGGAGGTGCTTAGTGAAATTAAGTTTGTGTAAAATTCATGATTTGGAAATTCCATTCCTGGATGTATGTCCCAGGGAAATTCTTGAACAGGTTCGCAGTGGGCAACACAAGATAATTTTTGGAAGTGGGGAATGGATAAGCAAAGTATGATGGATGCCTATCATGGAATCCTGTGCAGTTGTTAAAAGCGTGAACTAGATTATATATAGCAATAATGATGGATCCTCAAAACAGAGTTGACTAAAAAAAGTAAAAATAAAATATGTGACAATGCCATTTACGCAAATTAAAAACACATACACTAAATAACCTGCAGTAGGTTGAATAATGCCCCCACAAAGATGTCCATATCTTAATTCCCTGAAGCTATGAATGTTACCTTACATGGCAAAAGAGACTTTGCAGATGTGTTTAAGGACTTGAGATTTATCCTGTATCATATGGGAAGGCCCAATGTAATCACAAGGGTATTCATAAAAGGGAGGCAGGGAATCAGTGTATAGTAGATGTGATAGCAGAAGGAAGTGGACAGAGTGATGGAAGAAGGGGCCACAGGCTAAGAAATGCTGGCAGCCTCTTAGAAGGTGAAAAAGGCAAGCAAACAGACCCTCCTCTGAAGCCTCCAGAAGGAATGGAGCCAGGCCAAATCTTGATTTTAGACTTCTGACCCTCAGTCCTGTAAAAGAATAAACTTGTACAGTTTTAAGCCACTAAATTGGTAGCAATCTGTTACAGCAGCAATAGGAAACAAATATACAACCCTACACATTTATAAGCACACGTGTAGTTAAGAACTTACATCAGTCACGTGAGAGTGGTGTCTCTGAGGGAGAGGAGTAGGAGATCAGATAGGGAATGAAGAGGGGTGACAGGATAAAACAAGAGACGTGGCCTGCACCTCCCCATATGCAAGGTCCAGCAAAGACAAACAGAAGCAGGTCACTCTGACTGCTGTGTAGAAAACAGGTTGAATGCTCTGATAGGTGTGGCAGATATTCTGAACATTGGCTCTTTTAAAGACTTTTACAGTATAAAATCAGTCTCGTTTGTACCTTGACTCTGTGAAGGCAGTGCCCTGAGGGGCAGGCATAAATATTTTGCTCACCGAAAGGTGTATCACTCAGTTTTGCTTACAAATTTGATCAGTGTGTGTGTAAGATCTACTCTGGGTAGCCTAACAAACTCAAGTCTGGGGGGTGTGAACTTGGACCTGCACTGTGCTGACCACCTTTTTTTTTTTAATTTAGATTTTTCTAGGGGGTAGGTAATTAGGTTTATTTATCTTTAGAGGAGGTACTGGGGATTGAACCCAGAACCTTGTGCATGCTAAGCATGTGCTCTGCTACTTGAGCTATATCCTCACCCTCTGTGCTGACAACCCTAATATCATATAAAGCTATTGTGCAGCCAACCTCCATCCTGGTGCCTCCTCACCCTTCACCTTCAGCCTTATTCCTCCCCATATCCCAAATGTCTGGTAAAGGGCCTTACACACAGTAGGCACACAGTGTTTGTCAGCCATCCTTGCTGATCTAGTAGTTAGGACCTGGCACGTTCATAGTACCTATTAGTGAAATGAGGTGACTGACCCTCCCCTTCCCTCAAATCAGATCATCTTTCTAGTTTTATTCCCTACTGTCCTACGTTCCATCTACCCCTAAGGACTTACTTTACTATACTATAAACACTCCATATTCTTTTCCTGCTTCCTTGCCTTTGCAAGCACTGTTACAAGTGACTAGAATAGATTTCTCTTTTAAAGAGGAGTTTCAAATATTACTTCTTCTTGGAGGTCTTCCCTATCACTCCATGCATTCATTTGATCAATTATTCATTCATCTATGGACTCATTCAACAAATACTGAGCACCTTTACAGCTAGGCACAAATGCAAGGCATTGAAAATATGTGAGCCAAAAATAAAAGGTCACCACCTTCATAGAGGTCTAGCAGGAGAGATCAAGTTTAATAAACATGATACATTATGTTCACATTGATGAACTGAGATACATGCTCTGAGGAAACACTGTTCTTTGAGAGCACATAACTAAGGAATCTTTTTTCTAGAATAGGGTGAGTTGTGAGTAGAGGGGTTCAAAGAAGGCCTCTATAAGGAAGTAACAGTGAACATCAATTTGGAGGCATGAATAGGCAAAGTGGAAGCAAAAAAGGTATTCCAAACAGAGAGGCTAGAAGGAATATGACAAATTTGAGGAACTGGAGGAGGCAATGGAGTTGGAAAGCAGAGAACAAGGAGGTAAGTGGTACAAAATGGGGAATTCGAGTGAGGAGAGGTCAAGGCACTGTGGCATGATCAGATCTGCATTTTGAAAAGATTATTGTAGCTGCTCTATGGTGACTGTATTAACGTGGAGAGCAAGAGAGAATGGAGGGTGGCAGGCTTTTGCAATCCTCTAGGTGAAATCAGGGTAGAGGTAATGAAAAGGAAGAAAGTAAATGAATTCCAAAGATAATTAAAAGGTAAAATTAATAAGAGTGAGGGAGAGTTTTAAGGGAAGGGAAAGAGGAATTCAAGAATAACTCCTAGGCTTCTGGCTTCAGTAACAGGAACCACTGGAGTCAGGGGAAGAACCTACCAGAATCCTATACACTTGAAACCATCGCCCATTTCCCGTCTTCCATTTGAGTTTAACCCCTTCCATTCTAACCGGGGTATTCTAAGTTCCCTCATTGTCACACTCCTGCCTGCCAGCAACAGGCAGGTGACACACCTCTCCCCAGTCCTCCAGGCCTGTTGTGTTGAAGGAGTTTCAATGACACAGTTTTTGAGTCTTGTTTCTTATCTTTAAAATGGAGACCACACCTCACCAGTCGTGAGGCTCCAGTTTAAAAATGATTGTATCTTTTCATTTTTGTCATTGTTTGGCTGTTCACTTTTTTCCAGCCCTCTCCGCCTGTTTGGAGGCAGTTCCTCGTCCCAGAGACAACGTGCAGACAATTCGTATAATGTGTCTGGAACGGCGGCCCCAAAGTTTGCCGCCCTACTCTGGTCAGAGTCCGGCCAGGGGCTCCGGCCAGCCTCCGACACCGTTAGGTAGCCTCCTGCAGGAGGTCAGCCCTCCCCACAGTGCCGCGAGACTGATTCATTCCGCACCGGTCCCGAGACCTCGCGAGAGTAGACGGCGCCCGTTGTCGCCCGGACTTGGAGCGCCACGCCTTCCCTAGCCTCAGAACGGTCTGCTCCTTCTTCTTTCCCCGCCTTCCACCCCGCGCTCCGCTCTCGGATTGGCTGATTGAGTCGGGTCAGGTTTTTCCTGGCCAGAAAGCGGCTCGACCACTAGTCCTTCTTTTGCGCCCGCCTCCGAAGCCTGTGGATTGGACAGCTGAGTCATGCGTCATGCGCCTCCGCGGGAGCGTAGACGAGCCAATCAGGAGCTTGGTGTATTTTACAAACTGGGGAAGTATCTGCAGCAGGAGCCGACAGAGTCCGGGGAAATAGCGAAAGCATTGGGGGCGACTCTGAGGGGTTCCAGGGGAGGTGCGGCATGGAAATCCTGGAGGGAATGAGGGCTGCGGGGGCTCATAGGGAGGAGAGGCAGCTCGGGGTCCTGGGGCGAAAGAATAGGCTCCGGGTGTCAGGAGGTGACGCCTAGAAAAGCGACCTTGTAGGCACCGGATCTTATGGGCGCATGGATTTGAGCGGAGGTGGGAGTATCAGGGAAGTCAGGACCGAAGCCTCGAACTGGCTGACCTTTGATCCCCGACCCTGCCTTCTTCTCCGTCTTAGTTGTAGCCGTCATGACCACCCTCCAAACCACGAAGGATCCTCTCCTCCGGAGTGTATCTCCCACCCCTAGCAAGATTCCCGTTCGCTCTCAGAGACGTCCTCCTCTCCCCACGGCCAAACTCTGCGCCCTGGACCAGGAGAACCAAGATCCAAGGGTAAGAGGGGCCTGAGGGGTGAAGACAGTAGCTACAAGGAGGCAGCACACACCAGCAATGCACCCAAACGCTAAGCCCCAGCTTTTTGTTCTCTTCCCCAGAGATTGGTGCAGAAGCTCAGTATTCAGCCTCCCCTCGCTGACTCAGCAGGCCCCAGGCCGAAAGCCACACTTCAAACAGACCAATCAGAGAAATCGGTGGGGAGCACTCAGCTCCGGAATCCCTTGGAGGAGCTCAGGCCTAGCCCTGGGGGACAAAATGTGGGGCCTAGGCTCCCTCCCCAGACAGGTACTTGTTGAAGGATTGAAAACAGTCTCCTTGGCTAAGTTGGAAAATGGGTTGGGTGCAGTGGAGTTTGGGAGCTTTGCACCCCCCACCCCTGTTTACTATAAGTCCTAATACCTGTTCCTGGAAACCTCTTTGCTCTTAGAAGCCCTTTTCTTCCTTCAGCAGAATGTCATCTCTTCTAAAGTCTTTTGCAGCATCCCCCGTCAATTGCTCTGTGTTCTAGTATTTTGCTGTACTTCTTTTATAACATGTCTATGCTTTGCTTGAGTCTGTTACCTCTCTATAGTTTGATAATAGCTGATTGAGGATGGGGCTTTGTCTTACTCATCTCTTGGCGCCAGTGCCTAGAGTAGTGTTTTACACAGAGTAAAGTTCTGTGAATGGTGAGTTGAGTTCAATTACATGAATCTCTTTGGCTCCCTCTTGCACCTCAAGGTGACTGCTAGGCTCCCTGGCCCCTCAGCCTCCCCACTTCCTGTTCCTTTTCACCTTTTCTTCTCCTCTTCCCTTGCAGAGGCTCCAGGGACCATAGAGTTTGTGGCTGACCCTGCAGCCCTGGCCACCATCCTGTCAGGTGAGGGGGTGAAGAGCTGTCGCCTTGGGCGCCAGCCCAGTTTGGCTCAGAGAGTACTGATTCGAGGAAGCCAGGGAGGCACCGCCCGGAGGGGCCAGGTAATGAGCCAGGATAGGAAGAGATCAGGCTGGGATGGACTGGGGAGGGATTCCTGAGCCTGTGCTGATAACCTCTTTTGGGGTCCTAGCATGCCCGGGCCTCTGCATATTTGGCCCCCAGAACCCCCACCCACCGACTGGACCCTGCCAGGGCTTCCTGCTTCTCAAGGCTAGAGGGACCAGGACCTCGCAGCCGGACCTTTTGTCCCCAGAGGCTAGAAGCTCTGGTGAGTGTCCTTGATGGGCTGATACTCGGTGCTTCTGGGACCTCCTTCCAAGGACAAAGCTGGGCCTTGGAAGAGAAGGTACCTTGTGATGAGCCAAAGGGGTGGTGTCAAGGCATGTGGGATTGGTGATGGGGCCTGAAGATTTGGGCCCTGCCTCTGACTCTGCCTTTTCCCTTGCTCCTATGGATCAGATTCCTCCTTCAGGACCTTCTTCTCACCCTTCTGCTCGTCCTCATTTCCAGGAGCTAAGAAAAGAGACAGGTGGCAGCAGCAGGTAAGGAGAAGAGGGTCATTTGAAAAAGAATGATCCAGTGTCTCATACAGGGGTCCCTCAGAACAGGGGCCTTCCAGTAGCTTTAGGACTTCCCACCAACCCGGGCAGGGAACCTGTGACTGCCCAGGGTGAGCCCTTGGAATGGGGTTCAGGCCTTCATCACCAGTCCTCGGTATAACATCCATTTCTTCAGGTTATGGGGGAAGGAAGGGGAAAGAAATGAGAGGTGCCATCTCTTTTGTTTAGTGGCCAGAGCATAGACTGTGGCAATAAATGGGGTTTGCGTTAGGTTCTTGACTCTGGGCACTTAAAGGCTGTGCAAGCTTGCCCTAACCTCCGAGGTTCAGTTTCTTTAATCTGTCAAATGAAGATAATGTTTGTATCAGCATTTGAGATTGTTGTGAGAATTAAATGAGATGATGTTTGTAAAGCACTTAGCACAGTGCCCAGCTCTTACTTGGTACTCAGTGACTAGCAAGCTGCTGTCCTTATTGTCATCAGGACTTCAGTGAGCCAGGCCTCAGGATTACTTCGGGAGATCCCTGTCCAGCCCGGTGAGTGTGTCTGGCCGGGGAGAGAGGAGCAGGGGTCTGCTTGGAGCAGGGAGCAAGACATGAAAGCTCAGCAGGCTCAGGGGGCAGGCCAAGTCAGAAGGAGCCAGAGGGGAAGGGACCTTCTTGATAGTCCGGAGGTTGGCCCAGTTGCACTGGTGTCGAAGGATGTGGTCCCCATTTCTACCTTCTCTCTGCCACTTTCTGCAAGGTTTACCTTCCACTCGTTGTTCACTCCTCAACCCCTAAGAGCTATCACCACACCCCCACCCACTCAGGGTGTTCAGATTAATGAGTGGTTACTGAGATTGTGCTAGGCTTCAAAGGGATGCTGGATGGGGTCCCTGCCCCTGCTAGTGCACTGGGGGCTGTCAAACTGGCATACCCTCCTCAGAGGTTGCAAAGCCCTGTACCAACCTTTGATGTGTGTTCCAGACACTACAGAAAATGTCTGTCTTCTAGCTTCCTCTCTCCCTGAAGGAGAACATGAAGTTGTCATTCACTCAGATGAAGGAGGAGGGGGCCCCCTTGGTCTGGCCAAGCGGGTACTGTTAAAAGAAACCCGAGAGACAACCCACAGCAGGGTGAGATGGGACCCTCTTGAGATGGGGGAGGGGAGTTGGGGAGATGCATGGGGCAATTCCCCAGCAGCAGTTGGCACTGAGGACTGTGGGTGGAGCCAGGCAGTCCTGGCCTGGGCCTCTGGATGTTAACTGGGTCCTGATTTACCCCAGATGGGTCCAGGCCCTCTCCCAAGTGGGACCGGCCTCTGTTTACCATGTATCTGAGGCCTGGAAGTGAGAGGCCACAGTCTGGTATATATTTGTATCAACATCAGATCAGTTCCAAGAGTGAGACAGATCTGACACTTGTCAGCCAAAAACATTTGTGCGTTCACTCCACAAGTGTTTATTGACCAGCTACCGTGTGCCAAGCAATGTTCTGGGTATACAGTAGTAAATAAGTTCACATTCTAGAAGGGGGAGCAAAAATAAACACATACATAAGTTATATAGTTTGTCATATAGTGATAAGTAATCTGTAAAAGAAAAAAATAAGGCACTGAAGGGGAAGGAGAAGTGGAAGGGGACTGGGTATTGCAGTTTGAAATAGATTGGTCAGGGGACTCCCATGGAGAAGGGGTGGCTAAGTGAAGAGCAGAAAGAGCTGAGGGAGTGAGCCATGCAGATATCTGGGGGAAGACTGTTCCAGGCCACGAGAACTACTGATGAAAAGAGGGGATGTGCCCATTGTGTTTAAGGATCAGCAAAAAGGCAAGGCTGAAGCAGAGTAAAGACAGGAAGTGAGGTTAGAGTGGTGATAGGATCAGGTTGGGTAGGGGTTTGTAAACCAGTGTGAGACCTTGGCTTTTACTTGGGGTGAGTGGAAAGCAGTGGGGAGCAGGGAGGAACAAGGGAGGGCCATGATTTGATAGATCTTACAAAAATCCCACTGGCTGCTGAAGTAAGAACAACACAGCAGTGCAAAGTAGGAGGGATCACTCTTCCACCTCGTCCTTCTCCACAGGATGGCTGCGGCTCTTGCCTGATGCCCTCCCCTGGCCGAGTAGTGCCACCTTCTGTCACCCGACCATCACCCTTTGGACGGGCTCAGCGTGTACCCTCCCCTGGCCCCTCAGCTCCAGTTTGTATCCACAATTCCTGGGGGCTGGGCAAGGGCAGAACAGTCTGGCTGGGATCCCTGCTGGGTCCAGGTTTTGTTCCGGCTCAGCCACCCCCATCTCTCCCCAGACCTCATATTCAGTGTTGCGGCGTCTCGCATTCCGCCCCAAAACTCAGTTCACACCCCTCCCATCGGCCCCCAGAGTTCCACAGGTAAGAGACGGCAGGGTGGGTAGCTGTCATAGGCCAGGGCTCCAGGAGGAAGGGAATGCATGGTTACAGGGAGAGTTATGGCATCTCACTTCTGTCCCAGGCCCGATGGTTGAGTGGCCTCTCCCCTCAGCCTTGCCCTGAAGAGCCTGCCCTGCCTTGGGTAAGTACCTGCAACCTTCCCATGCTCAGATTCCTCGCTCTGTCCTGCGGGCCTGAGGCCCAGCAGTTTTGAGGCAGGTGGCTCTCTGAAAAAGCTACCCAACTCTCCCTACTTCTCTGCTGCCCCTCCTAATCCAAGTCTAGGGCCTCTCAATTAAGGACCTAATCCCTTCCTCATGAGGGTGGGACTCCTAGAAGAAGACACTAGTCTTCTTCCTACCCCAGCCTGGCTTCCTCACATGGCCCCTCTCCTCCTATGTGGCAGGAACAGATTGCAGTCCGGTTATTTGACCAGGAGAGTTGTATAAGGTTGCCGGAGGGGTCTGGGAAGCCACCCATGGCAACTCATGGACCCCACCCCAATAGAACCCCCAACCTCCAGGAGCTGAAGATGCAGGTGGGCCTGTGTGGGCAACAGCTTTGATGCCGATGGGCAGTGACAGGGCTGGAGGCAAGACAGACAGGAGGGGGGCGGGTATGGGAATAGGACAGTGTGCATACGAGACTTGCACCCACATCTTGACATCACGTTGGGGTACTCTCTCCCACCCACAGCGCATCAGTATCCTGCAACAGCTTTTGCGACAGGAGGTAGAGGGGCTGGCAGAGGGCAAATGTGCCTCCCTTAGTGGGGGCTCCTCTCTGGATATGGTTGAACTTCAGCCCCTGCTGGCTGAAATTTCTAGAACACTGAATGCCCCAGAGCATAATCCTGGGTCTATCCACCTTCCTGGACTGTTACAACACTCTGGGCAGCCAGAGCCCCACCTTCCAGAGGAGTGTGGGGAACTGGAGCCCTGCCCTGGAGCAGAGCCTGAGGTGGCTCAGCCCTGCCCTCCAGCAGAGCCAGGGACCAGAGAGTCCCACCAGAGGAGGGAGCCTGAGACACCAGAGCCCTCCACCCCGGAACAGCCTGAGATGCCGGAGCCCTGCCCTCCGGGAGAGCCTGGACCCCTTCAGGCCTGCCCCCAGGGGCAGACAGGACTCCCAGAGCCCTCCCCTAGGATAGAGCCTGGGGTATCAGAGGCCTGCTCCCCAGAACCCAGAAGTCCAGAGTCCAGCCGACACCCCTGCTGCAGTCAGTGGGCTCCAGCGACCACCACCCTGACCTTCTCCTCTCAACACCCACTTTGCGCCAGCCCCCCTATCCACTCACTCCAGTCTCTGAGGCCCCCACCAGGCCAGGCAGGTAAGGAGCTGGTTGAAGGGGTTGTGAACAAAGAAGGTGCTCATCTGGCTGGAGCGGGGCCTGCCCCACACCAGGTGATCCCATGCTTTCTTTCCCCTACCTGCCTTGCTCCAGCCCGTCTCTCCCTCAGGAAGAAAGGGGGAGCTGTGCTTTCAGCCCTGTGTTCCTAATTGGCTTGGCCTTTGGTTGGGGAGTGGGACAGAGCAGTATATGGTTGGGAGTCTAGGAGTCCAGAGTCCTCCCTGAACTCTCCATGGCCCCTGGCCCTCAGACCTCAGCAGTCTGGCGCCTCGAACCCTGGCCCTGAGGCAGCGCCTCAAATCATGTCTGACCGCCATCCACTGCTTCCACGAGGCCCGCCTGGATGATGAGTGTGCCTTCTACACCAGCCGAGCGCCTCCCTCAGGCCTCACCCGGGTCTGCACCAACCCTGTAGCCACGCTGCTGGAATGGCAGGACGCCCTGGTGAGCCTCCAGGCTGCAGCCAGCTATGCCTGCACAGCAGGCCTGTGGGAAGTAGGAGGTGGGGAGGCGGCCAGCCTCGGCTCCTTTACGGAGGTCAATAGGAAGAGTTGGCTGCGGTGCAAAGATGGCCGGGCTGTAACAAGCTCTTCTCTCTCTTCAGAGTTTTATTCCAGTCGGTTCTCCTGCCCCACAGGACTCTCCGTCATGAGGCATCCTCCTCTACCCATTCCTGTGCTGCCTTGCTCCTTCCTTTTAACGCTTATTTATTTTCTGCTCCATGGATTGGGAGCCAACACCCTTTTGTCCTTCAATAAAGTTTCTAAAGTGTCCAAATGTCTGTTTTCCTCTGGCCCTAGGCCAACTACTGCTGTTGCTCTCCAATTGCCCACAAGGTGGCAGTGTCCCCCAGCTTAAATGTCAGCCCTGGGTTCTCAGGATCCCCCAAGCTCCCTTACCTAGGAGCTGTCCTAGCATCCCACTCCTGCCCACCCCACCCACCCGGCAAGCTCTGAGTTGAGTGTGTTGGGGAAGCGGGAGTGGGCCTTTGGGGACTGCTCTTCTCCTTGCTCCCTGAGATCATGGCCCTTCCAGGAGCCATCAACAGTTCGCTCATCGCCTAGAGCTCCTTAGAATTCTCTCCCTGCATTGGGCTGAAAGCAAAAGCACGAGACCCAGATCTTTGGAATCCTCCCTTGTTAGTGCCACTCTGGTTGGTGTCTCCCTACAGTGTGAGTCCTCAAAGCTCTCCTGAAGCTGGTACCCTTCCTTCCCCATATCAGAGTGGAAACCCTGGGCTACTCCCCTCCTACTCCAGAGACAGGCCTTGCCAGGAATAAACCTTTGCCTCTGGCAGAATGATAGTCAGAGTGGGGGATCCTTGAGAGGAGTGAGGACAGGGTCAGCCACTTTTTCCCTCTCCGTGCAGCAAGTTAAGAGGCACTCACATTCTCCAACTTCACTTTATTGGAAGAGGCAACAGCAGCTGTAGCCCCAGGGCCTAACCTGGATCGGGGTGAAGTAGGGGCTGTACAGGATGAATTTTAAATGCTAGGAAAGAATTCACTGGTTCCTCCAGTTCACAGGAAGGCCGCCATGACTAGAGCCTGGAGCCTGAAAATGGAGATGAGGGGAAGAGGGGATGGCTAGAGAAGTCAGGACAGAGGACCAGCGCCTACCCCATCCTAATGTCTCTTCTCCTGCCTAGATGGGCTCCTTCTGTTTCTGTTTTCTCCCTCGGAAAAAGCCAGGGTTTCCCTTCTGTTTTCTGCTTTCCATACCTCGGAGCTGCGTCTAGTGAAACTGTTCCCTAGCTCCCGGCAAAAGAGAGGGCATGACCTCCGCCCCTGTCCTGGCTTTCACATGCCTGCACACGGATGCTTCCCGCTCTGCGCTTCCTCTGCTCCCCAGCCGCTTATACCCTGGAGCAGCAAGAGTCCGCCCACTAAGGCCACCTCCGAGAGGGGGAGGGTCCGCTCCACCGCCAGGTTCTCGAAGGATGGGGTGGCGCCTTGGGTGGGGCCAGGTGAAGGTGGGTGAGGAGAGGAGCGGAGGCGAAGGGCGAGCAGGGATGTGGGGGATGAGGCCCGGCTCAGTCCGGGTAGATGATGAAGCCAGAGAAGGTGCTGTACTTGTTGGTGTTACCGCCATGCACCTTCCCGCCGTCCAGCTTGATGAAGACTTCATCTCCCACATCCAAGTGCAGGATGACGCTGTTGCTGGCGTAGTCGTAGTTCTGGTCCGCATCCTGAGCAATGGCGCTGGCTCGGACCTAGTGACGGAGAACAGAACAACCCACTCACGCCCTGTGCCAAGTTGGGGTGACGAGGGGTCGGCCGAGGAGGTGCAGCTGGGTCTGTGAAGGAGACGTGAGGGTAGAAGGCTGCAGGGATTGGGAAGGACAAGGTGCTTCGCAGGCACTGCCATTCACTAGGTGCTGTGACTGGGGCAAGTTTCATGCCTTCTCTGGTCCTGTTTGAGCTATAAGGTGGAAGGTAGGAACAGAGCCTTCCTCATAAGGTTATAGGATTAAGTGAGTGTGAAGTGTGTTAGAACAGTGCTTTGCACAAAGCTGTATAGGTTTTGCTATTATTATTGTCATTAAAAAAATAAAATTAGCCTAAAGGATAATTTCAAGATTCTGAACCCTCTCTGATCTCCTAAATTTGCATTCCGTTCCTCCAGTGATAGAGCACAGGCGTGTCTGTGCGTACGCAAGAGTGCGGGGGCCCTGGGAAGGTGCGATGATGCATTCCTGCCCCTGCTAGATTTCCCCTCCTAGCGCCGGTGGGCGCCCCGATGTGGGGGTCGCCTTCTGCCCCAACAGGTAGACCCTCCTGCCCTTTGGCCTCTGCTGCTGTTCGCCTCTCACTACCAGCCCCCTCTCCAGCCCCCCTTTTCCTGTCCCGCGGGGGTTGGTTATTAACTCATTAATTATTCATCATTATTCTAATCACTATTTACCTTCCCCAGGGCCGCAGCGCCCGCACCACGGAATACAGAGTGGGAGCCACGCAGCCCCCGCCTCCTCGGAAACCGACACATTCTAGATACAGACTACCCACCTTGCCCCTCACAGACACCTGGCATGGACCACACACACACCTGCACAGTGCCACATGCAGGTAGACACCCCTTTACTCGCACACCTTTGCACCCCGCACCCACAGACACACTTGCATCACGCACTAACACTAATTCTCGTACACAATACACTATCTCACTCCCATATATGGACACATATACACTCTCAATCCCTTTCCCTGGGTTCCCGGGGCATCTCTGCTGGGAGGAGACCCCAGTGCAGTGTCCGCGGGTCTTGGAGGGAGGCTGCTGCAGCAAGACCTGGGGTTCTGACAGCTGGGATGAGCAGGCCGGATGCGACACGGTCAAACCACCCCATCGCACACAGGCATTTAGGAGGTCACAGCTCAGCCCCAACCTTACACCCTGCAGCTTACAGGGGCCCAGGCACCTTTCCCCACCTCCACCACTGTGGCCTCTCTCTTCCTCTATGCATGTCGTGGACCTTGAACTGAGTCTTTGAGGCTTTTCTCCCAAGCCAAGACAGTAGTGACTCCGACTCAGATCACAGGGGCAGGGACTAGGCCAGGGTCCAAGGCTTCTGCTTTATCTGTCCTTTGCCTCTTTCTTTTTCCCATATTCATTCCGGCAAGCCACCTGGCTGACCCCTAAGCTGCCACACCATTTTTCACCTCTGCCTACCGACTCAGTATTAGCTGAGGGTAAGGCCCACTATAGAAATGGTCCCAAGCCCAGGAGCTAGCAATAAGAGCTGCTTGGAAAATGAGCGAATGTTTTCTTTCTTTTTTACCTTTTTCTCAAAAAGCCAAGTTTAATGCCCCACACAGGAACAGCTACCTACTGCCACTGCCTTAAACCCAGATTCCATTCTATTTTGAAGGAGCCAGATTCCAGTCAGTCACCCACAGAGCAGCTGGGAAACCAGAAGGTCAGAAGACCTACCCAAGACAGGACGAGAAAAGAAGCTAACTGCAGCGTGAAATACCGAAGAGGTTGGATGTACAGTTGTCTACAGTTGGAGTGTGAAGGAGCGGCTGCAGCGATAGTAGTAAGCTCTGAGTCCTCAGGTACTTATTCTGAGGTACCATTCCTAATGCCCTGTGAGACCCTGGGCAGGTCGTTTCCTTTCTCTGGCTCCCCAATTCCTCTTTAGCTAAATGACGTGATTTCTAAGTTCTTGGCCACCTGGCCTTCTTGGACTTAGTGACCCTATTTGGGAAAGAGGTTCGGGTCGCGTAATGAGTGCAGAGAGATTTAGGAAGCTACCAGGTCTGGAGCTAGGTGGGGGAGGGGCATCTCACCTGTCCATTCTTCATCAAGTCAGCCCACATGCTGGTGCCGTCACCGCCGCGCATGAGCACATGGTAAGCGAAGAAGTAGACACCTGGCATGGGGCAGGTGAACTTGCCACTGGCCGCCTCGTAAGCGTTGCCCACGTTGGTCACCACGTCGTCGAAACGCAGCACCTCGTAACCCTCGTGTGGCCGCCGCAGACCAGCGTAGAAAGCTATTCGAGGCACGTAGCCGGCAGGGGGCGCCACCCCGCCGGGACCTGGGCCGGGAGGGCCCGGGGGACCTGGCCTGCCCGGCTCTCCTGGAGGTCCTCTGGGGCCTGGCGGTCCTGGGGGCCCTCGCAGACCTGCCTTCCCCCGCCGGCCCACCTCTCCCTTGGCTCCCGGAGGGAAGGGGGTCACGGAGGCGGTCGCGCCGTCGGATCCTGTGCCCCGAGGCCCATGCGGGTCGCACACCATGCGGCAGCGACCCAGCATCTCGTAGTGTGCCGGCCCGCGGGAGCTGTGCACTAGCAGCGGAATGGCCACCAGCAGCAGCAGCACCATGGCCACCCCGACGGCCGCGCCCGCCACCCGCTTGCGGCGGCTCAGCCGCGACGCGGCCAGGGCCAGCAAATCCTCCTCACTCTTGGGCGCAATGGCGGCGGAGGCCCGGAGCTCTCCACGGACCCCGGAGGCGGTGGCCGGGCTCGGGCCTGGATCGGGATCCCCCCGACGGCTGCTCCCGGCACCCCCGCCCCTGCGGGCTCCCGCCTCAGTGCTGCGGTTCCCCAAACCTTCCGTCAAGGCGGAGGTCCCCGCGTGAGTTGAGCCAGGGGCAGCTCCCGACGGTTCAGAGTCCGTGGTCCTCTGTTACCCTCCTGTTCAGTCTAACACTCTCGTGCGCCTGAAATCGGTAGCTTCTCGGACGGCTGGTTTCTTACAGATCTAGGATGCCTGCTCTCCGGACAGCTGCTTTCTCAAGGATGGCGGCGCCTAAGTCCCCTGCTACCCAGACGGATCGCTCTCTGCCGGAGCTGGGACTACTCTCCGCGCTCTGGACGTCCCAGGCTCTGCGCTGCGAGTGGCGCCCACCGGACACGACCTCCTGGTAGGTTTGCGCCCTGGCTCTTGGCGAGCACTGACCCACCTTTCTACCCCAGCCGCGGCCCCAGCCCCTGCTGGTGCCCTGGCCCCACGTCTCTCTCCAGCCAGCGCTCTCCCTCTCTGCGTCCCTAACCTTCCTCCCCTCCCTCCCGGGGCGGCAGTGCGGGTGGTGTGAGCAGCCGCGCGGCGAGAGCCGCTATAAGCGGCCGGGGGCGGAGCGACCCCTGGCGCCCAGAGAAGGAAGCGCGGAGGCGGGGCAGGCAGCGGCCCCCACCCGCATCCCTCTACTCTCTGTTCCTTCCCAGCTCTAAACCAATACTGCAGGGATTCATTGCCCCCACCCTATGCTTACTTTCACCCTCTTCCCTGAGTTTGGTATTCCCAGAGCCCAGAGTAGGCCAGAAACAGCGGTGGGGTAAAAGGGGTTGAGATACATACAGAAAACAGGTGGATTCCTGAGCTAAAAAGAATCCTCCCTGTCTCCCCCACCAAATAAATAAATAAATAAATAAATAAATAAATAAATAAATAAATAAATAAATAAATAAATAAATAAATAAATAAATAAATAAATAAATAAATAAGAAGAAAGAAAAAAAAAAACCTCACAAACAAACAAGAAGGGCGAGAAAAAAAATAGAAATTTGCTACCCCATGTCCCTCAGTGCCAATGACCCAATAATGTATGGTAAAGGATTCAACGGGTATGTGTTGGTTTGAACTAGAAGAGGCAAATCTCCAGGCACTCCTACCCTCGACCCCCAGTGTTGAGGGGCGCAGAGCAATCGAGAGAGTGAGGGAGCTAGAGAGTGAGAAAACAGATCAGCCTGGGGAGTGAGCAGGAAACCGACAGGAAAGCCGAGAAGGAGCTACAGAGAAATCAGAGACGAAAGCCAGATAGAGATGCAGAGACAGAGATAAAGCTTGGAAAAGAGACTAACTGACAGCCCCAGAGGGGGAGAGGGAGAGACAGAGACGGAGAGAGAGAGACGGGAGCCAAGACAGGTTGACAGATCGAGAGAGAAATGTAAATGGCGCGCTGCAGAGAGACACCCAGGTCCGTGTTCGGACTTCAATGTGACATATCAACTGTGGGGAAGACGCGGAGGCGGGGCGGTTCTTCCAGCAGTGTGGTAGGCTCTGGGCCTGTGCATTGTGACAGTGTGCTGGCAAGTGTGGACGTGTCCATGGGACCCTGGCCTTGTGTGTCCCTGGGTGAGTGGGATTGTGGACTGTGCTGTTGTCTTTGTGTGTGTATGTGTGAGGGCTGTTTAAAGGGAGGTTTTGCATTTGTCTTCTTCTTAGTTCCTAAATGTGGGACCCCACGAATGTCATCTCTTCCACCTCAGGACTGAAGAGGAGAGTCTACTAGGGAGAAAGTCAGAAGGCAGTTCTTGCCCTGCCACCCTTGTCCTGGTCCCAGACCTTGTCTAGCCCCAGGATCTCTGCCCCTTCACTCTTCCTCACAGGTCTGTGGTTAGAGAGAAACTCATAGAGATTGGACCCCACGTAATAAATATTTGGGGGAGGGATTTGAAATTGTTTATGCAAATAACATAACTACAATGCAGATTAAGTGCTCGGAACCCTCCTGTGAGAGGTGACTGTGTCTGTCATTTGAGTGACCAAGAGGAAACACAAGCTTTGATAGATCCTTCTCTATGAGGGATCTTCATCCTTCCTCAGGGTCTGACCCCTCTGGGGGCAATTTCTTGCTCACAGGAACCCCAGGGCCAGAGGCAAAAGTAGGTTGTTTGGAGACCCTGGAGGTGGACAGCTGCAAAGGATCTCTTAGAGACGAGGATAAGCCAGTACTGTGATATGTAAGAGTACATTGTGTAAAATGGAGAGCACCGAGCACATCAGGGCATAATTATTGGGTGGAAGGTGATTCCCTCATCTCCTGTTTCCCTTCCCTGCACCTCCCAGCCCATAATGGTGCAGGAAAAAACAGGTTGCTGAGACTGGGCCTGTGTGGAGGGAGGCCCCTACATGCTTGAAAGGGTTGGGAGAAAAAGGATTGGCAGTCAGTGGGGGAGGGGCCTCCTCCAACCATAAATACAAATTTTATTCAAGGTCTTTGTCGCCATTTGTCTTCCTCGGGGGGCTGAGGGCCATGTCGGCCCCATGCATGTCTAATTCTGAATCTGCTCCCCCAGCTGGATGATGGATGGATCAGAGACAGAGAGCAGGCCAGGGTTCACCCTGGCCTCCTCTGCCTGATCCCCAAGCCCCATCGACCTCAGGTCCTGCCACCCCTCTCCTCCCCCCTCTCCCCCCATGTACACACTGAAGGTCCTCTCTGCTCAGCCCGGCCCCCCACCCCCTCTCCTACTCACCCAGGTCCCAGCCCTCTTCTCTCTGGAGCTTCCCTTCTCCTCCCATCCCCAGCCCAGGCTCTGAGTTTCAGTGACCAGCAGGGCTGCAGGCGGCAGCGGGTGTGTGTGGTGGGGGAAGCGGGCTTGGCTCACAGGGAGCTGAGGGGCCAGCTCCATGAATTTATTCATGTTCTGTTGCTCTTTCCCCACACTCCGGAATGAAGCTGCCAGCTCACCAGGTCCTTATTGCTTCCCCTGCAGCTGTCACATTCGGCCAAGGAGGGACCTGGGCAGGGTCAAGGCCAGCCAGTGCTCCTGGGGCCAGAAGCCAAGGGTCTGGGCTCAAGAGGAAATACGGGGGCCCAGGCTGGGGTCTGGGACAATTTACCCAGAGCTCCTTGGGCAGCCAAACTGGGAGGCCTCAGAGGGATGGTATGGTTTGGAATGGGAAGTAGACTGAGAGCTGTGCTGCAGGACACAGAAGGGGCAGTGGAGGTGGGGACAAGGCTGATGGGGAGGAGGGGAGAAGAGAGAAAGCCTTTAAGTCCCTTAGGCTCCCTGATTTAAAAGCACAGCCCAGTCTGAATCCTGCCTTACTGTACTCGGCCCTTAACTCTGCAGTAGCCCTGACCCTAATCCCAAAGTATACACTTGACTCCTCTCCAATCCTAAAATGAATCCTAACTCCATAACTTGACTCTAAATGGAACCCACCCCTACCTGTCCTGTCCTGGAACACAGGGGTGTCCCAAGAATTTCCCCCAGGGCTTACAGCCAGGTGTGTGTCAGAGTTCTGAGGACCAGACTTTAGATTAGCATGTGATTAGCATATGATTTGCATATGATATGTACCTTCTACTCTGAGGAAGTTTTCTTGTTAAAATTTTATGAAGTCTAGCAGAAAGGTCCTGGCTCCTTGAAGTTTTTCTCTTTTGTTCCTTCTCCCACACTCCTTGTCACTGACCTGGACCCCTTCATGGGAAGAAAGGGGGCCGGAGGAAACAAACAATAGAGGACTCACGGGAGGAAAGATCCCAGAAGTGTGATCTGCCCCTGTCACTTACAGTGTAACCTCCGCGGGCCTCAGTTTCCTCATCTGTAAGGGGAGAGGAACCATCTGGCTTATGTTACATTAAGATCTAAAGAAACGTCTTTTTTTCCCCTTGCAATCTCTCCTTCCTCATCTTTTAAGGGCCATTTATAGTGTGGTTCTTTTCCACTCCTCCCTCCTCCCCCCTACACACTGGCTTTCAGCTCCCACAAGTAAGATCACACAGAACTGGATGCAACCTGGGTTGCCTGGTACCAGACCTCTGATTTAAAGAGAAAGGAAATTTGCCCTCCTGAGAGCACAGGGACTAGTACGGAAAGGGAAATAACATTATTATGTGCTTACAGTATTTCAGAGCTTTTATGTTTTGGGTTTTTTGGTCGGGGGAGTAATTAGGTTTGTTTGTTTGTTTGTTTGTTTACAGAGGTACTGGAAATTGAACCTAGCACCTCCTACATGCTAAGCACGTGCTCTACCACTGAGCTATACCCTCCCCCACTCCAGAGCTTTTACCAACAAGTTTTCATTGCATCCTGGAGACACTCCTGAGAGATGGATATATTGTCTCCATTTTACAGATGAGGGAAGGAGGACCCAGAAAGGAAAAATGACTTGTCTTGTATCACCCTGTAAATGGCAGCCCTAGAACTAGAGTTCTGATCTCCTGGTTTCCTTCTCACTGCCCAGAGAAGAGAAATGACACCGGAAGCAGTGGAAGGGTGCGAAAAGCAGGACAGGAGTGGGAAAGAGAGATCTGAATGGGTCTCAGGGGAGACCTATGCGTGTGAGGCCAACAGGGCAGGCAGGACCTTGACTGAACGTGTCCCCCAACCCCCACCTCCAGCGCTGTGGAGCCTAACACCCAATAGGTGCTCAGTTGTTGGCTAATGGATATTGGATGTTTGGCCGAAGTTAGCTGAGGAGAAGTCACTTAGTTCAGTCGGAAGAGGAGAGAAAAGAGAAAAGGGAGGGAGAAGGAAATGAGGGAATCGCAGAAAAAAAATGTGCTCAAGATGCCAAAGGCAGGAAAGCCGAGGACGTCTCTCCTCCCACCACCGAGGGGAAAACAGTCACGGCCCAAGAGCCCGCACGCACTTTGCCTTCTCTCTCAGAAGGTCGACAGGCCTCAGCGACCCGCCAGAGGGCAAGTCCGCCGCCCGGCCCAGGGCTTCCATTCATCCGCCGCACGGATCCCCTGGCATCGCAGCTCCGTGCAGACTTAGGTTCAAAGGGCAGCCACCAGAGCTCACAAGGCTGAGAACAGGCTCCTGGCTCCACAGAGAATGGGTAGAGATTGCTTCCAACGTCAGGCCAGATCACGCAGATTAACTTCCGCAGCCCTTGACCCCTGGCCAGGTGCGGCTCCTCGCCCTAGCCCCTCTCTCCACCCTCTTTTCCCTCCCCCTCGCCCCCATCGTCCTCCAGCTCCAGCCTCCAGTTAATGAAATGTGGCGAGCGGCCGCACAGAGAGCTGTCAGACCCCTCATTTCTCCGGTGGGATATTGGATCCCGCGCTGAGACCGACAGGTGAGCAGAGGAGGCGGGGGGTGGGGTGGGGAGCCGAGGGCGGGGCTTGGGCTTGTGAAAGCCGGGAGCCCAAGAGGCAGTGCGAGGCTGTAATCTTCGAAGGCTCAGCTAAACGAGGTTGGCCCTAGGATGCTTTCTGCCCCTAGCTCTTTCTTCTTCTCCAGCAAGCGGGAGACTTCACGAACCCCCACACCCACCTGACCCAGGGACCGACCTAGACTCCTGGTCCCGCACCGTAGGCCAGCCTGGCTCCCATGTGCGCCTCGTGCAGCGGTTCTGAGCCGGCGGCCGCGGCCCCTTACTTCCCCCTACCTCTTTCCATCCCTTCCTTCTTTCTCCCCCTCCTTCCCGCGCTCCCTCCCCGGCGGCCGCGGCCTTTATTAGGGATTCCACGGCTGTCGGTCCCGCCATCCATCCTGTCCGCCGGCAATTAGGCGGCCAGACAAAGAGCAGCTTCGGATGGATGAGGGTCCCGGCGGATCGGAAATGTGAAGGGTCAGCGCTGCCGCCCGCGGCGCACCCCGCTCCCTCTCCGCATAATCGCCGGCCGCCCGTCACTCAGCCTGCCGCCAGAGGAGCTCCGGGGCCCGGGCTGGGGGAGGGTGGGGGTGGGACAGCAACCTAGGCTCCTAGGGCAGGGCGAGGGCAGACCTGCAACAGGGGCGCCTCCTGCGGGAGAATGGAGGACTGCGGAAGGCCGGAGGTGCGGGAGGCCAGAGTCACGGGAGGAAAGAGAGGGCAGTATATGGCCCCCATCGTTCACTGAAGGCGGACTGGGGACGGCTGCCTGGGGGCTTCCAGTGCGGAAGCCGGGACTAGCTGTGAGTGAGAGGAGACTGGTGGCCCAGGCGCCGCCTGCTGGGAGTCTGAGGGACGAAGCCCAAGAGTGTCCCGTCTGTAGAAGTGGGACAGAGCCCAGGACAAGCCCTCTAAGGATCTCTAGACTGGTGCGCCTCCCATTGAAATAAAATGATACTGTGCTTCTATTCTCGGTCTCTTAAGTGAAATCCAACCCATGCACATCAAATCCAGAAAGGCTCCAAGGCTGGGCGACCCCAAATGGAGGCAGAGGAAGTTCAAGGAGCCCAGGTTTTACTGCGGATTCTTTGGCGCTAGCTCCTAGCTTACAAATCAACATCTCAATCTGACAATTAGTAGTGGAGGTGGAGGGAGAGGGGGTCTCGCCGCCTGGGCCGCGTAGCCCTCCCGGCAGGCGCAGAGAGGTGGGCGGTGCTGGCAGTGATGAACGATTCCAGGGGAGCCCGGGGCCCGGAGCGCGCATTCATTACTCGACTGACAGGCGGGCGGCGGGCCGCGAGTGGACGTGCCGGGAAAGAGACAGTGACAGGAGGGGAAATAAGGGAGGCGTATAACAGCTCCACTGCCCGGTCAGCTCCCGGTTCCTTGCCTCGACCCTGGTACTTGACTTCCTCGAGATTGGCCTTTTAGTTGCTGGAGCTGGCCCTGGTTGCAGAATTTGGGGAGCAGGGACAGGGACCTAAGCCCTCTGCTCAGATAAGGCGATTTAACGTCTAAGATGTCAAGAAAGGGTGTAGACAGGCTTTAAGACTAGGCGCTTTGGCCTGACCTAGGAGGAATTGTGCGTGTCTGTGCGCATAGAGGTGGTGTATGTGACAGGGATTGATGCGTGTTGGTCGCATGTGGGGGTCAGTGACTGTGTGTTGTCAGTGGTAGGGATGTGTCGGCCTGATTTTGTCAGTGGAGGTGTGTGATGCTTGTGTCTGAGGATGAGCTGCCTCCTCTCCCTGTATGTCTGTGCCACCCCACCCTACTTGCTGTCAGCTCTCTGTCTCCAATTCTGTAGGAAACAGCAGTGTGCACAGTGACAGCTGAGGTGTGCTGCTGGGGGTGTGGGGGATAGATGTTAACTGTGAGGGTGCTGGTCTGGACAATTGCTCCCTTCACCACCTCCAACCCAAACATCATCCCTTTCCCAAGCTTCCTGAGAGTGGTGGATTTTTTCCAAAGTCTGTAGACCCAGCTGCTAAGTTCTAGAGAAGGAAGCAGTTACTTCCAGAGTTTTCTACAGTCCACATACATATACACACTCACGCAGTCTCCATCACATATACAGTCTCCAATATAAGATGTGATCTCCAGCCCATCTGGCTTCCCAGGCTGGTGGTGGACAGAAAGGAAGAGGTGGATATCCAGAAGGGAGGGGAAGGCCATCAGACCTCCAAGAGAGCCCACCTCTTTTGGGGCTGGGTTTGTGGCTTCTGGGACCCTTACTTTTTGGATTTCAGGTCCAGTTGCTAGTTGACACTTTGGGAAGATAATGCTAATTACATTCTAATTCCTCTCCCTAAATAACTCTCTTCACTTGGTGTGTCTTTCAGCCCCTTCCATGTGCCTTACTCTTCTTTATACATAGGGTATCTCCTGGAGCCTCTGTATCTGTGTCTCTACACCCCTCCTTGTGTCTGTATGCCTCCACATTTAGGAATCTCCTCCAAATTTGTCTCCCTACGTTTAGGGGGTCTTTCTTTGTTCCTCTGGGGCTTCTCTTTCTGGGAATACCCCACCGCAACAGTGCGGTCCATGGAGATGGGGAGGGGGAGTAGGGCTTCCTTCCTACCCTCATCCAGAGGTGACTGCAACCTAAGGATAAGCAGCTAGTGTCAGGGCCCGGCCATGGCCGGGTCGCTTCTCATTCAGGGCACAGGCACCTGGTCGATGCCCCTCTGTCTGCCCCCCACCCCCAAGCGGCCCTCCTCCAAATCCACCCCCCGCCCCCTCCACCCGCCTGGAAAAGGCAAATTTGACATTTTTAAATCCCGAGCCTTAGAGGGATCGATGCGGCCCAGAGGCCCCGCCCGGGGTCGATATTCCTGATTGGGAAGCGGCCGTTGCGCGGAGCCCGCGTGTAAATCACCCGGACTGGGGGAGGGGGCGCGGGAGCCAACTGCGTCCCAGGCGCGCAGAGCCAGGCGGGGTCCCGGCCCTGGCCCCGGCCCCGGCCCAACCCTAGGGCAATGGAATGAGGAGACAGACAGGCCTTAGAGATTCAGAGACAAGCCTGCCCATGGCCCCTCTCTCCCCCGCCCAGCTCTGATAACTCTGCGGGCCGGCTCCGGTCTCGCTTCAGCGGCCGCCACCCTCCGTTGCCCCTGGAGCCGCCGGGGAGACCGGTGTCGGAGCCAGCCATGCGGCGGCTCCTCTCCGGCCGCTCCCGCGGGGCCTGGGCTTCGGCGGCGGCTGTCACGAAGCCGACAGGCCGGCCCGGCCGGTAAGGGGAGGGTGGCGGGGGAGAGGCGGGGGTGGATGGGGGAGGCTGGCGCGGATCTGGCTCACAGTGGGCGCGCAACAGATGTTTGCGGAATTGAGGGACAGCAAGGTGGCTTGGGCACCGGGCGGCGCGGAGCTTGGGCTGGAGGACGCAGGCGGGGCAAGGGGCGGCCCAGACCTGTTGAGGGTGGGAGTCTGGTCATCCAGCAGGGTTGAGCCTGCACCCGAGGGCGGTCTGGGGAGAATGAGCTGGATAGACCCCCTCTCCATGTGACCAGGGTAGCAGACAACAAAAGAGAATGGGGCGAGCAGGCAAGTTCGGGCCCCACCTACAGCTGCCTCGCTGCTCCTGCCTTCTAAGCCTCTCAGTTCTCTTTTGGGGAAACTGAGGTACCCGAGGCTGAGAAGGGCCAGGAAGGTTAAAAGCGCTATCAACGATGAGGCTAGGGCAGCAACCATAATTCCTGCGTGGGTCTCAGGATTCACCTGCTTGCCCCAGGCCCGCTTGAAGGTAAATACAACACCAAGGCCCCCACCGCAGCTCAGACCCTCCCCTCCTGCTTCAGCCTGTCAGATCCCCCTACTCCCCACCCTACGCCAGTTTATAGAACAACAATTTGGGGAAAACAATCCGGGCCGAGTGACGGCCCCGTAATTGTGACAAAGTGAGTGCGGGCGGCTGGAGAGAGCGCTAGGGCGGGAGCGCGGCGGGGCGAGGCGGAGGCAGGGGCGCCTCCCGCCCGCCCCGCCGCCCTCTCGTTCTCATTCCGGTCATCTCCCATCCTTCTCCTTGACTCTTCTCCAATTCTTCTTCCCCCGTCTCCTCGCGCCTCCCTTCGCTTGTTCCTCCATCGCTCTTCCCTTTCCTCTTAGTAACGGCTCTTTTCCCGCCACAGCCCCTCCCCCGGAGAGCTTTTCCCTGTCTCAGATCTCCCTCTCTCCTCCGCCCTCCACTTGTTTCTCCATCTTTTCGTCGCGCTTATCGCCCTCGGGGCACTGACTCCACCGCAAAATCGCCTTCTCTCCCTCCCTAGTCCCAGCTTCCTGAGATGGAGCCCTGAGCCCCCTCCCTGTCCCCCACTCTCCGGGAGGCAGGCGCAGCCCGGCACTCCGGGGTTCCTCCGGCCTCAGAGCCAGCGGCGCGCGGAGGCCCCGGGGCCCGGGCGGCCTGCCGCTTCCCTCCCCCTCCCGCAGCTGCCTCCCCCACCCGGCTCTCTGCGCGGGGAGCTAGTTTGTTTGTCCAGCGGCGGCCGCCGCCGCCGCCGGAGCTGTTTGCCGAGCTTAGCGCGCCGCCGCACAGTGCCGGCCCAATTAAGTCTCATTCATTATTCAGCGCCCCGGTCCGCCCCCGCCCCTCAGCTGGCGGCTCCAGCATTGCTTCGGGGCCTTCCCCAGCCCCACAATGTGCCCCGGGGGCAATATGGGGAGCCACATTCCCTCCCCAGGCCAGGATAAGGACTGAGGAGGCTGGGAATGTGGAGGGAACAGAAACATTCTGCTGACTGCTAGGAGGCGACTTGGGTGAAGAACCTCCAGGCCCAGCCCACCCCCAAATCAAGGCTGGGGGACCTTAGAGATCCGAAATTTTCCTTTGCAGAGGAGGAAACAGGCCCAAGAAGCGGCAAGACTTGCCAAGGTCACGTAACAGAATCAAGATTGGAGCCCACGACATTGAAATGGAGGCATCTTGCATCCCAGGTCCATCCCAGCATCGAGGCGGGAGGATGTGGACTATTCTCATGCTGGGGAAGCCCTCGCCCCCATCCCTTTTGCTTCTGGTTCTCCCTCTCGCCAAAGTCAGCGAGATACAGCGGACATGGGTTCCTGAGGGATAAGGGGGCTCCTCAGGTCTCAGGCTCAAATCTAGGATCTAGATGTAGTGCCCCTGACTGGCAGGCCTGGAGGCAGGGCAGTGAGGCAAACTCGGGGAAAGAGACCCTCTCTGCAGCCTGTCTGTCGGTGTCTCTGCCTTAGAGGAACTGGAAGTGGACCCATCCAAGACAGCCTTGAAGAGCAATGGAGTAGGGAGAGAGGAGTGCAGCCCGAGGTGAGAAAGGAGACACATTCTCATTTGTAGGAGTGGAAAGGGGGCGATCAGGGGCGGTTTTTTGCGTTTATGGGGAACCGCCCTGGGCTGCTTTTTGCGGGGCCGTCTGGACAAGGTGAGTCTCGGGGACCCGCCCGGCACCACCCGTCCGTAAACGGCAACGCCACCTGGTGGTCGTGGTGCCGCAGTGCAGGCGTTCTCGGCCTGGAGTGGGGCGCTATGCCAGCCGTGTTGAACCTGGGGACACTGAATACGCCGGGAAAACCTTAAACCGAGTTTACCCGAGAGGGCTGGCGAGAGGAGCCCCAGCCTGAAAAATGATCCCTAAGGGTCCAGGAAGGGCCTTGGGGAGGGGCCTGACCAGGACGGCCCGACTTCCGTGATACAGCAAACACAGAAAGACAAAGTCCATTTGGATGGAAGTGGGAGCGGAATGAGAGGGGCCATTTTGACTCTGTGGTCAAAGAAAATGACTGATCTGATGAGGTCTGGGAGCCGAGGTCCCCAGGTACGGCTGCTCACCCTGGGACTAGCAGGTACTAGCTGGTGGTCATGAGGTGCACTCTGTGTAGAGGGGAGAGACTGGCAGGCACTTTTTGGCATCTGGTTTGATATTCTGGGAATTAACCTGGCCGCTCTGGAGAGAATTTCCAAGTCTGCGCCGAAAGTTGGTGGTTGAATTGTGGAGTGCCAGGGTCTAAGTCAAAATGTAGTTTTCCAGAGCTGGAGGGAATTCAGGACCTCTTTCAAGTTTGACTTGTGGGAAGATTTCCTGATCTGGGGAGATGGGAGGCTGCAGAGGGATAAAACCTCAGCCAAGTGTCTGAGGGCAGCAGTAGTGGGAATTGGGGTGGGGGCAGGGGTGCTGTGTGACAGAGGACTTTAAAAACGTGTAGGAACTTTAAAAGGGCATTGTATCCATCCAGATTCACTCCACCCCACCCCACCCCCCACCCCCAATGCATGAGTTAATTCGGGAGGTCGGTGGTCTGAGGGGAGGTCTGAAATTTAAGCTTCTGCCTTTTTGTCTGTGTGCTGGGTTCTCAGTTACTCAACTGAAAGCATTTAAAACATTCTCCCCTAAATTTGGAGTCAGTGTGGTTGTGAAAAACAGAGATGAGGTGCTAGACCAAAGGGTATGGGAGAAGCAGAATTTCAGAGACACTCAGGAAGATCTGGACTTGATTAATATTGGAAGGAGAAAGGGTTACTGTGCTGGGGAACTGGATATAGTCTTACAACTGCTTTTTTCCATGTCTTAGGGTCTAAGGATAACTCTGGGGCCGTGATTCTCACAGAGGATCCCAGATTTCTGCATTCTGAGTAATGTCAGGTGCCACTGGACTTGTTCTGAGACCCTTTCCCTAGAGGATGGCCAAGGGGCTCTTGATGACCTATGTCCTCTGGGCTGTAGGGGGCCCTGTTGGGCTCCACCACCTGTACCTGGGGCGGGACAGCCATGCATTGCTCTGGATGCTTACCCTGGGGGGGGGGGGGACTAGGCTGGCTCTGGGAGTTCTGGAAGCTCCCAAGTTTTGTTGCTCAGGCCAACAGAGCCCAGGGGCAGAGGCAGAGCTCAGGAGGGGGGACACCCCCTCTGAGTCCCATTCGCTTTGCTGCCCAGATGATAGTGGGCATCTATTTTGGCCTTGTGGCTCTCATTAGCCTTTCTTTCATGGCCAGCTTCTATATTGTAGGCCTCCCACTGGCAGTTGGCTTAGGGGTCCTGCTGGTGGCTGCTGTTGGCAACCAGACCTCAGACTTTAAGAACACTCTAGGGGTGGCATTTCTTACTTCCCCTATCTTCTATGGCCGCCCCATAGCCATCCTGCCCATCAGCTTGGCTGCCAGCATCACAGCCCAGAAGCATCGCCGATACAAATCTTCACTTGGGTCAGAGACGCTCAGTGTGCGGCTCTACCGCCTGGGCTTGGCTTACCTTGCTTTCACAGGCCCGCTAGCGTACAGCGCCCTCTACAGCACAGCTGCCACCCTCAGCTATGGGGCGGAGACCCTAGGCTCCTTCTTGAGTTGGTTCAGCTTCTTCCCCCTCTTTGGCCGCCTGATGGAGTCTGTCCTCCTTCTGCCTTACCGAGTCTGGAGGCTATGGCTTCAGCAGCAGCTACTTCCGGGAGTGGGAGAAGCTGTACGAGTTTGTTCACAGTTTTCAGGATGAGAAGTGTCAGCTGGCTCGCCAGGTAAGGTTTTCTCCTCTCTCAGTCCTGTCTGGGTCGGCTCCGGGGGTTAGGCTAAGCCTTATTGGAGCTGGTGCCCCTTATGTGGAAATACTGTTTTCATGTCTGCTGGGTCAGGCCCCAGAAGGATGTTCTAGCCTGTTTGGGCTTCTGTGTGCAATGAATGAAGGTGCAGAGCTCTAATAGGGAGCAGAAAAAGGTATGTCTATACCATTTACCTTTGCTTGAGGTACAACATATATAAAGTACACTAATTTTTTGTATACACCTATGTAACTACCACTCAGATCAAGGTATAGAATATTTCCAGTAGTAAGAAGGTTTCTTGGGGGAGCATATAGCTCAATGGTAGAACGCATGCTTAGCATGCAGGAGGTCTTGGGTTCAATCCCCAGTACCTCCATTAAAAAAAAAAAAGGTTTACTTATGCCCCTTTCCAATCCCCTCCTGGGAGGGGTACCTCTTTTCTGACTTCTGTCACCATAGATTAGCTTTGTCTATTCTTGGGCTTCGTATAAATGGAACCATTCAGTGTGTACTCTTTTGTGTCTGACTTCTTTCATTGAATATTATGTTTGTGAGATTTATTCATACTGTTGCACGGGATTATAAATGGTTTGTTTTCATTGTTGTGTAGTATCCCATTGTAAGAATATACCACAATGTATCTATCTATTCTGTTGTTAGTGAACATTTGGGTTGTTCCCAGTTTGGGGCTATTCTGAATAAAGCTGCTACGAACATTCTCGTACATGTCTTTGGTGAACATATATGCTTATTTCTCTTGCGAGGAGGACATCTTATCAGAGATGCCAAGTTCCAGGTTGGAAAATGGGTATCTGTGATTAAAGGCAAATCCTGGTTCTTGCCATGCGATCCAGAGAGTGTCTGTGTTTCAAAAGGCTGGAATTCTAATCTGAGGCTCTGGGCATTTTTGACCAGTAAGTGGAAGCCAATTCCAGCATGATTTAGGAAGGGAGCAGGGAGAGGCCCAGATGCCCTGACAACTCATGAGGTTCTAATTTGTTAGTTTCTGTTTCCTGAAGGTTTTGGGTGTCTCAGAGGGGGCAACAAATGAACAAATACATCGCAGATACCGAGAGCTAGTGAAGATCTGGCACCCTGACGACAACCGGCACCAGACAGAGGAAGCTCAGAGGCACTTCCTGGAGATCCAGGCTGTGTATGAAGCCCTGAATCAGCTCAGGAAGCCCAGGGGTTCCTGAAGGTGAGAAGAAACTTCCCCTTGAGGATAGACTCTTCCTGGCAGAGCTGGGGAGCTTGTCCTAGCCCAGCTTTGTCTACTTGGGGCATCCTAACAATGTTAAAGAAACTGCCATTTGCAGCAGAAATGAGAAAACCTTAGAGGTGAGAAAGCTATTGTGATGAAAGAACATATTTATGTTTTTGAATTTCTGAATTCTTGACTATTATATTCCTGATTATTTTTTTCTTAAAACCAGATAGTCAAATGAAAGACATATTATAAAACCAACAAAATATCTTTTAGAGACTATACCACATTATTTCACCCCTGGTCCATTGATGAGTGATGGGGGAAGGTTATTTATCAAATTTTTTTTTAATGTGCCACGTACTGAGTTAGGTGATTGAACGGAAATATAAGATTCTAGTATTTCACAAGCTGTCCTGTGACAAGAGGGATTTGATCTATTCTCTGGACTACCAAGGGGTAAGACTGGGGTTAAATTTCAAAATTTCAGAAAAAATATTTTAATTCCATTTATTAGGAGAGCTTTCTAGGAGCTACACTTTTCCCAAGAAGAAAGAAGCTGCTCTGGGGTAGCGACAGTCCCCTCATCAGAGACTCTTCTGCGTGGTGGGGTATTGTGGAATGCCCTCAAAACCTACATGGGTGTTGGACTGGCTGAATTCTCAGGTCTTCCCAAACCTTGGGATTTAATTCTGAGCTACACATCCTGCTCCCTCTTTGCTTACAGTCCAGTGGGGGAACACAGGTACCAAGTCCACCTCACTCAGTGTTTTGAACTGCGTTCTAAGTGGTGTAACTAGGATGCATTAGAATGTTGCAGAAGAGACAGACGACATTGTTTTATAGGAACTCATGGGAAAATTCATGATTTTATATCTCATACGCCCTTATGAGGACTTTGGGGAAACCCTAGGGAACCAATAGCTTGAATATCTCAAGGGGGCCTTACTTAATTCCCAAGTGTGGAAGAAATAGCCCAGGATGCTTCAGTTTGCAGAGGAAGACTGGAGACCAGGAACATGATGTTAAAATTATGTACCTTTACTCCAGCTTTCTTCCTCTTTTTTATTTGTGGGTGTGTCCCTTACACTTTTTTTTTTCTTTTTTCTGGAAGTTAACTCTGAGTAGTATATATATATTTAACAAGTAGGATTATTTTGGCTAGTGTTCCCTACTAATTAAAAAAATGGTCTGATCAGTTGACAGGAATGAAATTTGTAGATGTTTTTTCTTTGCATCCATATATTAAAAAAATTGTCAATGAATTTATGTACCTTGATTTCAAGACCAAATTAACTTTCTCACCTTTTTAAAGTTGACAGAAATTGATATATATTGCCTTTGAAAAGCATTTATAATTTGTCAGATTATAATGTGGAATTTTAATGAGACATTTTCATAGCTATTAATAATTTGTTAATATGATATGTAGTAGTACATCTGCAAAATGTAAATATATTAAATAACAGTCTATAAGGAAAAAGAGACAAAAAGTGACTGGGGCTTTACTTGATTTGGAAAATTATTTTACTGTTCTCAAATTTTCTTAGGAGTTTTTGTACAAAATATGCAATATTTTAGTTTGTTCAAATGGGAACTGTTGATGAGCAGTCTCTATTTTTCCAACATGAGCCATGCTACAATAAATATCTTTAAATATATGTGCTGGTGTTTTTTAATTTTTTTGACGTGGATTCCAATAAATCATAATGTCGGCTCAAACAGAATGTATGTTTTAAATTTTTATTGATATTGTATCAGGGTACTTTTTGAGAAGATTATAACATCCTACACTTCCACCAGCAGTACAAGTGGCCCTTTCTTTGTAACTGGTATAGACTGTTATCACTCTTTTAAATTTTTCCCACGGTGATGGGTAAGAAATAGTATCTGATGACTCATAGACACAGAATACCAACTTGTGGTTGCCCGGGGGAGGGGGCTGGGAATGGACAGATTGGGAGTTTGAAATCTGTAAATACTGACAGGTATATATAGAATAGATAAACAAGTTTATACTGTATAGCACAGGGAAATATATACAAGATCTTGTGGTAGCCCATGGTGAAAAAGAATGTGACAATAAATATATGTATATTCATGTATGACTGAAAAATTGTGCTCTACACTGGAAATTGACACATTGTAGACTGACTATAACTCAGTAAAATAAAATTTTAAAAAAACACTATCTAAATCACACATACACAAAAGAAGTACTATCTGATGACTTTAATTTGCCTTTCCCTGACTCCTAGTGAAGTTAGCATCTTTTCAAATGTTTATTGGGCACTTGAATTTCCTCTTCAGTGAATTGTCTGATCATGTCATCTACCTATTTTTTTTTTCATCGTGTTCCTACTTGTCTTGGTGAAATCTATTTTCTTGGTATCCTTTCTTGTTAGGAACCTTAGCAGTTTGCCACATGTGTTGTAGATATTTCCCCCCAGTCTATGGCTTGTCTTTTGACTTTAAGCATGAGTTCTAGAGTCAGAAGTATTAGGATTAGGGCTTGAATCTGGTTCCATGATTTTCTAGCTCTGTGATCTTGGGTTTCTTTAGCCACTTAGAGCCTTAGTTTCCTCTAAAGTTGGGATAATAGTATGTACTTTTAAAGGGTTGCTGTGATAAAGAAGCTGGCATATGTAGAGTGAGCAAATGTAACTAGAAGTTCCCTTTCCCCTTTTCAGCCTATGTAAAGAAATGGGGCTTGAGTGTCTAGTGAGTCACTGGTACAGAATGAAGTTTCTATCTATAAGGCTAAATTTTCCTAGAGTATATTAGTGTATTTTGTATTTTAAAAAATTCCTCTTGTTTTCCTGTGTGAATGCTTACAAATGATGGTTAGAAAGAAGTAAATAGGAAGATGGATTGTGTTGTGATGGGGGTAGGTTACAAGTGGTCCTCCCTTCTCTAGACTCTCATGGGTTTTTTGCTTTTTTTTTTTTAATGGAGGTATGCGGAATGGAACTCAGGACCTCGTGCACACTAAGCAGATACTCTACCACTGAACTATACCCTTCCCCTCAGTGCAGGATCATGAGAATAGCTTGCTCAGAGATGACCCTTCTGGTTTTTGATTGAATTAGAAATCCCCTGCCTGTCCCACCTTTGGGACATCCTTAATTGTCATTCTCTTATTAGACTGGAATTTTCTTCCCTGAAATTTATTCCTAGATCTGCCATCTCTTGCTACAAAGAACAAAAACTAACAAAAAACCCTTTCTTGAAAAGAACCTGCCCTTCACCTCATATCCCTCTAAATCTTCCCTTTTCCAGATTAAACATCACCTTGTTTAAGGAAGCACCATAGTTTGGTAGAAAGAGGATGGATGGAGAAGTGAGGAGATGAGGTTCAGCTTCTGCCTTTTGCGTGACCAGCCTGCTGACTTAGGATGAGGCCACTCTGGGCCTCAGTCTTTTCCTTGTATGGTGAAGAGGTTGGACTCACATGACCTTTAAGATTGCTTTCCACACTGGATTCTGGGCTTTTAACTTCAGCTGAGGCTTCTGTTAAACGGTTTGTTTTGTCATCTTTTCTCTGCCCTCTTGTGGACACTGTCGGGAAGAAAATAAAATGTTTAATTGCTCAAAGGGCAATATAATGACCAATCAGAAATTCACCTGTATCAAACTATTTCCATTTACTCATGTTCTCTTCTAGTCCTCATCCGTAAATGTACATAATTAACTTTACATGATCGAATCATATCAGGGATCTAATTTTGTAGTTTTTTCCCCTCATTGAGACTTTATATATATATAATTACTCAGATATAATTCACATACCATAAAATTCCCCCTTTTAAAGAATACAGGTTAGTGGTTTTTAGTATATTCATGAGGTTGTACAACCATAAATACGAATTCCAGAATATTTTCACCACCCCAAAAAGAAACCCCTTACCTATTAGCAATCATTCTCCATTCTCCCCTCCCCCCAGCCCCCAGTAACTACTAATCTACTTTCTATCTTTATAGGTTTACCTATCTAGGACATTTTCTATAAATGGAATCAGACAATGTCTCCTTTTGTGTCTGGCTTCTTTCACTTAGCATAATGTTTTCAGGATTTATCCATGTTGTAGCCTGTATTATTATTATATATTTTTAATTTTTTCAAATAACATGGAATTATATTTTAATGCTGTGTAATATTCCCTTCTCGGGAGACATTTAAGCTATTAATAGATATGTATATTTGTTGTTGTAAAGAATGCTGCATCGATATTTTCATGCTTCTAATTCATCTGCTCTCTTGAATTATATCAGAATAAATTCCCCTGGGTGGGATTATTGGGTCAAAGGCTATGAACATTTTTATGACTCTTGTCAATATTGCTCTTAAATTGTGGTGCCCAGAACTAAATGCAATTCTCAGATGAGTTCAGACAGAACAAGGTACTGTGGAGCTATTAAGTTCTCAAGGTCTGGACAGTATATCATCCTTTAAATCAAGCAGTCTAAGAATTTATTAGCTTTTTTTTTTTTTTTTTTTTGGTTGCTCATTGAGCTTATAGCCAACTAAGGCCCTTAGGTCTTTTTCTAGGCACTGTGTCTTCAAGCTGTTGCATCTACTTTAGGACCCAGGAGGTTTTTGAGGACTCCTTAGCCTGAATTTAGTATTTCTTTGTTTTGTTTTGTTTTTAATGGTGGGTGGTCCTAATAAGCTAGCAGCAAGTCTGGGTTTACTGCAGTCTTAACTAAGAACTGCAGATGGCGCCTTAAGGCTGTCACAGGGTAAAATATGTCCCTTCATTTTTTTGGAATCTGGTAGTGGCACCTCTGTAGCAGATTCATTACTAGAGTTTATCCCCTCCTTTTGCTGGGAAGGTGAGAGCAACTGTGAAGTTGGATTTGGGTGTTATTCAGGGCAAACTCCAAATGAAGTATGTTTTCTAGAGGTTATTTGATCGCCTCAGAAACTCTGGGGAAATCTAGCTCATATTAGAGCTTTGCTTAAACACAAATTTCATGCCACTGCTTTGGTTTTTGAAGTTTACACCCTGAGAAGCTGATTTTTTTTTGTTTCTCTTCATGTTCTTTGCCGTCTCCTTCTCTTAGTAATGGCAAGGATTTGAAACTTGTTCAATGAACCGGTTTTGTTTGTTTGTTTGTTTTGCTAGGGTGGGTTTTGAAGAACAAATGCAGAAAACTTTATCTGGGATTCCAGCTAAGTGAGGTTTCATTTCAATAATTTGTTGCTTTCTTCATTTTCCTTTTCTTCACAATTCTCTTTCTTCTCCCCACCTCTCATCCATCTGCTTACTTGCAAACTATTATAACTTTCAGGAAGACCTTGGATTTTCTAGATTTAAACCTCACTGATAAGTTTCAACAGAAGAGAGCAGTGCCCTGTGTGGGAGAGTTGGAGGGGAATGATTTTAACCCCTTCTGTGCCAGCCCTTAGTTCCATTTCTGGGCCTAAGAATGGTTGTGGGGGACATCCTTCGCTTGGCAGTGACTGAGTTATCATGAGAGTCTGGCTTCACAAGCATCACTTAAAAGGGCATTTTCCTACCATCAGTAGGTCAGGCACCTTTCAGATGAATTAGTATCAGGAAAGAAATTCGAAGGGTATAGAGGAAATATAAATGTATTCTATTCATATATTTCTCAGTCAATATCTGAGGGCCAGTGAGGCTCATGTTACTCCCCCTCCCCATGCCTTCCTACCTATAACCACCAGTTTGGACTTAGCTTCTCTTGCTAGTTTCTCTTCTTCAGTCCTGGGGCCACAACAGAGAGTGTAAGCTCACTGCTTCTCTGTGTAACTTGGGTGGGAAAGCACTTGTTCAATCCAGGCAAGTGGTACCATATTATTTTATATTCAGTGATGGGGACTCTTTGTCCCTTAGCAGTTGACTTTTCCTGCACAGCCAAAAGACTGATCATTTCAGACCCATCTTCCTTCAAACTCTAATTCTTTTCCATCAGTGTGTTTCTTGTTCTCATGTTCATGCCTTTGCTGATGTCAGTCTTTCCTATAATTCTTTTTCCTTGCTGCTAATCCAAATGTTTACACTTCTTTTACGATCCAGCTTAAGGTTTATCCCTAAATGATGCCTTCACTGATTAATTCCATTTCTAGTAATCATTCTTCCTTGAATTCCTTCAGCATTCTTGTCTAGTTTGTACCATTCTATCAAGCATTTTCTTACATCATTCTCTAGCTCGTGTTTGTTAAGTTTTGTCTCCTTAACTATACCAAAGCCCCGGACAGCAAGGACTGTCTTCGTTTCTCCCAGTGCAAATAATAGGACATTTGCTAAATATGTTAAATTGTTATTTAACAATTTGGAGCCTCAGTTTCCCCAGTTTGTTACATGGGGATAATGATGTCACAGGGATGTTGAGACATTTAAATGAGATAATGTGTTGAGAGCACTTTATAAATCATAAAACATTTTACAGAGGGTGGCATTATCACTTTTTAACAAATAGTGACAGGCTGTATAAATGAAAGAGTATGCTGAAATTCTATGAATGAACTTACAGTAAAGCAGTATTAGTTAAATATCTTACACTAAGAAACAAATTCACTAAAAATCAATTCCATCAATTCCAAGTTTAATGAACCTGCAAGGCATTCTTACCAAACTGAGTGTTTCTCAATTTTGGTTCTGACATTGCCACTAATTTTATGATGTAACAATTCAACCTTTGATAATTTAAGGCTTTTTCCAGCTCCAAACGTCTGATACACAACTGAATTTGGGTATGTTACCCATGTTTTTGGAACTTAGTTTTGTTATCTGTGAAGTGAGAAATGCCAACCTAATCAAACCCCATTCAATAGGACTTTATAGAGTAGATGTTCACGTAAACAGTAATCCTGCAAGGAAGTCTCTTGGGAGAAAAAAGTTTCCTTGGGGGAAAGCTGCATACTATATAGTGCATTCCCTTCAGTATTTTTTTTATTTGTGATTTTTTATTTAATGTGAAATTCATTTATTTTCCCTAATATTTTATAATGGACATGGATTATTTTTATACTCAGAAGAAGAGTTTTTTTTTAATTGAAGTATAGTCAGTTATAATGTGTCAATTTTCTGGTGTACAGCACAATGTCCCAGTCATGCATATACATATATATTTGTTTTCATATTCTTTTTCATTAAAGTTTATTGAATATAGTTCCCTATGCTATACAGAAGAAATTTATGTTTTTGAATCTATTTTTATATACAGTGGCTAACATTTACAAATCTCAAACTCCCAAATTTATCCCTAATATTTTTTTAATTGAAGTATAGTTGCTGTACAATCTTATATAAGTTACAGGTGTAAAATATAATGGTTCCCAATTTTTAAAGGCTATACTCCATTTATAGTTATTATAAAACATTGGCTATATTCCCCATGTTGTACAATATATCCTTGATCCTTGTAGCTTATTTTATACCTTATAGTTTTTATCTCTTAACCCCCTTTCTCTGATATTGCCCCTCCCTTCTTCCCTCTCCCTACTGGTAACCACTAGTTTGTTCTCTATATCTGTGCGTCTGCTTCTTCTTTGTTACATTTACTAGTTTGTTGTATTTTTTAGATTCCACATATAAGTGATATTATACAGTATTTGTCTTTCTCTGATTTATTTCACTTAGCATAATACCCTCAAAGTCCACCCATGTTGCTGCAAATGGCAGAATTTAATTCTTTTTTATGGCTGAATAGTATTCCTGTGTGTGTGTGTGTGTTTACCACATCTTCTTTATCCATTCATCTGTTGATGGACACTTACATTGCTTCTGTATCTTGGCAATTGTAGCTAATGCTGCAATGAACATTGGGGTGTGTATATCTTTTTGAATTAGTGTTTTTGGATATAGTCCCAGGAGTAGAATTACTGGGTCATACGGTAGCTCTATTTTTAGTTTTTTGAGAAACCTCCATACTGTTTTGCACAGTGGCTGCACCAATTTACATTCCTACCAACAGTATAGGAGGATTCCCTTTTCTCCACATCCTCTCCAGCATTTGTTATTTGTGGTCTTTTTGGTGATAGCCACTCTCACAGGTGTGAGGTGATATCTTATTGTGGTTTTGATTAGCATTTTCCTGAACATTAGCAATATTGAGCATCTTTTTTATGTGCCTGTTGGCCATCTGCATTTCCTTTTTCAAAAAACATCTATTCAGTTCTTCTGCCCATTTTTTTAAATAGCAGTTTTAGGTTTACAACAAAATTGACAGAAAGGTACAGAAAGTTCCAATATACTCCCTCTCCACACATACGCATAGCCATTATTTTTATTAACCAGTCATTATTTTTATTTATATTTATTTTTTTAAACTAAGGATGAACATACTTTGACATACCATAATCACCAAAGTCCACAGTTCACCTATTTGGACAAAAGTATAGATCTCCATCATTATAATGTCATACAAAGTATTTTCACTGCTCTTAAAAACTCCTCTACTCCAGAATGGCATATGGAATCTCTTTTTTTCCTTGAAAAGAGGTTCAAAGCCTTCATGTCTATAGGACCACTCATGGCTCACCCATGCATGGACTGGACAGGCTCTAGGTGGCAAATTCCCCTACTAAATACTTTGGCTTTTCTTCCAATATTGAGCCCTGTCCCACTGGTCCTGCCCAGCAGCCATGTGGAGGTGCAGGGGAATACCTGTAGGGTATGTGTTCATAGGAGGGCCCCAAGTGTTGTGCCTGTTGTCACAGTGAACCCGGATTCCTGTTGGCTGTGTTGTAAACAGAGGATCCATTTCTTCAGGCCCCCTGCTCTGAGCACACCCCATCTTCTGCCCATTTCAAAACTGTGTTGTTTGTTTTTTTGATATTGAGTTGTATGAGCTGTTTATATAGGTTGGATATTAACCCCTTATCAGTCATGTCATTTGCAAGTATTTTCTCCAATTTTGTAGGTTTTCTTTTCATTTTGTTGATGGTTTCCTTTGCTGTGCAAAAGCTTTCAAGTTTAATTAGGTCCTATTTGTTTATTTTTGCTTTTATTTCATTTGCTTTAGGAGATGGATCCAAAAAAAATATTGCTGCAATTTATGTCAAAGGGTGTTCTGCCTATGTTTTCCTCTAGGAGTTTTATAGTATCCAGTGTTACATTTAGGTCGTTAATTCGAGTTTGCTTTTGCATATGGTATTAGAAAATGTTCTAGTTTCATTCTTTTACATGTTGCTGTCCAGTTTTCCTAGCATCTCCCTTCAATTAACAAAGCACATTACCGTATTAAATGCTCTGGGAAGTAAAGAAACCAATTTATCTTGATTTCACCTGAATTTCTCAAACTACTTGGACCTGGAGCAGTTTTTTTCAGATAACATCTATTCAGCATCCCATGAAACTAATTTTCTAAGACAAACAGTGTGGACTGCCAACATGAATATCCTTAGGTATCAGAGGTAGTCTAAGCAAAGGTAAATGTTCACCCTTATGTGATGTTCTCTGCTGGTCGTCATTCCTGTTGTGACTTCAGCTTTAGTTAAAAGAGATCTTAACTTCAGTCTTTTTTTGCTAAGGAAAACATGAAATTGGCAATCAATCATTTCGGATACAAAATATCAACTCAAACAAAAATATGAGAAAAGTTCTGATCTCAAGGATCTACTTTGGAAATATATTAAATTAGGTCATGTATTAACATGAATATATCTGCCAAGGTGAAGTTTCCTGTCATGATTTATCTTTAATTCCAATTTTGCCTCACTCATTAGGTAACCTGGGGTAAATTCCCTTAAGGCTGAACTGAGACATATGGATGTTATCTCTAAATATCTTCTGTTGTAGTCCTTAGCAGTTACTCTAATCATTTCAGAAATTTGGTTGTTTTTGTGTTTTCTTCTGAGTGGGCCACAAGAATTACATGTTGAATTTATTAGCAGGATTTCTTTTCCTCCAATATAATTTGTAGGCAGATTTTAAAGAATTTGCCACTAATTCAAAGCAGGCAATGATCACTTTCTTTTATTGTAAAGTACAGCATATAAAATGGAAAATGTATATGTAATATAAAGAACAGTGATAAAATTAATAACCCAGGTCCAAAAGGTACTTTTGAAACATTTGTTCAATGTCCTTTAAGAGAGTGCTGCATGGAGAAAAGGGCCAAGGTGGGTCATGAGCTGCAGTAGCCCTCTTGGAAATCCCACTCAACAAAACATACACTCTATATGACCTGCCCTCCTTGGAGGGCCATTATTTTTTGAGTAAAATCCCTGTGAAGAGTCTACCCCTACTGTCACCCCAGGGACTTAGCAAAATATTCTCAACCATACTCAGGACTCTCACTTAGAGGAGATCAGCTAGATATTTTTCCTCTCATTCGATTTCCAGTGATGTTTCGACAGCTGTCATAGATTGGGCCTAGGCATGTTCCTTAATCCATCTCCCTTCTCCTTGAGTGCGATACCCACCTATAAAAACTCTCATTAGACCAGGGGCTCTCTTAGGAAAGGAATCATGTCTTTCCTAACAGGCTGTAAGGTTTCCAGGAGTGAGGATTTAATTTTCCTCCCAAAGAAAATACATTGGTTTTGCAGCAGCATCAGGTACTACAATGAAGGTGTTTCCCAAGTGACTATGGATAGGTGAAATCAGTCCTTCTAGAACAAGATCTTGGATCCTGTTGGTTCAGGTCCTATTCTTCAGTAAGACGTTTCCTACTAACCAGGGTCATATCATCCCATCCCATGCTGTATGGGAAGAAAGGGGAATTGTGGAAGAATTAGTCACTCATTCCTCTTTGTTCCTATACCACTTTGCAGTTTTCTGTTCCAGCACTTATCACATGTTATAGTTAATTATTTAATAGCTTTTATCCTCCAGTACAACTGGATACTTTCCTGGAGGATAATGATCTAGTTTTGTTCTTTGTAAGTGACCCATGCTTAGAACAATGCCTACCACTCACTGAGTGGCCAATTTAGTAAATGAAAGAAGATTCAATAATAAGCAACACATGGTGTAGTGCCCTAACTAGTTGGATGACCTCATCTTCTGTTTCTTTAGATCTGTAAATATGGTTGGATCAGATTAGGAATTATTAACCAGGGGCCAGTGGGCTCCGGAGGATTTTTGACCCTTCCACCCTCTGCAAATTTAAAAACCAAAGGACCAAATGACTTCGTAGAGATCTACTACAGGACCCCACTACATGTACTGCAACGGCAATAACAAACATGTGGAAACCAAACTACATTGTGCCTGTGGTGTCTGTACACACTCACACACACTCTCGGGCTTGTCGTTGGTGTCCAGTGCCCCTTATGCTTTGGCCTCAAAAAATAAGAACGTGGGGATAGATTCTGATTAACCTTTCCAATGCTGATTGTCTAAACATCCAGCCTCTAGTCGCTCCTAATAGATGGCTGATCTGTTGGCCGTGGGGTGGGTGCTTCACACACGGAGGACACTTGCTAGAAAGATGTACACATATTAGAGATCGTTCTTATCCTGGGGTGCTTGGGAATCTGACCATGAAGACATTAGAGTATTTGACAGAAACATAAAACAGGCAATGTGCCTGACCCCCATCTGTGCCAGCAGCATAGATGGATGCCACAGAAATGGACTTGGGCAGTATGTCCAGCGGACGTGGCAGAGAATCCTCAACTCACTGCTGAGGTTATCCTGCGCCAGGTCCGGAAGGCGCAACCTCCCCCCAACACCACGCACCAGCCCCGATGGATTCCCAGGAGGCTGAGTGGCTGGGGAGTCCGGACGTTTCCTTCAGCCGGTGGCTCTGAAATGGCCTTTTGCAGTAAAACTTGGGTCGGGAAGAAAGCAATGGGGAAAGTGCTGGAAATACGTCGGGGCGGAGTTGTAGCGCTGAAAAGGCGAGCAGCCTGGGAGACCGAGTCCCGGCTTAGACCTAGAGAGAAAAGCCCCATGCAACGCTTCCCTCGAGGCGGCCGCCTTCGGCAACCTCCGGGGGAGTTTCGGCTCTTTCCGGCAGTTCCAGCTCGGGCCCTCAATTCCCAGTCCACGCTATCCTCCCACCCCCACGTCGCCCCGCTCTTTCTTGGCGCGAGCCGTTCTGCACGTGCGTGCGACCTCGTTTCCCACTCGTCCCCACTCCTATCTAGTTTGTTCCCGACCCACTCTTCCAATCCCGTCTCTTCCTGTTTCTTCCCAATCCCCGGCTACGGCCGAGCTCCCTAAACTCAGGCCCACGACCCGCCAGGCGGTGTGAGACCGCGAGATCCGGTCACGAGAGGGGCGGTAACCCTACGTACTGGTGGCTGTCTCCCGCCCCGCGCCTCTCCGCACGCAGGCCCCGGGCTCGCGGGCCGCCTCGCGCCTGGGCCGCGCTCGCGCGCGGGTTGGCTACAACGGCTTCGAGCTCAGCGCGCCGGGTTCGCGCCGGCGCGAGCACGCGCCCTGTGCGCTGGCTGGCCAGCGCGCACGCGCCCGAGCGGGCTCCGGGGCGGGGCAAAGAGCTCTAGCACCGGAGAGACTGGTGTGGATCCGTTGGCACTCCGGCCCCCAGCCTCGGCTGCGATTCACAGTCCGCCGCCCGGCCGAAGGGGGAAGCAGGGAAAGGAGCGGTGGGGGCGGTGGGGGCGGGGCGGCGTCCGGCTCCGGGAGAGCTGGGGGAGGAGCGCGACGGCGGCGGCTCTAGAAGAGGAGGAGGAGACGCAGAGGAGCTCCTTTCCTCTTCTCAGACCCCGGAGCGTCCCGGACGCCGAGCCGGAACTAGGGGGACGCGGCGACTGCGGGGGCCTGGGGTAGGTGAGGCTGAGGGTGCTGAGTGGAGGGGTTTGTAGGGGGTGAAGGGGGATCACTGAGGTGCAGAGAGCGGGACTGAGAGAGGGCACAGGGGGAGGGGGCAGTTGTTGGGGGTTGGGGTACCGAGGGGGAGGGGGACGTGAGCCCTTTGGGACTTGGAGTGCCAGATGGTGAAAGGTTTCTGGGGTCAGTGGGGCAGGCCGAAGCACACGGGTCCGAGTTGGGGGATTTCCTGAGGCATAGGCCGGGGAAACAATGGAGTGAGGGGGAACTCTGGTGTGAGCGTGTGTAGGGTACTGGATTTTAAGAAACAACGAGATCGAAAGGAATGAAAGAATGGATCATTTGGTATGAGAAGTACAGTGAATTGGGAATTGTGCGCGGATGCGTTAAGGTCATCTGCGTGGGTGTCCGAAGTCCCTAGGATTTGGGGACAAAGTGGGATTTGAAAATAAGAGATAGAAGGACATTCGTGGAATGAGGGGAGCAGGAAACGGAAAATAAAGCAGAGAGGGGCAGATAAATAAAACAGACGTGGTTTGGGCTTGAATTAAAGCAGAAGGGTAAATCCAGTTACAGAGTATAGGGTAGGTTGATTGGAGTGGCATCTTTCTCCTAATTCATCCAGGATGACTGGGTTCTTTTATAAGGTGAATCTTTCTCTGGCATGTCCCACTGCCAAGTAGTGCAAGCCGCTCTTTTAATAACTTGGTTATCACTTGTAGTCCATTTCATTGATAAAACCTGCCTGTAATATTTATTTCCCCTCTGTATGTAATTTACCTGTGGTTAATGAACCAGGAGAGGACAGATCACTAAAAGTAGGCATCTTGCTTTGAGTTAGGTCAGTGATAATGCAGAGTTTAGGATGTTTGGGGGAGAACCAAGAGTTTGTTTTCATTTAGACCAAAAGGTGATGAACAACCTTGATAAAAATCTAAGTTATCTGTACTTTGTTAGAATTACAGTTTCTCACTGAGAAATTATCATGTACCATCTGTTACTGGTTTTATGCTTGTGGGAGAGAGTTTGGATTTTGTCTCAAGAAATTCTTGATACTGATTTCAAATTATCAGGCTGCTTTGTACCTTCCAGTTGGAATTAAGGTGATTTGAAAATATTGTGAGAAAGTATTTCTGGAGTTATGATCTTTGCATTTCCTTGATACTTGGATTTCCAGACCAGATTCTGAGTGGTTTTAGATACAAGATTGCTGATTTTGAAATTGTCATTATCATGTGTTCATAAATAGTCCATATTAAAGCTTTTTATTTATTGGTCACTAAGTTTTGCTGACTCATCTAAGATTTCTGGGAATTTTTCAGAAGGTTTATATCTCTCAGCTATGTCTTGGATAGTAGCATTAGACTACTTAATAAAGGTCCAAAAATGATGATCTAAATTGTCACTTTTCTATGTTAAAAAAACTGAACAAAGCAGGAGGTGAGTGCAGTTTCCTCATTAGTAATAATGAGGCTGTTTATTGACGTCTTACAGTAGGCTAGGCAAGGTGCTAAGATTATTTTGCATGTATTATCTTGGTTAATTTAATCCTCACAGTTACTTCCTTTTTGGTAAAGTAAGAGGTTAAATAACTTACTAAAGCTAGTAAATAAAGCTGAATTCAGATCCAGCTCTGTTAGATGCCTTCTTTAAATCTTCTCTGCCTGATTGTTGTTCCTGTGCTCTCTTCCTCCCAGTCTTGGTTGTAGTGCTAGCAGCAGGAATTGGTTGAAACTTGGGTCTGATATAGTCATTTAGATGAAGATTGGGTTTACTGGGGCTACATCTGTAGAGTTTATTGAAGGTTTATTGCTCCTGTGATTTAACAGATCTTCTGGGGTCCAGATAATAGGCAAAAACGTCTTGTTAAAGGTTTGTCCTGTGAGCATGCTTAATTTTCTGTTTAGTCTAGTGTACTGCTGAAGTACTATGCATACGTGGCACTCTTCCTGTAGAAGTCAAGGCAGCCAGTTGTGGAGCCAAAACCAATTAACTCTGGAAAACAATAGAGAAGTCCTGAGTGCCCAAGTGCCCTCCAAGCACCTGTTGAGTCCACAGTTGATACTGGCATTGTCTTTAAATATAGACAGCATCCGCCTAGAAACCAGGAGTAAAACAGCTAGAACTGAGAGAAACAGCTGGGGCCTCAGGGAGGAGCCAGAGGTTACTGGCCTAAACATCAGTCTAGTCCCTGGAGGCGGATCCAGGAGTAGCAAAGGCTGTAGATACTAGTGAATGGCAGGAGGGGAGGAAATTTTTATTTGTTAAGTATTTGTGTTTTCTCGGGACTGAACTCTGTGTTTTATATGTACTACTTTATTAGATCGTCAAACAACCCTTATAAAGAAATTGTAAGCATTATCCTCATATTTTAGATGTCTCAGAAAGGTTAAGAAACTTCATAATGATGGTGAAGGAAGTTTGCATGTATTATTATTATTTTATTATTATTATTTTGCTGCTTACAGTTTCTATTATAGAGCCACCATATTAAAACTGGAAACTTAAAGTCACTCTTTAGGATCCACTGTGCTTCTTTGTTAGAAGTAAAGCTGATTATTGCAGTCTTGCTGCTCACAGTGCAGACTGGAAGGTAAAGCTTATATGTTTCTGATTTAATTGTTGGGAACGGGAGCCCATTCATTATTTAGCAAATGATCTACTGTAGAATATAATTCACCTACTAATATATTCACATTATATACTGATAATATAATATTGATATATACCTGTGGCAGCATGAAAGTGGCATATCCGTTCCTCCTTTTCCGAAGCCTTGACTTTTAGGTAAGTCATCTAGGCTCTGGAGGGTGACAGTGAAGCATGCCTATTGTAGACTCTTACCACTTTTCTTGGTATGTTTTTGCCATAAAGGTTTGACTATCATTCTTGCTTGGTTACTTAAAAAAAAAATTGTAAATAACACAAAATTTACCATTTAAATCACTTTTTATATCTGCAGTTCAGTGGCATTAAGTACAGTCACATGGCTGTGCAGCCACTACCACCATCCATCTCCAGAACATTTTCATCTTCCCAAACTGAAATTCTGTACCTATTAAACAATAACTCGCCATTCCTGTCTTCTCCCAGCCCCTGGCAGCCACTATTCCATTTTCTGTCTTTAGGAATATGACTATTTTAGGTACTGCATGTAAGTGGAATCATATAGTGTTTGTCCATTTGTGTCTGGCTTATTTCATTTAGCACAGTATCTTCAAGGTTCGTCAATGTTTTAGCTTGTGTCAGAATTTTATTACTTTCTAGGAATGATAATGTCCTATTATATGCATATACCACATTTTGTTTATCCATTCATCTGTCATGGACATGGGTTATGTCAACCTTGTGGCTGTTGTGAATAATGCTGCTGTGAACATTGGTGTACAAATATCTGTTCGAGTCCTTGCTTTCAGTTCTTCTGGGTGTATAACCAGAAGTGAGATTTTTGGATCATATGGTAGTCCTATGTTTAGTTTTTTGTGGTAGTTTGGTTACTTTTAAATGGTGGTTTTATTATGTGTTCACCTGAAGAGCACTTCACCTTATGTTTGAGGGCTGCTGTTTCCTCTTCTGACTTTTTCTGTACTGTTTGAAGGATACTTACACTGGAAATCATTAAAAAGGAAATGATTTATTCAGTTTTCATGGCTCTCTCTTAGCTTCTGCCTACTTATATTTATGTATCAAGACATCTAGCAAGCACAGTAAAGTATACTTCAACTCAGCAATGAAACTACTTTTGAAAATCTTTTATTAGACTGTTGAGTTGATGAGGAAAATGGGATTTTAAGTTCTTAAGTATGAAATGTATTCAGTGTGAAGGAACCATTTGTTATATACAGATCTTTCCAGTGGAAAGATAAGTATCTATAAATGTGGATGATTATCTTAAAAAGGTTATCTGTATGTGTATTTGAAAAATGTGTCAATATTGTATAGGTGGTGGGGGGAAAAGCTCAGCGGTAGAGTGCATGCTTGGCATGCACAAAGTCCTGGGTTCAATCCCCAGTGCCTCAGTTAAGGGGGAAAAATAGTGTAGAGCATCTTCAGTTTACTTTGCTACCTTTGAGATTCAGGGTACTTTTTCCATTTAAAAATGTTTTACATGTATGAGCTGCTGAGTATTGCTTACCTTCTGTATCCCTTCTTTATTCACTGAAAAAAGTTTGAGTCCCTGCTATATGCTTTAAATATTTCCAGAAGGTAATGTAATACAGAAAGTGTTATTTGATTCCATTTTTTCTCTCTCCTTTTATATGTATTTGAGAGAGGGAGAGAGAGAAAGAGATGTCACATAATACCAAACAGATTGAAGTAGCTGCAGATTGCCAGTGAACTGTCTCTTAGAATGGATCTAACCTCCCATTTCATTTTTTCTAAATGTCACAAAGAGGTTAATTATCCTTCCATCTTGTTTCTTGAGATTATTGGTTTACAAAGGGACTTCAGGCTCACATGCCATCTTCTGAGAGCGTCATAGGAGTCTTAGTGAGACCACACTTACTTTGGATGTAGTCTGTTGATTCTGAAATATTTTAAAAAGACTTAAGGTTTCTAAACACCTTATCTTGAGGTTGCTGGATATTAAGGATTGGCCAGAGGCCAGCATTTACTCTTTACGTTCAAATCCACTATGACAGCTGTTTAGGGTGGGTTCCTGAAATATACATCCATCTTCCACACAGATTCTGCAGCAACCCCAGGCCCTTAAAACTTTTCTACAGGGTCTGAGGACATCGCTATCAGCTAAAAGGCAACTTCTGCAGTTGTTGTCCTATGACTAATTTGTGGTTGAGGTTTACACAGGGATTCTTACTAGTTCAAACCTTAAATGACAACGTTGGATTGCTGGTAAGAAGGATTTTTATATGACTTAATTAGTAAAAGACATGATTACTAGCTGTGGAGTATGTGTGTGTTCTTCTTTAGCATTGGCTAAAGAGTATTGGGACTGAGGAGAAGGAAGTTTGTGATGAGACTGTTCTATGGGTGTGGATGGGTCATGTTAGATAAATGAAGATATCTTCATTTATGAAGGGTGCCCTAGTGTGTGGTAGAAGTGACTCTTCTGCTTACTTTGGTTATCTTCATATCTTTATAGTAAATTGCCATCATAACCTACCTGCATATCCTACACGAGTCCTCAGTACAAGAATCTCATCATTAGAAGCTCCCTCACATTTGATGAAAACAGTGAAACTCATCTATAACTAAGATGGAATGACAGAAAATCAGAGTATTGTACCTGATTAATGGGTGGTACAGACTACCACAAACTAAGTCAGCCATTTAGCTTAGATACAAACCTGATGTTTTATTGTATCTTACTAGTCAGTACACCCTAGGTTTCTTGAGATGGTTGAATTTCTTATTAAGTTGATAATACTTTAAACAGAGCTTAGTTGGGTAATCTTTTTTACCTCTGTCACTATTCAAAGGTTGTATTTTATGGAAGTCTTTTAAAAGTTATTTGACATTAGTCATTTGTCTGCCAGCCCATAATATTATTATGATCCAGTAAGTTAGACTTCAATGTATTGTTATGTGATGTTACTGTAATTTGGGAGCACAGGAAACAACACAACAGCAGTGATGGCTAAATTCGTGTTAGGGCATCTAACCTGATGAAGTAGAAAAAGCTCCCGAAAAAGGAGGGATATTTGGCACCTTCATCGTGTTACTTGATACCTGAAATCTTAACATTTAAGTAAGATTAAGTAGAATTATATGCAATTTTTACATGATTACATTTTTGATTGGGCAGTAAATCTGAGAACACATGATCCTTTCATACTCTACTGGCTAATCGTTTCAATTGTGAAATAGCCCCAAGTATATTATTAAACTTCTTGGCAGCTGGACTTTTTGATGCCTGAAATGTGGATCTACTGAATGGTATTAGTTACGATCAAGCCAATACTGATGGTATATTTATAATATTTCCATGTTATGATTTTTTCTCCTAATTTATAGTTAAAATAGGGAAGCTGTATAATGTTTGTTAAGAGCACAGAAGTGTTAGTTGTATCAGGTAGGAGTTGCTGATAAGTTGGATTATGGACAGCTCTGCATAAAATTTTAATTGTTGGGAAGAGGGGCTATCAAGGTCCTACATTCTATGAACATAAAGAAGAAAAAGCACAAATCTGGTGAACAAATCTGGCTCTGAATCTCTGTCTCTCTGCTTACTCCCTCTGGATTTGGTCAAGTCATTTAATTTCTCTGAGCTGTTTCTGAAGCTGCACAATTGGTACAGCAGTTAATCCCTGCTACAGAGTTGTCATGACTATTGGATTTTTTTTTGTGTGTGATGAAATTCACATAACATAAAATTAACCCTTTTAAAGTATACAGTTCAGAGGTACTTAGTACATTCACAGTGTTGTATAGTCATCACTGTATCTAGTTCCAGAAGTGTTGCATCAACCCTGAAGGATACTGCATACCCATCAAGCAGTCTCTCCTCAGTCTCCCCTCCCCTAGTCTCTGGTAACCACCAGTCTGCTTTCTGTTTCTGCGAGTTTCCCTCTTCTGGATATTTCAGTAAATGGAGTCATACAATATATGACCTTTTGTGTCTGGCTTCTTTCACTTAGTATAACGGTTTTGATGTTCGTCCGTGTTGTAGCATATATCAGCACTTAATTTCTTTTTATAGCTGAATACTATTCTAGTTGTATGGATATATCACATTTTGTTTATCCATTTATCTGTTGATGGGCAGTTGTATCATTTCTCCCTTTTGGCTGCTGTGAATAATGCTGCTTTGAACGTTCACATACCGGTGTTTGTTTGAATACCTGTATTCAGTTCTTTCGGTCTTTACCTGAAAAATGGAATTGCTGGGTCATGTAGTATTTCTATAGTTAACTTTTTGAGGAACTGCCATACTGTTTTCCACAGCAGCTGCACCAGTTTATATTCCTACCAGCAATGTAAGAGGGTTCCAATTTCTCCACATCTTTGTCAGCAATTGTTATTTTCCCTATTTCTTTTTTGATTGTAGCCATCTTAGTAGGTGTGAAATGGTATTGTGAATTTGATTTGCATTTCCTTACTAGTGACTAGTGATGTTGAGCATCTTTTCAGGCACTCATTGGTCATTTGTATATCTTCTTTGGAGAAATGTCTATTTAAGTCCTTTGCCCATTTTAAAATTAGATTATCTTTTTGTTGAGTTATGATCGTTGCCTTTTTTTTTCCAGTTTTATTTATTTATTTTTGATTTACAATGTGTGCTAGTTTCTGTTGTACATCATAGTGATTCAGTTACACGTATATATATACACACATATATATTCTTTTTCATTACAGAGTACTACAAGCCATTCAGTATAGTTCTCTGTGCTATACAGTAGGACCTTGTTGTTTATTCTGTATATGGTAATTTGTATAAGCCTATCCCAAACTCCCATTTTATCCCCTCTTGCCCCTCCCCTACTGCTAACCATAGTTTGTTTTCTGTCTTTGAGTCTCTTTCTGTTTTGTAAATATGTTCTTTTGTGTCATTTTTAAAGATTCCACATATAAGTGATATCATATGATGTTTGTCTTTCTCTGACTAACTTACTTCACTTAGTATGATCATCTAGCTCTATCCATGTTGCTGCAAATGACATTATTTTATTCTTTTAGTTGCTGAGTAGTATTCCATTGTATATATGTATATACCACAACTTCTTTATCCAGTCATCTGTCGATGGAGATTTAGGTTGTTTCCATGTCTTAGCTATTGTTTATAGTGCTACTGTGAGTATTGGGGTGTGTGTATCTTTTCAAAATAGTGTTCCCTCTGGATATATGCTCAGAAGTGAGATTGCTGGATCATATGGTAAGTCTATTTTTAGTTTTTTGAGGAACCTCCATACTGTTTTCCATAATGGTTGCACCAAACTACATTCCCACCAACGGTACAGGAGGGTTCCCGTTCTCCACAGCCTCTCCAGCATTTATTGTTCATGAACTTTTGAATGATGGTCATTCTGACTGGTGTGAGGTGATACCTCGTTGTAGTTTTGATTTGCATTTCTCTGATAAGTAGTGATATTGAGCATTTTTTCATGTGCCTATTGGCTATTTGTATGCATGACCATTGCCTTTAATGGTTATAAAGCACTTAGACCAGTGAGGACATGTAGTACACACTCAGTAAACATTAAGTTATAATTATTTTTCTACATGTGGCCTAAGTTGAAAGGAAACTTTGCCTAGTTTTTCCAAATAGGAGTGGAGAGGCAACAAAACCTATCATTTGTTGTCAATAAGGATTTGACTATGTCAGTGTTGATAATTTTCTTTTGATTGATGCCTGCCGATCAAGAAATTAGGAACACATAAAAACAGTTTATCTTTGGCAGAAATCAGTATTTCATCAATGTTTAGTTTATTCCTAAGAACTATAAAGCAGTAGTGCCATCTAGTTATAGCTGAGATTTAGGTTGTCTTTGTTCTACCCTGTTATGAGACATTGTTATAAATGCCACAGTCAAAATTTTTTGAAAACTGGGTCAGGGAAGCCTACTTTTTATATTTAATGGTATGCAGCTGATGTATCATCATTGTTTTTATGCTTTTTGCAGCTTGGCTTTATGGGCTGGTCAAAAGAAGATAGATGAGAATAGGGGATCAAAGTAATTATTAATTTAGAATCTTGCCCTTTAGTCAGGATTGTGCCATTTTGAACTGATGAATATTCTGCCAGGTTTATGGGTAAGCATACTCATTTCACTATGTCATGGTTTGGAGTAGGGCAGTAGCTTAGGCAGAACATACAGAATATACTGTATGCAAATCTGTATTTGATTATTTTCTTGAAAAAGGCAGCAAAAAGCAGTGTGCTTTCAGGAACTGGTGTTTATTCAGATTCTTCCTGAAGGCCCTCTCCCCCTGCACTCCCAAGCTTTATTCTTTATGCCTCAGCTCTGAACCCTTCTATGTTTTGTGATGCCTCTGTTCCTTTGCCCACTTTGTGAACTCTGCCTGGAATGCCTTCTGGGTCTGTTGGGGACTCTGGCCTTCCTAAAGTCTCTCAGGCAGACCAAACACTACCTTTTGGGCTTTTAAACATGTAGCATACTTTCATAATAGCAGATTATCATAGTGTACTTCTAAAAATGCATGTTAAATTTTTAAAAATTAGTGCATGCGCATGGTAAACATTTGAAGAGTCTGGAAGTAAATGGTGGAAATAATTTTTCCAGTTCTCTTCCCCAAAGGCAGTCACTGGTAATACTTTCTGGAAGTATGTCCTTCCAGGTTATTCTTTGCTGATAAATAATTTTTATAGTGTATGAAATACTAATTTTTTCCTTATTTTTTATTGCAAAGTAATTTATAAGTATTAAAAAATTCAAGCATTATAGAAATATATAGAGTGAAAAGTGAAAGATTCCCTTTACCTTGATCCTTAACCCTTGTCCTTCCTATAGTAACTCTCCTCCCCAGTAACATTTCCTCTCTCCGGAAGTAATCCTGTTATAAGCCTAGTGTGTATCCTTTCAGATTGTTCCACTTACAGAAATGTTTTAATATACATATGTAAATGTATGGTCATTTATTACTCTGTAACTTCCTCTTTTTAATATGTTTTGGAGATTTTTCTCATCAGTATGTACAGATCTGTTTTAATCTCTTAATTTCTGCAAGGTGTTCATTCTATATTATGCATACACTATTTTTTTAATCATTTCCCAATTGGTGAAGATATATCTAGATCTATACCTATATCTATATCCATCTCTCTGTTGTAGTTTCTAACAATGCTTCAATGAATACTTTTATTATAGGCTTCTTTTTGGATATATATGAGTGTTTCTGTAGGTTGCTAGAAGTGAATTGCTGGGTATAAAGGATATATTATTCTAAAAATTTTGGTGAACCTTGCCAAATAGCTTTTTTCGAAACAACTTTTTATTTTGAAGTAATTTTAGCCTTACAGAAGAGTAAAGATAGTACAGAGAGTTCCCATATACCCTTTCCCTACCTTCTGCTACTGTTAATGTCTTCTATGACCATAGTATATTTATCAAAACTGAGAAATTAACATTGGTACAACAGTATTAAGTTTGACTTTATTTGGATTTCCCCAGTTTTTCCACATATGTTCTAAAAGTTTCTAGGATCTAGTCCAGGATTCCACATTGCAGTTAGCCATCATTTCTCAAGTGTCCTCCAGTCTGTGATAGTTTCTCAGTTTTTCCTTGCCTTTTTCAATGTCTTGGCACTTTCGAAGAGTACTGGTCAGGTATAGGTTTGTCTGATGTTTTCTTGTGATCAGACAGAGGTTATAGATTTGGGGGGAAGAATACCACAGAGGTGATGGGCCCTTGTCATCACATTGTATCCAGGGTAGATGGCATCAACATGTCTTAGTACTGGTGATGTTAACCTTGATTACTTAAGGGGATATCTGCGGGGTTTCATCACTGTAGAATTTCTGCTTTTCTCTTTCTGTACTCTGTTTGTTAAAGGTGAGTCACTAAGTCCAGCCCACACTTATGGGGAAGGGAATTAAGTTCCACCTTCTGGAGGGAGAAGTCTTAAAAGAATTTGGACACACGTTTAAACCTCCACAGTAGATATTTTAGGGCAATAGTTTGAGGCTATGCAAATACACTGCTTTTCTTTAAAAGGTCACCTGTTAACTTTAGCATTCATCAGTGGATCTTGCCTGCAGCAGTTATTACTGTGGTATCGTAATGGTTAGTTTGTTTCCCTTTTACATCTACATTTATTAATTAGAATTAAGGAGACTTGTGCTTTGTCGCCCATTTATTTAATAATTTATTTACACATTATAGAATTATGGACATTTATTATTCTTTGGAGTATAACATTATTTACTTTGCTCACTAAATTACTTTAAAAAAATACCAGTTTGCACTCCTACCAGCAGTTGTGGATAACAAACTTACACACTTAAAACATTGGCTAGTTACCTGATGAATTAAAACAATGTTTTATTTTTCTTGGTTAAACATGAAGTTGAGTGTGTTTTATATGTTTATTGACTATATTTCTTTGTAAATTGTCTTTTTATGTGTTTTGCCCATTTTTAAATTGGATTTTCTGTTGGTTTTATAGTTTTTTACACCCTGGATGTTAATCTGTTAATTATAATTTTTTTCCTTTTTGGGAAGAAAATTTTTCCTTCTCTCTTTTTTAAATTATGAGAGTAATGTGGTTATTGTAAAACATGTATAAAGTGAAAAGTGAAAGTCTCCCCACCCCCTCTTCAGTCTCATTCTGCATACCTACTACTATTCTCACCCCACAGGCTAATAGTTTGTCATTTTTCCTTTCAGAACTTTTTCTGTATAGGTGCAGAGGTATGTTTATATGTGTTGTATGTATGTACACATGTGTATGCATATATGAAAGTGTACATTTTTGATAAAAATGGGATCATGGAATATTAGTTCTTCAATTTTGCTTTTATCATAAATTTAAGAAGTCAGAGTCTTAATATGTTATAAATACGTGTTTCAGTGTCTTTCTGTCACTAGATTATAAGCTCCTTTGTACAAAGACTTAAATTCTTTCCACTGTTAAGGTATACTTTTTCTGTGTGAATGACACCACCATCCAACCATTTGCTCCTGCTGGGAACATTTCATTTCTTTAACAAAGTTTTCTTGAGTGCCTACTGTCTTTCTGTTGTGCATGAGTGAACTAAGCAGAAAAATCCTTGCCTGCATGCAGTTTATATTCTTGTAGGGGAAGGGAGATATTAAGCAAAGGAGCATCTGTTTAATATTTCAGTTGGTGATAACTGGTATTGAGGGGAGAGCCCCAAAACAAAAACAGGAAAGGAGATAGGGACACTGTGATCATGTGACTCTGTGTGTGTGTCTGAGAGAGAGAGAGAAACTGATGAGACTGAAAGGTGTTAAGGGAAAACTTTGCTGAGAAAATAATATTTGAGCAAATACTTAAAAGTCATCTCTGATTGCTTTCTCTTCCTCACAACTCACATCAGATCCATCTCCTATTCTTGTTGATTTCATCTTCAAAATATATCTCAAACCCTCCATCGAGTAGATGGATTGCTTTGGCAGTAGTAGTTTGTGACAGTTTTCTTCTGTTGTTATAATCTTCTCAGTGAGTAAGGAATCAAAGTGCTCAGTTGAGAGTGAGGGTGGGCAGGAGGTGATGGAGGTCTGTGGAGAGAAAAGGTGTGAACTTGTTCAGGAGAGTGAGAGAGTGGCTGCAGCCGGGATATACTGTATGATTGCCAGGTGGCATTAAGGGCCCCTTGAGGCTTGTGGTCATGGATTTAAAGTGAGATTAGTCAGTACGGTTTTTTTTTCCTCCAGCCACATTCAGCTGCAGGGGGTGTATGTTTGGAGTAGATTTAACCAGAGAGAGGTTTTACCCTGATAGTAAAACAAAGCATGAGAGGGTCAAGGCAATAGAGGACATATGTAAGGGAGTGATTGTGATAATACACTGTGGAATTTAAGCCAGGTCAGGAGGAAACCCCCATAAGGCTTTCAGCTGATTTCCCTATATAAACACTGCTGGCTAGAAGGGAGTAGCAAGATATATTCGAAGTCCTGGATGAGAAAAGGCTGCAACCTAGGATACTCTATCTGGCAAGACTATCCTTTAGAGTAAAAGGAGAGATAAAGAATTTCACAGACAAGCAAAAAAACTAAAAGAATTCAGCAATACTAAAACTATCCTAAAAGAAATATTGAAAGGTCTACTCTAAATAGAAAAGAAGCAGAGAACTACAGAAATGAGAAAACCATAATTGGAAATGCAATAACTACAGTGAGTTGCAAGAGAATAAACATGAAGATTAAAAAAAAGGACACCAAAATCATAAAAGGTGGGAGAGGGGAGCAAGAAAATGTAGATTTTTTTCCTCTCCTTTTTTTTTTTTTTCATTCTTTTTAGGATGTGTTTAAGCCTACATGAGTACTAGTCTAAAGCAAACAGATATAGTAAAGAGTTAACATACTTGAAAAGCAGGGTAACCACAAATCACAAGCATACAGTAGAGTCACAAAAACCAAAAAGAAACCAAGCTAATACAGAAGAAAATGATCAAACCAGAAAAATACCGTATGATATCACTTATATGTGGAATCTAAAACAAAGAGAAATGAACTTATTTACAAAACAGGAACAGACTCACGGACATAGAAAACAAACTTAGGGTTACTGGTGGGGGCAGGGGGATGGGAAGGGATAAATTGGGGAGTTCGAGATTTGCAGATATGAACTAATATATATAAGATAGATAAACAAGTTCATACTGTATAGCACAGGGAACTATATTAAATATCTTTTAGTAACTTGTGAAAAAATATGAAAATGAATATATGTATGTTCATGTATGACTGAAACATTATGCTGTACACCAGAAATTGACACAACATTGTAAACTGGCTATACTTCAATAAAATGTATATAAAAAAAGAGAAAGCATGGCAGTGACTTTGCTCTCCTTCCTTCAGAGGTAGCCACTATAATATATTAAGAGACTGTTAATCCCCTGAATGCTTTACAGTTTTTCACTTTGTATATATATATATATACACAAGTAATGTAGAAGAGTATTTTATTGGTTCTAGATGCATGTTCTACATCCCCCCTTTTAATCTCTGAATTTGTGATGTGTTTTATAATCAATTAGAGTTTAATTGGCTGAGTTTTTTTCTTAGTGGCTTGTTAGATAATAATGTGTCTTATTTATGGCTTCTTAGAAGGAAAACAGCATTTTAATTTTTAAACTTTATAAAAGCAGTATCATATTATGCTTATCTTTTGGCTCCTGTCTATCAGTTGGATGCAGCTCTAGACTACTGTAATAGCCTTTTCAGTGGGTTTTAAATGGGCTCCTCAGATTCCACCCTTCTACCCCTAATCATCTATTCCCAACACAGTGACTGTTTATTTGATTTAATAAATGCCTAAGTTTTCAGCTTCCTCTGGGCCGTTGCTACTCTCTAGTTACTCTGGCTTTTTATTTTCCCTAATGTCCTGGTCTCCCACTCATCTCAGAGCCTTTTACAAAGGCTGTTCCCTCTGCCTGGAATGCTCTTCACCACCTTCTGTTGTCATTGCCTGTTCATCTCTGCAGTCTTATCTCAAATATCACTTCCTCAGAAGTCTTTCCTGATGCCTCAGATGGTTCAGGTTTCCCTGTCCTTATGTATCTCATAGCATCCTGAGCTTAATTTTCAAGGCATTTCTAGTTTCTCTCAGATACTAACTATCTGAGGGTAGGGACCTTCTTGCTCAGCATCGTATATCCAGCACTGCTTGTACAAGTAGTCATGCAACAAAATTTGTTAAGTGGATGAATCTATTCATTGAGTAATTTCCTCCATTAGCCTGTAAGGACATTTTATTTTGTTTACCAGAGTATTTCCCAATGCCTAGTACAGAATCTGGCATATTCTAGGTGCTCAATAAATATTCGGTGACTGACTAAATGAATCAGTGAGTGAGATAAGTAGTTTTAAATAAGGATGGAGGCCAGAGTAGGGTCAGTTGATAAAGAATTTTATTTGCAGTGCTGAGAAGCTTCAAATTTAGATTTCTTGGAGGGTTTCAAGTGGGGGAGTTACATGAGCAGGCTTATATTCAATATAGAAGGATCTTTTCAGCAGTTATTTGGAGGATGGTTGGAACACTATAAAGCTATGGCTGTTCCTCAGGAAAGAGATTAAGCCCTGATATAAGGTAGCTGGAATGGAGAAGGTAAATTCAAGGGAATTTAGAAGTATATTAGGTTAAGATAGTGACTGGATTAAGGTAGGAGAAGAAGGGGAAGAATCTAGCATCACTTCCTGAGTTTCTTATTTGGGAGACTGAGTAATGCCTATTACCTAGAGTAGGCACTCTAAGAAGAAGGGCAGGTATGGGAGTGGATGGGTTTAATTGAGACATGTTAATTTTTTTAACTTGGGAAATTTGGATAATTTTATTGATTATTGATTTAGCTGGATTATGGATATTCTTTTTTTTCCCTCACACATACTTAATCCTTTATATGTAAGTATACAAAACCCACCCACCTTTTGTTTTTCCAGAAAATGATATGAGTTAAGCAGTTCTTACACCAAGGACATGTTTAGTGTGAGTGTCCTGCGGACTATCCAGGTGGTGGAGATGTAGATAGGTAATAAAGAGCTCAGTTGAGAAAGTCTGTTTCTGTACTATTCCCTGTAATTTCAGTTAAAACAACCTGACATTTTAACTGTTTCTATCTTAGGCAGTTTTGGCATGCTTTGTCTCCAGTCCCTGCAAAGCTGTTCTAGATTTTTCTTCCCTTTGTTTTTGTCCTTCCTCTTTAGTCTGCCCTTGCCAGATAGACTCAAGGGATTGATTTCTGCCTTCTGACCCCTGCATTTTTCCCATGTCTGCATATATTTTCCTCTCCTGTTTTTCTCAGAGATCATTTAATTTTTTTCTTTTATTTAGGTTTTAGGATTCATTTTTGTCAAAGTTATATGTATACATACTTTATAGGATCAAATAGTTATGTAAAGTTTGTTAAAAAAAAATAAAGCACCTTTCCTCCTTTATTTCCCTTTCTTAAAAGAGGCACTTTTAGCTTTTTCAGTTAACACTTTCTGGTATCCATTTCTCTAAATGATATACTTGTATTGCTGTTTTGGTACCATCAGTTGTAAGATGCACCATTATTTTATGTACTACTGAAAAAGGGAACTAGCTCCATCTTGGGTGATCTGTAAGAGTCCCTGCTTAAAGCCGGGAAGCTACATGAGAACATAAATGAGAAACCCACCACACAGAAAGGGACAGCAAGGCAACTTGCATGTCTCAATCCTGACGTTATTATGTAGGAGAGGTAAAAACTTTCTTTGGAATTTGAACTGGTTCTCAGTCTGAATTCACACTACCTATATGGTATCAAAAACTCAAGCAGAGATTTTAATTATAAATTGTTTCAGGTTGGTAGTGTCATAGGTGCTTGAAAGAAACAAATAACAATTGTAAGGTGTCATCAATTGTGTTTGGATTTCAGAGATGTTAAAATATGAAGGAAAAAAGGCATCTTAGAATCAGTGAAATATGGTCCCATGTGCCAGACGCTGTTCTTTCTCAGTGCTAGAGATATAGCTGTGAACAAAAGAAAAAGCCCTACTCTCACTGAGCTTACATTCTGGGGAGGGAAATGTTTAGACAAAATAAAAATATATTTGACATGCCAGATGTTGCAGGTATGTAAATTGGATGAGGACTGAACATTAATCAATGGATTTAGCAGTTAACAGCAGGAGAGGCTTTGGAGGTATAATCAGGGAGCAAAAGCCTATTGGAGTGATTTTTGAAAGAGAAAGGGAAGAAAGTGGAGGTGTTGACCATAGACAGGAGCAGTCTGTTCATCCACAGTAATTAGCAGGAGAGAAGACACGGCAAATGGGAACCAATGCTGGTAGTGGTGGCAGTTGCTTTCTATTTCACTGGGATAATTGAAGGAAGGGCAGCATTTGGGAGTGAAGATGAAGAGGTGTTGATGGCTCGAGGAAGAAGGAAATGACATGGGGGTCAGGTTATAGCTCAGCGGTAGAGTGCCTGCTTAGCATGCACAAAGTCCTGGGTTCCATTCCCAGTACTTTCATTAGAAAATAAGTAAGTAGTTAAGTAAGTAAGTTGTTTGACATGGAGTTATGTGTAACAAGGGTAAGTGTTTTGCCAGGCAAGTACGATGAAGTGAGGGAAGGGGCAGGAGTCTTGAGGTGCATGAAAGGGGGTGATTGTAATGATGGGCCTTGAGCTCTAATCTAAGGTGGGAAATGAGGACATGAGAGGGGAACAGAATCAATGGCTTATAAGTCCTGGTTGGGTCAAAGTATTGTTGGGGTTGCGGTGTTGGAGCAACCTGAAAAGATAGGAAGTGGTGATTGGAGAGCGGAGTGCAGATGAAGTAGAGATCGTGGAGAGACCATAGTTACCGTATTGACAAGTTCTAGAATATTGACTCAGGGAACGAGTGGCTAAAGTAAGGTAGAGGACAAGATGGTTGCATGTGAGGAGGTCAAGGAACTGAGAGGACAGTATCAGAGCAGTCATCTTGGTGAACATTTGAAATCATCTGGAATTATGACAGGCCAGTGAGATAGGCACTAAAAGCTTGAGGCTTGAGCAGAAGAGAGCCAGCTTATCCAGATGATTGTAGCAGGGGGTGGGGAGGTGGAGGTATGGTCTGGAGGCCTTTTTCAGAGGGAAGAAAGGGGACTAATTTGGAAGTGGAAACAAGGTACAAGGTGAATACCTCCTTTTTCTACCCCTAGGCCCAGTAGTATAAGGGGTGTGGGACAGAAAACAGCCATAGGTAGGGCTGTAGAGAGAGCAATGGCCTCAGCAGTGAGATTGCAGATAACTGAAAGCAAAACTGTGATTTCAGGTAACTAAGAGCAAAAAGGTGAAGGGATCATTCAGACAAGAGGTTGAAGATACAGGGGATTTTGCTGATATTGGAAAGATTTCAGAAATTGAGGGAGGAGTGGGAAGAGAGGTGGTTCATGAAAGGGGTTGTACTTAGCCATGTGGGGTTGAAAGTTGGAGGATATGGAAAGACTCGAGTCCTGGGATTCTTGTTCTAGTGGTATAAAGAGGGACAGTGATCATAATGAGATTAGTCTCTGTGTTTCAAGGCAAATTGTTGTGTAAGCAGGTGCAGAATAGAGATGTGGGAATAGAGTAAAGCGGTCTTATTACTGCTGATGCCTGTGGAGAGGCTGGGGGAAAGGCAGAGAGTTGGAGCTGTTACTTGCTTTCTACTCGTGGGGCCAAAGTGGTCTGCAGTAAAAAAGCTGTTAATCCAGCTCTTCAAACTAGAATTCCCTTTTCTGTTTTCTGTTGTTTTTGCCTTCCCTGCTTCCATTTTTCTCCCCTTTCTTACTGAAAAGTAGAATCTTTGGATGTTTTCAGTACCCTATTCTTAAATATCCTGGAAACTGGCAAATGATGTTATTAGCTTGCTGGAACATGATTACAATAAGGAAGTGGGGAGGCTCAGCTTTACAGTTGGAAAGGGAAGGAAGGGAAGAGGTTTCAGGCAGAATCAGCTTTTGATTCCTTAAATCTGGCCAAGAAACAGAGGACTTAGAAGAGGGAAAGAGTTTGACTTGTGTCCTGGGAGGGGAAAGGAAAGTGTTATTTGGAAGGACAGAACCTGCCTGTGGATTTGTGCCCTGACAGAGTCCTTAAAGAGCTGTTGCTGGATGGCAGACTGGACTATTGCTAGATTCATTCATTTCAATGGATGTTTCTTAGTACTTACTACATGCCAGACACTGGACTAGGTGGTTGGGAGATCAGGTGGAGCAAGTAGACAGCTTCTTGCTTACCTGGATTTACAGTCTAGCAGCAAAGACAATTAAATAAGAGATTACAATTTAATGTGAAAGCTCTGATAGAAGTAGTGAGGGTTTTTGGGAAGCCTGTAGTAAAAGCATTGGATTAGTCTCAGATTGGGGGAGGGAGGGAAAAAATGCAGATCCTGGCGTTAGTGACATTTGAACAGGGACCAGAAAGAGCAGGAATTAGCCAGGCAAAGAGAATAGGGAGAAAGTTACATGTCCAGCAGCCACAGCTGGACTGTCTTTGGCTCTCCAACATCCAAACCTTATCTTACCCAGGGGAACAGGGAGCAGAATCATCTATTCTCATTGCTGTCTTTATCCCCAATATTCCTGTACACCGGAGGTTGACAAACTGCAGCTCATAGGTCTGGCCTGCTGCTGTTTTTGAATGGTCGGCAAGATAAGTATAGTTAGCGGCTCAAACTGCAAGCCAAGAATGGTGGCAAAATTCAAACCCAGATGTCTGAATCCCAAATCTGGTTTCATTCCACTGATCACATTGTATTATAACTAGTTGTTTATATTTTCATCTCTCAAGAAGAGACTTGAGCTTGAAGATGGCTTGCTTTTTCTTTTATCTACCATTTCCAGCACAGATTGAGTCCCAAGTAAATGTTTTTTTGTTGTTGTTTGTTTTTTGATTCATTCTTCTTTTTTTTTTTTTTTTTTTTGTCAAATTGAAGTACAGTTACAATGTGTATAACACAATGTCTCAGCCAGGCATATACATACATATATTTGTCTTCATATTCTTTTTCATTGAAGGTTATTATATGATAAAGTAAATGTTTATTAAATGACTTTCATGTGTATAATTTCATTTGCTCCCTTGTACCTAATCCTGTGAGAATAACACATACATAGAACTTTCAAATGATTGATATTTATTTACTCTCTTACATACCATTTCTTCCATTTTTATTAGCAATATATCTATATTTTTTGACAGGAAAATAGGATTTATTGGTGGTCGTGAGTAAGGAGAGGATGGTGCCAAGGCTCTCATGAGTGCAGGGCCGGCCATTTGTATGGGGGTGGGGGCCACGACTAGGTCTGTATTTGACCCCACAGCCATCCAGAATGAGCCTTTATTAGCAATATTTTTTAAAATGTCACTTAAAATTATTTATATTAAATGTAACTAAATATAATTAGAAATATTTTTGGTATAACAGATGCCTTGAGGAGTTACTTACTGACATACACGTCCAGCTCTTTGTTTTTATAGTGAATGTGGTTGGCCCTCTGTATCTGCATGGGTGCATTCAACCAACTGTAGATTGAAAATATTTTTTAAAAAATTCCAGAAAGTTCCAAAAAGCATAACTTGAATTTGCCATGGGCTGGCAACTGTCTATATAGCATTTACATTGTATTTACAACTAGCTACATAGCATTTTCATTGTATTAGGTATTATAAGTAATCTAGAGATGACTTAAAGTGTCCAGGAGGATGTGTGTAGGTTATATGCAAATACTGTGACATCTTGTATGAAGGACTTGAGCATCCAAGGATTTTGGTATCTGCAGGGGTCCTGAAGCCAATTCTCCATAGGTACTGAGGGACAACTGTAATCTCAGAATGCTAGATATTTCTAGTTTTTGTCAGTGTTTTATAATTTCTGTGTATTCCTTTGTCAGTTGTCAGTTACAGCTGCTGTCTCCCCCTGCCTCATTTTAAATTTGCTGTTCCTATCATTTATGGATTCAGAAACTAGATATCTAATCTTATTAAAACTGTGTATAAAGTAAGTATATAGTCTTGGGGATAATAACCTGTGAGTAAAGTGAAGGTGAGGTGGTTTTGTTCTTAAGGATTTAAGATCTCCCAGTTGGAGAGATCAAACATACTGGGAACAATTATGATGCAAAAGTATATTAACTCCAAACTTGTATATCCCATTGCCCACTTAACATCTCTATGTGGATGGATGTCTAATATGCATGTCAGACTTAATATGTTTCCCCCAAGATTCTTCCCACAGTCATCATATCATGTCCTTCCGGTTCCTTGAGCCTTAAACCTAGCTGATGCCTCTCTCTCTGTAACATCTCACATCTATTCTAGTTTTACCTTCAGAATATGTACTGAATCTGATCACTCTGCTGCTACCACCAAGATTCAAACTGCCATTCTCTCTTCCTTGGATTATTGTGTTAACCATCCGACTCATTTTTCTGCTTCTGCCCTTGTCTCTGTACTGTCTGTTCTCAACAGACATCCAGAATGATCCTCTAAAAAGTCAAATCAGGTTGTCACTCCTTTGCTCAAAACCCTCTCGGGGCTTTCCATCTCCTGTAAAAGACAAAGTTCTGAAAGTGGCCTTAAAAGATTTTACAGAGCCTGGCCTCAGTTTGCCTCTCTTGCCTAATTTCCTATGACTGTTTCCCCTGGTCGTGTCCCTCTACCCAATAGTGACATCCTTGCTGTTTTTCTCCAGGCACCAGGTTATTCCTTCTTCAGAACCTTGATCCTTGCTGTTACCTGTCCCTGAGATGCTTTTCCTATGGAGGTAGTGTGGCGTTTCCTCTTTCTTTCTTTAGGTGTCAGGCTCAAATGTCATCATTTCAGTGCCGCTCTAGGTCTCCTTATCCCTTTGATTCTGCTTTATTTTTCTCCATAGCACTTATCAGCATCTGACAGACTGTGTGTATGCATGTGTATTTTAATTAATTAATTAAAATCTAACTTTACTTTTTTTAATTTTGTTTTTTATTGAAATGTACTTGATTTACAATGTTAGTTTCAGGTGTATTAACTGCTTTTAAAAATTTGTTTCACTGCTCTCTCCTCATAGGCATAGAGCAGGTGTTGGCAAGCCAAAAACGGCCCGCTGCATGTTTTTGTAAATAAAGTTTGATGAGCACACAGCCATACTTACTCATTAGTGTATTGTCTGTGGCTGTTTTCACACCACAACAGCAGAGTTGAGTATTGCAACAGAGACTGTATGGCCTGTAAAGCCTAAAATATTTGTTGTCAGGCCCTTTACAGAAAAAGTTTGCTGACCCCTGGGCTAGAACAATGTCTGGTACATGGTAGGTGATTGAATGAGCATAAAGGAAGTGCTGACTGGCAGGGCACAGACTAAATTGTTAGTGAAGATATGGGTTAATATTTTAAAAGTTGTTATTAGACTTTAATAATTAGGATAATTTGGGAATATGTCAACCATAATAATTTGTTCTAAATGAAGTTCTTGAATTTATTATAGTCATTATTACCTGATAGCAGAGATGTGCCAACCTTTTGAAGGCTAATTAATTTGGAGTGATAGTGTTCCAAAGGCATAAGATCCTTTTAAATATTACCTTTTAATCTAGTGCTACAGAAAGGACTGTAAGTAATGAGTAGGTAGTAGTTGTTGGCTGCATGCTGTGAAAAACATGAATGTACATAAATGTATATTCCTCTCAGGCATTTATGCTAAAGGAAGGTCATATGGAATAGATGATGATGATGATGATAAAAAAATTTGCATTTGACTTTGGAATATGTTTTTGGATTGCAAATGGATTAACCTGGTTATTCCAGATACTTCTAATAGTGTTTTAGCATAATAAAATCAAATTGGAAAAAAACAGCTTAGAATCTGAAAAATTGTATTACGTCTGGCATCCTATCTTTGTTCAAATCTTACCTTTTTAAAACCTGCATCCAGGGGATAAATAGTATCAGTCACACAAAACACCTGTGTGGAGAGGTGGAGAGGATTCTAGAAGTGTTTTAGTTTTAAAAGGCCTTTACTGGTAGCTGAGCTGAGTGTAGAGAAGGAATCTTTTTTTTTAAATAGAAGTACTGGGGATTGAACCCAGGACCTTGTGCATGCTAAGCATGTACTCTACCATTAAGCTATACCCTCCCTCCTAGAGAAAGAATTTTAAATCTTTTGCTTATTGGACTGTAATATGTATGCTTAAAAAACAAATATAATTTTTAAATGGTAAAGAATTCTAGAATCAGGGCTGGAAGAAACTTTGTCCAGTAAATATTTGAATGTACTCTAGCCACTCTTTTCGATACTGGGTTACAGATGAATAAGACAAGAGTCATTGCCCTCATGAGACTGTCTAATCCTCATTCCCAGTCCCCACCTTACCTCATTTTATGTTGTAATAGAAACAAAAGCTTGAGAGATGAGATACCTTGTCCAAGGTTATATAGCTTGTTACTGATAGAACAGAACTAGAATGCAAGTTTCTTATATGGGGGGTGAAAGCAAAGAATTTGTTCATTTGGGCAAAGTTTTCAGTGCTCACTTATATGCTTATCCCTTTCCCAGGTGCTGGGGGGTACAATGGTAAGTATAATGGCCATATCTCTTTGATATAGAGTATAAAGGGAATTTTTTTTTGGAAATCAGAATTTTTCCCACTATGTTGCATTATGCTGCTTACAGTCTTTTATCTCATGGGAAGGTTAGAGGCTTTCAAACATTCATTCTTTAATGTGACTTAGTTCAATGAGTTTAATGTTTTTCTGACACTAAACTGACAGGTCTATTTCATTGAGGGGCTTTTGAATGAGGAAGGAAGAATTAGGTAGTTGTGGACTGTCTGAGGGAGGTAACCTTTATTTATTTCAAAATTTGTTACAGGGCCTAAACTTCTGCCCAGTGAGTAAGAGAGAACCTTTCTTCTCTCTTTCATTTATATGTATATGTATATATACATATACATACACACACATATAAAATACATATATTTTTTAATTGAAGTATAGTCAGTTTACAATGTTGTACCAATTTCTGGTGTACAGCACAATACTTCAGTCATATAGGAACATACATATATTCATTTTCATATTCTTTTTCCCCATAAGTTACTACAAGATAATAAGTATAGTTACCTGTGCTATACAGAAGAAATTTTTTTTTATCTATTCCAACTGATATTTAAAATCAGCTGTGTTACGGGTTAAATAGACTTTTGCACACTGACCTCTTTCCTTTTAGTTACCCAAACTCGGCAATATGTGAGATATGTACTGGGTATGTGTACACTTAGGAGTATATTTATTATTCAGTGCTCAAAAGAATCATAAAGCAGAAGCAGAATGCATATTTTATTCTTTTAAATTTCTTGTCAAACTGATTATGATTATGTTTGATTTTTTTCTTCTCAGTTGCTTCCTAAAAAAGCCCAGACATTTGACAGTCTAGGAAAAAGTGAACAAAGGTCAATTAAACTGCTGCTAAATAATTTAGGATGTTTTAGTTATTTGATGGCATGGAGGATTAAGGCTTTTTTTCTTAAAATGTCTGGTTGGAAGTGCTTATACAATGGAGAAAGTAATTACATTTTCAGAGTAAGTTATTTTGACCTCCGGCCTCCTTACTGTTCCTATTCCAGAGCACCTTCTGCCATTCTGCTGGGGCCAATTAGTTCTTGGCTCAGCTGTTTGAGTTTCTGTAAAAGAAGCTGAGCTTAACCATGTTTATAATCTGTGAACATCAAATTCCATTTCTTCTAAGAGCTAGAATGTTAAATTCCTTTCAGTGATCTAAAACATGTTGGAACTTTGTATCTTCAATGTAAAATATTTATTTCTCTGCATGTAGATCATGGCATTTAACAATGAAGAGACCTTAGAAATAGTGGTTTTTATATATTAGTGATGATTATTCTAGTTCTGCTGCAGGTATAACCACTTTTAAAACACTACAAATTAGTATTATGTTGCAGAGGAGGTAGTATGACTACCAGTCTCAAATTACTTAATCATTAAAAAAAATTTGTAAAGTAAGTGAAATGATATACTAGTAAGCAGTAAAATATTGACTCTGTGTGTGTGTGTGTAAATATGGGTGATTTCAAATAACAGTTAGATACATAATTTGAAAGATAATAATTATCATGTTATAATTGTATGCATTTAAATCAGTCATAAAATATTTTTCACCACGGTCAGATCAAATATTTCAGCTGGGGGAAGAAGAAGGAGGAGGTGGATGAACATGAAGATGTTGTTTCATGTTATTTGGTTGTTAATAAAGGAAGGCACACTAAGTTGGACCTCCCACCATTTCAGGCTAGGGTCTGTCTCCAGGCATGTTGTTGCAGTCATCTATTGCTAAGGCACAAAACCACTCCAAACTTGGCATAATGCTCTCATGGTTCTGGGTGTTGACTGGACTCAGCCAAGTGATTCTTGCCTGAGTTCTTTTATGCACTTGTAGTCAGATGGGCCTAGAGTTACCTTGGAGGCTTCCATCCAGACTCACATGTCTGGCACCTGAGCAGGGAAATGCAAATCAGTAGAAGCTGAAATAGTTGGGGCTCTTTGAACATCTCTTTCTCTCTCTATTTCTGTATATCCTTTCCAGCATCGGGGCTTCATGGTAGCCAGACTTCTTACATGGAGGCTTAGGGCTCCAACAGCACTTACTCTGAGTAAGAGAGCCAGAAAGATACTGTCTTTTATGACCTAAATTCAGAATCATTGTCATTTCCACTGCGTTTTATTCATTAGAAGCAAGTCACTAAGAATGACCTGTATTCAAGGGTGGGGGGTGGAGAGAACTAGACTCCACCTCTTGCTGGGAGGAGTGTCAAAATTGTGCAGACCATTTCAAAGCCACCTTAGTCTTTCTTCCCTCTGGCTATGAATTATTTACATTCCTCTCACATGCAAAACACACTACCCCTTCTCAAGGCCCCCAGAGTCTTATCTAGTATAGCTTCAGGCTGAGGCTTGAGATCCAAGATGTCATTTAAATCAGATCCAGATGCAGTTAAGGCTATTTAGATTTAGTCCTTGAGTTACCCTACTTTCACTTTGAAGACCTGTAAACTAAAGAGTCATGTTATCATCCCCTATGCCCAGCCTACCCTATATGCCGCAATGGACAGGCATAAGATAACAGCTATAGACGCTCCTGTTCAAAAATAAAGAAAAATGTAAGGAACAGAATAGTCACTGCTCCATACCAAACCTGAAGTCCAGCCAGGCACATATTGCTAGTTCTGTGATTAGGGTTCAGCCCCTGCTGCCTAGGAGCCATCCCCTTCAGCTCTTGGTTTTTCCCTCTGAATATCCTCCCTTTCCCATAAAATGAATCCTGTGTTTGCAGGTGAGTAATTTTCTCAGCCTGTTTCCTGCCCATAGAGGTTTGGGCGGGGTGGGATGCAGGTCCCAAAAGCCTTTTTTCATTTTGTACTGTTTCTGTCCTTTTTAGTCCAAGGTGACAATGCTGCCGAACATAAAATTCCCTGTGAATCTTATTGAGGAGTTCAATCTCCTAGACAAAAAAGCCACACTTACACGTTGATATAAACCCTTCTCTACCTTAGGCTTTGTAGAGAAAGAAATAGTTTTCCTCAACCCTTCTAGGGTCGCTGGCTGAGTTTGCAAATTAAACTGACAAAGACTGATTAAGAGGAGAAAAGTATACAAATTTGTTTACTGTAAGTTTTATGTGAAATGGGAGACATAAATGAAGACCTAAATATTTAAACCTGAGTTTTTTTTTTTTTTTTTTTTTTAGCCTTCTAGGGATAATTTGATTGATTGATTGATTGACTGAAGTATAGTCAATTAGAATGTGTCTATCTCTGGTATACAGCACAATGTCCCAGTCATACATATACATACATGTATTCGTTTTCATATTTTTTCCATTAAAGGTTTTTACAAGATATTGAACATAGTTCTCTATGCTACACAAAAGAAACTGTTTTTTAAAATCTATTTTTATATATAATGGCTAACATTTGTAAATCTAAACCTGAGTATTTTTATGCTAGGTTTGATGAAGAGGGGACAGTGGAGAAATATGATGGATCAAAGAGTATGAAGTAAGTGTAGTAAACTGGGGGAAATTTAGCAAAGTCTGTTTTTTGGGATTCTTCTGTGTCCCTTTGTCTTTGGAGATAAGGATGCTCCTTTCTTCAAGTGTAGGGAGTTGCCTCTTACAGGGCTTTTTTTTTTCCTTCCGGGAGAATGGTTGAGGGGAAGGTCAGAGTGACATTCCTCATTCTGCTATTTTCTCGAGATCCTTCATCTTAAAACAGGGTGTCATATTTTGGGGTGGCATTTCCTGAACCCTGTCAGCTCCCTTTAAGCCTTTTGTGGTACAACACCTTTAAGATTCTTAGAAGGCCTTTGGTTTGGCAGAATCTCTGAGGCTCCATCTTAAACTCTTTGAAGTCTTAGGGGTAGGCAAACCATGGCCAGTGAGCTAAGATTTGTTTTTACATTTTTAAGGGTTATAAAAAAAAAAAGAAGAAGAATGTTGAACGGAGACTATATATGGCCCTCAAAGCCTAAAATATTTATCTGACCCCTTACAGGAAAAGTTTGCCAACTCTTGGTCTAAACAAAAGTTTAATCTTGAGGCCATGTTTCCCTGACTCTGCCTTAGTTTGATCTTTGCCCAGGGTATTTCTTAATTTGAAAAACATTTGCTATATGGGGAGCCTGGGTATAAGAAACATTTATTTTTGGACCTAGCAAGTTCTGACTCCTTTATATGTCCTCTATATTCTGCCTGGAAATCATGTAATTCCTTTTTTGTCTCATCTTTCTCCACCTGTACTTTGTGGCACACAGCTTAAAAAAAAAAGCACTTGACTCTTTTGACATTCTACCTGGAAATCTCCTTACCAGTTCATTTATCAGTTCATTAGATATTTTCTGTTTTTCACATTACTGTAGATGACATCTTTGCTAAACTTTCCACCATAATCTAGTAAGATTCTCCTTTCCTATAGCTTCCAGTAATAGTTTTTTCATTTTCTTTTAAGGCAAGGATCAGCAAACAACCTTTTTCTGTCAAGAGCCAGATAATATTTTAGGCTTTTTGGGCCATATGATCTCTGGCACACCTACTCAACTCTGCTATTGTAGTGAGAAAACAGCCATAGACATAGACTGTGTAAACACATGGGTGTGACTGTGTTCCAGTAAAACTTTATTTACAAAAACAGGCAGCAGGCTGAATTTTGCCAGTAGATTGTAGTTTGCTGACCCCTTTTTTAAGTCTTTATTGACAGCTTCTACCAGTGTCCTTAAGATCCTTCAGGCTTTACTAACACTTTGAAGGCCCTTGCTTTCTCCTGCCACCCAGTCCCAAAGCCAGACAGCTTAACTTTTTGTTATGGAAACAACCCACTCCCTCTACCAAAATCTGTTTTGGTTACCTAGTGCTAGGTAATACACCATGCCAAACTGAGTGCTGTAAAACAGCACTCCTTTTTATCTTTTATGGCTCTGATGTTTGGGCTCAGCTAGGCAGTTCTTTCTCATGGTTTTCCATGTGCAGGCGATTGGATCATAGCTGAGGCTGGAATCATTTAAAAGTCTTCCTCGCCAAAGTCTGTTACTCAGTTAGAGGCAGATGGTAGCTGGACTTGGAGTCATCTCCAGGGATTCCTCATTCACAAGTCTGGTGGTTGAGCTGGGAAGACTAGAACGGCTGACACTCAGACTTCTCTACCCCTCCGCGGCCTTCTCCCATAGTCTCTCCAGCATGAGGGCTTTAGGGTGGCTGGATGTCTTACATGGTAACTCAGGACTCCAAGCTTGCCTGAACTGGGAGGCACCAGGCAGAAATTTTATCATCTTTTATGCCCTAACTTTTGAAGTTGCTGAGTGTCACTTCCGCTTCATCCTCTTCATGGGGAGGAGAATTAGACTCTACCTTTTGATGGGAATAAGATCAAAAAATTTGCAGAGATGTTTTAAAATACAAAATGGCCCATACATACACCTATCAGAATTTTTTAGAAGCTAGACTGTATGGTGGGTCATGCTTTGTTAGGGCAGGCTTTCTACTCCCTGTTCATGGGGTGGTGGAGGTAGGAGATATCCTCCCTTTATTTAATGTTCAGCAATGGATTTGTGAAGAGCCCTGGAAGGAGACTTCACGGTAAGAAATACCTCTTTTCTTCAGCAGAGAGGACTTGGAAGTTTTGGACTTGGCCTTCCTTTTCCTCTCTCTTCTTTCTTTTGTATGAGTGTAGGCGTAATAGTGCTTCCATCCTAAAAGAGGAAACAAAAGGAACAAAGAGAAAAAGGAAAAAAACTGCCGAACTATTAAAAATTCTGGTTTGAATTGATTTTTTCTTAAATTGAATATCTAGTTTTCTTAATGCCTGCAGGGATACCTTTAAGGGAAATTTTGAAGAGGGCATGGGTGATAGAAGTGATTTTACTCTAGACTCTGGATAGCATTAGGGAATGGTCTCGAACCGCTCTACTGCCTGACTGCCTGAGAAGACTTTGCTTACCTTATTATAGTGACCTAGCTCTGGAGCTAAAATATTTGAAAAAGTTGGAGTATTTCTTGATATGTGTTTGTAGAGGCTTTTGTGTTATTTTTTTCCTTTTTTCTCTAGACGAAAAGAAGGTGTCAGTGAGTATATTTTGCTTTATTTGTTTAGGGTCAAACAGGCAATGTGAATATTGCATTTTTGTGTTCTCATTTTGTTTTCTTTTTCTTCCAGTGTTGCTTCTTTCTTTACCTTTCTCTTTGGATTTGTATATCATGAGAGATTCACCCAAATTGTCTGACGACCTGAAAAAAAAAGAAAATTGCTTAGTGAATAGAAAGTTGTTAAAGAAATAGCTGCCTGCCATATTGCTCTTCCTACTCTGGGAAGAAGAAATGCCTGAATTTAATTATTTACCTGTTTTATTTTTCTTGATATCCAGATCTATACATTGTTGAATTGGGGGTAGAGGGAAAAGCCTACTAGCTGTTATTTATTTTTCAGATAGTAATACTTTTTTGTTTGTTTGTTTTTGAGGGGGAGTAATTAGGTTTATTTATTTTTAGAGGAGGTACTGGGGATTGAACCCAGGACCTCATGCGTGCTAAGCATGCGGTCTACCACTTGAGCTATACCTTTCCCCTGAATAATACGTTTTAATAGTGTACGATGAAAATAAAGCCAAAATGATATTTAATTATCTTGCACTTTTATTTCTTTCTATTTTTTAATTGAAGTATAGTTGATTTACAATATTGTATTAGTTTCAAGTGTACAGCAAAATGATTATTACATGCGTGTGTGTGTGTGTGTGTATATATATATATATATATATATATATGTCTCTTCTTTTTTTGATTCTTTTACATTATAGGTTATTACAAGATATTGAATGTAGTTCTCTGTGCTATACAGTAAATCCTTGTTGTTTAACTGTTTTATATTTGGTAGTGTGTATTTGTTAATCCCATACTCCTAATTTATCCCTCCCCCTTACCCTTTAGTAACCATAAATTTGTTTTCTGTGTCTGAGTCTGTTTCTGTTTTGTGAATAAGTTCATTTTTTAGATTCCACATGTAAGTGATACTATATATTTGTCTTTCTCTGACTTACTTGACTTAATCATTAGCTTTTATTTTAGATGATTCTGTTTTTGTTTTTTTCTACTTGGTCTTTGAAAAATACTTTTACAGAGCTTTAATAAAATCCTAGAAATACGTACTCAAAGTTTAAGAACCTCGAGAAGAGTCAGAAAAGAAAGTTTTGAAATGGGTTACACTCCAAAGAAGAACAATATATTACCTTGAACTACTGAAAATGTTGAAGACTTCTCACTTTAGTTCTTTAACTTCAGTTGCAATTTGGAAGAGGTAACATCTTTTTGGGAGAGTAGCATTCTGTACCTTTCCCTGGTTGTTTTATTCATTTGCCTCCTCTTTCCTACTAATTGACAAGTATTATTACCTCCTGAAAGGTTCCTGTTGATTTGGAGGGAGTAGAGGAGGGGAGAAGGAAGGGTTAACTTGTCATGCTTTTAAATCCGGTAGTATCTACTTAACTAAGTTTAACTAGATGAAAACTTACCTTTTAGAATATTTAACGCATGATATGCTGCATGCATTATGCATTCATTTTAAGAATTATAATATAGTAGCATGGATTTATGAATGACATGGGCAGCAAATTATTTCCAATTTAAATTACTCTGTTCGTTTTTGGACAGAATAATTACTTGCTAGAGTAATATTTTTCTGGCATGTTACAAGCCATGAAAGTGGTTTGGAAGGATCTGAATGAATGCTGAGTGTAAAGATTTTTGGTAAAACTTGATTTTACTCTTTCTTTCCTCAGAGTGTCAGGGGATTAGTTTGATCTTGAGTGAGGAATAAAGCTGCTTTGTGAAACCAGTAATCCCTTAGAGACAAGTGGTATTAGAGATATTTTTAATCTGGGTCTTAGAAGCCAGAAGATTTGACCATTGATACACCTTTATCTCCTGCATTAATAAATTTGAAATATATTGTTGATTTGATATTTAGTTTGTATATTGATTTCTGTCTTTGGCTTCTTTAAACTGTTTGTAAATATTTGATTCAGGTTACTTTGTTAAAAAATACGTAATTATTCTGTCCTTTCATGTGACATACACCAATAGATGACAACTATTATTTTGAAAACAGCAAATGTATTTAATATTTTTATGATCATACAGATGTTGACTGGCAGAAAAATCTTTTGGATCGAAAAAACATTTGTCAAATGTAGATTTTTAGTTCAATATGAAGATGTACCATCTATTTTTTAGTGACTAGTTAACAAAAGTAGTTCAGAGAAAAGATTCTAAGCATTTCTGAAATGATGAAGCTTCTGTTCTTGAGACAGTGCTTTGTTTACACTGCACTGGGGGATAAAAGCAGCTGCAAATATCACTCCAAAGAGTTTTTTTGTGAGTTATGGGCTCTTTCAAGAATGACCAACTTCAACAATGACTGCTTCTTAGAGTCTTAAAATTTCAGAACTGGGAAGAGTCAAGGCCTAATTTTTGTCTGGTTTTCTTTATATATATATATATATATATCTTATACATATGCATTATGCATTCTACTCATATATATATATGAGTAGAAAATGATGTTTCCTTCCCTTGAGCTTTTGCATTACATTTTTCATTTTCCATGGTAGCTACTACATGTTATATGAAATTCATTGCTAAAGGATTAAAAGTTAGAACCATGATTTTCATGAAATATAAAATAAGAAAGTGTAAAAGATGTTATTTAACTCATTAATTAACAGGAGAACCAGTAAGATGTTAAAAGTAATTCCAAGGAAAGTTCAAAGTACTATCTATGTCTGTATCTATATCTAGGATCAAGTATGCTGAAATGAATTTACAAATGGATGCAAAACTGGCTTTTTCCACAGGGACATGAGGAAATCATTCTTCCCTCACTGGCCAGAATTTGTTTGCAAGTGTATGGACAAGAATGCCTTGTATTACTGTCATTTATCTACAACTTACAGTTATAAAACAGCTCAAAGATCATGAAGAATGCAAACCTTTTAGAATCAGGTAACTAGGAAAGTGCATATTACACAATGCCTAGTTGACCATTGAAGATGCCAGGTGATCTTTTTGGTCCATTTCAAAGTCTTTCACAGTTTGTCATAAAAGGACAAAATAAATGGATCTGGATTCTGTTTTTTGACAACAATTCTATGTGTGTTAGTCTTAGACACTTTCATTCCTTGTAAATGAAGTCAGTTTTTAAAATGAAGGAAAATTAAGTTATTCTTAATGGATGGATTTTTCTAGTATCTTGATAGACATTAGAACACTTAGATTAGTGTTGAATTTTGGACTGTTAGCAGTTACCTAAACCGCCAGTGGCTTTGAATAGTTAGGTAGCAAGTTTCATAAGACTACCAATGCCTAATATTTTGTAGATACTCCATTAGTAAAGACATAGTGATAATTTGAAGGAAGGTAGAACCCTCCTGCCCTATTTTAATTCATTAAAAAAGTATTAATTTATTACAACTTTAGCAACTTCCCAGTGTTAAATACTTTTTATCTGGGTAGTTGAACCCAGCGGGGGAGAGGGCATGGAGTTGGCATTATCTGCTCCAAATTCATGATGTCTACTTTTTTTTTTCTCTTTCCACAGAAAACTGTTAGCTTTAATTATGAATCTCAGCAAAGGATATCCATTATTAGTGTCTTTACATTAATTTGTACAAAGGTGCTAAAAAGTCATTTAGTTGGAATTGTAAGAATTCGATGCACTTGTTTGTGGTTTAATTAAATCCAATATGAACAATTTTCAATATACAAGAAAAGCAAATAAGAGAGAAGGAAAAATATTTTATGACTTTATTAAGAGCTAATTCTTGTATTACCATGATCCCATTCTAATTCTGATATATTTCACATTGATTGGGGAATCTACAGGCTTCAATCAGGGTTATCACCTACTTCAGCAACTTCTAAAATATCTATTCTATAACAAAATTAATTTAAGTATATTAAACTATATCACTCGAAAAATACTGTTACTATATTTTAAGAACAAAATTGGTGTCTGATATTCAACTAAATCAATGAACCTACTTTTTGCACATTATGAAGGAATAAATAATAAGATTGCCATGAAATCTGGCAGAGACCATAATTTATTTACAATACCACAGAGCTTCAGTACCTGGAAAGAATCTTACCGTTCACTTAGTTCAAGCCAGTCTGCAGATGAGACAATCCCATGTATGTCGCTGCTGTAGAGCTACCTAGTGGCTCAGGCTCAAACTCCAGATATTTTCCATCTATATTTCATGGTGTCTACTTTTAACTGGACCTTTCCTGCTTCATGACCTTTTTAATTTCTCTCATATTTATTCCCTTGCACTTTCCTGATTTTGACGCAGCTTTGGTATACTAGAAAGAAATAGAATTTGTAGTCTCATATCCCTGGGTTTAAATCACCACCCCACCACTTACCAGCTGTTAGAACTTGAGAAAGTCTCACAGTCTCAAGTTCTTCAGTTAAATAGATAACAAATACTAAGCAGGATTACATGAACTTGGTTTATAAGGGATGTAACAGCACATGGTGGGCCGTAAGTATTTTCTTTCTTACTCCTCGCAGGCCCTCAAACCTCCCTGCTTTCTCTCCTCTTGTTTCCATTACTCAGACAGTTGGGGTCATTTGGTATAACCTCCCTTGTCTTCCCTCTTCTATATCCATATTTCTTCCTGTCTTGTTTGTTTGTTTAAGAAGTATGTTTCTTTTACCTCACAGGGTTGTTGTGAAGATTAAATAAGATAATGTGTATGAAATTGCTTAGTACATTTCTAGCACATAGTAGGCATTAAAAGAAGATTAATTGGAGCTGAAAGTAAGGCTAATTTTATATTTGATATTGCCTCTCTAAGTTATTTTAGACTTTTATAAGTATTACCCTTCTCTGTACTATGTTTGATCTTTCCTTCTCCTCTTTCAAAAAGCATTCCTTTTTTAAAAGGGGAAACTCTAAGGGAAAACCCCTTTTGCTTGGCCTTGCTGGAACTCTGGCTAATATCCTGTTTCTTTCATTCCCTTATTGTTAGACTTCTCAGCTGAATAGGTAAGGGGTTTGGCTGCCACTTTTCCATCTCCACTCTCACATTAAACCCCTGCATTCTGACATATTGTAATTCTCCCCTGAATCTGAAACAGCACCCTCCCAATCAAGCTCCCACAAGGCTTAGAATGTAGTAGGTATTCAATGAATATTACTTGAATAATGAATGAAATTAGAAGCTTTAGAGTACTATCACTGAAGGCTCACTAAGGCTTTGAATCACTGCTTTTAAAGAAATCTGATAAGAAACCAGACATTGTTTGCTTAGCAGTGGTTTTGAAATAGATTCATGTTATGTCAGTATCTCACTCTTTTTCACTGCAGTGTATTGTATTCTACTCTGTGAATATACCACAGTTTATGCATCCATTCTGTCACTGATTGATGTTTAGGTTTATTTCTAGTTTTGGCCTCTTACAAATAATTCTGCTGTAAACATTCTTATACATGTCTTACATGTCTCACATACATGCATATATACATGCATTTTGTTGAGCATATACATAGGAGTGAGACACCTGGTTATAGGATATGCTTATGTTCAGCTTTAGTAGATTCTACTGAATAGTTTTTACACTCCCACTAGTAATGTGTAGAAATCAGTTATTCCACATCCTTCAACAGCCCTTTAAAAAAACTTCGTTATGTATTTGTTTTGTCATTTTGTTTATGTTGTGTATTTGGTTTTTAGAAATATTATATAGAATATTCATGAACCCACCATTTAACCTAAGAATTTTAATATTGAATATAGACAGTATTATATGTTCTCCCCTCTAATGTCCTCTTGCCTTTCAAGGTAAATACTATCCTAAGTTTTCTTTTTTTTTTTACTCTTTCCATTACCTTTTCAAAAAATAGTTTTATTAGATGTATATGTGTATCTAAATAATATATTGTCTAGTGTTACTTGTATTTAATTTTTTAAACAAGAACGTCATGTATATGTAATCTGTAAATTTCTTTCATTTTATGCTTAACATCATATTGCTAAGATTCTTCTGTATTATTGCATGTAGTTGTAGTTGACACATTTTCTCTGCCATACAGTATTTCATTTAGTGAATACATCACAATTTATTCATTTCCTGTTGATATTTGGGTTGTTTCCATTTCTCATTGTTAAGAATTCTACGTTTTCTGGTGTACCATGAGTAAGAATTTCTCTTGGCACTGAATGTAATTTCTGTGTCATAGGATTGATAAATGTTCTACTTTACAAAATAATATCTGTATTCCAAAGAAGTTGTACCAATTTATACTCCTACCAGCAGTAGATCAGGGATGAGATCCTTATCATTATGAAAGAATTTAAAAATATGACCTCAGTTACTTTTATAGGTATAGGACTATTTACGTTTTCTTGCTTTAAAAATTGATTTACAATGTTACTTTAGTTTCTGGTGTACAGTGAAGTGATTCATTTATATATATGTGTATACATATATTTTTTCATGTTCTTTTCCATTATGATTTATTACAGAATATTGAATATAGTTCCCTGTGCTATACAGTAGGACCTTGTTATTTAACTGTGTTATATATAGTAGTTTGTATCTGCTAATCTCAAACTCCTAATTTAGCCGTCTGCCACCCACTTTCCCCTTTGGTAACCATAAATTTGTTTTCTATGTCTGTGAGTCTGTTTCTGTTTTGTAAGTAAGTTCACTTGTATCATATTTTAGATTCCACATGTAGGTGGCTGTCCCTATGAATTTGACTACTCTAAGTACCTCATATAAGTAGAATTATACAGTATTTTGTGACTGGTTTATTTCACTTAGCATAATGTCCTTAAGGTTTATCCATGTTTTAGCTTGTGTTGAGTATTGGCACATAGTGATTCATCTTAAATACTTATTAATTGATCAATTAATATTTTTTAAGTTAGCAGGTGTATTAGAAATCACTTTTTCTATATGCATAGGATTTCCCTTTATGGATTACAATCAGTGAATAAAGTTGCTCTTAATTGCCTTGTTTTGTTTTTGCCTCATAGCTGCCTCCATTCCCTTGTGCTGCTTGTGCATCTGTGCTTCAGGGAGATGGAAGGAATGGCCTTTTTGTATGTGTGGAGTGGGGTAGGGGTGAAATGATCAGTATTGTTCAAAACCTTATTGAAGAATTTATATAGATGAGGATAATTTGGCTTGATTGGACTTGGGTTACAGCCACCTGCATGAAGGGGAGGGTACAGACAACTCTTATCACCCAGCTGGCAGTGAAATAGGAAGACAAACATATATGTATTCCTGCTTTGCTCCTTTGAGCCCCCTCTGCTCCCACACTTACAGCTGCCACTGGTGACTAACGTTAAGCAATTTAGAGGGTCCTGTGTCTTTTAATAGTATCAAACAGTTGTGGTATCACGTGGTTTCTGATTTTTCTGCTTAGAATGTATTTTTTTTAACATTTTTTATTGATTTATAATCATTTTACAATGTTGTGTCAAATTCCAGTGTTCAGCACAATTTTTCAGTTATTCATGGACATATACACACTCATTGTCACATTTTTTTCTCTGTGAGTTATCATAACATTTTGTGTATATTTCCCTATGCTATACAGTGTAGTCTATTCTACAATTTTGAAATCCCAGTCTATCCCTTCCCACCCTCCACCCCCCAGAATGTATTTTAAATTTCCAGAAATTCTATTTTGTTCCAATTTCCAATTCTGTGTTGTTCCAACTCAAGGTTTATATTTTTAAAAGGGAATTTATTGATTTTTCTAAATGAAAGTTTCATTTTCAAAAATAAAATTTATAGTGATCATTTCTTAGAATTATGGGAGTTTTTCAGTTAGGAAGGCATATGAATTGGAAAGTTAGTGCTAATGAATAAAGACATTTGTTGAGAAAACATACTTATGGAAATGTCTCATATTCACCTTTTTGACCTATGGAAGTCATCTCTTTTCTTCCTAATTATTTTTTAGAATGTATGAATGCATTACTTTGGGTCTTTCTCCTTATTCATATTCCTTTATAAAGCTACTGAGAATATTTATTGTCAAACCGAGTTATTGTGGAATAAGAACTCTTCTTTACTTTCTCACAACCAAAACCTTTTATAAGTCAGGGGAAAGTGCTTTTATTTGGAACACCTCCACTTTCTTATTTTTGATTGTTATTCTGCAGGTCTAGAGAGTTAGTGTTTGTAAGTTCTTACTGACATTTCTTCATCCTGTTGATTGGGTTTCTGAGTTGCAACAAATGGTATTTAGATTCAACTGATGTTTTTCAGCTTTGATTTAATCTACTGGGAAGTGATCTTTTTAAAAAAAAGTATTACAAGTATTTTGAACAGATTAGATGTCTGTATGGTTCTAATGCCAAAGTATAAAAAGGTAGATTGAAAAGTCTTTTTTTATTGAAGTCAGTTTACAATATTGTGTCAATTTCTATGTACAGCATAATATTTCAGTCATACATATACATACATATATTCCTTTTCATATTCTTTTTCATTATAGGTTTCTATAAGATATTGAATATAGTAGTTCCCTGTGCTATGCAGTAGAAACTTGTTGTTTATTTTATATATAGTAGTTAGTATCTGCAAATCTTGAGCTCCCAATTTATCCCTTCTCACCTCCTTCCCCACCTCCCAGTAACCATAAGTTTGTTTTCTATGTCAGTGAATCTGTTTCTGCTTTGTAAATAAATTCATTTGTGTCTTTTTTTAAAGATTCCACATATAAACGGTATTATATGGTATTTTTCTTACTACAGTGGTAGTAAGGCTGTGGAAAAACAGGCTACCTGTTTACATATCAATATGTAAAAGAGCTTTCTCTCTTCTCAAAAATATTTGCATACTATTTCATTGTATGAATAAACCATAATTTATTAAACTAATGTCCTGTTGATGGACAGTTAGATTGTTTCCAATCTTTTGCTCTAATAAATAATGTTACATTTGATAACTTTGGACATACCTGTGCAGACATTTGTAAATATGCTTGTAGGGCAAATTCCTAGAAATTGCCTTGCTAGGTCAAATAGTATATGCATTTTTGTTGTTTAATTTTTAGGGGGTGGGAAATTAGATTTGTCTATTTATTTGTTTGATGGAGGTAGTGGTGATTGAATTCAGTACCTCCTTCCTGCATGCTAAGCACAGGCTCTATCACTGAGCTATACCCTTCCCCCCAGTATATGCATTTTTTTTTTACCTTTTTCTTTTTTAACATTTTTTATTGATTTATAATCATTTTACAATGTTGTGTCAAATTCCAGTGTAGAGCACAATTTTTCAGTTATATATGAACATGTATATATATTCATTGTCACATTTTTTTCTCTGTGAGCTACCATAAGATCTTGTGTATATTTCCTTGTGCTTTACAGTATAATCCTGTTTATCTATTCTACAATTTTAAAATCCCGTCTATCCCTTCCCACCCTCCACCCCCTTGGTAACCACAAGTTTGTATTCTATGTCTATGAGTCTATTTCTGTTCTGTATTTATGCTTTTTTTTTTTTTAGATTCCACATGTGAGTGATCTCATATGGTATTTTTCTTTCTCTTTCTGGCTTATTTCACTTAGAATGACATTCTCGAGGAGCATCCATGTTGCTGCAAATGGTGTTATGTTGTTGGTTTTTATGGCTGAGTAGTATTCCATTGTATAAATATACCACATCTTCTTTATCCAGTCACCTGTTGATGGACATTTAGGCTGTTTTCCATGTCTTGGCTATTGTAAATAGTGCTGCTATGAACATTGGGGTGCAGGTGTCATCCTGAAGTAGGGTTCCTTCTGGATATAAGCCCAGGAGCAGAATTCCTGGGTCATATGGTAAGTCTATTCCTAGTCTTTTGAGGAATCTCCATACTGTTTTCCACAGTGGCTGCACCAAACTGCATTCCCACCGGCAGTGTAGGAGGGTTCCCCTTTCTCCTACAGCCTCTCCAGCATTTGTCATTTGTGGATTTTTGAATGATGGCCATTCTGACTGGTGTGAGGTGATACCTCCTTGTAGTTTTGATTTGCATTTCTCTGATAATTAGTGATATTGAGCATTTTTTTCATGTGCTTATTGATCATTTGTGTGTCTTCCTTGGAGAACTGCTTGTTCAGGTCAGTATATGCATTTTTAATTTTGGTAACTACTATCTAGTTGTTTACCATAGGTATTGTACAAATTGACATTCTCACTTAGACAGGTACCTGTTTTTCCACAGCCTTACTACCAGTGTGTATAATCCTTTGGGACATTTGTCAATCTGAAGGTAAAAAACAGTGTCTTAGTAGTTTTAATTTGCATAAAATAGGCCAAAATATTTTTTAATCTAAGTATACACATAGTCCTCCCTTAGTATTTGCTGAGAATTAGTTCCAGGACCTGCCACAGATACCAAAATCTGTGGATGCTAAAGTCCCTTATATGAGATGGTGTAGTATTTGCATATAACCTACAAATATCCTCTTGTATATTTTAAATCATCTCTAGATTACTTATAATACCTAATACAATGTAAATGGTATGTAAATAGTTGCTGGTGTGTGGCAAAAATCAAGTTTTGCTTTTTGGAACTTTCTGGATTTTTTTTTTCTGAATATCTTTGTTTCTTGGTTGATTGAATCTGAGAATGCAGAAACCAGATATGGAGGACTGACTGCATGTGGTATAAGAAGTCAGAGAGTATTACAAGGCTTATAATAATTAAAAAAAAATCAGTCCTTTGCTTCTTCTCCCCTCTCCCCTACTATTCCCTATTCTAGTTTTCCATGGGTAATTACAAACATTTCTTCTGGCATTAACCTCCATATTTCTGAGTAGCATGGCTATACTGACTTCTTAATCTTTTTAGGGGCAATCCTATTATGGAAGATGAGGATTTAATTTTCTTATGTTTTTTTCCTTCTTCACCCATCCTCCCTTTTTCCCTGGTTCTACTGATAGGTAGATTCTGTAACAATCTGTATTTTAAATTTAAAATAACTGCAAATATGTTTATGTACAGCCTAATTTACCTTTTATTTGTTAGTGTGTCAGGTTCTTATAATGCATGCCAATGTGAAAAGTTATGCACCCCAAGATTTGGAAATCATACCCTCTATATCTTGAGTACTTTGAACCATTCTGATTTCGTAACTACACATCATGTAAATTAGATGGGATTGCTGTTTTAAAGTTCTAACAGTACCTGAAATTATCACCTATTGCTAGTAACTCATAGTCTTGGTATAGTTTCCATTCATTTTTGTTAAGTAACTTATGTATGATTCTTGGAACCTTTTAGTTTTAGGAGACACATCTTTCATTGCAGTTAATATCAACCAGTGTTTATCAACCAGTGGTTGTCAATAAATGCCAGACATTCTTCTAAGTGCTACATCTGTATGAACTCACTTATATCATACAACAGCCCTGTGGGGAAGATGCTAGCATTATTTGCATTTTACAGATGAAGAAGCAGAGACACAGAGAAGGTAAGTAGCTTGCTTCTGGTCATTCAGCTAGGAGGTGGTGGAACTGGGATGGATACCCAGGCAGTCTGGCTCTAAAGCCCTCACTTATCCACTCACCACATTGCATCTATACTAGTGATGTACTTAACCTCAGTAGAGCATGTGTTTTGTTTTGGTTTTCCATGAGTAGTGATGGATTTATGCCAATCCATCCATGTTTAATATTTCTCATCCCTTTTTCTTTCTTTTTTTCCAAATCAGTGTATTCCTGAAAATTTTAAAAAAATTAAAAATTTTTATTGTGATAAAAAATACATAATGTAAAATTTACCATCTTAATCATTTATAAATGTGTGGGTCAGTAGTCAAGTATATTTATGTAGTTGTGTAACAGATCTGTGGAAATTTTCCATCTTGTAAAATTGAAACTTTCTACAGACATCCTTTTGTTTTATTGAGATTTGCTTTATTGCACTTCATGGATATTGCATTTTTTTACAAATTGAATGTTTGTAGCAACCTTGTGTCAAGCAAGTCTGTTGGTGCCATTTTTCCAACATATTGCTCACTTTGTGTCTCTATCACATTTTGATATTTCTTGCAGTATTTCAAACTGTTTCAGTATTACTATATTTGTTACAGTGGTCTTTGATCGGTGATCTTTGATGTTACTATTCTAGTTGTTTTGGGGTGCCGCAAACCATGCCCACACAAGACAGCAAACTTAATTGGTGAATGTTGTTATATGTTCTGACTGCTCCACAACTGGCTGTTCCCCTGTCTCTCTCCCTCTCCTCAGGCTTCCCTATTCCAAGAGAACAATATTGAAATTATAGGCATACTTTGTTTAATTGTGCTTCACTTTATTGCACTTCACAGATACTGTTTTTCTTTTTGTTTTTGTTCTTTTTTAACAAACTGAAGGTTTGTGGTAACCCTGCGTTGTCAGATCATGGTTAACAATGAAGTATTTTTAAATTAAAGTATGTACATTTTTTGAAGAGATAATGCTATTATTGCACACTTAGTAGACTACAGTGTAGTGTAAACAACTTGTATATGCACTGGGAAGCCAAAAAATTCCTGTGACTTGCTTTGTTGCAATGTTTATTTTATTGTAGTGATCTGGCACTGAACCTGCAATGTCTCTGAGTATGTTTGTACCTATTAAATCACAATATCCCATTTCCCTGTCCTTCTTTCCCCTGATAGGCACCATTCTGTTTCTGTTTCTCATGTAAGTGGAGTCATACAATATTTGTCTTTTATGACTGACACTTCATTTGACGTAATGTCCTCAAATTCATTCATGTTGTGGCATTTGTCAAGATTTCCTTCTTTTTAAAGGCCAAATAATATTCTGTTATATGTATATGCCACAGTTTGTTTATCTGGTCATCCGTTGTCTCCACCTCTTGTCTTTTATAAATAGTGCTACAGTGAATATGGGTGTACAGATATCTTTTCAATAGCCTACTTTCAGTTCTTTTGGATATATACCCAGAGGTGGGATTTCTGGATCATACAATAGTTCAATTTTTAATTTTTTGAGGAACCTTTATGTTTTCCATAGCAGCTGCACAACTTTATATCCCATCAACAGTACACAAGAGTTCCAGTTTCTCCACATCCTTGACAGTACATTTTCTGGGGTTGGTTGGTTTGTTTTGGTGTTTTGTTTGTCTGTTTGTCTGGTAGCAGCCATCCTAATGAGTATGAGGTGATACCTCATTGTGATTTTGATTTGTGTTTCTCTGATGGTGAGTGATGGTAAGCATCTTTTTGTGTGTTTGTTGACAATTTGCATATCTTTTTTGGAGAAATGTCTATTCAAGTTCTTTGTCCATTTTTAAATTGGGTCATTAATTTTTCTGTTGTTAACTTGTTGGGGTTCTTTATATATTCTGGATGTTAACCCCTTATCCTATAATGTGACTTACAGATATTTTTCTCCCATTCCATAGATTGCCTTTTCACTCTGTTGATTATTTTCTTTGATGTACAGAAGTTTTTGATTTTCACATAGTCCTATTCGTCTATTTTTGCCCTTTTTTGCTGTGTTTTTGGTGTCTTATCCAAGAAATCATTGCCAAATTCAATGTCATGAAGCTTTTCCTCTGTGTTTTCTTCTAGGAGTTTTAGATCTTATGTTTAGGGCTTTTATCTATTTTGAGTTGATTTTTGTATATGGTGTAAGTGAAGGGTTCAACTTCATTCTTTCACATGTGGATATCCAGTTTTCCCAACATCATTTGTTGGAGAGACTCTTCTTTTCCCATTGAGTGGTCCTGGTGCCCTTGTCAAAAATCATTTGGCTGTATATGTGAGAGTTTATTTCTGAGCCCCCTGTTTTATTCCATTGGTCTAAATGTTAGTCTTTATGCCATTACTGCACTATTTTGATTACTGTAGCTTTGTAATCTGTTTTGAAGTTGACAAGTGTGAGGCCTCCAACTTTGTTCTTTTTCAAGATTGTTTTGTCTATTTGAGTCTAGTTGAAATTAATATATATATAGCATAATATTTAGTATTTTAACCATTCATAAATATACAAGTCAGTGGCATTAAATACATTCACAGTGTTGTGTAACCATTACTACGATCTATCCTTGAAGTTTTTTATCATCCCCAACAAAAACTTTGTACCCATTAATAACTCTTCTTTTCCTCCTTACTCCTAGCTTCTTGTAACCTCTATTCTACTTTCTCTTTTTCTCATTCCTTTTTAACCCATGTTCCCATTCTGATAAATAGAAAAACTTTATGTCCACTTTTGTTGTGATTTGAAATGAAAAATAAATACAACATATAGCAGTAACTCAAAGTAATAGATTTTAAAACTGTATGTGCCCATCCTCTTCCCATTTCCCTACCTTGAGAGTCACTGAGCTGTACCCTTAGGCTCAGGGCATCTAGGAACTAGCACCATGTGTTTCCATAGCAGGTACTGGAGGTGTGGTCTGTGACCATGGACTTCTTTAGAGCAAAACTAACTGAAGATGGAATCTGGTTCATTGGTTTTTTTAGCTCTGAGCTCTAGCTCACTGAAGTCACTAATCCCAGACTGACCATTTTGAATTTGCTCTACTGTTCAGTAAGGAGCAACAGATTAATAGAAAACATCCAGATTTAATCATTTAATTTGCTTTTCAATATATCTGTCCATTATTGATTACTAGTTTTCCCACATTGAGGCTTTAATTTAATCAATACAATGAGGTATTATATACATTTTGTCCCCATTTGGGAAAAATGCTTGACTGGTTTCTTGTGTACAAATGAGTGGCTTAGTCAAGAGTATTCTTTGAGTTTTTTTCCCCTAGTTTTTACAGAAAAAATTTTTTGATTTTTAATTTATATTCTATGTACAGTAAAATGAACAAACTTTAAGAGTACAGCTCAGTGAATTTTAACATATATATGCACTCACTAACTACCCCCCCAGATCAAGATATAGAACATTTTCCACCTCAGAAATTTCCTTCATGTTCATTCTCAGAGATACATGCTTCCTCCCTCCAGAAAAGGGATGTCCTGACCCTTTTATCATAATAATATGTCTTTTTGTCTCTAGTAATTTTTTAAAGTTTATTTTGTCTGATAGTAAGCTCTCTTAGTGTTACTATTTGTATGACACATCTTTTTTCATCCTTTTACTTTCAGTCTCTTCATACCTGAATCTGTAGTGTGTCTCTTGTAGACAGTATATGGTTGGATCTTGCTTTTCCATCCAGTCTGACAGTTTCTGTCTTTTTGAGTGGAATCTTTAGTCCATTCATATTTAATGTAATTTTTATATCTTTAGATTTCATTCTGCCGCTTTGGTATTCATTTTTTGTATGCCTCATGTATTTTCTGTTTCCTTCTTCCTCCTTTATTACCTTATTTTGTGTTAGATTTTTTTAATGTATAATTTAAATTATTTTGTCTTGCTGTTGTCTTCTGTTTTTACTGTTGAGTTATTTTCTTAATCATCTGTCCTTTATGTCTCCAAACTTTAAGTAGATTAAGAATGAAATACCATAAGTGTTGGTGATTCTTCTCTGAAAAATAAAAAGGACAGTTATCCTTCTCATAACAGCAACTGCAGGATAACTCAGTAGAAACTCAACATTGTTTTCAGGGGGAAATACCTGATGTCATATATTTTGTCTAATAAAGACCAAGTTGGTGGTACACTAAGCCAATTTAAGAATGTGATCTGTAACTCGTAGTCTTAATTACATGGAGGAAAAGGGAAATGGGTTCATTAATGCTGTAAAAAGGAATCGACACCTACCTGCCAAGTGGCAAGGTGGAAATAATTAATTAGTCAATTAAAAAGAAGCAGATAATTTAAAATACAAAGGCTTTCAGGTGGTGAGTTATTTTCTTAGTGCTTGCTCTGGGCATAGCAAAATGCCTCTTTATTGCAGTCTACTTTAGATTAATACTAGTTTAATTCTGTAAAATAGCTTTTCTTTCCCCCTACTTTGTGCAGTTTTTATTGTATGTATTATATCTGTATTTGTTATAAACCCAACAATACAGTGTTATTATTACTATTTTATACAGTCTTATCTTTTAAATAATTTAAGAGAATAAAATTAAAAAATACATTCTTTTTACCCATGTATTTATTTTTCCCATTGCTTTTCGTTTCTTTGTGTAGATTCAGGTTACCCTCTGGTGTCAGTGGATTTTCTAAGTCTTTGGAAATGTCTTTGTTTCACCTTCATTTTGAAAGACAGTTTAGAAATCTGGATAAAGAATTCTTGCTTGACAATATTTTCTTTCAGCATTTTGAATATATCATCTCACTGCCTTCTGGCCTCCTTTGTTTCTGATGAGAAGTTAGCCACTAGTCATATCTTTGCTTCCCTGTAAATGATGAGTTGTTTTTTCTTACTACTCCCAACGTTTTCTGTTTGGGACTTTCATCAGTTTTACTGTATGTCTAGGTATGGATCTCTGTGTTTATTGTAGTTGTGGTTTCTTGAGCTTCTTAATCTCTATATTAATTTTTTTAAATCAGTTTGGTCATGGTTTCTGTCCTTCGTCTTCACTTCTGCTGCAACTCCTAATTCATGTATATCAGTACACTTGACACTGTTCCATAGGCCTTTGAGCAAAAGCAAAACACAGACTTTTGAAATCTGTGTTTGCTGAGTCTGGCTTTGGGCCTACTCAGGGACATTTTCAATCACATGGGATCTTTTTTCCTTTCTGAGTTTGGGTCACATTTTCTTGCATCTTTACATCTCATAAATTTTTGTTGAAACTGTGGACATTTTACATAATATAATGTAACAGTTTTGGATTCTGATGCTTTCCCCCCTTTTGAGCGTTGTTGCTTTGTTATTGTTGTTTTATAGGTAACTTGCCTGGACTAAATCTGTGGAATCTTTCTCCTTGGAGTGTAGCTGCTAATATCTGCTCAGTTTTTGTTTTTAATTTGTTTAATTTTTAAGTCTGGCTTCCTGAAGTCATACCTGTATCTGCATTGCTTAATGGTCAGTTACTGATTGGTCAAAGATAGTGATAAACACCTTGAGCCAGTAAGGCTTCCACTCCCTGCTAATCTTTGTGAGTGTTGGGGAAGCTCCTTCAAAGTTCAGACAGTTTAAAAGTCTGCCCTTACTCTTACCTTCCACTGGGCCCTGTTGTATCTTTTCTGCCTCTGTATGCAGGCTCCTGGTTGGCTCTCTCCAGTCTCTCCAGTGTGAATGTGTAGAGCATTTATCAAGGTCCCTTATAGTTTTGTTTCCAGATTTATTTTTTAGATTTCTGTCCATTGCTTGCACTATGACAGCAACCCCAGGCTAGCTGGCCCCTTGGTCTTGCTTGTTTGTTTGCCACCAAGAATGCAGACTGTTACTGACAATGCTGATGGGTATGAGGTTTTTCTGTGCTTTGCTGTAAATCAAGTCAGCCCTCTCTTGTCAGTAAAGCTACTGCCTTTTCATGGCTTTCACCCACCTAGAACTACCTTTCGCACTGACCTTGGGGTGATGGTAGTAGCTTTAGGTAATAATGCCACAGACTCTCACTGTTCTTACCCCAAGTTCAGTAGTTTCTCATGAATAACCACAGAGAAAGTAATATTTGAGAAGAGACCTGAAGGAGGTGAGGAGGTAGTCCATGTAGATATCCAGGGGAAGAACATCTCTGGCAGAGGCAACACCTTACAGGCCTTAAGGTGAGAATGTATCTAGGTTATAAAAGGGACAGTGAAGAGGCCAGTGTGGCTGATGTGAAGTACCTAAGGGGAAGATTAGCAGAAAATGAGGTCAGAGAGATAAAGGGAGGATGGGGACAGGGTGTAAGAGCAGCTAAGACCTTTTAGGCCACTGTAAAGGATTTGGCTTTAGCTTTGAATGAAGCAAGGAGCTGCTGGAGGGCTTTAAACAGCATGATTGGGACATAATTTGTCTACAATTTTAAAAGCAGCCAGAGAGTGGCAGAATAGAAGGATGCCAATTAAGAGACTACTACAGTCTTGCTGTAGCAATGTAGGTGAGAAATGATTGTGGCTTAGACAAGGGTGTTAGCAGTGGAGATGGTTAAAAGTGGTCCAGTTCTGGTGTATGTAAAAGGTAGTATAGATAGGATTTCTTCTGATGGATTGGAGGTGGGGACTGAGCAGATTCAGATCTCTTTATTTCAAGGGGAGTTTCCTTTATATTAGCTCTGAATGCTTTTTTTGTTCCTTTTATTGACTCCTGTATTTTTTGAGTCTATTATATTGATTCTAATTATCCTTAGATTGGATCATTTTATATTCTAATATTGTCTTCTGATTGCTTTAATCTCTTTTATTTTTATTCTGAAAGACTTTCTCTGTTCATTCTATTTTCATCTGTTCCATTTCTTGCTATTTCTGACATGTTATTGAATCTGTGATGGTGTTTTGTTTTTCAGTTTTTCTTTAGCTTTGCAGTCATCTTTTCATTCTATTTATTCTTATTCATTCTGTCCTTTATTTCCTAGCTTTTTTAAATTGAATCTAAATTCTTATTTAAAGTATTCAAATCAATCTTCAAGGGAGAATCTGCTTTTGGTTTTGGGGGGTTACATTGTTTTCCAGGTTGGGTTCTTTCTTGCTACATGGTAATTTCTTCTCTCGTCTCTCTTTTATTATAGGATATTTGACAGTTGCTATGTCATTTTTATTAATCTTCTTTATGTTTTATATGGACAGTTCTGTTTACATCTTTTGTTTGACAGAATATGGATATGATATCCTTGGTGTTTCTCACCTTATTTGGGACCTGTCCCAATGCAATCCTGCTCATCAGCTATGGTTAGTTTTTTATGGTTGCTTTCTTCCTCTTTTCTTTAAGCTGAGGGCATGAAGGTAGAGAAAGGCTTTCCACTGAAGAGTTTAATAATTTCTAGTGATCTGAATTCCACCTTTTTTCTATAATCTCATAAAGTGTTTTCTATCAGGCTTATTCTATCCAGTGGTAAATTCCATGTCTTTCCATAGACTTTGGCTGATTCTCCCAATATGGCTCAATTCGCTGGAAGATGTTAAGCCCCAGAGACTCAGCATGCTTTTCCTGTGGTCCCATAGTGGTTTGTAGATTCTCTTACTTTTGATGGTTTAAAAAAAAAAAAACAAAACTTACCCAGGACTATTTACTCATCCCTTTCATTTTCCTTCTTCCACATTGGAGAGTATTTCATAGAAGGTTACTCTCATTTCCTTCTTTGGTTGCATTTTGTAAAATGTTTTTTCTATCATGTGTCCAGGTATAAGAGTTCTGTGGTCCTCCTCATGCTTTCTTTACCCAGAAATCTTGAACATGTATTTTTTAAATGTTTAGTAATGTGGGGAAAAAAACATTTGTATCTTTGCAATTTATGAAAGTTTCTTTCAGTATTGACTAATCTAAATTTTGATGTTTCAATTTTTCTTAATTAAATTTCCTTTATGCTCTCCTCACTCACCCCACCCCCAAGTTTCTTGCAACCGTGTTTGAGCTCGGAAACCTGAGGAGGGCTTAGATCTAGGAAATTGTAGAGGAAGAGAAAAGACCCTTGATTTAGACAAGAAGAGCAGGTGGAGAGAGAGATCTTAGAGAGTGATAAGAGGTAATTAGTTTGTGATGCAGAGATGGGGATAAGATTTTTGAGATGGATACAAGAAGAATAAAAAATCATGCTTTTCTAAACTAAGAAGATGTTTTGATTCTAAGACTTAAGTTTCTTAGGAAGCAAAATACTACTTTTTACAACTGTGTTTTTTCTGGAGTACTTTTAATAACTAGTTTCATTTAGGAAAAAGTGCAAAATAAAGCCTGTGGGTATTTCTTAGAAATTTCTTATATGTAGCTGTTACTGTAATGGTGAATGTGTGTGTGTGTTTTCCCTCCAGAATCTCCCTGGAAAAAGAGACATGAATGTCTGCAGTGATATTTCCTGACAAGAAGTTGATACAAGAGAAGGAAAAGAGATCGACAGCTAGTGAGCAGAATTTCAAATAACCAGGATTTTACATTTATCACCTCCAACTGCAGACTTCTGTTGCCTACTTTTAAATCAGAGATAACTACAATCAGAACCCAAACAAGGCGGAGATACTTTTCTTCTGTATTCTCTGGGATTAAAGAAACTGTGAAATGTCTAGGAAACAGAACCAGAAGGGTAAGAGTACATGTGGGCATAAATTGTTAAAAGCATAGTTGTGGGGTTATGATCACCATTTCTATCTATAGGTAGTTTTAAAAAATGTTCTCTTAATGTGTTCTGAATGGTGGTATACTTCCCCTCACCCAGTACTGATAGTTAAAACATCTTTTTGTCGTGACTGCAGTTAATTTTAGAAGAGTCCAGAACATTCATAACTTTATCTTGTTGTGCTTTTAACTACCTACGTATTTGTGGATGTTAGATTATAGCTTTTTGTGTTACCAGTTTGGGAGTTAATTCATATAACAATTGCTTTTCTACTCTTATAAACTTACTAGATTGTAATATACTTTCAGGAAAGCCAAATGCATCTTGAAAGAGTCTCCATTTTTGGAGAGTGAACATATGTTACAGGGAGTGTGGTAGGAGATAACTTACTACAGGATATTCTATATCCTGTGAGTTGATGTTTCTTTGTAGACAGGAAATGTATTAAGAGTAAATGCTTCCAGTTGTCGATTCCTTCTTAAGCTTTCCTTCTGGGATTATGACTCTAGCTTTTTGTATAAAGTAAAATATAAGTTGCAAAGAGTCAAGACATACCAAGAATAGTTATAAGAAGGAAAGGACAACAAAGAAAAATGAAATCACTTTTTCAACTTTCTGAGAATAGCTGCGGAAATTTCAAGGGACAAAAAGCACTAGAAATATTACACATAACTGGAATATGTTTGTTAAAAGAATGATCATAGATATCCTGGATTTTTTCCACCTCATAACAGTTTAATTTTCAATTTAACGTTAATGTTCTTTAATACAAAACAAAGCTACAGATCTAGGTCTCATGTGCTATATATGAAGGAAATGATTTTAAATTTAATTTTGACTTGGCAATTTAAAAACTTCGTTATAAGAAAATACCATACCAGAGCTGCATGTGGTTTTGAACACTGTATAATAAATCTGTATAAAGAAAATCTGAGTTCTAAGGAATGGTTAGATTACTAAAGAAGCTGAACTCTTCTACAGAATGAGGTTTACCAACTGAAAAGTTTTTATAATCCAAGTTTGTTTCTTCTTAGTCATTATAATTCAGTTTGCTTTTTCCAAGTTAGGTTTGAAATACTGAGTATCTGTTTTCCTCCTGCAAGTGAGAAATGCTGTAGTAAAAATAGGATTCTGGACTTTAAAGTAAAGTAATTTCATCTAAAAAGTTTAGCATTTAATTTTTCCTAAAAAAGTTAACTTCAGCATATTGCTTTGATCTTTTAAAAACTAGAGTGTTTATTTCATGCCTATGTTTTGCCAGAGCTATAAAAAAGTATCATTGCTTTCTGTAATTGGTATCCAGTTACTATAAAATGAATATAAATTTTAGATCACATCATAGGCATTAAGTGCTAATACATTTCAATTGAACATAGCCTGGATTTACACTTAGTTGGAAACAAAAGAAAGCTTATGTGTCATTAGGACATTCTCTGAAGTAAATCTATATATATAACTGATACTTGAACAAAAAAAATATAAAATACTTATAAAATTCTATCGCATTTATTCATTTATATATTTAAAATTTCATTGTTTTGGGTTTTATTAATCCAAATAATTATACTGACTTTATCAACTTAGTTATAACACATTAAAAAGGTAGATACTATGATAGTTTTTGTTCTCTAGTGACACTCATTTACTAAGTGTCATTTTGTAATGTTATGTTTTTATTCCACAATAGACCATGTTTCCATATTTTCCTTTGTCAGTAATACTTGTAAATTTCTTATTTAAAGACATATTTAGTGAAGTTAAACTTGTATGGCTTAAATTTAATTGAGGTCAACTTCAATTACAAATATTGATTGCTCCAAACCTTTTAGGCAACACCTAGCAGAAGTCAGATCAATGCTTCTCCACCTGTAATCAGTGGACTGGTGCCTGTCTCTGAAGTAGAGAAATATTTAGAAATGAAGAGTGTTTAGAAACTCTTCTGTAGTGATTTAATTGTACTATAACATCCAAGCCCTTTTCAAAACAGTTTTATTGAGATATAAATACTATAAAATTAATTCATTATAAATACACAATTTGATTATTTTTAGTAAATGTATGCAATTGTACAGCCATCACCACAATCCTATTTTAAAATATCCTTCTCACCCCAGAAATTTCACTCTTACCTGTTTATGATCAGTTTCTGCTCCCAACCCCAGGCAAACACTGATCTACTTTGTCTCTTTAGTTTTTCCTTTTCTAGAGATTTTATATAAATAGATTAATACAATAAGTTTTTGTGTCTGGCTTTTTTCACTTAGTGTAATGTTTTTGAGATTCATCAGTGTTGCTGAATGTATCAGTAGTTTGCTCCTTTTTACTGCTGAGTAGCATTAAGGTTCTGAAAAGGCAAAACCCTGTTTCTTTTACCCTCTACTACTCATAACACTTCTGTGACTAGACGAGTGGGTGTTTTTCTTACACCGACCAATTCTCCAATACTAGCTGAGTGTCCTACAGTTCAGTTAAATTCTGATGCTGTCTGCCTGCAGTTAGTTTTAGATCCCATAGGTTAAGGGTTCAGTCCCCCAAGACTGCGCCCACGTCAGATGCCAATCACAAATAGTAGATCCCCAGGTTATCCATCCTTCTGTCCAGCTTGGCTACATATGGGTGGTTTCCATGACCTCCTCCTCAGGTTAAGTAATGCTATAATGCTCACTGAACTCAGGGAAACATTTCCTTTTACTGGTTTATTACATAATGGAAGATGTGATAAAGAATGCAAATGAACAGGCAGATGAAGGGTGAGGTCTGGAAGGGTCCTCAGTGCAGGAGCTTCTGTCCCCATAAAGTGAGATGTACTACCCTCCCAGCACACGGATGGGTTCACCAACCTGGAAGCTGGAAGCTCTCTGAACCTCATACTTTAGGGATTTTTTTTAAGACTTTATCACAGAGTGATTGAGTATTAACTTATCTCTTAACTCTTCTCCTCTTCTGTATGGGCAGATGGGGGTGGGGCTGAAAGCTCTAAGCCTCTAATCATGGCTTGATTTTTCTGGTGACCAGCCCCCAAAGCTATCTGGGAGTTCAAGTTGCTTGATTAAAACAAAAGGTGCTCCTATCACCCAGGAAATTTCAAGGCATTTGCTGTCTCAGTTAGGAACTGGAGTCAGATACCTAAGATTAGAACACAAGATGCTCCTAGTACCTTTACTGCTTAGGAAATTACAGAGGTTTTAGGTGCTCTAGCCAGGAGCCAGAGGTGAAGACCAAAATATGTATTTCTTATTATATTACAATATCATAGGTTATATCACATTTTGTTTTGTTTATCCATTTACCAATTGATTATTCATTTGGATTATTTCCACTTTTGGCTATTTTGAATAATTATAAATTATGAGTATTTGCTTACAAGTCTTTATGTAGACATATGCTTACATTTCTCTTGGGGAAATACCTGGGAGTGAAACTGCGGTGCCAAAACCTGTTTTCCAAAGTGACCGTTTTATAATTCCACCAGCAACAAATGTTGGTTTTGGGTGTTTCATGTCCCTGCCAACACTTAGTATGGTGTCTTTTTATTATGGCTATTTTACTAGGTGTGTAATGGTACCTCGTGGTTTTGATTTGTACTTTCTTAATGGCTAATGATGTTGACTATTTCTTTGTGATTATTAGCCATTTGTGTATCTTTTTTGATGAAATGTCTATTTAAATTCTTTATTCACTTAAAAAAATTGAGATATAGGTCTTTTTCTCTAAAATGTTTTATTTAATTGAGGTATAGTTGATTTAAGATAATATATATGTTTCAGGTGTGCAACATAGTGATTCTACAATTTTTAAAGGTTGTACTCCATTTACAGTTATTATGAAGAGTTAGCAGTCTTCTTATTGAGTTGTAAGCATTGTTTAAATTTTGAATTCACATCCATTATCAGGTACATGATTTGCAGATATATTCTCCTAATCTCTGGCTTGTCTTTTCATTTTCTTAATCGTGTCTTTTTAAAAGCGAAAGTTTTTCATTTTGATGAAGCCCAGTATATTTTTTCTTAAAGTATAGTATAATAAGTAAGGTGTAGGTTAAGTCCTCCTACTTTTTTCCCCCCAAAGCTTTTTTTGTCTATCCTGGTTCCTTTATAGTTCCCTATAAAATTTAGAATCAGTTTGTCAATTCATACAAAAATATCTGTTTGGAATCTGATAGGGATTACATTGAATCAATAGAACATTTTGTTAGAGAATTGTCATCTAAACAGTATTAAGTCTTTCAATCCATGAATGTAGTGTATCTCTGTATTTATTTAGATCTTACTTTCTCTCACCAGTGTTTTACAGATTTAAGTGCACAGCTCTTGCAATTCCTTTGTTAAGTTTATTCCTAAGTAATTTATTCTTTTTGATACTGTTGTGGATGAGACATCTGATTTTTGTTGTTGTTAAACTCACTTATTAGCTCAATTAGTTTTTTTAGTAGATAACTTAGATTTCCAGTATACAAGATCATGTCCTCTATGAATAAAGTTGGTTTTCTTCCTGTCTTCCATTCTGGGTCTGTAATTTCTTTTTTGTTGCCTTTTGCTTGGGCTTGAACTTCTGGAACATTGTTGCAAAGAAATATGAGAGCAGACATCTTTGCCTTGTTCTCAGTCTTGGGAAGAAGCATTTAGTCTTTTACCATTAAGTATGATGTTAGCTGTAGGTTTTTCCTAGATGCCCTTTGTCAGTTTGAAGAAGTTTCTGTCTTTTCTTACCTTGCTGAGTTTTTACATGAATTGATATTGGGATTTTGTCAAGTGTTTTTTCTGCATCTATTTTAGCAGTTCTCAAACAGGGATGATTTTGCCCCCTAGGGGATATTTGGCAATGTATGGAGACATTTTTAGTGGTCACAAGCTTGGGGCCAGGGTGGCATCTAGTGGGTTTGGGTTCAGGATGCTATAGATACCCCACAGTGCACAGGACAGCCCTCCACAACAAACAATTGCTTTCCTTAAAATGTCAGTACTCCTGAAGTTGAGAAACTCTGATCTATTAATATGATCATGTGGTATTATCCTTTATTAAAATAGATCATTATATTAATTTTCATACGTTAAACCAGTTCTGCATTCGTAGTATAAGTCTCATTTGGTCATAGTATATATTTCTTTTACTGGCTTCTGTTTGCTAATATTTTGTTATAGATTTTTACACCTATATTCCTGAGAGATAGTGGTCTGTAGTTTTCTGTTCTTGTGATGTGTTTGTCTAGTCTTTGTGTTTAGTTTGTCTTTGTGATGATTTGTCCTGGAGAATATGCCATATGTGCTTAAAAAGGAAGTGTATCGATCTGTTGTTAGGTGGAGTGTTCTATTATCTGTCAGTGAGCTCAGCTGGATCATGATTTTCAAGTCATCTGTATCCTTAGTAATGTTCTGTGTAGTTGTTCTGTCATTTACTATGAGAAACCTGTTGAAATCTTCAGCTGTAATTGTTGAATTGTACATTTTTCCTTTCTATTCTTTCAGTTTTTAATTCACATATTTTAGGACTTATTAAGTGTATATGTGTTTATAATTGCTATATCTGCTGATGTATTGATTTTCCTATCATTATAAAATGTTCTTCTTCATCTCTAGTAATATTTCCTGTCTTTTAAGTTTTGGTTTTTCTGATGGTAATACATTTGTTTGAGCTTTCTTACAGTTACGATTTGCAGGGAATATATTTTTTTTATCCTTTTACTTTCAGTCTATTTGTGTCTTGGAATCTAAGGAATATGTTTTGTAGTCACCATATGTTTAGTCCACTCACATTTAAAGTAATTGTCAGTATGATTGGTTTATGCTTGCCATATGTTGTTTCTACGTGTCTTCTCATTGATAATCAGATTGAATTCACTTCAGTACTTTTAAAGAGCCTTACTGTGTCCTCATAATATTAACTCTGCTAAATCTAAGTAGTAGAGCTTTTAATAATCTCCACCTCATAGTAGTGTTAATGTGGGGTCTAGTATATCAGTTTAGTACTGTGCAATTTAATAAACGAATACATAGTTGCTATCACTATTAGTGATAAATTAGTTATTTATCAAATATTATAAAATAGTGATTAAATAGTTATTTTATTTTTATATATTCTTACTAGTCTCTTGCAATAGACTGTAAAACTCTGAGGGCAGCAACCTTAGGTGTTTACAAATGTATTCTTATTGCCTAGGTTGACTTATGGTAGGTGTTTACCAACTATTTATTGCAGGAATTAATTTGGAATCTCAGTAAGGGATCCTTACATTTAAAAATTTATATTAGAAAAAATGCTGTTTCTTACCATTCTTTATAATTAGAACTTAAAGATTTTTTTTAAGTTGTGATAAAATTTACATAACATAAAATTTACCATTTTAACCGTTTTTAATTGTACAGTTTAGTTATTATTTTCACATTGCTCTGCAACTATCACTTCTATGCATCTCCATAAGTTTTTCAACTTGCAAAACTGAAATTCTGTATCTATTAAACAATAATTTGCTTTCTCCCTTCCTTTCCAGCCCATACCAACCACCTTTCTACTTTCTCTCTCTTCTAATTTGACTACTCTAGGTACCTCAAATAAGCGGAATCATACAGCATTTGACATTTCGTGACTGGCCTATTTAACTTAGCATAATGTCTTCAAGATTCATCCATGTTGTAGCATGTGTCAGAATTTCCATCCTTTTTAATGCTGAATAATATTCAATTGTGTGTATATATATGTATGCAACATTTTATTTATTCATTCATCTGATGATGGGCATTTTGTTACACATTTTAGCTATTGTGAATAATGCTAGTATGAACATGGGTATACAAATATTTGTTATATTTGCTGCTTTTAGTTCTTTTGTGTGTATACCCAGAACTGAAATTGCTGTATCATATGATAATTCTGTTTAATTATTTAAGGAAACACCATATAGCTTTCCACAACAACTGTACCATTTTACATTCCCACCAGCATTGTATGAGAGTTCCAGTTTCTCCACATCCTCACCAACTTGTTTTCTTTCTTTTTTTTAATAATGGCCATCCTGAGAGTTGTGAATATAATCAGAAATTTAACCTAATTTATGAAACATTCAGTACAATATGGTCTTCAGGTTAAATTATAAATTAAAAACAGAATTAGATTGTATTTCAAAGTGTGTTGAGATATGTGTTCAGTTACAGAGAAGACATACAGATGGCCAGTAGGCACATGAAAAGGTGCTTGACATCACTAATCATCAGGAAAATGCAAATCAAAACCATAGTACAATATTACATTAGAATATTTATTATAAAATAAATAGTTATTATAAAAATTATAATAGTTAGAATAGTTATTATAAAATAGAATAGTTATTATAGTTAGAATAGTTATTATAAAAAAGATAAGAAATGATAAATGTTGACCAGGGTGTGGAGAAAGGGGAGCTGTTGATAAGAATGTAAATTGGTATAGCCACTATGGAAAACAGTATGGAGTTTCCTCAAAATATTAAATATAGAACTACCCTATGATCCAGCAATTCCACTTCTAGGTATTTATCCAAAGAAAATGAAAACACTAGCTCGAAAAGATACATATACCCCTGTGTTCATTGCAGCATGATTTACAATAGCCAAGTTATGGAAACAACCTAAGTATTCATTGATGGATGAATGGATAAAGAAACTGTGGTGTATATATACAATGGAAAATTATTCGGCCATAAAAAAGAAGGAAATCTTGCCATTTGTGACAACGTGGATGGACCTTGAGGACATTATGCTAAGTGAAATAAGCCAGGCAGAGAAAAACAAATACCATATGTTCTCACTTATGTGTGGGATCTAAAAAAAACAACCAAAACGAGCTCATAGATACAAAGAACAGATTGGTGGTTAACAGAGGTGGAGGATGGCTGGAGGGCCAAAGGAGTAAAGGGGGTCAAAAGGTACAAAGTTCCAGTTATAAAATAAATAAGCCCTGTGAATATAATGTATAGCTTGGTGATTATAGTTAATACTGTATTGCATATTTGAAAGTTGCTAAGAGAATAGATCGCAAAAGTTCTTATTTTCTAACTATATGTGGTGATGGATGTTAACTAACTAGACTTATTGTGGTGATCGTTTCACAATATATACAAATATCAAATCATTATGTTGTACACCTAAAACTATGTAATATAATGTTATATATATGTATGTCAGTTACACCTCAGTTAAAAAAAACTTATTCAAGTTTGGTTTGATACATGTGATAATCAGTCTCAGATATTTCTATGTTGTCCTCATTGACTAAAACAACTTTTGCCTGATTTTTGAAGCCAGGGAAAACAATAACAAAGCCTACAGTATTTACAAATATGTCAGTGATACTGTAAATAACATACTTTTTCCAAAATGTTCCTAAATGTGTGCTATTTGAAATAATTCCAAGAAACTTGTAAGATGGCTCCTGATAGAATGAAATAAATAATAATATGAAAGCTCAGTCTCAAGGGTTTCTGGTATCCTTTATGAATCTTGCCTGAGAAGAGTACTTTACTTCATTTTTTTCTTTAAAAATTCATTCATAGAGTGTATGTGCTTTTCTTTTATATGGTAGATATCAAAGGGTGAGATATCCTACCTTATTTCCTACCAATGGAATGAAGTAAATCTTAGGCTTTCTTTGCATAAAACAATAAGAGAATTGTTAAATCACTGAATATTGTTGTTAGGTATTAAAAATGACTTTCCCTGTAATGTTGAGAGACACTTAAGCTCCAGTTCATTGAAACAAGGTTTTGAATCTACTTGAGTTGATGGTTTAAGTAAAAAGAGGCAGCATTAGCTGCTAAATAGACAAGTTGAGACGTTAAATTATTGCTCTCCCTTTTTGGCGAGCTCTTGATTTAGAATATAAATACAAAATGGGCTTTTGTGCCCTGGGTGGCTGACCTGTACAGGCTGCCTCAGTGGCTCTCTTGCCCTTGGGCTTCTGGTTGGCTTTGGCCATTGGGCAGCATAGGCAGGAGACCAGAGGCAGGGAGGAGAGCGAGGTAGGAGTGTGTATTCCCCTCATCTTTCCCTGAGGGGCCACTGTGGACTTACGGTGGCCTTTTACTAAAGGACTACTGTCCTATGGCCGTCTCCACACCAGATGAAACAAAACAAAAATTAAAGAGCCCTCTTTCTCTGGGTTCCAGTAATTACTCCCTCCTTACCCCTCTTTAAAATCTCTGGTAGCAAAGTACGTTGCTATTATTAGCCAAGAGGACTTTCTCCATCTTGCGGTTTCCCTATCCCCTACTAGCTCCTTCAAAAACAGTTGCTTTATTGAACTCTTCAGATTTCCCAATCTAAGTGCGCCATTTGTTTCCTGCTGGAATCCTGGCTGAAATAGCAGCTTTATGTATTTTTAATCATTATCCCAATTGGTATGCCAAATAAACCCTAGTAATTCTTATGATAATGTGGAGGGGGCAATAACAAGATGTTTGCAGAGCTACCCTTTGTTTTCCTCACACTTCATTTCCACCTAGTGTGTCTTTAAAGGAAAGAAATAAAAGGTGTTAGATGATGTGTAAGAAGCTAGTAATACCAATGGTTTATTTAAATATAGATGCCAAAATGCTGCTTTACTTTAAGTATCCCCTTTTTTCCCCTTAAAGAGTTTGGAAGTTTGATTTTTTGATAAGATTACTGATGTCCTTTGTATCATCTCACCGCTCGTTAACATGTCTTTGGGAGAGAGTACAGTTCCCCCTTGAACAACATGGGAGTTAGTGGCACTGACCCCCGTGCACAATGGAAAATCCTTATAATTGGCCCTCTGTATCCACAGATTCTGCATCCATGGATTCCATGGGTTGTGTAGTACTGTAGTATTTGCTATTGAAAAAAATCCGTGTGTAAGTGGACCCAGGTGGTTCAAACCTGTGTTGTTCACGGATCAACTGTGCTTATGACAGTCAAGTTATCCAGCTATCCTAAAGCAATGCTGAAAAGGTTACTGGGTAGTATTTTGGCTATATAGAATTTTCATCGTATGTACTGTCTCTTCAGTCAAAGATAATTGGGAGTTAACCATATCATGTAGTCATCTGGAAAACTCAGGCTTAAATACTGAGTTTGTGTTAAGTGCAACCTAATCTTTCATTTGGGTAACAGTCTTGTAACTGCCAGCATTACAGAGGTTACATCTAGATTAATTTATAGCCCATTGGTAATTGGTAACATAGTTTCTCTTGGAATAACATAGACTTTATTTATATCCTCTTTTCCACTTTTAGTACTAAAATATTGTTATCATCCTAACTTACAAATTATCAATCTTCCACAGCAACTAGGAGGTATTTGAAAACACAGGATAAGGTCTGAGCTGTAAAAGAGGCTTTAATTAAAACATGTCTGTAATAACAGTAATAAAAGAATTTGAAAAGTGTAATAGAATATTACTGTATTTTTTATACCCCCATCTTATTCTGTTCAGACTGCTATAACAAAATGCCACAGACTTGGTGACTTATAAACGACAGAAATTTACTTCTCACAGTTCTAGAGGCTGGAAGTCTGAGATCAGGGTGCCAGAGTGGTTCCGTGAGAGCCCTCTTCTGGGTCACAGACTTCACACTGTGTCCTCATGTGGTGGCAGGGGCTAGGGAGCTCTGTGGAATCTCTTTTATGAGAGCACTAATCCCATTCTTGAGGGCTTTACTCTCCCAAAGGCCTCACCTACTAATGCCATCACGTTAGGATTTCAACATACGGATTTGAGGGAGGACACAAGCATTCAGACCACAAAAACCCCTTTTCTCAAAATTCTCCCTTTTACTTGCTTTGGTAGAATTCTAACCCCCGAGTTACTCCCAAGTATGGTGTATGGATTTGCACTGTTGATATTACTCAGTAAAAATCTTAGGCCCTGTGCCAGACTAATGAATCAAAACCTGCATTTTAACCTGAGATTCCCCATGGTAAGTATAAGCATCAGAATTTGAGATGTCCTAGGATTGCATCTCATTAGGTTAAAACAAAGTTATCAAGTGTTAAAGAGGAAGTAATTTGTTGATCATATAGTCACAGGTAAAGAAACTGACTAAATTTTCAAACAACCTTTTCTTTATAAGTACAGGGAAGCCATACTCTTTTCTGTAATCACTTACATCAAACTAAGATTTCCCATATTGTGCAGGTTAATGTAAAGGCAGTTACAGTGTTTCATCAAACACTGTGGGGACACAAACACGAATGTATTCATAGAGTCATAATCTAAGAACATGAAGTGTGTGGTGCAGTCTAGAAGATGAAAGTACTTGTATGTGTTGTTATTAATGTTTCAGAAGCTCTCATTCTCGCTCACATTTTCATATTTGTTAGTATTAACTTTTACCTTGGGCAGCTGTTTACTTGCAGCATTTTTAGAGGGCCTTTAAAATTAAGATGGGATAGTTAACAAAGTATCAAAGATTACTAGACAGTGTAATATAGTTGATATATTCAGTGTTTTTCTCAAGCTGTTACAGTTCTATTAAAAATTCTATCAAATCTATTTATAATTTTAACACAAATGTAGTTTTCAGTTTTCTACATAATAGAACTTGCAAAATAGCAACTAAGTTCTTGTTAACTGTTAATGGGAAGAAAGCCCTTCTTCCGTTTTGGGGGATGGATTACATGTTAGTTTTGGACCATGTTGAATATATTTTTTCCTTCTCATTCTTTCAGATTCATCAGGATTCATTTTTGATTTGCAGTCTAATACTGTACTGGCCCAGGGAGGAGCTTTTGAGAACATGAAAGAGAAGGTATGACTAGATACTATGGATAGGAAACTTGAATGTCATGGTAAAATACAATCAGTGGCTACACAAACTGATTAAGAAAGTGAAATTTTGAGAATAAAACTATATGAATGCCACTGTGTATCAGAGAGTAACTATCATGAAAATTTTAAGGAATCAGAGCTTACTAATGCAAACACAATTTTCTTTGCATATATCTATATACGTATATTCATTCTAAATTCTCTTGAAGACATCTTAATGTTAATTAATATTATAACAAATAATATTTATGTGCCTAAGTGTGTATCTCATTTGGCAACATTCTTTAAGGAGCCGTCTGAGTAGGAACTTGCCATTCACTTGAGGAGAATTTTTAAGTCTGGGAGACTTTAGAGCAAGAAGAGAAATAGATTTTCTAAATAACATACCTTTGGAAGAAAGCCAGGTTGTTTTTAGTAATATAACCCTTGATAAGCCTATTGAGAAAGACATAAGACAAAGCTTTATGTGTGTTCTCTGTCTTATTAAAGTATATTGTTGATTACAGAGTCATAGATATATGTTGGTTCAGTATTATAAACACTCTCACATTGTAAGTTATCAGAATCTTACCTTTATCACTGAATCAGTAAGTTTTGCCTTAAGTCCATTTTCTAGTGATCAGTGCTAAATTTTTGCTCACCTCAAAAGTGTATATTACAAATCAGCCCCCCCCTTTTTTTTTGACAGGGGTAGGGGAGGTAATTAGATTTTATTTATTTACTTATTTATTTAAGGGAGATACTGGGGATTGAACCTAGGAATGCTAGGTACATGCACTCTGCCACTGACCTATAACTTTCCCCCCTAAATTAGCCCTCTTTGGATTATAGCTTACGTACCTTCTCACTTTTGTATAGTTTTAAACCTTATCATTGTTCAGTTAAGCCCAAAAGAAAAAAAGCATAGAATGATATGAAAGCAAGTATACTAAATAAGACTTAGGTTCTCATACGGATTGCTTATTACTTGAACAAAGATACTTTACTTTTCTTCATCTAAGAGAGGACTTCCTTTCAAGCAGTGTGGCTGACTGGATACCATGAAAACAAACCTAATATAAAATACCTAGAAATACAAAGTGAAAAATAACATACATCATTTTAAATTTATAGCTGAATACAAGAAGTAGAGGAAATCCCTAGGGGCCAAAAATATAGAAGGAACTAAAAACCTGAGTGGTAAGCCTGAGCCAGGTAGCTCTGATGTCTTTTGCCAGCCTCAGAAACAAATGGGTTTTACCACACAAGGCCTGAAATTTAGCCCAAAGCTTGTCCTGGGTTAGGAATTGGAGCTGAGATCTTATGTCAGGTTGAGATCCTAAAAATATTTCACCTTCATGGGAAGGTAAACTAGAAGAAATCTTCCCACTGACTTTTGAATATAGTATTCCTACTGTACATGTTTAGAGGGATATATTTAAGAATTGAAAATAAATCAAATTTTATTCAACATTTTTTCATTAGTAGTAATATTATACTGTTATTAGTAATATTATTTTATGAATATTGCAGAATAAAGCAAATCAATAAGTAAGTTAATATTTTTAAGAATTAAAACTTCTGGTTTGGAGAAAGGAGATGCAATGTTTAAAACCATTTAAGAAAAAGCCTTTCAATACTATATTTGAACTAAAGTTTTCAGTATGAACTTATATTGTAAAAAACAAAATTTCCTAGTTCTATCCACTGAAAGAACCTAGAAATAATTGCTCCCCAGTAACAATAAACACACCTCTTAGATCTTCATTTCTAATTACCTCTTCCTACCAAAAAGAATCAGGTCTATTTGAAGAATAATTTACATTGTGCAGTAAGACAAGAAACAAAATTATAAAGATTGGAAAGGACAAAACCCAAAAACTCCTGTTATTTATAGACAATATAGTTATCTACATAGAATAACCAAGGAAGCAACAAATTATTAGGAATAATGAAGTCATCAAAATTGCTAGATGCACAATTGATTATAAAAATGAAAACAACATGCGATTATTTTAAAGTATATATGTTTACTCTCAAAACATACAAAATAACCTTAGGAATAGCTGACAAAATTGGTATATCTGTTTTAAAGGGCAGTTTGGCATTTCTAATGAATTTGTAGCTGCCCTACTGTTCAGGAATTCTACTGGTGGTTATATACAATAGAGACAGCCTCTCACTGTTCACAGAAGACCCATTTTTTTTGTTGTTTCTGTTGTTTTACAATTTGTTACAGGTACTGAGTATTCAGCAGCAAGCAAGCACAGGAATGTTTAATACATAGGCATTTTTTATAATAGCCAAACATTGGAAAAAATGTACATGTCCATTAACAGGAGAATAAATAAATTGTCTATATTCATACAATGGAAATGCTATGTAGCGGTTAAAATAAATGAATAAGAGATACATTTATCAACATGAAAAAAATCTAGAAAACAATGTTAATATGAAAAAAGCAAACTGAATATAGACATGCACAATATGATAATATTTATATAATGCAAAGCAGTAGTATGTATTACCTGTGGATACATACATACCTCATAAAAGTACAAAAACTTGTATGAAAATAACACAAAATTCAAGGTAGAAATCTCTGTGGAGAGGAGGGAAATGCAATTTATAAGAGACTTCATGGGCATTTCAACTGCATCTATTTTGTTTTATTAAACTGGCTGTCATGTAGTGAGTGTTCATTATGTTTTATACGCCTGAAATCGTTTATAATAACTTAAATTATCTTTGATAACATTATTATACAAGTAAATGGTATGAAATAAATGTTTTGAAAAGTGCTATACAAAAATCTAAGTTGTTATTGTTGGTGGTTCATTAAACTTTCCACCTTTTTCTACAGTTTGCTAAAAATGAGGAAATGTTGATGCTAAATTAATACCTGATACCTAAATTAAACCACCCTTTCTTGAAATAAAATCTAGCACAAATCTTCTATTTCTAGAAATATTCTTCTATTTCTAGAAATTAATGTTTCATGTGCTATTATCACTCATCTGTTAACCATTCCCAGTGAGATGGTTGTGTGTACTCTCACTGACACTAAATAGTGATACATGTTGTTAAAAATGAGATGTTACTCTTTCTGTTATTCTCTGTGTAGACCTCAGTTTCCAACTGACCTACTGATACTAGAATTAAATGACCCTGTCTTCTTTTCCAGATAAATGCAGTGCGTGCAATAGTCCCCAATAAGAGCAACAATGAAATTATCCTGGTTTTGCAGCACTTTGATAATTGTGTGGACAAAACAGTACAAGCATTCATGGAAGGTAATCCTTACTCAGTTTTTTTAGTAAGTTCATATTTGTTCAAATAGAAGTTGCTTCAGACTTCTGTAACATTCTTTCCACAACCTGGTGTTTCATAAGTGATAGAGCAGACCATGCCATTTTTAAAAGATTGTCTCTTAAAGCTCCCTCTTTCAGCTCTAGAAGTAATTCATTCATAAGCTATATGATATCTGGAAGCTGAGAAGCTGAGAAGACTCCATGATATTATTCAAAATGTTCTCTAATGATATTTAAGAAGAAATTAGGTGGCCAGTAGAATAAAGGGCTTGATCAGAGTTGGATTGAATAAGAATTTAAGAAACAATGACAAAGCATAGTCCAGTGGTTCAGCCACAGATGGAGAATTCAGGGACTCAGCATTCTTTTCCAGGCTTCAGTACCATTTAGTTTGGCTCTAGCAAGTGATTCAAATGTATGGATTTTAGTTTCCTTATCTAATTAATATACAGAAGAATGGTAGGGTTAGTCAAGCCTTCTGATTTATGGAGTTGAGGAGTGTTTCACAAACTTCTTTCCACATAACTTGTTTGGGGAAAGCTTTGCCTAAAGCTATTGCATCATTGAACAGTGATAGTGGCATCAGAATAAGTCTCCTTGTTTCTATTTTTCTGAATTTGCCAGTATAGAATAAGATCCAAATACTGTCAGGTATTTCTTCATCATCATCTATTTTCTTTATAATGTTAGTATTTGGGCCTAGGGTAGTGTACAGTTCTCTCTGAAACAGCGTAGCAAAGGTGGTGTGTAATCTTCTGTAGAAGAGGGGATGGCATATTTGGGCTGAAACCAGCCCACCTTTGTATTGGTCAAAGCTATGTGAATAAAAGAATCTTCAAAATGGTTAGTCTGCATTAGTCTCTTCTTGGAAAAACTTACTGAGGAAATTACATGGAGAAGGGTGATCTAAAAGAGCAGGTATTCCAAAAGATAAGCATGATATGATTATCTTACTGTATTAGCTCAGAGACTTGAACCTTAACGTTTCCTATTAAGAACTTTGGAAATTCTCCAGCAAGTACGAAATTCAGGGACACTAACTCCTGCTTGAGCATGCATGTGGTAGGAGAAAACATCTGTAATTTGTTTCTTTTACAGGTAGTGCCAGTGAAGTACTCAAAGAATGGACAGTTACAGGCAAGAAAAAGGTAAAAATGAATTAAGTTTAAAAGCAGGAAATCAGTATTTGTATTATATAAAAATTTAGGTTCTGCAAAAATATTTGAAAGATATGCATGTGCATCTTCAATTCACCTGGTTTAAGTTTTCTTCTGTGACATTGAAACACAGCTGTGTACGTAGAGTACCATGGAGTATCCTACATGTGATTTTAGACAGGAAGCAGAATGACTGTCACAGTGCATTTACTGAGGGTATATTAATACTAGGCAGGGATTAAACAAGAGAACATGTCAAGGAAAGCAGAGCTCCTCTAGAGAAAGTTACCTAGTCTAGTGGTTTTCAACATTGTTCATCTTATAGATCAGTTTAAATAGTTTGGATTTTTAGGTCAGACCACTTGTGTTGTAGTCTCTGATATTAATGAGCTTTGTTTTAAAGACTAAAGAGGAGCTTCCTACTGTTAGCTATGCAGAGGGGACTGATGTTCCAGTTCAGGGAGGTAGAAGGCACTTCGGGCTGTGCAGTCAATCAGAACTGTATTTATATCCTGTTGCACTAGTTATTGGCTTTGTTTCCTGGGAGTGTTGTTTAACCTTTGTGTGCATTAGTTTGCTCATCTCTAAAATAGGAAAATAATATTAACAAACATAATACCTAATGCAGTGTCTAACATGTTAGTTCTCATTCCTTCTCCTTATCTGCTTAAAACCAAAATACTTTCCCCCAAGGATACTAGCTAGTCTCAAAATGCTTTCCATAGCTCTTTACTGTAAATCTAGTTCCTTCAGGAAATACTTGAAGTATGGACTTTAATCAAGTATTTCTATGAAATCTCTTTGGGGTCTTTATTAGTTTAGTACTGGAGTTCTGGAATGCTTTCTTGATGACCATAAATCACTTCATTAGGAGTTCAAACCAGTTTTGACCAGTGACCCTTGAATTTTTTCTAAGAAGAAAGTTGTTTGCAATCCTTTGCTGTTATTAACAATATTCCAATGAATAACCTTGTACATATATCGATTTTTTTTCTAAGAAGAACTACAGATTCTCCTGAAGTTCTCCATACCTGTAACTCTGAATATTTGCTTAACTTCCCATTGCTTTCACCCAACATGAGTGGCTGTGTATGTTCTGAAGGACACCAGTTTATTAATTTATTGGCCCAAGATAATGTTATTAATGATGTAAGATACGCATGAAGCTGAAAAAGTATGTGTTGGAGACATAAATTTCTTAAAATTTGGAGAAAGAAAAATGTTTTATAATTTCCTTTTCAGATTGTTCATGTATCGAAATGCAGTGTGTTGATTTTGTATCCTGCTAGTTTGCTGAATTTATTTGTTAGTTCTAACACTTTTTTTGTGGAATATTTAGAGTTTTCTACATATAAGATCTTACCATCTGCAGAGATATTTTCCTTTTTCCTTCCTAGTTTGGATACCTTTTATTTCTCTTTCTTTCCTAATTGTCCTGGCTAGAACTTTCAGTACTATGTTGAATAGAAGTGGCCAAAATGGGCATCCTTACCTTGTTCCTGATCTTTGAGGAAAAGCTTTATTCTTTGACTATTGTTCACTGTGGGTTGTTGATATATGGCTTTTATTTTCTTGAGGTAGCTTCCTTCTCTTCCCAATTTTTTTTTTTTTTTTTTTTTTGGTTTTTAATAGTGTTTTTATCATGAAAGAGTGGTGAATTTTGTCATATTTTTTCTGCATCAATTGATCTGATTGTGTTTTTTCCCTTCATTCTGTTAACATGCTGTATTACAGTGATTGATTTTCTTAAGTTGAACCATTCTTGCATCCAAGGAATAAATCCTACTTGGTCAAGGTATAATCCTTTTAATATGCTGCTGAATTTGGTTTGGTACTATTTTGTTGAGGATTTTTGCATCAGTGTTAATAAGGGATATTGCTCTATGGTTTTCATATATGTCTCTGGCTGGCTAAGTATCAAGGAAATAATGCTGGCCTCATAGAATGAATTAAATAGTGTTCGCTCTTCAGCTTTTTTGAAAAGTTTGAGAAAAGTTGATACTAGTTCTTCTGTAAGTGTTCAGTAGAATTCACCAGTGAAGTCATTGGATCCAAGGCTTTTCTTTGTCAGGAGATTTTTGATTACTGATTTAATCTCCTTACTAGTTTTAGGTCTATTCAGATTTTCTATTTCTTCATGATTTAGTCTTGGTAGGCTTTGTGTTTCTAGGAATTTGACCATTTAATCTAGGTGAACAGTTGTTCACAGTACTCTCTGAATCTTTTTTATTTCTGTAGAATTGGTAGTAATGTGTCCCTCATTTTTATTTCTTATTTTAATAATTTGAGTCTTCTCTCTTTTTTTCTTAGCCTGTCCAGCTTAAAGGTTTGTCAATTTTGTTGATCTTTTTGAAGAACCAGCTTTTGGTTTCATTGATTTTTCTCTATTGCTTTTTTATTCTCTATTTAATTTATCTCTACTCTAATCTTTATTATTTTCTTCCTTCTGCTAACTTTGGGTTTAGTTTGTTCTTTTTTTCCCCTAGCTGCTTAAGTTACAAAATTAGGTTGTTAATTTGAGATCTTTCTTGCTTTTTAATGTAAGTGTTTATAAATTTCTTCCTTAGCACCACTTGTAAGTTTTGATTTTGTATTTTCATTTTTATTTGTTTTTGAGTATTTTCTAGTTGCCCTTGTTATTTCTTCTTTGATCCAGTCATTGTTTGAAAATGAGTTATTTAATTTCCATAATGTCATGGATTTTCCAGTTTTCCTTTGGTTATTGATTTCCAGCTTCATCCTGTCAAATTACCATCTAGTGTTCTTCAGTCTCACATTACACAACCCCCTTTGTTGAACATCTCTTGCAGAGCAGATCTGGTGCCATAACTCCATCAGCTTTTGTTATCTGAGAATACCTTAATTTCTCCCTCAAATTTGAAAGACAGTTTTGCCAGATACAGGATTCTTGGTTGGCAGGTTTTGGTTTTTTTTTTCCTTTTTTCCTTTTTTCCTTTTTTTTCCTTTTAGCACTTTGAATATATCTGCCTACTGCCTTTTAGCCTCCAAAGTTTCTGATGAGAAATCTGCTCATGATTCTCATTGACGATCCCTTATGTATGACAAGTCACTTTTCTCTTGCTTTTTTCAAAATTCTCTCTTTGTCTTTTGAAGGTTTAATTATAATCTATCTCACTGTCTCTTGAAATTTGTTAAGCTTCTTGGATGTTTATATTTATGTCTTTCACCAAATTCAGAAAGTTTTCAGCCATTATTTCTTCAGACATTCTCTCTTCCCTTTCTCTCTTCTTCTTGAACTTCCACGGTGCATATATTGGTTTGCTTGATGGGGCTCCACAGGTCCCTTAGACTGTTCAGTTTTCTCCAGTCTTTTTTTCTTTCTCTTCTTCAGACTCAATACTTTCCATTTTCCTGTCCTTAAATTCAGTGATTTATTCTTCTGCCTTCTCAAATGTGCCTTTGAATCCCTTTACTGGTTTTTTATTAAACTTTAGTTACCATACTATTCAGCTCCAGATTTTCTTTTTTGATTTCTTTTTAGGTTTTCTTTCCCTTTATTGATATTTCCATTTTGTTCACGCTTTGTTTTCTTGACTTTCCCCCACATCTTCCTTTAGTTCTTTGAGAACTGAGTTGTTTTAAAGACTTTAATATATCTACCAGCAGGTTTTTTTTTCAGAAAAAGTTTCTGTTGATTTATTTTTCCTTTGAATGGGCTGTACTTTCTTGTTTCTTTGTGTCCCTTGTGAGTTTTTGTTGAAAACTAGATATTTGAATCTAATAATGTAGTAACTCTGGAAATCAAATTCTCCCCCTTCCTCTGGGTTTGCTGTTTTTTTGTTATTACATTTTAAAATTGTTGTAAGCTGTCTCTGTACCAAGTGTCAGCCTAAAGTGTAAACCTAAGGTCTTCTCAGGTCTTTCCTAAGATTTTCCCCAGGCATGCATGGTTACTTTCAGTTTTTTTCCATATATGCAATTGTTTTTGAATGTCCTAGTCTTTGATGTCCGGCTCCCAAAAGGGAGTAAAGAAAAATAAAGTTGGAGGAGGGGTGGTACCACCCCTTTAATTTCCTCTGAAAGTAACTTCAGCCAGAGGGAACAGGGCTTGCAACAGTGGGTGGAGGTACAGTTAACAGTGGCCGCCTGCCTCTTTGTCTATAGTTTTGTGATCAACAGCAGCAATCCGTGATCACAGCATAGATCCCCGATATTTGGAGGACAGTTGTGCCTACCCTGGCTCCAGCAAGCTGTGTGCAAGTTACTCCAAGAACAGGTGCACAGCCGCCTGTTTCCTAGCTGGGGGTGGGGAGTGGGTAGCTATTACTGTGCTCAGAACTGAAATTGACTGAAATTAACCACAATTTACCATCTAAGTCTTTCCTCTGGAAATTATATGCCATCAGAAGACTCGAGAGTTCCAAAATAGTTAGACAGATTCTGCCAGTGTAATTGTTGTCTAAGTGGGGAGACAGATTTCTGATGCAGAATTCTCTACAGTGCAGATTTATGTCTTTATTAGACTGAAATTGCACTTCATTCTATATGTTTATATCCTATGCCATTTTTTCTTTCGGGCCGTTATTTTGTTTTTTGATAGTGCAGTTTATGTATTTAACTCTTTGTATATAAGTTACACTTTTTTTTCATATTTTATAATTTATCTTTTGATCTTACGGTGGGTTTTGCCATGCATTAATATTTCATATTTTGTGTTGGAGTTTATCCGAAGTATTCTACATAGTTATTTTAGTCAGTAGTTCAATATATACACAAATATATTCAATTTCTGGAAGAGCAAATGAGAAATTGGTAACATTGGTTGCCTTTGGTTACCTAGAGTTACCTCTCTGGGTTGTGGGGGTCTACTTTTTCTTTTCTTTTTTTCGAATCTTTAATAACCATTAGAACAAAAAGAAGAAGAACAAACCAAAACCTGCAGCAGAAGCAAGTAACAGTATCCCAGATTCCAATAAATCAGTTTCCGTTCAAGAGGAGCAGTCTGCACCTTCCTCAGAGAAAGGAGGTATTAATGGTTACCATAACGGTGCCATCAATGATACTGAGTCTGTGGAGTCATTCAGTGAAGGTATGGAGACACTTTCAATAGATGCCAGAGAATTGGAGGATCCTGAGTCTGCTACACCAGATCTGCTGGATAGAACAGGTGAGTATATTAACAGGTCTTTGAAAAGTTGGATTTTATTGAAAAATACAGATGACTTTCTAGTTGAGAAAACGATAAATTAAATCTGTTTAGTCTTTTGCTTCTATTCTTTGTTTCCTCTTCTGTGAAAGTTTCACATTTTGTAACTATCAAAGGCCTAGAAAAATAGAATTCTTGTTCCATTGTCTCATATTTTAATTTTGGTCTAAACCAGCCTTGTGGAAATCTTCTAAGTTAATAGTTCCATAGTGCTTAGAGATTACAGAAGGTGACCTTACAATTTTTTTTAATGCACACTTATTAAGGAAAATGATGATGATGAGTTGATGTTGATATTATTATTCTAAGATGTAACATAGTAAAGAATATATAATCATCACTGTAACATGGCTTTCATGAGAAGTGGAATATGTGTAGTCCCACATTTGTTTTCTAGTCAAGAATTAAGATTAGTGTTAGTTGTAAATTCAAATATCTTGTCCATTTTTTTACTTTTTTGTTTAATTAACCATTTTGATCAGTGCTGGGAAGATATTGGGAATATCTGTTTAAAAATAAGCTTTTTAATTACTTGTTGGTGTATCCAGTTCCCCTTGCTCTGTTGCTACTGGCCTTATAAATGTAATGCCAATTTAAAAATTATGCTGTACTTTTCAGATGTTCTTTTGTTGATTAGTTTGCGCACACACATAGAAAGATTTTCTTCCCCCCACAAAAAGACTTAGAAGATATAGCACCTCAAACAAACCAAAGATAGTCAGTGGCATCCATTTTTTTTCTAAGCTGACTTTCCTTTCATTTCCTAACTCTTGGCCCTTTCTATTCCCCAAAGCTTTTAAAACTTTCCCTGGGAGAATGTAAAACTCTTTTCCTCAACATAACTTACAGAAGCTTTCAGAAGCTGGTGATGTTGACTCTCTTCACTTCCTTGTGTCCAGAACTGCAGAAGTTACCAAGGTACAGGGGACGAGCTAACCTATTTGGAGATGGATTAACACAGATCCTCTTCTTCCTCAGTTAGGGCTAAGCCAGACACTACTCATAGCCTTGCTGTTTCTGCTCTTTGTCCTATTTTGTCAGTTGATTTTGTTCACAGCCTTCTAAGAGGCATCATTTTGCCTCAAACATTTTTACCTTTTTTCTTTGTGTATTATTGTGTTCTGAAATACTGGCCTCTTTCTTTGACAGGATCCATGCTGGAGAATGGTGTCTCTGATTTTGAGTCCAAGTCTTCAACTATGCACTCTACTCAGAATTCTCAACAAAATAGGAATGCTGCCAAATCTCTCTCAAGATTTACCACAGGACCTCAGTTTTCAAATCTGGGCAAGGAAGATGTCCCATTCTCTTCCACCAACAAAAAGCTAGGTAAATCAGAGGCATACCTTTGAGAGAAAACAAAAACAAAAACAAATCTGTGTTTTTAGCTAAAGAGGACAGATTTTCTCTGTTCCCATAGATAAGGTTTCAGAAGGGCAGCAGGTAGTATTTTTCTGTTTTCTGGGCAGCCTTTGCCTAATTCTGTGTACACAGAGTCTGATGGTAGTTTAGATGCTGTGCAGTCCTGTTACAATAATAGGGATCCTTTTCATGAATGAAGGTCAAACTCTACTGCGAGGATGACTTTTCTGCTAACATTAACCTGTTTGTATTATTTGCTTTACTGCAATATTTTTGTGCTGTTTCCTTCATTTTTGTTGGAACAGTAAAAAGCTTTGCCATCTCTGACACTACATTTTAAAGAAATATTTTAATTTCCCTTCACAACTTCATGCTCTTACTGATACCTGTCAGAACATAGCTTTAAACAAGGTCATTAAGTTCTCTTAGGTACTTAGCATTGACTGATGGTAATAGCCCTTTGCTTTTTTTTTTTTTTTTTGAAACTATAATAGTCATTTAAATAATCAGCCAGTAATTAAACAGATAGAGATAATAGCCCTTCTGACTGTCATACACGAAGCATGACAATCCACTTCGCTAAACAAATGAAACAGAGAAACGTAAAAGACTCTTGTAACCTGTAGCTCTTTATTGAATTACTTATTCTATAAGAGCTAAAAAAAGGAAGCTCTCCTTTTTCATCTTTCTAACACAACCCTCAACTTGGTGCAGAAAGGCAAATCTGAGACTGTTCAGTCAAGCAAAAATAAAGGCACAAGGCTTGAAAGCTTTTAGGCAAATTTTGAAATAAATCAAGTTGATATGAGGAAGAATTTAATTAAAAATTGAAAATATGAATCCTGGCTCATTATAAATTTGTTAGATCAGTTTTCCAGCTACCAGTTGTAATAACTTTGGTGAATACAAAAAGGTTAATTTAAGAACTCTTGGGAACTGGTTAAAATGTGTTGGGTAGGTAAATGTATTTCATCTTTATCTGTGCAGTTGGCCTACCCACATGTAATGCTTCAAACTGTACTACCAAGAGAGAACCATATCAATTTTGTAATGTCTACATGGTGAATTGTATTCATCTAAATCCTGTTGCGTAGAGAGTTTTGAAAATTTTGTACCTACAAAAATTGTTTTGTCTTTTTCTATGTTTCATTTCATTTTGGATAGTTCCTAGAATTGCATCTTCAAATTTACTCATCTTTTTTTAACAGTTTTTAATATGCTCTTAATCCAATCCAGTGTATTTTTCATCTCAGACATTTTTTTTTCATCTCTAGAGGTTCAGTTGGGGTGTTTTAAATATCTTTCATGTCTCTCCTTAACATGCTTATGCTTTTCCTCTGCCTTCTTGAATTTATGGTGTCTGATTATATTAGCTGTTTTGATGTCCTTGCCTACTTGATTCTATGTCTGTGTCATTTCTACATCTGTTTCTGTTAATTGGTTTTTCTCCTCATTATGGATCAGTCATAGTTTTCTGCCTCTTTATATACCTAATAATTTTTTATTGGATGCCAGACCTTATGAATTTTGCTTTGTTGATTGGTAGATACTTTTGTATTTCTTTAAATATACTTGTGATTTACTCTGGGACTGTTATTTGGAAACAATCTGAAACTTGCTTTCTTAAGCTTTGTTAGGTGGAAATAGAGTAGCCTTTAGTCTAGAGCTAATTACTGAGACAATACCCTTCTAAGTATTCTACCTGGTGCCCCACTCCGGCTGGTGTGAACATGAAATGTTCCTTGCATGAAATATACCTTCTCCTTTCCAGTGGTTCGTTTCCCTTTTTCAGACAGTTTCTGCACACCAAGACACTCAGAATCTTCTGTAGCTCTTTGTATAACTTTTTCATTTTTGTGTAGCTCTCTCCTCTCCAGTATTGTGCCCTGAGAATTCTAGCCACCGTGGCCTCCCTGATTTCTCAACTCTATTCCCTTGATTTAGGGAGACTTCCAGGCTCAGCTTAGGATTCTCTTCCTCATGCATCTCCTCCTGGAACTCTCTTGTGGCAGTAAATTGGGGCAGTCATAGGCCTTACTTCTTCAGTTTCTGTTTTCTCAGTAGGGTTAGGGTGGAGTGGTAGTGGGGAATACTGCCTGTTGTTCATTGTCTGAATACCATTGTTTCGTATATTTTGTGTGTGTGTGTTAAGTTTTTTAAGACAGGAAGGTAAATCCAATTCTTACTCCATCTTGGCCAGGATACTTTTTTTTTTTTAATATATAGAAACATTGGTTTTTTGTTGAGGAGCGTAGCCATTTAGGAAACATTCTTAGTCCATGTGACATTTGTTACATTACATGCTTAGGCAGATCCAACTTTCAAGTTACCTATGCTCCTTTTTTAACTGGGGTTTTTCCCAAGGTTCCAACATTGAAAAATCTGTGAAAGACCTCCAGCGCTGCACGGTGTCTCTTGCACGGTATCGAGTTGTAGTTAAAGAAGAGATGGATGCTTCCATTAAGAAAATGAAACAAGCTTTTGCTGAATTACAGAGCTGGTAAGTTGCATTTGATATCAGGAGCACAAAAATGATCACTTATAAAGATGGTCAGCCATTCACAAAATTCTTTAATTCCTGACTCTTAACTACGCTGCATAGTGAGAAAAGGCTTAAAAATCCTATGCTCTATTTAGCTTTCTGCCTTGTTCTCCTTTGTGGTCACAGTGTGGGAATGAGTGATAGAGAGAACTCATAATGCTTTAGGAATGGGCCTAAGGTTAATATTGTTCGGAAAGGGACAACTAATTACAGAATAGATCATGCATCCTTACATTAGTGTCTGTCTTTTAGCCAGGAACCTGTGACCAAGGACATGTTTTTGAACAAAGTTATAAAGTAGAAAAGATGTCTTTGTTTTCCTACCTCCTTTTATCTTTCCTAATGCACCCCACCCTAATAGTCTCTTCTGTGCCCTATTATTAATCATTTATTTGAATTTTGTGTTTTTTAAAATGTTCTTAAAAATGCTCATATCTTGAAATATATTAATATGTGTTCTGTATTGGAAATAGAGCTTAGTAGTTAAATAGGTTTGAAAATACTTAAAAAATTTTTTTTTTACTACTAGACTTCTTAATGCCTTTTTAATGCTAATGTACATTGTGAATTTGTAAGACAGAGCCATACTTTGTTGTTTCTCAAATGTATTTGATTATAAAGTCTTTGGGAGGAGAAATATATTCTAATTTTTTTCTAGAACACTGAAGCTGTTTTAACTATTAGATATTAAGGTGGTAACTAATTTTTAAACCATACTTTCTGCTTTCTAGGGGTATTTGCATTTTATAAGGGACTTTTTTGAAAATGGAAAAGACCTAAGGACCATATTAAGTAAAATGATAGGGAGACGGGCAGCTAAGTTGATACTTGGGGATTTAAGACTGTCCATTCTGCTTATTTGTGAGATTTACATGGATTGAAATGTGAGAGGAAGTTTTCGTGAACAGAGAGAATCTGCCTCCCAAGCATCCATCCATTTTCTTACTTGTCTGTGGCCTGTCTCAGTTCACAAACTTAGTCTGGTCACTTCATGCCGTGGCAGACAAGAGATAGAGGGAGTGTGGGTAGCCTCAGTCCTCCTGTTCCGTAGAATTGAAGAGGGAATGAATTAACGAAGATGTAGAATAAAGCCTCCAAAAAGTTGCTGACCCCTACTTTTATCACTTGCAAAGTATTAGAATGGTCCATTGAGTCATCATAACCAAAAGGTATTTTTAGGATAGATAGTTCATCTACAAGTCTACTGATGCTTTGTTCTGTATCTAGAATTTTCCCTTTCAGGTTTTATAGCTAGAAATTTAATGTCATTAACTTCTGTTTTTCTTATATATGTTTTTGCTCCAGCCAGATTACTCATCTCAAAACATAATATTCACATTTCCTCTTTCATACAATAATTAATGACACTTTTCCAGTCTAATGCTCTCCTATATTTTTATACCTTTCTAAATCCAACCAATTCTCCCAAACTCACCTTAAATAAACTCTAACTTCCCCTGGTAATTTTTCTAGGTAACTGATCTCTCCTCTTTCTGACTCTCTGGGAAGAAGTGCCATGCCCTTTGCCTTGGATTATTATTATATCAGATATTGTTGGCTCATTTGGAAAAGAATAAAGATCTAAGAGTAGGGCATCACAACTTTGCCTTGACAAGCCTCCAGTCTCCATGATTGTTTAGCTTGCTGATTACTTAGCCACAGAATCTGGTTCTATTTAGAACCAGCCTGAACCAGGAAACACAGTTCCGGGAGAGAAATTTGTAAGTTCTTGTTCACTTGGAACCCAGCCAAGGGGAGCCTCCTTTAATAAATAGCAAGTGAAATGGTTTCCTGCCTTGAAACTGTGTATTTAGGATTGATTAGCAGGTGTAGCAACCAGGTCAATTTAACTTGAGGAAAGAGATTACCTGCTCTTTCCTGCTGGTGTAAAGTCCTTTTCTCTGGCTGATTGGGTTTTTAAACTGCCTTATTTCAATGCCCCTTGTAGTTGCTACTTCAAGACATAATTGGCAGGTGAGCTAACTCCATATGGCACTGAACCAGAGCTTGGAGTTAATGTCACTTAGGAAGCCATTTTTTGTGTTGGTTATAGTATTAAAAAAAGAAAAGAGTTCTAACAAATTTGCAGCAATAAGATTACATTACACCTGATGGGGCACTAGGGGAATTATACAGATAACTGCTTTCACTTTGAGGTCAAATGAAAGCTGACATTTACCTGTGGGAAGGTGAAATCAGAGGCTTTCCAGGATATAATATGTAAAATCTGTTCTGACTGGTGATCCAGTAATGACTATCTCTAGACCTGAGTTTCCTTTTCTTGTTAATTAATAAAATTTATCTGACATATTGTTGGAGCTCTTAGTTAACTTCAGCTTAAGGCTATTAAAGAGCAGGAAATGAAGTGGAGCGTGAAGCTAGAGTCTATAGTCTACTTTGGACGGTTGTCATATAATGTGCTGGTGAAAAATGCCAACAGGATACACACGCAGCCTACCTTTTAAATAAAATTTCTATTTTATTGAAAATCAAAAGGTACTTATTAAAAGGAGAGAATGGGTAAGAAATTTGAGATTCTGCAACACATAAATTTAATGTAACTCTGTGCTGAAGACTGAAATTTTTCCTGGCTGATTCCTCATTCACCTTGGAAAATTTACTACCTTTAATTTGAGGTTCTTTTTTCTTCTGTTAAACTCACAGTAGTCTTAACAAAGGCTTTTAGATCCTTGAAGTCCATCTACTATAGAAATGCTGAAAATTTAGAAATCATTTTATGAACTAAAGCACTTTCAAAAATGTCTGAAAAGCATAGAAATAGGAATGGGCTACTGCAGTGTGTTATCAAGAAGACACATAACACTGTTTTTAAATTATTCCTCAGTTTTTGTGTATTTAGTACACTGATACCTTATTTCCACCAATACTTAACCTCCATGATTCTCAATGTTCCTTGATTTAAAATTTTAACTCAAGAATATAGGCAAAACATTCTCTAACATAAATCGCAGCAATGTCTTCTCAGGTCAGTCTCCCAAGGCAATAGAAATAAAAGCAAAAATAAACAAATGGGACCTAATCAAACTTGTAAACTTTTGCACAGCAAAGGAAACCATAAACAAAACAGAAAGACAACCTACAGACTGGGAGAAAACATTTGCGAATGATGCCACCCACAAGGGCTTAATTTCCAGAATATACATACAGTTCATATAACTCAATAAAAGAAACAACCCAAGCAAAAAATGGGCAGAAGACGTAAATATACATTTCTCCAAAGAAGACACTCAGATGGCCAATAGGCACATGAGAAGATGCTCAACATCACAAATTATCAGAGAGATGCAAATCAGAACTAGAGTGAGGTGTCACTTTACACTAGTCATAATGGCCATCATTAAAAAGTCCACAAACAATAAATGTTGGGAAGAGTATAGAGAAAAGGGAATCCTCCTATACTGTTGGTGGGAATGTAAATTGGTGCAACCACTATGGAAAACAGTATGGAGGTTCCTTAAAAATCTAAAAATACAGTTGCCATATGATCCAGCAATCCCACTTCTGGGTATATATCTGGAGAAAACTCTAATTCAGAAAGATACATGCACCCCAGTGTTAATAGCAGCACTATTTACAATAGCCAACATAAATGTCCATGGACAGATGAATGGATAACTAAGATGTGGTGTATATATACAGTGAAATGCTACTCAGCCATAAAAAAAGAATGAAATAATGCCATTTGCAGCAACATGGATGGATCTAGAGATTATTATACTAAGTAAAGTAAGTCAAACAGAGAAAGACAAATACCATGATATCACTTATACGTGGAGTCTAAAATATGATACAGGTGAACTTATTTACAAAACAGAAACAGACTCACAGACACAGAAAACAAACTTATGATTACCAAAGGGGAAAGTGGGTAGGGGAGGGATAAATTAGGAGTTTGGGATTAGCAGATATAAACAAAAATATATAAAATAGATAAACAACAAGGTTCTACTGTGTAGCACAGGGAACTATATTCAATATCTTATTATAACCTATAATGGAAAAGAATATGAAAAAGAATATATATATGTATGAGTCACTTTGCTGTACATCAGAAACTAACACATTGTAAATCAACTATACTTCAGTAAAATAAAATAAAATTTTAACTCTTTAACCATCTCTGAAAACAACTAATAACATATGAAGATTGCAGTACCAAACATGTTCAGTCATATTATCTGATTTATTCATCCAGATTTCTGTCCTGTGAAGTAGGAATTTTTTTTAGGAGTTTTAAATTTTACTTTATTATTAAATTTGAGTCTTAGGTTAAGCTATTTGCCTAACATGACATCATAAGTTGTAGGCTCAACATTTGAATCTCTATATTCTGACTTGCGGTAACCTATGACCTTCATCCCACCCATCACTGATGGCTCACTTCCCCACTAAAGCTTGAGAAGAAGGCTGGAGACTCTTGGTGCATATCACATACACTGTTTCCTCCTCGGCTTAAAAGCTATGTAACAGAGATCCCCACTATAGGAGAATTCAGGGGCTGGGGAATTCAGTCTTTATGGAATAGGGTTAGAATGAAGAGGACCAAGATTTTGACTGAGCCTGTGAAAGCCTTTATACGTATTTCTTATAGTTCAATAAAATAAAACTCCAAGAATAAAACTATAAGAAGGAGTATTCAATATTCCTTTCATTTTGTAATTCAGAAGGGCCTAGATCACTCTTCTTAAGTCACAATTTGGAATGACTTGTGATTAAGGTATTCTTCAGGTCAGATCTTCTTTGTGGGAAAGGCAAGAAGATTAAGTGAAAGGTTACTGTGGAGTGGGGTCAATTAGAAAAGATTTCTTGGAGAAATGAATCATTATCAAGCCTTGAAAGAAGCATGGAATTTACCCTGGCAGAAAGGGGGGGGGGGATCCTTTAGTAAGGGAGATGATAGAAGCAAAGGCATAGCAGGGACATGTGGAGACTTCACAGTGTAGCTGGAGCTTAAAGGGCAGTTAGTTGAACATAGTGAGGGATGAAGTCACAGACCAGCGTAGAAGGAGTCTGAATTTTGTTTTTCGTTTTTTTTAAGTTTCCATTATTCTCTCTTACTTTTACTATATTTCCCATAATTATAAAAATCGTTTTTTAAAAATAGAAATTAAAGTCATATAACTCTACCACCCTAACACATAAATCTTTTTGTGCTCCCTTTTGTCCCTTACCTGTATATATGAATAATCTTAATAGTTGTAATCATACTGAGATAATAATTTTTTCTAATTTTTAGTTTTTTATTTAATGGAAATACTGGAGATTGAGCCCAGGACCTCGCACATGCTAAGCACGCACTTTACCACTGAGCTATACTCCCACCCGTGAGATTATAATTTTGTAATGCATTCTTTTCACTTAAAATTATCTTTGATTCACCTCTGTATAACTGCCTACACTGTGTTAGTATGTGTATGCGTTTAAGAATTTCTAGACAGTGGATCTGGAATGTATAAGATTTACCAGAGTAATATGAGGGCCTTTTACTAAACAGATATTCCGCTGAAACTGAGAGATCACAGTAAGAACAGAAATTGGAACAATTGCTACTGCCATTTATTGAGGTGTTGTATGTCAGAAGCTTTTATGTACAGTATCTCTAATCTGTGTAATAATCTCATTTGTAATATTATACTCATTTTATAGATGAGAAAAGATGGGCACAGAAAAAAATAATTTGTCTGAAGTCATACTTGGTATTAAGTAACACTTTTCTACTATATTTCCTTTTTTGGGTCATACCAGGTGTCTCTCTTTGCTTTTATTTTTTGGTCTTTGCCTTCCTAGTCCACACATGTCTCCCTTTAGACATTGTCATCATAATTCCAGAAAAAAGATTCAAAAAACCAAATCACGGTTTCAAATTAAGATCTAGTCAGCTATTCGCTATGTGGCTTAACACTCCAACTATTTTTCCTTACCAACTAGAAACTTGAACAATAAATTCCTTGGTAATCTGGATTGCTACTGGATCTTTTTTCTGAAATTTATTGTAAAATATCGTCAAGTTACATAGTCTCTAGTATTACTTTAAAACTGAGATGCCTTTGACCACTGGAAGAGAACAGAAAGAAAGATTATCCATTGAGGGCCTGTCCCACAAGAACAGCTTATATTTATATTCTAACTTCTTAAAAGCTACTTGAGACTCTTGAAAGTATGAAAATCACATTACATGTTTTGTAAAGGACTCCTAACAAAGAGGAACCAAATTTTCATAAGATCCAAATTTGACTTAATAAACTAGTTCTTTGAATTCATTTTACCCCAGTTGTTCAGCTCAGTATGATGACCTGGCTACCTAAGTGATGCTTTTTGTTTTTATTTTGAGCCCAGATATGTGGACCGTACTCATAAGGCCAGGGCTGAGAGTATAGACTTTTAAAAAACACAGGAAGCATCATTAATTCTCTGCTAACAAAAACTACTGATGATTCTCTTTTTTGATTGTTTTATATGAGAAGGGGGAGGTGTCGTCAGAGAAATAGATGTGTTTGCACTGGCTTTGCTTGGCTTGGATTTCTGCTTTGATTGGTTAATGGAAATAGAATAAATAGGTTTTAGATTTTCAGTTAATAAAATAAAAGTACAAATGTTTTCTAAGAACATTATTGAGTAGTTTAGGGTATTACCCTTGAAATCATTGGCTCAGAAATTACCAGATTTATTTCCCTTATAACATTATTTTCTAACACAACAACCATAAGTAAACAGTGATAGTTAACAGTTTTTTGGTGTCAAGGAATTACTACTGAAGGCAATAACTAGTCAGTAAGCTACATGTTAAATATATTAAATAAAGGGCTTACTTCAAATGATGGACACAGTATGTCTCAGATATATGAATGGTGATGCTACAGGAACAACTAGTCTGAGCAACTAAATTACACAAAAGCTTTAGAATAAGTCGAGCAAATGTGAAGATGGTCAAAAGTCTTGGTAAGAAGGGAAGGAAATACAGAACATTCAGACACTGACCAGTCATTTTCCTTAACAACTGTGACAGGACATCTAAAACCATCTTTCACCGAAAGGATATGGAAATTCTCTACGCTGTATAAGGCCCACGCTTAATAAGACCCAGTGTCTTTCTCAACAGAGTCCCAGCAATATTTAGCTGAATTTCATTAGCAGTTTCAGAGTCCAGTGTATCAGATGCTCAGCATGGTGTATTTCCATTCAGGAAAGTCTTGACGGAACAGTTGCAAGCTTAGTACCCTCAGGTATTGGAGTGAGCAAGGTAACAGAAAAGTCAGGCAGTCTGAATGAGCCTTTCCTCACTCTCTGAGATGACTCATTGTTTGCAGTGACAGCATCTAAAAGCTATTTCGTCAAACCACAGGTACTTTTGAATCTCTTGGCCACAGATCTATACTGGGACCACTGTTCAGCTTAAGAACAGATGAAAAACTTTAGTGTTATTTTTTTCATTGTCATGAAGTTATGTTACAGTAAATTACTGTTTTTGCCTGTTATTTATCCTTATCCTTAGCCTACTTTCCACTTTTGAACTCTTCTCGCCTTCTCTATTTCGTGATGCACATATTTCTGCAACTTTTTATTGTGAAAACTTTCAAAATACAAAAAAGTTGAAGGGATAGTACAGTGATCAGTTTGTTTACTCTGTGTGTGTGTTTGTGTTTTGGTGGAACCATTTGAAAGCTGCAGACATCATGACGTCATCCCTAACTGCTTTTGCATTACTTACCTAAAATACAGTCATTCTTCTACACAACTGTAGTACATTATGTGATATACTTTTAAAAAGAAGGTTCTTATATTGCTTTGTGTCAGTCTCAGCCTACCTTTAGCGACACTATCAGCTAAGAATGCCTGGGGGCACTCACCTGGGCTCTGTACTGCTTGTGGCAAGCCCTCCACCCCCGCCACAAGCCAGTGTTTTAGCTGGACTGTTCCTTGTGGCTCTTATGATTATGCACCTCAGCAACTTCGAAAAAAACTTTGAAAAAAGGTTTATTACTCTGTAAGTCTGAGAGGGTACATGGCACTCCTGGAATCACACAGCAAAATGTGTTTAAAGGGAGAGCACAGACCTGGGATCATGCCTTTATTGGGGTCAAAGGTGGGATGCCTGGAATTTTGTGGGTTTATTCTTTATTAGTGAATTTAAAACATAATAGGTGGGAAGAGAGTATAGCTCAGTGGTAGAGCGCATGCTTAGCATGCACAAGGTCCTGGGTTCAATCCCCAGCACCATTATTAATAATAACCAAAAAACACATAATAAAAAAACAATAAGAGCAAGAATTAAAGCGTGGGAGGGAAAAGTAAGGTCACTCAAGTGGCCAGTTATCTAGGTCACCCAGGGCTTTCTAAAAGGGGAACTTGTGGGTGGGGTGGCCTGGCTCTTTATCAGTCTTGTAGCTGGCAGTCTACTTATTTGAGATGAATGTCTTTGAAATGGATGTCGGCAACCAAAAGTATGTCAGGCACTTACATTATAATCAAAAAAGCTAATAGTCGGGCACTTATACTACATATGTTTTAATATTTATTCATTTTTCTATTTTAAAGGCTTGTAAAAAAATTAATGAAAAATTACAGATATTTATCACCCTTTTCTCTGAGAAAGATCCCAGATGTTAGCCAATAGATTCCTCTCTTTAATGCTTGGCTGACATCACAGGCCCTTCCCAAAGGTGTTACCAATAGATGGAAATACGATAAACAACACACAAAAGAAATAGAAGTGCTTACTGCTTTTCAGTGTTTTTTGACAATGAATATTTTTTATTGGAGTGGTCATATGGTTGTCCATACACTGCCCTATGAATTTCTTATGATCTACCAATGAGTTATTCAAGAAACAAAGTTTATTTAAATGGGTGCTAGTCATTCTTACAGGGGGAAAAAAAAAAAACAAGTGCCATCATGATGTGGTAGCTCATACTGTCACAGAAAAGTCTGATTGTGATGGTGCAGAACTTCTTGGCCTTGCTGAAAGTGTCATGTGACATTCTACTTTTTCATGGTAAAGACTGTAAGCTGCAAAAAGCTTACTTGTTTGCTGAGGTCTTTTAATAAATACTTTACAAGCTTTGCCAGAGACAGATTTGTCATCTGGTGGACACAGTGTCTGCACCTTAAGGTGATTCAGCAACAGAAGAGAGAGAATGCTAAACTCGAGGCTGGGCAGCTCCTGTCTCAGATATGCTTTTGTTTTGCCTTTTAGGTATTCCAAATGCTGCTAGAGTTCTTGGAGCAAAATATTTGCCAAGGTTTGGGAAATGCTTTCTTAGCAAAGTATTGCTACCCCACAGTAGTTGTATCTTCTCTCTAGTCTGGTGCTTTGAGATTAATAAGCCAACCAAATTTGTTTGGTAACAAGTCTGTGTATTAACATCATGCATAATGATTATCAAACCTGTGTTCTCCAGCATTTCACTCTAAAAGATTTTGCTCCTTGAGAAAATGACCCTGCCTTATATATATTTTTTATATCTCACACTACAGTCTCCATATTAACCACTTTGTGCTAACGTAACTACATACTGAGCTATGTTGAATTAGTATACACAGACATGCATTTGTATGTATATATATGATTAGCTTTACAGCCAGAAACAAGAGTAGAACTTTTATTAACTCTGTAGTTATATTCCCATTCAAAAGGAGAAATCAGGATGATTTTTAAATTTGAAGAGAGTTGGAACATTTCATGTTTGTGCAGGTATTAAAATTTTAACTTTATGTTTTGGTTTTTGTGGGGGGTTTTTTGGCCACCACTAAGCAAACTGATATGGTAAAGAAAATTATTTCCTTCCAGAGGTTGAATACTGGGGCAACTTGCTATCTCTTTATACACTCATTAAAGGTGGTAGGTTCTTTTATAAGGACATGAAAAAGCTTTCATGCTTAGAAACCATTTACATTTGCAGTGGAGAAAATTCTAATTGCCTGTTTAATGTTCTTTTTCTGTAAAAAGCCTCCCAGAAACCTTTGATTCCATATTTCATGGATTACTGTTAAACGTTTACTCAAAACCAGCACAGTGTATGTATGTCTTTTGATTACTCTGCATTCTAAAGGGAAAGTGCCAGTGCACTTGGTGCAATTGTGGTAAGTTTTGAAGATCTATATCCTAATTATGGATAAATTTTTCGTGCTCTGGCAGGGGTATTGCCTGGTAAAAATTCATTAGAAGTGAAGCTGTCCAATTTTATAGACCAAAATATAAAATGAAAAATATGTGAGCACATATGTAGAAATATATGATTTCCACAGGGACTTCTGCTTTTTTCTTGGTAAGCACAACTTACCAAGAAATGTTTTGTAGCTTACTACTGCCATCTACTGGTTCTCAACTCTTACATGTCTAGCTACTGGTTTACTGTAACATACATAGAAATAAAAGGGAACCAGGTTTTTTAATTGGAATCCTTAGAATAGTCTTTGCTAAGGGTGAAAGAGAATTTTCACGTGATTCATACAGTATTTACTTTGTAGATGCTTTTAGTGAACAAACTTATAACCCTCTTTCCACTATTTACAATATGACATTTTTCTGCTTGAGTTTCTGATCAAACCTTTTTTCCCTGTCATCTCTTCGTAGTTTAATGGATCGAGAAGTGGCATTACTTGCTGAAATGGACAAAGTGAAAGCTGAAGCCAGTAAGTCTGATCTTTATTAAAGCTATTACCAGTTAATACGTACCCGCATTTCAACCCCCATAACAAAAGCTCAATATAAATGCCACAGTAAGAGCTTATATATTTAGTTATGCAGTCTTGAGCGGTTGTACTGTAGTGTCATATGAAACCTTTCAGGCGAAACAACTTTATAAGAGCCTGTTTTTTTTTTTTTTTACTATTTCCAAATTTTAATATTTTGAATGTATAGCTTAGTGTCTTAAGAGACTATATCATGGTATCTGCCAGCATAGCACCAGCTTAGGAAAATAAAGTATCTTCCAGATGCCTGGGTTTTATTTCATTTTGTTTCACCTCCAGTAATTGAACAATTCCATTGGGTTTCTTTCTACTTGGGAAAAAAAAAACCCTTTGGCATAATCAGAGGTGACTTTACTAGGTTGCCTATAATTAGTGTATACATTCCTGTCATTACCACGCTCAGAACTTTCTTTGTTTTCTTGGTTTGTAGAAACTTCACTCAGTGTCTGTTATCATTGGGTAGGAAAAAAGTCGATTAATTGAGGGTTCAGGATACCATGACTGGGGTTCTTCGAAAACTTACTAAAATAGATTATGGAAGAATAGAGTCTAACTTGGATAATTTGTGTGGTTTTATACTAAAGAACCAGGTATCTGTTTTTTTTGTAATTTCTTTTACGGGTTAGGTTAAAGATAGACAGCTATATGAAAAGAAGGGAACGTCAACCGCACCTTGTACAATGACATTGATTTGGGGCTTTTCAACAGCAGTTTATCTTCATGCATTGAATGCCAGATTTGTAATTAGGAAGGTTGTTCCTTTTAGCCTGCTTTCAAACTGGTAAGAATGGAAATAGGCTGAGATGATGACTTACAGTTAAATCATTTGTGTCTATGGTCATGGGCCAGAGGAGGCAGCTTTGAAGCACTGAGCTGAGATCAGTTTCTATCCATTTAACATGAAATGCTGAATACATGGTAGAAAGTGATCCACAGTTTTTCAGACGTGAGATTTCATTAAAATGGAGTGGTATATCCTGTAATTTCTAAATGTGACAGTTTCAGTCCAGTCTTGTGCCTGTGTGTTCTCTTTTTGAAGGTGAAGTTTCAGAGAAAATACAACTGGTAAGAAGGCATTGTCCTTACTGTTGAGAAGAAGGTGTTTTTTAAAATACATCGTTTATAGAAAATTTTGAACATACTTCAAATAGAGGCTAATATAATTAGCCCCCGTCACCTAGCCTCAACCAGTTATCAGTTCATGGCCAATCTTATATTATCAACTTCAGATAAAATTCATCAATTTTATATCTGTATCTCCTTTCTCCCATGATAAAAATCCAAGTTTTCAATGACAATAATGAAATTACTCATTTACCGATGATATCAAGAAGGTATTTTTCTTTTTTACACATTGTAGTTTTATTAATTATATATTCACAGTTCAGACTTTATTCACATTCATTCATATATGATCTTAACATCAGCCTTATGGAGGAGTTGGGTTTTTAATTAATTAATTAATCAATTAATCAAACTAGTTCCTTTGGGGGAAATGTGACTTGTCCAAAATTAGATCCTCTCAGTTATCTGATACATATAGAAATCTTTACTTGATATGTTTTTTCCATCTTGAGATCTGTAATTTTGTCTTAGAGTCCTAGAATGCTGGAGCTGAGGAAGAGTGAATTTGATACAAATGGCAAGTAGGTTTTATCCTGGGAGACAGAACAACAGATCATTTGTAGCTGTTGGGCCTTTGTGTTGAGAAACTTTGTGTCTGTTCCTAGCTTATTGGGAAAGTGTGACCTTATTGATTAACCTGACACTGGTGTAGGCAGCCCATGGTGGCATGTGTGTGGCAATTGAATTAAGTAAACTTGCTAAAGACATTCAGCTCTTTGTAATACCTGATACAGCTCTTTGAAAATTCTGGGTTTTTTCTAACAAATTTGGTTAATTTCTTGGTATGTTATAGGATTCTATGTATAACAATTAGGAATTGAGTTTGACTGCATACTACAGAATAGCCTAAGTAAATGTGAGTTTGCTTTTCTCTCAGGAAATGAAAGGTCCACAGGTAAGCAATCCAGGGCTGCAGGGCATCTCCAACATGACATGAGGGACCCAGGCTTCTCTATCCTTCTCCCCAGCCACAGCTATCCCTACAGTGTGCTTATGGTCAAAAGATACCTCCTATGACTCCAGTCAAGGAGGGGCAAAATGTTGCACGCTACCTAAGACTCCTTTAGAGAGCTTTCCTATAAGCCTCGCCCTGTGAGTTCTGCTTAGATCTGCCAAACTATATTAAATGACTCTCATCTGTAGCAAAGCTAGGAAATGTAGATTTTTACTTAAGCAAGTTGGTACGCAACAACATTAGACTTCTGATAGAGGAGAATGGCTATTCAGTCATGAACAGTCTTTGCTACAGTCCACCCTTCAGCTGCCCAAGATGCTTCTTTTTTCTGAAATGAAAACACACCTCCCCAATGGCAGCACCTCCATGGTCTCTAGTTCATATATTCAGCTGAAAATCCAGGACTTCTGGGTAATTTCAGATCTTCCAGCAGGTCTGGATATGACACGTTGTGGTCTGGGATTCCATCAACTAAAAGAAAAGTTAGATACCTTCCTCCAGTATTATGTAGAGAAAGAAGAGGATAATTACAGTAAAAATTCCCACTTGGAAAAGCAATAATCAAATCTTACTGGACAGCAGTAGTCGAGTCCCTGCTTCAGTGGTGGAGAAATTTCCTTGCTTCATCTGCCCTAGTTCTGCTTTCTATGAGAATTTCTTTTGCCCATTGTCCTCTGTAGCCCCTGGCTCTCTACTCTGAGATTTCTTTATTGTCTGTAATCCTCCATGGACTTATCTAAGTTACACATCTGGGCGCATGCCAAAGAAGATGCTTCTAAAAGGCTGTAAAAAGTCTAAATACCCATCATTAGGGAACTTGGTAAATAATTGTGTTATATCCATATAGTAGAATACTTGATGGCTATTAAACAGACTGAGGGGAACCTAATGTGTTAGTAAGGAATGAACTTCAAGATATATTAAGTGAAAATAGCTAAGGTGAAGGAAGGACCGTGTATGTGCTGTACTCCCATTTGTGACAAGGGAAGAGAGAGAGAGAGATGTTGTACATGCAGAGAATGTATTTGGAAGTATACTTAAGAAATTGTTAGCAGTGGTTTCCTCTGGGAAAGGGACCACAAAATCGGATGTAAGAGAGACAGTTTTACTTTTCATTTTATACCCATTTATTTTAGATTAATTTTTCACCATAAGCATTTTTTGTTTTAATTTCAATGCTTCTTGATTAAAAAAAATTTTTTTTTTAACTGGGAAGAGGAGAAGGAGAAATGGCAAGTGACTTACAAGTCTTTATGATTCATAAAAAGCGTTTAGCACTTAACTGCCTTCAGAGTTCCTCAGGAAAGTGGAAGCTGGACCTTTGGTATTTTCATTTTCTGGATGGGTGGGCAGCGAAGCCTTTGGCTGCCCAGATACGTACTGCAAGTCCTGTATTTCCAGTTCTTTGTCCTATTTAGCAGAGTCTGAGAGTCATACTCCCTTTTTCTCTGCAGTGGAAATTTTGCTCAGCCGTCAAAAGAAAGCCGAACTTCTAAAGAAGATGACTGACGTGGCTGTTCGAATGTCAGAGGAGCAGTTGGTTGAGCTCAGAGCAGATATCAAGGTAAAACTTCCTTCTCTTCTCTGCCTTTCTTCTTACCCTTGGGGACTAAAGTAGCAAATCTCCGTAATTCATGGCCATCTCTAATGTACTGAACTCATGATCTTTTCTTCCCAAACCTGGCCCTTTTCCAGGTCCCCTTTTTCTGTAGGTGGTACTGTCATCTATCCAGTGTCCAAGCTGGAAACCTTAGGAAATTTCTCCTTTTCCCACAATTAAATCTATCAGGAGACCCTGTCCATTTGACCTTCTGCGAAATCTCAGGTCTGAGCTTTTCTCTCTCACTCACCACAACCGTTATCAAGCTACTGTGAACTCTTGTTTGGACTTCCGTAATATCCTCCTAACTGATGCTACCCCTTCACCTGGCCACTGCCCCACTCTCGCCACCCCTTCAGATCTGTTCCTCACGCTGCGGTAACCTGCTTCAAATGTCCCAGTGCCATCGGATAGACTATAGTCCTTGATGGCCTGTAGGTCTCCACATGGCCTGGCCCTGCTGCCGTCCTTTTCTCACCACCCGACTCGTTCTCTGTACTCCAGCCACGTCAGCTCTCCTTTCCACAGACACGTCCTGTTCCTTCCATCTCCCTTTGCCAATCCCAGCACACGTCAACCTTGTTTCTAAATCGTGAGCTCTGTGAACCACGGGAGTTGGCCTTCTCTACTCCAGAGCCCTTACTGTGCTCTTTCTGAATGTGTGAGACTTATTGCCATTTTTAAGACGAATGGGGAGGCTGTATAAGAGCCTTTGTAAAATAAAAACATAGTTGGAAGATCATCTAAGACCTTCCACATGTCCTTGTTATTATTCCCTTGCTCTTTGCCCTTAGACTCTATTGAGGAGAACTAGTGAAATATACAATGCAAATTTTAAATTACCATTTTCTGATTAACTAAGACTACATTACTAAACTTTATAGAAAGTCTTCCTCGCATTGATGCCAGTCATCCTCATTCAACTATCAGGGAGAAGCCGGAAACCCCTTTGGAATTAGATAAGAATTCTGGCTCTCACAGGCCTCATCTGTTCCCCTTCCCACGTGGTTGAAAAGCTGCTAGAAATATTTCTGCAGGCTGACTAAGGATCTGTTTCTCTCCACGTCTTCAGTGTACCGAAGTGGGTGCTGTGCAATTTAAATGTCTTATTTCCAGATCATTTTATTTCCGTCATTGCTGTTATGTCTTTGGCTCAGCAAACCCTAGAATTTGTTTCAGAATTAATCTCAGACTGATCTTACATGTCTGAAGGCTTTGTTACAGACGTTCATGTGCTTTCCTAAGCCACAGTGTACCCTGAAGCTTTAAGGCTTCAAGGCCCAGAGGTAATTTTTATTTCTCCTCTCCCATTTACTGCCTCTAGATGCATCGCAAGGATTTGATGTATTTGATTCTACCTTTTGAAAATCCAAAGTGGAATTAGGCCACCCCTAGTTAGAGGACTGATCTGAGGAGTTCAGTTCTTTTAAATTATATCCAGGCCTTTAGCTTTTCTTTTTCTCTCTCCTTTTCATCTGAAAAAAAAATGATTCTAGGCGACCTTGGAAATTGTTTATTGAAATAGACCCCCAAAAGCACTTTATTCCTGACACGTTTCTAGTCTCACTATTTCTACAGAATAGTTAGTTTTGACCCAAGGGGTTGGATCCTTCTCAGCTCAGTCTGCTTAAAAGGATTAAATTACTTGCAGCATGCTCTTCTCATTTGCAAAGTTGACTTTTCGCATGAATGATTTTCCATCTCAAGAAATTGTTCCTATTTCAAGAACTAACAAATCCTACTTTATAAAGAGATGAAGTGGGTTTCCTAAGGAAGTTCCTATTAAAGAACACCAAACCATCTATTTAAATGGAATCATTGTAACTTATGAGCATTTTTGCTGCCTCTGCCTTTGTGTAAGATGGAACAATGTTGAGAGTAGCCAACAGGGGGAAGAAAGATGGCTCTCCACCATGAATTCCTTCTCCATCCTCCATAGCTTCTGATTATACCTAACGACCACCATGTAGCGTTTAATAAAGTTCCCAAATAGACTTATCTTTGGGCTCTTAAAGAAAATGATTGAATTTTGTCAGTTGCACAGCATTGGTAATATCATGGCCATTTAGTGAACTTCAGAGAAACAAAAATATGACAGTTGAAAGTAACTGTTTCATCTGTTTATAGCAAACTGGAGATTCCATGGATACTGTTTGTCTCACTTGGAGTCTTTTCTTTGTCTTTTCTCCAGCACTTTGTTAGTGAACGTAAATATGACGAGGATCTGGGACGAGTAGCCCGGTTCACCTGTGATGTAGAGACCCTCAAGAACAACATTGATTCGTTCGGACAAGGTGAGATGATGAGGGATTCAGGGCTCCAGGGATGGTGATGAGAAGACCACCCTCTAGTCATTAGAGACCCAAGTGCCAGTTGATTTCTCCACTGATTCTTCTCAGTGCTGCTTGTGTTTGGGTTTGTTGGTTTGTTTTTATGAAAAGAAAACTGAGATACTTAACAAGTCAATGGATGCAGATGCTTTGATCTCACAAGGATGGGTATTTTCCAGCTCCCTTAATTTGCAGTCATACTGTTTCATCATTTTCTGCTGAGTTGAGGCATGTTCGGCATATAGCATAAAGAGCATGTGGCCCTGGAGTCAGACCAAGTTTGAATCCTTGTCTCTACCCTAACCTCTTGGCCCCTCAGTTTATTCCTCTGCAAAATGGAGATAACAATGCTTGCTTTGCCTGACACAGAATAGGTACTTAATAGTTACAAAGGATGTGTGTGTGGCAGTGGGAGGAGGTGTGCCTCTGAGGTGAGAGCTTGTAGTGACCCATCAGTCAGATCCAAACCCTGAGCTCAGCTCCTCTGTTCTCTCTGGCTCAGTGTGAAAGTGAAATAATGGACTTAGGGCAGGGATTGTGAACTCAACATGAGTCCAAGCTTAAAGCCAAGAAAAAAAATCTAGGGAGTAGTTTTAAACCATTGAATTCTGGCAAAATTTGAACTGAAAATATTAATATTTTTCAGCTCACTTGGTATTTTGAATTTGGGGTTATTTTTGCAGTAGGAACTTTGGGAAAATACATGTTTGTTGTAAAGACTAGTTCTGTTCATATTTAACTCATCTTGAATCATTCGAATCTTTTTAAAAGGATTTAGCTTTTTCTTTAACTTTTTCTTTCTTTGCGAAGTCTGTACTTTGGAGTGTTCTTGCATAGGAAATCAAACATATGGCCCATACTATTGTTCCTAGGCTTAGTCAGCGGCTAGAGCCACCGCCAGGAGTTTAGGTGGTAGGAAACGCCCAGAAGTCATCAGTTGGTGGGGGGATGGGCCGCTGCAATTGTATAAGGTTCTCCTGTCTCAGAGTTCCTTTACCAAGCAGTGAGGATTTGGCAGGAGTGGAGGAAGAGGGCATAAGGCAGATTTTCCTTCCTTACGCATTTATAAACTTATCTTTATGATCACTCAGGTAGACAGTTCTTTAAGTTGCTCATTGTGAAATGGAGAAATAGGGAAAGTGTTACCCAACATGCTTTTCTGTCATATGACAGCATATTTCTCATATTTCTCTCTCAGTGTCACATCCAAAGAACAGCTATTCAACCAGATCTCGATGTAGCTCAGTTACATCAGTGTCTTTGAGTAGCCCATGTGATGCCTCTGCTGCTTCCTCTTCCACTTGTGCCTCTGCTCCCAGCCTTACAAGTGCTAACAAGAAAAACCCGGCACCAAGAGAGGCTCCTGCAGCCACAGCAAACTCCAGTGGCCGGACCTACCAGCCTCATCGAGAGGTAACCGAGCTTCCACACTGAGCAACTTAAGGAAGAAAAGCTACCAGGTTGTCACAGTTTAAATGCTGACAGTTCAGTACATTACCTTCCTCTCTTTATGCCCATTCCGTACCTATTTTGAATCCCTCCTGCTTCAGTTAGTTCCAGAGAAAGCATTTGGTACGTATGTTCCAAACCACCAGCCAGTGTAGATTTCTTGTTGCCAAGACCGCTGACTTCCTGGTGTTGGCAGTGATCCCAGCTGTTGTAGGTAGGATTGCCTGGTAATTGGTCACATTGGGAGTCGTGCACCCATCTCGAGGTAGACAAGCACCACAGTGGCAGGCTCACCAGAATGCATCTGCAGCAGCTGCTCCCTAGAAGCACAACGGAGAACGTATCAGGGAGAGCGAGAGAGCGTGAACTTGCTAGGGTGGGCAGCAAACACAGGAAAGTTGAAGCATAATCCATAGTTTCTTTTCCCTGGTGTGAAGGAGATACACAAGAGTAATCCAAGGCAGTGCTGTCAGTAATTCTTCAGAACTGGTGTTACATTGGAATTAGAGGACAAAAATAAAATCCTATGTCATAAGCTTTCTGGGTTGTAAAGTGAAAGATGTGTTAAATGTCACAGCAGCATGACTCAATCTACGCTTCATGATGTATAGCAGAGTAGAGCATAATGACATTTATCGTATTATTCCAAATGTCCATTATTTTTACAAATGGCTTATGATCTGTAAAAGTCAGACATGTGATAAGATACTTCCCAGCTGGGGGCTTATAATAACCCAGAGTTAGCTTTCTTCTTCTGCCCAGCTAACGAAAAGTGAACTCCTCTTCAGTGGATAAGAGCCTAGGGGTGAAAGGTGGGGGTAAAAATCGTGGAAGATTTATTAGTTCTGATATAGTGTCTAGGTTGGATTGGCTGAGCAAATTCTGAGTCTTGAGAGAGAACCGAGTCCCAAGCATGAGATACTACTATGAGGCTTTCAGAATTCTATAAACTGAACTAGAACAAAGCGGGGCCATAATGCCACAGTGCTCTGAACGTTGTGTTCTTTTGTCCTTAGGTATTGCCGGGAAACAGACGAGGAGGACAAAGCTACAGGCCACAAGGCCAAAAGTCCAGTGACCCCATGAACCAAGGGCAACATGACAGTGTGGGTCGTTACAGAAACAGCTCATGGTATTCATCTGGTTCCAGGTACCAGAGCGCTCCATCCCAGGCACCAGGAAACACTAGTGAACAGGGCCAGGCTCATCCTGCAGGGACCAGTGGAACTGGAGCCAGCATGGAGCCCAGCCCACCCAAGCCCTCATTCAAAAGGGGGCTCCCCCAGCGCAAACCCAGGACCTCTCAGCCTGAAGCCGGGAACTCTTGAGGGAAATTGCACTTGACCTCTCTTCTGTCCCACACAGTTCAACTTGGTAACTGGACTTTAGGAAACTTATAGTTAGACTTAATAACGAAAAGAAGTTTACGCATATCACTTTTTATGCCATTCTAAATACTTTGATTTCTTCTTTCCTCGTTTCCTCTTTACCATTTTTGGAGGGGAAACTGTGTTTTCCCTTCACCTTTTCCAGTGATATGGATTGATTCTGACTAGTCATTTCCACCAGGAGTCACAGGCGACTGTTGCCAAGTTTCCCAAGTGTAAGCAGTGTTCTTCCCAGTGCTCCCGGCCTTTCAGGTGCCTGAAGAGGCCTTCCTCGGCAGCCCCTACTGTTCAGGCTTCTGGGGGGAGATGGATCAGAACTGGTCCTGCTGCCTTTCCAGGCTAAGCAGAAACCACATGGGCCTGTCAGATTCCCTGTGAACAGAGTGTGACCAGTGAGGGGATGGTGAACTGCACTGAATTAGCCAGAGAAGAGGAAATTTAATTAGTGAAAAGTAAAGAACACTAGGAAACATTTGAGAATCTGCCTCTGCTCGCAGAACGTGCCTGAGATTGACGCTCAGATCAGGGTTCAGTCTCTTGCTTAGCACCATAGCTTAACCTGCAGTTTCTTCCAAATGCCCAAAGCCTTGTTTCCTATTACCTTAGACTGCAACCCAGTCTAGGGAAGTCTATGGGAAAGTAGCATTTAACTAAAGGAAAAAAAGTATTTCTTTGTTTCAATGTTTGAAGATTTTTGTTGCTATTGTTCTCTCTTTCCTGATTTCCTGTTCTGATCCTGAACCAAATTTACAGCAATATAATTAGTGTTAATCTAAGGTGTTACCCATCAAAAAATTGCCGCAGTCAATCTTTAGAGTTGAATAAATAAAAACAATTGCATAAATGTTCCCACGTTTGTTTCACAGCAGGAAGTGACTTCATTTCATTACCTGTTTTTCTTTGGGCCTCATGGGGTAGAAGTCACTTCTGCAGCTTGTTCGGGGGCTTCACTGAGGGTGTCCAATTCCTCAGTCACTTGTCCCCCACTTAGCTTCAGAACCGAATTAAATGTGAAAGCCAGGGTGAGCAGATGCAGCTGTTCCTCACGGGAACAGGTCTGTAGGAGAGGGAATGGTGACTTTCCAGAGAGCCTACCAGTTCAGAAAAACTACAGCTGCCAACAGCTCCCCCAGGCAACCAAAAGTTCTGTCCCCACCCCTGACCTCCACTGCCCGTCCCTTCACAGGAGTAGTTGATGTCACAATGTAATTGGGTTCCAGCATGTAGCAGGTGGCACTGGTACCAGCCCCCCCCCAACACTCACCCCAGCCTCTATGATTTAATAACAGCAGAGCATTTTCTTCCCCAGCTTTTTTCTCCCAAGTCTGAAACCCAACTGTGAGTGGCAGTGGTGCAGAACTTAGCTGCCTCAGGGCTTCCCCTGGCTCTTTGGCTGAAGCGGAGCTTCCAGGGTTCAGGTTGGTTGCACAGACTGAGAGAGAAAGAGAGCGAGTGTGTGTCTTTCAGTAAAGAGAACAGTAGTCAAGGAGTACTAGGAAGCCATTTTCTAAGGGGCTGGTCACCTCATTTGGGGGAATTTATCCAACAACACTATCAGCCTTCTGGTATCAGGAAAAATCCCCGCTTTTCTGATTAATTGCTTACCTGTACTTTATAGGAAATCCAGAGATTGAAGTGACCTTGAAGGATTATGAGGTCTGTCCCTGTATCCAGGCAAGACTGTATTTAACCATCTAAACAGATGGGAAGCCACATATTTGTCAAAACTGCCTTGAAGTTGAAATTAAAATCTCTTTGTAGAAAAATATTTGAGGATTTTTTTTCTGTGACCATAAAAAGTTTGAAAATTATGAAACTTTTTTTACATTTTGTTTTTAATTATAAAAGTTGTATTTAAAATATCAAATAATACAGAAATGTAAAAGGAAAACGTTAAAGTTTCCACCTTCCCATTCTGTTCCTCAGGGGTAATGAGTTAATCATTTGGCATATATCCTTATAAACCTTTTTCAAAGAGTATATGTTCACATGCACATAGATGTATGGGCTTTTAATTTTGGTTTTGTTTTTTATAAAAAAGGGATCATACTATATACATTCTGTGATTCTTTTTTTAGACAATATATCTAAACCATAATTCATTTAGGATCTCATGTTGTGGATATTCTGCTCTGAAATTTGCCAATTTGACTTTCTTCCATGAAGAGAAGTTAGCTTTATCTTAAGTTTGAATTGTGGGGCCCATTCCTTGCTCCCCATAACAGCTCTCTGCTTCCCAAGAGAAGGGAGGCTCTGTACCCTGGGCAGTTCCGCTGTGTGTTGAGGGAGATCCCACCCTAATCATCATGTTCCTTCTCTTTCCATTTCCTCTTAGAGATCAGCGTCGTGCCCTTTCCCAGCCTAGAGACTTCAGGTTGAGCTTTGTCAGTTATAGACCACTTGAGAGAGAAAAGCTAAGTTAGCACGGCTTCATTAGGAACACCCAAATATTTCCTAGGCCCCTTATTTATGGCAGTTTTTTAAATTCACTTTTAAAAAAAAGTAGTAACAGACTAATTTTTTGAAGGTATGAAAGGATACATGATGTAAAAGTAAAAAATACTCTCCTACCTTGTCCCACTCCCCAGAAGAAATCACTGGTAAGTTTCTTGTATATCTTTTCACAAAATTTCTAAATCCAGACATGCAAATACATTTTTTTCTTTCTTTTACATAAATGGGAACCATACTACGCATGTTCCTAAACAGCGTGCTTTTTTCACTTGTCCTCACTTTTTATCACTAGTTTTTGTTTGGTTTTAAGAAAAATCAATATATGTAAATGGTAAAAGAAGAAAAAGCCTAAACGGTTCACAGGATATATGATGAAAAATAAGCCTTCGTCCCACTCTGGACTATCTATTCCCTCCCCTAGAGGCAAGCACTCTTAAGTTTCTTGTGGAGATTCTCTATATTGGTACACATATATCAGAAGAATATATACCACTTAGACTTCCTTCTGTGCCAGTTTATATAAATACACCTTCTTTCTATGACTGCATAGTATCCCTATAAATTTATCGTACTTAGTTTAACCAGTCCCTATTGATGATTTTCAGTTTTTTGCTGTCACAAGTATTGCTGAAATGAGCATCTCATAATACATATATGACTCCACCTGTGAGAGTGTTATCTTCAGGGTAAATTTCTAGGAGTGGAATTGTTGGATCATATAGTTATTGATAAAGTACTCTTAAAGGTGCATGGATTTATATTCTTGCCAACAGTGTTAGGGAGTGCTTTGTCCAGTTGCTGAGATGGATGCTAAAGAGAGATAAAGATAACTAAAACATAGCCCTTTATGGGGCTGACAAACTCGTGGAGGCAACTGACACACACCAATAACATAATACAAGGTAATAGTGTTGCATGAGGGAGCCATGCTGTCTTCCGAGAGTAAAATGGAGAAGCACAGTCCCGAAGGGCAGGGGCCTGTGCTTGAACCAGAACTACACCAAGAAGTGACCAGGCATTCATTCAGTGGCTCATAGACAGAGGGACCTCATACTTCAGAATCCCAAACCGGGGTGCAGTCTTGTGAGTATGAATGTATGTGGGGACAAACAGAATAAAATATTTTAGGTTGGGGGTGGCCTGGAAAAGCCAGGACACATGGTTATCAGTGTGTGAACTAACCTCGCCTTTTGGAGAAGGTCAGTAGAGTAATGAACTTGTTGCCCCTGGAAATTCTGCCATTTGACCTAACAAAACGAGAGTCTGTCTTGCCTGATCTACATGATTCATCCCACCTTGTCCCACCTGGAGAGGATTATATCCATATGGAAGCACACTTTATGGAAGACACAGGTGACCAAAATGATACATGGTTGCGGGTCACCTACTGATACAAGGAGCTCTGTTGTCACTATTTTAACTAGTCCAGAGTACCAGACCATATCGCTGGTAGCCGGAACAACCTGCTGTACAAGCAGTCAAGCTTGACCTCTGGTTGCTTTGGCCACCTGAGCAGCCTTTCCTTCCAACATGGAGGTACCTATTGTGTGCTGCGCAGTGTGCTGAGTTCTGAGGCGAAGATAAATGCTTCCTTCTCTTTCCTCAGCCACTTTGCGGGTGAGGGAAATAAAGCTCATAGCTCTTCCTCAGACTCCTGGAAGCGGTGTCTGTGGCTAGGCTGTGTGGGAGAGCAGGAAGACCCTGGACTTTTGAGACATACACTTGGATTTTAATTCTGGCTTCACAACTTGGCAGCTACGTGACCAACTAACCTTGGGCAAAAAACATAACACCTTTGAACCTCTTCTTGAATGGTTAAGTGGAGACAAGGATAACTACCTCACGGAGGGGTTCGGGGTTTGTCTAGCCAGGTGCTGCAGAACGATACCCTGGTGTCCAAGCTAACCTGTGACAAGTTAAATGTTCACTCACCTGACTCCTTTGCTTTACTGGCTCTCCTGCACTGTCTCCAGCCATACAGACCTAATTAACCAAGAAAACAATAACTCAGCCATCCTGTTCCTTCTGTAGCTTTTCTTCTCTGCGTGCATCTCCCCCCAGCGTGGTGAGCTCTGTGCCCTCTTGTCTGTCCTGACAGCTGTCAGGAGAGCACACCCCCTCCCCCATCTGCACTCTCTGGGTGGCGTAGGCCAGATGCTTATGGCACCAACCTGGGCAAACAGTCACCAGCGCAGCAGCTGCAGGAGCAAGTCTCCCAGGAGAGAGCCAGGGAACGTCATTTCCATACAGGTGCTGGGGGAGTTTTGTTACCTACTCTGCAACTCCTTACCAAGGGGAAATGCCATCTGAAGATTTGCCTGGGTGAGGAAGCCTCACCCACCATCAGCACAACTGTTCTCCAGCCCGCCCGCCCCTTCACTACCGTCAAAACAGCAGGAACAAATCCACCCACTCTGATTCCTCAGGGAAAAGTCAGGTCGCCTTTTTATGTCTCTCTTCAAGTTAACCCAGTTTGGCTTTCTCTGTAACTATATTTCAGATGAACCCATTTTCTGGTGCTGCTAGAACACGCAGGTTGAGAGACTGAGAAGATCTCTCAGACTCACCCCCTTGCCGACTCCAGGCAGGGCTGTGGTAAACTGCCGTCCCAGTAGGCAGGGCCTGCGTGCAACTGCAGCATCTCCCCACAAGCTGAAGTCCATGATGCTGCTCCCAGTGGGCATTCGTCAAAATGACCATATGGCCCCCTTTTAATAGGCTGTTTACCAAAGGAAGAAGACGAGGCCCCTCAGCAGCTTGGCATGGTAGCAAACTGCTGTCAATCTAGTCAACTCTTGGTCCAGATCTGTTCCTCCACTTAACTAGCCATGCGACATACCACAGGTTATGCAGAATTCCCTTGTTTGAAAATTTATTGAGGTTTTCTCACACTAGCTAGGATCCCCCACTAGAAGAAATGGCCTAGAACTGGGGGGGAAGGATATAGCTCAGTGGTAGAGGATGTACTTAGCATGCAGGAGGTCTGGGTTCAGTCCCCAGTACCTCCATATAAATAAACAAGTAAATTAATTTTTAAAAACCTAATTACCTTCCCCCTCAATAAAAAATAAATTAAAAAAAAAAAAAAGAAAGAAATGGCCTAGAATGACAGCAGTGAGGGGTGGCCAAATATTGGAGGCCTCAAATTATTCCAAAACGTAGTGTTTGTTTTGGTGGAGGTGGCAAGCCTTCAGTGAGGCTTTGTGCTGAGCTCATTTCCGTGGTCCCAGCACCCAGGGCCAGGGCAAGGCTCAGGGGGACTTGCAGTAACAATCATAACTACTCACTAAGCTCATCTTATTCTCTCAACAATTCTCACAAGTGAAGGAACTGATCCTCTTTAAGAGCAACACCTGTCCCCTGTCCCGGCCCAAGGTCATTTAGCCCATCAGCGATGGAGCTAGAAGTCAAACCCAGACTAGTTGGGCTTGAAAGCCTGAGATTTTCCCACCACACAACATGGCCTGAGAAGGAGAGATAGACCTGGGGACCTCCATAAATGAGGGTGGTGAGAGTGAGAAGAGGGGAGGGGCAGGGCCCCTCGAGTCTGTTCCTCGACAGCCACCTGTTCTCCCCCACTGCACACAGCAACTGACTCCGCCTGCGCTCAGGAGAGGGGGGAGCTTTTTCCATCTTTTGTGTCTCAAGCAGTTTTCTTGTTGCTTTGCTCTTCCCTTCTCTCTCCTTGTTCCTTTTGTAGATAATACTCCCACAGTCCTCCCACGGCAGCTTCAAAATGCAGCCTCCTGAGTTTCTTCTTGTTGACAATAGCTTTGAGCTATCATCTCTGAACAGGGCTCCTCCTCACCCTTCCCCTCCCTGTGACTTCTCACTGTGGCCACTGAGTCAAGAACTGGGGAAAGAGGAAAAGAAGAGGAGATTGTAATGAGACCAGTGCTCCCTGACCCTCTGTTCACTTTTCAGCTCCTCCCAACCTCCACTGTACTGTCTCCTGAACATGGACCCCTTCTGTGTTTGTGTGTGTGTGTGTGTGTGTGTGTGTGTGTGTGTGTGTGTGTGTGTGTGTGTGTTTGCATGCATGCGGGGTGGAAAGCAAGGAATTCATCAATTCATCGCTGCAAGCTGAGGGAACCTAGAAGCCAGGTCTGGCAGAAGACCTGAGGGACTAGGTAAAGTGAAAGGGAGGAGAGGGCTGAGATTCCATGCCTGGATACACTCATCTAGATGGAAAGGGCATCTTAAGTCAGGCCAGACTAAAGGAAAGGGTCAGTGGCTGCATTCCTACCCCATACACACTTTCACACAAATTCTTTGAAGAGCAAAAGGGAAAGGGGTTTAAAGCCCAAAACATTGCTGTTTCATTCTGAGATAGGAAGAGGGATCATAACATTCAATAAATGTTAGCATATTTTCTTCTGGAAGTGCGGACCAGGACACCAAAACAGTGACACAGGCACTGTCTCTGAAGCTGCTGGAGGGTGCAGTGCATCTTAGACAAGATATTTAACCTCTCTGCCTCAATGTTTTCACCTGTAAATTGGGGATTATAACAATGACTACTTCATAGAGTTATGATGAAGAATAATGGGATAATCCAAGTAAAGCACTTTACACAGTGCTTTGGCACAAAGTTGATGCTCAATAAATGTCAGCATTGTAATATTTGGGGCACTGCACACATTCCTCTACCACCTGTCCACCCTGACCCAAGGTGTCTTGTCTAGCTTGATGTTCAAAACTAGCCCGGGCTGATGAGCTGGAAGCCTGAAAGTCTGAACCGTTTGAGCTTACGAGGGTAACTCAAGGACCATCTGGATCCGATATACAACCCAGATGACCAGTCTTCATGAGTGTCACACAGCTAACCTGGGGTTGTTTCTGGGTCCTCAGAGTGGGAAACAGCAATGCTGGAGTGAGATGGACTCTGGACATAGAGTTGGGAGATTGTCAGGGTTGGAACCTTAGCCATTTATCACTTGGTTACCTTGAGCAAGTCTCTCTATCTCTGCCTCTGTACTCATTTGTGAAATGGAGTGCAAGTAGCATCTACCCTGCATATTTTACAGGGCTCTTATAAAATTCAAAATCAGATGATAATAAACATTTACATGATGCAAATGTTACACACTGTTCTAGATCCTTTACTCTTTTAATCCTCCTAACAACCCTCTGAGGTAGTTATTATTGTCTTCATTTCACAGAGGAGAAAATTGAGTCACAGAAGGAGAATCACAACAGCAAGTGGCAGAACTATATTCAAACCTAGTTAGGTAGCCTGGTTCTTAAGTTCGGTGCTTTCAACTATAGCCTCATCCTGTCTCTCAAAGTGAGCCCATTCCTAACGTGCACCCTCTCCTTAGCATTATGCTTGAACATTGCCTGGAGGGGCAAAAATGAGCCTTTGAGTGAGGGGTTACTGCGCGGCCCTGGATACTAGTGAGAGGGTGGGGGCGGGGGATAAGGCGCACAATCTGCAGAATCCTTAGAGTCATTCTTCCTGGGACTAGGATTCCAAGATTCAGAGGACAGGGAGAGGGGGACGCTTCCTCCCTTTCCTCCCCAAGCACTAGCTCATTTTAATACAGGTGCCTGGGGCTTTGGCCCCTGTTGGAGATGAGGGGTGGGTGGAGTGGGGGACACTCCTTTCTTTCCGATGCTGATGACTCTGGACGTGTCTCCTAGAGGGGTGGGAGTACTGAGCCTCCCGCATCACTCGTTCGGAAACAAATTGCTCTTTTGGCCCCGGCGGTTCCTCTGGGCGCGGGCGGTAGCCGCGCTCGCTGGCAAATCGTGGGAGGGAGGAGGAGCGGCGCTGGCAGCGCGAGGCTGGGGGGGACCGACGCAGCGCGGGAGACCAGAGAGAGACTGCCGCCTCGGGGCGGGCTCCACACCGCCCACTGGCCCCTCCTCCCCACCCCCTCGCCGGAGTTGGGGGGGGAGGTCCCTGCAGCCATCGCTCCCCCTTAAGCGTAAAACCTAGTTCTCTATGACTGAAGGGGCTGAGGCAGGGGAGACTCGGTCCTCTCACACCTGCTCGCAAGGACCCACAAACACAAAATTAGGAAGTTTCCCCCAGCGTCTGATGTCTACCGTCCCCTGTATTTGCAATCTTAACCTCTAGCGCAGCCTGGGAGCTGCAAAGGATGACAAAAAGAGAAATATAAGGGCAAGACAAAGGATCTGGGGTGCCCCTCATTCACACACCTCTTTTCCACCTGCTGGGCACACACAGAGAGCGTCTAAACCTTACTTCCAGGACTACCCCCTCTCCAATTTCCTGACAGCTATAGCCTGCCCTGGCATCGCCTAGTGATTGCTTGATCCATTTTTCGGAGGGTCAAGTTGAGGCTAAAAAAGACTTGGATGCCCAGAAGCTGTGTTTAAACTCCCTCTTCCAAATCTCCTTTTAGACTTTCCCTTCCCCAACCTCTACAAACCACCGGCCTTCACCTCCGCCTGGTGGCCCAGCCCCCTTTCCCGTTACATTTTTCCTAGGGGAAAGCTTCTTCTAAAACACGCACCCTCCGCTCAACCCCCGCCTGAGCTCTCCTCAGGTCCCTCCGGGGGAGGAGAGGCTGCCAGGCTCTCTGAGAACCCCCAATGCTGCAGAGAAAGACGCCTCGCCCCTGCGGCTGAGTCAGCCCGAGCAGGACCAGGCGCTCGCCCGTAGTTCTCCAAGGGGCGGGCGGGGCGGCTTGGGGCGGCTCGGGCGGCCTGCGGGGCGAGGGAAGCGGGGCGCCTCCTCCCTTGCCCCATCAAGGTCCCAAGGGGAGGGGGAATCCCTCGGCAGGAGGCCTGTCCCTTTAAGGAGGCGGCCCTGCCTGGGTGTGCCCCGTCTCCATGGTTACTCCGGTGCAGGCGGCGGGCGCCGGAGGAAGGGAGGGAGGATGCGGCTTCTCCCCGACAGACGGAGGGAGCTGCGGGGATCCGGTGCTGAGCGGAGCCCGAGCGGGAGCTGACCTGCAGCCGAAACGGGAGCCGCCGCCGCCGCCGCCGCCGCCGCCAACGGAAGGTGCCGAGAGCACAGCAGGAGCGGAGCCGGGAACCCGGGATTCGTGGGCGGCCAGGGCGCGAGGAGCCGCGCGCCATGCTCCGGGCCCCGACGGCGGGGACGTCCTCTCGCGCGCGGGCCGCTGGCGGGACCTGCGAGCCCGGGGTGGGCATTGCCTCCCGACGACTGCACTAGGGGGCGCGGGGCCCGGCGGGGGGCGGCCGAGTTGGGCGCCCTCCCCCGGCGCTGAATCCCCGCGCCCCGGAGGGATGGGGCAGGCGGTCACGGCCGCCTAAGATGCCGGCCATGCGGGGACTCCTGGCGCCTCAGAACACCTTCCTGGACACCATCGCCACGCGCTTCGACGGCACGCGTGAGTCCGACCCTCGCCCCACTGGCTCCTGGACCAGCTGCCCCAGGCCAGGGTTCCCACAAGTCCTGCACCCCGACATCTCAGCCTGGCGACCTCCTGTTCTCACTCCCTTCCTTCCCCGCTCCCCGCTTTTAGCTGGGACCACCATTTCCTTCCAGACGCCGTTTCCCCTAAAGATTCAGAGTCCACGCCGCCCCAGGCAGAGCAAAAATGGCTAGAACTCTCGGGTTTGGGGACTGGGCATGTCTGTTCGTGGGGGCGCGAACCCCAATCTAGTCAGTCTAACCCGTCCCATACCAGTGTCTGGAACTGTCCCACGGACTACCCTCGATCTGGCGGTTTAAGGCATGGGGCAGGGAAACGGTGTTCAGGGACAGACCAGAAACTCAAAAAACAAATTTGGAGAAGAGGTTTGCAAACAGAGATAGAATAGGAGGGACTCAGGAGTCCAGGCTCACCTCACAGGCTAAACCCACAGAGCATGTCCAACTCTAAAAAGATAGACTAGGGGACTCCCACCAAGAGTGGGGAAGTTTGGAGAAGTCGACCAGAGCTGATGAATCCTGGTTTCCCAGGGCTCTGAGCACTGGGAAAATCGTGAAAGCCCCCTCCCTCATCCTCCTCCCTTACCCCCAGTGGGGCTTCCCAGCTGCCTGCCTAGCATCCTCCCAGTCTGGTTCCTGATGGAAGGCAGGAGCCCATCCCTGAGCCCCCACCTCCTCAAGCTTCTCCATATGCTTTGCCTGCGCTTGGCTCCTGCAGCCTGCTGATTCAGCGTGCCCCCCCCCCACCCCCCAACCAATACATTCCTGGCTCCAGGCTGCCAGTGCTCAGCTACCATTCTTACACCCTCAGTATGGATCACACTCACTAATTCCTGAGCCACATCAGGTAACTGGGGCTCAAACAAAGTGCACAAGAGATGGTGGCCTGGACTGCCTCTCAGTCCAGGTGTGTCTCAGTGGGAGGAGCCAGGTAGCCAACCTGGGTACCTAGCTGGTGAGTGAACCTGGCAGAGGCTGGGGTGGGACTAAGGCTAGCCTAGAGTCATCCTTGGGGCTTCCCCAACCGCACCCCTTACCTGAAGCTGCTCAGGACATACTCCAGAGGGCACAGCACCCACACAGGGTTCACACATGCTGATTTTTGAATGTACTGTACACACAATGCTAGGAAGGGGCCCTTACAGGGCACTGACACACAGGTGGCATGCTAATTCCTGTTCATAAACAGCTCCTGTCCTAACCCTTCCCCTACTTCACCCCAAGCACTCACACACAACATTCCTGGGATTTGTAACACCCACCCTTTGGTTGCAGGCATTTGGGAAAGGAGGGTTGGTAGAGTCCTTGCCCTTTCACCCCACACCTCCTCTGAGAGGTGCTGTCTTGCAGATAGTAACTTCGTGCTGGGCAACGCCCAGGTGGCGGGGCTCTTCCCCGTGGTCTACTGCTCTGATGGCTTCTGCGACCTCACGGGTTTCTCCCGGGCTGAGGTCATGCAGCGGGGCTGTGCCTGCTCCTTCCTCTATGGGCCAGACACCAGTGAGCTCGTCCGCCAACAGATCCGAAAGGCCCTGGATGAGCACAAGGAGTTCAAGGCTGAGCTGATCCTATACCGGAAGAGCGGTGAGGGGCCACCTGGCCGGCTGGCCCTACCTTTGGGGTCTCACCTAGCCTGGTACCCACCCCATCTACAGTCCCTCCTCTCCAGTCCCATCTTCTCCATCTCCCCATCTCATCCCATCTTCCCACTTTCCCTTCTTCTCTTCGTCTCTTCTTGTTCCTGGTCCCTCCTTTTTTCTGTCCTCACCCCAATCTCAGCCAGCACTCAATTTCCCATCTTGGGTTTTCCACCCCAGTAGAAAAATGTCCCCTTCTGACCTAGCAGGACAGATCTATGAACACATGTCTGTCATCTCTGCTCTCCCTTGCTTTCCCTCACCCTGTTCGATCAAGCCTAAATTTCCTAAGTGGAGCTGGCTTGTGCCTTGACCAGGGGTGTCAATGGCCCTTGGGCACTGACAGAGAATGGGAACTGGGCTGAGTCTGTCCTTGTGCCCAGGGCTCCCGTTCTGGTGTCTCCTGGATGTGATACCCATAAAGAATGAGAAGGGGGAAGTGGCCCTCTTCCTAGTCTCTCACAAGGACATCAGTGATACCAAGAACCGAGGGGGCCCTGACAGCTGGAAGGAGAGAGGTGGGTGCCGTAGAGCTGCTGATTTGTTTGCTGTGGCTGGGGTGTTGGGTACCTCGGGCCTGGGTGGGGCTGTGGCATCCAGTATGGGCTTGGAGGTCCCCCACCACTCCCGCTCTGCTGGGAGTCAGTGCCGAGAGCCTGTGCCGCTCCCATCTCGACATGTCCAGGCACAGAAAGCTTATTGAGACAAAGTTGGAGTTTTAAAGTCAACTTTACTAAGAAACCGAAGGCAGCAAACTCCACTAGTGCCCATGAAGTACCATTTTCTCACTAATTAGTGAGGCTGAGCACAGACCCACCTGATTCCTTTTCCTCACACAAACCTTTCTGGAGAACCCTGGCTTTGTCCCTGGGGGTCTTTCCCCTCTTACATCCTCTTAGGGCTGGGGAAGACCTTTGGACACCTCACAAAACTGTCATCAAAAGCTGCTCCAAGGCCTCTTTGCTATTTGGGGATGCTGGGGGTACTCTCCATTCCCCATCCCCCACCCCCAGCCCTGGGGCAGCTGCTCTACAATGTACGTCTTCAGTGGCCACTGCACCTGCGTGGGCGCTAGGCTCCTTCTCGAAGCTCTCACAGCTCTGCCCAGTGGCCTCCTACTACCTCTGCACTTCCTCACCCCTGAGAACCACCTCCCTTCTCCCCTCTCAGGCCCTTCCCTATGGAGATCCTCTCCTGACTTGCCTTGGTCCAAACCTCCTTCTCCTAGAAGCAGGCACTGGGGAGGAGTGTCTGTAAGCATCCACAGGACTGCCCATTGCTGGGGTTGGCAGGAGACTCTAGGAAGTGAGAAACGTTGGAGTTCCAGCTCTAAACAGACGAGCTAGTCAATCAGCCAGTCTGTGGGCCAGGAACTGGTGTCCTACCCCCAAGCCCCTGGGCTGGGGTGTGTGAGTGCCTCCCCAATCACCCTCTCTGGCCGCTCTTTTGTAGGTGGTGGCCGGCGCCGATATGGCAGGGCAGGGGCCAAAGGCTTCAATGCCAACCGACGACGGAGTCGGGCTGTGCTCTACCACCTGTCTGGGCACCTGCAGAAGCAGCCCAAGGGGAAGCACAAGCTCAATAAGGTGGATTGCGTGCTAGGGTGTGTGTTTGGGGGGCGGGGCAGGGTTGGGGCAGGCTGAGGAGATGGAGGAGAAGAACTGAGCCCACCACAGAGAGACTGTCCAGGGGGCTACCCAGGTCCCACCAGCACTTTGGGGGATGTGACAAGAATGTCACGTGCCTGATCTATCAAAGGTATAGAGGAGAATTTGGGCCCTGGAGCCTGGTGGGCCTTGGCTCAATCTTGGCTCCTCCCCTAAGCAGCTGTGTGACCTCAGCTAAGTCACTTAATCTCCCCAATCCTCAGTCTTCTGATCTATGACCAGGGGACTCTAATGCCTGTGTCAGAGGTTGTCTTGAGAATGTAGGGCCAGAGAGGAGGTGGATACCTGTCCCAGACCCTATCCACACTCAGCCTGTGCCAATTTCTTGTCCCCTCTGCCTGGATCTGCCCTGCCTCTCACTCAGGGGGTGTTTGGGGAAAAGCCAAATTTGCCAGAGTACAAAGTAGCCGCCATCCGGAAGTCACCCTTCATCCTGCTGCACTGTGGGGCGCTGAGGGCCACTTGGGACGGCTTCATTCTGCTTGCCACCCTCTATGTGGCCGTCACCGTGCCCTACAGCGTGTGCGTGAGCACAGCCCGGGAACCCAGCGCCGCCCGGAGTCCCCCCAGTGTCTGTGACCTGGCCGTGGAGGTCCTCTTCATTCTTGGTATGTGTGCTCTGTGCCTCCCACCCCACCCTGGGCCAAGGCCCCTGTGGGTAGTCTGGATGGCTTCTGCTGCCCCCAGTGTCCTCCTTGCCCTCCCTATTTATGACCTGTGGGCTTTGAAATGGGACCTTAGTTCCAAAAATGTCTTTACCACAAATGGGTTATTTGACCCCAAGCCAGTCGTAGCCTCTCCAAGCCTGTTTCTCCCTTCATCAAATAAGTACAACAGTGCCCACCCTTTAGAGTTACTGTGGAAACTAAGATGGTGCATGTAAAGGGCCCAGGACAGTGTCCTACTGAGCAGGTGCCCAGTAAAGTGTGGTTCCTCCCCAGCCCGTGCTGACTCCTGCCCTGACTTCCTGCAGACATTGTGCTGAATTTCCGCACCACGTTCGTGTCCAAGTCAGGCCAGGTGGTGTTTGCCCCAAAGTCCATTTGCCTCCACTACGTTACCACCTGGTTCCTGCTGGATGTCATTGCAGCACTGCCCTTCGACCTGCTCCACGCCTTCAAGGTCAACGTGGTCAGTGTGGCCGGGCTGGGTGGCTTTGGGGTAAGACAGGAGGGGCTGGCCCTGGGGTGACCTCCCTGCCTCCCCCCACCTCAGTATGTCGGGGCGCACCTGCTGAAGACAGTGCGCCTGCTGCGCCTGCTGCGCCTGCTCCCGCGGCTGGACCGCTACTCCCAGTACAGTGCCGTGGTGCTGACCCTGCTCATGGCCGTGTTCGCCCTGCTCGCCCACTGGGTGGCCTGCATCTGGTTCTACATCGGCCAGCGGGAGATTGAGAGCAGCGCCTCCGAGCTGCCTGAGATTGGTACTGCAGGCTGTGTATGTGTGTACGGTGTGTGCATATGTGCCTAAGGAATCAGTCCACTCGAGTGTATGTGTCAGGGAGATGTGAGTCCAAGTGTGTGTCTGTCAGGGTATGTCTGTGAGCTGATATGAGGTGTCAAAGAGATGTGTGCAAGTCTGCATGTGAACATGCTCATAGGTGTATGTCAGGGATGTGTGTACAAGTAGGCATGTGTTTGTGAGGAAAATGTGGGGGCTGTTGCGTGTGTGTGCAGGTGGGAGTGTGACAGCGCCACCACCTCAAGGCAGGCCTGCCCTCCAGCAGCTGGGCATTGTGGAGACAGCCTGATGGGCTGCCTGGAGGAGTCTAGTCACCCATCATGGCCTCCTCGTGGCCAAACTTCTGTCACATTCTTCAAGTCCCTGCCCAGCTGGGAACCCCGCCCCTCTCAAGAGACCTCTCCAGGGTTCCTTTGATGTCTGACACTTTCCCAGCATCCTTTTGGAAGCTCATCCCCCACCAGCTTGGTTCCTAAGGCCCCTTCCCCACTCTTGTCACCTCTGGGCCGCATGTTTCTCAGTTGCTTCAGCTCTCCTCCAGCCTAAAATGCAGCCTTTCTCTGCGTCCCACCAGTATCTTCACTCTCCTTCATTTCACCTCCACTTCACAGCTCCTCCCTCTGCTTACCTCCCACTCGCATCTTAATCCTGCCAGGAGGGCTTCCACCCCCACCTCTCCACCCAGCATGTCACCCTGCAGGTCAAACCCTCATCCCCTTGAAGGCCCTGTAGCACCTGACCCTGCCAACCCCCTCTCTGCCCCAGCCCCTCCTAGAGCCCGGCTTTCCTCAGACCTCTCCCCCCACCTTGCTCTCCCTTGGTGGTTCCACTGGCACCACTGTGTGAACATCTCAACTCCGTCCTCTCTCTCTGACTCCAAAAGATTCTCTTCCAACAGTGTCTAACTGTCCATATCCTGCAGCTCCCAAACTGAACATGCCTCCTTCCTCCCCGTGCCCTCTGGCCCTCTGGCAACTTCCCAGTAACTGGCTTTAGCGCCCTGTTTCCAGTCAGTGGGCAACAGGCCAACTGTTCAGGTGGCCCCTCGTGACTGCCTGTTCCTTGGTGGGGTCACCAGGAGTCCAGGTTGGCCTTAGAAACGTGCTCTGATCAGTTCCTGGGGACGAGCAGATGCCTGCGAATCCTCTCCCCTGCCAAGCCCGCGGAGACCGGTGTGCTGCCCAGAGGCCCATGGGGATAGTCCCCAAAGCTCCAGTTGCCGAGCACAGGAACCCGGATGTTCCCGGTAGTGTCAGCCCCTTGGCACCTGCCCTTCCCAGAGGGAGGCTGTGGTGGAGGCTCTGAAGTCAGACGGCCCCACAGTGAAGACGCTCAGAGGACTGGGCAATGGGTAATGGTGATGCAAAGCCCTGACCCCAAAGTGGGCGAGACACCAAACCCCCAAGTCAGCCCCCTACCCCCAACAGGACCCAGATGCCCTGGGTCTTGTGTCCACGTGGCCCCTCTGTTCTGGCCACTTCACAGGGGCTGCTGAGCTGCAGTGAAGAACACTTTTGGCTCCCAGAGGGGCTCTGAGCCCCACTGTGAAGAGTGTGAGGCATGAAGGTGGCTGACTATTTGCAGACACATACCTTTGATCCCTAAGTTCCAGAAGGGTTTTCTATTTGGGGGTAGTACTAGTTCACATTAGGGGAGTTTCCAAGTCCTTCACATCATTGTCTGCCACTTCCTTCTCCAGGGAAACTACCCGCCACTGAGTTGGAGCCACACCCAACCTCCCAAGGTCCAGCCCTGGGAGGGATGTCTGTGGAGGACAGGGGTGCCCCTTGCTGGCCCAGCTCTCCCTGGTGGGAGGTGCCTTCCCATGGCTTCCTTGACTTGGTTCTGCTGCTTCACTGCTCCTGGTGTAGATAGAATTCCTGCCCCAGAATCCCATTAGCCCAGTGAAGAGGAGTTAGGTTTTCAAAAGATTGTGCTAAACACTGAGGGAAGTCACCCAACACATTTCTCAGTGTGAATACCACCAGCCTCCAGAGCAGCCTCTGCTGCCGACCCTCCCCATGAGACGTGCTGTCCCACCACCAGCCCCAGGGGCTGCTGACGCCCCACTACCAAGACTGAGTGAGGAGGGGCCCCTCTGCACCTTCCCCTCGTCCTCCTCCTACCCCTGCCCCACCCCACTCGGCGACTGGCTTCACCTCAGGGGCCTAACTAAATGATGAAAGATTTTTTGCACTTCCTTGCATTCTCACAGCATACATCAAACAACAGAAGGGTGAATCCTCACCTTGGCTCAGGGCTTAACGTGTTCCCCCTGATACCTTAGCCTGGAGTTTGATCCCCCAGTGTGGACCCCACATTCTGGCTAAGCTGAGCTCCTCACCAGAACTCGTCTCCAGCCCTAGGTGTGGCCCATGCCTTTCTTGAGATCAGGAACGGCCCCCTCTCAGTTTCTTTGTATCAATAATCTACCCATCCTCTGAGACTGAGCACCCACGTCCCCTCTTCCAGGAAGCCATCTGGATGTAGCCCATAGCATGTAGGTTTGAGCCCCATCCTGGGGTGCTATGTACCTCTGAGACTCCTGCCTTGCAGTAAGCTTCTGGGGGTGCCCCAGCTCCTGGCACACGTGCATGAGGTTGCTGAATGAATGGGTGGGTGGGAATCACAGGGAGCAGCGTGTGTGTGGTGTTGGGGTGAGTGTGAAGTAGGGGGCTGTGGAGGGGGGAGGGGCAGTGCATATGTGGAGAGGTGGGTCTCACTGCAGCTTGTGATCCTGAGCCCACCCTCTGCCCTTACCCTCTGGGCCTCCATTCTAGGTCTGCCCTCCCTCCTTTGCTCCCCATGGCCCCCAGCTCTGCCAGGACCCCTGGTACCTCTGTGGACCCTGGGAGCCCCCATCGAACACCCTAGAATCCCCACAACCCTCCAGCTCAGCTGAGTGACTTTAGGCAACCATAGGCTCCTGAGAGTCCCCAGTACACAGCCCCACCTCCTCCAAGGCCAGGCCTGAGAATCTGGGATTGCTGGGGAGACTGGGGCGATCTTCAGCCTCTGCCTGGTGGTGTCCCAGGCTGGCCTGTGTCTGCGTGTGTGCTCAAGAGCCTCTGTGTGCACGGTGGTCTGTCTGTGGCCTTTGTGTGCTCACATCCACGCAGGTGTATCCCTCTCCTACCTGGGTGTCATCGTCCAAGCACCTGTGCACCCTTGTCTCTCTCCCAAGTGTACACAGGATTTTTTTGTGTGAGTGGCCACAACTGTACTCCTGAGAATGTGCTCACACATGTGTGCCCTCATCCTCAACTGTGTGGAGCACGTCTGTAGCCTTAATGGTGTGTATGCGTGTGCACATCAGTGTGCTTGAGGACACGGACATGAGGTTGCGTGGTGTGTGTGGTTGTGGGGAGGGACGAGGCTGAATGGGGGGTGGCCTTCTGGAGCAGGGGAGCTCAGAGAAAGAGCAAGACGAGTCTGGGTGGACAGGGCGGAGGCGCTGGCCCTGGGGACGAGGCTGTGGCTGGTACAGTGAGCCCTCCAGTCCCTCTGCCCACTCCAGCTGGGCCACCTGCCTGGGATTAGTACCGGGGGAGGAGGGTGCAGTGCTCCTCACTCCATCCTCAGCACCCAGAGGCACCATCTGGGGAGATAACAGTCTCATCCTCATGTGCTTGTCTCAGTGAGGACTGAGGGGGTGCACGGGGGTGGGCAGGGCTGGCAGAGGAGGGATGTGGCCAGAAGCCATGGAGGGTGGATTTGCAGCCACATGTCCCCCACCCCGGGGGACCAGCAGGGCACCCTGCCCCGGCAGTGCAGCAGTGTTGTCCTGCCCCCTCCCCAGGCTGGCTGCAGGAGCTGGCCCGCCGACTGGAGACCCCCTACTACTTGGTGGCCCGCAGCCCGGCTGTAGGGAACAGCTCTGGCCAGAGTGACAACTGTAGCAGCAGCGGCAGCGAGGCCAACAGGACGGGGCCGGAGCTCCTGGGCGGCCCCTCACTACGCAGCGCCTACATCACCTCCCTCTACTTCGCACTCAGCAGCCTCACCAGCGTGGGCTTCGGCAACGTGTCCGCCAACACGGACACGGAGAAGATCTTCTCCATCTGCACCATGCTCATCGGCGGTGAGGCCTGCCCCTCTCCCGGTCCAGGGCGCAGTCTCAGACTGATGGCTCTGGGCGGCTCTTCCCTCCCCCCCGCCCAGGGTCCAGAGGTCCTCGCCAGGGGGCCCAAGGAGCACGAGGCCAGGGCCAGGAGAGCCCACTTGGCCGCAGACTCCACCTCGCACAGAGCCGTGGGCCTGGCCTAGCGTGGGAGGGTGGGGGTGGGGAGAACAGATGTGTTCCTCACTGTGGCAGGCCGGGCCAGGCTGGTCCTGGAGGTGACCCCTGTCGCCACCCTCCCCAGCCCTGATGCACGCGGTGGTGTTTGGGAACGTGACGGCCATCATCCAGCGCATGTACGCCCGCCGCTTTCTGTACCACAGCCGCACCCGCGACCTGCGCGACTACATCCGCATCCACCGCATCCCCAAGCCCCTCAAGCAGCGCATGCTCGAGTACTTCCAGGCGACCTGGGCTGTGAACAACGGTATCGACACCACCGAGGTGCGCAGGCCTCCAGGGCCGGCCCGTCCGGCCTTTGCTCCTTCAAGGAATGTGTGCTCGGCCTAACATTCCCAGGAGTGGGCTGGAGGGCAAGGGATGCAGAATTCTGACCTCCCTACCTCCGTCTCTGCTGGGGGGACAGCAGCATGGAACCGAGGGCAGCCAAGGCGGCTCGGAGGCCCCTCTCCACCCTTGTTAGGTCTGGAGACCCTGTTCACTGACCTCCAAGAGGAGGAAAACTGGGCTGCTCACAGCGGAAGGGGGTGGTAAAGTGATTGAGAGGGAGGCAGAGACAGCCCCCCGCACTGATTGGACCAAGTGTGGAGCTGGATGCTGTGCACCGGGCCTCGAGGTACCAGCCTGGCGGGAGACTGCCTCCCTTTCTCCACCCTAACCTTCCCCACCTGTTCCCACCTGTAGCTGCTGTAGGGCCGCCCAGATGAGTCTCTCGCGAGAACGGGAAGCACGCGGTTCCCTCCCTTTCTCCACCCTAACCTTCCCCACCTGCTCCCACTGCAGCTGCTGCAGAGCCTCCCAGACGAGCTCCGCGCAGACATTGCCATGCACCTACACAAGGAGGTCCTGCAGCTGCCCCTGTTCGAGGCGGCGAGCCGCGGCTGCCTGCGGGCGCTGTCCCTGGCCCTGCGGCCTGCCTTCTGCACGCCCGGCGAGTACCTCATCCACCAAGGGGACGCCCTCCAGGCCCTCTACTTCGTCTGCTCCGGCTCCATGGAGGTGCTCAAGGGCGGCACGGTGCTCGCCATCCTAGGTTTGTGAGAGTGGGACAGAGGACTCGGGGACTTGCAGGAGGTGGGTGGGACCATGGCCCCATCTGCAGAAAACACAGAGAGCCGACGCAGGCAAGGCCACCAGGGAGAAAAGCCGGGGTGGAGTCAGGAGTAGCCACGGAGCTCTGGGCACAGATCAGAGCGGACCCAGTGGCCACAAGCCGCCAACACAAGGAGGTAGACTCTATGTCATGGGTGTTGGAGGCCAGAGTGAGTGAAGGACCAGCCTTTGGTATGTGAGGGGACAGAGCCGCACTCTGTCAAGGAGGAAAATCTAACACTGAGACTGGAAAGAGTGTTCTGGCAGGAAAAAGGGAGGCACGACCGCCATCTTTGTTCCCTCTCCCCCACACCGCCGGGCCTGGGGGTGGGGTGGGGGGAGGAGATGCTGCTTTCCTAGGGCAGGTTACAGAGCAAGCCCAGGGCCACTGCACCTATGGGTGTCGGCAGAGCTCAGACTCCAAATACACTTAGCTTCTTGGCAAAAGAAAGAGAGGTGAAGATGAGGGGTCAGTTCTCTAGACGAGGAAGAAGAGATTGCAGCTGTGGAATAGCCAGATAAAAGTGCTGGTGGCCCCAGGGGTGAAGCAGCGGGGTCAGCCACGTGTCCAGGCCGCCCCGCATGCTTCATCTCACACAAACCTCACAAAGCCCAGCAGGGAGGAACTACTGCTATTCCAGTTTTGCAGAGAAGGAGCCTGAGGCTCCAAGAGGTTAATGAAGGGGCAGACTGAGGTGTTAGAACCTAGTCTGCCAAATCTAAACCTCAGGCTTCTTACACTGTGCTCTCAGGCACTCGGCTCTGGGGAGACTCATCCTGCAAAAAGTGCGCGGTGTCAGGGTAGTGGGCAACTCAGGGCTGTGGGAGGCTCTCAGCAGGGAACCCAGAGTGGGGTCTGTGATCTGCTTGGGTGATGGAGAGCCTCACACATCTGGTGGGAGGGAGGTGGCACCCGAACCACAGCTGGATCCTCAGGCAGCCTGTATTGTAGACTCTCTGTGGGGGCAGCTGACGCCGGAGGGGCTGAAGTTTGTCACTAACCTGGAGAACTAGGAAGACCACATGCCCAGCAGCAATGGTGTGCCCGTCCTCCCTCCTTTGAGAAGGATGGTCTTCCAACAGGGAACAGGAAAAAGAAATACCACCAAGGAGCTCTGGGAGCTGAGAGAGGCATCGTTCATGAGTTTGGCTTCTGTTCCTAGATGCCAGGTCTCTGAGCAAATGGAGTTAAGTCCACTCACGTATGGCTGGCAATCCTTGAGAAATTAGGGGGAACTGGAGAGATTCAGAAGGGCAAAAGGCAGATTTCAACAGTTGCAGACCAGTCACTCCAAAGCAAGATTGTCAAGCGGATTATTAAACAGATGGTTTTCAGCTTGGAGCCTAGGAAGCAGTGTGGCTGGGAGCTGGCATGAGTCCTGCAAGAATATCTCTTCACTGATACCAGGCACCAGGTCTCAGAACAGCCATGCTCAGTATTAAGACAGAGCCTCAAGGATGGCCACTGCCTGACCCTGGCCTTTGCCTCCAGGATTCCCCAGCACTGGGACTTACGCCACCTTCGATCCATCCTGTCCCTGCCCATCTGTTCCAGATGAACTGTTTCCTCTGTTGGCTTGGCCACTCTGGATGCCCCAATGGATGCCTGGTTCCCCAACCCTCATCATGGCCTGGTTTTCTGCTTTGCCTTCACCCCACCCCGACCTGCCTCCTTAGTTGAACATCGAGGTGCTTTCTGCCTGCTCCTGGCAGCTCAGACTCATGGCACATCTAGCAGAATCAGTTCTGGCCCCACCTCTGTGTGTGAACTAACAGCTAAGTGTGTACAGAGTCAATTGTGGGTGAGGAAGGAGGCAAGATGAAGAGAGGTGAGCCGCACAACGGTGCAGGGAGGACCTTTTGGGGCTTGATAAGCTGGGCTGGAGGCTCTGGCTGAGATACAGCCTGGAGGGCAGTTTCTGGTCCCTGAGACCAGTGGCACGGAACTCGGTCCTTGGTCCTGCCCTATTTCTTGTTTTTGTCTCTTCTTGGATGAAGACAAGAAATACATACTTATTCTACTTCCAGATGACACACATGAGGAGAGAAAGCTCATTCATCAGATGATCACATCGAGATCCCAACAGCTCTCGAAAGGAACCAGAAGGATGGCCAGAAACCAAGAAAACAAGATTTAACAACGATGTTTTCTACACTTAAGTTTGAGCAAAAGTCCATGAACATTTATTTTTATTTTTTTATTTTTTATTTTTTCATGAACATTTAGAGGAGGCCTTTAAGCTCAGTGCGTTCTGCTGGCAGCGTGAGGCAGCCCACAGCGGGGGTGGCAGTGAGCCATCTTTTTCCTTAAGGATAAGGAAACACTGTCTGATCTTGTGAAATGTCTGGCCGTGGGTTGAGCTGCCTTGTGCGGGCTGAGATTGCTGCGCCCAAGTCCAGGCGTGCTATCCCTGTTGGGAATGATCTGTAAGGAACAGTTGTTGGGCAGGGAGGCAAGGACATGAACTTTCATTGGTCATCTGTGTGTCAGGCACTTTATCAACACTAACTCATTTAATCCGCACCGTGTCCCTGAGCAGACACCCTCTTTCACTGATTCTAAGTCACACATTTTTTTCCCCACAATTTAACATCTCTGAGGCTGCGATGCGGACTCTAATTGATGCCATTTTACAATCGCTGTCAGCCAGGTGGCAGTCTCAGCCTGGTGGTGGGAAAACCCTCCATTGACACCTTCTAGTGAGATCAAGAAAGCACCACAGAAAGTTCAGTATAGGATCTCTCGTATAGACGAGGCACCAGGGCTCAGGGAAGTGAAATAACGTGACCCCTGCCATTTTCACTGTGCCACAGGTGGCGCTAACCTGCTAGATCCACATACTGGTCCCTGGACAAGCTCCACCTGAATCACCCATGGGGCTTGAAAAACAACTGTAGGGTCTCCAGTAGAGATTGTGATTCTTTAGGTGGTGATGGGGCCTGGGAGTCTGATTGGTTTAACTTTCCCAGGGGCTTCTGATCCATGGGCAACCTGGGAGCCACCAGAGTGGGTGTCTCAGACCTAATATTCTGATGTGTTTCAATGCAGTGCTTTGGTCCCAGATGTGCCTGGGCACCTGGGTCATGGGGCTCTTCACCCCAAGCGCATCTGAGGAGCCAGTGAGGCAGGCAGCAGGGGTCCAGGGCCCAGGCCCCTCTGCTCCTCTCTGTCCTGGCTGGAAAGGTTGCACTCGACACCCCTCTCTGGTGGCTGAGGGGCAGGGCTTGCTGACCTCTGCTTCCTCTCCCCAGGGAAGGGCGATCTAATCGGCTGTGAGCTGCCCCGGCGCGAGCAGGTGGTCAAGGCCAATGCCGATGTGAAGGGGCTGACATACTGTGTCCTGCAGTGTCTGCAGCTGGCTGGATTGCACGAGAGCCTCGCGCTGTACCCTGAGTTTGCCCCGCGCTTCAGCAGGGGCCTCCGGGGGGAGCTCAGCTACAACCTGGGTGCTGGTGGAGGCCCCGCAGAGGTGAGGGTGCTGGGTATGTGCATGGAGGGGGGCTAGGGTGCCAGGGAGCCTGGTGAGGGGGGCAGAGGCGGGGTTTGTGGAGGTGCTGTGGGAGCACATGGCCTAGTGTGAATACTCCCACATGTGGTGGGGGGCGGGTGGTCTATACTCTCCTGCCCCTTAGCACTCACACTCTCCCTCAGAGCCCAGCCCTGCTCAGCTCAGCCACCATTCTTAGCTCTCCCCGGCCCGTCTGAGACAGACTGGCCGAATCCACTGGTACCAGACAAGGAGGCTGTAAGGTCACAGATGAGGGATGGTTCCCAGGAGTCGGGGCCAGGCAGCGCTGTGCCCTAGACCTCCAGGCTGTCTCTGAAGAGAGCCCTGCAGTGCCCCCTGCTGCTTCACAGTGGAACAGGGCTGCTTTGAGAGGCTTTTGAATTTTCCTGCCTTATGTCACTTATTCCAAACCAGGTTTTAGTACTGAGTCCTCTTGGATAGTTCAGTTAGCCTGAGGGACCAAGAAGAGGGCTGGTGTGTCCACACTTGGCTAGGATTTTGAGGGGTGGCGAATGCCTCCAAGCTTTGTGGCTTTATGGTGGCAGCAGAAAATCACTCCCCTCTCCTGCTGAGTCTCTTCCTCTGTAGGTGGGAGACACCAGGTATCCTGTGTAACAAAAACAGCTCCTCCTTTCTAGGGTGATGAGACCATGGGGGGAGGTAAGTAGGACATAGAGGGGATATCCATCCCAGTTGCCTGTCCCCCACTATCCCCAGGTGGACACTAGCTCGCTGAGTGGCGACAACACCCTCATGTCCACACTGGAGGAGAAGGAGACAGATGGGGAGCAGGGCCCCACAGCCTCACCAGCCCCAGCTGATGAGCCCTCCAGCCCCTTACTGTCCCCCAGCTGCACCTCCTCGTCCTCAGCTGCCAAGCTGCTATCCCCGCGTCGAACCGCACCCCGGCCCCGGCTCGGCGGCAGAGGGCGGCCAGGCAGGGCAGGGGCTTCACAGGCTGAGGCTGGCCCCTCTGCTCACCCTCGGAGCTTAGAGGGGCTGCGGCTGCCCCATGTGCCATGGAATGTGCCCCCGGATCTGAGCCCCAGGTGAGTGAGCTCTGGGCCACTCAATTCTGGCAGAGATATGATGAGAGGGCTGGGGCTCTGGCCAGGCACACCCCTGCCCCAGATGCCCATCCTTCCATCCTAACCCCTCCCAGCTTCTTCCAAGAAGCCTTCCTTGACTCCTCCACCTCCCTGCTGCCCCGACTCCATTCAGTGCATGACCATGCCCTGCTGAGAACGCTCTTGCTGTTTCACATCACTCAAGTTTCAATCCCTAGTGAAACTGGAAACTCCTGCGGAAGGGACCACATGTTACCTCTCTTGGGGCCCTAAGCCCTGGCCCAGCTCCAGGCTCCTGCAGCTTCTGTGGGCAGTGGGGCATCTTGTCCCGTGAAACACTGCAGTGGTCATCTATCGACTGACTAGTTGCCCTGCCGCCTGCATCCACAGGGTAGTAGATGGCATTGAGGATGGCTGTGGCTCCGACCAACCCAAGTTCTCTTTCCGTGTGAGGCAGTCTGGCCCAGAATGTAGCAGCAGCCCCTCTCCTGGACCAGGTACTGGGGCCCGGGTCTGGGGGGAGGTCAGCAAGGCAGTCCCTTTGCCCTGTGAGCCTCTGAGAAACCAGCAGGGTACAGACTTTGGACGCCCTCTTGCCCTCACCCACCTGCATGGTTTGGGCAGGGGAGTTTCGTGGTTAAGACTAGCACCTTAGCGTTGGAAGTCAGCTGGAATGGAGTTTGGTTCTCCGCTTCCAGCTCTCTAGCTGCATGACCTTGGTTCTCACCCCAGCTTCTCGGTTGTAAAAAGGTGGTTGTGCGCGTGAAATGAGATAATGTTGCTAAGACCCTTAGCACAATGCCTGGCTCACTAGGAGGATACAGGGCTAGGGACGCAGAATTCAAAGTGGCCCCTGGGCAGGCTGGGCTGCCCTGGGAGTGGACCTGGTAATGAACTCCCAGAAGTGTCCACTTGCCTGGAGGACAGAGCAGGAGGCTGGCACAAAAGCAGCCTCCTGAGGGGGAAGCACGGGGCAGTGTGCCTGAGGCCCCCTGGTGGTTTGTACAGAATTCAGCAACTCAAGGTGAGGATGTAAGTGGCTGTTCCTGGCAGTAGGCTCTGCCAGGTGGCTCTGGTCTGTGCTAACTGGGCAGAGGCCTGGACCCCACGCTGTCTTCATTTACCAGCCCCAGCTGGTAACCCCATCCTACTTTACAGAGAACAGCCTGCTCACTGTCCCCCTTGGGCCCAGAGAGGTGAGGAACACAGACACGCTGGACAAGCTTCGGCAGGCGGTGGGTGAGGGGCAAAGTGGAGGCAGGGTGGGGGGCCCTGCAGTTGTGAGGCCCTGACTCCACTCTGACCGCTCTCTCCCTCCCCCCAGGTGACGGAGCTGTCTGAGCAGGTGCTGCAGATGCGGGAGGGGCTGCAGTCCCTTCGCCAGGCAGTGCAGCTGGTCCTGGCGCCCCATGGGGAAGGCCCATGTCCTCGGGCGTCGGGAGAGGGGCCTTTCCCGGCTGGTGCATCTGGGCTTCTGCAGCCTCTGTGTGTGGACACTGGGACATCGTCCTACTGCCTACAGCCCCCAGCTGGCTCTGTCTTGAGTGGGACCTGGCCCCACCCTCGTCCAGGGCCACCTCCTCTTATGGCTCCCTGGCCCTGGGGCCCCCCAGCATCGCAGAGCTCCCCCTGGCCTCGAGCCACAGGTTTTTGGACCTCCACCTCTGACTCAGAGCCCCCAGGCTCAGGAGAACTATGCCCAGAACCCAGCACCCCTGGCTCGCTGCCTCCTGAGGAAGGGACTAGGACTGGGCCCCCAGAGCCTGTGAACCAGGCTGAGGCTGCCAGCACTGGAGAGCCCCCGCCAGGGTCAGGGGGCCTGGCCTTGCCCTGGGAACCCCATAGCCTGGAGATGGTGCTTATTGGCTGCCACGGCTCTGGCACAGTCCAGTGGACCCAGGAAGAAGGCACAGGAGTCTGACCTCCAGCTACAGAACTCAGTGTTGCCAGACATGCTGCCATCTGCTGCTCTGCCCAACCTCGGGGTGGAGGAAAGGTGGCAGCCACCCTCCAGGACTCCATGCTGCCCGCTGGCTCAGGGCAGGGAGCCCGAGAGCAAAGCTGGGCTCTCAGAGGGTGGGCTGGAATTTCAGGGGCAGGCCCCAGGCTAGGAATCTTTGGGTTCCTTCTCCTGGGGCCCTTCCTCACCTCAGTCTGCTCCTCTGACTGCCTCATCTCCCTCTGCAGGCTGGGGGACAGAGGCCTGAGGCCAAAGAGGGGGTTCTGCCATCCCCTGCATGTGCCCCTGCCTTACCTGTCCCCCCGTTTTTTATATTAAAAAATAAACTACTTTGGAACTCAGTGCTTTTTATTTACAAAAGAAAAATAAAAGAGTCGTCTGAAGCTAATCAGCTGGAGACACCGGGTGAAGGTGGGACTCTGAGGGAAGCGGGGAGGGTGGTCGGCAGAGTGAGAAGGGGAGGGGCTCTGGCACTCAGGAAGCCGGAAGGTCCCAGCCTCTAGGGGGCTTCCTGAGGGCCGGGCCTGCCCTCCCACAGAGGCTCAGAACAATGGGCCAGGAGCTGAGTCCCCCAACGCCCACTCTGGTTTTTCCAGGAACCTGAGTTCCCAGCTCCAAGGGGCTGGGATGGCAGGGAAAACAGGCCAGAGAGAGCCCATGGGTCCTGCCACCACTCCTCACTGTGGTGTGATCTTGGCAGCCTCGGCCCGAATAAGGGCAATGAGGTCCTGGTTGATGAGGAAGACAAATCGCAGGCTGGCAATCTGTGGGCGGGGAAGAAGTGTGGCTGAGGACGGAGGTGAGACCAGGGGCGAGGTCCACACACTGGCTCAGCCCACCCTGGGCTCATCCGGCCTCTCTACCTCCCTCCCAGCTCACCTCCACCACGGAGTTGTTGCTGAGACGCCATTTGGAGCCACACAGCACGGGCCGTCCGTCGATGTAGATGGGCCGCCGGCCCTCATTGGCAATAAAGAAATCACCGTTGTTCTTCAGTTTGATGACACCTATGGAAATGGAGAGGGAAGGGGCTATGATGGGATGGGGGAAGGCCAGAAGAGGACCTGAAAACACATATCCTCTCTTCCTGGAGACAGGCGTCCTGGGTGCCTTCTAGCCCAAGTTAGAGATTTTGAAATGCCAGCTCCTCAGCCCCAGCTGGTACCTGAGGTTCCCATGAAGACCGAGCCCCAGGGCTGGAGGGCAGTGAGAGGCTGGGCGGGATATCCTCACACTGCTTCCGGCTGGTACCTTGTTTCCGGGAGATCTTCCAGGCTGGCCCCTCCAGAGACAGGTCCACATCAATCTGGTTATCCTTGGTTGCTCTGCCCAGGGTGATCTAGGGAAATGGGGCAGGTGAGGGCTGGGAGCTAAGGAATGGGGGGGGGGGTCCACACAGGCCAGCAAAAGATGAGAAATCAGGGACCAGACAGAAAGGGCAGTGAGGGGAAGATGAACAGAGAAGGGGACCCTAGGGAGGGGGTGGTGGTAGGGATGGGGAGGGTTGGGGAGGGATAGGGCAGGCTGGGCTGGCCTCACCTCTCGTGAGCGCATCAGGTATCGCACCATGCGGCCCCGCAGCACTGCCAGGGTCTGGTTGTCGAAGTCCGGAGAGCTCATGCCTGGAGGAGAGCGGTTCATGTCAGGGACGAGCCCACTCCTGAGGGCCACAGCATTGAAGGCAGAGAGCCAGGGGTCTGGGAAATGAGTGTGAACCTAGCCAAGCCACCACAGGGACTCAGAGTGGGGTGAAGGGAGTTGAAGCCCAACCCTCCTGGTCCCCTCACCTCCTCACCTGTGATGCTATCTACTAGCACCTGCCACTTGTGCAGTTCCTGTTCCAGCTGCCGAATCTCTCGTTTCTGGCGCCGGTCAGCCACTGTCAGCTCTGGGGTGAAGTGGGGTGGTAAGGAGGGACACTTTGAGGTCACCAGCACCTTGTACTATTCCTCTCTGTTCCAGCAGGAGCTTCCACCCCCTCACTGTCCCCACCAGGGCACACTCACCATGTTCTAGGACTTCATCTCGCATGTCCCTGAGGGGTAAGAAGAGAAGGATGAATCAGGCTCCACTTCTAGGTCACCTGTGATCACCATTAGATGCCACTTGGCTCACTAGAGCATCCCTCGGCCCCTCAGCCCCTCAGCCCCTCAGCCCAGTGGCCCTGTGGGCTGTTCCTCTGGCCTCAGTTTAGCCTCCCTCCCTGGGGTTGGGGTGGGGGATACAGTATGATGGGGCGGGTGGGTGGCGCTGAGCAGGGAGACCAGGCAGCAATGGCTCCAACTGGGGCTCCAGGGCAAGTCTAGGCTGGGCTCCATTCTCTGCAGCAAGAGAGGTAGGGCTGGGCAGCCTGGGGAGCTCTGTCCCTGGGAGACACTCAGCTCTCTGTGCCCTACCCGTGGCCCCAGACACTCACTTGAGCTTACTGTCATCAATCAAGTCCTCTGCGTCAGAGAAATTCAGCACTTGGTCCCCCTTGGGCAGTGGCTGCACTGAACAAAGGATGGAGGGAGGATCAGCACCAATGTTCCCACTCAACCCCAAGCTGCTGAGCAGACAACTGAACTAAGAGGACAAACTGTAAAGACAGTCCGTGAGAAGAGTCTTGTGCTGAAATCAACAAGATTAACCTGACACAGGTAACGGAGTACCTGCAGGTCAGACTGCACAACACTTTGGCAAAAAGCATGCCTGAGGTTAGCCCAGGGCAGAGGGGGTTCTAGAAAGGGAAGGAAATTAAAGCTGACCTTTTGCATGGTCTTTTCAGTGTGTGAAGAGTTCTCACTTACAAAACATTGAACCAAGTAGGGAAGGCACTACTATCAGCTGCGTGCTACAGATGAGGAAACAGATACAGGAGGGAGGGTTAAGCTATGTGACTCTAGTTTAGAGCAGAGCCAGGAATCAAGCCCTGCTTTCCTGATTCCAAATCCAAACTGCTCTTTCTACCACATCATACTCTCCCAGACATTTTCTGCCATATCTGGTGAGGGGCTGAGAGCACATGCTGGTCAAGTCCCACCTGGGATGCATCAGAAGGGAGCTGTCCCGCCTCAGGCAGTGTTTTTAAACGGTGGGTCATGAAATTCATTTTTTCCTACACACACACATAAATAATATCAGAATCCATCAGATACATTCAGTATAAATATTGTCTCATGAAAGTTTCTCCATTATTTTCTAATCAAAATGTAAAAGGGATTGGGGTCCCCAAACTCTGAGGACTTCTGCCTTAAGGTGAGCTGTCCCCAGGACTGCAGTGTCTTCTCAGGAGCAGTTCCCATTAGTGAGTGGGACTGCTGGCTGAGAAGTCTGACACCACCCAAGGTGTCATCACTGTCTGCCAGGGAAGCATGGGGGCTGCCCAAGAGTCACAAACACTCCACCTCCACCCCTGCCTGCTCAGGTCCGACCGTGTGGGAGTCGGAGGTTGCGGCAGTCTCCCCACCAGGGTCTGGAATCCCATCACCTAACAGTCAACTGACTTGCCAGGTAAGCAGTGTGTACTCCCTGTCCCAGGGACTCCCAGCATGAAACGGCCAAGGAGAAATCAAACACCCGCATAAGATAACACTCAGAGAAAAAAAATCAAACCTTTAAGTTAACAAATAAAGTTACACAAAATAACTTTCAAAATAGTGACAGAGGAGTTAGCTGTAGCAGCAAAAACCACCTTTCTCCAGGGTTTGTTCTCTCTGTAGGAGTTCAGTGATATCTGAGCCTGAGGAAGTAGCAGAGATCTGGAAGCTGCAGGAATAAAGAGGGCTGCCCACTGGCACTAAACCCAGAGACCTTCAGGAAGGAAAGATGGGGCCTCTGCCGACCAGATTTCCTAAAATCCTCCTGTAGGAATATTGTTTATTAACCAGAAGCTGCAGGACCAGGGAGTAAGGTAAAGGGCAGAACTGAAGCTTCAAATTCAGAATAGTGCAAACAACTATGCAGTAGGCAACAGTCAGTATTTAGGAAGTAAGATTAACGTGTGCTTGTACCATGTAAGTCTGACCCTGAGTCTCAAATCTAACTGAAGAATTTCCTGCAGTTTAATCAGACTGCTTTCCTAGTATCTGTTATTAGGAGAGTGAGAGTTTTGATGGTGAGGGGAGAGAGGCAGCAGAGAGCATTCTGGCCCCTGGGGAAGGAGAAAGACAAGTGGACTGGGTGTAGAGTCCCTGTGGGGATTTCTGAATGGCCTGAAGGCAGCCTCACAGCAGACTGCTTGGTGAGAAGGGACTCAGAGACAGGGAGATAGGGAGACAGGGAAGGGACAGGAAGGCTTAGAGAAAGTAGTCCTTATCTCTAGAGTGGGAAAGGAAGAGCAAGCAGTGAAAAGGACTTTCACATTTTACTCACGTTTGAATGTTATTCATGAAGAATATATTAATGTATTATTTATGTAATGGTAAAACATATCAAAAAAACAAAAAAGAAATCAAGAATTGGGAGACAACTCTGCCATTTAGACTTTTTGTTCAGGATTCTAGGCAATTTTGGCTACCATGATGCTGAAGACTGTTCCAGCCACTTTCCTTCCCTCTGGAAGGAAATGGCTTTTGCTGCAGAGTGAATGAGACACTGGGGACCAGTGAGGGATGTGTTACAGGACACCTGAGGGCAGCTGTGCCCAGATGCCTTCACACTCACACATGCACCCCCCAACTCTGCCAGCTCCAGGGCCCAGTTACCTGTCTGGTCCTCCAGCAGGTAATACTGCTTCATGAGCTGCCAGTGGGCCTGCAGAGCCTTGGCAGTACGGGCTAGGTAGAAGGCATCGGGGTGTCTGTGCAGTAGGTCCTGGAAGGTCTCCAAGGTGGGCTGGCTGGTCTGGAGGGCAAGAAGCATGCTCTGGGTGTCTGGGTTTCCTCGCTCATGCCTCTGCCCCACCATCCATGGCCCCTCCCCAGCCCCCAGTAGGAGCCGGGAGAAGCGACAGCTTTGGCTGCCCAGGGAGCCAGGCTTGGCTCTCCTTCAGGACCCCGTCCACAAAGGCCCTGCAGTTGTACATGCATCTGTAGGGTGCGTTTCCAGGCAGTAGAGCCTCCCTCAGTTTTCCAGGTGGGCGAGCTCCTGCCCAGGCTCCAGCCCCGCCCCGCCCCTCAGCCTTCCCAGCCTTCAGCCTTACCGATCCCACTTTGCTCAGCAGCTGCTCCTCAGCCTTGCTAAACAGGGCCTTGCTCTGGATGGCGGCAATGGCCTCTGGGTGCAGCTGTCTCATGGCCTGGCAGGCCAGCCTGGGTTGAGGAGACAGAGAGCAGGGTAGGGTTGAAGGGAGGGTGTCAAGCAATCTGAGGTTCCTACTTCCGCAAAGCCTGCAGGCCTCTGAGATCCAGAACTCAAAGATCCTGACTCTCAAAAGGAGAGCTCAAGGCTTAAGACAGCACTGGTGGCCTCATCAGTTTGTCGAAAATATGAACAGGCAACTCAGAAAACTGAGGATCCTGTGTTCAACTCCAGGAAGAGACTCAAAGGCACAGCTGCCTAGAGGCCAGTCCTGAGGGAGACCAGCTGCTGCTCCCGCCCCAAGACCTTCCTCCTCACTTGGCCAAAGCTGCCAGCCACTAGCCACCTCCTCTTTTCCAAGCTGCGCCCTGCCCACTTCCTGGTCTATCAGGGCTGTGGCTACAGCTTAAGTGGTGCCAGGGGCTGTGGAGCAGAAGACAGGTGTGAAGTATTAAACCAAACTCTGACAACGTTAAACGAAGTGACTGAGGAGGAAGTGTGTGCGCACAGTTGCATCTGGAACCCGGACTGCTGGAGCTGGAAGGGCCGGGGTGTTCTTTTGTTCCAACTTCTTCTTATGGAGGAAGAAACTGTAGGAGGGCAGCGTGGGAAGGTTTGGAGGTGACCTGCCCCAAACCACAATGCACACGGTGGTAGAACAGAACTCCTGGCACTCATTCTGGTGTTTTCTCTCATGTTACTTCCTTGGCTTCCAGATCCTTGCTTCTGGCATCCAGCCAGGATTAGCAGGGTTGATAGCAAGAAGCAGCTTTCCTCTGAAGCCTGGCAGATCTCAGTATCATCCCAGAGGATGCAAGGCCCCAAGGAGCCCTGCCACCCAGGCCCCTCCCTTGGGCTCTTATACAATTCTTCTGTTCAGGGGCCAAATTCTGGTGTCCCCAGTACCATACCACTGCTGGAGCCAGCCCACTCACTTGGAGATGACAGGATCGTACAGCAGGGCGTACCAGCGCTCCTGGACTTCCCGAAGGGTGAAGCGGCAGCTGAACTTCACGCCCAGGTGGACAGATGTCAGGTCATTGGTCTGCAAGGCCCCAGAGAAGTCTGCTCCAGCCTCAGAGCTGGGAGGAACTCTTCCCCTCCCACCCACAGGACACTGCTGGGCCAGTTTGGGGGCTGGGAACTGGAGGCTGTGGGGAGAGGGGGGACACAACCCTATGGCGGGAGGCACTACCTGCAATACAGCATTGATGAGCAGGAGGTCGTCTGCAGGCTTCCAGCGGCCCAGATCCTTGGTCACCTGGAGTGGCTGTTTGCTCTTCTTCACACGCTTGGTGAGTCCAGGGGCTGGGGCTGGGCTGGGCGGCACAGGAGTGCTAGGGGCCTTGGACACCTGGGCAGAGGGCAGGAGCAGAGTGAGCTCAAAGTCCACATCAGGGCAGCTGGGACTTTGGGCCTAGAGCTTTACACACTGTGTGGCAGCCCCAGCCCCGGCCGATGATAAGCAACACAGGCAAAGAGCTGCTTACTAATAACCACCCCTCTCCTTTCCCACCCCCATCAAAGTAGTCCTTGACCTTATGGGGTCTTTTTTTTGCTGGTGGTGCCCCCAACCCCAGAATGGAGGGTGGATGGGGAAGATACCAGGAAAACACTCTTGCTGGTACAGTGTCTGGGGCCACAGCAATGCCACCTGGGGGTTATTTTTACACCCAGCAATGCTGGGAACAGGCTGTCTGCTCCCAGAATAGATGCATGCTCCATGCCTCCCACACAGAATGTGATACAGGATGCATTGACAGGGAGGTGGTGGTGGGGAGTGCAGCAAGAAAGGCGGAGTAGTGAGAGATGGGCCCCCAGGAGGGAGGCATCTGAGGTTGGGGCTGGGGCAGCCTGATCCTCTCACAAGCCTCCCCTACAGGGCTCTTGCCAGCTGGCAAAGGTTGTGGGGAAACATGAAATCTGGCACTGCCCCCTACCCCCTCAGTCCCCACGTCCTCCAATCCCTCACCTTCTTCTTCTCACTGGAGGAGGGTTCACTCCCCGAACAGCGCCCTGGTTCCACCCCACTGGCCCCCTTCGCCCGGGTAGAGGACTTAGCCAGGCTGCTCTCCACCAGCTCATCATCAAACTTCTTCCTCTTGATGAACCTGTGAAGAGTCCTACCCAGTGAGCACCCCGTGCCCCATCCCCAGTACCCACTCACACACACCCAGCCTCCAGAATAGAGCGGGTTCCCAGCAGGCAGGGTGCTAACTGCTCTGGCTCAGTGGATGGGCATGAAACTACTATGCTCCACCCCTCTGAGATGACAGGGTACTGCACCACAAAGATTCACATCAAAGACCTAAAAGCTCCCTCGCTTGCTCTTGGTTCCATGGGGAGGGATTTAGGAGGGACAGGAAAAGCACAGGGCTCTGCCAACATCACAGTCCCAGAGGGGCTCAGGGAGCCATTCCCCACAGGGGTGAAGGCATGCAGCAGGCTCAGTCTCTGGCCCTCCAAACCTTTATTACCTGGAGGAGCTTCTCCGTTTAGGGATGGTGCCCAAGGCCTGTGAGGAGGCCCGCTTCTGCCCTGCCAGCGACTCCTCATCCTCTGAGCGGCTGGCAGTGCCTGATGCCATCAGGGATGAATCTAGCAGCCCCTGAGAATCTAGAAAAAGAGAAGTGGTGAACCCAGGCCTCCTAAGTGTCTAGCAGAGCCCTGAGCCTCTGCACATGGGACCCCTCCTAAGTCCCTCTTCCCCTACCAGCCCTCTTGGCCCCTCCCCTGCTTCCTTGACACTTGAGATATTAAGGTGGGAGTTCCTTGGCCATCCAGATCCCATCTGGGCCCAGACCTTCCACGCTGGGCAGTTCTCCCGGTGCCACGTGTCATGTCGTGCAGCACATGGTGCTCAGGTCAGACTGGTGATGCCGACACACCGGGCTCTGGGCATAAGTGCTCCCTCTGCCATCAAAATGCAGCCGTGCCAAAGAGCGGCAGCTCAACAGCAAGTCAGTCAATTGTGGCTTCTGCTGAGAGGTACGTGGGTGGTGCTGGCCCAGGGGGAGGTGGCAATGCCCAGCCAGGACCGAAAGACACACGTGCCAGGCACAGGGTGGAATCAGCAGATACTTGGCACCCGAGCATTTGGGGAGCTGGCCCAGCCTCATACTACCTTTATCCATCCTCTTACAGTCCAAAAGCCACTGGTTCCAAACCACAGGGCTAGGAGGAAGGGTCCCACAGGCTCATCCAAGGATTCTGACCAGGTGAGCTTACAGGCTGAGAGGAGATTCTGTAAAGGAGAAATGAGGCTCCCTGAGGCTCAGGGTTCCAACTGGCCAGCCTCATCTCCTTATACTAAAACAGGTCCCCCAGGATCCCATAAGCTAGGGGAGACACCAGGAGAAGTGACAGAAAGCTCTAGTCTGCCAATATGACCCTGATAAACCAGTAGCCTTTTCAGAGGTCACTGACATCTCTCAGTGATAAAAGCTATGGACCCTAGAAAAATTTACTTATTTTAGGATGTTCAGAAACTCCTCTAATTCTACTCATGGCCCCTAGGTTAAGGACCTTGACTATAAACTAGCAAGAAACAAGGGATTCTTGGCTCACTTTTTCTTTGTCAGCTGACCGCTCAGCTCAACAGCACCAACCTTCCCCTCCCAGGCCAAAAAAGGGAAAAGGTAAGGGAGACAGAACTCCAACCAGTTCATCTCACTTTTTTCATTTGCAGCTCTGGCTGAAGATTTAATGGGTGCTACCTCGTGGAAGCTAAGAAAAAAAACGCGGTTTGGGAACTGAGCAAATATCAACCGCCCTAGGGGCCCTCTCTTAACCCCCGGAGAACGCTGGTACTGTGGACTCTCCCGGGAGTGCCGCTAGTGGGTCCTGACCCTTCTAACCAGGGCGGCTCTTCGAGGAGCGTTCCGGCCCTGCCCCCAGGTGCGCTTGTCACGCCGCTCCACTGGATACGGCTGGGAATCTTGCCACCTGAGGATAGGGTGAAGGGCCCAATTCCGCGGGTACACTGAGGCAGGCCCTCCGCCCCTCGTTCTCCCCCACGAAGTGCACACCCAAGGTGGGGGATTGGTTCACGTCTGTTTCAGGGGCTCGGGAGAGGAATGGTGATGAAGTCAGCCCTGAAACTCAAAAGCAAAGCACCAAGTGAACCCCAATGCTCTCGCAGACTCGGTTTAAGCCCCAACGGCCGGTGGCGGGGGAAGTCAACTCCCAGGCCAATTATCACCCCACCTTCGGCATGCTACCTTTGCGCATGCGTAACTTCTTGGCTCAGATTCTGGCCCGGTCCGGCCAACGCATGCGCAGATTTTCGGGGCGCTACCTGGGCGGAGCCCCAAACCTGGGGGTCGCCCCCAGCGGCACTCTGGGAAACTCCATTTCACCCCCAAGTCTGCTCAGAACCCTCAGAGGCGAACCGCGAGGTCTCACCATTCCTAGGCTGCCAGCTCCAACAATTTCTCCGCGGCGACTGTAGCAGCCGCAGGGCCAAAGCCGGCTTCCGTGAGGTCCGTCTACTTCCGGGTCTACGAACTAGGCAAGGCGCAACCCCTTCCGGTTTGCCCCGGCAACTTGAGTAAGGGGGCGTGGCTATGGCCCCTATTTTGATAAAAACCTAAATTAAAGGCTTTCGTAATTGTGACAACATATAGGGAGACATCAGGGATTATAGGCCCCAGTGAGCTTCCCCGGTTGTAGGAAGTGATTATAGGAAAAGGCGAGAGTTGAAGCGAGATAGAACGAGGGGCAGGACCGAGTCGGATGAGGTGAGACGCTATGAGTGACGAGCCCGAGGTTGGGGCGGGGCAGCAGAGTAGATTTCGGCTTCCTAGTCTTGCAGCCTTGCTGCGAGATCTGGGACTGTGAATAGTTTCCCGGGACCAATTATGGATTGTTTGAGTCCACCAGCGGTTTTAGAAAAACTGCTTTGTGGCAGGTGCTGTGCTAGGCACAATATGGGGAGATGCTGTTGAGGAGCTCCCTCCAGCCGGAGAGATGCGGCGTATAGAAGGGGCAGGGAGGTTGATGTCTAAGGAATGGATGAAGGGTCGTGGACCACGGTCCCAGAAGGTAGAGGCCCTGGGAGAAGGGGTGGAACCCAGTTGGTTCCGTCAGCCCGACTCTACCTGGATTGCTGGAGGCAGTTGTGGGCCCCGTGCGGTAAGATGACCAAAAGAAGCACCTTGAGAGGAGAGTGCCCTAGAGAGAGTCTTGGGATGGGAAGACAAGCCTACAGGAAAAGTTGGGAGTTTGGGGCTGTGAGAACTGCCTTGAGAAACCAGAAAGACTGTCCTCTAAAAGAGGATTTCTATTTGTTTTATGCTTGGAGGGGCACAAAAATGTAGTAGCGCTAGAGAAACACTGCTGCTCAGAATAAGAAAGATACAATTCCAAAGCTGTCCAGCAGCTAGGGTGGTCCCCTCAGTGGAAGTGTCAAGTACATGTCACCTGGACATTGCCAGGGAATTAAAGTGTCAGATGGGAGGCTAGCCCTTCTGGCCCTGACAGCGTATAATAGCCCTCTGCTTCAACAGTCCCCTCTTCATTTGTGATCTTGCTTAATGAATGTTAACCTATTTTATCTCCCCGGAAAGATTGTTTTTTGATACACGGTGTGATGGACTATACTAGATGGAGTGTAGTAGATGTACTAGATGAGAGTTAACAGGGACGTCTCTAAGGAGGTGACAACTGAATTGAGATTTAACAGTTGATAAGGGACCAGTAGGCAAAGAGCTGAGGTAAGATGACCTACTCAGAGGAGACAGCATAGCTCCAAAGCACAAAAGCATTTGGTGAGTTTGAGGAACAGAAAGAAGTTTAGTGTGGCTGGAGCGGTATGATCTAGAAAAAGAGGGAGGACACTAATGAACTCATTTACAAAACAGAAAGAGAGTTACAGATATAGTAAACGATCTTATGGTTACCCTGGGAAAGGGGTGGGAAAGGATAAATTTGTTTGAGATTTGCAAATGTTAACCACTAGATATAAAAATAGATAAACAAATTTCTTCTGTATAGCACAGGGAACTATATTCTGTATCTTGTAATAACCTTTAAGGAAAATATGAAAATAAATATATATACATACACACATACATACATGACTGGAACATTATGCTGTACACCAGAAATCGACACATTGTAACTGACTATACTTCAATTAAAAAAAAGAGGGAGGAGAGATAAGAACAGAGAGGTCATCAGGGCAGATCATATTAACGCTTGTAGTTCATGGTATGGGTTTTGGCCTTTTTTTTTTTTCAAATGCACATTTTAAAAAATTGAGGTATAGTCAGTTTACAATGTTGCATCATTGGTGTACAGCATAATGTTTCAGTCATATATACATATATTCCTTTTCATATTCTTTTTCATTATAGTTTACTACAAGATACTGAATATAGTTCTCTGTGCTTTATAGTAGAAACTTGTTTGGCCTTTATTCTTAATGCATTAGAAAGCCCTTAAAGGATGACAGGGAAAAGCATCCATCCTGTGGGTAGGATTTAGTTTTTTAAGTGATCCCTTTGTCTGCTCGTGGAGAATGATTGCAGGGAGGCAATCAGATAAGAGACTATTGTAGCAAAACAAGTTGAGAAGCAAACCCAGGTGGTTTACCTGGGTCCTGGGGGCAGTGAAGATGGACAGAAATAATGACTTTGATATATATTTTGCTATAACTACCTGTTGCCCAGGTGGTCAGTCTAGGACCCAGACTTTGATAGCACAGCCCCTCCCCACTCCTGTCCACTGAAGTAGGACCAGTTTCACTCTTACCTAAAGCTGTTACCTTCTTGGCATTCAGTCAGAAGACACAGGATCTCTCTGCTGTTGGCTTAAATATACCTTCTTAGGAAGTCAAGTTTAATAAAGTTGACCAGTACAAAATTGCTTTTGGATTCACAATGCATTTTCAGTCAACATATACTCTACTTGATAACTGTTCACTTTTTTTTTCCTCTAAGGGAGGAGAAACCATCTGCAAAAGAATAGTCTCATACAGAGACTGAATCTCTCTGAAATATCAATCCTGAGGGAAAAGAACCACAGACAAACTTCATGAAATATCCAACGTATTTAACATGACAAAATGTATACACCTCAGTCCAAAGGCCAGATCACACTTAATGAGGAAACCTAAATTATTCCCATTAAAGTTAGGTAGTCCACAAAGATAGCCCTTGTGACTATTTTTATTTAATACTGCTTTGGAAGTACTAGCCTACTTAACTACAGAGAAAGGAATGAGATATAAAAACTGTAAAATAAGAGGTGAAATTACCATTATTTAATTATGATGTAATACCCTAACTGGAAAATCCAAGGATATCAACTAAAAAACTAATAGAAATAAGATATTTTAGCAAAGTGGGTACAAACTAATAAACAAAAAGCCAATGAACAACAATCAATTAGAAAGTATAAGGGACTAAAATGTATCATTTACAATAGCAACGAAAAGGTAAATGAACCAAGGGTAATCTTAAGAATAAATGTGCTACATGTATTCTTAAACGCAATCAAAGGACACAAAATTCAAAACTAAAACGCAATCGAAGGACACAAAAGGAGACATGAATAAATGGAAAGGCATATTCTATTTTTGAGTAGAAATATCACTATCATAAAGATGTCAGATCTCCATAAGTTAATCTATAAATTTAACATAATCTAATAAAAATACCAACAGACTACATAACCTGAATATAAAGTTCATACAGAAATTTTTGCATCAAAAATAACCATGAACATTCTGAAAAAGAAGGTAATGAAAGAGGCGTATCTCTACAACATATTAAACCATTAAAGCTACAATAGCTAAAATAGTAAAATCCAGAGGACACTAGCACATGCATAGGCAATTTGATCAAGTGAACAAAATAGGGAGTCCAGGAATAGACCCAAGACATTGAAAATGTTAGTATATGATAAAGATGGCATTGTCTGTCTCTAGGGAGAAGGTGGATTATGCAGTAAGTGGTATTGAGACAACTGTATACCCAACCTGAAAAAAAAAGTAATGTGGTATCTCTAGTCCTTATGCTAAAATAAATCCATACGAATCAGTTGTGTTTAAATAAATGTAAAATAGTAAAACCATAAATTTATATGTCATAGCAGAGAAAGTGTCTTTCAGAACAGCACAAAATTTCCCAAAGCATAAAAAAGACAATTCTGTTAACACAAAAAATCTATAATTTCTGCAGAGCAAAATACACCATAAACAAAGACAAATGCCAAACTGGGGGAAATGTTTGCAGTTCACATCATAGACAAAGGGACTAATTTGCTTAATACATACAAAAGCCCTTCAAATCAATATGAAAACAAAAATCCAATAACAAAATAGGGTGGTTAACATAAAAAGAAACATAAATGGCTCTTAGACATATGAGAAAATTCCCACTGGGCTCACAGGAAAATTGAAACTACATTTAGATATCATTTTTCACCTACAGATTGGCAAAAAATCGAAATGTTTGACAATATGCCCTTGGTGTGGTTATGGGGAAACAGGCCCTCTTATGTGTTACTGGTAGAACTGTAAATTGTCAATATTTGCCAGAATTACAAATGAATATAATTTCTGATCCAGTATACTTGCACACATTCAAATAAAGTATATACAAAAATTTCAACTGTAGCATTATTTATGATAGCAAAAGTTTACAAACAACTCAAACATCTGTCACTAGAAAGCTAATTAAATTATGGTACATTCATACAATGGAATGTCATATAGCCAGGCTAAAGAGCTGTCACAAAAATCTTTATAGGCCATGAATAAACCCATGAAAAGCCATGAAAAAGTTTTTAAGCAGGGGTGTGGTATGAGATCTGGATGTTAGAAAGAGCTCTCTGGCCTAGTATGGAGCATACCTTGACAAAGTAAAACTAGAGACAGATCAGTCAGTGGCCTAAATTAGGGTAGTTACCAAGGAGAAGACACAGAAGATGTAGACTGGTTAGGGCTTAGTGACAGACTAGAGGAACTGATGATACCCTGGTTTCTGGCTTTGGCAGTAGATGGAGAGTGATGGTTATGCATTGAGATAGGGAGCACAAGGGGAGAAGCTGGTTTGGGTAAGGAGGAGAGATGAGTTTTATTCGGATGAATTGAGTTGGAGGTGCCAGTGGACAACGAATTGAGACATTCAGTTGGGTGTTTGGGTATACAGCTCTAGGACTCAGGGGAGAGGCTGGAACTAGGGATACATTAGGGAATCATCATCATATAGCTGATGTTTGAAGCCGTAGGGGAGGATGAAGTCATCTTGGGATATCCTGTGTCATGAGGACAGAAGAGTCGAGGTACTCAAGTGACCCCTGGGGTACAGGCAGAAGATAATGAACTCCTACAAGAGCCAGAGGAGCATGGGGAACATGGGAGGGAAAACAGGCATCACATGACAGCAGTCAAGGGAAATTGTGGTAGTGTTTTAGGGGTCTCTGTCTCTCACTTGACTGTTATATCCTTGAGGACATAAACTGGGTCTTATTTTTCTTTGTTTTCTCCTGTCTGCTCCATCCCTACCTTCCGTCAATACAAAGTTTCAATACAATACATATAATAGAGATGTCTGTGAACAAACAAGGGCATGAATGAGTAAATACAATCAAAGCTGGGTCTTTACACTACTTTAGTTCAAACTTTCATTATTGTTCCTCTAATTGGTCTACCTGCATCCATTCTCTAACCTCTCCGCATTGCCACAGCTTCCTCTCTAAAGCACAGATATAGTATCATCACTCCTTTCCTTAAAAATCATCAGTGTGTCTCCACTGCCTGTGAGGAAAATCTCAGCTTGGCCTTTAAGCCCATCCAAACCCAATCCCCAGCCCAGTTTAGCTCCTGGCTTCTACCCACTGAACTACAGCCACACTGACCACTTTTTGGTCCATAAACATGCTGTATGCTTACAGGGTTCTGTTCCCTTGCATTTCTCTGGATTCCCCCACCTCAGCCACCTGTGTTAGTTCTACCCATCCTTCCGCATTCTATTAAAATCCCACTTAGCCCTGAAGGCCTTTCCAGACCCTCACTGCAATGAATATCTTCTCCTGTTCTCCATTTTACTTTGCACCTGTATTTTATCACTTGCCCTGTACTGTTGTGTTTGTTACATACACCAGCTCCCTACTATTTACTACTTACTCCGTCTCCACACTAGAGTGTGAAGAGGGATTTCTGTCTCAGTGTCATCATTACATGTCCAGCCTTAGCACAGTGCACTAGGTAATTGCTGAACAGTGATGGGTGGATGGTAAATCCTTGGGAATACAAGGACCCAGTTCTATATATTTTTGTTTCTACTCCAGTGCTTTCCATATAGCCTGCACTCTATGTTTGCAGCAAGCTCCTTACAAATTTGTTTTATTGCCTTTTATGCCCTTGCTGCCTAGTATAGAGCATAGCATTACAGTAGGTGCTCAGTAAATGTTTAAGGACTCAATATATTATTACTTATTTAATTTGCTCTCAAGCCTCCAGAGGCCAGTGGCTTTGGCAAATAGTGTTTGGTTTGTGTTTCCTGCCAGCTCTGACAGGCTGCCTCTGCAGGCCAGAAACAAGCTATGTCGTGTAGTGTGGCTAACAGACCGAATTAAGGCTGTTATGATGGTTAAGCGTTTAACATAAAGAGATGTGGCTCTCCAGGCAGAAACACAGCCAGGAAGAAGCCTCTGAAGCAAGAGCAAAGCAGCTCAACTAAGGAGGGAAGGGCTTCACTTGTTCCTCAGGGAAAAGTCTGACTTGGTTTCAACCATGTGCACAGCACTCTGTGTTGGGGGGAGCTACTGCTTTGAAAGCAACTGGGCAGCTGCTCTTAGAGAGTTTAAGGTGTGGTGGGAATGCGGACAGCCCCACAACGATCCCGCAACAAAGACAAGACTGACCAGTGCTGGAAGAGATGCATGAACAAAGGTGGAGAAAGCCTCCAGGAGAAGGGCGCAGCGTCTTAGGGAGGATCAGGAGAGGCTTCATGGTAGGTGGAGTAGCATGTGAAGCTCATTTACTAAGCTTTCCTGAATGGAAAGGGAATGGTAATAGCCTCTGACTGGTCTCCCTGCTTCCCTCTCCCAGCCTCCAGTCGGTTCCCATCACTCTAGCCAGAGCGATGCTCTTGAAGTGTAGGTCAGATTACGTCATTTCTCTGCTCAAAATTCTTCAGTGGTTCCCATTTTATTCAGAGTAAAAATGGCTCCTATTCTTTCAGAGTGAAAAACAAAAAAGTCCCTACAGTCGCCTACAAGGTCTTACATGATCTACTCCCCCCATCCCGCCCCAGCATTCTCCGGCATCTTCCCTGCTTCTCTCCTCTCACTCACTCACCTGGCACCATCTACACTGGAGGCTTGGCCATCCTTGAGTATGCTAGGCGCGCTCCCACCTCAGGCTGTTCCCTCGGCCTGCACGCTTTCTCCAGGGCTTACAGTCCTCATCTCCTTCAAGTCTTGACTCAAACGTCACCTCAGCAAGGCCTGACATGCCCTATTTCTAATGGTAACCTCTGCATCCTGGGACTTTACCCCCTCTGCTGAAATTTGTTTCTCCATGGCATCTTTTACCATCTGATATACTGTGTATTTTACTAATTTTTTGTCTGTCTGTTTTCCCCCAGTAGAATGTAAGCTGTGTGAAAGCACTTAAAAAAAGAAACAATCTTCTTCAGTACTGTATCTCTAGTGCCTACAAGTGCCGAGTATTAGGTACTTAGCAGGTATTGAATGACTAAATGAGGACATGATACATATTTGAAGAAGTATGCAGGAAGGGCCTCCTGGCGGAGTTCATAAAATATAGTTGCCTGCAGAATCATTTACAAGGACAGATCTCTGGACTGCAGACCCTGCTGGGGGTGGGTGTTCAAGTGGACCTAGGCTGAGTGAGAAAAGACTCCGGCCACCAGGAATTGTCTGCAGGATCTAGATGTCCAAAGAATGGGTCAGGAATCCCTTGTCTCTTCACCGACCTTTGCCATACTTGCGCTCCTCACTGGGCCGTGCACCTTCTCAGATAAACTTCACCCAGCTTCAGCTGTGTCCATCTTTCAGCGGCTCCCATCCAGGCCAGCCAAGACCCTTAAATAAGCACTTTGCTGCCTCCTTGTGGCTTCTGCAGTAAAGGAACTCTTTTCCAGAAAGTGAGGTGACAGAGGCACATAGGGACTCTTAGAATGGGGGTTGTGGGAGAGGAAACCTGAATCTTCTTGAACCTGACGGTGACTGTGAATTATTGGCCACTGCCCCCCCACCGCAGATATTATGGCCAATAGCAGTGACCATCCCCTCAGCAGAGCACTGACAGCTATGCCAGCTGGACTCGGGCTTTGGTTGTTTCAGGCAGGTCACCTTTGGGGGAAGAATTTGAGGCAACAGTCAGATCCCAGGGCCCACCTTGTGGGGCATTCAGGCCAGTCGACTGGTATATCTAGCCTCTACGTACTCTGCCTGCTCCCAATCACAGCCAGTAAATGGTCTTTAAGGGTTGATGCAGCCACCAGCTGGCTGAGGGCCAGGTAAGTGTAAAGGGGGTGGGGGTGCTGGGTGTGACAAGAGAGGGAGGGCTAGGCACTGTGGACACCCGGACCCAATGCCCTGGAGGACGCTGCTTAGCTCAGTTCCAGCCCACTGCTGTTTCTGCAGGTAACAAAAACCTGCTTAAGCTAGCATCAGCCCCCAGATGGGGTGCTAGAACACCACTGGGTTGCCTTGTGGACCTATAAGGCAGGGACACAGCCAGGCTCCAGGAACCATCTGGCTAGAAACATTTCTGATGAAAAGACTGCTTTCTTACTTTTCTATGCAATTTGTTTTTCTTTTTGGGTGCTTTCAAAATGTCTTCTTACCTTTGGTTTCAGCAGTTTGACTAGGATATGCTTAGGTTTCTTTTTCTTTGTATTTATCCTGGTTGGGGTTCTCTGAGATTCCAGGATCTGTGGTTTGTTGTCTTTCATTAATTCGGGAAATTCTTGGTGATTATCTCTACAACTATTTCTTCTGTCCCATTCTATCTCCCTTTTTCTGGGACTTCAGTTATGTGTGTTAGATCATTTGTCATTGTCCCACACATGTTGGTGCTTAGTTTGGGGTTTGCACAATTACTTCTGTTTATTCTTTGTGTTAGTTTGGTTAATTTCTACTGTCCTAGCTTTAAGCTCATAGATTTTTTTTTGTCTGCCTTTGTCCAGTTTATTGATTAACCTGTCAAAGGAATACTTCATCTCTGATATTACGGTTTTCATTTCTATTATTTCCATTCTTCCATTTCCTTTCTACAATTTCCTATTCTCTGCTCAAATTCCCCATCTGTTCATGCATGTCGTCCACCTTTTCTACTAGACTAGATCCTGTAACTTAGTGAAAATAGCCATTTCAAAGTTCCCAGATGATAGTTTCATCTTAGCCATGCTCATACTGTTTTTTTGAGAAGATGACTTCTCTAATCATGGAGTCATACTCATTCTTTTTCTGACTTTTTCCAAGTTGGCCTCCCCAGCACATGGGACACACCAGACCCCACATGGCTTTCCCCGCCCTGGCTCTTTGGCTGGGTTGTTTACAAAAGGTTTTTGTTCCTTCCACTTCACCAATGCCTCCTTGAAGGTCTCAGTCGGTGTTAAAGTAGACCCTTCCACGTAAGTGTTGGTTCTTCATCTTAGAAGCTCCTGGAGCCATGGGCCATGCAAGCCGAGCTATGGCCAGCCCCAAATCTGACTTGAAGAAATATGCCAAGAAGTATTCCTTCCCACACCTTGGCTTCCCCAAGTTTTTTTGAGGGTGGAGCCAGTATCTTGTTTAACCAAATACATCAATTTTGCTCTGGGGGAAAAAAAAAGTCAGGCTTGTGCATATTATCAAAGAAACTCATCACCCGAAAAACACCGTATACTTTATCTATATATCTCCTTGGCTTTCAACCTTCTCGGCCTTGAAGTTTGGTGCATCTATCAGATACTCTGCTTGCTTGCCAGAGAGCTTGCTAGAGGACATCCAGAAAATCAAAGTCCTCCATCACCAGAGCAGGTTTAGCTGCCGGGCACCTTAAACACAGAGCCAAGAGCCTACGAAAACGTATGAAACCTTTAAAAATGTCACTGGCATCAAAATATAAAAATGTAAAACAAAAAAATAGATGTTTATAAAACATAATGTCAGTTTCACTATACTGTCAAATATTCAAAAATATTCCACTTATAAAACTTGTTAAGATTTCATCTCTATGCATCATGATTGCTGAGAAATACATATAGCCAACTACACATTAAAAAAAAAACTTACTCATAGCCAGTTAATTTCCAAAGCAACGTTATAAAAATCCTTTCAAATTATTTACAAAGCAATACATTTAGTATGAAGGCATTTTACTATGTTGGCTACAATTGGGGTGAGGTCTCCCAATAAAGAATAAGCCTGAAATACTAGAAACAGCTGTTTCCTGCCACAGCTGTCCTGTGCGTGCGACCTGCATCACGAATGCTTCTCACCTTCCTCTCCTCAACAGGCTTCCTTGCAATATGTTAAGCTGTGGCTCAGATCAAATCCTTCTCCAGCTTCACCCAAGGGCCATCTGTTTGCATCCCACATCCTCCTCTTACTTCCAGAGTCTCAACCTTAAGCTGGAAGCAAGGATGGGTGCCATTCCTAAGAAACAGAATCACTGGATTGTGGGTTTTCTGAGGCCAGGGTAATTTCCTAGCTAATGTTTTATTATGCCTGGTCTGGTTGGGTGAGAGAAGGAGAAGGGTGGGGGCAGAGGCCGCCTGGAAGACAGGCAGATGGTGAGTCCAAGGGAAAGTGAGGGTGGGATGGTGCTCGTAAGGTGAGTGAACTAACCAAAGTAGTATCTTCACTGAACAGACGATTGCCAGGGATGGCCTCCTCAGCCCTCACCATCTAGTTTTAGAAACTCTGTGTCCCCATTTCTTCCATCTTTGTCCCCAATCCTCAGAGGCCCACTTGCCTTTGCCCCCGACCCAGTCTCACTTGGCTCTGACCTGTACTCAGTATCTCCTTTTGTTCGTATCTTCTAAGCTTTCATGCTAATCATCAGTATATCCGCTACTTACTCGTCTTTGTCTCTGATTAATTGAAGGGTTACTGATCCCCACTGTGCACCAGGCACTAATCATGGCCTTTGTGGCTGGTTAGCTCCCAGAAGGCAGAGACCACACTTGGGGAATCTTCTGTGACTGGTGTCCAAGTCAGTGGCCAGGTGGTCATGGACCTGGTTCCAAAAACGAGTTGGGAAAGTATGGAAATGAAACAGGAAATTAAAAAAATAAACACACCTCTATTTTATTAAAAAGGTACAGTTTGGGGACTGAAGGAGGGAAACAGTGTTTCTCAAAGTTCTAGGACTACTTAGCAGTACCCAGAATGTTTGTTTAAAAACACCAGCAGGGAACCTACATTTGGAACAAGTTTCCATGTGATTTTTAGTCACCCTGGAGTTTGAGAATCACTGGCTAAGGCATGGCATGGGGACTGGGATTGTCTCGATCCTTCTGGCTCTTTGTTTCAGGGAAGGATTCATTAGACTTTTTACGAATAAGCTCAGCTGACTCGTCTGGGAGTTCCTGGTGTTCCTTTCTTTGGGTCACTGAAGCACTGAAAGAGTTAATACAGTTACGGGTTGGGGAGCAGCTAAGATAAGGTCCCAAGATGTGAGTGCCCACAGCCCACCTGAGAGCTTCCCTGGTTGTCTCTGGGAGACCAGTCCAGGCCTGGGCCCAGACTGACCCAGAAGTGGAACTGCTTAACATACATTTCTGCCACATCCCAGAGCTCTGCTACTTTTCCTGTGAATTTTCCTCTGGTTTCACATCACAGAAGACTCTCTCTTCCTCCCTTCACTCTCCCCTGCTCCCTCCTACCCATCCATGTTTCTTCCTCTCCACCCTCATCTTGTTTCCTTCCCAGAAACCAAGTTATAAGCCCTCCCGTCTGTCTGCACCATGTTGGAAGTCTGTGTATGTCTGTGTGTCGGTGCTCACTGCATCTTGGCATGTGCATGGGAACCATTGTGGACTTTGTGCAAAAATGGGCTGAGCAAGGGAGGGCCAGGGCAGCTAGAGTCGAGGTAGAGAGTCTTCTCCAACTGCAGATAGTGTTTGGTGCATAGAGGCACACAGCTATCTTAACCTGGCAGACAAAAGAGCCCAGGGGAGACACTTGTAAGACAAAGCAGAAAAAGATCTTGGAGAAGGGGATCTGCTCATTTTTGAGGGACACAGTCCCAAACTACAGAGGAAAGATGACTAGCCCCTCCCCACATGCTGAGAGGACACCCAGCGGGCCTTTGATGAGACAGGCCGTCAATGGCAGGCAGACCAGAAGAATGGGGCAGTCGGCGTGAGGCTGGTCCTAGTTATGAAACTAGACAGTGCTGTGAACTGGACAGCACAGCTGGGGAATTGGGGAGGTCGTGAGGATCACAAAGAGGTAAGTGACCTGGGCTCACAGAACAGGTGGACGTGTGGATTGGAGGTGGGCCGGGGCAGGCGGCCAAAGAGAAGGTGCACTTTTCGGAGTGGAAGCAGTGTGTCTCCAGAGTGGCACACACACGGAGTATTCACAAGGAAAGCAGCACGACCACCACCCCTGGAGCAGCAGCAGAGAACTTTCATTAAGGAGCAGCAGATTCTCACGCCACAGCCATGAGATCCCAAGGCTGTGCAGGGAGCCCCCACACTGAAACGCCGAGGACCAGCCCGACACACACGTAGTTGGTGCCAACCTGGCATGTGGATAAGGAAGACAGAAGCAGCAGGGCTTGGCCTCTACACCTGGTAGTGCGATAAACTGAACAAACCTGTATAGAGTTAGAGAAAGGGGAAGAAAATTGTATTCACCTAAATTCCCCTGGAAAGAGGAAGCTGTCTTTGCTGGGAACAATATTTTGATTTAGTGCTTAAGTCTGAAGCTGAGATCCCAGTGGAGGCCGGGGTGTGGGTAGAACAGCTCTGCATGAGACAGGAAGGAGTTTTTGAATTTTGCATGTTATACCAAAGACAGAGTGTAAGAAAGAGGCTGCCAGTTTGATGCTGTTCACTGTGAATCCCTTTCCCCATCACCTCCCCTAAATTTTCAGAAAGTTACTAACATCACGAAATGTTGGGGTCAAGTGGAGCGTGCACACTAGACATGTAGGTGCATGTATTAATGTGAGAGGGAAGAACCAAGGGGTTGGGGCCTTGGATTCAAATAGATGCTTAGCAGAGCCCAGGCACTGGCAGGGATGCAGAGGGAGAGGAGCTCGGAGAGGAGAGATACCAACATGGGGGTGAGAGAGTAGGGAGCAAGTTTAGCCGAATCTCAGCAGGGCAGGGCCCCAGTTGAGTTCTGCTACATTGTTGTTTTGGTTATTCTCAATTGTGTTTTCTATATCCAAATCAACTACCACCACGACCACCACCACCACCACCACACACACACAGCCCTTGGGAACGCTCCAGGAACTGAAAACCAGGTATCTATGTACTTGGTGAGCCATGATGTTGAAGTCCAGCTGGGACTCTCAGGCCCACTTCAGAGCAGAAGCATAGACAAGAAGCAGCCTTCTCTGATGCTGCCATGCCCCGCTGTCTTCCCTAAGTCCATCTAGAGGATGGGGCTGGCACCAGCATCTCACAGCCTTGGTTCCAGTTAGGTCTATACTGGCAGGCATCAGTGCCCTCTCTCTACCAAAGATCTTTAATTGTGGCAGGGCCAGGGCCATGAAGGGTGGCTGGGATTAGTAATCTAGAAAGACTCCTTGGAAGAGACTTGCGTCTTCAATACTGACATCTTTAAGCCAAGAGAGGCAGAGTTGAACCTTCCCAACCAGAAAAGCCCCTTGTTGGCCCACTGAGTCCTGCCTCTGTCCCCTCAGCTGCTCTTCCCAGGGGCAGTTCTTGAAGGCAGTAAGGCAATGCCAATGCCAAAGACAGGCCTAGGTTTATCCGAAACTCTTGGTCTCTCTCAACTCTTCACTCCTGCATCCAGCTCACCTTGACAACAATCCCCAGACCTAGGGCAGATATGCCTCTCGAGCAATTCCTGTGCAGCCCAGAAAGCAAATGGGAAGGAAAGACTACTGTTGTGATCTGAGATGCCACGTGCAGTCAGTCCTTTGAGAGAACTAGAATGGTGTTGGCATGGGGATCCAAGCTCATGGCCAGTGAGGCAGGTAAGCATCTCTGTCTGATGTGGTACAGTAATGAGGTCATTATTAATGTGTGGAAAGAGACCTGTTGGGCAGCTGGACACAGATAGTGTGTACCCTGGCTCCTGCCCTTGCTGGGCAGGTCTCCTTGCACCTTACTAGGCCTGGAGGGACATCAAGCTTCTGTGGTAAGAGGAATGCACATCCAATGCCAACAGCCGCGGAGTATCTGGGTACCCCCCTAGCTGATCCCAGGACAGGCTGGCAGGGGTCTTCTTTTCTACTGGGTGACTGGAGGAGGCTACATCAACCTTCCAGATGGCTTCCATATGGTTTCCCTGTTGGCTGGGGTGTGAGGGTTGAAAGTGTAAAAAAGAGATGAAGAGTTAGACAAACAGAAAGGGAGAGACTGAGAAACAACAAGCTCTCCACAGTTTTCTTCCCTTCTCAAATAGGTGTCACACCCTCCTTGCCACGTCTCTTCCCCTTAACTCCACATCTCACCTCGCTGGGTCTCCTCTAGCTGAGGCACTACTGGAAGAGGCTGCGGGGGTAGCCCACGTGCCCTGGGGCAGAAGCCCTGAACTGGCTACACTAGTGAGGCTGTGAAGGTGGCCCTTCTTGGCTGCCCAGAGGCTCACAGTGTCTCTCTTTGAGCCTGGGGGGGTCACATGGTGGGAAGCATCAGGTTTGTTTATAGGGATGGACCAATGGCAGGTGGTGGATCAATGCTCAGCATAGAAATGGTTGTAAGTTCTCAGCTGTGGGTCCTCAGGGTCTTTCAGTTGCATAGTTTGAAACCTACTTGGTCAGGTTGGCCCCTGAAGCCCACACACCACATGCATACATACCTCCATTTGGGCCAATGGCCAGAGCTTGGCCTGGCAGCTGAGAAGACAGGCTCTTTGCAATTCATGGGGTGAGCTTTGCCTGTCTGTGCCTTCCCAGAGCTGCCAGCCCTCCAGTCTGGCCACCCTTCCTCCCTGCCTTCCCACCCATCCAGTCGGCTGCCCCCTGGCTTCTGTGCACCTACCGGGCCACCCGCAGGGGCACAAGTTGCTGGCCCCCAGACATAAAGAGCTCCAGGGGCTGCTTGCAGGAGGAGCTGCTGGAGTGGGTGTGCTGGAGTAAGGATGGAGGCGGCTTGCTTTTTCTTGACTTTGGGGAAGTGACCACAGGGGTGTGCAGGTTAACGTTCCACTCCAGCTGGAGCTAAGAGGAACCGGCAGAGAGGCATCAGGGGGACAGGAAGATATTCCCTCTCTAGGGCGGGAGGAGGCATTGCTTGACTCAGGGCTGAGCAGAAAGGGTAGGGTCCAGGGAATCCCTCCCATTAGAGACCCCTGGAACCCCAGGGTGTTGCATTTCCTAGAAATTCCTTGAATTATTATTTGCTGGGTTAGTTCCTGCTTTCTCCTTTGTTGTGAAGAATCTGGACAACAGGCAAAAAAGCAAGGAAAAAACTAAAGGAAGCCAGGGTAGCTGGAACTGTGAGAGCACTCACAGAGTTCATGACATGGGGCCAGGTTGTGCCCAGAATGTTCTCAGTATCTTGTCATCCAGGCCCTGCTCTGGACAAAGAGCTGAGGAAACCCTCACAGCCACCTAAAGAATTATATGGTCCCTTTCCTTGTCAACCTCAGAACCAACTTAACAAATCAAGACCTCTACAGGAGATGATCAGGACTAGTCTAGTATAAGGCAATAGGAAACTGAGTTGGGAGATACCTCCATGGCCAAGGCTCTTCCACCTGCCTGATGCTGGCACTTATACCCCTCAGGACACTGCTTCCCCCAGACTTAGGCCATTACCACTCAGGACTTGAGGAGCTACCTCCTGGCCCAACCCTATGGGAGATCTCAGGAGTTCTGAGTCACTGCTGTGGGATTCTCCAATTCCTCCAAGCAGCCGGTTAGCCCCCTATGGACTCTTTAAGGCACTCGCTGCTTCTCTGACCCTGGTAGCAGGGGAGAGTGGAGGAAACTGAAGCCAGCCCTTCAAGAATAAAAATAGATCAAACTCAGTGGATTGGAACTCAGAATGACTGGACTCTCAGCAGCAACACCAAAACCTAGAAGGCAATGAGCACTGCCTGCAGAATTGTGAGGGAAAATGAACTCTAACCTAGACTTCCATATCCAGGCAAACTGCCAACTAAGGGTTACAGGTACATGAGGTCCTGGGTTCAATCCCCAGTACCTCCATAAAAATAAATAAATAAATAAATAAATAAATAAATAAATAAACAAACAAACAAACAAACAAACAAACAAACCTAATCACCTCCCCCTCAAAATAAAATTAATTTAAAAAAGTTGAAAGACTATGAAAACGAGTATATGTATATTCATGTATGACTGAAGCAACGTGCTATAGAAATTTACACAACATTGTAAACTGACTATACTTCAAAAAAAAAAAAGCTGACGGTAAATACTAGGTAAAGGTATTTCCAGACAATTAGGGTCTCAGTGATTTTACCTGCCACAAACCCTCTGTCAGGAAGTGACTAGAGGAGGTACTGCACTAAAACAAGGGAGACCTGGCATCTAGAAAACAGAGGAGTCGTCCCCAGAGAGAAGCAAGTCCCCAGCCTTTAGGAGGGTGAAGAGGACAGCTGTGACCAAGCCTGGAGAGCAACCAGGCTGGACAGGAGCAGGGAGACCCACAGGGAGGGAGAACCTGAGCACAGAGTCAGTACTGCAGGCTCCCGCTACCTCCCCTTCCAGAAGAGCCTTTCTTCTCCAGCTCTTTTTGAGGATCCCTCCCTGCCATGCTCTCCCCATATATGGAGACTGGAAAACTGCCCTTCCTTACACTCAGGCCTCCTCCTGGCCTTCACTTCTTCCCGATTCAGAGACTTTAATCTGCTCTCTTATTTCCCATCTGCTCCCCCTGCCCCCAGACACACCCCACATCCCCATGGCTCATTTCCTGGCCCCATCCCTGCTGGCTGAACTGAGCCCTGAGGGTGCTGGACAGGAGGCCCACCTTGGGGAACATGGTCACCATGCTGCTCAGGCACTCTTGGCACTTCTCCCCCAGGTCCTTCTGCTTGTCCGTCCAGGCCTGCAGCTGGAGGTTCTGCAGGTGGTTGATGTTCTCCAGGAAGATGTAGAGGTTCTGGGCCCTCCAGGCAAACTCAGTTTTTTGCACAACTTGTATACGGTTGATCATTTCTTGTCTGGGAGGAGAGGGAAGTGATTCAGTGGGTGAAGGGGCCTCTTCCTGCCCCTAACTCTGTTAACCAGGATGACACTTTGTTTGTAATCCCTGAGAGCAAGAAGAGAAACGGTGGTTGGTGAGAGCTGGGAAAAACAGGGAACAGAGAAGCAGGAGGTGGTGTCAGGAGAGGAGCCTCGGGCTGGGCTGGAAACAGGAAGAGAAAGCAAGGCAGGTGGAGGGGAGCATGTTAGGGGGCTTCTGGACAGGACAGTAGGAAGAGAGGAAGAAACAAGGAAGCAGGCTTAGAGGAAAAGGCCACTAGAGGGAGAGCAGCGTGTGAGGGCCTGACCTTCCACATCTGCATGCTGCCCAGGGCCTTGAGGTCAGGCATCCTTTGCCAGGCTCCTCCCTCAGAGGGACCCTGTCCATGCCTGGAGTGATTCTCCCTGATCCCCCTGCCCTGTGCTTTTCTTTTCTTGTTGGGTTTTGGCTCTGCCCACACATCACAGTGGGTGTGGGTGGGTGCCAGGGAGGACCTACCGGAGGCCCTGGAAGCGTCTGTAGAGGATGTACTTATGGCACAGGCACTGCAGCCAGAGCGCGTTCAGCTCCATGGTGGTGGTGGTGAGCTCCAGCGCCTTGCTGCGCAGGTAGTCGGGCAGCCCCAGCTGACCCTCCTCACTCAGGAGCTGCAGGTTCCTCCTCTGGGCCTCCACGTCCATGTGGTAGACCTTCCTCTTAGGAGTTACCAGGGATATATGCAAAGGGAGCTGGGTCACCTTCCGGAGGGATGTCCCTGCAACAGGAAAGGAGGCTGATTTCTTGGGCTTCGTGGGAACCTGGTAGGTCCATGGTTTCTGGGTAAACTCAGTTGAACTCATGGTCTTCTGGTTTCTGGGCACAGGCTGCTGGGTCTTAGTGGACCTGGACAAGTGTGGCCTCCTGTCTTGTTGAGCAGATTGGGCCCGGCTTGGGGGAGGTGCCGGCAATGCCTCCTCCAAGGCCCTCCATCGACTGGTGGGCATGAAGATCATTCTCTCCGCTTCCTCCCTTGGCTGTCCTGGCTCCCTCCATGGGCCCCCTTGCTCCTGGTCCAATTTCTGCTGCTGCTTCCTTGCCACCTCTTCCACCTCCCACTGCCGCAGCTTCTCCTGGTGCTCCTGCTCCAGCAGGGCCCACATCTTCTGCCGCTGCAGCCACATCTCCTCCTCCTCCAGCCACTGCTGCCTCCGGCGCTCCCAGCTGAGTTCCTCTTCCTGGTGCTCTGCCTTGCTCTCCACAGCCACATTCCTAGAGCCCTCTAGGGACAGCTGCTTCTGCAAATGGGACTTAATTTGGAGTCCTTCCTTCTCCTGGACTGCTTCCTGGAAGAAATCCTTCTGGTCTTTGACTTTGTGGCCTGGACTTTCTGCCTCTGGTCTTTCCAATTTCTTAGGAAACTTGTGATCCACAGAGGATGGTAACACAGGCTGAAGACATTCAGTGTCCCTGCTGCTGTACACATCTGCGATCCTTGAATGCACGGTCATGGTGGAAAGTGGCTGATACATGGAAGGCTTGGTGCCACTCTCCCAGGCCACGGCCATGGGACTTGGGGAAAGTGGTGAAAGTTGCTCCCCTTTTTTGGGTTCCTGTTGGCTTTCCTCCATGACTGCTTCTTTCTTTGGGAGGGTGTCTTTCTCAGTGGGGGCTGTGGAGTCAACCAAGACCTTGGCCGAGACTTCTGCTTGACCTCTGTTAGACTGAGCCTTCTTCAGCTGGAACTCTAAGGCATGCTTTATCAGGAGAAGGTCATGGTATTTTCCCCCTAGAACTTCTACCTGCTTTAGTAGAGCATCTCTTTTACTCTCAAGGACCTGGAGGGAATTCTGGAAGTACAGCCTCTGGCTGCTGAGTTCTTTGGTCATCTCTATTTTTAGGTACCTGTATTTGGTCTCCAGGCTCCTGTTCTCCTTGTACTGGAGGATCAAGGCCTTGTTGAGGTTCTCCACCACAGTTGACATGTACCTAATGGCCCTAACCTCCCCCTGGTTGAACATGGTGGAGTCCAGGAGCTCCTGCAGCATGGACTTCACCTCGGAGACCATGGTGCAAGTGATGTGCCTGTCCTGGAGCATCTGCTCTGGGCTCAGGGGCTGAGCGCAGGATATTGCTTTTTGCTGGCTTTGTTCCTGCCAGCCCTGCCAGAAGGTGTGTTTGGCCACTAGGAGAGGTGGAGAGAACAAAGGCAATAAGCTCCTATGGATCCAAGGATTATACTGATTCTCCAGACCCTGCTAGACCAAATTCCCATCCAACCCTCTTAGACTTTGGCAATAATTGGAGCTGGGCCATCGTATGAGGCCAGGAGAGATACTGTCAGGAGAGATGTCTGCTGGGCTCAGAGCTTGCCCAGAGCTTATGCACCAGGGTCTGTCAGCTCTGTAGCATCTGCAGGGCCCAGAGGGGTCTGGACCTATTTGATCCAGTTCAACTCAATTCAGCACATTCCTGATCCTCCATATCTCCTTGAAGTAGAGTTATTTTTCTAATCGTGCTACTTTCCAGCCTCGGTATCTGTGTTTGGCTACCTATTGTCAACCTATACAAATTCTGGAAGCCCACCTGGCACCTGGACTCCAGATCACCTGGGAAATTTTAATCCTTTTTCTGTTACTACTGGACTATATTTGTAGAGAATTTATCACATGGTCCTGTTAACTGTTCACATTAAAAAAAAAAAAGCCTAGTGTCTTTTTCCATTTTGAGGGTCATGAACTCGTTTAATACTTTGAAGAAAGCAGGAAAACATACAAAAACACAGACTGTGCACTTTGTGGTCAAACCTATCCATAGACTTCAGCTCTTTGGGGATGGTTGATGGTCACAGTTGAATCTACCATGTGCAGAGCTGCTGGAGTGATTATCTTGGAGCATCCATTCATTTACCTATTCAATGAACATCACTGGCAGAAAAAACACTGTCTAACTTTAGATGAGGGACTAAAGGAAATATGGAAATTAAATGACATTGAAGTCAAGCTAGCATCTAGCTAAATAGTGTCAGAAAGGCCATACAGCCTAGTGGTTCAGAGCTTGGATTCTGGAATCAGATAACTTGAATCCCGTACTTCCCACTTGCTTTAGGCAAGTTTTCTAACTTCTGTGTCTCCAGTCCTGAAAAATGGGGATAATCATACCATCTACTTCATAGGACTTAAGTAGATTATGCATGTTTAGTACCAAGCACAGAACAAGGTGTACCTTGAAAGAGCTCCATAATTAATCCCTTAAAAAAAAAAAAAAAAGACACAGCCTTTGCCCTCTAGGAGTTTATAATCTAGCAAGGAAATAAGTCGAGGATACAAATACAATAGGATTATTGTGAGGACTGTAAGAGAGACTGTCTCCTTCTCCTCCATTTTTCCCTGCTCCCCCACCTACCCCATGCCCCCGCTAACTATTGACCTTGCTTGACTGGAAGGAACCTGGCCACGACAATCAGTGGGAAAACACTAATGTCAGCTATTGTCCATTAAACCCCGAGCACGTTCTAAGCAAAGTGCCAGATGCCTCGCACTGACTGAAACCCTGTAAGTGGGCGGTGTTCTCCTCACTTTGCATATGAGGAAAGTGAGGTTCAGAAAGATGAAGTAATTTGTCCAAAGTCACACTGTCAGGAATTGAGATTCAAATTTGAGTTTGTTTGGCTCTGAAGCCCATATCCTTGAGTAAGATTAGGAGGCCAGAAAACCTATGTGTGGGGTCTGGTTTTGCCACAGGCTCTCCTTGTGGTCCCTCCTCTTCTCTGAGCTTCAGTGTTCTCATCCACAGAATGTGGGAGTTAGATAATCTCAGGTCCCTTTAGTGCTGATAGGAGCAATATTTCAAGGTTGAGCTACGAGGCAGCAGCTCCAGGGAGCACCAACAGGAACCTGTTTCCACATCATACCTTCCTTCAGCCTGAGGGACAGCCCATAACTGCTCAGTGCTCAGCTTGGGTTCACCACCCCAATCCTCTTACCACTGCCCATCCATCTCAGCATTTTTTTTTTTTTTTATGGAGGAGAATTGGAAGACTCCCATAGACCCTGCTGTGTGACTTCTTCCCTGAGATGGCATCCACCCCACTCAGCTTCTCTCCCAGATGCTCCTGGAACCTACTTTGTGCCCCTTTCTTCTGTCCTTCAATGAGAGTGGAGCAAAGGGAAATGAGAGACTCGATGCCTCCTTTGGTGGCAATGAGGGAGAGAGGTAACACCTTCTCCATCACCTCGATCCATTCATCCAGGGCTTCTTCTTCCTCCTCACTCTTCCTGTTCCTGATCTCATAGGTCAGACTGTCACCTGGAGAGACAGTGGGAGGTGCAGGCTGAGAACAAGCAGTCCTCTAGGGAGACCCAAACAGCCCTACAGCACAGGGGCTACACCAGCAGGCTTTGAGGTTGGATTGGTTTCACCTCTCATTAGCTGTGTGATTTGGGCAAGTCACTTATTCCCCTAATCCTTAGTATCCTTGCCAATAAAAGGGCTGGGTAAGGATTAAATGAGATAATGCAAGGGAAACGATTAACATGAGACCTGCCATATAGAAAATGTACAACAGACATTAGACAGTATTGTTGTACTACAAGGCCAGGGATGTACCTGCCTTGTTATTGCTCTACCCTCATTGCCTAGTCCAATATCTGGACAATTACATGAATTACTCAGAGTTAACAGCCCTGCTTAATTCTTGGGGGCAGCTGAAGGACCGCTAAACTGAGAGGTCCTCCAGGGCAGGGCAGTGTGAGGCGAGGAGGGCACATCCCTATACCATCTTCTTCCAACACTGCATCAGTCACCACACCTCACAGCAGACTGAGGCCTCCTGATGGGATAACTCTGATCTTAATCTGGGCAGCACCTGGCTCCAGGCCTGCATGCAGCTGGTCCACACCCAAATGGCTATACCAGTTGCTTACAGCTGGCATCAGTGGTGTTTGACCTAGTACCCACCTTTGGCTTCCTCTATAAAATAGCTAGTGTGCTCCACCAAAAAACTATTAGAACTAATAAGTAAATTCAGTAAAGTTGCAGGATACAAAATCAACATACAAAAGTCAGTTGCATTTCTACACACTAACAATTAACTATCTGAAAAAGAAGTAAAGAAAGCAATCCCATTTACAATAGCATCAAAAACAATAAAATTCTTAGGAAGAAATTTAGCCAGAGAGGTGAAGGAATTCTAGTGAAAACTATAAGACATTAATGAAAGAAACTGAAGAAGACACAAATAAATGGAAAGATACCCCATGTTCATGGATGGGAAAAATTAATATTATAAAAATGTCCATACTACCCAAACCCATCTATAGATTCAGTGTGATCCCCATCAAAATCCCAATGGCATTTTTCACAGAACTAGGGAAAACAATCCTAAAATTCATGTAGAACCATAGAAGACCCTAAATAGCCAAAGCATTCTTGAGAAAGAAAAACAAAGCTGGAGGCGTCACACAAGCTGGTTCCAAATTATATTACAAAGCTACAGTAAACAAAACAGTATGGTACTGGCATAAAAACAGACATATAGACAAATGGAACAGAATCAAGAGCCCAGAAATAAACCCATGCATATGCAGCCAGCTAATATTTGATAAGGGAGCCAGGAACACTCAGTGAGGAAAGGACAGTATCTTCAGTAAGTGGTGTTGGTAAACCTGTATATTCACATGCAAAAAAATGAAATTGGACCCCCTACCTTATACCACTCTCAAAAAGTACCTTCAAATGATTAAAGACTGAAATACAAGCCCCCAAACCATAAAGCTTTTAGAAGAAAACACCAGGCAAAAGCTTCTTGATATTGGTCTTGGCAATGATTTTTTCTTGGATAGGACACCAAAAGCAAAGGCAATAAAAGCAAAAATAAATAAGTGGAACTACATTAAACTAAAAAGTTTCTGCACAGCAGAAGAAATGATCAACAAAATGAAAAGGTCCAACCTACAGAATGGGAGAAAATATTTGCAAATCATTTATCTAACAAGGGGTTAATATCCGAAATACAAAAGGAACTCATACAACTCAATAGCAAAGAAAATAATAATAATCCAATTTTAAAATGGGTGAAGGATCTGAATCAACATTTTTCTAAAGAAGACACAGAAATGGCCAACAAGGATGTTGATAAGGTGTTCAACATCACTAATCATCAGGGAAATGCAAATCAAAGCTGCGATGAAATATTACCTCATACCTGTTAGGATGGCTATTATGAAAAGGACAAGAGATAACAAGTGTTGGTGAGGACATGGAGAAAGGGGGATCCTTATATATTGTTGGTGGGAATGTAAATTGGTATAACCATCTTGGAAAACAATGGAGGTTCTTCAAAAAATTAAAAATAGAATTACCATATAATCCTGCAATCCCACTGTTGGGTGTATATCCACAGGCAACAAAATCACTATCTCCAAGAAATATCTGCGTGTCCATGATCACTAAAGCATTATTCACAAGAGTCAAGACATGGAAACAACCTGTCAGTCAATGGATGAATGGATAAAGAAAATGTGGTACATATAATGAAATATAGATAGTTTCCAACTTACGATGGTTCAACTTAGGATTTTTTGACTTTACAATGGTGTAAAAGTGACGTACACTCCTTAGAAATCACATTTTGAATTCTGAATTTGAATATGGGGCATGATATTCTCTCATGAGGCTGGGCAGTGGCAGCAAGTGCAGCTCCCAGTCAGCCACACAGTCACAGGGGTAAGCCAATACACTGACTACCATCTGTACACACACAGCCATTCTGTTTTTCACTTTCAGTACAGTCTTCAATAAATTACAGGAGATATTCAACACTTTATTCTAAAATAAGTGTTGTATTAGATGATTTTGCCCCACTGTAGGCTAATGTAAGTGTTCTGAACACATTTAAGGTAGGCTAGGCTAAGCTGTGATGTTTGGTAGACTAGTTGTATTATTAAATATACTTTTCAACTTAATATTTTCAACTTACGATGTGTTCACCAGGACGTAACTTCATCATAAGCCAAGGAAGATCTGTATTATTCAGTAATAACAGAGAAGGAAATCCTGCCATTTGCAACAACATGGATGGACCTTGAGGGTACTATACTAAGTGAAATAAGTCAGACAGAGAAAGACAAATACTGTACTATCTCACTTATATGTGGAATCTAAAAAAAGTTGAACTCATAGAAAAAGAGAGTAAGTTGGTGGTTATCAGAGGCTGGGAGGTGGGGGAAATGAGGAGGTGCTGGTCAAAGGGTAAAAACTTTCAATTATAAGATGAGTAAGTTCTGGGGATCTAATGTATAGTATGGTGACTATAGTTAACAATACGGAATGGTATACAGGCATACCTTTTTATTGTGCTTTGTTTTATTGCTCTTTGTAGATACTGCATTTTTCATAATTTGAGGGTTTGTGAAAACCCTGCATTGTGAGATGACGGTTAGCATCTTTTAGCAATATATAAAATTAAGGCATGCACATTGTTTTCTTAAACATAATGCTATTGTACACTCAATAGACTACAGTATAGTGTAAACATAACTTTTACATGCACTGGGAAACAAAACAATTCGTATGACTCACTTTATTGTGATACTCACTAAATTGTGGTTGTCTGGAACCAAACCTGCAATATCTCCAAGGTATGCCTGTATTTGAAATTTGCTAAGAGAGTAGATCTTCAGTGTTCTCACCACACACAAAAAAATGGTAACTAAGTGAGGTGGTAAGATGTGTTAACTAAACTTACTATGATAATCTTTTTTGCAATATATGCATATCAAATCATCACACTGTATACTTCAAATTTACACAGTATTGTTTGTCAATTATATCTCAATAAAGCTGGAAAAATAAAATAAAATAGCTAATGTGAGTCTGCATTTAGTTTCTATCTTGCTAAAAAATGAGATGTAACAGTGAACTCATGACCTAGGCCTCATCCCATAAGCACCTAATGTCACAGTCTATTATGTTTTGGACAATTTGCCCCTCTGGGGAGGAGAGGTGATGTGCTATGACAAGAGTGTTTCCCTGGAGAGGCACTGCGATATGTCTTTTGCTTCCTCTGCACCGACCACCCTGCATTCCCCTCCCAACGAATGCTGACCTAGGGTGGGGAAAGGGGGAGGCTGAATGAACTGGGACCAGGGTCTTGCAGAGGAGACACCTACCCTCAGGACTGCACCCAATCTGCAAACTCACCCCAGTCACCCAGCCAGTGGAGAATTTCATACAAGTGCTTCTCTTTAGTCTCAGCATCTTTGGAGAAGGAGGTAATTTTCTCCAGCAAGATGAATCTGTTCTTGCCCTTTTGCTCTGTCTGGTGAGACTTCGCCTTTTTTTTAAAATCATATCCTAACTCTTCCTGGAAGCGGCTGATGACACAGTTGACATTGTCCAAGATGTCTGAGAGCTGGGAAGAAATATCCTAAATGGGAGGCAGCAGATTGTAGTGTTTAGAGGGGTGAACTCAGGCACCAGATACCATGTCCTAAAGTGTGATCTTAGACAAGTCAGCTAACCTCTTGGGGCTTCAGGTTTCTTATTTGTAAAGTGGGGGTCATTACAATACCTATGTCACAGGGTTTTCGTAAGGATTAAACAAATTAATATTTGTAAATCACTTAGGACAGTACCTGGCACATAAAGTGTCAGCTCTTATTACTGTCATTTTGATTATTAAGACCAGGTCAGGAAGGGAGAAAAAACTAAAAATCCATAGTTCTTCAGAATTTCAGAATTTGCTGGGGACTTTAGGACATCTCTCCTCACCAGGCTCCAGAGGCATCAGATTAGAAAAATGAGGCCCTAAGAAACCTCAGGATCAGAGGCTCCCATAAAAAAAATGCACTAGAGGCTCACATGCAGAGTGATTCAAGTCTTTGCCCATTTCTCTGTGAGCCCCTAGGGGTCAGCCTGAAGAACTCTGACAGCTTTCCAAGAACAGACCTCCAATCACAAACTCTAGACCGATTCTCCTGCTCTGGCAGGACCCAACACTAAGTGGTTCAGGGTCATCCTAGGGCTTCCCTGTGGGCTGTCCCCTTCCTGGGCCCATCCCTGCCTGGGGTGGGGAGCGCAGTTTGATTTCAGCTTGCCCCTGCACTAATCTGTCTATAAACCCAGCTTGCTGAGGATCCCAGGACCCTGTCCAGAGCTGGAATCTTGCCCAAATCTGGAATCAGTCCCCAGCCTCCACATTAGACCCCAAAAGAAGGGTGACACTGTCATCTCAGGGGTTACCTCCTGAGCCCGGGTTAGTTGGGCAGCCTCAATCCTCGAGATGATGGCTTTCACTGATGCAGGGGTCACCAACTGTGGAGGTGTATCTTTCTCCATTTTGGATCACTCTGTCTGTCACAAAGATGTCCTGTGTCTCTGGTACACAGGCCTGGACACATGATTTGGCTGCTTGGGGGGTTAAGGACTCCAGGGCAGCTCCTGAGGACCCTCTTCCTAGCTACAGCTCCTGTAACTGCCAGACATCAGGTTCCAACTGACCTTCTTTTCTCCAATGACATCATCACTTGGATTGGAAGAATGACTCCCTGTCATCTATCTGCTTGATTATCTAGCTTTTTATCCATCACCCAATCTATATTAACTTGACCTGTTACTTTCTAAAAATCATTAAATGTTATGCTCCCAAACCAAACATTAGAGTCTAAAAGGAAAAAGCAATTACAAAGAGTTCTTTTCTCAAAGAGGACTTTTTTTTTTTTAACTTAACAGAGGCACTCGGGATTGAACCCAGGACCTCGTGCACGCCAAGCACATGCTGTACCACTGAGCTATACCACACTCACCAAGGAGACTTTTTTAAAAATTATAGCCAACCAATAACTAGTGGGAATATATTTCAGTTTGCACCAGGGGTAAGGACTTAGTCAACATTTTCACTGAAGGTAATTACCATTGCCGAAGGCATTTAAAAACAGATTAAAATGGACTTTGCTGTATGCCTAGGACTAGAAATCTACCTGGCACACAGTAGATATTTAATAAACATTTATTGACTCAATGAATATGTAAGTAAAAATACATATACGTGTAAATTATTCTTCCATGCTACTGAACATTTAACAGATAAGGAATTAAACATTGTACGTTCAGTTCTTAGCAGTGCTATAGCCACTTAATAACTTTTCACCTGGCACCCATTTGTCTTTTATAGACTATCATTCATTCACTTATTGAAAGTTAATTCTTTCATTGCCTCATCACTCAATGAACACTTATTGGTAACATTCTATATGCCAGACCTGGGGCTAGGTGCTGGAAATACAGAAAAGAGTGAGACCTAGTTCTCTCACACCTTGTTTATGGATATCTGTCTATCTATACATCTGACACTGGATGGTCCTTTAACCCCTTATGACTTCAGAGCATGTTGTAGTTTACAAATAACTTATTCATCCTTACAAACATGAGAGAGCCAGCTAAGGCTCAGAGGAGTTATGAGATTTATGTAAAGTTACAGAGCTGGGAAGTACACAGTCAGGACTTTAACCAGCTTTTCTGATTCCCAATCTGGGGTTCTTTCCTCTTTTACCCCTTTTCTCTCCCCACTCCCTTTTCTTTCTTTTAAGCCTAATCATACTGATAATTAGATTATATATAAATGACCTAAACAAGCCAATTAAAAGATAGAGATGATAAGATTCAAAAACCCAAGATTCAACTATGTTCTGTCTACAAGAAACACACTTTAAACAAAGACACATATAGGTTAAAAGTAAAAGGGGAGAAAGAGACAAACCATGCTAATACTAATGAAAAGAAAGCTAGAGTGGCTATATTAATTTCTGATTTTAGAACAAGAGAGATTAGCAAAAATAAAAAGGGAGGGACATTCCATAATGATAAACGTGTCAGTTAAAAAGGTGACATAATCCTACATATGTACAAACCTAATAACATAACTTTAAAATACATGAAACAAAAAACTTACAGAAGTAAAAGGAGAAATGGATAAATCCATAATTACAGCTAGAGATTTCAACACTTCTCCTTCAGGAATAGGTAGAAGAGAAAAAAATAAGTAAAGATATAGAGGTTTTGAAAAACACTATCAACAAGCTTGACTCCATCAACATTTATTGAACATCTCACCGACAAAAGCAGGACACGTTATTCCAAATGCATATGGAATAACAATCTTGGCCATAAAACAAATATCAATAAACGTAAGAGGATTGGAATCTTACAAAATATGTTCTCTGACCACAACAGAATTAAATTATAAGTCAATAATTGAGGGCTATTTGGGAAAATTCCCAAATATTTATAAATTAAACAAAACACTTCTATATAACCCATGAATCAAAGAAGAAATGACAAGGAAAATTGTGACATATTTTGAGCTGAGTGAAAATGAAAACATGACATATCAAATCTTGTGGGATGCTGCTAAAGCAGTGCTGAGACAGAAACTAGAAAAGGAAGAACAGAGAAACTCAAAGTAAGCACAAGGAAATCATACAGGTAAGAGTAAAATAAATAAAACAGAAAACAAACAAACAAAAATGGAGAAAATCAATGAAACCAAAACCTGGTTCTTTGAAAAGATTAATAAACTGATAAAGCTCTAGCCAGTTTTTACCAGGGGGAAAAAAAAGAGAAGACACAACTTTTCAACATCAGGAATAAGAAAGGGGACATCACTATAGTGGGAATAATAAGAGAGTATTATGAAAAAACTTTAAGCCAATAAAGTTGGTAAATTAGATGAAAAGGACAAATTCCTTGAAAGATATAATCTATCAAAGCTCACAAAAAACAGAAAACATGAAAAGCCCTGTATCTATTAAATAAATTGAATTTGTAATTAAAAACCTTTCCCTCAAAGAAAACTCCAGCCCCAGACAGCTTTATTGGTAAATTTTGCCAAACATTTAAGGAAAACATAACACAATTCTATATAAACCTTCCAGAAAGTTGAACCGTATGGAACACTTCTCAAATCATTTTACGTGGTTAACATTACCTTGCTACAAAAAACAGACAACATTTTACAAGACAAACACAGACACAAAATAAAATGAAATGGAAGCCCCCAGGCAGGAAAAAAGTTATTTGCGAGACATGTATTTGATAAACAACTCTCATCCAGACTCTATAAACACTATAACTCAATTACAAGAAGAAAAACAATCCAGTTTTTTAAATAAGTAGACAATCTGAATAGATGCATCATTAAAGAAGATATTCAAATGGTAAATAAGCACATGAAAAGATTCTCAACATCATTAGTCCTTAGGGAAATGCAAGTTAAAACCACATCGGGTTGCCAAGTCTGACAAAGATGAGTCAGGGGATAGAAAGTGTGACAATACCTAGTGTTGAGGAGGATGGTGGGAAAGTGAAACCCTTGTATATTACTGGTGAGAATGTAAAGTGGCACAGCCACTTCGGAAAACTGTTTGGCAGTTTTTTTAAAGTTAAATATACATGACCATACAATCCAGCAATCCCACTCCTAAGTATTTATCCAAGAGAAATGAAAACATATGTCCACACAAAGACCTATACACAAATATTCATAAGCAGCTCTATTTGTTATAGCACAAACCAAAAAACAACCTAAACATCCATGAACTGGTGAATAGATAAACGAATTATAGTACGTCCATGCAATGAAACAGACTACTTCACATTAAAAAGGAATGAACTACTGATACATGCAACTACTGATACGTGCAATACTTCTGGATAATCCCCAAAGTATTATACTAAGTGAAAGAAGCCAGAAACAAATGACCACAAACTGTATGTTTCCATTTATATGAAATTCCAGAAAGGCAAAAACTATAGTGACCGAAAACAGATCAGGAGATGCCAGGAGCCAGAAGAAAAAGAGAGAGGAGGTAATTAGGTTTTTTTTTAATGAAGGTACTAGGGATTGAATCCAGGACCTTGGGCATGCTAAGCATGCGATCTACCACAGAGCTATACCCTCTCCTGCCTTTAAAGAAAACCCAAAACATATAAATGACCTAAAGAAGCAATTAAAAGATAGAGGTTATAAGTTTCTGAGAAGGAAATGCTTCATGCCATGATTATGGTGGTGTTTACATGACTGTAGATATTTCTGAAAATTCACTCTACTGTACACTTAAAATTGGTGAATTTTACTATATGTAAACTGTACCTCAATAAAGCTGATTTTTTTTTTTAATGCAACGTTTTACTATGCCCAGGACTGTGGAGGGAATGTGGGCAGACAGTGCAAAGGGGCTGGAAGTTAGTCAGGGGTATAAGGAAATAATTCTTTTTCCTCACAGGTGGCAAGTCTTCTCTATTTTCATTCGCGTCACCCCTGGGGCTGGGACACTCCTTCCTCCAAGCCCCTCTCCCATGCAGTTCAGGCCAGTAGCAGCACTTTCACCACAAATGATCACCCAGGAGAGACACATGTATCCCTTTCTCTCTTTTTTGGTGGGGGGAGGTAATTAGGTTTACTTATTTCTTTTTAGAGGAAGTACTGGGGATTGAACCCAGGACATTGTGTGTGCTAAGCATGTACTCTACCACTTGAGCTATACACTCCGGCTAAACCTTTTTTAAAAAAAGCAACAAACCCTCTTTTCCAAGCAAGCCTTTTGTAGAACCTCACTATCTAAAATAGGTAAAAGCGACATTTTATTAGAATACATTTATAAGTTCAAATTCATGATATCTCCGTGTTATAGAATCATTCAATGCCAACAAGCCTGTTTTGAGGAACCCAAAAAATCTGATACGTAGGACATCCAAGTGTATATATTTTTAAACCACTGTTTTAAAAATAGTTAAAATATATTTAGTTTCTGGGTAAAAATGGTAGACTGAACACATGTATCTAATTTTGCTCTACTAAAAATACACTAAAACTATAGCAAAGGGATTTTTAAAAAGGCATAAATGCAAAAAGGGAAATAGGAGAGATGAGCAAAATACTTCAGGAAGCTGTTAAGCATATGGGTGAGTGGTTGCTGACAGACTAGAAAAGGATAAATCTTAAGGCAGTAGTGGGGTTACCATATGGCAAACGGAACTGGTTGTGCCAGAATGCTGACCACCCGGAGAAGGAAGAACTAAAGAGGTGAGATCAGAGCTTCCCTGCAGTGAAGCTCTTGGCCGACAAACCTCGCCTGTGTACCTGAGCCCACAGAGCACAAAGGCTTCTAACTGGCATTTTGGTAACCCATCCTTAAATGTGAGGCGATAACCAAGGATGATAAGAATTTCAGGCAAAGAATCTAACATGAAAGAGACCAAAAGCACAGGAAAGGAAATTTAGAGAGAACAGTGATTATGCAGAAAGAAGAAAACATAAAGCAGCCATTAATAACGTCAGAGATAAGCTATTGCAACTCTGGAACAAAATAAGATGCTATGAAAAGGAATATTTGGAGAACAAAAATAAAGTGAGACTAATAAAATTCCTTAAAATGTTGAAAAACTCAGTAGAAGAATGGGAAGATAAGTTAAGGAAATCTCCCTGAAGACAAAGTAAAAAGGTGAAAAGTAAGAGAGGAAAAACAAGAAATGAGTCCAGCAGATCCATCGTCTGAATTATAGGTGTTCCAAAAAAGAAGATGGAAGGGAAGAAATCACCAATGGGATGATTCAAGATTATTTCCTAGGAGTGAGGGGCACTGAGTGCACAGACCTACACATAGCCCCTTCAAGACACATCACTGCCATTTCAGAATACTGGACACAAGGAGAGGTTCAGGGAGGGGGGAAAAGTCACTTACAAAGGATAAGGAGTTAAAAGGCTTCAGATGTCTCAAGAGCAATGGTGAAAGCTAGAAGGTAATGTCACAATGCTGTCGTAGTTCCAAAGAAATTCAAGACCCAGCCAAACAACGGATCAAGTGTCAGGACAGAATAATGAAACATGCAAAGTTTCAACACAATTTACTTCCTCCTTTCTGAGGAAGCTTCTGGAAGATGCTCTCCTCCAAAAAGAGGGAATAAGTCAAGAAAGAGAAAGAAACAGAATATGGCAAATAAAAGATCCCACAAAGAAGAGAGGCAAAGAAAATGCCGGGGGGATGAGAGATGAGATGCCAGGTTGCCAGATGTGCAGCAAGAGGGGAGGATGAACTGAGACCGGAGCAGGTCAGAAGGCTTCAGCACAGATGTCTTCAAGTACGTGAAGTTGACAGAAGATTTGCTGTACCTGAATATTCCAAGAGATTTAGGCAACCGGGGGAAGATTTTGAGGCAGATTTTGTGATAAATAGATAGAAAACTAACTAACTAACTAACTAAATAAATAAATAAACCACAAGGTAATTGTTACTTCCAGGAAACATGAAAAGTGCAGGAAAGGAAGAGTAATCAAAGTTTTCCACATGGCTCAACTCTCAATAGGATATGTAGTCACAGTGTTGTAAGAACTGAAAATTGAACTAAAAGTTATCAAATTAAACTTGGCAGATAGGAGACGGGAGTGAGGTATAAGCAGTGGGGAGACAGAAAGGGAAAAGAGATAAATCTTCAAATCTGCTCCTGTTATTTGTAGGGGCTGGGGCAAGACTATAAATGGAGACTCACACACTACACACCTTAATGTTATGAATTAAGCTCACAAACTGTTCCACTAAAAAACCTGTTTAAACTTCTAACTTTATAAATATACCTTCATAAGGACCTGGTAGGCCAGGTTCTAGATTAGAATTTTTGGAATCCTCAGAGTTCTACACTAGGATATAGCAACCCCCGGCTCTTGCCTGACCCCCTTCCTTTCTGCTCTTGGCTTCTGTCCTGCATTAGAGAGCTCACACAGGGTCCTGTGGACACTCCCACTTGCGCGCACTCCTCTCGCAGCAAATAGCTGCTCCTTGGCTGTCCACACTATCAGCAAGTCTCCCTGGGGAGGAGCGATCCAAGGAAGAAACTGGTGCAGGCCCAGCAAGCAAGCTGGGCAAGGAACTCCAGGGTCCTAGGTATTCAGAATATGGCCTATAAGGGGGGAAGTGGGCTTTGGTTGGGGATATCCTCTTGGGCTCCTCGAAGGGACACAGCTGGAGGCAGACCAGAGATATGAATATTAACAGTTTAAAAGAGCTGAATATGGCCGCCTCCCAGGGGGAGAGAAGATGGAGACAACAGGGTTCTGCTGTTTTTCTTAACAAATCTTAAATAATAATTTGACATTTTAAAACAGCTGTCTATGTATCCTAAAAGAAACCTCATTAAAAAAAGAAAAGCTGGGGGGGGGGGGGGTAGGGTAGAGCACATGCTTAGAATGCACATGGTTCAATCCCCAGAATCTCCATTATAATTATTAATTAAAAATCCTAGTTACCTCCCCCTCTAAAAAAAACTGTAAAAATAAAATGTGATTGATAAAAGTTTATGGAATCTCTGAACCACTTCTGCTATGTCTAGAGGTCTTAATAATGTTTGAAAACTACAGGACTAGGGCCACGCAGGTATTATAATGAAAACCACAATGAAATTCCTACAGCGACCCCGATAATGACTCTCTCCTCCTTTCCACCCGTTTGTCACTTTTAATTTAGGGCTTCTACTTTGGGTTAGTTGTTTTCCTATCTCTTTCCTGCTAAATTCTAAGCTCCTTGCATTCGGCGACCCGCCTCAGAGTTCTTTGTATCTTCAGGACAATACCAAGCACAGAGCACAGGCTCAGCTAAGTGTTGAATAAAAGAAAGAGGAAGCACCTTTACCCAGGCTACGCAAAGGTGTTCAACTTTTCTGCCTGAAGCTCTGTAGACGTTCAGCATAGTCATTAAATAGCTTTAGGTTATAATTCCTCTACCCGAACAACATAATATTTACCGCATATGTTTATTCTTACAATAAATTAGGCCCTTCGCCTCACCGTTTCACCGCCTGGTGGGAGCCACGTCTCACAAGAAGTAACTTTGGGTCACGTGAGAAGCACGTGTACGCCGCATGAGGGCAGGGGTTTCGGGGGATCTGTCTGCTTATTTTTTTTTCAATTGCTAGTTGCCTAGTGCCTCGAACAATTCCCAGCATATTACAGGTGCTCAATAAATAGTTGTCAAATAAGTGAATTAAGTAAAATGCTAAAAATAACTACGCATCGCATAAAAAAATCCTTTGTGAAGTGCAAAGATACCCCTATATTCCGAGTGTATACTTGGGTTCAGCTCTTGGTCCTGGGAGCGAGCACGCGGGATCCTGCCGCTCCGAGCGCCCGTGTGGGGCGGACGCGCCAGCGGAGCCGCAAAGGCCGGGAAGCGGCAGGCCGAGGTCTGGAGGCCGCCGGCGGAAAGAGCAGGAAGGCAGAAGAGTCGCCGACGCGCGCTGAGCGGCCAGGACCCGCACTCAGGTCGCTCGGTGCAGCCCGGCGTCGGCAGCTGAGCGCCTGGAGCAGGCGTGCCCCGCCCCCTGGTGGGCGGGCCCCGGGCCCGGCGGCGCGGGGGCGGGGCCTGGCTTTCCGCGCCGGGGGCGGGGCCGAGCCCGGACGCTCCGGGCCGGTGGAGGACCCGGCTGATCGGCGGGAGCGACCGGAGTCCCGGCCACCAAGGGGTGCGACCCCCCACTGGCCCCGCCTTCCCGGCTGCGGCCCGGCCAATCAGAGCGGCTTTTACTGGCGGGTGGGCCGAGCCGGCCCAGCTGCTCGGAGGCTCTGGCATGGTAACGTCCCCGCGCGGGGGTGGAGGGGGCCCGGGGCGGTCCCACAGCGCCCCCGGCGGCCCGGGCCGGGGCCGGGGGAGCGGGGAGGCCGCCGGGGGTGCCCGGGACCCCGGGGGAGAGCTAGGGGAATGAGGGGTTAGGGAGAGGAGCCCAGGACGGGGGAGGGGGCGGGGATTTAGGGGAGATGGGGCGGGGGGAGGCCATGATGGAGGATGGCTGGGGGTGGGGGGTTGAGGAGAACTCGAGTTGCGGGACTGGGTGAGGAGGATGGGATGAAGTGAAGGGTGGGTTTGTGGAGAAAAGTCGGGAAAGGAGAGAGGGTCGAGAGATGGGGGAACCGCCGGACAAGGGGAAACCTGGGGGCCACAGTTGCCCCACCTGGGATATTTGGCGTGCGGCATGCCCCTTCCCGGGACTTAGTGCTTTGGAAGCCCTGGATGCCCCATAAAACCTCTAGGAGACCCCCTTCCTCATTTCCTCGCATTGTCTCCTGAGGTGAGGAGGGGGCATTGTCTCCTGAGGAAAGAGAGGCTTCTGGCCCCCACCCAGTGCTGGATGGACCAAGAAGTGGGAGAGCAGAGGCCCCTTGGTCCCAACCCTAGCCCTGCCGTCAACAGACTGTAACAACTCTGTGTGACCTTGGACAAGTCACTACCTTTCTTTGGGCCTCATATTTCCCATCAATTAAAAAAAAAAAAAAAGGAAGATGCATGAGAATGATATCCTCGATTTCTTCCTGCTCCAAAATGGGGTGGTTCTTGAGGAGAGAGTTCAGGAGAATGGGTTCTGGGACGTGGTGAAGCAAAGGAAAAGGATGAAGATGGAGGCAGGCCTTCGACTGGGGCTGCAGACAATCCCCTGGGATGTTGGGGGATGGTAGGCACAAAGCAAGGCTGGGGCAGGCTCGCCAGCGCCTCTGGAATTAGGTTGGAGGGATGGGAGAACTCTATAAGTAGAGGAGGAGGTTGAGACCTCACCTGAGAAAGATGAAGACAAGAAGTAACATTCTGTTTATCAGGGAGAGTGATGAAGAGATGGCAGGATCAGAGAGAAGGAATGAAAGGTATTTTCTAATAAGATGGCCATTGTCTTTGGGGAGAAGGAGTAATAATAACGCTGGTACAGTGGAGTGGAGACTAAGATGATCTTGAAAATAGGGAGGGGGAGGCTGGTGCTGTTTAGGGCAGCAAGTAGAGATAGACCACAAGGTAATCGGCTGGTCTCTCGGCCTCCATGTTACTTTTCTTTTTGATGATTGAGACCTCTTTCTGAGAGGTGTGCCTCCCAGCCTTCGTTTTCCAAAACAAATCCCTTCAGGGAGTGAGTCAGGCCCGGTCAACCTTAGGATCACCTGGCTGTCCGAGGATTTCAGGATTGTGTGAGGATTGGGGTAAAAAGAAAACAGGGGAATGAATCTGAATGTAAGAAACACCTGTGGCACCATCGTCCTTGCTAGGAGGCTGCTTTATGGAGTAGTTGAAAGCACAGGCTTTGGGGTCAGATTGCTTGGATTCCAAACTTGCCTTTACCATTTAATGTCTTGGAACCTTGGTCAAGTTACTTGGTCTTTCTGAACCTCAGTTTCTTTATAAAATGAGGATAATAAGCTCTAAGATGGTTGCAAGGATTAAATGAGTGACATGGTATCTGGCTCATAATAAGCACTCAGTAAATATTAGCTATTAGCTGTTATTATTCCCTCTTTCTGTTCTCTTCCTCTGTCTCTCCATTCTCCTTTTCTCCTTTTGTTCTTTCTTCTGAATCTTCAGTTCTCAGATGCCCCTCACATTTGGAGGCTGAGAAGAATTGATTGTGTTTTGGGGAGGATGGAGGGTGGTCCTTCCACTGGTCCAGGTGAACACATGATGATCAGATGATCAGTTATCTCTTCATTTTCTGTTCCCAGCCCACAAATGTGTTTTTGTTCCAAGGAAGACACACAATCTGCTTCTCTTTTAACCCCCTTTCCTATGTCCCTCTCTCACATGAGTTATTTCTTCAGATTCTCACCCGGAAGTGTAATAAGACCTAACATTGTAAAGGCTCTGGAGCAAGTGACATAGGGGTAGGGGGATTTCAGGAAAGGATGAACGTATACATATCACACAGAGGAGGCTCAGGGAAGGGAAGGCTTTGGAAGTTCCAAAGTTCCATAGAAATTTATGTTCATTCCATTACTCTCCTCTGTAGGGAACTTTCCAAAACAGGCTAGTGTCTGGATCCTGGCCGGGGGGGTCTCCTTTCCAAGTTAAAGATGGTCATTTACAGTAAGGTTTTTGGGGGTGTTTTTTTAGGTCTGCCTATGCCAGTTCCCTATCCCCAGTCACACAGACCTCTGCCAAACTGTCCCTCTCATCACAGTTAGCTTTTACCCAGAGAATTTATACAAATGTACCTGGATACATGTGCACACACGCACACATTTGCCTCTTTTTATGATATTCCAGTATGCAAAAATAAGATTAGGGATAAGCCTGCATTTTATCACAGCATTTTGTGTGCAGGGGCCTGGCTAGACACTCAGAGGAGGCTTAAAAGGAGAAAAAAATTGCTGAATGTAGGGAAGTTCTCACCTGAGTAGGGAGACAGGCAGAATCATGTGAAACACCCAGCAAACATCCACAGACTGGCATGCCAATCTGGGCAAAGTCGTGCAGCATTTATCCTGAGGGGACACAGGTAGGAGTGTGTGTATGTGTGGAGGATAATCACAAAGGTAACCTGAAGGAGGTGAATGCTGGATCATCTTGAACAAACTGAGCAACAAAGCAGAATAAAAGAAACATGGAGTACTCTTAACAATTCCTGTGCAGAGAGGAGGGAGGATGTCACAGAGTCAGGAGGAGCCAAGAAGTGTGTGGGATGGGTCTTATGTAAACGCTTAGAATATTAGATAAGAGATTCTGTAGGGTGGGCAGTAGGGAGCCACCACTGGTTCTCAAGCAACAAAGTGTTGGAACATTCCTGGTTGAACCACATGGTTCTTGGGGGATATGCTGGAGTCAAAAAACAGACCTGCTTCCTGTGGCAAGAATTGTGCTTTTAAGGGAGTAGGGCTGGAGGGCAGACTGGATCCAGTCCTGGCTCTGTCCCTAACCAGCAGTGGGACCTGGGACTGATTAATTTCCCTTGTTTTTTCATCTGAAGAAAGGAGACTGCCTAGGGTGGTTGCCAGAGTCCCCGCCAGCTCTGACATTCTGTGTTCCCTGAATAACCGCTAGGCCTTCCAGTGGTTTTGTGGGACCTGCCGAGTCATTAAGTCAACAAATACTTAATAGCAGGCACTGTAAGCCAGGAGGGGGTGGTGGGAAAATACAGTGGCGATAGGATATTTGGGTAAGCAAAAACAAATCCCTGCTGCTTGGCATTTTCAGCCTAGTGGATGTAGCAGATATTTCATTGATTCCAAGACTCATATTTTAACATTTCTGAAGTTAAGGTGCATCTTAAAATCAATGGAGTATCATAACTTCATTGGTAGCATTTGTTTTTCATTAATGACACATAAAATAATAGTACAATCAGAATTGTATAAATAACTGTAAAATTCCAGTGAATAATTGCTGAAGAGGAGGGTACATGGTGTACGAGCCTATACAAGAGGGCTCTGACTAGTCTGCTGGGTTGGGAGAAAGGCTTTCCCGAAGAAATGATGACTGATAAATGTGAAGGATATGGAGGCAAGTGTGAGGGCTAGAGCGAAGATCGCCCCAGGCAAAGGTTGATGTCTGAGGCAGGAGGATTGAGAGAAAGAGCTCAGCATGTGTGAGGAAGGCGAGGCATTTGGGAAGCCAGCCTCCCACAGCCTCCCAGACCCTGGGCACAGGTTCTGGTCTTTACCCTAAGAACAGTGAGAAGTCATTAAAAAGTTTTAAGCAGGGAAGTGTCATGGCCTGAGGTTGGAGTGGATATGAGGAGACCAGTCAGGAGGCCACTGCAGTAGGTCATATGAAATGAGGGGTGGTAGGGGTGGAGGAGGAATGGAGAGAAATAGATGGATTCAAGAAATCTTTAGGAGGTGAAATTAACATGACACGCTGATGTACTGACGAGAAGAGGGAGGTGTGGTGAATGACTCACAGGTTTCTATCTTGGACAACTGTGTTGGTTATGGCACCAGTCTCTGAGATGGGCAACCCTGGAGCCTGGTAGGACCTAAAGATACGTGGTGTCTGGGAGGTTAGAGAAGACCCTGAGGCAGCTTGGGTGGGAAAGTGTGGCCCAGAGAATTGTATTTCCTCCCATGTTGATTTGTTTCTGACTTCCCATGCTGAGGAAAGTTTCAGGGAGCAGGAGCAGGTTTGAATACATGGGTAAGAGTAGCTAAACAATGAGAAAAGGTGACTCAAGTTGGTGTAGTTAGACTTATCCCCTTCTCTTCTTAGAACAAGATGGGTGGGAAGAGAGGAAGGGCAGATGTTGCTGAAGGTGGAGATTAGAAAGCATTTTTAAATACTGAGCCTTCTCACCATCAGGATAATTGGGAAAGTAGGGAAATTGGGCAGCAGTGAGCCAGTTCCCACTTCCCATGGAATTTCTCCCTGCCACCTCCTACCTTCCAAGCAAAGAGGAAGAAAGGCCAGGCCTTTTAGCTGCATCTCTGTGCCCCAGTTTACTTAAAAAAATTTTTTTGAATGGGTATATAGACATGTGGGTGCATGTTCAAAGTTATGAAAGGGCATACAATGAGAATTCTCCTTTCAGCCTCTGTCCCCCTTCTCATTTCTTTTCTCTGTCCCCCTCTGTGTCATCTTTTGTCTCTGATTTTTGTACAGGTGGTAAAACTTTGCTGCACTTTGCTTTTTTCTCCCATTCAGTTATGCGTCTTAGAGATTACTCCCTATCAAGACAGTGAGCCTCTTCATTCTTTTTTATGACTGCATCATATTCCATTTTTGTATGTAAAATTCATAGTTCTTCACTGTTGGATATTTAGGCTGATTGCAGCCTTCTGTTTTTTACAAATAATGCTGATTTGAAATGTGGGGCTATATCTATAGGATGAGTTTTTAGAATTGGAAGGTTCTGTATAAAGAAGATTTGTTCTTTCATTTGTTCTTTCATTCATTTAACATTTGTTGAGTACCCATTATGTGCCAGACACTGTGGCAGGTGCCAGGAATCCAGTTTTCAACAAGTCAGATATGATCTCTGCCCTCTGAAATGTTACTACTCTAGTGAGGGGAAACACATTTCCAAGCAAATATAATAATTACAAAATTGTATACATGAGGAAACTAAAAAGGGGATCAGATAGAGAATAAATTGGAAGTGCTTTAAATAAATTCAGGGAAGCTTCTTAGAGCAAGTGATATTTAAGCTGAGAACTAAAGGGACATATATGGTTAGCCATTAGGTGTAGAACAGGGAGACCGAGGCTGTTCAAAGCCTCATCCAGTGGGATATGAGTTCAGAATCTGTAGGGGAGGTGATGGCCACTGAGCAGGGGCAGAGGGGCAGAGAAGTAGAGCTAAAGCAAAGAGGGAGGCAAATGGGAATGTAAGATGTCAGAGAGAATGAGTGAGTCACGAAAGACGAGGCTGGTTAGGGGAGGGGCTGGTGGTGAAGAGAGGAGAGTTCGGGAAAATAGTACTTGACGAAGGACTAGTGACTATGTTTAAAGGGATTTGGGCTGAATCTCTGTAACTGGCTGAATTCAGATAGGTGAACAGGAAAAGAGGCCACTTCCTCCCTGATACTTTGGGAATGAAAGACCTCTCTAACTGGTTTGAGGGAGGCACAGCCTTGCCCACAGGCAGAGAGTGGATGAAAAGCCTTGAGAAGAGCCCACCTGTGCCTGTAGTAGAGCCTCCTTCATCTTTTCTTGATTTGGGCAAAATGGAGACTTCCAAAATAAAGATGACATTGAAGGGACTCAGGCAGCTGGCTCTGGGCTGGCAGAAGAGAAAACAGACCTACCCAGGGCTCAGAGCTGGGGGTGGGTAGGAAACTTGCCTTGGAGACCCTTCCTCTGAACTTTGTGCTCATTTTTCATCCTCACCCCTCTGCTTCCCTTCTGCAAAAGCCCATCTCTTCGCCCAGCCTGGGTCCTATGACTTTTCTCTCCCTCAACAGTCGGTTCCCGATTCTGGTCCCCGGCCCCCAGCAGCGCCTGCCCCCTTCCCACCGGGGCCCCCCATGATGCCACCACCCTTCGTAAGTTTTATGTCTTTCCCTGGGCTTGGCTTTTCCAGCCTGCAACCCAGCTCCCTAGTCCCTAGCACTGCTGTGTCACCAGCACAGGTTTTATGTAATGCCCCTTGTGTTGTCCTTGAAGAGGGATGGTTTTGCTTGGGCATTGGGATGGGAGGGACTGCTGTTAAACTCCCAGTCTATAAAACTGACAGCTCCCTCTTGGTCTTTTTGTCCTTGGGACACAGTGGGGCTGGGGGAAGGAGAAGTGGATGGGTAAAGTCCCCGTTAATGTGAGGGCAGGGTGGGGCTCTCTTTCTCTTTCACTACTCCTTGTCTGTATTCTTTGAATACACCACGAGGTCAGGCTGGAATAGCAACTGATAGTCACTGAGCTGGGGAAAAAGGGGTAGGAGGCAGGAGACTAGGGGATATGGGTACCTGGACACCTGCCTCTGGTCTTGCATCTGAGAGGCCCCTTTGGGGAGAATTGCTGAAGCAGTGGAGCCTTCCAGTCACAGTCTGGTGGTGGTTACACTTGCCTTTTCCCTCTCCCTTCCCTGCCTCTCAAGAAGCTGTGTACTTGCCTGTTAGACCCAGAGAACCTGCCTATTATCAGTCTCAGTGGTGAGGAGGGAGGCAGTGTCATGCCTCTCAAACTAAAGTCTTGCAGTTGTCTCAGAGTCGGGTGGAGGGTGGGGTGCGAGACGAGTGGCTGTTTTCTGACAGGTACAAATCAGTGTCTTCTCTGCTCTGCATCTCTAACTTTCCTCCTTTCCAGATGCCCCCTCCGGGAATCCCCCCACCTTTTCCTCCAATGGGGCTACCCCCCATGAGTCAGAGACCACCAGCCATCCCTCCCATGCCACCTGGCATCATGCCCCCAATGCTTCCACCAATGGGGGCACCACCGCCGCTCACACAGGTAATCCTCTCCCCTGCACCAGGGCCTCAGAAAACCCTGTCATGTCAGCTGGGGTTAGAGATGAGAGTGGATATCTGGACTTCAAAACTGGGGAGGGGAGGCAGGGAACCTGGGGCCAAGCCCCTGTGGATTTGTCTGCTGAATGACTGAAGAACACTCTCAGGCTAGGCTGAGAGCTCAGAGCCTGGGGATTGCTGAGAAGGTGCCCACATGAGAGTCACGGCCGCAGCAGGATCTCTCAGCACCCTACGCAGCCCGTGCTTGCCTTTACTTCAGTAGCTGGTTTTTGTCTCTTTGTATCCATAGATACCGGGAATGGTACCTCCCATGATGCCAGGAATGCTGATGCCCGCAGTGCCTGTCACCGCAGCGGTAAGCCCTGAGTAGGGGCAGAAAGTGGGCTCTGCCCCGCAGCCCTGTGGGTCTGACTTGGAGTACAGGGACGTGGCCGCCTCTCTTTCCCTCTTCTCATCACATCCACCCTGGGCCCAGCACTCCCCATGCTGAGTGCTCCTCTCCAGTCACATACTCAGCTCTTCTAGTTTCTCGCTCGTCCCCAAAGGCGTGTACATTCTCTCTGGTTACTCCCCCTGCTGCGCTCAGCTCCTTTGAGGAACACACTCATGAGTTACCACTGTGGACACTTGAGCACAGTTTCCTTTTCACATCTTCTTTGTCGCTGGAGGAAGCAGCAGTATCTGGGGATCTCGCTGTACCTTCTTGTGCTGTTACTCAGTGTAGTAGAGTCTGGGTAGGATGTGGCATTTGGTACTTGCTGTGGAAGAGATGGGCCGTGGAGGTTGACTCAACAAAATCCTCTCGCTTGAGGAAAACGAAGAAAGTTGCTGCTGTGTGATTTCCTCCTGGGGTCCTAGAACCATGGCCCCGGAGGGTGGGGGAAGCCTGTTAGGGAGCAAAGATCCCTGGGAGCAGGACACGTGGATCCTGGCCTGGTCTGCTTCTCCATCCCCCATGGCCTGGGTCTTGGGGGCCACCGGGCTTGGCCCCAACCCTTCCCCCTCCTCTTTCTTCGGCAGACGGCTCCGGGTGCGGACACCGCCAGCTGTGAGTCTTCTGGGGGCCTGCTCCCCCCAGGCTCGGAGGTTGGGGGGGGAAGGGGACCATGGACTAGAGCCCACCCTGGATCATGCCTGTTGGGGTGCCAGGGAGCCTGGGATGTTGATGGGGATATTTATTGGGGATGGAATAAGGGAGGAATAAGTGGGAACAAGATGAGAATTGGAGCAAGGATTTAATATGTTCCCTTTGACTTCTTTGTAGCTGCTGTGGCTGGGACAGGCCCTCCGGTGAGTTCTTTCAGCTCAGGGGTCTCTGGGTAGAAAGGCTGAAAGTGGGGGGCTGATGGTTAAATCTTTGGGGTGAGGAGGAGAAGCTTTGGGAAAGGGGCCTTGACCACCATTCTGTGCCCCCCCTCCCCCAGAGGGCCCTATGGAGTGAGCATGTGGCCCCTGATGGGCGCATCTACTACTACAATGCTGACGACAAGCAGTCCGTGTGGGAGAAGCCCAGCGTGCTCAAGTCCAAGGCAGAGGTCCTGAGTGGGCCTTTCTGGCCCTTCCTTTCAGCTGCCCTGACCCTTCTAAGTCCTTGGCCTCCCCTGAGTCTCTAACCATACACATGGCTCCTCTGATCCCAAGATCCCTGACCACCCCAACCTCCCTAGGATCTCAGGAAGTCCACCTTCCCCCAGGTTGAGCCAGGTCAGGTGGTAGTTAAACAGTCCTGTGTCCCGTACTCACTGGGTCCCCTTAGCTTCCCTACGTGTGGCTGGAAGGTATGCCCTGCCCACTAATGTTCTCTGACCCATCCTCTTGCAGCTGCTGCTGTCCCAGTGTCCCTGGAAAGAGTACAAGTCAGACACAGGCAAACCTTACTACTATAACAACCAGAGTAAGGAGTCCCGCTGGACCCGGCCCAAGGACCTGGATGACCTGGAGGGTGAGGAGGGGGTGGGCCCAGGAAGGGGCTCTGGGGCGTGGCCCTTGCTACCCTATAACTATGTTATCCTTTCCTGTTGCAGCTCTAGTCAAACAAGAGGCTGCAGGGTGAGTGACTTGCCCACCTTGCCCACCTGTACATCCGTACTTGGGGCCACCTGAGGGGTGGGAGTGGCCTCTCCCCATGATCCCTACTCTGGAGGAAGAGCCAGCTCTCAGTCTCCTTGTGGAGTGGTCTGTCCTGGCCCCAGTCCTGCGCAGGTTAGAGGGACCAGCCAGCCCCGACCACCTCTATCCCTACTGTACTGGACACTGCCCTTCCGGGTCACCTGCAGGAAACAGCAGCAGCCGCCACAGACACTACAGCCACAGCCTTCTCAGCCACAGCCTGACCCCCCACCTGTGCCACCTGGCCCCACCTCGGTGCCCACGGGCCTCCTAGAACCTGAGCCAGGTGGGAGTGAAGACTGCGATGTGTCAGAGGCTGCCCAGCCCCTGGAGCAGGGGTTCCTGCATCAGCTGGAGGAGGGCCCCAGCAGGTGAGGGCTGCTCCCCTGCAACATTCCCAGCACTGACCTCAGGCTCCCAGCTGCGCTCAAGCCCTGACCTCTGCCAAGTTTCTCAGGAAGGGTGTAAAGATCTGGGTGTGACCTCTGAAGAGCAGAAGAGGGCTGCCCTGGGGAACGAGGAGGGGGTGTCCTGATTACGCGGGGTGCTGGAGGCTATAGGGATTGGGGGACACTGTGGCTGAATCCCCTCTGCCCCCAGTTCTGCTGGACGGCGTCAGGCACCACAGCAGGAGGAAGAAGAATCAAAGCCAGAACCAGAGAGGTCTGGCCTCAGTTGGAGCAACCGGGAGAAGGCAAAACAGGCCTTCAAGGAGCTACTGAGGGACAAGGTGCTGAGGGTGGGGCTCCCAGGGTAGGCCTGGAGGGGGCTGGAGGTGGGCGGGCCCCGTGACCCCTGCCTGCTCCATTCCAGGCTGTCCCCTCCAACGCTTCGTGGGAACAGGCCATGAAGATGGTGGTCACCGACCCCCGTTACAGGTAGGCCTGGGCAGAGGGAGCCAGGCCCTCCAGACCCTGTTCATGAGAGCATTTGAGCCAGGGACTCCCTGAGAACCCCAAGGGTGCCAGTGTGAGGAGAGTGATGAATGGGTGAGCTTGCCAGGGGAAGAGAAGCTGGAGGGCCTTCAGGAGAAGGAAGGGAAAGAGATCTGTCGTGAGACATTCAATAAATGCTTGTTGAATTGAATTGATTTGAATTGAATTAATTGGGGAAGGAGGGGGCTGGATAGGGCAGGCCTGACTGCGACCTGAGAACCCCAGAGCCAAAGGGCCCAGGATTTGCAGTGCCGTGGAGCCCTGTCTCTTCCCCTCACTGCCTCTCACCCCTCCCCATGTCCAGAGACCTGTCCTGCGTCCCTGTGCCCTGGGAGCCCCTGCCGCCTGCTGTGCCCATGCACAGACGCCTCAGTCAGCTCTGCTCTGTGGGCTGTGCAGTGGCGTTCAGGCTGACTCCTCTGTCTCCACCCACTCCCACTCTTCCATCCCAGTGCCTTGCCCAAACTGAGTGAGAAAAAGCAGGCATTCAATGCCTACAAAGCGCAACGGGAGAAAGAGGAGAAGGAAGAGGCCCGACTAAGGGCCAAGGAGGCCAAGCAGACCTTGCAGCATTTCCTGGAGCAGCATGAGCGCATGACCTCCACCACCCGCTATCGGTCAGGGGGCCGGGCTGGGGTGGGGCCTGGACACCCTGAGAACCCATGGGCCCAGTCTGTTCTCTGCCTGCCTACCCACAGCCCATATACTCCACAGGCGGGCGGAACAGACCTTTGGCGAGCTGGAGGTGTGGGCTGTGGTCCCCGAGAGGGATCGGAAAGAGGTCTATGATGATGTTCTCTTCTTCCTGGCCAAGAAGGAGAAGGTAACAGTCACTGGGCTGGATCCATCAGCCCTAGTCTCATCTTAGACCCTCCATGTTTTTGCTTCCTTGTGGAACCCTGGCTGTTCACTTCTCCGCTGCCCTGGGGTCCCAGCTCTGTACTCAGAAGCTGGTGTCGCACCTGCACATCCACCATTTCTGCTCTGGGCATGGGAAGACGGGAGGGAGTCTCTCAGGGCTTCATTTGTAACCTGTGCTCCTTCTCCTTTTCGGGGACATGAAAGCCTGAGTCTGGTCATCCTAGAGTTCTCTAGCTTCCTGGCTTTCCCCGAGTGCCCCTCTGCCCAGGCCCACTTGAGTAGTCTGGCCTGTCTTGCCTCACGGAGACCCTGTGGCTCCCTAGGAACAGGCCAAGCAGCTCCGGCGCCGCAACATCCAGGCCCTGAAGAGCATCCTGGATGGGATGAGTAGTGTCAACTTCCAAACCACATGGTCCCAGGCCCAGCAGTACCTCATGGATAATCCCAGCTTTGCTCAGGACCATCAACTTCAGAGTAAGCTCCCTCCTCTCGTCCTCACTGACCCCAACACCTGCCTCACACCACTCCCCTGCACCTCCTGCCCTCCTGGACGTCTCGGAATCCCCAGCACTCACTCAGTCCCTGAACCTCTCTGGATTCCAGAGATCCCAGAATGCTTCAGGACACCCCCTCCCTCCCTCCAGGGTTTACTGTTGACCTAGACATTGTGTGTCTTTGGAGGAAGAGCTCTGGGGTGGGAATCAGAAGACTTGGAGGTCATTTTTATAGCTCATGTGAATACGGTCTTAAATCGTCACGGCACTGTAGGCCTTAAGTGGTCACATGTTGCAGTAAGCCTATAATCACTGGCCATACCTTCTGTTATTCACTTTCTAAAGTTGCATCAAAGCCCAGTTGATTCCCAGGTCCATGAAAAGTAAAACCTCAGATCCTGAGATAACTGGTTTCTTATGATGACTTTTAGTAACCAAATTCCTAAGAGGTGAATAGTTGCTAATTTTTTCTCATACAATTAATGAACCCTCCTCACAAACCACCATTCCAGTAGCCTCTCCCACAGAGCCCCCTGCTCCCCTTGCCTCACCACCCTGGGTGTCCCCCACGCCTACCAGGGTAGCATCTTTAAAGCACTGGGGGTCCTGGCTGAGAGGGTGTCCCACTGGTGCAGTGCCCACTGAGCTTCCTCCCTGTGGTTAGACATGGACAAGGAAGATGCGCTGATCTGCTTTGAGGAGCACATCCGAGCTTTGGAGAGGGAGGAGGAGGAGGAGCGGGAGCGGGCCCGGCTTCGGGAGCGCCGCCAGCAACGCAAGAACCGGGAGGCCTTCCAGGTATCTTTGCTACCCTTTGGGTTAGAGCTCAACTCTGCCCCAGGCCGTCACCGCTTCACCCATGTTCTGCCTCCTCTTAGCCTCCACTGTTTTGTCTGTGCCCAGCCCTGTCCCACCTCCACGAGGCCTCTCTATACCTGCAGTTTTGCTCCTTCTGTGTCCCCTCAGCTCTGGGCCATACTCCTCTAGGGAGACTGGACGTCTGCACCACCCAGAACCTGCCAGTAGAGAGCACCCTAAAAGCACGGCTCGGCAGCTAGTTTATTTCCATTTGGTGGGGAGCCAGACAGGCATAGCTAGCTTGTCCTTCAGCTTGGAGGTGGCATTGGGGTTACTTAGCTGAAACACTTTTAGAAAGTTTAAACCAAGTCATGGGAAGATTGTTCTATAGGCAAGTTTCCATTTCTTTGCCTCCCAGTGTGGCCCATTCTCATTTTGAGTCTGTCCCTTTCTGTTTACACTCTTTTCACATTGCTCTCTGCCTCCCTACCTGTATCTCTTCATCTTTGCCTCCCTTGCCTGCATTTCCTCAGTCTGGGTCATCCCTGTGTCTCCCTGCCATCCCCTCTCTTCCTACCCAGTATTTAGCTTTGCCTCTCCCCCTTTCTCACTCCCCCTGTAACTGGCCTCTCCCTGCTCAGACCTTCCTGGATGAGCTGCACGAGACAGGGCAGCTGCACTCTATGTCCACCTGGATGGAGCTGTACCCAGCCGTCAGCACTGATGTCCGCTTTGCCAACATGCTGGGCCAGCCGGGTAAGGCAGCCGGGCTCCCCCTCCTCTGGCCTGGCTTCCTGCCCTGCCAGCCTCTCTGGACTCCCATTCCCTGGTCCTGTCCTCGACCCCACCCCCAGGCCTTGGGAAGCTGCCGCCCGCCAGGCCCCCCTCCCTCCCTCCCCCGCAGGCTCCACCCCTCTGGACTTGTTCAAGTTCTATGTGGAGGAGTTGAAGGCACGATTCCATGATGAGAAGAAGATCATTAAGGACATCCTTAAGGTGAGGGAGGCCTGGGGTTGCCAATGGATACAGGCTGGGTACAGGGCACGCTCCCAGGACAGGACTGCCCGCTAAGTCCTGTTTTGCAGGAGCATTGCAGCCCGGTTCAGGAGATAGCTACTGTGATCCTTTGTTGTGCACTGGGGACACAGAAATGGATAAGACACCATTTCTGCCCATAAGGAGCTCATGGCCTAGTAGGAAGACAGACATGACAGTAGCAATACAGAGGGGCAAGCGTTACTACAGAGATGAGAATCAGAAGAATCGAACTGTACCTCTAAGAACGAGTAGGTAGAGGAGGGTGGATGTCCAGGGCACAGGGTACTACAGGAGCAAAGGCAAGGGGCACAGGGCATGGCAGGTTTGAGCAGCAAGAAGCACAGCTAATCAGAAACTGGGAGCCCACAGATATGTTCCTTCTGCCCGCACAGTGTTTTAGAGGAATTTGGAATTTGTTGCTAACATTTTAAAATCAAGTGATTACAATTAAAATCTGCATCTTCAGCTTCTCTTGGAAATTTGGATTACCTAGCAGCACTGGACTAGTTTTGTGAGGCATTCAGTGGACTTGAGCCAAGACGCCACTGCCTTTTAGAGGGGGCATGTCATCCTTATCTAGCCTTACTCTTCCCTGTCACCTCCATGACATGGGAGGAAGTCCATCTGCCATTTACCATCACATGTGCTCGTTGGAGAATTCTCAACGTCCATGGCTATCAAAGGGAGAAGTGAGTGATGGACTAAGAGAGCCTTGTGTTTCAGAAAAAGATAACAAAGAGAAAGCATACTTCTTTGTGGCAGTGAAGAGCATTCCGATGCCTTTGAGGGGGCAGTGTAGAGAAGTGGTTAGGAGCAAGACAGTGAAGGCAGACTTGGGGGGTGAGTGTCTAGCTTAACTGCCACAAGTTGTGTGACTTTGGGCAGGTGACTTAATCTTTCTGAGCCTGTTTCCTCATCTGAAAAATGGGGAGGATTCCTCCAGACGGCACCTGATTACCAAGGGGAATAACTTGGTACCTGAGGTGAGGAGGGTCTGAGGATAAAGCTAGAAACGTCCCACTGCACACACATTTCTTTGAAGTCCCGTGTTTTGCCTTAAAAATTCATGCAGGTGTTGTATTTTAATACTGTAATACCTCTCTGTTTAATACAAACTTAATATTTTAAAATTACTTACCATTACGTAAGATGTATCATATTGTCCTGTGGCTTCCTCTGTTTCTCTGGAACCACGTGTCCCAGGTGGGAAGGAGACCCCTGGATGTGAAATTCCTTGAGTGCTAAAATAAGGAATTTGGATTTTTCTCTTGTAAGTCATGGGGAGCTGGGGAATGATATGATCAGGCAATGTCTTAGAGAAGCCCATGTAGCGTAGGGCAGCACCTCTCAGCCTGAGTGCTGGCGTCCTTAGGGGTGGGCGGTGGTAGGAGGGCAGGACCTGAAGCCTCAGGATGCTGAAAGCGATAGTGGCAAGTGATTCAAATTCTGAGCTTCTGACTCACCCCCAGACCTCTCCCCTGCTGTTGGGGCCATTTGGTAGAAAAGTCCGGGCAGCCCTGGACTCTTGAGGCAGGGTTAGAAGCGGTGGTGGTGGGGTGATTAGAAACACAGAGATGAGGCAGGAGCTGCTGCAGTGATCTAGGTGGGAGGGAGCTCAGGGCAGGCAGTGGGGACAGTGGGTGAGGAGAGAGGTGTAGTGCTCCAGGCTCTGAAGCACCCTGGGTTTCCTCAGGGGTGCCTTGGTTCAAGCAAGGAGAGGGTGGTGGGGACTTTATGCCCCTTACTTTATTTTCAAGTGTAAAAGCTTATTTCTCTTTTACATTGAGGTTCTACATAAGATTTTTATTGAAAAAAATGTTTCTGCTGTTAAAAAAAAAAGTTTAAAACCAGTAGGCTAGAGTCAGTCAGAATTAACAGATTTTTTTGGTGAAATTGAGAGAAGGAAGGAATGAGTCAGAGGTGGCAGGAGTGGATTGATGATACCACTGGTAAGGATTAAGCAGGAAGAACAGGGCTGGAGAAAATCGGAATTCTATTTGGGGAATTAGTCCCAAAAGCAACCTGGGGCAGAGATGAGTAAAGCAAATATCATAATTTAAATCAGATAATCGTATAAAGTAGAAATATCTAATCCCAAGAGAGCTAAATTTTATTGGACACTTAACTTTTAGCCAAAGACTGGCTGGTACTGCTGACAGGCCTATAGGAGTCCTGTCCTTGCTGAGTCCTGTCTCTCCACCCCCCCTGAGAAAGAATGTTCTTTAGACAGGTGCCCCCCTTGTTCCCCATTTTGGACTTCTGTCTGTGAAAGGCAGGTGAGCCCAGGGATCCCTGTGGCCATCCAGTAGCCAGGCAGACTGTGATGGTACCTCGTATCCTGTATTGTAACGCAGATTCCTGGACTTGGAACAGCTGGAAGACAGAAGATCCGGGCCTGGGAGATCCATGGGACTGGGGTGTGGGGTGAGGGGCTTGCGGGAAATGAATGCTCTTGGAATCTGCTGAATTTGATGTGTCTGTGAAATATCCAGTCTGGTTTGGCTTTGGAAGTCAGGAGAGAGGCAGGAGATGAGATTGCTAGGGACAATGTAGATCGTAAAGACTAACTGCTGTTCTCAGGGGAACCAGCACATGCAAGAGAGGTGGTAAAAGATCAGAGAGACAGGAGGGGACCCTGGAGAGGGGAGCACTGAAGTGAATGTCCTTGGAGTTGGCTCGGGGGCCATGAGAAACATCTGGGAGAGCAGTGTCCGTGAAGAGGGTAGAGTGAGTGTAGCATGGGCTTTAGAATTGGATACCTTCTGGCTGCTTATTGGTTGAGACCGCAGCAGTTTATATATCTCTGAGCCTCAGTTTCCTCATCTGTAAAATGGGGTTAATCTATGCAAGGTTGTGAGAATTAAATGATAACAATTGTAGTGTTTTGCTTATAGCAGGCTCAATACATATTTATTTGTTTTCCTTTGTGCTGCATTTAAGGATTTTGATACAAAGGGGAAGAAGCAGAGGTTGTTAGCCTGAGGAAGATGAGGGGAGGGTGGAAAGGATGCTCCAGGTTAAGTGAGGTGTGTACTTGATGGAAGGAGCCAGTGAAGAGGTGAGATTGAAGTTTGCAGTTCCCTAGGGGAGAGCATGGTATGTTTTGAGGAGAAGGGCTGGAGGCCAGGGCTTGAGGAGGTCCTCTTGGAAGAAGCAAGAAGAGTATGCCTCTGCCGTCAGCAGGAAGGCCAGAGCAAGTTAAAACCGTGTGGAGGGAGAGGAAGGGAGTCTGGGCCCATGCCCAAGCTGACTCGAGAGCCAGACTTCAGACTCTAGTGGCTCTACTTTCCATTGAGTTGTCTTGGTCCAAGTGAGATAACTTTCCTAAGCCTTGCAGTGTTGTGAGGCTTAGGTGAGAAGCACAGAGCCTGGTCCCTGGTGCTTCAAGAAAGTGAGGTGTTTCTAATATTGTTCAGGAGTTGCACACCTGATGGCTTCTATTTCTCCCGTGGACTAAGTGATCTGTATGGGTGTAGTGCTTAAAAGTAGGGGCTTTGTTGTTAGAAAGACCTGGGGTAGCGTTCTTGTTCAGCTGTACATTAGCCTTGAAGACCTTGGGCAAGTGTCTGGTTTCTCTAAACCTTGGTTTCCCCTTCCACATAAAATTAGGAGACTAGGACCTAGGTTTAAATTCAGATTAAATGAGGGAGGATTAATTGAGGTAATGTGTGTGAAGCACTAAGCACAGTACCTGGTACCTAGTAAGCAATCAATAAATATAGCCAAAGGGTGGGACCCGCAAGAGAATGCAAGGAAGCTACTGAGCAGCAGGAGGACCCAGTGGGGGCCGAAGCTTTAAGCCAAAGGAACAAAGAACTGAGAAACTTGGGCATCAATCAGCAGACCAGGCACACATACCCGCCGCCGTCTCCCCTCCCCTGTGATCCAACCCCCCAGTTCCCTGTGACAGCCAAACCAGGGGTTGGCGTGGGAGGCTTATTAGACGGTGAGGAACTGGACGACTTGGTCTCTGAAGTGCGTCCCAGTGCTGTGGCTCTCTTCCCGGGCATCCTGTAGTCTGACCCCTCCGCCTGCCCTGGAGGCTGGCCAGCTTCAGGCTCAGGCCTGCGGTGCCCCCTGCTTCATGCGCTGCTGTGCCCACAGGACCGGGGCTTCTGCGTGGAGGTGAACACAGCCTTTGAGGACTTCGCCCACGTCATAAGCTTTGACAAGAGGGCTGCTGCGCTGGATGCAGGCAACATCAAGCTGACTTTCAATAGTGTGAGGGGCCGCGCGGGGTGGGGCTGTAGCCAGGGCTCTGTTCTCAAACTCGTCCCTCGGTCTTGTTCTGTTCCTTCTCACTGCCCCAGTGTGACTCCATCTTCAGTTCAGGGGGTGATAGTAAGAGCCCAGACTCCATCTTCCCACATTTTAAGGTCTGCCTGCATGGGGCTGGGGCACCCACCCTCCTGGGTGACCCTGTTGTGTGTCCTGTCTGCCCTCAGCTCCTGGAGAAAGCAGAGGCACGGGAGAGAGAGCGGGAGAAGGAGGAGGCACGAAGGCTGCGGCGCAGGGAAGCTGCCTTCCGAAGCATGCTGAGGCAGGCTGTGCCTGCTCTGGAGCTGGGCACGGCCTGGGAAGAGGTCAGGACTGCAGCCTGGCACCAAACACCACCCCCTCAGTCCTGAGGGCAGCGGTGCTTCTCCACCACTGGGGGCCCACCCCAGTCATAGCACAGCTCAGGGCCAGCTCCGGCTCCCTTCCTTCCTCTGCCCCAGCCCTGCCCTGTGCTCATGGCGGCATCCATGCTGTGCTGGGGCTAGTCTGATCAGCAGTGCTCTCCTGTTCAAGGTCCGTGAGCGCTTTGTGTGCGACTCAGCCTTTGAGCAGATCACCCTGGAGTCGGAGCGGATCCGGCTCTTCCGAGAGTTCCTGCAGGTACTGGAGGTGAGGCAGAGCTTCTGGTTCTCTGCGTCTGTCCTGGGCTCTGGAACACCCAAGGCTAGCTTGACAGAAAGCTCAGTGACCTCTTACCCCCAGGGGTCTCCTTTTCTGGACAATTAAGGAAGGGGAGGTCTTAGGGTGCCCTGGATAAGCCTAAGGCCCTAGCCTCAGAGGCAAAACCAGATTTTAGGATACCAGGTCCTTCCTGGGGCTAACCCTGGTGCCTTCCTCACCCCTTCTTCTGCCTCCACCAGACTGAATGCCAGCACCTCCACACCAAAGGCCGAAAACACAGCAGAAAGGGCAAGAAGCACCATCACAAGCGTTCCCACTCGCCTTCAGTGAGTTGGCGGGTAGAAAGGATGTGGGGTGAGGCTGGATTGTCTGGTGATGAAAGAAGAACCACTTTTCTTGCTTTTCCCCTACATCACCTCCCCTGGAGGGAGATCTGAGGATTCCTTTGGTCCTGCATCCTCGTCTCTGTCCCCAGCTCCCAGACTTGAGGGCTTCTGGAGGGCAGAGAGCCTCTGCACTGACGTGTGTCTGCTGCTCTCCCCAGGGCTCTGAGTCGGAAGAGGAGGAGCTGCCCCCACCGTCTCTCCGGCCTCCCAAGCGGAGGCGGCGGAACCCCTCGGAGTCAGGCTCCGAGCCCTCTTCCTCACTTGATTCTGTTGAAAGTGGGGGTGCTGCCCTTGGAGGACGAGGTTCCCCATCCTCCCGCCTTCTCCTTGGATCAGGTAGGCAGTTGGGAACTGGACAGGTTGGCCCAGACCAAGAGGAGGCCTTGGGGGAGCCCCACCCCCCTGAGGGTGGAGTGGATTGGAAGGGTGGGACCTGTCAGAGAGAGAACTTCCCATCCCTGCCCAGGCAGGAAACTGGGAGAAGGTAGGAAAACTGGACTAACTTCCTCCGACTGGTCCCTGTCTGTGAAGGAGCGGAGAAAAGGATGAGGCCTCCCTTCTCCCATGGGACTTAGTGGGGACTTTTTATCTCCAGATCATGGCCTTCGGAAAGCCAAGAAACCAAAAAAGAAAACGAAGAAGAGAAGACACAAGTCGGTGCGTAGAGAAGGAACTCCATCCAAGGCCCTGCTATTTTAGGAGATGTCTTCGCCCGCCTCCTGGGCTGTCCTCCACGGGAACTGAGGAGGCGGGCTCTGGGCTCTTACAGAACAGTCCTGAGAGTGAGACAGACCCTGAGGAGAAAGCTGGCAAGGAGAGTGATGAGAAAGAACCAGAACAGGACAAGGACAGGGACCTCCGTCGGGCAGAGCTCCCTAACCGTTCCCCAGGCTTTGGAATTAAGAAGGAGAAGGTGAGAGGCAGGCGCCCGACCCCAGCCCAGTCAGCGTTCTGTCCAGGCCTCCGCAGCCCTCGGGGGAGGCGGTGGGTGAGCTGTGCCTTTGCTCCACCAGACGGGCTGGGACACGTCGGAAAGCGAGCTGAGCGAGGGTGAGCTGGAAAGACGGCGGCGGACGCTCCTGCAGCAGCTGGATGACCACCAGTGACCTGACAAGCCACCCTGCCTCGGGTCTGTGTGAGGCTGTGGCCTAGGTCACCCTCACCGTCTGCCCCAGACTTCTTCCTTAGTTGGGTCTGTGTCCACTTTTCCTCAAGTAACCCCAACCCCATCACACCATTGCAGGCACCTCCCAAGGTTGCTCGTGGTGTTCAAGGGTCCCCCACTTCCCGGACAACTAGTGCAGTCCTTGCCCTCAGCCCCTGACTGGAGATTGGTGGTGTATACCATACGGGGTGGGTGGTGCCAGTAGATAAAATGTGAGGGGGGGGGCCTCCAGGAAGAGGGACAGGCTGGTGGACACAGCCTGGGTGGCAGAGGGCAGGGTCCTTACCCTCTAGCATCAGTGCCTGCTCCTGCCTGCCCAGGGCCCTTGGGGCTCCACCACTCCTTCCTCCAGCCCCAGGGCCCAGTGTATGTGTGTTTTGTTTTGGTTTGGTTTTGGTTTTTTAAATAACAATATTTATAACGTGGCCAGTGGCTCTTTTGTCTTCTCCATGTGCTACCGAGGCAGGCTGGGGCCTGGACAGGTACACACATGGCCAGCAGAGGGCACTGGTGTCTCACAGCAGGCCTGCCTCCCTTTGTGTGGTTGGAGCCCACCTAGCCAGGTTCCCCTTCCCCAGGCTTCTGTACCCACCTACCCCAGGCAGACGGCAGCTCTGCCCAGCTTCTTTTCTATCCCCATGGCTCAGGTCAGGCTAAATAGCCACCTTAGTCCCCCACTCAGAAAGAACAGTCAGGCCTGGTGTTTGAAGCCTTTGTTGAGAGAAGGAAGGTCTGGAGTTTATATACAAAAGAGAAGGGAAGTGGTACATGTACAAAAAGGAGTGGGCCCCTGTCTTCCCTTCCAGAGGCTGAGAAGAAACTGGCAGGGGACTGAAAATCGTCAGCCAAGACCACTATGACCCTGCCCCCTGCTAAAAAACAAAATACAAAAAAACCTAGCTGAGGAAAGGTGAGGATGCTGTTGGCACACCCTTTCTCTAGGAGGGCAGAGAAAACCATTCCTCTGCCCACCGTAGGACAGAGTCGGCCTAGAATGCAAAGGACCAAGGGTAGGGAGCGTGGCATCTCTCCTCTACCCTTATCACTAGGGCACAGCTGGGCAGGCCCAAGCTTAGGAGAGCCTTGCTCCTGTAAATGATCTGAGATTGGCAGGGTCCCAGGGCTCCTTAAGCCTGGACACTTCTAGATCACAGCTGACCATGGCGCTGCAGGAAGGAAGGAGAAGAAGGATAATTGCTTTCTCCTGTCATCCCTCTGGCTCTTAGGTTCCCCTATGTAGCCTAAAACTGGAAATGGTTTTTTCCAGCCCTGAGCTGACCCTTGAGGAAATGAAGTTGAAGACCTTGGGAGCAAAGTGCAGTACTGGAGGCACCAGGGAAGTGCCAGGCCCCAAAGGACCTAGTGCCCACTGTGGCAGCAGGCAGGATGCAGCTTTGAGAGCTGGGGTGAACACTGCGTTGAGAGCAGCACAGCCTTCTGCTGCGCCCTTGGCCAATTCCAGGGCTTCAGGTCCACTTGCTGGACCTGCAGGACTCCTAAGGTTGAAGTGCTTCTGCCTCCAAGAGGGTCTCAGTGGGGGCCTGGAGCCCGAGGCGGGCCAGTGGGCGGTGCGGCACTCTTGGCTTGGTGGCAAACGGCAAGGGGCTGGTGGTGGAGGCCTATGGGGAAGACAGAGGCCTGTGAACAGGCAAGGAGGCCAGGCTGGGCCCAGCCTCACAGGCAGGGCCAGCGAAGAGCCAGCCATGAGGCCAGTGAGGGAGAAGATCAAAGAGAGGCTGGAGGGGATAGTCAGGGAGATTTCTGCCACAGGCTCTGCATTTCCAGAGAACAGGTAGGGGTAACTAGAGGCCCCTGGGGAGTGGCAGAAACAAGGTAGACTCGGCAAGAGCTAGAAGCTGGGAAGAAACCCCAGGCAGATTGGATATCAGGCAACAGGTCAAGGGTCATCTGATACCCCTGGGCAGAAGCCACTGCCAGAGCTCTTCTGAGAAGGCAGGAACAAAGGACACCTGGGCCCAGGACCAGAGCCTCTCCGCCTCTGTGACCAAAGGTGGCGGCCTGGTCCTGCCTGCTCTGGCAACTCCCTACCCCTGGGGTCTTAGTTGAAGCCAGGGTAGCATTAGTGGGAGAGATACCGCTTCCCTGAGGGCACATGCAGGGGATAAGCCATGCTTCTCAGAGCATGGGGCATGCAAGGGAAGAAGTATGTGTCCCCATCACCACAAGACTGCCAGAGGATAGTTCCAAGTCATGCAGGACATGCAGGAGAGGGGGTGCCTTAGGGCCCCAGCAGGAGTCCTGGGAGGTGGGCATGCAGAGAGGGCAGCTGTAGTGCCCAGTACCTGTCAAGAGCCCCAGCCTTGGGGGTTAACAGTTTGACTCATCATGGTGGGCTGCATCGCAGAAGAAGCGTGAGCCCCGCTTGGCAGTACGGGCCGTGAAAGGGACACTCTTCAGCACTGTGGCCCAGGAAAGAGATAGTGGTCAGGCCCCATGAGGATGGGGTTGGGGTTTGGGAGCTGGGCCCAGTGACCAGGCACCAGGGAGGGAAAAGGGCCCCACCTGTGATGATGTCCTCAATGGTACCATCCTTCCCCTCATAAACAGGCCGGTGTTCCTTGGCCTGGCGCCGCCTCAACTCTGCAATTAGCTCCTGTTGTTGCCACTTGTTCCTCTGGGATGGGGTCTAGAGTCGAACATTTGAAGGGGAAGGGAGTCACCATCCTTACCATGGGGCTGGTTCCTGTCCCAAGAAGCAGTCTGAGGACACCCTTGATTGTGCTTGGCAGCCCAGCCCCCATCATTGCCCAGGAATCCCCTCCCAGAGCCCCTCTCCCCATCCCTTTGGACTCCAGCGTCAGGCCCTCTGGGTGGTCCCTGGGCTCCGGTTTTCCATCTCCTCTGCTCCACCCCCAGTTTTCCATCTCTGCTCCACCCCCTTCTAATCCTTTGCCCTGTTCTCCAGGCCTCAGCTCTTGGTCCCACCCACCTTGGCATCCAGTTTCTTGGCTTCCTGAGCCAGCTGCTTCTCCCGCATTACCTCCTCCTGCTTCTTTCGGGCTTCGTTCTCTTGTTCTGCTTCCTAAGAACCATGGAAGATGGGGGCAGTGTGTGTGTGTTTGTGTGTGTAGTGAGGCTCACACAGGCTGTGAGGGGAGGGGCTGACACTGAGAGTGGAGAGTGGGTGTCAGTGGGACCAGCAACCCCAGGTGGCCACCCTCTGGAGGGGCACTTCCTGCCCCAAACAATGACAGGAAGGGCCTGGGCCCCCACCCTGCCCACCAGTTCACAGCTAAGAGGCCTGTGGCCAGCTTCCATAGCTCCCTCCCAGGACTCAGAGGAGGAGACGGAAAAGGCCCAGACTTGAAGCCCAGCCCTCTCTCCCCCTACCAGTTTTCTCTCAGCCAGACTCCTCTTTAAAAGCCCCTTTTGTGCTCACCTTGTAAGAACGGATGAATCGGACAAATACTGGGAAGAATACAGAAGGAGGTGTGGTCTTGGGACTCTCACCAAAGTAGCGCACAACTGCATTGTAGGCCTCCTGGGGAAGGGATGGGCAGAAGGGGTCAAGCCCGGCAAGGAAGGAGAAGCCCAGCTCCCGCCAGGACAGGAGGCCCACAGAAAGCAGGCCAAGGCCAAAGGAGGAGCCCCTGTGGGAGGGAAGAGAATCTGGGGCTCCCAAAGCCTCTGGAATGCGCATCTCCAGAGGCAGATGCCTGCCCCCTCCAATACCCCCCTCTCCCCCACAATCAGCCAGCCAGCCACCTGAAGAAAGTTCTTTGAATCCGAGAGCCAGAACGGAGCCCACCTAGAGAGGCACGGTGCCTTACCCCTGGCTGCTCACACCCACCTCCACCCTGTGCTCACCTCAGCCGTCTTGGCGTCACGCTGGAGCTTGTCCAGTTTGCCTTCGTTGGTGCTAAGGAAGTTCCGCAGGACGCTGTTGTCATGTATGCTGCACTCCCGCCGAATCAGCTCCATGCCCCGGCCCAGCTCCTTCACGTCCAGCAGCACGTTCTCCAGGGACACTGTTGTCACCGGACCGTAGGCTGAGGCCCGCCCAGCCCGACATGCCCACCTCCCAGCCCAGGGCTACAGCGAGCTCCAGCCCTCCCCCTTGGCCTGGGCTCACTCAGTTTCTCACGCCCTGCTTCCAGAGCCACCCACCTGGACAGAGAGAGGGGGCACCAAGCTAGCCAGGCTCTCACCGGGGCCAGGAAAAGGAATGGAGGCTGTAAGCTCATGACCCACAAGGCAGCAAAGGCAGGCAAGCCAGAGAGAATGCTGGTCTCCAAAAGAGAGCTGCCTTGGGCCTGCCCCCGTTTTCATGAGTCGGGCAAAAGTAACAGGTACCTTATGTCTGTGCAGGGCTTTATGGGTTTTCTAAGCACACCACATACATCACAGAGACATGCAGGCTCTGGGGCCAGCCTAGGGGAGTTGGGAGTGAAGAGCCTTTCTCTGCCAGCAAGCACAGCACCCAAATGGGAAGGACCGGGCAGGGCCTGCTGCCTGGAGGAAAGCTCCCTCTGCGGCGGCCCTTGCCCATGGCCCCAGCAGAAAGCTTTGAAGTGGTCAGGGAAAAAAAAAAAAACAAAACAAACAGCCAGAAACAAAGGCACCCAAGTGTTCTCTCTCCTCGTAGCTTCCTGGGATTGTCCCAGGCTGGACATAAGGGTGGGCTCACTGGGCCAGGCTCCCCTTACCTGCCGCAGCTTTTTCCACAAAGTGCAGCTCATGCCAGAAGTTAGCCAGGTCTGGGTATTTCTCCTTTACCGTCAAGGCGATGAAATGCAGTAATGTCATCTTTCTGTCGGTGGACTTGGTGTCCAGCAGCTGGGAGGAGGGGACGGTGGGCAATGAAAGGGCTGAACACTCTGGCTCCATGGCCACCGCCCTCCAGGCTTCCTTGGCCCCTCGTTGCCCCCACATCTTACCAGATCCAGGCTCTGGAGCTTGAAGCCATACACAGCTCCCCGCTTGCTGCTGTTCATGTAGTTCCCCAGTGCAAGTATGATCTGTCCAAAGATGCACGGGAGGAACTTAGGCCAAGCCGAGGGCTCCTTCCTCCTCTCTATAGCCCCAGACCCCCCCGCCCAAGACCTAGGAACCACCTGCAGCCCCATCCACAACCTTGCCCCACCTCCAACATCTGCTTCAGCTTCTGGGAGGACTTGACAGAGGCAGAGGCCGCAATGATGGCATTGAGTTGCTGGAAGGCAAGATGAAGAGCTGAGTAACCCCAGGCCGGGGTGGGGCACAGTCAGCAAGGGGCTGGCAGGCAGGGGACCAGCAGGTAGGGGTGGAGGGGTGGCTGCAGATGACCACAGTAGGGGTGGGGGTTGTACCGGCGTGAGCATCTGTAGGTTGTCCTGGAAGTTGCCCAGGAAGGCCATGCCAGCCATTCGCTGGGTCAGCCGCTCCACCTTGCTGAAGAGCAGCATGAAGCGGTCCTCGGCCGCCAGCTCCTCCAGGGGCTGCCGCTCCCGCTCGTACTGCCGCAGCAGCTTCACCTCAGCCTCTGTGGGCAGGAAGCGCATCAGGCACTCCACGAAGTCCACTGGTAGTGTCTGGAGGTCAAACCTGTGTAGGAGGGAGGAACCACCTCAGGGCTCACCTTTGCCCACGTTACCTGTCATCCCTTCATTCTCCAGCTCCTACGGAGACAGGGTGGGGTCTGTGAGCAGGACACAGCCAGAGGGAGAGGACCCATTGCCTCACCTCCAGTGACTTACTGGAGTTACTCTGCACCAGTAACAATCCTAGAGGCACATTCCATGCCCTGTTTAAGAACCCTTCAGTGTCTTTCCTCTGCACCTAGGGAGAAGTCCTAACATCTGAGCATGGCTTAGGAAGCCCAGCTGGAAAGACTTCTGCTCACCTCTCTCTCTGTCTTACACTAAAGCCAGAGTTGATTTTCAGCCCCCAGGGCACCATGCCTCTTCCTCCAGGCCCTGATCTGGACTTTATATACATTCTTCAGGTTGCAGATGAGAGATCACCTCCTCTGGGAACCTTCCCCGATCACCAAGTTGGCCCTTCCTGTTTTCCCAAAGCTGCCTGTACCTCTACCATCTTGGTGGTTATCACCCAATGTTACTGGACTGCTCCCCCTAGACTGTAAGTTCCTCGAATAAAGGTCTGGGCTGAATCCCCAGCACCTCACACAGTGCCTGGCACACAGCACACATGCAGTAAGTTCTGGCCTAGCCATTGGATGACTGAGGTGTGTGAGGAGTTCTGTTGATGCCCTGGAATCCAGGGAAGGCCAGGATCCTAGCTAGGTTATCAACTGGGGTCCAGGGCGAGGTCAGTGGGAGCCTCACGTGTGGATGGCCCTGCAGATCTCCTCAGCTGAGCGGCCAGCTTTGCGAAGGGTGATGGCCAGGTTCTTGGCACGATTGGCTTCCAACAGGGTCACCTTGCTGGCCGCCTTTTGTGCTGTCTTGTTCTTGGAGCAGATGAGGTCAAGGGCAGGGCCCTGGGCTTTCGTCTTGAACAGTTCTTCAAACTTGTCCAGGTCCAGGTCCTGGTAGGGGTTGATGAGAAGGGAAAATGCTATGGCCTTATTCTGTAAGAGGACCCCCTGGCAGCACACCCAGCATTAGCTCAGCTCTAGTTCACAAAGAGCTGAGTCTGAGGACTTTTCCAAGGCCAAGAGATCTGGCTAAAAGGGCAACCTGGTCCCCAGCCCCCAGCTCCACCCCTCAGGGCCCCAGGCCCTGCTACCTCCAAAATCTTCTCATCATCAAGTTCACTGAAGACAGTGCCACTGATCTGGTTGGGTTTCAGTGCTGTCCAGTTGAAGACAGGCAGCCGGAATTTGGTCTTGATAGGTTTCTTGATACGAATGGCTAATTTGGAAGGAGGATCAGTGAGGCAGGAGCCAAGGAGACTGTCCCACCAGCCCTGCCCAGAGCCCTGAGGACACTCACCTGACAGGCCTACTGTCAACACCACAGAGGGAGCAGCTCCGGGGAGTGGTGGGGCTGGCGGACACTTGTCTGGGGGAAGAAGAAATGGCACAGTGACCCAGTGGCCTAGAGGCTCCTCCCCTCTGCCTACCCTACCTGTCCTTAAAGATTCTCAGGGAAGGAGGCTACATGAACTCCCTGCCCCAGTGGCTCCCAGGGGTCTTAACCCTGACAGTTAGGGGCAGGTCATGCTGGTCTCTGACCCACTATTTCCCGCTTTGGCCTAAGCCCTCTTCTTGGCTGTCTTCAGAGGAATCAGGAGCAGCATCTTTGTGACCCGTTAAACAGATCCACACCTGCTCTCAGACATCCCTTGCCTAGTAACCTGAGCCTTCCTCAGATTCTAACCCTCCCTTAACCCTCTCCCACCTGACTTCCCATCCTTCGAGCCACATCCCCAGCTTCTCCCTGTGGAAGCCGCTGCTGAGGTCTGGCCACACAATAAGGCTGCCCCTTTTACCTCTTACCAGGTAAGGGTCCTGCTTACCTGGTAATGGGGGAGGTGGAGGGGGTAAGGGAGGAGCTGGCGGTGGAGGCAGAGGTAGGGCCTCCTCGGGGGGCGGGGCTGGAGCCAGGAGGTCCAGGTCAGAAGAGGGCATGCCCTCATTCAGCTCCACAGGGCCTACCCGGGCCAGGGCCTCACTGCCCACTGACTCCAGGCCCCGGACACTGGGATCCAAGTGGCATCGGCGCTGGAAGGCCTCCTCCTTCTCTTTAATGAGCCGCCGCAGGGTGTGTACCTGGTGGCTCGTGTTCTCATAAGTCTCCTGTTGGGCAGACAGCACCATTAAGAAAAGAACAGCTGAAGGCACAGCAGGCGCTGCCCCTGGGAGTGAGACTTCCTACCCAAGGGTCTCCCAGCTGGGGTCTCTGGGAGGGTGCTCCGAGGCAGAGTGGCAGAAACACAGGTGGGGACCTGGGGAAGCTGGAATGCAGTAGAACAAAAGAGGCAAGAGGAAGAGCTGGCCTGCCTGGCTCACACACTGAAGTGTCCTTCCTCTCAACTCCAGCCTAATCTCGCTGGCCCCTCAAGGCCCAGGCAGAAGGCTGCCCTTGTGAAACTCTCCTTGACCCGCCAGCAGCCTGCTATGGCTGCTCTCAGACCTCTGTGCCTCAGTCCTGCTCTCATTTCATTTGGTTTGTACAGTCGCTCAACTGGAAGCCCCCTCAGGATAAGACCCTGCCTAACCCACCTCTGAATCCTCCATATTTCCCATACAGCACTTTAGACTCTTAGTCGGGGCTCGGCAGATATAAACTGAGCTCAACAGAGGCAGCATAACTGTACTCCTGCGGAAGAAGAGGTAGGTTGGGGCATGATTTTATAACTGACAAACAGTTAAGTGAAGGACAGAGAAGACACTGAAATATGAGGAGCCGCTGCTCTCTGATTTAGGATACCTGGTGGACATCCTAATAAATAGTCCCAAGTGCCTGGGCCACTCTGAGCCTGCCCAGTGCCCTGGGCTGGGGAAGCACAGGGTGGTGCAGGTGAGGGAGAGGCAACGGGATGGGCTGGCAGGCGGGGGCGTGGACTCCAAATGTGCCCCATCTGCTCCCACCCTTCTCTCTGTGTCTGGCCCACTCTGGTTCCAGTTTCTCTCTCAAACTAAACCATGGGGTAAAATCATCAGCCCACCCTCATCTGAGTGCCTCATGGGTGAATCAAGACCCTGGATTCTCAAGGACTTGACATGTCTCAGGATGCCAGATCCCCGGGCCCCAGCACCCAGCATCAGTCAGGGATGCCCTTCCTCAGGTGACTTGGTACCTTGATGCTCTCTAGTTCCTTCTCCCGCTGCAGCAGCTGCTTCTCCAGCTCTGCCACACGCATCATGTTCTCATTCTCTAGGTCCAGAAGTTTCTCTGTGAGCTGCAGGATGGGAAGGGTAGGTTTGGAGCTGGCCCTAAAGCCTGGGGACTCGGCATAGCCTTAACCCCGGTCAGGACCTGGGGCCGACCCCTCCAGTGCCCCAAAGGCAGCTTGGCCTGGTAGCTTCGCTGTGTCACTCCTGTGGGCCCACGGTCTTAGACCATATGAAATAGTACAAGGCAAGTGGCCACATCTGACTCCCAGAGCCTGAGGCCACCTCACACTCAGCCCTGAGGTCAGTGTGTTCCACTGTGGATGAGCCAGTGCCTCAGCCAGAGCATGCTCTAGAGAGCCCCAGTGGGTTCTGAGGCTTCCTGGGGCTTAGTCAGGAGGTAAGTGGGTCAGCTCAGGGTTCCTGGGACTCAGATGTCCCCATCCTCTCCCCACCCTCAACAGTGGTTCTGGCAGCAAAGGAGGACCACCTACATGGGACACATGCTCCTCCAGCTCCTCCACCTTCTCCAGGGCCACATTCTTGGTCTCGGCATCCTCCAACAAGCCTCCCACATCAAACACGTTGTCCAGGTATGCCTGGATCTGCACCTGCAGCTTCTCGCTCTCCGTGTGCCTTGACTTCTGGGGAAAAGCAGAGACAGTAGTAGTTGGGGGAGCCTCCTCCTCGCCCTCCATGACGCCTTCCTGGAACCTAAGACCCAGGAGTTCCTACCTCGGCCATGTCAGAGTCTCACCCCATGGAGCTGACTGACTGAGGAGTCCTCTGCGGAAGGACCTGGGTCCCAGGCTCCAAGCATCTATGACTAAGCCCGTGTGTACAAGAAAAACCCTTTGTGGGGGGAGGGTGTAGCTCAGTGGTAGAGCGTGTGCTTAGCATGCATGAGGTTCTGGGTTCAATCCCCAGCACCTCCATTAAAATAAATAAATAAATAAACCTAATTACCTCCCCCCACAAATAAAAACAATTAAAGAAAAAAAAACAACCCTTTGTGATACAGCTAAGCTGTTCCTCTGCCCCAAAGCACCCCACCTTTTGAGGACTGCAGCCCAGCTCACCTGAAGGAACTCCTCCAGCCCCAGCTTTGTAAACTCATACTGCAAGTGGACCCGGAAGTTCATATCCTCCACCGAGTGCACCACGATGTTGATAAACTGCATGCAGGCCACCTGGGGAAGGAGCAGCCCAGCGGGGCAGAGAGAGCCAAGACAGGGAGGGTAGGTGGCTGTTAGAACCAGCATCACCAGATGGATAATCAAAAGGAGTGAGTAAAAAAGGCAAGTCTTTCTGGGAGCAATGAGTATTTTAACTCAAAAAAGGTCAAACTTACTATTCAGTGTATGGGGACAAGTAAATTATACAAGAAATAGGTGTAAATGAAGATACAGCTCTCTGATTTCCTTTGCACATCAGAGACATTTCTTGAGGCAACCCTACTTAGCTGAAGACCCTAAACTGAGAAGCTAGACAAAAAGCAGGGGGAAAAGGAAAGCGGCTGGGAAAGGATCCAATCAGGGACAGTAAGGCCACAAAAAGGGGGAAAGGAAGTAGACCCAAGACAGAAAAATGACATTGTCCTGGAGTTTCTATAAGTGCCCTGGGGTGAGCGAGTGGACAAGGAGCATTTACTGAGTAGAGAATTGCTCCAGGTCCTACACAGAATATCAGAGTCAGCTGTGGGCCCGGCCCCGGTTCTCAAGGAGCAGACAGCCCTGCTGGGCGTGCGCCTGACCCAGGCCCAGCTCCTCACCATGAAGTCGATGTTGCTGTCCTCGTTCCGGAAATATTCCATCAGCTTCTCAAAGCGGTGCAGCTCCTTGCACACCTGAACAAGCAAACTTTCTCAGTGATAGGATCTGTCCTATGTAGAACCCAAGCCCCTGAGCCCTGGTTCTCAGGAACATTTGGCAAAGGGACTGGTTTAGACTAACTGTAACCACAACTCTTTCTGTGTAAGGGAACACTTGGTACATGATAGAAGAAAGCCTGGGACCTGGTATTTGCTCTGGTATGAGCTCAGTAAAGCATGTGCCCTTAGTCTGGTCTCTGGGTGCCTCTTGGGGGGCCAAGAAGAAACACAGGGGTCTGGTGTTGCTGAGTTATTGAAGGAAGGGGGGAGGGAGGAGGAAGGCTGTGGGCCATAGCTGAGACAGGAGGTTGAAGTCCTATTGGGGACACAGGGGAGAGGCCAGGGTGCAGGAAAGCCCCTGTGCTGAGAGGGGTTCAGAGACTCCTCCGAGCCTCTGGCTTCAAGGAGGAAGAGCCGTTTCCTGGCTTGAACAATGGATGCTAGGGAAGAGGTCCAAAGAGGAGGAAGGGGTGGTACCAGCAGCTGCGGCTGGATGTCGAGGAATCCTATGTTCAAGCAGATGGAGGTTTTAGAGCCAGGCCCAGAGGCTGGGGAAATTCCAAGTAGGAGCTCCCTCTTCCCTCACCAGTAACAGCTGACAACCCAGGAGGATCCTTGCTTGCCTTCTCCTCCCGCTACAAATACGATTGTCTCAGGTTCTACCAGTGGTTTCACGGCCTCAGAACCACCTGGGCAGCCTGTTAAAGCACAGTTAGGCAGGCCTGCCAGGGGGTCTGTCCATGTAACCGGCTCTTCAGGTATTCTGCTGCCTGGCAGGATGGGACTGCTGAACAATAGCCCTCAAGAGAGGGCATACTTTGCTGGCCAATCAGGAGCTTTCCTGAGATGAGATCCAGTAAGACTGATGTTCTGGTTTTGGTTTAAAAAAGCAGTGGGCGGACAACCTAACTAACTACTGGGCTGTTGAAATCCCTGGGATATGTGAGATCACAGGAAAGGGTGCTTACCTATCTGGCTCCCACCTCCTCCCTGCCAAACACACACACACACACACACACACACACACACCCAAATATAGGAGACTGACCTCTTTGAAATTGTCAAAGGCAGCAAGAATGATTTCGTGTCCTCCCCGCACCAAACACACGGCTGCTAGGAGCTCTAAGACAAGGGCTTTGGTCCTAAAGGGTGGAGAATGAAGATTAACACCTTAGCCCCTGACCCTAGCCACCACACATCTCACTTCCACAAGTGGGTGAGTCCTTTTAGAGAAGAGAGACAGCCTCAGTGGTGAGGGGAGAAGGTGGGTTTGGGGAAGAAGGCAGGGGAAGGCAGGCTTGCTCCCTCACTAAGCCGTGTAGACCAGTGGGATGCAGGACACGCCTTCTTCAGCAGAGGTGAGGGGGCCACACCAAGGCGCTGACCTAGGCCTCAGGACCGGGGTCAGGCAGGACTCCTTGACAGGGACAAGTGGAGCCCAGATCTCCAGAGCCCAGGGCAGAGCAGGGAGGAAAGGGAGGGAAGGAACTCACCTTGGATTCTTGTTGTTGAGACTGAGCGCAATCTCATTGACAGCATGGGGGTGGGACATGACCAGGTTGAATCCATACTGTAGCAAAGGGAAAGGACAGAGGAGGGGAGACTGTGATGGTGGGGAAGGCAGGTCCCAGCCACAGCACCTTGACCCACCAGCAAACTTGTCTTTCACAAGCTGGTGCCTTCCGAGCTCTCCTGGCTGGGGAGATGCAGCAGAAGAGGCAGAGCACCTGTGACTAGTGCTGTCACCTTACCTGATAGTTCATGATGGCTCGGAGACAAAGGATACAGACATGGACGTCATCCTTCTGGCTCACCAAGCGGGAGTTCTTCAGGGCTCTGCGCCCGGGGAGAGTGCTATACCTGGAGGAGAGGGGGCTTCTGGTGAAGGGTCTAGGAGTGCTCACTGTCACCCAGACAACAGGCTGCCCCTCAGAAGCAGAAGAAAAGGGGGACAGAGGACCTTGCACCAATGGCCCAGAGAGGGAGAGGGCAGGGGCAGGGCACTCCACTGTTTTCGCCTCCCTGGAACAGGTCTTCCAGCATTATAATCAGTGCCCAAACCATCCTAATCCCAGAGATCCTCCAAAATACAACAGTAAATGTGCAGGCCTTCCTAGACCTCAAGATGGGTCCAGGGAAACATTCACTTGAGCCTCTCCTCCTCCTCCTTCCAGTCAGTGCATCTTCCCACAATACCTGGGGCAGGGGCATCTTGGCTCCCATCCCACTTCTATGTCCTAGGAAAGACAGAGCAGACCCCAAAGGCTATAGGAGGGCCAGGGGCTACATCTGGTTTTGCCTCCAATGATGTTTCATGGAAGAAAAAGGAAGCACAAATGGTATCTGCTGGTGCATGACTAGAATGATGAGCAGTGTCAGGGGGGCAAAACCTAAAGGAGACTAGGTGAAAAGCGTGGCTGAGAGACAGAGACCATGGAAAGGGCCACAGGACCCAAAGGAAAGCCTCCCTCTATGGGAGAGGCTCTAAGAAGTCATCCAGTCCATCCACCTGCCTCCGGGCAGGACGGCTCTTCAGATACTGCAATGAATGAACACGTTTCAGCCTTGGAGAAAAAAGGCCTAAAGGAAGAAGGGAAGGGAAGGTGAGCATCAGGCTGGGTGGGAGCTGGTCTCCGGGCAGCTGATGGGTCAGAGCGCAGAGCAGAGGGAAGCAGATGTGAGGGCAGGCACTGGACCAGCCAGCAAAGACCAGGGAGCCAGGTGAGGACAAGGCCTGTGCAGAGGCAGGAAGGAATGGCAGAGCGAGAGTGAGGAATGGAGGGGCCCCCAGAGAGGGGGAGAGGGGAGGGGAGGGCTGGAACCCCAGAAGGGATGGGCACAGCCGAGGGTGATGTACTTACCCAGGACAGATCGCTGGGCAGAGTCAGGGAGACAGAGAGGACAGACCAGAGACAGACTGGCAGGCAGAGGGCAAGAGAGCTGAGCCTGGAAGCAAGAGTGGAGGGAGAGCATGAGCACTCACCGCTATACCCAAACCTGGACAGGGGCTGGGGTGGGAGGCAGGCGGGCAGAGCGAGAGCACACATACCGGAGCACAGACTGGCGCGCAGAGCGAGCGAGGCTGTTGGTGAAGGGGGCTGACAGGGCGCTGGGTGGCTGCAGGTCCTCAATGGACCTGCTCCAGGACCGGAGCTTGTCAAATGCACCATCGTCACCACTCTCCAGACCCTCAAAGTCAAACCTGGAGCAGGAAAGGACACAGCGCACACACAGGAGAAATTCAGTGCCAAGCCCCAGGCGAGTCCACCCCTGCCCTTTAGACCTCTAGGGCAACAAGAAGCAAGGGCAGCAAGAAGAGAAAGCAGAATTGGGCAACAGAGATCCAACCCTGGTCAGAGGAGCCACCAGCACAGGAGGGCTGAGCAGGGCAGGGTAGGCACAGGCAGCAACGTGGAGGGGCCCCTCAGGAAACAGGGTTTCTGACAGAGGCAGCCGCTGCTCCCCACTTGCCAGGTGACTCCAGGAGGAGTGACCTCCCCCTGGGCCCGAGGGGACACAGGGGGCTGGGAATCTTTCTGCACTCTCAGCCATCGATGGGACATCTCAGAGAAGCTGTGGCTCCCCTTGGAGAATCTGCTCGGTGGAGCAGTGGTGGGGAACAGGCCAACTGCAGGTTTTGCTTGGTGGCAAATGGCAGCAGCCAAAGAGGCCTCCCTAAGGGGGCCTGGTTGGTTCTGGATCGGGCTCATGAGGGGCCAGTCTGAGTGGAAGGGAATGGAGGTCCTGGCAAACCCAGAGTGGAAATGCCTCTATGTTTAGGAAAAGCACCACGGTCTCATCCTAGCAATGGGTTTTAATGACCAGGTTTTCTACGGTTCTACTTAAGGCTTCTAGGTTTTTCTGGTTTAGAGGCTCCTTGGGGCTTTAGCATCCCTGGGGGAAGAAATAACAGGTCAAGTGTGTGAACTGGGGTCCTTAGTCCCTACAGGAGTTGGAATGGTTTCTGCTTGTCCCTTTGTGTTGCTGGGACCAGATATCTCCCACCATCAGCAGTTCGGGAGCGTGGCCAGGGCAAGGAGGGCAGCTCAAGATCACAAACCCACAGGGCCTTCTCCCTTACATATCCCCACTTCGGGATCTACCCTCGCTGAGAAACAAGCCCCACTCCTCTTTCCTGTCCCCTCCCCCGACTAGGTCACCCAGGACTGAGCAAGCAGGCTGTTCCCCCAAGGAGCCTTCTGTTCAGACATGCTCAGCCCCAGGGTCAAAGGCACCAAGGATGAGGCTTCCTGAAATAGGAAGCGATATCTGCAGATGACTGAATGTTCCAAAGGAAGCAGAAGCAGGCTTCAGAATCCCGCTGATCAGATGTTTAATGGAGCTCTCGAGCAGACATCAAAGGGGTCTCCCTGAGAGGGAGACTGCTTGCCAGTGGCTTCCCTCCATTAATAATAGTATTCCCTCGGCTGGGACGTGCAGTGTACAAATAAGTGCCTTCACTCAAACTCTATTTGGCTTCACCTTTTTCCTCTCAACCCTTCCCAAGACACACAGTCTCCCTCCTCCACCCGCCTCCCACTCACCACGGCCCCAAATCGTTCTTTTAAAAATAGAGTCAAAGGTACTGCCATGGACACTACAGTGCTGAGGTTCCAGTGTATTTTGGTTTAAAGCAGCTGGAATTTGTTTGCTTTTCAAACAAGATAGGCTTATTTGGAAAAATGATCTACATCTTTTTACTATAAAAGCCCTGAATTTAAAAAAATTGTTTCAGCAAATGTTTTTCATTTCTTTCTATAAAAAGAGTGGGGTTTTTTTAAGGGATAGGAGGATCATGAGACATGATTTCTGCAGGGACGGGAATGGGGAGTGGGCCATGTTTGGTTTTAACAGGAGATGACCTGGATAAAGTGAAAGAGGCCAAACTGAGGAGAGGCGTTTAGTTCAAACCCCTAAGGAGATGAGAGTGAGTTCCTGCCGGGCAAAGGAGAATGGCCAGCGGGCAAGGACAGCAACAAGGAAAGTGAAAGTGGAGGCTGGGGTTGAGTCCCAGGACTGAGGAGTTCCCCAAAACAAGGGACTTTCATCTCTTACACTGGGGAAAGTCATGGGCAAACCGGGATGATCAGTCACTCTAGGGCTGACATAAGTCTTGAGTATAAGTCTGAATGTGTTGGTCATGCCGTGAATGATCACTAAAATCCCTCTTTCCATATATTTAGGTAATTATGGCAGGGAACACCGCCTTAAATAATAACAATTAAGTGGCTTCCACAGTATAGACTATGTTCTAAATACTACAGATGCTTCACTTGCATTATCATCTAATCCTTACAACAACCTGGAACAGGGATCCCTTCATATAAGAGGAGGCAAACTTGCCTGAGGTCACGTAGATAGCAAAGGACAGAAAAGACCCACATCTGGCTTTGGGCTTCATCTTAACTCGAAAGCCCTCATTCCTTTCACTATCCCACATTGCCTTCTCCTCTGCTTTAATTCACTTCCTGCTGCCTCCAACCTGCTTGAAAAAAGCTCCTGAATGCTTCATTTTCAGTCTGCGTCAAAGGTCATGCTCACTGCTCCCAGGGTGACCTGGAGTAACCCTCTCACAACTGGAGACCCAAAGGAGCTTCTTGAAGGCTTAGCTCTCTCAAAGCAAATGAATCCCACAGGCATCTCTCTCAGAAGCCAGGGCATTTCCGTGGACTGCCCCAGCAGTCTGGATCCTTTGGGTTCAGATTCTGAGCTCTCTTTCCACATCTTTCCTCCTGCTCCCCAAAATGCACTTTCTCTCCAGCCACCTGGCATCCTTCACTGATCCCAGACAACTCCTTCGCTGCCTGTCCACTCCCACGCTGCTGCCTGGGCCCCTCCCTCCTGCCTGGGATTCCTATTCCCATCTTCACTACTGTAAGCTCACCCTTCCTCATCAAAGCAGAATGGGACCCTGTCCTTCCTCGCTGGTCCCCAACCCTAGTCCCAGGTGGTACTCACATGACAGAACATTGGGCAAATGACAGGTAATCCACCAGCACGTCCAAGCCTTTGTTCTCATCATTCAGAAACTCCCGCACCCACCTGCAGATAACAGAGACATAGTGGAGGACTCTGCTAAAATGGGTTGAGGGGGTGACAGGCAAGGTATCTCTGACACAGCACTCCCTCTTGGATCCTCTGGAACTCAGCACCAGACTGGGAGAATTCTGAAGATGAAAGCCCGTGGCAGACCCAGCCACGGTCACATCACTGGCCTGGATCTCCCCTAGGTGGGGGAGCCAGGGATGGAAAAAGATACAGGCCTTCCAACACCATGTCGGCCAACCAGCCTTCAGGAGCCCCCTCCTCAAGGGCCAGGACCCCACTCAATCATTTTCTGGGTCCCTGGTGTCTAGCACGAGGCTGGGCACACCATCCTGGCGTGACGTTCGTTGGAGGAACTGGGGGTTATCAAGAGCATTTACTGCAGCCTTTGTGCAGGGCTGTGCCTGACAGAGGCCACCAAGTCCCCAACTTGCCCGAAGTCTCAATCAGAGACAGGCAGGAAGGGTCAAAGAGAGCTCTGGAACAGAGGGATAATGGGCCAAAGTGCTCTCCACCAAGTTCAGTGGAGGTATTTGGGGAAGTAGTGAGCAAAGAGGGATATGTGCAAGTTCTGTGTTTGGTCGAGTCTGGCAGAATGGGAAAAGGATGAGGGAACAGTCAGGAACTCAAGCAACCCCAGAATGGCTCTGATCACTCAAAGACTGAACCAGGGAGGCAGGAGGGCAGACAACTAGGCACCTAAAGACAATGGACCAGGGCATTTCCAACCTTCTGCCTTCAGGCCTTTGGGGCTGAGATATCCCTGGAAAGAAAGTCAGGAACAAGTCCCAGGAGGACTGTTACAGGATAGGTTCGTTCCTGTCCTATAGACAGACAGGACCCAGAGAAACATAAAACTCTCAGGGTGAACCCTAACTCTCTTGACTGCTCTGTCCCGTCTGAGTGTCCGGGGGTCTTTCTAGGCTAGGTGTGCCAAACAGCCCTCTGGGCAGCTTCTCCTCCACAGCTGGAGCCCCAGCGCCATGTTTGATGGCCACACCCCGGGCTACAGAGAGCGGCCGGGCTGCAGCACCAGGCCCGGCTAAGATTTGGCAGCAGGCTCTGGCTGAGGCTGACTGACACCGGAGCTGCCTGAAGTTAGCTTCCTCTCTGGGGGCCGACAGGCCTCCCGTTTCCTGTCTGTCTGCTCTCCAGCTCCCCACCCCCTTCTCATTTCCTGTCTGAGTCTACACTGCTATTTTCGGGATCTTGACACTTTGAGGAGAGGTTAAAGGGCACTTAGGCAAGGCCGAGAAACCAATACAAACCAAGGAGAGGAGGAGCTGGAGAGGCTCTGGAATCCTACTCCCCAGCCCGCCCTGCTCTGCAGGCCTGGGGCTGAGCGGTATCCTCCTCTCCCCACCTTGCCCCGGGCTCCTTCTGCCCAGGAGCAGCCACATCCTCGCAGGACAGCCTGACAAACTCTTCCTGCCCAGAAATCTGGGAAGGATCCTGGCCCTCCCATATCACTCCGCCAGAGAAGCCACAGTTCAGAGGACAGGAGCTCCTAAAATGCCAGACACTAAACTGCTCCCTGGGAACCAAGGACCAGGTCCAGACTTCTAACCTGTGTGCCAACTGTCAAGAGGCCTGGGCCTGGGAATCGTGCTGCTCGGGCCCCAGCTCCCGGCCAATGCCCAGAGGGGACGGCACCAGGTAGAAGGGGCAGGCAGGGGGGACTGCCACACACTGCTCTGTGGCCCTCTCCTGAGAAGAGCAGACCCCCATCCTTACACAGCAAAACTTACTAAGAAAGACAGGAGGGCCTGAGAGAGAGGGAAGGAGCGGGGAAAAGGCCCCATGGAGGAATGCAGCGTGGCAGGTGGTGTCTGGAGCTGCCATCTGCGTCGCTGTTGCCCTCCTCACACGCGGTAGCTGATGAGGCTCTGCTGTTTTTCCTTCTGTGAGGATTCACCAAATAAAGGTGAAGGCTTAGTTACATATTTCCTAGCAAGTCAGTTCTCAGTGACTGAATCACAGATGAGGTGCAAAAGCCAACTCTGGCCACCAAGCACAGCTACTAAAGACAGGAACTGTCCCTCTTCTGTTCTCTCCTGGGCCACTTCCTCTGTGGCTGCTGGGGTGGCAGCTGGCTGCATACAGGTAGCCCTGTAAGAACCCCAGGCAGGCTCAGCCTGAGGGTGGACAAGTGGGCGGGGAAGGCAGATGATGTCATTTGGCTCGTTCTACCCTGGCTCTCAGGAAGCCCAGGACCCTGGGGCTGGCACCTGCCCAGCAACACCCTCTCTCATCCTAGGCTTGACTTCTCACTCACATAAGCTCTCAACATTCATGCCAGGCCCCTCGGTCAGGACTGCAGCCCTGCCCACAGTTCTCTATCAGGAGTCCCTCAGTCCTTTGTGTACACACACACACACACACACACACACACACATACACACACCCTTCCTCTCTCTCTCACTTTCACTCTATTTACTCTGGCTGGTTACAGGCTTTGTGAAACTGAGACCACTGCCGTCTTTCACTGTACTCCATGCATTATCCTCTGCCTGTTCAGCAGGTCTGGTTCCCCACTCCTCTGGAAAACAAAACTCATGCAGTTCCTAGGGGCCCGGTCAATGGGTTGGCAGTACTGGGGTTTGTGAATACAGAAGACGTTCAACTCCTAGCCCCTAGTGCCTTAGATCTTTCCTGGTGCTTCAGGAAGCTGCTGGCTGCTCATGAATTAAATTATCTTATAATCAAGCAAATAATCTTCTGGGCACCAAAGAGTCCACAAACTAGGTCTCAGCTACCCAATGCAATATGCTCCCCTCTCCCCAGCCTTCCCTGGGCCTCCCTTGGCCCAGCCCCAGGCCACAGGCAGACTCCAGTCTCAGCCGCTGTGGGAATGTCTTCCACTCAAAGCCACAGGCTGAGGACCCCAGGAGAGGCCCCTAGCTTGCCAGCAGCATCCAGTCAGCAGCTGGCAGAGCTGAGGGGGAGAAAAGCCAGAAAAGGAACAGTCTGAAGCTCTCTGGGGAACCAAGAGCCATTCAAGGGGCAACTCTGCCCCATGGCAGGGAGATTAACAGGCAAACTATCCTCAGGGGACACCAGGTCCTAAGGGGCCAGGGGAAGAGGCTCTGATGGCCAGATCTGACTCACCCAATGTGGTTGGTACGAAGTGAGATCTCCAGCTCTCTCAGCACTTTGGTTGACTCCTGCACCCTCCTCCTGAACTTCTGTAAACATGGAATTTTCTGTCACTGACGGAGGCCAACAATCCAACTTTACAATATAAGCAAAAGGGGTAGAAAAGGAAAAGGAAGGCACTCAAGAGGGCAGTTATAGTCCTTCCCTCTGCTACTAACCAGCCACTCCAGGCCCATGGCCTCAGAACACAGAAAGCCAACTCCCATTGCTCAGAAGCAGTCCCAACCCAAGTCACAGGGTTTGCCCCTGAACCCCACAGGACTATAAAGGCAGCAAGATGGGGCCTCCCTGCTTTGCACTTCACCTTCCGAGTTACGCTGGGGTCCAAGAAGCTCTGGAGTTTCTGGATGTAAGTGTGGGGAGGATTTTTCACCTGGAATCGTTCCTGTAAGGGAGACACACGTGTGTGCACAGACACCCAGGGTTCCAAGAAGAGTGTTAAGGAAGTAGAGTTCATATGAGTAGAACTCACAGTGTTTGATTTGGGGGGCCTCAGCCTCCTAAAGCTGAAACACCTGGCCCTTAACATCACTGAAACCATAAGTTCCCTTCCTTGACGTAGCCTCAGGTTCTTCCCATCTGTTACCATATTCTCCTCTAATTAGTACTCCCTGAGCCTAAAATATTTTTCTATATTAAAAAACCTTTAAGAACCTGCTGCTTCCTAAGAAGATGTAGGGATTACAGAGCTGTAAACAGAAATGTTGTTCACTGCCTACCCAGCTAATGGATGGGATTTAGGAAGGCCAAGGGGAAGGGAGCTAGGCCTTGTAGAATCCAACTTTCTCAGCGCTGAACCCAGACTGGGACTGGACTGGTTTTGCAGTGTCAACACAGCTCAGGACTGAAAACACACTTTCTGCTCCTTGCCCAGGCCTCAGAGTCCAACAATCCAAGCAACCCCAAATGCTGAAGCCTGCTTTCCACAAGGTGATCCCTTGGTCCCCTTCCACACAGGGCATGGAACCATGTCCTCCCTAACCCCCTCATCCAACCCAAGAGAAAACTCAAGGAAAACTCTTAAGCATTCTGGTCTGATAAGGGCCTCCACAACTGAGTTATCTGAAAAGTTAAGGGGTGGAGGGGCTGGAAAGTGTCCAGGAGAATGTATAATGTTAGGAAATAAAATCTAAAAACAAAATAGAAGGAAAAAAAGAAAGATTTGAGAAAGAGCTGACATTATGAGACCTAGAAAAGACTGAGAGATTATCAGTTAGAGAAACTCAGTACCCAAGGGCTACTGTTCTCCAAACTCCAAGTAGGTGCTCACTGACCCCTCTGAATGCAGGACTTGAGGAAACAGGCCTTCCCTGGAGAAGAAGGGACCTGGACTAGGTTCTCTGAAGCATGAGTCTACCTTAGGTCAAGCAGCATGACTAGGGAGGCAGAGGAGCAGAACCCTTCGCACAGATGGAGGTGGCTGCCTGAGCCCCAGCTCCATCACCTACCAGTGTCAGGCAAGGCACCGAGCCTTGGGTTCTGCTTCTATAAAATGTAACAGTGCTTTCCTTAAAGGGTTTTTGTGAGGATTAAGTGAGATATTTCAGTGTATAGAAAGTGGTTGGTCCATAATAAGCACTCAATGAATGTTAGCTATTGTGATTTTGCTCAGGGCTTGAAAAGGAACACTAAATATGTTCATGACAAAGCTCCACCAGAAAGTGCTGGGTAAACAGACTGCCTACACTCTCTGCCAGGTGCTTCCACATCTCCCAAGAGGTAAGGAAGGAAAGGCCGACTCTCGCAGCTGTGCAGACAGGCCTGTCTGAGTTCAGAAGCTCATGACTTGTCATATTCAGATGTGTGCAGGGCAAAGAGCAAGGCCGCAGCTGTTAGTTCTTGATTCTGAGCTAAGCAGTAATCTCTATAATGTCTTCCAGCTCTAAACACTGTTCACGTGGGGAGAGCTTCCAATCCTCATGCTCTGACTTGGGAACAAAGCCCAGGGGACCGGGGCTTCTCATTCCTAGAGGCCTGTAAATAATGGGAAAACCCCACTATTTGCCAGACTGGAGCAAAGTAAGATAAAAATGGTCCTTTGAATTCCCCAGCCAGGCACAGCCCTCACCCTGGGGAAAGGCAGAAACGGGCACTGCTGGGAAAACCACCAAACTCCTCCACAGCCGACCCTACACAAACCTCCTTCAGGCTGCTGCTCAGTGGGAAGAAATTAAAACAGCTCTTTCCGGGAGCTAGAGGGGAACCTGGCCTACCAGCCTTGTCTCTGTTAGGAGAGGGCGCTGGAGCAGGACTGATGCCAAGTCCAGGCCAGGATTCCTCGAAGGACCTCAAAGGAAATGCCTTTGGCCCTGCTGCCCTGTCCAGCCCAAGACACAACCCCTACTTCCCGCCCTGCCCCATCCCCGTACCTGGTCACAGATCAGATCCCACTTCTTCTCGTTGTCATACTGCCGCAGGAGCCGGGCCTTGTCAGGAGGCAGGTTCATGGAGCTCTGAGGAGAGAACCTGAGTCAAAAGGGCCAAAACCCCACTACTACTCAGAGGAGAGAAAGGCTCGATGAAAGGAGCCCACCTTTGCCCCGGGACCCTCAGGCTTCCCCATGACTCTCCAGGCTGGTAAGGAAGGCTCAGAGAGGCGCCAGCATCCCTCTGCTTCCCCTTCATATCTGGTTCAGTGAATGTTTTCCAAACCACAGGTCGTGGAATAGATTTCGTGAGTCGAGAGTAACTTTATTTTAAGTGAAAATGAACAGATTAAAATAGGACTGAAGATATTGGAATTCACTGTAAGTAGGAAGTACAAATAATGTTTCATGAAGCTTTTGTTTCTTTTATATTTTATGTATATACATATACACATACATGCACACATATAGATCACACTGTAAAATGTGTTTCTTAGCATGGGACAAATCAAAAAAGTTTGAAAGCCACCAGTCTAAAGCAACAACCTTCAATCGCTTTTCCACCACAGCCAGAGATGGGCGGCTGTCCTGCACCATGCAGACTCACGGGCAGATCCTGAGCCACCCACAGCCTGTGCAGATGCTACAACTCTACCCCTTCCCCTCATATCAGGATACAAGTGAATGAGAAGGACATTAGCATAAAGATAACTGCTTAAAATTTTAAGGAAATAATTTACAAAATTTCAGTACTTTAATTATTGGTATAATTATTTATGACACAGCTCCCAATTACTTAAGACACAGTAAAGTGTTTCAACCCTTTAAAGAGACACACTAACCTGGAGTACAGGTCAGAGTAGGAGTCATTTTTATTTTGTTCATTACCATTTGTTGAATGAGTAAGTGAATAAAGGTGCTAAGTGAGTGAGTAAAAGCCCAAGACATCCATGGGCAAGCCCCACCCAGGCCAGGAGCCCTGCCTTCCCCTCCTTATTCCCTTCCAGCCAAGCCTCTCCTTTAACCAGTCCAGATGTCTATACTGCAGGTCACAGCCATCGCCTGCAAAGGCAGGTCGCTGCACCTGCCTCCCACCCCCAACTCCTGAATCAAATATCTCCTACTTGAAGCACTGCAGCTGCTTGATAACCCACATGACCTCCCACAAATCCTGCCTCTTCCCCAGGCACACCACAGGCCACCTGGAAGGCCTTCTTCTCATCTTTCTCTCCTTTACCTTCTGCTCCAAGTTCAGCTCTACTCCCAGCTAAACCAAGCATGACCATGGTTTTCCTCTGCCCACTCCTTGACATCCTCATCCCTGGGCACGTGAACTGTGTGTGTCCAGGATCCCAAGGAGTCACTCACTGCATTATTCCAGAAGCAGCAGGAGTATTCTGAGAGTGGGCCCTCCATTTTCTAAGAAACTAAAGATCCTTAAACATCAGTTATTTCTGTTACATGTATCTACTTTTTATGCATTTGTTTACACACATACCATTAAGCCAGTTGTACGCTCATCTAGTGCCTAAAGGACTGTTTCTGTTCATATGATCTCCAACCCCCACTAATGTCTAGTACTGTGACAGGCACCTAGTAGAGAGTAAGTTGATGATAAATCTATAGTTAAGATGTCCCAATTCTGAGCTCTGGGCCCAGCTCCTGGCTAGAAACAGGGTCGCTATGGCTCAAAATAGGCAGTAGGGTTGGGATCTCTGCTCAGTGTTTAGAAATGGAAGAGTTGAGGAATACAGAAGAGGGGCAGGTGAGAGAAGAAACCAAGGGGAAGAGACCACCACATCATACCTCTCCCCTTGGTTTCTGCTGCCCTGTGGACCTACCTGAACTTCTGCAGGGAAGAGGGGCTAAACCAAACCCTTGCCACTGCCAACATAGCAGGGATGGCCAGACGCGCAAATACAACTCCAGATGTTTTCTCTGGAATTACTTTGCTAAGGACCAACCTCAGCATGTCTGTGTGGATAGCAGGAAAGGAGCAGGAGGCTAAAACAGAACAGGGACCCAAAGATCAAAGATGGCCCGGAGCAAGGTCTCCCACCTAACTGGGGTCAGGCAGCTGCCAGCTGAGCCCAAGTGAGACCAGCCCTGGTTCTGGCTCTGCACACCCCTAGATGACTTCACTGTTATCTGTCTATTTCTCCCAAGTCTGTGTCACGAAGACAGAAAACAACGTCTCCCCTGAAAGAAAGCGGCCGGGGAAGGGGAGGGAGGGCCTGTTGCTACTGTGGCAGAATCACATCCCGTCTACACCAACTTCCTCCCTCAGTCAGCTGCTGTGGCCTCATACTTCCCCACCAGGTGAATTGGTGAGAAAATGTCTGGTCCCCCTGGGGCTTCAAAGACAGAGCAAAGTCATCACCTTTGGGAACCCTAGCTTGAGAGCATAGAATAGGCATCTCAGGAACCTGGCCAAACTTTAGATGCCAGAACAGAGGAACCCCAGAATATGGAAACAGGTGGCAGAAGCATGAAGCCTCTCTGACCGCAGGCCCACATCCTCCAGTCTAGGGTTTTGGGTGGCACTTTCTGGACAGCTTCTCTGCTCCTTTGAGGCAGAAGTGTGGCAATGGGGAAGGACGTGGGTGGGGGAATTCCCCCTGCCTCCAACACTTTTACAAGAAATCAATCACTGACTGCGGGGTAGGAGTGATGCGCCAAGGAGGCAGGACCAGGGCCTGGCAGGGCAGCCCTCTCCCTGCCAGACCAGGGCATCAGGAGTTCTGATAACACGTGTGAGGCTAGCAGGGTTCAATGTCCTGAGGAAGGGCAGCTTCCTGAGTTCCGGGGACAGCCAGGGAGCAAACCTGACACGGTTCCTTCCGGTCTCCGTCAGAGGTTTGTTTCCTGCAGTGGACCGCGGGCTCTCTTAAGGCAGAAGCTGGGCTGAGTTCTTGCTAACTCTTCACTGAGATTCTTGCTGAACAGAAAGGAGGCGCAGCTGTCTTGGAGCAGAGGGCACTGGATGTGGAATCAGAGAGCCCAAGATCTACTTCGGGTGCTTCAGAGTCCCTGAACCTCGTGAGCTCATCCATAAAACGGAGATAATCTCACTACTTCACAGGGTTTTATGAGGATTAAACGATAAATACTTTAGGTCTGTATGTGTCTGGAACACTGCGAGTGTTCAACACAGTTTCCTCCCCCTTCCTCCTAAAAACCCTGGGTAATGTTCTGACATCCGAGGACCTGCTCTCTTGCTCCTGGGTTGTCCTCTATCTCTGCCTCTGTCCCTCCTTCAGCACTGCTTCTCAACACTCTGAGGACAGAGGGCCCAGGTTTGATCCCTCTCAGGTTTCCTCTAAGACTAGGAGGCAATTAAATACCACCAACCTTGGGGAGGGAGGGAGAGACCCCAGGGGATGGGAGGAGAGAGGGAAGAGGAACTCAGACTGAAAGCAATCTGGGACTGATTCCTAAATCAGAGGGAACCAGCCAGAAGCCTAATAATAAAAAACCTATAACAGGAAGAAGCAGAAAGGGGTGGACCCGATGCTTCTTCGCAAGACCGCTCTGCTTTGCTGCCAGTTTGAGGCCAGGCAGCGTGCCCTGCTCAGTGGCCAACACCTTCCTGGGCTCTGTGGGAGCAATGGCCCAGGCCCTCTGGCGAGGCTTCCTGACACCCCAATGAGCCCTATCGGCCCCAGAGAAGCCGAGGAGGAGGGGGTGGCCCTGGTTGCAGAGGTTCCCTTCCCTTTCCAGCTCTGCAGGCCCAGCCAGTGAGCCACTCCTCGCTTCCTTCCCACGGCAGGGAAAGGGAAATGCCGGTGGGGTTGGAGTTTCCTCCAAAGCTGTGGGTCCTTCTCTGGGACTCACCCCTGACTCTGTCAGTCTCCTTGGGTTGGGCCTGGGGAAAACCCAACAAACAGAAATAGGAACCACCAAAAGTTCCCAACTGTTTCTGTTGGTCCCAGTGAATCATGATAAATCTTAGGAACAGAGATAAAAACGGCCTAGCCCCTCTGAGAGACAGGGAGAGAGATGTCTGAAACTTTCCTGCAAAGGGGATTCAGAAGGCTTTAGGGAAGGCAGGCAGGGGTTGTTTATTTTGAGCAAACACAGATTGTGAGTTGGTGGTTTTCTCAATGTTTTCCCTTTCAAGAACCACCTCTCACCAAGCCCCGATGGTTGGCCACTTCTCCCCAGTGTGGTAGAGGGGTGGGGAGCCCTGGGAAGCTGAGTCTAGAACTTCCCCAGAGATGAAATGGGGCACTGTCCTGGGCACCCCATGTGCCCCTGGTCACAGCAAGTCCTCTCAGGCGTCCATAGATCAGCCCGCTGTACAGACAGGCAGAGGTGGACTGTGGTGGGGAGGTACAAGGTTTGGGAGTCCGGAGGACTGCTGGAGGAGGAGCTGGGGCACTGCCTTCCTGCCAGGACCCCCCTCCCCCAAACCAACATCTCTTCCCTCAAGCCAATGGCGAAGCAGGCAACACCGGGCACAAAGGCCCATGCCCAGCCGCCAAAAGGACAATGTGAGGAGTGGCCCAGTCCACCCTCCACGTGTCTCTACTGGTGGGCAGGAGGCACAGCTGTGGCCAGCTGGGCACTGCTCCCAAAGGGCAAAAGCCCAAGGAGGTGGGAGGTACCAGCTCCTGCTGCCTCGGCCCCCTTGGCGGCCGCAGCCAGCCCTGCCAGCCCTGCCGCAGTAGCAGCTCCCAGACAATGAGAGTTATTTTCAGCCAGCGCTTTAACACAAGCCAGCTGGCCAGTGTGCAGGGCGGGAGTCCTCCTCCACCCAGCCCGCCCAGACGGCCGGCCCAGCCTGTTCCTTACGCTGCTGCTGCCCCTGCGTCACTGTTTGTTTATCTCGTCGTTTCAGCACAGCTCCTCCTAACTCCCCACCAAAAGTACAATCCCAGCAAGAGGAAACCAAAAAATCAGAGTTTGATCAAAGGTCCAAGTGCCAAAATTAAGAAGGTCCAGACATGGGAAGCACGGCAGCCCCTGCAAACACCCACACTTCTTCCCGCCCTGCGACTGGCGGGAGTGGCGCAGGAGAGGAAGCGGAACAGATCCGTGGCCAGGTCTCACTGCAGCCCCCACGGACCGAGGCCGAGGTTGGCTTTGCTGCCAACCCAGGAGATGAAGCCCAAGACAGCTTTCCTTGCCTGCTGCCCTCCCATCCTTCTTTTCAGAGGGCAGGTTTGGAGACGATAACTTGAGACAGAGCCTGGGTGAGCCTGAGTCAACTGGGAAAGGCTCTGGGAGAAAAGCTGCATCCTGCAGCAGAAAGGAAATCACATGAACAGTTCATGACACTTGGCTGCAGGGAGAGGTAGCCCTGCCCATGATGGAGAGGGGTGAACACTTCAAGAATAGGAAGGGGTGGACAGCAGTTGTCACCTCCCTGGACTCAAGGCCTCCTGCCCTGGTGCCGCCAAACCCCACAGCCTTCACAGTGCAGCCCCCTCCCTCCTCATCTCCCTCCATTTGCAACCCCACACACAGGGGCTCATGGGTGTGACACACTCCAGCTATACACACTGTGTCCTTGTGGCTTGAGCTGCCCTACTAGACTTCTGTCATGGGGTCATGGGGTACCTCGTGACCAAAGACATCAGAAAAGTGGGTGCTCCTTGCTTTAAGTGTCGGCAATGGCTTAGGTCTGGCTTTCTGGTTTTGTTTACTTGAAGCTAATCACTTTGGGGACAAGCTGCCAGAGAAAAGCCAGCTTTCAGAGCCCTGTCTGGAGAACGTGCTTCTGTGGTCACTGATGACTCTATAACCAGAAATGACTTGCTGAGCAGTTATGGGCCAAGTCCTTGAGCAGTCTGGAGGAAAAAGAGATGGATTTGCCAGATGTCTCAGGCTGAGCTCTGCAACTCACACCAGGGAAGTCGGGTAAAGGAGAGGTCCTAGAAGTCCAGCATCAATTAGAGATGTGGCTTTATCCAAATACAACTAAACCCCCATGGCCTCTTCTTCACCTTGGAGGACTCCTGCCTTAGAACCTGAGCAGGCACAGTAAGTTGGCCCTGCCCCCAGGGCCAGCAAAGCCCCCCAGCCCTACCCTCTGCCACACTGTTGGCCTCACACCTGACAACAGGTAACCACAACAAGTAACCTGGCCCCTAGACCCTAGCTGAGGACACCCCTTCTGGCCTACCCAGTCAAGAAGCACAAACTTTCAGACAGAAGAACTCTTGTTAGCTACAAGCCCCCAGCTAAAAAGCCACTGCCACAGCAACTTGATCTGTCTGCTGGCTCCTCAGCCCCTCCTCGCGGTTAGCCAGACCCACACACTCCCCAGTTACGCAGAATGGAAACTATTCCGCTGGGGGCGGCTGGCTTTCCAAAGCTAAGGAGTCTCACATTGTCCCTGTGTCCAACCACGGTCATCCCTTCTCTTCACCATATTCTGCCCTCGCCTGGGGAGCCCTAATACGCAGTGCTACTTCTCAGAGGACACGTTTCTGGGGTTACATTCCACAAAGAGTATTTTCCTCTCTCTCCTCAGATCACAGCCCATTACTCACTAAGACCCAGGGCGTGTCCGCCCAGGATCTCTCATCCATACCTTCCTTTCCCTTCCATCCCACTGTCACCATCAGATGGGCCCTTGTTTTTCATTCCTAACCCTCTGAGATAACTTTCTAGCTGGCATCCCTACTTCCAGCCCTCTCCTCCTTCCAACCTGCATGTGGATGAAATTTCTAAACTTTCTAGCACATAAGGTAAATCATGTTTCTTTTTAGTTCAGAAGTCTTCTCTGACTCATCATTTACACAAGAAAACCTTAACTCCTTTGCCTGCTGTTCTTAGCATCTTAAAATAAGAAAGAGCTTCGGGGTAAGATTCTCCCCAGGATAGCCCCAGCATCTCTGACCAGCTCATCCTCTCCTGGACTCTCTCTCCTGGAACAGCCACTCTTGACACAGGATTTGCTTGTAACTTGTAACTCACGTTTCCGCAATCTTCTGAATCCCTATCTATTACTACCTGACTCAAAACCCAACTCTGTGACTATTCAACCTAAAATAATCAACCACTCTTCTGAGCTCCAAAGCATAATCATATGTGAAGAATGATATGGCAGACTTGCTTGTTATCCCCCAACCTCTTCTCATCCTCCTTGATAAGGAACCCCCAATGTTCAGCTAAGCACTTGGAAACCCAGAATTAATATATTTCTCATCTTTCCTAGCATTCAGATGTGGCTATGTGACCATGTGGAATGCAAGTGGTAGTGTGTACAACTTCTCAGAAGTATCATTAAAGAGAGGGAGTACACCCTTTCTGCTTCCAGCTGATTGGAATGCAGAGGTAATGGCTGGAACTTCAGTAGCTATTCTGAACCGTGAGGTGACCTTGGAAATGAAGTCCAGATGGCTGAAGCAAAGAGAAAGAAAATATCTGGTAGTGATACCATGGACCTTAACACAAATTGAATGACGTCATATAGTGTCTTTTCATGTGTGTTTTTCCTCTATTTACAACTAGAATATGAACTCCTGGAGGGTAGGGGCATGCCTTATCGTTCTTTGAATCATGTGCAGGGGCTTAAAAAATAGCTGATTGATCCTACTACTACCTCTCCTATCACCAGGTCCCTTGTTCAGCCCCTGGTTATTTCTGGAGGGGATTATCCAACTTCTCACAATCGCCCTTGCTATTTCTGGTCTCTCCTATAATCTTCTTTATGTGCTACAGCCCAAATCACTTTCTTTATATGCCGTTTCTCCCTCAGCAAACTCCTACTTCTCATTCTGAGTTTCAACTCTGTCCTTCAGTTCATGCCATAAATCTAAGCCACTCCCCTGACGCATCTTGTAACCAGACTCATCTTCTTGCAGCCTGCTAGACCATGAGCTCCTGATCACAGGGATCATCACTGCCAGCTTGTTGATCACTGCAGCAGGTGCTCAATAAAGACTGGGAAAATTGAACTTCCCCGTACATATACTTCTCTTCTCGCTGTCCCTAAGTTTTCTACTCCATTAGACCTCAGAGAGATCATCCCCTTCCCAACTGCCAGCCATGCCCTGCCTCCGAGTCACAACAGGTGGAATCCCACCTTCCCTAGCATATCTTTCATGAGTGAGAGTGGTAAGGTCTACACTCACCCCCTCAAAAAACAGTGTCTCCACACGTATACTAATGCCTTTAAAATGTGTTCATGGAGCTGTGATTTATAGCTAATGTCTCTTCACCTTTTCTTAGGCATTCAATAAATATCCTATCACAAATGCTCACGGTGCAGCTAAAGCAAAGGATGAGGAACCACATTGCTCAGGTGTGAATCCTGGTTCTACCACTTACTAGTGTGGCCTTGGGAGAGTTATTTAATCTCCACAAGGCTCAGTTTCCTCATCTGTAAAATGGAGGTAGAAACAGTACCTACTTCATAGGGTTGCTATGATTATTAAATAAGTTTATAAATGTAAAGTATTTAAATCAGAACTAGGTAGTAAATGTTATACATCACGCTAGCTATGTTTTTTGTTGCTGTTTGGATTTCTTGCTTAACACTTAGCTGGAAAACAACTATATGCCAAGCACTAAGATACGAGCTGGGGATATAAAAATTAATAGGGCAGGATCCCTACGTTCAGGAAGTTCATATCCAGAGGGCAAGGTAGATAAGCAAACCAGAGGTGAGTGCATACAGCACAGCTATGAAACAGGTGCACATGGCACTGTGGGACCCCAGGGAGACAGCCTCTGATTGAACAGAGGAGCCAAGTAAGGCTTCTGGGAAGAAATGCTACAGGACTTAGTCTTAAAACAGCAAGCAGGAGGGAGTTAGGCAAAGACAATGAAGGAGGGGAAGATGGTGATTTTCTAGGCAAGGACACAGCATATAGAAGCACAAAACACCATAAAAATCCCAGGAGTCTCTAAGTGATTTGCAACAGTGGAGGAAACCACAGCAAGCAGGGAACAGCCAGACGACACAAGGTCTTGGGAACTAACATAAGTAGGTGGGCATGAGCAGGATAATAATGATACTATTATTAAAATTTAAAAAATGATAATGACAAAAGCTAACATTTATTGACAAAACTGTGATAAGAACTCTATATGAATTGTCTCATTTAATTCTCACAACAACTCTGTGACGTTGGGACTAGTATTTCCATTTTACACGTAAGGAAGCAAAGGCTCGGGAAGGCTGTGGAAGCTGCCCAAGGTCACATGGCTAGTATGTGATGGAGCTGGGATTTGAACCCAAGTCTGACCCTTAAGCCTGAGTCTGTAATCCCACACAATGCCTCCTCTAAGACAACCAATTGTTTTAGCCCTTCTCTGCCCCTTTTCAAATTGTACGCATCCTTCAGGAGCAGTATAATCAACCTTCCTCACGAAACCTCCCCCAAACAACCCAGACTTCTGCACAGTCCTTTCTCTCAACTTGAGCAGGGTTTACTGCCCTCATATTCAATCATTCTTCAACACTAGTATCTTCTAGGTATCAAGCACCATGCCAATTAGGAGACCCGTTTTGCCTTGTGATGACTCATATATTTACCAAAAGAGGGAAAATTATGGCTTATAAACATCTGTTCTGGGCCAGGCACTGTGCTAGACCTTTAATGACAAGATTTAATTTAATGAAAAAATTATTTCATTCTCATATAATTATTCATCTTTCACATTCTGTATTAATTCCTGAACTAGATTGTAAGCTCTGTGAGGGCATGTACTTTCCTTAAACAGACCTGTTCCTAACTAAGGATGTCTAACACACAGAAGAAGCTTAGCAGATGCTGTGGGCTGCCCACGTGGACACAGAGGCCGGCTGGGGGCAGTACTCCACCTCGTCCAGTGTACCAGCGAGGAGCCCAGCTTGGGCTTGCCTGGAGTCTCATCAGAAATCCAGGAGTTTGTTATCAAATCATAAAATTTAATGAATCCCTTCCTACATCCAGATGACATGTGGGAGGGGCATGACTCCTGCTTTAAGGAAGGATAAACTGAGGCCCAGCACGGGCCCACAGCTGTCACAAGTCACGTCAGCTGGGGAGAGGCACTGCAAGTCCTCTGTCTCTCCTTGCTTTTCCAGTTGTTCTCAAGTAGGGGCTGGCTTAGTGCCTCAGTGCTCCTGCCCTCTTTGGGGAGGAATCATAGTGACATTTTTGAGAGTTCCAGCTTTTTTACATCTCATCTGATTCTCCAGCTAGGGAAAAACACCTCTTTGGAGGTAGCCTTCTGAGAGTTCATGCTGCATGACCCAAATAGACCCTGATTCTTCTCTGCTTCTCTCAATTTCTGGCATCACAGGTGCCATATTCACTCAGGGTCACGGATGGTGAGGAAAACATTACTGAGCATCTGATATGCCAGGCACTTTCCTCACAAAATCTCACTTACTGCTCTCGATAACCAGTGGAGGTAAATATTATTATGCCTGTTCAACTGGTGAGAAAATTAAGTATCTGAGACCAACTCGCTGGAGGTCACACAGAAAGTGGCAGAATCCAGATTCAAACCCAGATATGTGACCTTTAACAGAACTTTTGCCAGGACATGGCTTTTTCAACTGTATCCTGCTATCTCCTTGCCAAGAAAACAAATCTCCATTTCTAATTTGGGTCCACCTGGATTTGTCTGGCTTTGGTTAATCATTAAATGGTATTTCCCTAACCAACAAGACTGGGTGAAACCAGCTGAATGAGGTATGTGTGCTGGACACCTGAAGTTCAAGGCTTCTGTCTGAGTAAGAGGGAGACCATGCAGGAAAAGGGACAAGGGAACTGCCCTCTTGGACACCACATGGTGACAATTCTCTCATACCTGAATGGCATTTTAAACATTCCAAGTACTACAGATAACTGTATGGGCTTTGGAATCAGAGAGGACCTAGATTTGAATCTTGCTACTTTTCAAGAGACAAAGAGAAAGTTACTAGGCTCTGAACCTCAGTTTCTTTATCTGTAAAATGTGAATCATAATATTACCTCTTATAAGAATTAAGTAAAGGGATGAATTAATGAAAAGGATTTTGCACAGTGCCTGACCCAGAAGGGTAGATAGTAACTTGGATGAGTGACTCCAGGAGTTGCAGGTGACTCAAGATAGCTTCTAAGCACAAAGCTAAAACACAATTTCACAGTACTTCAAAATACATAAGAGCAGGAGGAAGGTATAGCTCAAGTGGTAGAGTGCATGCTTAGCATGAATGAGGTCCTGGGTTCAATCCCCAGTACTTCCATTAAAAAATAATTAAATAAATAAACCTAATTACCTACTCCCCCCCCCAAAACAAACAACAACAACAACAACAAATTTTTAAAGTACATTAAAAAAAAAGAATATAAAACACATAAGAGAGAGTGCGTAAATGTAGCTGAACAGTGCAGATTAAATACATTTATTTATATGCTTATTAATTCTCTAGGTTAGAGGAGTAGTACACATGCCCCTTAGAAAGAGAAGACTGAAACACAAACAGCCGCCAGGGGATTCACAGGAAAGCTGGGACCAGAATTTGGGGAGACAGAATTGAGTCACTGACTAAGGTGCTCTACTGAGTGATCTAGGACACCTCCTCTAAGCTTTCAGATGAGATTTTTGTAAGCTGTCTTTAGCTTTCCGCTTATCTCAAATCTCTCATTTCCCCATTGTCTCCTAACTTCCTCAGGTTAAATCTGCGGTCTGCAAACCCGAGGTCTGATCTACCACAAATCTGTTTTCAGCCCCCTCAGCTAACTACTCTTCTCAACAACTCTGTTTCTCTCCTTGTGACATTGCATAAGTCCTAGGAGTTGTCCCTCCCAGTCACTGAAGGTCTGTGCTATCTGCAGGAACATAGAGAGAGGCATGAGAATGTTTTGGCCCCATATTTTATTTGACCAGTAGACACCAATGACTTTCAAATATGTATTCTACTCCAAACTAGAAATCTGGGTGTCATCCTGAATTCCTCCCTTTTCCCTTATCTTAACCTTTCCAAGTTCAAATCTAATCCAACAAGTCCCCCAAATTTAATCCTTTTGACTATTCATGAGTCTATCCCATCACCTCCACCATGCAAAACAGCCATTGTCATCACCACACTACCAAGATCTCTCACTCAGCTGCCCACCTCCAATTCTGATCCCCCCCACCCCGGCCACCACACTGACCTACCCAGACATCAAAATCTGATCATGCCACTTTCCTATGAAAAGCATGAAGTACAGTTCTTTCCACACAGCATTCAAAACCCTCCTTACCACACTAGCTTCCCCTCCCACCACTCTCTGCCTTACATCTTACACTCCAATAGCCCCAAGCAGCTGCAGGAGGATTCTCTGAACACATCGCGCTGTCTCACCTTGATGTCCCTGCTCTATCTAGAATGCTTTCTCTTCCACACTTCTCTCCAACTTCTAATTATCCCATTAACAAGTAGAGATTTCTTCTTACTGGCAGTATTCCCCAAGCCTCCTCTCCGTGCTCCCCAGATGCTCCTGCATATCTACACCACGGGCACTTCACAAGCTGAAGACTGCAATTAGAAGTTTAATGTGTCTGTCTCCCCCTCCAGACTGAATTCCTGGGGGCAGACACTGTCTCAGTCATCTTAATTTCTCTGGCACTTAATACAATCCTAAGTGCTCAAAAAGTGCTTGCTGAGTGAATGAACACCAGGCTGCACTTGGGAGTCTCCAAGGGCTGGTACTGCATCCCCTTCCCTGTCTCCAAGCAAGGAAGATGACACCTTCGCCATTCTCAGTTCGCAGCCTCAGAGGCCCTCCTGAGTTCTGAGTGAATCTTCACCTGCCTCGCCATAGAATAAGGCTGGAGCAACCTCTCTGTCCTTTTGCCTCCAAGACAATCAGAAGCAGCTGGGAGTGCTTTTATAATGTTATGACAACATTTGACATTTCCCTACGCACCTGTAGGCAACGAGTACTATTTGACTTCTTTATAACTCTTGGAGGGAACCAACTGAGAAACCAGATGCCACCAGACATTGTCTAGCTGGCTACCTTTCAACTCCCGGGGTTTTGCTCACAACTTTTAACAAGGATATTCTGGGGGAAATGACAGATAAATGCTTTGGGAGCTCATCAGGACCTGCTGCCCCATAAATGCATAAGAGACTCTTAATTCCTTACTCATCCACGATGCCAGCAGTAATTAGCCAAGCCCAAAGGGAGCAATTTATAGTTGCTATTGGACCATCAATCTGGAACTCATGCCAGATGCATCAAAAAATAATCTGCAGACGTGAGCACTTTAGAAGGGATTCTCAAAGTGCCCTGACTGCCAAGGGCCTGAGGATAATGAGTGTTTGTGTGATGCTGACTCTAGTGAGTGGCAAGTAAAAACAAAATAACCACAACCATAAACAAGAAAGCTGTCCAAAGTAAGGGGCCGAAGCATACTCTGGACACAGAAGGTTCAAACAAAGATCTCGTCCACCCATACTAAAACATTGTCTGGGCCTGACTCTGAGGCTGGTTTTGAGGGGAAGGGAGTCTGTGATCTCCTCAGTCTGCAAATGAGCCCACATAACAGTGCCACCACCACTCCAGAGTTCAAAACAGTCCCAGGAGCACAGGTCTGGACCTTAGTAGCTAGTCCAGCCTTGGTAAATGCCCCAGTCCAGAAGGGTCTTAAAGTCTGATTCTTTGAAGGCTGTGCTAGAGACGAAATGTGCTAAAGGGCAGGCCAAGGGCTGTGTTGGTTCCCGGAGGTCCTAAGGCCAGTGGCAAGGTCATGACAAGGCCAGCATCATCAAGCAGGAAAGCAAGGTGACTAACATGGTGTGCAATTCAGTGATTTTACAACTTCGAGGTACGTTGAATCGGTCAGTCTCTTATGCATCAACAAGAATCCGTATTTCTTGGATATCTTCATTGGACTCTTTAATAGCAGATCCCTGACTTTACGAGGTTAGTGGTCTTAAAATAATATTTCTACTTAAAATTTACTGAGCACCCACTATGCCAGACCCTGTCCTGGATTCTTCACATGTTATTTAATCCTCACAAAATCCCTAGAAGCCAAGTATTCTTATCCTGATTACACAGATAAAGAAACTGAGGCTCAAGGAAGTTACAGCACTGGCCCAAGGTCACAGAGCTAATAAATGACAGAGCCAGGATTTCAAATCCAATCCACTGAACCCCAGAGCCCTTGCAAAAGGCCTGGCTGAGCAGTGGTCATGGGCAGAAGGAACCCCTGCACTCCTTGCAACTTCCCAGGCCAGACTTCTTAGTCCTCCTCTAGCCAAGAACACACGGTGACTTCAGGAAATCTTGAGAGAATCAGGCTTGGGGAGCTCTGGAAAGACAAGTATCTGTTTGCAGTTAATCAGCACTCTGCCCAGCCCCGCAGACAGTTCTGACAAGTGGAGCCAGGAAGAGGCAACCACAGGCTCTAAGTGGCCCACCTGGGGCTAGGAGCCAGCCCAGCCCCCGAAGAGCATGGATCCCACTCTGCCCAGACTGGCTGTGCTGCTCTGGGAGCCCCTGTCCTGGAGGAACTCTCCAGAGCTGGGATCCAGAGTCCACAGAAAGTCCCTTCACTATTTTGCTTTTCTCTCATACCTCAACCCCCAAAACTGCCACCTCATTAAAACTTTGCCCCCATTACTCTCTAACTCTTGACCTTCTTTTTCTTCACTTATCCCTACTTAACATTCCATTACAAACTTGTATATGTGTTTTTTGTTGTCCCCAACAACTTCAACTCCATGCGACAAGTCTCCTTTGTCCTTCCTGTTCACAGTAGGATCTCTAAAGTCTAAAATACAGAGTAAATGCTCAATACATTTGTGTTCAATGAATAAATGAATGATCACACAAACATCTGAAAACTCTACTTCCCTCTCAGTGGGCTACATGAGAAGCAAGACTAAATAATGCTGACTTCCCAGGAAGCCCCATCAAACCTGTTTTTGGACCCTAACATTCCTTCTAAATATCCCCCTAAAACTCACCCCTAGGCCCACAAACCCCAACTCGCCCCAGAGCAGGTACTCAAGGGAGAAAATGGAGCAGTGACTAGGGAGGAGACACATTTCTCCTCCAGTTAAATACAGCCCAGGACCTCTGCAAATTAAAAGCTCTCTCTTTACTGAATCCACTCAGCTTTAGTTATAGGTCATACTTTTTATTTTTGTAACCAGCCAACCCACCAAATTATAGGCTCAGTCCACGAGCAGGCACGCCAAACACCAGGGCCAGCCTAGCAGAGGCGCTGCCCTTTCTGGCCTGAGGCGGGTACAGGAGGGAGGGCTGAGCACCAGTCAAACCTGAAAAGGCAGAGGGCACGATTGTTCTGCTGGCCAGAGTTGACTGAGGAGTTCTCACTCAGGCCAGCATGCTGCCCAGAGGGAGGCCAGATCCCAGGGCTCTCAACACAGCAGCCACAGTGAACTCTTTACACTATAAAGCAGATCAGGTCACTCCTCAAACTCCCTACCAAGGCTGACAAGGTTCCCATGACCTGAGCCCTGCTAACCTCTCTTCTGCCTTCCTAGACCTCTCTTTAGCGTCCTGGTCCACAAATCTGGCATTCCTTCAGTTCCTTGAATGTGCAAAGTTCCTTCCCACTACAAGGTTTACTCAGGTTGTTTGCTCTTCCTAGAAAATCCCTCATCTAGATCTTTACATATGGCTATGAGGATGGATGGGAGGGAATGGGGGAGCTGGGTCTGCAAGACTGCAGTAGAGAGACCACTAAGGAGTCTACTACAATGGACCAGGCAAGAGATGAGGACCAATTACAGCAGTGGTAGTACACAGGGAAAGAAGGTGAGAGGAGTAGTAGCCTAGAGCGAATCCCAGGTGTCTGGCCTGGATGACTAGCTGGAGGGTGTGCCATCCCCCAACCCCTCACCCTAGTTCAGAGTACAAGAAAACACTAGCAGGTAGAAAGTAGGTCAAAAACACTGGACACTCTGCAGTGAGCAGTATTTATTGAATACCTACCTTGAACAAAGCATTGCTAATAATACAAATTATCTAGTACAAGACAACATTCTACCTTAAAAGAAGGCAAGAAAGATTTGGCAAAGGCAACAATTAGCCCCAGACTTAATGACTTGAAATAGAAACATTTTTTAGACATCTGCAATTCAGGGGTAACATGTGGGATTATCTCTTATCCAGTTTTACTTAAATCAAATAATTCTGATTCCCCTAACCTGTAAGGACTGAGCATTTATTTCTTGTATATATTTTTCTAAGTGAAAGCAAGTTTATTTAGAGAGCTACACATTCCATAGGCAGAATACAGTCCATTTCAGAAGGTGAGAGTGGCCTAATTCTTGTACATTTCAATCATTCAACTTGACAAGCAAATTCATGATGGCCAGCTAATTTCTATTCCCCGCCGAAACACTAGGCAGGAAGGCGTCCAGAGCCTTTTCTGACAATCAGGGGCTCTTCAGACAAAACTCTGAACTGACAAACCATTCTGATCCAAGCTCACCTCTGTCTCTAACTAGGATCTTCTATCCCAGCAGGTGGAGCTCCTGGCTGCCCCTCATGTATCTGGCTCATTCTTCCTCTTTAATCCCCTCCCATACTGCTCTAGCCTACAGCCTCCTCTCTCCTGATCCACACTTGTCACCTTTAAGACCTGACTTAAAGTCCACATCCTCCTGAGAGTGCCTGATTAGCGATCCTATGCCACACTCATCCTTCCCTAACCCTCCAGTCCTGTGCTGGGAGCTGTGTGCCACCTCATCACCTCATGATCTCATTCGGTCTTCACAAAAACATGTGATTGGGCAAGACAAACAGTATCCCCATGTTATGGATGAAATAACTGAGGCACACAGAGAGCCTCTCAGATAACCTGAGGACACACACTTGTTTTAATTCTCTAGTTGTTCAAAGTACAGTTCTAAATATACACATATTTGTCCCTCCAACTTAGCATCGTCTTCTATTTCTCTGGTATTCTCCAAAGCACTTGAGAAAGTGCTGTATATACAGCAGGCACCTAAGACATACTCCTTAAATAAATCACGAAAGGAAAGAAAATGAAATGAAAGTAGAAAGTCTCTCATAGATTCCAAGGCTGCCCCTGGTCTTCACTTGGAGGGAGCCTTGGTTATGCCCTCTCCTAACAACCTGTTCTTTGCTTATATTTACTTGTTTAATATCTGTCATTCCCTCTAAACTTCATGAAGTCAGAGGTGGTATTTGTTTTTCACCACTGTATCCCCAGTGGTATCACTGGCACATAGTAAATTTTAAAAAAAGAAATATTTGTTGAATAATGGCTCATAGCGAAAGAGAATGTGACAATGAATGTATGTATGTTCATGTATAACTGAAAACTTGTGCTCTATACTGGAACTTGACACAACGTTATAAAATGACTATAACTCAATTTAAAAAGTGTTAAAAAAAAAAAAAAGAAATATTTGTTGAATAGTGAATGTCCCAATATGATAGCTGGGATTCAAACCCAGGAGTCAGGATAGCTGACTCCAAAGCCCAAATCTGCCCACTTCACCTCTCAGCAAAGGAAAATTGGTTCTACTTTCCCTATATTCTGCAGTAATCCATACAATCCTCACCAAAGCAGTACTGAAGTCAAGAGGGGCTGACCCTCAAAAGAGGAGACTATGGTTAAGGATGTGGGCTTTGGAGTTAAACTGCTTGGATTCATATTCTGACTTCACCACCTATTAACTGTGTGATCCTAGGCAAGCTGTTTAACCTTCCTAGATCTCCATTTCCTCAACTATAAAATGGAGATAATAATAACTATTTCATAGAGTTATGGTGATTAAATGAGATAATGTGTGTAAAGAGCTTTGCAAGGTGCCTGGCAGACAATTAGCATGCAATAAACGTTAGCTATGAAAATGATTAGCTATCCACATTTCTGGGAGACAAGAATCTAGAGAACAGGGCTTCCCTGGGAGTCACGACTGCTGAACTGACTTGACTTTGAGAAGCTTAGCTGCAGTGAAGCACAGAGCTCATGTTTATTCTCTTTGCTGACTTCACCTGCTCCAGCTTTGCTAAGGCTAGAGGTGCAGCTTTCACTGGCTTGGAAATCAAAGAGGCTAAAAATATACAATCTGGCTGTGTCTGGGGAACCAAGATTGTGCCTACTTTTAAGAGTTTAAAATACAGCCTCAGGGCAGAAGAGCATCTCTTAGGGTTCTTTCTACCATAAAAACTAATGCCAAGCTCGGCACAGGGCAGGGAATGACCCCACTGGTGACCTTTCTCCCTCTAGCTCTCTTCTTTTGGCTCAGTGCAGAGAGCAAGAAAGAGGAGCTTTCTTTTTTACAATAAAAGTTGAGCCCTCCTCCCCTATTTTTATTCCTCCTTTTCCTTTAAAGGAAGAACAAATACATGGGTACATATTGTTAAAAATTAATCAACTCAAAAGCTTACAGAATAAAAATGGAGTCACTGTTTGGCCCCCAACCATATCCATCCCCCTCATAGGTCACCACAGTGACCAACAGCTTGGTGTTGGTTGCTCCAAGACCTTTTTCTATACATTTACATACAAACATGTGGCTATATAAAGCATTTTATGGTCTCCCTTTAATTGCCTCTTTTTTTTTTTTTTTTTGCTTTCTTTCTTTTTTTTTTAATTGAGGTATAGTCAGTTTACAATGTTGTGTCAATTTCTGGTGTACAGCACAATGCTTCAGTCATATATGAATATACATTTATTAACTTTCATATTCCTTTTCACCATAAGCTACTGTAAGATATTGAATATATTTCCCTGTGCTATACAGTATAAACTTGTTTATCTATTTTATATATACCAGTCAGTATCTGCCAATCTCGAACTCCCAATTTGTCCCTTCTCACGCCCCCCCGCCCCTGGCAACCACAAGTCTGTATTCTATGCTGTGAGTCTGTTTCTGTTTTATATATAAGTTCATTTGCCATTTTTTTTAATATTCCACATATGAGTGATATCATATGGTATTTTTCTTTCTCTTTCTGGCTTACTTCACTTAGAATGACATTCTCCAGGGCCATCCATGTTGCTGCAAATGGCATTAATTTATCATTTTTTATGGCTGAGTAGTATTCCATTGTATAAATATACTACAGCTTCTTTATCCAGTCATCTGTCAATGGACATTTAGGTTTTTTCCATGTCTTGGCTATTGTAAACAGTGCTGCTATGAACACTGGGGAGCAGGTGTCTTTTTGAATTAGGGTTCCCTCTGGATATATGCCCAGGAGTGGGATTGCTGGGTCATATGGTAAGTCCATTTTCAGTTGTTTGAGGAATTAGATGATTATATTTATACACACACACATATCTTGGAGATTCCCATCAGCCACAACTATTTACTAAGTATCTACCCAGTGCTGGGTATTTGGCTAGACAGTGGTAAGCATACAGAAAGCCTCCACTCCCATGGAGCCAACAGTCTGGGGTGACATAATAAACAAGTAATTAAACAAATAATTTTAAAATGGAAAATAATACAAAAGAAGTTAATAGGATGAGAAGATAGAGAATAATAATGAAGAGAGGACTCTCTGAGAGGTGGTATTATTAAAACTGAGCCCTGAAGCATACATAAACTGGATTGAGCCATTTGAAGATCCAGGAACAAGGCAATTCAGGAGAGGAAACAGCTTGTGCAAAAGCCCTGTGAGAAGAAGGGAGACTGTCCTGAACTAAAGGAAGGCTAATGTGGAGGCTGGCAGTCAGGAGTGAGTAAGGTTTAAGAAGTCAGCAGGAGCCAAATAATGCACAGTCTTAAGGGCCAAGGTGAGGAGTTTGCTTTTTTTTTTTTTTTTAAAGACAACGAGAAGCCAAGAAAGGTGATGCTCTTTGACTTGTATTTTAAGTTTGGCTGCTTTGTGGAGAATGGATGGGAGGATGGAGAAAGGGGCAGTAGAGGAAGTTGGGAGGCCAGTTGATTGGATATGATACAAGCCAGAGTTGATACTGGCTTGGACTGAGGCAGTGGTAGTAGAGATAGGAGAATGGGTAGATAGATTTGAGACATATTTGGGGGGATGGAATTGGCAGGGTTTGCTAACAGACTGGGTATGGAGAAGGAAGAAGGAAAAATTAAGGATAACTCCCAATATTTGCCTTGAGTAACTAGATGAATGGAAAAGAAATAGAATTGGACAGGAAATGGACAATCAGGTTTTCCCCCGGTTTTTACTGCTAAACAATGCAGCCTTGAGGATCCTTTCCATGCACTTCCATGCACACGTATGAACAGTTTTGTAGGACAGTTTCCTTGGAAGTGAGATGCCCAGGTTAAGGGGTAGGCACATTTGAAATTGACAGACCCTATGAATGTCTTCTAAAATGTCTGTACCAAATTACACTACCATTAGTGGAGTATTAATGTACCATTAATGACAAACATGGACACTGTCGATCTTTAAAACTTTATCCAGACAATTGGTATAAAAGTATATCAGAGAACTGCTCATTTCCTTGATTTCAAATGAGGTTGAGAATTTTTTTCTTTAACTTTTAATACTATAATTAACATATAAATACATTCTCCTTGTAAAAAATGTCAACATTATAAAGCTGAATTCTCTATGACTTTTCTGTTCTTCCTATTACGTATTTCGGAGATAACTATTGTTACTAGTCTTATTTGTATCCTTCCAGACATTTTTCTACACATTTAAAAATATACATATAAAATCAAGGATTAAGCATCTTTTAGAAGCTGTATTTCTAGCAATCTTTTAGCATGAACAAAAAAATCTAACAAAAATTTTACTTAGTCTAAGTAAGTGACATTTAAGCTGAGACCTTCTCCAGGTTCTCTGAGCCCTGTTTTCATCACCTGTAAAACAGAAGTGAAATAACTGCCTTCCAGCACAGTTGTCAAATTAAATGAGAAAACACATGTAAAAGCACATGGCATACACTCAACAAAGGTGAATTCTCTTTTCTTAACCTATACAAGTTAAACCTAAGCATTTGGTGGAGACCAGAAAACTGAGCCATTCCTATAAAGATGAAATGGGAGACTCACCCAGAAAAAAAAACATTTTTAACCTTGTCCTGAAAAATCTTTTTTCATAATAAATAAGGCCCCCAAAAGATCTGAATTTTTCTTCAAAAATTTTAGTATGAAATATCCTAAGCAGTCAAAAATATATAGGGTTTTTTTGTTTTGTTTTTGTTTTGGGTAAGGTAGAAAGCAAAAGGATGTAAGGGTAGAAGTAACTGCTAGAGACTGTATGTTTGAAGTCCCCTTTCAGGCACACACCAGGAAGTCAACTGTCTGGATTTTCCCAGAGACCTTAGGCCTATGGGAGGCAGTTGCGGCTTTGGGCGGGTGGTACCTGCAAGCATAGGATATGACCTAACCTCACTGCAAAGATGGCATTGCTTCCCCTGGCTTGTCAGAGTGCATCCTGTCATCTCTACCTGGATCTTCCTGGAAGTTCTGGCTCAAAGGGGCAGATCCTACCAAAAAGTATCCTTAGTCAAAGTTAAATTAAGACATCCAGGGGCCAGAATATCTCCCTCTGAATGGGAGTCAACCAAGTTTCAACAAGCTCCCTTTTTTGGAACTGCAGCAGAGGCAACATTTTATCTGAACTGGCAACCAGGGCTCCCTTCCCCTTATAAAAATATTGGGTACTGTTTGTATTAAGGAGCTACTGCAGTGGCTTCTCCTCACCCAGCTCTTCCTTCCTCTAGGCCCAAAGCCAGGGATTCCCTGGCAGATCTAAGAATGAGTTTTAAACCCCCAAAGTATTGTATGTGTGCAAAGAACTAGGGGTCACAGGTTTAATTAGATCCCAAAGGATCCAGAAGCATTATTGAAAGAGCTCTCAAATATATTCTCAAACTAAAAGAACTTTACCCCAGCTTGAGGAGCTAATGGGGTTAGTAAAAGTCAGCAGTGAAGCATGTATACCCCAAACTGCTTCTTGATAAGTCTTAGGATAGAACCTACAGTACAGAGGGAATAGGGAATCAGTTCTTAAACCTACAGAAAGATGTAATAAGAAGATGGAGGTCCACCTCTTGACTGAAGGTGTAATAGGAAACGGGAAAATAAGACAGCACCAAAAACTGTTGCCCTGCCTTTACTTTTACTCCTCTTGAAGTTTCATCCCCAATTGCGACTCAAGTCGATTGAGGTACAGATTGACAGAAGTTAATTCTCAGCAGACATGCTATCAGCAATGTGGGTAGGATCATTCTTTATTGTGTGGGACTGACCCAAACACCACAGGATGGTCAACACTCCTAGCCTTCGGGCACTAAGTGCCAGAAGCACCCCTAGTCACTAGGATAACCAAAGCATTCTCACTTTTCACCAAAAACTCCCTCCTGGGACGATACCGCCATCAGCTGAAAACCACTTTAACTTACAGGAATAGAGGTGGTATAGTGGGTAACGTACATGCCCACTATAATCTATAAATATTATTTGTAAAGCTTTTATAGATTATAAAGCATTTTTACTATGTTGTCTACTTTAAACAACTGCAAAACCCTGTAAAGTAGGTATTATCATCACCCATTTCATAAGGATGAAATTGGCTCAGAAATTGGCTTTGCCTAAGGTCATTCAGCTGGGGAAAAGAAGAGTTTATAAAGCTGGATCAGAACCCGAGTGTTCTGATTCCAAAACTAATGTTCTTTCTTTCAAAACATCCTTAGCCTGCAAGAGTCTCAAATCAGCTACTTCCATCCAGGACAGATGTTTTCTTAAGGTTTCATGGGAAATATTGGGTCGATCTAGGGACTGGCTCCCCAGCTCCTTGCAAGGAAGCTGGTAAAAACTGAGCAGAAACTAACTGCTGTAAGCTGTAGATAGTTCTTAAAACAGGATAACCATCTCCTAAAGTACCCAGACACCAGGCTCATGCCCAGCTCTTTAAGAGGGGCTGAGCAGTTGGAGGAAGCTATGATATTCTCCAGTCTACATCTGAGTAGAAATGAGCAAGCAGGGGAGGAAGAGAATATATCCCTTCCCTGTTAATGTTTTAGGGAGTCAGAGGCAGGGCCACCAGCCCACAGAGTCCTGGCAATAACCTGGGTGAGGATGAGAAGGTGGTAAAAGATGGGGAGGGGACAAGGGAAAGAGATGAGGACAAGAATTGAACCACCACGGGTACAACAGCCTAACTCCTTCTTCTGCTTGCAAAATTTGCCACGTAAATAATTCGGCCATCTTCTTGTGATTCTGAATACCCTTCAAGGACCTCAAAGTACTTTATAAATTGAGAAGAGGGTGCATATCAGTAAAGGTTCCCCCAGAACCCTATCCACCCAACACACAAACTTCCACCCCTCAACTTTGTGGTGAGGTGATGGAAGACAGAAAGGATCAGAGAATCTGGAAAGAGGATTCTGAAAGATGAAAAGAAGAAGCAGAGAGGAGAGTGGCAGGCAAAGACAACCAAAGCATCTCGAGGACAGAGGGGCAGCTTGCCACCTCTACATCTTTCTTGTGGGATGCATTCTTCCTTGTGTAAGGAAAACAGGATACAAAAATGTGGCTCTGCTGAGGGAGACAAAAGAGAGACTGGGAATGGGAACTCAGGAATTCTAGCTGCCTAGTTTATCTCTATTCTGGAACTCTCTTCTTCATGGATGACAATCCTAAAGCCCTTAAGTTCCCATATGGTGTTATTCAGAAAGGGGGCCCTAAAGTCCCCAGCAAGGAGCACGGGGCGGGGGCTGCGTGGAGACAGCACCCTCTCTTATCTTCAAAGGAAAAGGTCCTTCCTTTCCTCTGAAGTACATTTCCGAACTGGAATGAACCTCTGGCCTTTCCCTGGCACTGCATCAGCTCAGCTCAGACTTGGGAGAAACATTTCCCCAGAATGGAGGTGACCAGCCTGGCTGACCAGATAACACCCTGACTTCAGGCAGCCAGCGCTGCTGTGCCCTGGGCTGACTGTAGCCAGCTTTGGGGCAGATACTTTGGTCTTGACCACAGAACCAGGGCCCCGGCTCTGACCAGCCTTCCCAGGCAACCTCAGGGGCACGGGAGGATCTGTGGTCTCATTTCCTCTCTACCTTGGCTTCTTTTTTTCACTTCATTGAAGATTAGCTATTTCCACCACGATCAGTTCCTGTTCTCACCAGCTGTAGCGGTTGTTTCCCCACAGACAGAGCTATGAAGCACTGGTGTGGCTGCCACCTGGACTGTCCCAGCTGCAGAAACAGACCCAATAAGTCCTGAGCTAAAGGACTTTTTTCATCACAGATAAAACAGCAGGGAGGAGAAATTATGCGGCAGGAAGTAATTCTAAGAACTCCACAGTGGATACACTAGTATCCATTTTATTATTATTTTAATCTTACATAATAGTTATATGTGCTCTGAAAAATATTTTATAATGAAAAAGTGTGGAAAATGTATACCTTTATTACATAGAAATGTGAATATAAAATAATGAATGAATCATTACAATAATGAATGAATTACATAGAAATATGAATATATAATAAATCCCCAACAGAGAGCAAAGGAAACAGACAAAAGATGGCCAAAACACTTATGATGAAATGTTAAAAGAAATGCAAAGTAAAACAAAATACCATTTATCACTGATTAAATTGACAAAAATTCTTAAAGTTAAACCATTCAGTACTAGTTCGCTTACAGAGAAAGGGAGACACATTATCCATGGAAAAACCAACTGATACAACATTTTTAGAAGGCATACTTCTCAAAGGCCTTGAAAAACCACATTATTATACTACAATTTAAAAAAAGCATATACCTTTGGTCCAATAATTCTACTTCTAGCAATTTATCGCAAAGAAATAATCAGAGATACACACAAATATTTACGCACAGGATAGTCATCAGTGTTAATTACAGTAGCAACAAAGAGAAAAATATAAGATAAGGTGGTAATAAAATACTATATTTTGTAGTACTTTGCAGCCATGAAATCATGATGCTGAAAAATATTTAAACAAATGAGAAAATGTTTAAAATAGTGAAATTAAAAGTCAGTTTATAAAACAATATGCACAGTATGACTCTAATTGTTAAAACGTGAATAAGTACATTAAAATGTTAATAGTAGATGGAGAGATTACAGGTGATTTTAATTCTCTTTATACTTTTCTATATAGTTTATACTTTTTATATTCTTTACTTCTAAATTTGCTTAATAAACATGTCTTACTTCCATAATCTGGAGAAAAGCTATTCTTAATCCTCCTGCCTCGCTAAAAGGACACTCACATGCATTAATCTCTTTAAAAAACCGTTTGGAAATACATACTTAGGACCTTAAAACATTATATCCTACAATCTAGCAACTTCAGTTTGGGGTTTCTATCCTAAGGAAAACTAACTATTGAAAAGGTACACCAAGATGTTCATTATAGCATTGTTTGCCATGGCAAACAGAAGCAAACAGCCTAAATGTCCAACAATAGGAGGACAGTTAAGTAAACAATGGAACATTTACTTTACAGACCATTGTACAAGCATTTAAAAATGTTTACAAAGACTACCCTGGAAAAACTAATGAAATAACAAAAGCGGGGGAGAAGGAGCCAAATTGGATATATATATGTGTTTGTACACATACCTACACATACATGCTACTATTGCAACACTGTACAAAACCCTATGTAGACAAAAAAAATTTGAAAGGTTTTAAAACACATTGTCTCCATTTGCTAAAATAATGGAGAAAATATGGATTTTTTTCTTCAATCTAAATCTTTGATCGTTTCTAATTTTTAAATTGCCCACACTTTTTTTTTTTTTTTAAAGAGAATGAGTATTACTTTAAGAGAAAAAAGAAAAAAAGCAGAGTCTCCCAATGAGCAATGAAAACATTCCCAATGACAAGGAGTCCACCGCAGCAGTTTCATCTCCCTCCCACCTACTCCCCACACCTCCCCCAGTCTAAAGCAGGGTCACAGGGGAAGGTCAAGGAATGAGGCTCCTCTCTGTGGCCTAGGGTCTTCTCAGTGGGGTCTCTAAACAAGTGGGTTCCTCTGACCAGCTGCTGTCAAGGGCCCTTTCCCTCCCCCAAGTCTTATTCCAGCCTGAACTAATTCACCACAATCCCCAGAGCTGGGAAAAACATTTCCATCATGGCGATTTGGAACTTGATATTTAGTCCAAGTTTTTCCCAGCCCCTTTCTATGTCAAAGGAGGCCCCTCAAAGGCTCTTGACAACTAGCACCCAGGTCAGCTTAGCCCCCACATCAATGCTACACTTACAGCAAAACCGCAACTCATCAGTCATCACGAGGGAAATGTGAAAGGAGGAGCCACGGCAGGGACAGCCTATCACACAACCCCATCCTCATGCCCTGAGAGCCTCCTCTTGAGGGATATTCAGAGCTTTTTCTGGCATCAGACTTTAGACTTTGTTTCAAATTTGTAATAAGCCAGCAAACAGAAAAATCAGGGTGCAAACCCAGCAAAGGCAGGCAGCTATCCTCTTAAACCATTAAAGCCCTCTGCCTCCCCTCTCTATCTAAGGAAAGGCCAGTACTGGCCAGTATACTAGTTTCTGGGTAACTAAGGTTGGGTAGTAATCTAGTCTGGACCAAATTACAGAGGGCGGCTTTGCCAGACTAGAGATCAGCTCTCATACAAGAATTAATAAAGAGGAATTCCAATAACTGTCCATCCTAAACTTCTCAGTCCTCAAGAGAATGGAGGCTGCTGCCAAGACAGGGGGTAACAAAGGATCCAGAGGAAACAGTAGTTTCAAATCTTTTTAATATCAGGGCACAACTAGGAAATAACACTATTTGTACAGTAAACTGGGTAAATATTGGAAGCTGATCTGGCCAGAGGGGACTGATCCTGGACCTCAGCTGCCCCCAGGGCTGAGGGGGTCAGTATCCCAGCATACCAGTAGGGAAGCCCTGGATTAGGGCACTGGGTTGGGTTAGGACTCTTGGGATCAATGTCCTGCACAAATCACCTCATAGCTTCAGACCTCGAGTTCTCCAACCTCAGCTGACAGGCTGTGGATCAGATCATATGTCAGCACTAGAAAGCTAGGAGCCTGTGGTCTTGACTCAGCAATGATACAACTTCCCCAGCCAGGGTGCTTTTCAGGGGGGTTTTCCATAGATATATTGGGACTGGGGAAGCCCTCTATGTGACAGCAGCAGCATACCCTGAGACTGGCTATACAGAATGCAGTAATTGGTTTCATGAGATTTCTGAACTTAAAATGCCTTTTTGGGAACACAAGTGATCTTAGACCTGAGTCACTGCTAAAAGCTACAAATTTTTAAATGGCCATTTACTAAACATATAGTAGATGTCAGACTCTGCTCACTAAGTACCTGACTTCTAATTTCGTTAAATTCACACAATAACCTCATGTGGCAAATACTATTATTATCTCCATTTATAAGAGGAAACTAAGACTCAAAGAGGTTAAGTAACTTGCTTGAAGTCACTTTTCTAACTGGAGACTAAGAGGGGCCAGTACTTGAGCCCACTTTGACTTGAAAATCCATATGTTTAGCCAGGACACTAGCACATCATCTCAATAAAACCACCAAATAGCTTTTACATAAACCAGATCAATCATACTGAAGCTGACAATCTGGGAAAGAAAATGGTGAAAATGGAGAAACTTATCTGACTCTTTTACACAATCAAGAAATGAAACTAATCTATATTGAGTACCTACTGGATGCCAAGCACCTTATATACATGGCTCACCTGATTCTCAAAATCCTCCCAGGATGCGAATTATTAGCCCCAATGTACAGATGAGGAAATCTGGGCTTAGGGAGGTTAAGACAATTGCTAAGACAGAGCCCCTGCTTTTCCTACTACACTATGCTTCTCCTGACTGTCAGGAAATACACCTGAGCCTATTCCAGGGTCAAACATCCAACAGCCAGCACTGTTTCCAAAGGATGGTGGAAAAGGGCACGTTTCAGGAACAGAGGAAAGAGGGGTCTTTAAGAGCCCCCAGAGAAGAACTCAAATCCCCAAGAAAGCATGACTCCCCTGTGCTGGAAAACGGAGGTAAAATCCCCTTCTCTTCTAAGTTAGCTAACTAGCCCTGGCCTGCCCTGTTTCAAACCCAGCAGCAACAGCTCAGGCACACAGAAACAAGACCAAAAGCCACAAGGAAACAAATCAAAACTTTATATAGAAAGGAAGGTTTGCAAGTGGGTGGTCTGGGCCCTGGCTTGACCCGGGCTCTCTGGATAGTAATCAGGATACCATGTGCATTTTGTGAATATCAAGCCATTAATTTGCCAACTAAACAAACTTGTCAACCAAACTCCAATGAGGATAAGATCAACTCTGGTTGTGAGCTCTCACAACAAACAGCCGGGCCCCTACCTAAGGTAGCCCCCTACCCAGTCCACCTCTGATCATCCTTTTCTCTCCAATTTCTGTAGCTACCTCATGCCACTCGATGGGGATTTTCACACCCCCACTGGAGTGCAGATTCCCTCCCACTCTTTTCCCCAACAGTTGAGCTCTTGTTCTCAAGGGTACCGAGTCCCAGGCTCTCCTCCTCAGGCTCTGAGATGGCCACAGCACATTAGTAATCACTGAGTCACGCCATTGCCCTGAGGAGGCTGGGGGAAATGCAGAGAGCCACAGGATGTGTGGCCCAGATCCCTTTGGCCCGTCACAGAGCTAATGGGCAGAGAGGTGCCAGCTTCCCCTGGGAACCCCATGGACCCTCTCTGATCTGGCTGTGGTGCCAGTGGGCTGATGTCAGGCTCTGCACTATCAGAGAGGCCAGGATCTCTAGACAGCTTCACTGATGCCAACAGATCTAATCTTCCTATTCCAAAGCAGATGAAATCCAATAAGGCTGCTAAGTCCACAGCTTATCCCTCCTTACAGGCAAAGGCAAAGTCAGCCCTTCAGGCCATAGTAACAATAACTGCAGCATTAACACTGCCTCTTAGAGAGTTCTTTGAGGAACTGGGAACTATTTCCCCAAGTTTCTCTAAGATTTACCTCTGTTAGCAAACGTTCCATCACCTAGTTCACTTTCTTTCTCCAAAACTTCATTTTTAGCTCCAACAGATCCTCTCTGTCCACAGAGCCATTGACATTAAGGTCCAATTCCCACACCAAAGAAGAATCCCAAAGTCAGCTCTAAAAACTCATGCATACAGATCACTTAAGAACCTACAGAAAGACTAAAAAGAAGGACAGGCAAAAAGCACAACAGCCACTAGGGCTTAACATAAAAAGGAGGGGAGGAGGACGCGGGATGGTTTGTGTGTATTGTTTCAATTGGAAAAATACACTAGTGAAATGGCTTATCCACATGTTCAGCCCTTTTAGGCAAACCCACTGTAACTTTGCAGGATGCCTGCAGGCCGTTCTTAAAATAAGAAGAATGGCATCACTCTTTATTCCACCCCCTTCAAGAGCTGCCAGGCCCCCTTTATTCCCCCTCCGCTCCCCCAAACATCTGGTCCGGGCTGGGAGTAGGACCCACTCCCTGGAAAGCCTCCATGTTAACATGAGAGGAAGTCTCCCTAGCCAGAGTCATAGTCGGACCTACGCTCAAGGGTGGGCTGGCCCTGAGCTTCTGAATTCTCCCGCACCCGCCAGAGGCTTTGGCATGAGAATTCTAGGGACCCGGGGAGACTGTCAGGGAAGTGGCAAGAAGTGGGAAGGGAGGCAGAAGGGGGAGGGAAGAGTAAGAATTCTGGATCCTGGGGCGGTCCCAGGCTGAGGACCCCTCCTTCTAAAGTGTCCAGCAGATGAAGCGTCGTTCGGGAGGTCCCCGTCGGGGCTGCTCTGAGGTTCCTGGTAAGGCACTGGGGCCCGACGTCTGTCGGGGCCCTGACTGAAGTGTTGGGCCAGATTGGGGAACCCGGGTAAAATCCCACCCAGAGCGCCAGGACCTGGCGGGACGGTAGGAGGGGGAAGGGACCAGGCTCAGCTCTCACCAGCACCAAGGCGAACCTCTCTTCCAGCTCACAGGGCTCAGGCATCGGCATCTTGCCGGGCGGCGGCAGCAGCGAGACAGAGGGCGGCTCTCCCGGGCCCCCCTCGGCGCTCTCCAGGTTGCCCATCGCGGCGGGGGCCCCCTCAGGGGCCTCAGCCCCCCACCCCCACGCCCGAGGGTCTTGGGCTCGGCCGCTCAGACCCGGCTCCTCCCTCAGAGCGGGCTACCCCAGTCCCGACTCCTCTGCTGGGTAGGGGGTGCCGGGGGCTCCTCGGGGTCCGGCGGGAGGCGACGCAGCGGACAGCGGCACCAAAGCGACCGGCACCGCGGCCACGGCTCTGGCTCACACCCTCCTCCTCGCCGCTCTAGGCGCGCCGTCCCGACGCTGCCCCTCCCCGCCCCCCGCGCTCTTCCCCTTCCCCCCCACTTCGCTTCCTCCCACCCACTCCCGGCCGGGACTCCTGCTTCCCCCCCGAGCGCCGATTGCAGCAGCGCGCCGCGCGCCCCATTCATGCAAGCCCCGCCTCTCACCCACAGGCCTCCCGGGCGCCCCGCCCCGCCCCGCCCGCGCCTGTGCCCGATTGACGGCCGCAATTGCCAATCACAGCTCCTCCCGCCCCTGGCGGCCTCGCGCCTGACGCTTGGCGCGCCCTGGCGGCCTTGGTGCGTATCTAATCCTCGCAGTTGCTGAGGGCGTTGAGATGTCTGCTGGGAAACGCGGGAAACGGTCCTTTTCCACAACAGCTCAAAATGTGTACAATTAGGTAAGATAGAGGGTATAGTGAGAAAAGATAACTACCAAAGAAGTAGGAACAACTGGGCTGCCCAGGAGTGGGGGAGAGACCTCATCTGTTAAAAAGTCACCATAAGGAAGATCATATTTGAACCGGACATTCAGGGGTGGGGAATACTTTAACTGACAGAGACAGATGAAAAGGCGTTTAGGAGAGGACTTTACCAGCGTTCAGACTGATCTGATTGGATGTGGAAATGGAGGGGCAGGAGAATGCTGTTCTGGGCTAGGTCTGCCTGGTGTGTCATCATTTATGATGTGATGGACATCTGTTGTTGCTGCCAGCCAGGCCTACCTCCTTCTTCTTCAAGTGACAGCACGCCATTTCCTTTTAGCGGACTATGTTCCCTTGTTCTCAGTGACTTCACCCCCATTCCAGGAGGCCCCATGACCCTGGCCTGGCCAATTACAGTGTTTTCTTCCTCTACCTTTAGACACTGTTAAAGGGATTAACACTTGACCTAAGCCCAGAATATAAAACTCATTTCTAAGGCTTTCACTGGAATAATCAAGAAAGAGGCATTCTCTTCCCATTAAGGCTGTAAATCTGGAGCTGCTGGTGGCAGTTATGCCATCAACTATAACACCTCAAGACTGCCTGAGAATAAAGCCAATGAAAAGGAAGGCAAAGCTAAAAGATAGAGAGTTTTAATAACACGCTGAGAACCTGAATCCAACCATGCCTGAAGTTATCACTTTGACTTTTCATTCATTTATTGAACAAATATTTACTAAGAAGCTTATTATATGTCAGATACAGTTTTAGGCATTGAAGGTACATCTGTGAATAAAAAAGGCATACATTTTGCTCTCAGAATTTGCACTCTGGGTAGGAAAAGAGGTAGACAACAAACTAAATAAGTAAAATGTATAGATGTTAGTGATTAAGTGTAAATAAAAATAAAACTGAAAGGGGAAAGAGGTGGAAGGGGGTTAATATTTTAAACAGGACAATCACAGGAGACCTCACTGCTAAGATAACATTTGGATAAAGATCTGAAGAAAGGAAGTACTCCATATGACTATCTGGGGAAAGAATGATCCAGACAGAGGGAATGTCAGGTGCATACTATGTCTGATTTGTTAGAGGAACAGGAAGGAGGCCAGGGTGGTGGGAGTGCAATGAGCAAGGGAAAGAGTAGTAAAAGATGAGGTCAGAAATGTAACCAGAAGCCATATTGTGCAGGGCATTGTAGGCTGCTGCAAGGACTTTGGTTTTTCTCTGAGTAGGATAGGTAGCCATTGGAAGATTCTGAGCAGAGAGGTGACATGATCTAACTTATGTTTTAAAGGAGCTTCTGGCTCTTGCATTGAAAACAAGCTGAATAGAGGCATGGGTAGGAAGACCAGTTAGGAGGCTATTACAATAATATGGGTGAGAGATGATGGTGGTTTGGAGGAGGGTAGTAGCTGTACAAGTAGAGAGAAATGGTCAGATTCTCGATGGATTTGAAAGTAGAGCCAATAGAATTGTTTGACAATTTGAATGTGGAAGGTTAATGAAAGTTAACTCCAAAGCATGTGAGCTGAGCAACTGGGAAGGTGGAGTTTTCATTAATTGAAATAGAGAAAGATTGTGGGGGGATTAGATTTGATGAGGGCGAGCCAGAAAGGGAAGAGCAGGAATAGCATTCTGGCCATGTTGAGTTTGATTTGCTGATTGGACATCCAAGTAGAGGTAGCCACTAGGCAACTGGATATGTACGAGACTGGAGAATTTAAAGCTGGTAAATTCTAATTTTTTGCATGTCAGTCTGAGTTAGGTTTCTATTGCTTACAACCAAAAAGTGGAGTCCCTGTCTTTGCAGACCATTGAAACTGCCGAGGTCAGCCTCTTCCAATTGGTTGGACAAATCAATTAACTCACATCTTATCCCCTCTTTTCCTCCCTGCCGCCGCCACCCCAAACACGCACTTTCCCAATTGCTGTAGCAGACTCTTCTAGGACAGATGAGTTATAACACAACTGAGGACTTAACACTAGAAAAAAAATTGAGACTTCAAAAGGGGAAATAATTCATCAGTCATTCATTATGGAAGCTTAAGGAACATCTAGCAGAGACTTGACAAGACAGTAAACAGCAAGGTATTCACCCTTGTGTGATCTCTTGGTCCCAAACCTTTTATTTTTGGTCTTGTTTGACCACCAAATTTACATACTCTACGGTCTTCTGGAGGCTGCTAAATTACTTCTTTCATTATTAACTCTCTGCTCACCTACCTTCAAAGCTTTCTTACTTTATGCAGGATAAAGCCAAAACTTAATCTGGGTTTAATTATCCATATCATCTCCAAACCCCAGTGCCTCCTCAATCTATTCTTCCTGTCTTACTTGGCTCTAATATTCATGAACACTTTGCTTCAGCTGGAAAGCTCCATCTCCAAACATTAGCTGTGCGTTTATTCTTGTGTCTTCAGCTTTGGTTGTCCTGGTAGACAGAATAATGGCTCCCCAAGGTGCTCACATCCTAATCCCTAGAACCTGTGAATATGTTATTTTATGTGACAAAAGGGACTTTGCAGATGAGATTAAGTTAAGAATCTTGAGATGGAAAGATAATCCTGGATTATCTGGGTGGGCTCAGTGTAACCACAAGGGTACTTAAAGGGGAAGAAGCGGGGAGGCAGAAGGCGCAGAATGAGAGAAGGAGATGTGACAACAGAAGCAGAGGTGACAGTGATACAGGGGCACAAGCCAATGAATGCAGCAGCCTCTAGAAACTGGAAAAGACAAGGAAGCAGTTTCTCCCCTAGAGCCTCTGGAAGGAATGTGGCCCTAACACTTTAATTTTAGCCCTGTAGGACCTATTTTCAAACTTCTAGCCTCTAGAACTGTAAGGTAATAAATCTGTGTTGTTTTAAGCCAACTTTATGGTAATTTGTTAGAGCAGCAGTAGGAAACAAATAACTCCTGCCGGGTCCCTGATCTGGATTTCTGCTTTCTTCTATGTGGTTTATTCAAATCTCCCCCAGGTTCAGCAAAATCATTGGTTTTTAACAAAAAGCAACAAACACTACTGGATGCTTATCATGTGTAAAGCATCTGGCTAGATACCAGTCCATAAAGAAAGCATGCAAGATACAAAGATGAGGAAGAGACAACCCCCCACCCCCACCCCAACTTCCAAAGATCTCAGAGTCTAGAGCAAGGGAGGTAAGGAAGAGAGGGGGAGGAGGATAGAGCAAGTTTGAAGGCACCAGATAGGATCATTGGCATTACATTAGTGGGTACCAGGTTTTAAATACCATCCTGGAGTTCTCCCAGATTTAAATGATCGTGACTCTTACTTTCTCTACTTTTTCTTTGGAACTTAATTCAGCAACATTTACTAGAGTCTACTGCATGCAAGACACTGGGCTAGGTGCCGTGGAGGATACCCGATATATAACTCATGGTTCCTCTACTGCCTTTTGTTGTTCAATTTTTTGTGTATGTCTTGTCTGGACTGTGGGCTTTTCTTATTTGTTTATGTAAGACATATGTATCCAGTACCTGTTTTGTTTCAAGTACAAAGGAAGATTCAGTGATGAATAGGTGTCTTTCAGGTTCTCAGACTCTAGTAGAAAAGACTCTCAAAATAATGTTTACAGAACAGTGTGATAAGTGATGTAATAGAGGGGTGTGCAAAGTGCTGCTGAAGGCTCTGGGGAGTAGATTAACACTCAAGTCTGGGCTGAAGGAGAAATAGATGTGCCAGTGGAAAAACTGAGACAGTGCGGTGAGAAGGTGATGGAAGGAGGGGTGATCAGGAAGGGGAAAAGGCAGCTCAGAGAGGAGGAAGGGTACAGGCAAAAATGGAGGGCTGTAAAAGAGTGTGGAATGTCAGAGGAAGGGTAAGAATTTTAGTAAGGCTGGAGCATAGGATATGTAGTGGGAGGACAGGAGACAAAGCTAGAAAGGCAAGTGAATCAAGTCCAGAGGGGTCTCGTGATCATGCTGTAGATAGTCCTGTGTCCTAGACAGTTTTTAAGTATAGTTTTTGGAAGGATTCCTTTAGTGGCATTTGAGAATGCAGAGAGGTCTGCAGAGATGATATGGAGAAGATAGGGCTTGAACAAAATCAGGATGGGGGGATGAAGAGAAGTGAAGTTGGGGGAAAAGATTACATTAGTCTGCTCGGGCTGCTGTAATAAAATACCAGCGAATGGGTGCCTTAAACAACAGAGATTTATTTTCTCACAGTCCTGGAAGCTAGAGATCCAAGATCAAGGTGCCATCAGGGTTGGTTTCTGGTGAGACCTCTCTCCCTTTCTCGTAGGTGTTTGCCTTCTCGATGGGCCCTCACGTGGCCTTTCCTCCGCACTCACATGGAGAGAGGGCTCTAGTGTCTCTTCCTCTTCTTAATAAGGACACCATCCTATCCAATTAGTGCCTCACCATGACCTCCTTTAACCTTAATTGTCTCCTTAAAGGCCCTGTCACCAAATACTGTCACACTCGGGCATAGGGCTTCAATGTATGAATTTAGGGAGGACACAATTCAGTCTACAACAGAGATACACCTGAGGTAGAATCAACAAGACTTAGCTACCTATTAGATAATAGTTACTAAAATTTTTATAGTGCTTTATAATTTATAATGTATTTTAACATCCATTATCTGGTTTGACCTTCACAACACTGTGAGGGGGGGGAGATATTATTATTCTCATTGCATAGATGAATAAACAGACTAAAAGAAGTTCAATAATATGTCCAAGTTCTTATAGCTGGTAAATAGAGGCCCTGGAACTGAATCTGGCCTTGGACTTGGAATCCCATGCCATTCCGATGCCCTTGTGAGAAGTTGAGAAGTGAGAGAGTAAAGAAGACTGAGTTGAGGCTAGCTTGAGGCTGCCTTACCCTTAGTAGCTAGAGAAACCCATAATTCTCTTGTCATCTACTTCCACCTCCTTACTCAAAATGCTTCTAAACTTCTGCCTCCACCTGTGTCCTCCCCACCTACGAAGCTCCTACCTTATCCCTGGCCCCCTCCTCTAAGATCTTTAGAAACACACATCTGCTCTCTCCTCCTCTCTCTCGGGGAAGAGGGGCAAATGTGAATACAGACATTTTAAAGTTTTTCCTAAAAATTTACGCTGTTAGTGACAGAGGATCTTCCCCTTCCTCTTAGCTGGCTAATTCCTACTCATCTACTAAAACCAGGGTTACAGGTCACCTCTTTCATGACTTCTCCAAATTCGATGAGAACATGTCCGGGGGCACGTAGTGTTCCAACATATCTCTATCATCATATCATGAATCATCAGATTGCATAAGCTCTTTCAGGGCAGGCAGACATTCCTAGTGTCTAGCAATAGCACCCACTCTGTGTCTGTTACATGCTCACTGAATAAATGAATGACTTCATATATTGTGACATTTTTCCCACACCACGGGAGTCCTTTGATTCTTTATCATTCCTGTCAAATACAGTCTGACTGCTTGTATCACTCAGGGCTCAATGCAAGAAACAAAAACCCCTCCAAGTAGTATAAGGACATGAGGACATAGGTGCTTACAAAATCAATTGGAAATTGTAGAGGAGCCCACTCTAGGCTGAGACTCTAGCCATGAGCTGCAGAACAAGACAAAAGCCAGGAAAGCTGCTACCTCTTCCATAGTCAGAGAGGGTGAGGCATCTGGAGGGTTCCACTGATGATGGGGTTTGATAACAAATTATAAATGGTTACAAATGGGATCCAGGGATCTGGAAGCTATTATCAGGACATTGCCCCTGCTACACTCTGATGCAACTGCCTCTCAATATTTGCAAAGCTTGAGGCATCACTGGATTACTGCAATAGAAATACATCACATCTCTGTGGCCTTGCTTGCCAGAGAAATAGCCAAAGTAGCAGCATGATGGCCTTTGTCTCACTTCTGCCTTCTAAATCTCACCTGAGTACATCTGACTGCCTACAATTATTCCGAGAAATATAATCCTTAACTTTCCAGCCTCTGCAGTGTAAGAAAGCACACTAGAAGGAGAATACATGCTGGGAATATGGGGATATATGTTGAATGCTATTTAACCATATTCACTCTGCTTGTGTGAAAATCCACCCAGAGTCTTATCAGCATCTGTGTCTCTTCCTCCTCCCTCACCAGTGCCCACCCTGGTGGCTGGTTTAGTCTTTGGTTCTGGTCTCTTTAGTCTTCCCCTCAAGCTACAGTTTGCCCTTTTCTATGACCTAGGTGAGGCAAAATTTCTTAGCTGTCCTTAGTACTTAAAAGAACAAATGTATATTCCAGATTTCATCAAAATTGAAAACTAATGCTCTTTGAAAGTCATTATTAAGAGAACTAAAAATTAGCCACAAACTGGGAGACTCTATTGCAAATCACATATCTGACAAAGGACTTATATCCAGAAAATAGAAATAACTCTCAAAAGTCAGTAAGAAACAAAACAGCCAAATAAAGAAAAATTGGGCAAAAGATTTAAAGAGATTGTTCACTGAAGAAGATATATGGATGACAGATAAACACATAAAAAGATACTCAACATCATTAGTTACTAAGAAAATGCAAAAATTAAAACCACAATGAGATACCACTATACACCTAAAATTAAAACATTTTATCTGAGTGTTGGTAAGGATGTGTAGAAATCATATATTGGTGGGAATGTAAAATGAATGGTACAACCACTTTGGAAAACAATTTGGCAGTTTTTAAAAAAATTAAACATATACCTACCATATGATTCAGTCATCCTACTCTAGATGTCACCCCAATGAAAAGCAAACAGATGGGAACACAAAGAATTATATACAAATATTCTTGACACTTTATGTATAACAGCAAAAAAAAAAAAAAAGGTTCCCAGAGATGGGCCATTATGTATAAATAAAACTTCTGGCAACATCCCTTTAGTGATTAACTTGTAGCAAAAGCAATAGAATACAAAGATTAAAGTAAAAGAAAGAGATCCAATATGGAGTCAGATCTTTTTTCTTCCCTGTTACACCCTCACAATCTATTTGCCACAAATTAGCTAGAATGATGGTTTTAAAACAATAATTGGGTCATGTGCCTAGTTCTTCCACAGAATTTCCTTGTCATTTAGTTGCCCTCTTTACTCCAATGGTTGGCACCCTTGTGATCAAGCTGTGAAAACCTCAAGCTTTATCACATTATTAGCTGGAATCAGGAAAGGAAACTGACTAAGGGTATTAGTTATATATTTCTGCCTAACAAATTACCTCAAAACTTTGAGGTTTGAGACAACAACTGCCCCCCAAAAAGTTATTTATCTTACAGTTTCTGAGAGTCAGGAGAGGCTTAGCTGGGTGCTTCTGGCTCAGAGTCTCTCATGAGGTTGCAAGAAAGCTATTGGCTGGAGCTCCAGTCATCTGAAGGCTTGACTGCTTTTAGGATGCCTCATTTACATGGCCTTTGGCAGGATGCCTTAATTCCTTGCAAGCTGCTGGCAAAAGGCGTCAGTTCCTCACCACCTGGGCCTTTCCCCCAGGGCTGCTTGAGTGTCCTCCTGACATGGCTGCTGGTCATGAGTGATCAGAGAGAGAACAGAGAGGAAGGTGCAGCGCTTTTTCTAACCTAGTTCTCCTGATCGTCATCACTTCCACTTTATAGAAGGTCCCCAACTTGCCATTGTTCAACTTAACGATTCTTCACCTTTGTGATGGTGTGAAAGCAATAACATTCAGTAGAAACTGTAGTTCAAATTTTAAATTTTAATCTTTTCCTAGGCTACTGATATGCAGCACTATACTCTCTCCTGACGCTGGGCAGTAGCAGGCAGCTGCAGCTCCCAGTCAGCCACATGACATGAGGGTAAACAACCAACACACTTACAACCATTCTGGACCCACACAACCATTACATTTTTCACTTTCAGTACAGCATTCAATAAATTACATGAACTATTCAGCACTTAATAATTTCAATTTATAATGGGTTTATTGAGATGTAGCCCCATTGTAAGTTGAGGAAGATCTGCATTTATTTATGAGAAGCAACTTATTTAAGTCCAGTTCACCCGTAAAAGGAGAATCAAGCTCCACCTCTTGAAAGGAGGAGTCTCAAAGAACTTGTGGACCTACTTTAAAACCATCACAGTAAGGCAAGGAAAAAAAGACGTGGAAGCCTTAAGGAAGAAATGATTTGGCTCATCAGTTGTGAATAGTGATTTAGGGAGTCAATGCAGTAAGAGATGGTTACACAAATGTAGTACCTTTCTACTGAAACCAAGTTCCCCTAAAACTGAGTTCCCCTGCCGAGTTAATAATTAACCTCTCTATCCAAAATCTTATTCCCTTTCTTGTCCCCTCTGACCTCAATCCTGTACTAACTTAATGCTAATCAATCAGAATCAGATGGCTAAAATTGCTGTTGTCAATAATGACATTAGTGACTAAAACTGCTGTTGTAGATAACATCACTACCGTACAAACTCAGGTAGTTTCTCCAGGGCAAGGTGAGCTAACAGACCCCTGAGCCATGAACCCATTGGCTAGAGGATCAAAAACCAAAGATATCCTGACTCCCAAAACTACAATTAAGAAATGTCATAGAAATGTTGCACGATGATAACTAATCCCAGCCTCTTTGCTCTTTCTTGTTAAAAAAAAAAAACAAAAAAACCCTGACTCAAAAACCAAGTGCAAGTGGACCTGAGGCTTCTATTCCACTCCCTTGCTTGGTGCCCTGCAATAAATCCTCACTTTGCTGCAGACTGGCGCTGTCAGAGGTTGGCTTTTTATGTTGCAGCCAAATGAGCCCTTTGCTCGGTTTCACTACCTGCTCTAAGTGATAGGCAGGACCAGGGGAAGCAGATGAAAAGGTTGGCCAAGTGTTTGGGGCTTGGAAATGGTAATGGGTTAGAAGAGTGTAGACTTTAAAGTGCTGGGAAATACTGAAGAAATTGATCTGAAACAGAATGAGGCTCCACAGTGAAAAGGAGAGAGATAATTACTTCTAAAATGAAGCCTCTCTCATAGCTCTTTACGGAAACTGTTGAGTTTCAGCTTCCTCATCTGTAAAATGGGATTAATAATATCTGCATTACCTTCTCCACTGAGTTGTTATACAGATAAAGTGAATTACAGAGAATTACTTTGAAAAGAATAAAATATTCTTCTAATACCTTTGTTACTGTTATCACCGCACTCTGAGAAGTTAGAAGGGGCTGAGTTGAATAGTACAAAATACTGCAAACTGTATTTTGTAGTTTTTTTTTCCTGTCGGTCTTCAGTAACAATAGCCCATAATACAATAGCCCATAATTGGAAAAAGATAGCTCAATTTGCTTCACTCCTGTCCATCAGATGTTAACAGAATTGCAAATAAGATCTGGTATGTGAAAGGCTCCTCCTGAATCTTAAACAGTGTTAAATACTCACACATTTATAGGTGATGGTGTGGATTTTAGTGGGTTTCCTTCCTCTTAGCTGCTTGTTCTCATAACCACTGGGCAGAACAAGGTCAGTGAGTTTGAAGGAGGGATTGGGCTTATAAAAGTAGATAAGGAAAGGTGTGAGATACAGAAAAAAATGACCTCAAGGAACCCATGTTTACTGCCATTTGTTGGGGAACCACTCAGCCTTCCTACAGTTAACTTGAGACTGTGGTACCAAGTCATTCCAAGTTGTCTATCCTTGCCCTATGCTAAGGAATCCAGCCTGCTAATCATATTAACAATATATGCCAATTTTACAATGAGAAACAGTGTAGCTTCATCATTAAGAGTATGTGCTTCGGAATGAGGTATTCAGAACTCAAATTTGCTTTGTGACCTTGGGCAAACTGTTTTGAGTCTTAGTTTCTTCATTTTAAATGTAATACTTGCTCCTGCCTCCCTGGGTGATTGCAAGGATTAAATTAGTTGATACATACAAAGCATCTTAGACACTGTCTAGCATGTAAGAAGCAGTATACTATACATATTAACTAGTATTCTTATAGATAGCACAGTAAAAAGAAAAAAATTAAAACCACCTATAATCACAAGTGTTTTGCTCCTGCTCACTTAAAAAAACAGACAAAGGATAACAAATTACAAATATGAAGAAATTGCAAAGTCTAAGAGGTCTTCCTGAGGTCTTTTGCTTCTTCATCATTAGTTACATCTATGCTCTTTGAAATAATTAGAAACCCAACAGAATTTTCCTTCAAATTCATTTCTGTTGGAGGAGGTTACATAGCTCTCTCTTCTCCTATCATCTTCCCTACGTAGCCCTCCATCCTACAACCTCCACTCTGTCTCAGGTTTGGGGCTGCCAATCAGCATGATTTGCCTGTCCTGGTTTTAGCACTGAACATCCTGCATCCTGGAAAACCCCTCAGACCCAGGTAAATGGATGGTTGGTCTTCTGTTCCTTTAACTTTAGGTTGGACATATACACTGAGGATTTTCAGGTGGACTGATTTCCCTGGGCCTCTGTCCTATATAGAAACAGTCTGCTTGAACTATTTTCTAAGAATATTTCTATGCTTTCTAAAAGCCAAGTTCCAAGCTCTCTTGGGAGGTGACTTTTATATAATTGAGCTTGGCATTAGTGGGTAGAATAGGAACCAAAGGGTAGACAGTGATGTGGACAAATAAAGAAGCAAGGGGGAAAAATACAGTCTAATTTAGGAATCTTGTCTGTTTAAATTTCACGACATTTTGAAAGGATCTAGCATATAATGCCTATGAGATGGTAGTTTCTCCAAGTGTGGCAGCCATGGTTGAATGCCTTAAATCACATTTTAAGACATTCTACTTTGTTTCTCCCCTATTTTCCCCTATCAAGCAGTTAGTTGGCTTTATGCTTATTGCCTTGGTTGGGGAGGGGGTTGGGGGATTAGGAAAGTAGGGTAGAGTTGATGAATAAATAATGCCTGCCAAGCATATCCCTCCTTGGCAAAGTACTTAAGGGTGTGAGCATAATGTCTTGGCAAGATAAGAAAGAAGAAGGACCACCAAACTAAGAAGAATTTCCCTCTCCTGGATTGGAGACAGGACAGGGGTTGTGGGAAGTCTACAGGGGCCTGAGAGCCAAGGGTTTCTGGGTCAGTAAACCCAAATATCTTCAGAGCCAGGAGGATGATATGAATGGTGTAAAGCAGGCAGAGTTTTTAAAAAACTATTTGTTTTATAAGCAAACCTTGTCTGCTTCACCCATTTGTATTCTATCTTCCTAAACGGGATTTTATTGACACAGGCCCACTCAAAATAGAAGTACTTCACACATACCTAAAATGAATAGGAATTTTTTTAATATTTAAATTTTTATTTTCCTTCAATTTGAAAAGTTTAGAAGGGGAAACCCAGAAAAGTACTAAGAATAATAATAAATGCCCAAGTGCCCATTGTTCAAAATTAATCAATTTTAGTATTACACAACTTTTGCTTCAGATAATTTCTCATGTAAGTAGGTTATTATAAATATGTGAAATTTCCTTTCCCTAATCTCATACACCAACCATCCTCCTCTGAGGCACCTTTATACATATACATTAAAATATATGCCTAGAAGTTGTGGGTGAGTTTATTTCAGCTTTGCTTGGTCTTGTTAAATTGTTCTCCAAAGTGTTTATGCTAGTTTTCCGTTATACCAAGAGTGATGATTTCCTGTTTTTCCACTTCTTCACCAATGCTGGAGCTGTCAGGCTTTTTGATTTTGCCAATCTTGTGTAAGATGGCATACAATTGTTTCAATTTGCATTTTTCCAATTACTATTGTGAATGAACATACTTTCACGTGTTTATTGGCCATTTGGGTTTTCTCTTGGGTGAATTGCCTCTTTAAACGCTTTGCCCATTTTAATGTTAGTTTCGGTCTTTTTCTTATTGGTCTGTAGAAATAACACAGTTATCTATGCCACCCCAAACTTGACATAAACCAACAACCATTTTATTAGGCCTGTGGATTCTATGAGACAAGTTTGGACAGGTCTTAGCAGGGTATCAGCTGGGAAGACTTGAACTGCTAGAAATATCTGGAGGCTAGAATCATTTGAAGCCTCCGTCACTCACATGTGTAGCATCTGGGCTAGGATGACTCCAAAGTGGGATTCAGATGGGACCGTCAATGGGAGCACCTAAACATGATCCCCTTCAAGTAACTTAAACACACAGGTCAGCAGCTGGGTTCTAAAAGAGTCTCCAGAATTGTCCCAAGAACAAGTGCTCCAAGTAAAACAGGCAGAAGCTGCACAGCATTTTACAACCTAGCCTTGGCAGTCACACAGCATCACTTCTTCTGTAGTCTGTTATGTGAAGTAGCCATAAGATTGCCCAGATCAAGAGAGAGGAAATAGACATGATAAGTGTCAAAGCATTCAAAGTCATTAAAAAAAAAAAACACCCCAATTATGGCTTCAGTGACCCAGCAATTCCACTTCTAGGAATATACACAAAAGAAATGAAAACATACGTCCACACAAAAACTTATACACAAATGTTCACAGCAGCATTACTCACAATAGCCAAAGAGTGAAAACAACCCAAATGTCAATGGATGAATGGACAAACAAAATGTGGTATTGCCATACAATGGAATATGATTCAACCATAAAAAGGAGTGAAGTACTGATACATGCTACAACATGAATGAAACTTAGTTTAAGAAGTTAGATACAAAAAGCCACATACTATATGATTCTGTTATATGAAATGTCCAGAATAGGCAAATTCAGAGACAGAAAGTAAGTTAATGGTTGCCAGCACTGAGGAGAGAGGGGAGTCGGGTGTGACTGATAATGGGTTCTTTCTGGGGCAATGAAAATGTTCTAGGATTAGATAGTGGTGATGGTTGCATAACCTTGTAAATATACTAAAAAGACACTGAATTGTGTAGCTTAAAAGGATGAATTTTATAGTGTGAATTATATCTCATTTTAAAAATGTCTGACTAAACTTATGAGCCTGTGTCAGGCATATGATTTACTGATGAAGATTTAGAATAATGGATAGAGAAGAGATAACAGTTTATTGCACATATCAGAGGATGTGATGACTCCTCAGTGTCCAGGTACTATTCCTTCTTGTTCACGTTCAGGACTCAAGTTCTTCATGTTCTTTACGGTCAAATATGTCATTCCTGGCTAATTTCAGATCTCCTACATGGAGAAAAGTAATAGTAACACTGGTTTTTGTTGTTGTTGTTAATGTAGGTACTAGGGATTGAGCCCAGGACCTTGTGCATGCTAAGCACAGACTCTACCACTGAGCTATACCCTGTTTTTTTTTTAATTGAAGTATAGTTGATTTACAGTATTGTGTTAGTTTCAGGTGTATAGCATAATGATTCACCACAACTGGCATGGGGGAGAACACTGTTATCACATCATTCAGAAGCAAAAGAAGACATTAGTTGGGCACTTTCAGCACTGTGGAACAAGTCTCAGAAGCACCCAGAAATGATCTTGGAGGAGAAAGGTGGAACTACTCCCAGAGGACTGTCTGATATATGTCCCAGAGTCTTTCGAGGAAACGGAGTGATTGCCTTGCATGCCAGTGATGGGGTGGTTGGGGTAGGGGTTGTATGTGGTGATGTACCGGATAAAACATGCCTGCTGTCACTCTGTTGTCCTCTGGTGCAGTGGACCACACACAGCTCCACAGTCAGAACACTGACAGGAAAGGATCAATACAGGGACCGACACACATGACACAGGCCCGAGGGTTGGTGGAGCACGGTTGGTAACCCAGAGCGCCGAGCTCATCTTTTGTCTGGCCCCTAAGTGGGCATGTGAACATGATCCTGGAGGCTCAGTCTCATGCAATTCCACAGAAGATATACTGTGCTGGCTAGCAAGAGTGATCAGCTCACCAGAATGCCCTCTTGGAGTTGAGACCTGGTCACAGTGTCTTGGAAAAATGCCATAGGCATGAGTTCCAGAGTTCCTCCAGCATCCTGGGATTGGAGAATGTCATGCAAGGGAGAAATTAGGATAAGGGCTCACACAGGACTTGGTCTGGACTAAGCCTCAAAGCACTACTGGCGCAGGCTGGTCCCAGGCACATGAGGGAGATTTAGAAAATTTCCACGAAGGCCCTCCAAAGCATGAGGCCCTCTGAAGCACAGAACCCAGGACAGGGGTCTGGAAATATGGGTATTATTATGAGAGAGTGATTGCTATGCAATTTATGAGAATAAGTCATAAAAAAAGCTTCCATCTAGTTCTCTCTGCCATTGGGATTGCTCACTCTGAGAGAAGCCAGCCCTCATGCTGTAAGGACATTGAAACAGCCCTGTGGAGGAGCCCATTTGGAGAGGATCGAAGGCCTCCCACCAACATCCAGCACCAAACTGTCTGCCATAGCTTGGAAGTTAATTCCTCTAGCTCCAGTCAAGCCTTTGGAGGACTGCACACCTGGCTGACGTCTGACCACAACCTCATGAGAGACCCTGAACCAGAAATGGAGTGAATAATCTTATGTTATCAGTGAATGAGTAACCTATGTTAGTCAACACTGTACAGGTCAAACTCTTAGTAACCGCTTGTTCTAGGTGGATAATTCAGTATTTGCTTGACAAAAGATTTCTTGTGCCTTAAGTATAGCATGGAAATAGCTACTGCTGTACCTAAAAGGGCCACACCAATACAAAGGTAAAAACCTCTGCAGCAACTTGTGTGAATTGATGACCAGGAACCAGATAGGCCCTGTTCCCAAGCACTTTAGCCCCAGAAATGTGGCAGAAATTAGGGTCGGGTAGGGAGAGGAAACCCCAGGGAAGACTGATAATACATTTTCTCCCACTCCAGTGGCATAAGGTTCAGAGTAAACATTAGGGTGCACTATAGAAAATAAAATGTTTATTGTATATCTGAGTTTGTGGACTGAGAATCATACCCCGCACATTTGTATTCTTTACTCAGAAGATATTCTATCCTTCTAGGAAGCAGTTTCCTAAAACCTGCATTCTGATGCAATCTCCACTGATCAAATGCTTAATCTAAATTTCCTATCTTATTTTTCCAGAACCTTTTCTGTCCATGGACCTGTTTCCTCACTTGGAAAATGAGAGGCAGGTGTAGATCTATGCTTTGTGCAGCCTGAAACATCTATAATTGGAAGGCATAGTTAAGAAAAAGAATACAAAATTATGTAATAAAGTCAACATTAATTTAGAACAAGAAATCATTACAGATTTTAAAATGCCCACAAAACCACAAACATCACACAATCCAAAAACCTCACATTACTCTTATTAACTGCCTGAGAACCGCTGTAATCTCTTTTTTCTTTTTCTACTTATTTTTTTGGCTGCATATACTTTGCCTCTTCCTATGACCACGTTGTATTATTTTTATAGAGATATTAGAAAGATAAATTACCAAAAACAAAAAAAAGTTTTTGAAAAAAAAACTGATAGTGTAAAAACTTTTTTTTTAATCATCTTCACTAGCCCTCACTATAAATCCCTGCACAGGTGTTGCTTCTCTTTGGGGACAAGTCCTCCCGGAGATCCAGCTCTTTGATCTCTTTTGGCTCAGTCAGGGCTGCCAGGGCAGCTTGGCCAGGTAGCCGCCCTTGTTCCCTCCCACTCACCCCACTACTACCCACCTCCTTCAAGAAAGATGGATGGGGAGGTGGCCCGGCAGCCCACTGCCACCCCCCCACCTCCGCGACCCCAGGACCACCACTTGGACTTAAAGGGTGTGGGGTCCGTGAGTCCAATGCATGACTGGGGCTGCTAAGTCCTCCTCGCGTTCCTAGAGAATTCGCTGAACCTTCAAAGGTGTTCTGAAGCTTAAGCTTCACTAGATTCACTGTAAATTGGCCCCTGTAAGAGCGCTTCTCTGTGTTCTCTGAATCTCTTTCCCCCTTTTACATTCCATGACAAGCCTAAAACCAGAATCCCAGGACTTTGCAGAGTCCCACCGCGTGTGGTGGAGGCTGCGTTACTTGCCCTGTCTTGGGCGGAGCCTGCCCCTTTCCTCTTGTCCACTAGAGGCGACTTTGGACTGCGACCCTTCCTTACTATGAGGGGAAGAAGGCGGAGATCTCTTGCTACGACGCCAGTTGGCGGCCAGAGGCTTGATTGACACGGGCATTACGCAAACGGCTCTGAAGTAAGCGGCCGTTGTTTATGCACTCACAACCAATGAAAAGGCAGAAGTGCAATCAACAGCCAATGAGAATTGGCCTTAGGTGGAACGTGGGGGCGGAGCTTCCCTTGAGGGGCGGACTCAAGGTAAAGAGTCTGGAGCGGACCCTGGTAGTCAGAAGCACATCCGGTGTCAGAAGAACTGTGTGGGCTCCTGAGAGCCGAGGCAGAAGGTACGTCTGAAGGTAGGGTTGCTGAAGCCTGGAGTGAGAAATAGGGGATTAGCAGTTACTGCCTGAACAAGAGTGAGAGTAGTCTCTGTTTTCGGGAAGACTGCACGCTGCGGGAATGGGGCCCTGCTCCGCGACAGGACTCCGGAAAGCTAAGGGGGGGCGGGGGGAGACGGGAACTAGTACCGCGCACGCGCAACTGTACTGGCGCGGGGGAGGGGCGGGCGCGAGTCCGCCGGGGTTTTGCGGGGGGGCGTCGAAGCCCCCAATTCTGTACGGGAGAACTAGTGAAGGCCCCTGCCTCCTTCTAGTTCGCGTCCCTCCTTCTCCGCCAAGTGTAGACGCAGGGGCTCCTTGGTCCAGACCCAGCCTCGATCCCTTGAATTCAGGGCACGTCGCCCACACCTTCGTTCGTTCGGAGAATGGAAGCGAAACCTCACGGGTTTGTGGTCCTCCCCGCCCCACCCAGCCGATCCCTGGCTTCCTGCGGGTCTTTGGGCCAGGCCGCCTCTCGGTGAGCGGCGAGGGCCAGGAGCGGTGAAGGGCCTGGTCCGGCAGGCTGCCCTGTCACCGCGGGGCGGGTGATGTCACACTCCTCTGTGACACGCGAGGCTCCTTAGTTATTTGGAAGCCAACAGCAGAGGCGGGAGGTGAGGAGAGACCGGGGCCAGGCCTGGCTTGCCAGCCCCACAGAACAGCCCCGCTTTGGTCTGATTGATTACCTTTGGACAGGTGAGGTGGCCTTGGCTTTGCTTGGTCCTGAGCCTTGTGGGCGTCTTTCTCAAAGTCCGCTGTGGAAAGGCGTAGTTGGGCGGTTTTGTTTTTTTCTTTTTTTTTTCTTGAACCTACTTGCTGGAGGTGTGGTGTTTTTGTGTATTTATTAAGCGAGGAATTGCAGCCCCGTGCCAGCCCAGGTTGCATTGCCTGCCCCATCAGCCTTTCATTGACCGAACAACAAAAACCTCTCTGAACTTGAGACTCTGTTCTAGCAATAGTTAACTTGTGAATGTGTAACCGCATAGAAGAGCTGACTGTGCCTGAAAACATAGACAAAGATTTCAAGGTTAAAGGTTAATGGCGAATGGATTTTTGTAGTTATTTACTGATATTTATTTCAAGTTTATCTTTTGGTTAAATGTGTAGTTTAAGAATTCAGTTCAATCTTGTGGTAGCTCACAGCGAAAAAGAACACGACAATGAATATGTACGTTCATGTATAACTGAAAAGTTGTGCTCTACACTGGAAATTGACGTAACATTGTAAACTGACTATAACTCAATAAAAAAAAGTAAAAAAAAGTAAAAGCAGACTTAAAAAAATTCAGTTCAAGATTAAAGTTGCATAACCACATTTCTTATGGCTTCTGCAAACACACGTCTGTAATTATTAGATTTACTCTCTTTGGTGTTTTCTTATTCCTCTTTGCCTAATACTTTTTGTTCTGGCTTCAAGAATATGTTAACATTTAGATTCTCTGCCATTTTCTTCCAGTGGGGACAGAATGGTTGAATCCTTGAGAAATGCAGTCTGTAATTTGGATTCAGAGTTTCCTCCTTCCATTTATCTTGCTGTGGAAACATGGCTTAGTACCCTCTTCCCTTCTCTCCCTTCCCCACTTTTGATCCACAAGTCTCACTCTCCTAAAGAATAGGAAAGAGAAAATTAATCCAGATTTTTAGTCAGCATTTCTGGTTTCTTTTCCTGATTATTCATGTGGTTCATACTTGTTGTAGAAATGCTGAAAAGTACAGAAAAGTATAATGGGAATCAGCATTTTTTGTTGTTTAAGATTTCTCTTGACCTATTGTTGAAACTGCCTTAATGAAAACTTGCTTTTCTACTGTAGGGTGTAATAATAGAGCACCAGACTTTAGAGGTCAGAAGACCTCTAACCTGCTTCTGGCTCTACTTTTTAACTTTCTGAGGTTGGCCAATACTAATGTCCTTTTAATGTCCATTATAAAGTATTTAGCACTTTACAGTAATTTCACACAGATTTTTTTTCCCCACCCAGATTTTCGTGTTGGCATTCAGTAAACTTGGTAGAGGAGATGTTAGCTAATCACCCTATCTTACAGATAAGGAAATCTAGGTGACCTTAGGTAAAATGATTTTCCCAAAGTTATGTGGTAGAAAAACGGCAGGACTTGTGACTCCAACTCCAGTGCTTGTGCCACTGTTATGCTGCCTTTTTGAACTTTCTTTTTAATCTTTAAAGTAGGACTAATCATTATTGCCCTTTTTTCATGGATTGAAGATCAGTGGGTAATCTATTTACTAAAACACTTTGAAAGTTGTAAAATTTCGTATAAACGTAGTCAGTGGCATTGTTATAGAAGGTACTATTGCTGGCCTGAAGAGTTTCACTTTATTTCATAAACTACCCAAGGGTATTAGTCTCCTCGGAGAAAACACTGAATATTCTCTTGATGCTCTCTGCTAAATTTTCCTTTGCTTCTCTGACTTGGCTGTAGAATCTGGTAGAAGTGTCTTTCACTCCACCCTGTTTTCCTCTAGAGTTTCTAACCAAATTTTGTGGAGTAGCTTTTATATTATACACATTTATATTTTCCAAAACAGTGTTCCAGCCAAGGAGAGAAACACTGTAGAGATTGACTTTTAGGGCCACTTGAGTGACCTCTTTAAGGTAGGTTCCTCTGAGCCAGCTAGGGAGTGTTGCTTTTAAGTTGCTGCACTCTTGATTAGCTAATGGGGTCGAGACTTACTCTGGAGACTCCTGGTTGTGCCTAAGTATGGGGGATAGTGAGATGAATCATGTAAGCTCGTCTCTCAAGGTGCTTAAAACCAAATGTGTGAGAAAAGTGTGTGCACAAGTAGCTGGAATCCAAATTGAAAAAAAGAGCTGCAAGGTTGAGGGTTGAGTGGAGTGGGTGTGCTGCTTGTCCTAATCTGTGCTTGCTCTCATTTGGGCTAAATATGGTGTTATTAGGGAGGGATTGCTGGTTTATACTGGAGGATGATTATGTATTTAGGACATTAGGACCTTTTTATGATTCAGTGTCTGTCAAACAGTTGGGCTGATAGGGAGATTCAGTAGTGTCAGTGTGGTGCAAAAAAAATAATTTATTGAAGGCAGTAGCCATTCCATCTCCAATTACTGGTTTGGTTCTGAGACAGCCCCCTAGAGATTCAGTGCTACCTAATCCAGGGATTTTGGTCCAAGTAAATGATGGGCTGGGACATCTGGAGTCCAAATCTAGGACGATCAAAGCACTAGTCAAAACAGAATTCCTTAGATTTCCAGAAACCAAACTGACCTATCTCCTAGGGGTGGCAAGGAAAGCATCAGGCTAATGAACATTTACTTCATCAAATTCTCTACCATATCAGATTATCACTTAGTGGTTATTAGGCTGTCTCAAAACACCTTTGTGGTCCTGGGGGACAGGAGGTAGAGTAAGTGTGCCAGAGGAGAGACATGCCATTGAAACAAAAATCATTTTAATCAGTAATAAGATTTATCAAGTTCCTTTAAATTCCAGTTTATAGGCACCCAGCTAGCTCAGTTGGTAGAGCATGAGACTCTTAAATTCCAGTTTATAGTTTTCTTAGGCTTCCCCCAACCCCCATTTAATTTTACTCTGTCCTTTGGGTAGATATTAAACCTTCAGGATATAGCTAGCTCTGGGTTAATGGTTGAATAATATTTTTAAAATTAAAATGCAGAGCATATGTAAATTAGGCCTATGATAAATGTCTTCTAAAATCAGACTTTTAAAAGGGAAAATCATGTATTTAGGACATGAATAATGAGTTACAGTAGTAAAACAATGGTTGTTATATTGAGCTGGTCTTATGTATGAGGCACTATTTTAAGCACTTTATTTGTATTATCTCACTTAGTCCTCAACCCTATGAAGTAGGGAATATTATGTGTAATTATTTTACAAATGAGGAAACCGGAAGCACAGTGATGCTAAGTGCCAAAAACTTGCTGCATCACACAGCTAAGGAAATAGCCAGGATTCAAACGCAGCAGGCCATGCTCTTAACCACGATGCTAGAGATGTGGTTATACAGAGTCTTAAAACTATTCAATAGGAAGAACTACTAAAATTAACTAAGAACTACTACTACAGTCCCTTCCCCTTCTCTTTTTAATCAAATGGGATTTTTCTTCTCTCAAGTATCAATTTGGTCCTTCTGGATGTGTGGGAACAGGATTCAAGATGGCTGAATTACTACAACAGGAATGAAGAACCATATAATTCACAACTAAATGTTTAATTAAATGTGTGAACTGTGTTTCTTTGACTTGCTGGTTTAATGTTGTTAAATTGTATATGCTGAGGCAGCTTCTGTGCTGGCTTCAGCAGTCAGCAAGCTTTTCTTTTTTTCAAAGGCAAAGGGTTTTTTTTTTTTTAATGAATGCTAAATACATGATTGTTTTGCATTGCTTTTGTCCACTCAGCCATGTTTCATATGCATTGTACTTAATAGGTGTTGGCATAAAGATTGAGGAGATTTTTTTTGTTTGTTTAATTTAAAGCTTGGCCCTTGATAATAATATTTTGTTTTAGGAAAAGGGTAAGGAAGATTCCTAGAACAAAACAAGAGATTTAACAATATGTAAGAAGACATAGATGTTCATTGTTAAAAATATCTGTCTCCTCCTTCCTGCTTCTGCTGCCCCTCCCTCCTCAAATGAAAGCAGACCCTTAAGTTTTTCTTTTCTTGATAAAACTATGCAGTAAGTTTTTTGTTTTGTTTTGTTTTGTTTTGGGGTGGCTCTGGCAGAGGAGGCCAGCCTGGAGAACCACATATGGTGACACTTCCAACAAAGCTTTAGCGCTATTATATACATGACAAATTTTGACAGATTCTGACAAGTTTTGGTATTCTGCCTTTCTAAGGATGAAGGCATAAAATGAATCCTGAACTAAATTAAAGGAATGTGGTTATGATTTAGCACCGAACGGTTACTTCTCATTTACATACGCAATGCAGGCATATTTCCCATGAGTCTAGGAGGCACTGTCTACCTCCCTGTTTGATTTGAGCATAGAACTGGGGAGTGGGAGAGAGGATCCAGTTTCCAGATTTGATGAGCTGTGGTCCAGGGTGAAACAGACTAATACTGTATCCACCTTGGGGTTTTTTTTTTTTTTTTTTTTTTAAACACTTACTGTGGTAGGTATCCACTTTGTCATGGGCTTAGATGTCTATTAGAGGAATTGCTATATTGAATAATTTTAAAGTAACTTGTAATGTAGTTTTTCCCTTTGTTGTGGTAAAGTATACATAACATAAAATTTATCATTTTAATGTACAATTTTTTCAAGAAAGATTTTTCACTTAGGGACCCCTCTGGAATTTTAGCCAAGTTACCTGGTTAGTGGTTTGTTTTGGGGGTTTTGTTGTGTTTATCTTTTTTTAATGGATATACTGGAGGTTGAACCTAGGACCTTGTGTATGCTAAGCACACAACTCTACCACCGAGCTATACCCTCCTGCCCCGCCCTCCCCCACCGGGTTCCCCCTCCCCTTAATGGATTTGAATACTTCAAGCCCTGTTGAGAGCTAACTTTTCCTGGGACTGAAAATATTTTTGGTATGGGAGCTGCTATTTTTGAATTATGAATGCAATTTAATCTTGTTCAGCTGAGTTTGCATATGAACCCTTGCAATGTGGGTATCTTTTATGTGCAGCTTCTGAGCACAAGTAGTTGAAGCTAAGATAAAAAACTGGTAAGTTTAGTCTGTCTGGCAAAACTTGTAAGAACAGTTTTAACTCATTACTTATCTGTATATTAGTTCTTGTCTATTTGGAACAGACCAAGAGCAAACTATCATGTTTCCTTGGTTCTAAGACCTAACTTTTTCCCCCTCTAATTTTAACAGTTCTGAAATAAATGTATGCTTTATTGCATTTTTCCCCATAAAAGTGCTACTAAAATTGCTGTGGACCTTTGCATCTAGAAAATTTGTTAGTTACATATTTCATTTAAATTTTAGAATTGGTAGTAATGTTGCAAAACTGGTTGTATTTAATTAATTTTTTAATGATTTTAAATCACAAGGTGCTAAATCATGGAGGAATTCTTATTTGACACTTCCCTACCTCCCAGCCTTTGATGGTTTTGTTTTTTCTACCTGCAGTTCTAAGTGAAACAGTTAGTACCCCCTGGAAAATGGCAAAGAGCAAACTGGGAAAGAAGAGTTTCTGCCATTCTCCCCTCCCACAGTTTCCACTCAGTGGGGTCTGGTTACAGAGCATTGCCCCTTTCTGACTAAAAATCCCCAGGGTATTTGAGAATTGAAACACCTCCCTCCTTTTTAACTCTTGAAATTGGAAGCAAGAGGCACTCTAGCTTTGTTGTGAATACTGAGAAACTTGGCTCTGAAGGTTGCTTCAGTACTGTTGCAAGTTCTGTCTAGGGATGTCATTAGGGCTGTTAATGGAAGTTTTAAACAAAGACACTTTCCAGGTGCTGGATTCTGCCATCCTGTAAGTGTGCTCTCTAGAGGACATATTCATCATGGTTATAGAAGGCTGTGGTTGGCTGTGCAACAGCCTGCAATAATTGCACCATCTAGATCAAGAGGGCCCAGAGCCCCGTGACTTAGAGGTGAGAGGAACAGCGTTAGTAGGTTCTGCAGCTTCTCACTGTATCCATTTTTCAGAACAGAACTAAGAATACAATTGGGGTGAGTAGGGATGCTGGTGCGAAAGGAAAGAGGAAATGAAAGCAAGCCAGCCGTTGAACTTGTTTGATGTGTGAGAGAGAGCCTCCAGAAACAAATGGTAGTGTTGCTTGTGAGTTCTAAGAATGGCATCTTTCCACTGGCCCAGGATTCCTCAGGAAGTTGGTTTGGAGATTGTAACTCTTATTTTTTTTCTTTTTTAAGAGAGGTGTATAATTAGATTTATTTATTTATTTTTAGAGGAGGTACTGGGGGGTTGAACCCAGGACCTTGTGCGTGCTTAAACATGCGCTCTACCACTTGAGCTATACCCTTCCCCCGAGATTGTAACTCTTACTACCTAGATTAATTTTGCTGAGCCTTGGGCTAGGTGCTGATAGAGTGAGCGTGAGTAGTTGGCCTGTCTTTCAAACAGCTTAAACCTTTTGTGTTTTAATCCCCTCATCACCTCCCCTTTTTGGCTGATTTGAAATGAATGGGTTATTATGGGTCTAATAAGAATGTTGAGTATTGATACTTAGGAAAGATGAAAGCTCTTGATTAGATTTTTAGTTCTATAGATTAAACGTGTTTATATAATGTGCATGTGGCATGGGCAGTGAGTGAAACCTAAGATCCTGACTTTATGGTATCAATGTAATGTAACCTGGGTATAGTTCAGTTTTAAAATGCCCTTTCTGACAGTTGGGACAGTTCACAAGATCTGAATAAGATCTGTAGATCAGAAGATAGTATTATCATTGTTAATTTCCTGATTTTGATCATTGTTTTCAGGGTATATGTACTGTTTAGGTGTAAGGGGGCATTGTGTCTTGCATGGTTAGAAAAAATTTTTAAGTCTCTATATATTGCTGTGTATGAGGGTGGGAGATAAAGCAAATATGGTGAAATACTAGCATTTAGGAAATCTGGGTGAAGAATGCAGAAATTCCTTGTACTATTCTCTTTGGTAGGAAAGGTTCTGAAATTGTGTTTTTAAAAAATCCCTTTTTCAGAGAGGAACTTTCTTCTTTTTAAAATTGTAGATCCCTTTCAGTTTAGTTCTAAAATGCATTTCTAAATGTATATTTTTAAAATGCAAGTCCTAGTGCCAGACCCAGCTTTATCTTTTTTTTATCTTTAAGCGTCTATGCCTTTACTGAGGGAGTTCTCTGGCATCTTTAAACAATGACATAAATTGCTTTATATTCCAGTAAGAATGAGTCCCTTTTAACTAGATTGCTAATTGAGAATTTCTTAACAAACAAACTGTCTTTATTTTTTTGAAGGTGGGGAGATAATTAGGTTTATTTATTTATTTATCTTTTAATGGAGGGACTGGGTGGGGATTGAACCCTGGACCTCATGCGTGCTAACCATGTGCTCTACCACTGAGCTATACCCTCCCCTTTGCATTCTTTTTTTATTGAAGTATAGTCAGTTTACAATGTTGCGTCAATTTCTGGTATACAGTATACAAACTGTCTTAAAGGGGCAAGTTACCTTCTGAAAGAATAGAAATCAAATTCTAGTAATGAAACAATTTGGGGAGGAGAAGAAGATAGGTTTGTTTTCCTTTGTCCACTTTAAAATGGTTGGGTATGATTGCAAATATACTTTAGAAGGAAATACATAAAAATGAAAGTGGTGTTAGGGCAGTGGGATTTTCGATAACTTTCATTTTTTTTAAACTTGTATGTTGCTATTTTTTATAAGAAAGTTGTTATTTTATATGTCCTTGTATATTTAAAATAACTTGTCTTATATCCTTGATTCTACAGAGCGGAGGCTGTGTCCCACAGACTCTAGCATCATGAACATATTTGATCGGAAGATCAACTTTGATGCACTTTTAAAATTTTCCCACATGTAAGTGCTTTGACCTTGGCTGTATTTCCTTATTACATTTCCTTTCATATCTTGTTTTTTTTTTTCCTTTTCCTAGTGTATTAACTTTTGTATGTATAAATTAACATATTAACTTTGCTGGAATCCAGAGGATCTGATAAAAGCAGCAAATTCTAAGGGCTACTGTGTGGTCACTGGAAAGCCATTTAGTTATTCTAATTTGGGTACCGATTGTTCATAATTTGGGGCTTTGGGCTCTTCCTCAGCATTTAAGATTTTGTTTGTTAACCTATTTTTCAAAGCCTTATTTTTTTGTTGTTGTATTATAACTTTCATATATACCCTGGGAAGAAGAGAGAAAAATTATTCTTAGCTTAGAGATGAGATTGGTCCCAGAGTGATGGCCATTATTAACATTCTTTCCTAGAACCCCATCGACACAGCAGCACCTGAAGAAGGTCTATGCCAGTTTTGCCCTCTGTATGTTTGTGGCGGCCGCGGGGGCCTATGTCCATGTGGTCACCCGTTTCATTCAGGTAAGAGCAGGTTTTTCTTCTAGTTGCTGTGGCACATTGCATTAGGAAGAAACTAGCTCAGCAGGGTGGTCCAAGCCTATGCCCCTCCTTAGTCCTTTTCAGTAGTTTGGGATCTGAACCTAGCCAGAGCCAGTCTGTAAGTCAGGACATGCCGAGCCATTTCTGGCAGCTGTGCCCTCTCTGGATACTGCAAACAGGATGTCTTGACCCTGACACTGAGTGGTGTGCTGCTGACGTACTGGACCCCCACCCACTGAGCAGAGGCTTGACGTGCGTGCTGGGATGGTTCTGCACAGTAGCCTTTTTTCTTCCATTCTTCCTCTTTTTTGCTGGAATGACTGTGGAGTACTTGGATACAAAACACTGATTGTATGATTAATTATCAGGAGAGGCAGGGTTGAGACCTTAAAGAATTTGACCCATTTTATTCTTTGATACACTTCTATCTGCGTGATTGAGTGAAAACCTTCAACAACTTGTTTTCCTGCATTGAGGGGGAGTTTGGGTTTGACTGGCAGCAATAAGACGGACAGCTGAGGAATAGCCAAGAAGTTTGAAGGCTTGCTGACTAAGACTTATCCCTTTTAGTGTCGTTTTTAGCGTAATACAGGGGTGTGCCTGTGTTGGCATTTGCCACTGCTGAGGAGAAGTGTCCTCTGCAGGCGCTGTATGAAAAGTTACTCTAAACACTCAGATAGGGCTTTGATCCCTCAGATTTAGACTAAAACACATTCCACCTTTTAGGCAAAGGTGGCCCTTTTGGTTTCTGGTTGTTTTGTTTGTTTAAGTAATGTAGTAAAATACAGTCATTCTCATTATTCATGGATTCCGTATTTGTGAATTTACCTGCTCGCCAAAATTCATTTGTAACCCTAAAATCAGTCTTCACAGTGCTTTTGCAAACAGTTGCTGCCATACACAGAGCAGCAAAAAATTTGAGTTGCCCATTGCACCGTATTCTAGCTGAGGTGGAACAAGGCAGCACTGCCTTATTCCAAGCTCTCATTCTATAAACAAATGTCCTTTTCATAGTTTATTGAGTGCCACATTTTTTGCATTTTTGTCATTTTTGTTGGTGATTTTGATATTTAAAATGGCCCCAGGCATAGCACTAAAGCGCTGTCTGGTGTAGCTACGTGCAGGACTGTGATACGTCTTTTGGAGAAAATACGTGTGTGAGATAAGCTTTGTTCAGGCATGAGTTACAGTGCTGTTGGGCAGGAGGTCTGTGTTAATGAGTCAACAGTATATATCAAAGTGTCTTTAAGCAAAAAACACATAAAACGAGGTTACGTATTGATCAGTTGTTGAAAATACTGTGATGAGAGGCTCAAAAGAACTTAAACCTTTATTTCCTCCAGGAGCATTTGTTCAGTATTCATTAATTGCTCACAGTGACTTTATGGAGCCTACTGTGAAAAATAAGGATCGACCCTATCTTTAAAAGAAGGAACAAAAAAATAAATAAATAAAAATAAAAGAAGGAACAGACTTCAGTGTCTACACACATCCTTAATGATTTTCCTCTCTAATGCCTGTTACTTTTCCCACTTGCTCTCTTTTGAAGAAAAAAAAAATTTTTTTTCTCTTACAAAACTAATGCATGTTTATTGTAGGGAATTTGGAAAATAAACTAGTGATAGGAAGGAGATACAAAACCCCACAATCCCATCACACCAAAATTACTCTTAACCTTTTGGTTCTTACCCTCCATCTCACTTCGTTCAGGCTGCTGTAATAGAATGCCGTAGACTGGGTGGCTTAAATGACAAATGTTTCTCACAGTTTGGGAGGCTGGGAAGTCCAAGATCATGGCACTGGCAGATTTGTTGTGTGGTGAGGGCCAGCTTCCTATGTAAACGATCATCATCTTCTCCTGTATCCCCATATGGTAGAAAGAGCAGAGGAGCTCTCTGGGATCTCTTTTATAAAGTCACTAATCTCCCTTCGTGAAGGCTCTGCCCTGTGACCTAATCACCTTCCAAAAATACCACTTCCAAATACCATTACATTGGGGGTTGGATTTAAACATGAATTTGTGATGGGGGAGATACAGACATTCAGTTTTTTTCTCTCTGTGTGTGTATATCTATTTGTGTGTGTTTTAAAGTGATCAAGAAGGGGTCATTTCTACTTGTGCAGATTGGAACGTGCTTCAAGCACTTGTCGCTTTGATTCATCTTTTCTATTTCTTGGGCAAAGCTTATAATTTGACTTGGGTAGTGGTAGCTGATGGACAAGAAGAGGCTAGAAGAGCCTGCAGCATCCACTGTGGTCCTAACCCTGTCCTTCAGGGCTTCTGGTTTCTATCTTCAGCCGTCACTGCCTTTTCTAGAAGCAAATATTAGGAAGTTCAGATGACTGTTTGAACCCAGTAAGGTCTCCTGCAAAATAAATTTGATACTTTCAAGCATTTAATTATTGACTCTGCATCTGACAGGCTGGCCTGCTCTCTGCCTTGGGCTCCCTGGGGTTGATGATTTGGCTGATGGCGACACCTCATAGCCATGAAACTGAGCAAAAAAGACTGGGACTTCTTGCTGGATTTGCTTTCCTTACAGGTGTGTTAAGGGATTGGTTTAATTTTAAGGGAGGGAAACTATTTTTAATACTCTTTAGACTAAGATCCAAGATAATGTGTTTATTCTGAGACACCCCATCTGGCACACTGCACTGTCTTGCCTTGTATTTGAGTGTGCCTTGTACTGCTTTCTCATTTCATATAGGTGCGTCTTGCTTCCCCATCCGGGACGGTAAGCTCTTTGTGCCTAGTAACTGTGACTTCTACTTTTGTATCCAAAAATAAGCGTTCGTGTGCTTGAATGAATGAGGTTCACGAGCTTACATAGTGTAACTTGTTAACAGTGGACATGAGACTAAACTAGGCCTAAGAATCTGACTTAGTTGGACCCACACTGGCAACTACCTTAGGAGCATCTGTTCTAAATCTTGCAGACAGTTAATTAAAGCCATTCATTGAGATCCATCCTACAGGGCACTTTGCTGATTCTCAAGAAAAGAATTAAAAGCACAGCTCTTCTAGAATTATCATTAAGGGAAACAGGTCTCAAGCTACATAATAAAAATACTTGCAAAGCAGTATTTGAGTTAGTACAACTCGTTCTTAGTATGTCTAATCTATACAGTGTTGAAGAAATTGTAGAAGGGAAGGGATTTAGAGATTAAGATTTTTAGATCAGGGAAAGCTTGTGCTTGCAGCTATTAAAGAGGTGGGATTATCTGGAGAGAGAATAGCCAGAGTAGAGGAGATGTGGGGGCTGGAGCAGGTTGCTGCTGCACCCTCCTCTTGGCAGGTGTCCACCTACAGAACCGGTCTGGCCTTTTCTGCTACAAAGGAAGTCAGTCCGCATGACTACAGGTTGTTGGCCACAAGGCACTGCTTTGCTCTTTATCCTTTTCTTCTGTTCTAATTCCTGGTCTGGCCCACATTAGTCTCACATCACTGCTCTTCAGAGTTTGCAGCCTTGCAGTTTACCTCAAAAATGTTTGATGTGCCTGCTTCATTTTTCCTAATCTCTGTTCCTCCTGGGTCATCCATGATTTTTAGCCAAGAGGACAGTTTTGCAGCTCTGTCAAGTATACGTTCTCTGGAAAACAGTTGAGGATGGGAGAGAGAGATTTGATTACTTTAGCCCACGTGTTTTGTTGTTTTCTAGGACCGTAGGCATGCCTAAGCTACTGATGATCAGCTCTTGGATGAGGGTCCTCTTCAAGAATTGGTGGTAATACTGTGTTCTGGGGTTTTTTGTTTTCTAGGAGTTGGCCTGGGCCCTGCTCTGGACTTGTGCATTGCCATCAACCCCAGGTAACTGTGTTAGTAGTGTCTTACATATTTCTCCTCTTATGAATATACCTTTTAAATGTAGGTGATATACCTGTGCCCTTGGTATAATGGTCTTTTCCTTTAACAGCATCCTTCCCACTGCCTTCATGGGCACAGCAATGATCTTCACCTGCTTCACCCTGAGTGCACTCTATGCCAGGCGCCGTAGCTACCTCTTTCTGGGAGGTATGTGTGGATTGAAAAGCAGGGAGAGGGTCTCCGCTTCAGCCAGGATTCTCACAAGGACCCTTTCCCTACCCTCCAACTTGAGACTGTTGGGTTGAAATTGAAAGCCTTCATTTTGAAGGGAAAGTAAAGAATGAACTTAATGGGATTTCTCTGCTTTGGCTTTTCTCAGGACGGCATTTTGTCATCTCTTACAGGTATCCTGATGTCGGCCATGAGCCTGATGCTCCTGTCTTCCCTGGCAAATCTTTTCTTTGGATCCGTTTGGCTTTTCCAGGTGAGACTTTGCACATAACTCTCCAGCAGCCATTTGCCTCTTACTTCTGTTTCTTGCTTAACCCCCTAAAGCAAGATATTCTCCAGAATTCTCATCTTTGCTGGCAGTGCCCTTAAAGCCTCCCCACTAACCCTCCTGGGGTGGATCCTTCTGCTACAGGTGAAAGTACAGACTGAGCAGAGGTTGGGCATTGCAGTGGGGAGGATAGTTTGCTCAGAGATCATTTTTCTAAAGCCAGTCCAACAGTGGCTCCTTGTTAAAATGATTGAAGCTCTTACAGTGACATAAAAAATAATTAAGTGCAGGATTGTGTTTGTCAGGAGGGTTAGCATTTGATGTACTCTCAAGTGGCCAAGCGCCAGAGAAGCGCGTGGCGGGTTCTCATCTCTGCATTGTCAGCCGGGTGGTGACCTCATCTCACTCTTCCTTTGCTAGGCAAACCTGTATGTGGGGCTGGTGGTCATGTGTGGCTTTGTCCTTTTTGATACTCAACTCATTATTGAAAAGGCTGAGAATGGAGATAAAGACTATATCTGGTGAGTGTGAAAACTGGTCTTTAATGAGTATGAAGGGTGGGGTATACTCTCTCATTCCACGGCTCTTTTCTGAATCTCCGGGATGACCCTTTGCCTGACTCACCTTTCTTTCCACGTCAGACTAAGCGTGGACCAGATGGCGCTGGCTGATTTCTGCGGCCAGCCTTCAGGGGTGTACATGATAGGATAGCCATGGTTTTGGCACTGTGTACCAAATAGTGCACCTCCCTCAGTCCCTGAATGACATCACATTTTAAAAAATTGGACAAATAATATTTATCCATACTTTCAATAGTGGTTTCCTCTGGGCAGAGGGGAGGGAAAGGGCTCTTTCACCGTTTACTCTCTATACTGTTGTATTCCTTAAACCTTTTAGATACAATTTTCTTAATGTAGTAATCCCTTCAGTCTCGTAACTAGTTAGTGATAGTTCAGGGTTTGGACTTGGCCCTCTGCAGAGCCTGAAGCCCATGTTTTCTTTTCTCTATGCTACGTGGCTTCACTGAGTTGAAAAGGATCCCAGACAGTGGAGTTTTACTCAGCGGTGGTGGAGTGCTGGGGAAGCGGACTCGTAGCAATGGGGTGGGGTTTTTATGTGCTGCCCCATTGTGGGCTTGGGCGTGAAGGAAAGTGGGCGGTGCAGCCTGAAATCTGGTTCTTCTCTTTCAGGCACTGCGTTGATCTCTTCTTAGATTTCGTTACTCTCTTCAGAAAACTCATGATGATCCTGGCTATGAATGAGAAGGTTAGTCAGCACCACCCGAAGGTGAAAGACGGGCTCCTGAGCTCAGCGTCTTTGTGCACTTCATACATGAGAACTTGCTCACGCTCTGTGGGTCCAGGGTGCTGTAAGGCAGGCCACTGAGCAAAAGGTGAACCAGAAGTCTTTAGCTGCTGGAGGAAAAGGAGCAAGGAAAAACAATCCTTTTTAAAAAAAACTAATCCCTGAAATGAGTATCAAAACGGGAAGAGCTTCGGTGGCAGCACGAAACAATCTAAGAAGAATTTAAAGGCTGTAAAGATAGTTGTGACTCAAAAAGGTATCCTAGGGGATTTGTAGAATATTGACAGCCAGCTTTTGTAATTTACGAGAGGCATTCTCTGCAGGGTTAGTGAGTGGCAAATACAGTCCACTCCAGTAGGGGGACAAATGAAAGCATAGGCTTTTCTTTACAGAACGTACTGTGGAACGAGAGACAAGTGTGGTGGTGAGAAGCAGGCAACCAGATGGGAGTGGTGGTTCTCTGTCTGGCCTGTGCTGTGATTGGACTGAGCACCAGGCAGGCCCCCCAGTTTCAGTCAGAACAGTTCACCTTTCATTCATGTGATGATATACTGGGCTTCTACCCAGCAGAATGAACTGGACTAGATTATTTTGAGTTTATACCCAAGATTTATGCTTCCTTCTCAGGCCTGATGGAAAGTTGATCTTGGCTCAGTCATGGCCTCTTGTTTAGTTCTTTTAGGGTAGACTGCCAGCCTGCAGCCTTCACTGGTGGGGATCTGAGCTGTGAGGGTTGAGTAGCCAGGAGGGGTCAGGCCGCCCACCTCAGTACTCTTAGGGTAGGAGTGGGGACAGCTGCTTAACCTATATTCTTGTCAAGTCTGTCAGCAACTTGGGCGACCACCACAGTGGAAGATGGTTAAGATTTGGTTCCTACTACACTGAAGGAACATTTCTCCTTTTTATTGTCCTGATCCCTAACCAAAGGCAGTGTAGTATTGGCTCACTCAAGAGTTTTAGCTTGACTGTCAATGCCAGAAGTTAACTGGGTAATTTTCCTCCATTTCTAGGACAAGAAGAAAGAGAAGAAGTGAAATGACTGTCCAGCCTTCCCCAGTTTGACTTTCTCTCCCTCTGCTCCTCATTTCCTCTTTGCACACATTACAGGTGGCGTGTTCTATGATAATGAAAGCATCAGAAAAGCTTTTGTACTTTGTGGTTTTCTCTATTTTGAATTTTTGATCAAAAAACTGATTAGCAGACTATAGTTTGGAGTTTGGCTTCATACTCCTGGGTTCTCCCCCACTCCCTTTTCTGTCAGCCCCATCCCTGGCCTCCTCTTCTGCTCAGGCAGCCAGTCTACCAGGATGAGGAGCCAGAGCTGCAGAGGAAGCAAACTCCAGGAGTCCGCTTTCCGACTGAGCTTCACCAAGTGGACCTGAACTGTTTGGTAGAGCCACCCCGGCCCTTCCTTCCTCAGCATTGTTTGGTTTGTGCGCAGTTCCTGTGGGACTGGGCGGTGTGTTTTCCATTGGAATGACGTTTGCTGGTCCCATTGTTACTCGGGCTCATTGTATCTGAGCGATCAACCCCGCAAAGAAAATGAAAAGCCCCTTCTGGTGGACGCTTTGCTTCCTCTGAGCTGCCCAGGTCGCTGCTGGTCTGGCAAGCACACCTTTCTGCCTTGCTGTCACAAAAGGAGTGTGGATTTGTGTGTGTTCCCTTTTCCCATCCCTCGTCTGAGCCTCAAGGAATCTGCCTGCTTCCCATCCATGGGGTGGGAGGATTTCAGCACAAAGGGAAGACTGATTCTTGTCAAGCATTTATGAAAAGGCTGATTATGTCTGGCAAGATAATGTAGAATTCCCAAACTTCCCCTGGTCTTTATTTTTTCCTTCTTGGTTATCACCTTACTGAGTGGCCTCTACCAGGTGGCTATGATTAAGGGTCCCAGGAGAGGAAGGATAGGGAAGGGGAATGGTTGTGCCTCTGGGGGTGATTGTAACTAATCCTGCCAGACAAACTGAGATAAGGACCTGTTTGTGGCAGGGGAGAACAAAATCTCTAACTGAGTGGATCTTTGTTCAGACCAACGGAACAGGGCTGTGATGACTTAGCAGGCAGCATTCTTAACAGTCTGTGTGCATTTTTGTCTTACCCCACCTGGGCACTAATAGGTAGTGTCAGGCCAGAGATTCGGGGCAGTGGATAAATGTCCATTGTACAGATGCACTTTAGTTTTTGGTCTGTTCACCTGTTTCTAGAAATTTGCAGCCTTCTTTCAGGCATAGGCTAAGTGATGAAACCTGCAAGACTTCTAATTTCCTACAGCTTTGTGGTTGCAAGTGCAGGGGGGCAGCACTAATGGGGACCCCCAGCTCCTTCCCCGTGGGCTGCCACAGTCAGCCGGCACAGCAGGGCAGGCAGCCTTGGGAGCTCACAGGGCTTAGTTTAAGGGGGGCTGAGCCATCGAAAGCTCATTGCTAGTGAGACACCATTTTTGGCTTCCACTGTTCACAACCAGTACAGTTTGACCCGGTGGCTACTGGTTCAGTGCGCACCACATCACTGCCATCCCATGAAGCAGTTTTCTTCCCAGGCTGTGTGGATTCCTGGAGCGGCATGCCACCCAGAATGGCTTGCTTCTGCAGAGGATGCTGCCCTCTGATTTAGACGCTGTCTCCAGTGTGTGGCTTGAGAATTTACTAAAAGGGATTTCCTTCCTGCTAAACCCCCTAAAGCAACTCTCCATAAATTTGTTGATTCTCTGCTAGGCCTGAGAGTCTGAGTTACATCTCTTGAAGCCAAACTCCACCTCTTGTGCTTTTTTGCTTGGGATAAAGGAGTTTTTCTTTAGAAACAGTGCCAAGAATGACAAGATATAAAACTACTTTTAAAGAAAATGCCTAAAAGGTTTTTAATACAGTAATCACTGTAATTACCACTTTCTTTTTTAGTTCTTTGGTTTTCAGCTCAGGCTGCATTCTCTAACTCATACTGTGAAGACAAAGGTGTTTTTGATTCAGAAATATATGAAATCTACATAGTCTTAATTTGTAAAAAATAAAGAAAATTCCTTAACCTTTTCCTGGTGTAAGTGTGTGTGTGAAATTCAAGGCCACAGCTGAACACGGGGTTTGGGGTGCTATCTGACTTCTTGTTCTCGGGGCTGGGAGTGGGACAGGGTTACGTTTCTGCTCTAGGTATAAGTAGAAACAAGGAGACCCCCGCTTAGGCCTCCCTGTGTAGCCCTAGTTTGCCTCAGATGTTGGTAATTTTATGTCCCATATGCAGTCCAGGCCTTTCTCTGGTCCTCTCTCTGCCCAGCCTTTATTGTAGGGGGTTCATGGTAGCGGCACGTCTTGGTTCCAGTGTACAGCCAAGCTTTGAAATTTGGGGATGCATAATGGAAAAAGCATCACAAGTATTTGTGGTCACCCACTGTGGAGAGACTCTATTGATGCTAGGAATCATCGGTGAAAATATAAAAATCCTTGTCTTCCTAGTGTTTACATTTGAAATTAGAAACCCGAGTTTGCATTACGATCAGGTTACTTCATTCTGGCACACTTGCCCTGTGGTTGTCACCTTCATTGTAGGCAGAGCTTCCTGTTACTCTGACTCCTGGCCAAGGCTCCAGCTGGGGTGGAGCAGGAAATGTGAGGTGTTTGAGGCAAAGTCTCCCCACCCCCAATCTTTGTAACCAGAGTAAAAGAGCTCCCTTTTAGCCTTCTCCCCAACTGGCCCACCAATCACAAGTTAGACAGAAGAGGTTAACATAGCAGCTCATTCCATGCCTAGCAGACCTGCAGGCTGAACTAAAGTGGGGGAGGCACTGGTGGGCGGCGGGAGTCCAGGACCACGGTGTGGGGAGAAGAGACAGTCCGTCCTGCCTGGGCGGGGGGGTTCAGGTGGGGACGTCCACTCCACACCAGGTGATGTGCTTCATGCTGGGGGTCAAGATGGGTAAGGCAGTTACTTTCTGGTCATCAAGCTGAGCAGCACAGGAGAGCTACGTGCAGACATGAAGCACTTAAACATAAGCACAGGGCCGTGAGGTGGGGCAGCGGTGAGAGACATAGCCCCGCCTGTGATTCCAGGAAAAGTGTTGGAGATGATACTGAGCTCAGGTGAGATTAAGTCAAGTGAGACAGGTGACCAGGTTCAGAAAGGCCATGGAGGGAGTGGGTGTTTTCAGGTCAAGGGATTAGTAAGAGAAAAGGCACAGGAGTATGATTCAGCATGGGGAGCGCGGGGGCGGCCAAAAGGTTTTGCTGGGTTGTAAATTTTAAGGAGGGAACTAGTAGGAAATGAGAAGGAGGAGGTAAGCAGTAACTGTGGACCTAACTTTTGGTGCTAAGGAGCTGGCTTTGTCCTGAGGGCGGCAGAGAACACTGGAAGGGCTTTGTGCAAGGGAGTGGTCAGATTTGTGTTTTCACATCTCAGGTGACTAGAGAACAGACTGGAGGAAAGGGACTAGTTAACAGGCAATTATACACTAATGCCCAGATTGTGGTCTCTCATTTCTCACTAAAAGGAACCAGTGCTCCTTGGAAAAATGATGCTTAGAGGTCTGCACAGGTAATAAACAAGATAAACCTGGCACATAATGTTATGTCAGAAAGCAAAGCGGCTATTAAAGATGACTACTTCAGTATAATTCGAAAGGACTCAGGCTAATCTAAAGAGGCTCCTGCTGGCCAAAGATGGAGTAATCTGAGCATCAACAGGAATTATAAGTGCAACGGATTGAAATCAAGTATTTTTAAACTCATAAATTCATGATGATATTTTAAAAATATTTTATTGGTCTCCTTTGGAGAATGCTAGGAACCAGTCACTTCTGACTACTTGTCAATAAACAGAAGCATTTATCCTTTCTTTTATGTATAAACTATAGAGTAATCAAAAAGTAGGTAAAAGCTTCTCTCTGCAGAAGTATTCGCTAATAGATGATGGGATTACAGGGTTGGTATCACTATTTTGTAAACCTCTGATGAAACAATGAAGCTGAGTGATGATAATTGCTAGCCACCAACATCATGTTAAGAGACACAACCTGACATTATATGCCTTCTGATGGATGCAAACAACACTACCAATAAAGTTTAATTGCAAAAAAAATGGAATCTGAATCACTATTAAGTTCTAATCTAAGTACCAGGAAAGAGAAGGATGAGAGAGGACCATGTTAAATGACATGGGGATAAAAGCAGCAAAGTCTAGTAAATACAAGACTCTAAGGACAAACAACCTTGTTTCTTAAAAAAAAAAAAAAAAGGCAAAGAAGCAAGACCGAAATCACAAAAGAGGGAAAGGAGACTAGAGGTTAAGACTTACGAGCCATATCAAGAAAATGCAATGACGTAGACCTTCTGTGGATCCTGATTCAAACAAACCAACTGTAATGAAATGAAAGAGAGAGGGGAACTGGAGCACTTTGACCCTGCGATAACCATTCTCCAGGATGCCCCCTAGATCCTGGCCTCCTGGTATCCACACCTGCTACACTGAAACAGGCTGGCATGTGTGACGGGAGGGACACTGCAGAAGCATTTGTGACTTAGGAAGCCTGGCCGTGAAAGGCACTGCAGCTTCCTCCTTGGCTCCCTGGTTCACTTGCTCTGGGGGAAACCAGGCACGGGTTCTGAGGCCATTCAAGCTGCCCTGTGGAGAGTCCTTGCAGAGAGGACCTGAGCCCCCTGCCAACAGGCAGTGCCGACTTGCCAGCCAGTGTGAATGAGCCACCTGGAAAGCAGATCCTCCAGGACCTGTCAAGTTTCCAAGTGACTGCGATCTCATGAGACGCTGAGCCGGAACTAGCTAAGCTGCTCCCAAATTCCTGACTCACAGAAACTGGGAATGACCGAGCTTATTATTGTTTCAAACCACTAAGTTACACAGCAGTAGATAACTAATTCCAACACGGACTAGACAGTCGATGATTTACAGAAATATTGCTAATGCATAATGCTAGTCATGTAATTGTGACGGTGTTCTTTAAAAGTTATCTTTTAGAGAGGCATACTGAAATATTTATACATGCATTAATACACTGCCCAAGATTTGCTTCAAAACAATGCATTTGGGTGGCAGCAGGGAGTAGAGGGTGTAGAAGTGAATGGTCATGAGTTTATATTGGTTGTAACCAGGCAATGGACATATTTATTGTACTATTCTTTCTAGTTTTTGTAGGGTTGAAACTTTCTATAATAAAGAGTTAAATAAAAAAGTACTTACAATGGTCCAGACAAAAGAAAAGATGGTCTGAGCAGCAGTTATAAGGATACAAAGATAGGCAATGAAGTGAAATATTCAGGAGGTGAAATGTCCAGGCCTTAGTGATTGAACAGACGCAGAGAGAAAGACAGGAGACCCCAGGGTGACTCTCAGGAGTCTGGACAGTCCTACCAGCCACTTGCCAGCTCTGCAAACTTGGATGAGTTACTCAACCTTTCTGTGCCTCATTCTCCCACGTGTAAAACGGAGGTAAAAACAGTACTTACCTCATAGGATGGTTGGGAGGATTAAGTTTATTAAAATACATAAAGCATTCAGGACAGCATTCAGCCCATAGTAAAAATCCAAGTGTTAGTTCTTCCACTAAGGAGGCCCAGGACTGGGGGTGGAATGGCGGTTTTGGTTTTGGACGTGTGGAGATGACAGCCGTCAGGGACTTCCACAAAGATGCCAGGAGGCGTTTGCATATGAGTCTGAAGCTCAGGGGAGAAGTTAGGGATAGAGATGTGGATGATCTGGTACATTTTAAAACCACACAAGTGAGTCAGCTCCTTGAACTCAAGACACGTCACCAAAGAGACAGATGGCAGATAAGTACATGACAAGATGTTAAATCATTAGATATTAGGCAAATGCAAATCAAGGCAGCAATGAAATACTAAATTTTTTAAAAAATTGTTATAAAACCGAGTACTAGTGAGAATGTGGAGCAACTGGATCCCTCACACATGGCCAGCGGTGAGGTGAAATGGTACAACCTCTGAAAAACAATTGGCAGTTTCTTATAAAATTTAACATATTAACCATACAAACTAGCAATCGCACTACTAGGTATTTATACTAGGGAAATGAAAATTGGTGTTTACACAAAAAACATTCTCTGTCCATGAATGTTCAGAGAAGCTTTATTGGTAATAGCCCAAACCTGGAAACAGCCCAAACATCCTTCAGCAGGGGAATGTACAAACTGTGCACCTCACTGCTGTAGGGAATACTACTCTGCCATAAAAAGCCATAGATAAACACAACTTAGATGGATCTCAAATAGTTAAAATTCTTCATTGTTTTATGAAGAATGAGGGAACCTAACAAAACTCCAGGAACCTCATCATTTAAGGAGCATATGGAAATATTTTTAGTCTGTCCATTGCCTTCTAACCCAGCCCCTAGTTCAGGCCCCACTGAATCTTGCCTGGAGTATTGCTCCAGCTTCCTCACTGGCCTCCCAGTCCCCAGCCTAGGGTCTCTCCCATGCACTCTGCAAACTATTTCTAGATGGCTCTTTCTGATGGTGAACATTGAACTTTTTCCATGGCTAATTTTTGCCATCAGGACAAAGTCCAAACATTTCATCGTACATTCAGGTCTCCTGCTCACCTCTGTCCTCGCATCTTTCAGTGCCCCAGACATCATAAACTCATCATTATGCTAGAATGTTCCATTTGATCCATCACAGCTAGGCCTTGGCATTTTCATTTCTCTGCTGAGAACTCTCACCCCCACCCTCTTTGCCTGACTCCTCACTCACCCTGTGGGTCTTAGTTTTGACACCACCTCATCTAGGAAGCCGTCTTTGGGCCCCTTCTGGGCCCTCCACAGCATCCATAGCACTACCTCCATCGTAGCACTACCCACATTCTCCTGTGACCGATCACCCAGTGACTGGCGTCACCCACTAGAACTGTGTGTCCAAAGGGCTGGGACACGCCACGTCCATCTCTGGGTTCCTGGTCCAGCTCAGCACTTCACACCTACTAAGTGCACACACAAATGATTATTGTTAAACAACAGCGTGGGTGGATGAGGAAATGTAGGAATGAAAGGGGAGGCAGGCCCCCAGCAGAGTGTCCTGACTTCAAAAGGGGCAGGAAGAGAGAGGCAAGCCAGGCCCAGAGTCCCTTCTGCTCCCTTGCCAGAGCTGCCTACCTTGGGACTGGCTGTGGAAAAAGCGGGGGGCTGGAAAAGGGTAGCTTCCAGGAAAAAAGGACTCTGACAGGGAAGAGTCTATGTCTGTCCTTGTCCACATATGCATGTTCTCTGTCCTTTCTGCAATGCATGTAGTGGGTGTGGGGAGAGAGGAGCCAGGATTCCCTGTGTTGGTCACCACCAAGGGAGGACACCCTGCACTTCCTCTTCTCGCCACAGGGTGGCAGTTCAGGCCGGCAAACCTCTCAGATGGGCGCTACCAATATTGCCCCACCTGGTGGCCATATGTTTTGTAGGAAATGATTTTTCGTTCTGTAGGAAATGATTTTTTTAGTACAAAGAATCACAACAAAGAACGTGTGCAGCAAATTTAAATTTGTAACTTTTAAATAACTTTTGGAGGGCTTCTGCCTTAGAGAAGGCCCCCAGGGTTACCCTGTTGGCTTCCACACGGGTCAACAACAGAAACTCCATTTCCTGATGGCTTCTGCTGCCTTAGGCCTCAGCTGCCCTCTGCCCAGACTCTGCCCTGCCTGCTCACTCCTGCAGGAATCATTCCCTGCACTTCTCAGAGACCTGTCTCCAACTGTCCTCTCCCTCTGTCTGCATCACTTTGGGACACTTCAGAGCTTCTGTGGATGGCCCTCCATCACCCAGCCCCCCAGTTCCTAGATCTTCTCCCTCCCGGGACGGTCACCTCTGGCTCATTCCCGCCAGCCGCATCGGGCATACAGCCCACAGCTGGCGTGGTTCCAGCTCTGGCATGCTCTCTCCCCTTCTCACCTGCACTCTGTCTGCATTGAAACGCCAGTCCTGCCCCTTAACCCCTCCTGCTCCTTTCAGTGCCTTCCTGGCATCTCCTTCTTTGTTTAACGCAGACTCTGGAGTTGAACTGCCTGGGTGGGAATCACAGCCCTTCCACAGTCAAGCTTTGACCTTGGGCAACTTTTTAAGCTTGAACTTCACTGTCTTATATTAAAATGGGGATAAAAACAATACCTACCTTAAAAGCTTGTGGTGAGGACTGAGTATGTGTGAGCACTTAGAACAGTGCCTGGCACACTAAATGCTGTTTATGTGTTTGCTCTTACATGTCATTACTATTGCTCAAGCTGGAGCCTACAGAGGATGACCTCACCAGCCATCTTGACTCCCTCATCAGCAAAGCCCATCCTTGTACTAATCCCACAATCTTCCTTTTCTAGTCCTAGAACCAGTCTTCTGCACCTGCTCAGAGAAGAAACAGGCGCCACAAAAATCCCACTTTCCTGACGATTCTCCCACTGGGCATTCCTGCTTCTCAGCCTCCACTGGGCTCCAGCCTCCTTTGAAAAACTCTTCACTTGGCCTTAGCTTGGCCCCTTTCCTCTATCTGCAGTGACTCTTCCACATCATCACCACTTTCCCTATCCACACGGTATGAAATTCAAAAGATAAAAAGGTTACAGTGAAAAAAGAGTCCCTCTGTGGTAAACTGGTAAGCGTGGCCACCATATTTTGTCACTGCTCCCACTGACATGTGATGACTCTCTGTCTCTCACACTCTGACCCTCACAGCCCCGCACATTCCCTTCTCTGTTCCTGTCTCGGGAAACCCTTCCACCTGGCCCTCCAGAGCTCATGGCTCGTCATCAGCACGGACACAGCCCCTCTGCCCTCCTGGCTCTCCCTCTTTCCTCTCAAGTGGGCGCTGCTTCCTCTCCCTCAGCCCATGTGCCCTCCTTACTCTTCCGGCGCTGCTCTCAGATCATTCTTCCCTAAAGTCCTTCAGCTTTGAATCTCGCGACTCAGACTGTTCCACCCACCATGCTTCCCTTCCCCCCTCGCTTATCAATCTCTGGGTTAATTCCTCTTGAGGTTTTGGCTCCTGCCTCACTGGCACTCCCTTTGATGCTAGCTCTGGCCTAATTCTTAGAGGTCTCAGGATCTACATAGATAATCCTCCCAATCTCCTGGCCTCTCAGTTTCATGATCTCTTCTCCAATGACCTTGTCCTCCACCCTACCTGAGCCTCTCACTCCCATGGTTATTCCCTGGACCTTGTTGACATCAATAACTGCAACGCCTTGTGTTAGTGTCCCAGGGCAGTCGTAACAAAGTATCACAGATTGGCTTAGACAACAGAAATCTATTGTCTCACTGTTCTGGAGGCTAGAAATTTCAGGTCAAGGGCTCAGCAGAGTTGGTTCCTTCTGAGGGCTATGGAAGAAGAATCTGTGCTCCTCAGGCCTCTCCCCTGACTGCCGGTGGTTTGTGGCAGTCACCGGCATTCCTTCGCTTGTAGATGCACCCCTGATCTCTGCCATCACGTCCACATGGAATTCTCCCTGTGTCCAATTTTCCACTTTTTATAAAGACATCAGTCACTCTGGATTAGGGCCCACCCAAATGACCTCATTTTTAACTTGATTACTTTGGTAAAGTCATTTTCCAGGGCACTGTGGTTTAGGACTTCAATGTTTTTTAAGTGGGAGAGGGACACAAGTCAACCCATAACATCTCACATTCTCCCATAATCTCAGTTTCATGCATCCCACCCTCTGACCACCACTTCATTTTTTCCCAACATCTTTTCAACTCATTCCCACTGGTACTGTATCTCCCAAATTCCTTTGATCTCACCAAGACCTTCAATCTACAGATTCTACTTCCTTTCATGCCTCTCTCCTTGACTGTTCTCTCTCCCTCCTTAACCAATGTAAAGCCCACAGCCAGTTAATAGAATCTCTCCCTTGCATATACCTTTAACTGCCTTGCCTCTCTCTCTCTCTGCTGCACTCATTTGGCAAACTGGCAGCCCTGGCTAATCCAACTTGCTGCCTATTCTGTACCTAATATTGCAGGAGAACACCCCCCAACACATTCATGTTAGTAACTCTCACTTTTAATTCCTCCTCACCTCAAGTGGACCCTTCCTGCTGCCTGGGACTCCCATTACATCCTCTAGCCTACTCATGAACTCCTGAGCTCCTAAATGACTATCCATACTATTTTCTGTTGTCAAACCTCCAACACCTTTTTCTCCCAGCCTTCCTCTTGGCTGATGATCTTGATTATTTTCATGAGAAAACAGAAGCAATCAGAAAAGTTCTTCTATAAGTAGACTCCACCATATACACTCACCCACCTGCCTCTGTGTGTTCCTCCTTCCTGTACCGTGGATGCTGCTTAAGGCCACTTGTGCACTAAAGCCCAACAAGTTCCTCTTTTCTCTCCTGCATCATCAAAATTTCTCTATTCTATTATTCCTAGAAGTATAAGAAAATGCTTTAACTTCTTCTATCTTTAAGAAACCTTCTCTTAGAGCCGAGCAACAACTCCCACTTAACAATGAGCATCCCCAGCTCCCAGATCTTGGTTTCTGGATAACTTTCCCACAAAAAGAAATCAGGGCTGTTTGGAAAAATGGCTGACTCTGGGGCCGGGTTTGGGAAGGTGAATCTTGAACATGTTATGCCAGAAAGTAAGTACATATGCAAAAAGAATGATGGGGATTTGTCAAAAAACAACCCAGAAACCAAGCCAGTTTGAAGGAGCTCCTATTGGTCAAATCATGGACGGTTCAAGCACCAAAGTAAATAATGACTGTAATGGATTACAAACTACTGAATAAAATAGGAAACCATGAGTCCATACTGATATAAATAAATGCATAAATAGAAAGTTTGATGAAAGTGAAACATGTATATTGTTTCAAAGTACTTCCCCTCTGTGTTCTGTGCTATTTCTGCTTCATTTCCTCTGACCTCTAAAGAGATGGAGCATCCTAGGGCTTAGGACTCAGACCGTTCCTCTTCTTATTCCCTTGGTGATCTCATCTAGTCCCCTGGCTTTAAATAACAGCCATATGCTGATGACTTACCAACTTTTATCTCCAGCCCAGGCTTCTTTTCGGAACTCTGGACTTCTATAACCAACTGCTTACTCCATGTTTTCCATTGGATGTTGGCCAAGACATCTCAAATTTAACATGTCCAATACTTAACTCCTGATCTTCCCTCCCCCTAGTCTGCTCTATCAGTCTTTTCTGTATCAGTTAATGGCAACTTCTCCCTACCAATTGCTCCAAAAACCTTGGCGTTATCCTTGACTCTTCTCTTTCCCTCACATCAATTACATTAGCAAATCTTGCTGTTTACAGTGTCTCAGCCCTGGAACAGGCCTCAATTTCCCAATGAAGTTACCCAAGAGCCTTCCTTACTGGTCTCCCATACTTGCCCTCCACAGTTTATTCTTATCACTCTCTAATTGCTTCCCATTTCACTCTGAGTAAAAGCCAAAGTCCCTACTTTGGGCTCCAAGATTCTACATGATCACTTACTCCTGCTAAATTGGCTAAAAATACAAAGTTTGATAATACTCAATGATGTGGAAGATAGTTCCACTTACGTATTGTTGGTGAAGTATAATGTGTTAATATCTATAAAAAAATGTAAGCATATTTTATGACTCAGCAATTCCACTTACAGGAATTTATCTTATAGAAATACACAAGTGGCCAAAGACACACATGCAACGCTCACTGTAGCATTGTTTGTCATGGCAAAACACAGAAACATGGCCCCTGTACAATGGAAGACCGTGTATGATAATGGAGATTCGTGGGCTTCAGAAAGATCTCCAAGATGTATTAGTAAGTGCTAAAAGAAGCAGATCAGTAATTACTGAATAATCCCATTGCCTAATAAAAAGTCAACATACACATGCTCTGTGAGTGTGTCTGTGCATTTAAAAAGTGAGTTGGCTATACTACAACAAAATCACATTCCTTAAAAAAACTGATTTGGAAGAATGCATAATGACATGTAAGCAAATTCTCTCACACCAAAGGAAATTAAAAAAAAAAAAAGTGAGTTGAAAGATTACCAGTCAACTTGGGTGATGTCTGGGGAGTGAGACTGGGAGCTGGAGTTTGAAAGACTCTTCCTCTTCCTTGTATAATATTCTATTCAATTTCAATTATTCTTTTTAACCATGAATATTCACTTTTATAATCTCTATGTCTTTAATAATAAACAAAAAAGGGTTTTAAAAAGTTCTTTCTTACCTCAAGATCATAGAAATGCTCACCTATATTTACTTTAAATTCACATGTCTTAAAAAAAGTAATTATATACTTGAATTAACTTACCCAGGACTATCAAATGGGGGTATATATCTGGAGTTCGCTGCAGAGAATAATGGTTTCTTTTTTTAAACTTTTTTTGATAAAGAAAACAAAACATACTATTTGTAGAAAAATCTAGAAAAGGGTAAAGAAGAAAATAAAAACCACTGGCAACCCACAGAAAGCCTCAGTTAACATTCTGAGACATTTCCTGCAGGAGGCAGGGTGCCCAGTGAGGTGGAACCTAGAACCTTTTCAGTCTCTTGCCGATGCCTTGATGCCACTTGTGGGGGTCAAGGCGGGGCCTGGCAGTTTTGGCTTCTTTTCTTTGGGAAATGCAGCAGACCAGGGTCAGTCATAATAGTAGGGCAAACATTCACCCATTCATTGTTCATGGAGAAAACCGTGAGGTCACCTTAATCCTGCAAACAGATGTTGCAAACTGAGATATGAAGTATTCTGCCCTAGTGAGGATCGAGCAGTCTTTCAGCCAAACCCTTCCTTGAAGTGCAAGGAGAAATCGGTTTCCTGGGAGTGTCTTGAACTCACCTGTTATGTCCCCCTCCACAAAATTACTTCAGATGGAATATTCAGTCTGTGTGGAGGGCACACACAGTTATGTGAGCTGTGGGTGGTTTGTCTGGGCCCAGTACCCCTTAGTAGCACACTGGGGGACTCAGGAATGAGAGCTGCCCACCTTGGAACGGTCTGTCAGGAAAGGCTGGCTCCAGGTACCAGGTGTGGCTGATGCTACTCTGCTCTGGTGACTGACAGTGAGATACTTCCCCAGGTAGTCCACGCTGTCCCGGGGCCCAAGGTGCCACTATGTGTTTGCAGACACTGCAGGACAGAGCCTGGCAGCAGACCGAGGAGACCCTGCTGACAGAAACACGCATAGACCCTTGGTCTCAGCTTGTAAGACGTGGAGTCCAGAGTCGAACCCACCATGCCAAGTTCCTTCCCGGAAAAGAAATAGGGATAAATATCCTGTGGGCAAACAATTCAGTTCTAACAAGGAAATGAGGTAATCCATCAGGTTCAAATAGTTTCAGGAAAAGGCTTGAGAAACCAAGAAATGAAAAGTTAAGAGAAGGATGTAGACTTCTCTGAGCCCACTTGGCAAGAGGCAGAGATCTACAGCTTGGAACATCCTTAAGCCCATAAAAGCTGAATGGACAGTGAGATAAGTACCTGGAAATAGAAGACAGAAGTAAGAAAATGGGATCTTGACATCTGAAGAAAATCAAGACATCTGACTTGACCCTTCTCTAAGTCTTGTTAATTTTTCCAGTGATGAAATCAACTAAGGGAAACAGGAGGGAGATCAGCCAGACTGGGGGAGGGGTGGGAAGAGCAGAGAGCTACGGGGAAAGCTGGTCTGGCCCCACTTTCCAATTTTCCATAGATAAGGAAAACCAAGACTGGGAGAAGGGATGTAACTTTCCCCACAAAACCCAACTCAATGGCTAAGACTCCTGACTCCCAGTCTAGTGTCCTCAAGCTCTGTCCACGAGGCGTGAACCAAGGCCAAAAAGGAAGAGGAAATTAAAATCCTGGCATTGGAAAGCAAAGCTACACATCAGAAAAGAATCACTCCCGCCAGGCTCCATTTCTTCTCAGCCTTGGAAAACCACTGAACGTTTCTGAGCCTCGATGTCTTCATCTGTGAAATGAGAATGATGCTGCTTCCTCCTGCAAGGCTAGGGTGCAGGTTAGCTATCAGGAGGTCGGCAACACGGTAGATGTTTAACAGGGAGTTAAATGCTCTCTAGAGCATTCACAGGGCTGGAAAGACACTGCTGGAAGGAGCTAGGATAAAGGAGGCGCCGACGTCTTCCCTGCCCCCAATCTCCCCTGGGCTGATCAGAGCACAGGACGGTGTCCAGTGGTATAACCGAGTTGTGAATGGGCCCAGCACTACTCCTTATCCAGGAACTCTTGACTTTGGCTCGGCAAGCCTGTGGTGTCAACAGACCAGGTATTCGTTACAGAGCCACCTACCTCCACGACGAAATGTCCAGAGTCTCGGTCACAAGGCCGGGGGTGTTAAGCATGTACGATGCCCAGGTGGCCCCCAGACAGCATGCCAGGGGAAGTAGCAGGTGCAGACTATGACAGGTGGGCACTCTGGACAAGTTATCCTGCATCCTTCCCAGGCCCAACCTGGCTGGCCAGTGTGAGGTGGGCTGGTGCCACCTGGTCACATTCAAGTCACTGCCCAGTTCCATGCCCAATAGGAACTCCACGGGCTAGAGAGCCACGACCACCCCCACAGCCTTCTCATGTCACCTGGAGGGCCCGAAATAACTCCTAGAAGCCTAGATCCTCCTGCACAGCCATCTTCCTGGCCTCCCCAACCTAAAGTGAGAATCTGAGAGCCAGAGGAACTTCTGGTTGAAATCTGAGGTAGAAATAGGGGCAAGAAGACTTGGGAAAAGCCCAAGTCTAAGGAGAGATCAGAAGGTGGCAAGTTTGAGACCCGTTTGTGCCTCCCTTTGTAGTAACAAGAGGCTGCAGACACAACTCTGTCTACCCTCTGGCTCCTGAGGTTCAGAGTTTGCACAACCTACGTGATTTGGTATGTCCAGGGTTTGAGTGGGTGTCCACAGCCACCCCACCCCACCCCCACCGAGGGGCAGCTCAAGCCTTCTGCCCTGATCAAGCCGTGGGGCAGCAGCATCTCCACACCCCCAAGCACCATCTAGGCCTAAACACACCCCACTTCCCCAACCCTGAGTTACCTTCTCAGGCGACGGCAGCCAAAGACCCTCGTGGTGGGGGCTGCCCCATGCCCCTGGTGGTGGGGGGCTGTCCCACAAGGGTACCTGGGGCAGAGTCCAGGTCCCTAGAGTCCCACACCCTGGTGCCCACACAATCTCCACCCACCTGCCCATCCCTGAGTCCTCCCACAGAACAAGTCGAATCAGGGGCAGGGAGAGGCCTCCACGTTTTATTAGGGATACGGCAGAAGTAGAGGCTGGAAGCAGAGCAGCCGCAATTTTAACGACAGATAAATTAACCGCAGTGCGGGGATGAGGGGTGGGGACTGGGCCAGGCGCTTTAATAAAAAATAAAAAATAAGAAGAGACAAATGGACCCCAAAGAACTGGGGCGGGGGAGGGCAGCACCATCCAGACAGCAGGGAGGACTAGGGCAGACAGAGAAAGAAGGCAACTTGACCCTTTGCCCCTAAACTCCACCAGCATGGGGCTTCCGGGCTGGCCCTGCAGGGCCTCCGGGGCAGGGGAGCCGCCAGAACGGGCGGAGATGGCACAGCCGGTGGGCAGGAAGCCCAGCACCACAAGATGGCTCAGCCTGAAGTGGGAGCTGGGGGCCAGGACACAGCAGCCTTGAACCCCCAGTCTCTCCGAGGAAGAGCCTTACTCTGGGTGAGAGAAGGGACCAAGGGTGGGGTCTCTCCCTGAGCTGAGCGCGGTCATCTCCACAGCAGTGGGGTGTGCCGGGGACCCCCTTTCACCTTCCTGTCCATCTGCCTCCTTGGTCCCTTCTGGGAGGAGCCTCCAGGGCCCCAAAGGGGCGGGTGCGAGGAGAGCTGGTCCATTCTGTGGTTGCCAACTCCAGAGAGGTCCCATGTCCCCGTGCAGCCACTCAGCCCTGACTCCCGCAGGAGGACAGCGAATCGTAGAGCGAGTCGCTGAGAGACTCTGAGGTCTCCAGCCCCGTGGGGCCCCCGCTGGCCACTCTCCCTTCTTCGCCCATGTCCGACGTGCTGGGGGTGCGGCTACCCCCAAATGCTGGGCCCTGGGGTGCAGCAGCTGGGCGGCTGGGCTCCAGGCTCCGCTTTCGGTCCATGGGCAGAGCCTAGGAAAGGAGGGGAGGCTGGGGAGGAAGCTCCTCTCTCCTCTCAGCCGGCCTGAGAGGCGCCATCCGCCTGATGGGGGCGCTGCAGCTGTGCTGGAGGCACAACTGAGCACAGTCCTACCAGGTCCTGGAAGGGAGAGAAACCCTTTCCCCAAGAGGGGTGTGAGAAGGCATGGGGATGTGCTGACCAGAGGGTCATCCAGGCGCTCCTACTCCGGAACAGGGCTGTACCTCACCCCATGTCATTCCCTTCTGCCCTCCAGTGCTGTTCCCTGTCCCCTTCGGCCATGCTCACCATGGGGGTCCTGGGCAACCCCTCCAAATGTCGGGGTGGGCATAGGAAAGGGTCAGAGGAGCCGCTGGCTGCCCTTGCGTTGGGGAAGGTCCAGTTCTTGGCCAGCTGAACAGGAGGGGGAGGTGCCGGGTCTTCACAGGGATCTGTCCAGGACAAAGGGAAGGTGGGTGGTAGGTGGAGCTCCCAGAGAGGCCCACCCACCTGCCCAGACACTCACCGTCAGGACAGGTCTGATGGCCCCGGTGGCCCGGAGCAGCGGTGAGCAGGGCAGGGAAGGCCGGCATGCTGGGGTGCCGCCCGCTCACCAGCAGCTCCTCTATGCCAGGCACCTCACGCTCCAGTGTGTGGGCACGGCGAGGGACTTTGGTAAGGGGTGGGGGCCGAGCTGGGGGCACCCCGGGTGAGGGCTCCAGCCGTGGTGGCTTGGTTTTGGGAAGATTCTTGCTGGGGGTCCCAGTGCTGCCATGGTCTGGGGGTGGGAACGTCCCAATGCCACTGTCCAGGGTTCGAGTCAAAGAGCCACAGGCTGGGGAGAAGAGGGTAAGTCAGGGATGTGAGGCTGCAGGCAGCTCAGCCCCTCTGCCTTCTTCTAGCTTCCTGCCCCCGCCCAGGCTCCACCCCTGGTTAGGGCCTCTCCTGGCTCCACAGGCTCAGTGGTCCCTGCCTGCCCTGCCCCATTCTGGAGGAGCAGGGCAGTTACCTTCTGCAGGGAGTGATTTATTCCTGTGCAGCCCCAGGGCCCACTGGTGCTTGGCACCAAGATGGCACTCAGGGCCTGGCACCTGCTGCAGTGACAGGAATAAAGTGAGCAGGGGGTGGGGGCAGGTCCTAGTCTTGGCTCTTTTTTTTTTTTTTTTTGTGGGGGGAGGGAGGTAATTAGGTTTATTCATTTATTTATTTATTTTTTTGGAAGGAGGTACTGGGGATTGAACCCAGGACCTTGTGCATGCCAGGCATGCACTCTACCACTTGAGCTATCCCCTCCCCTTAGTCTTGGCTCTTGACCCTGCTGACCTGTGAAGTGTGAGGTGGGCACTGGTTCTGCCAGACTGTCTTCTGAGGGCATCTCTTCCCGCCTCCCTGGCTCGCAGCTTGGCTGTACGGGGTACAGGAGATTTCAGAGCCCATTTTCCCTCCACCCTAGTCCCCTCCATTAGGACCCCTGGAGAATGGGTCTGAGAGTCCTGGCAACCTGTAGCCCTCAGGAGGCCTTGTCCCCTCCCCACGCTCCTTGAAGACCAGACATGCATCCAGAAGCTTCCAAGCCTCAGGGAAGGGGAGCCCTCCAGGGAGCAGGAGACCTGGCAGGGCCACAAAGCCAGGCCCTCCACTCAGCCCCTGTCCCAGGACTTACCTTCCCAGGAGGTTTTCCGCAGCCTTGAAGAGGGCCCACCAGGCCATTTTCGGGGCCCACAGGCTGGCCAAGGGTTCTTGGGGTCAGAGGACGCTGGCTGGAAATCACCATACTCAGGTTTGGGCTCCCGCCAGCTCTTGGGGGGCAGCTCCTTGCCATCCACCCTAGGGGCAGCAGGGCAGATGGAGGTGAGGGAGGCCCGGGTGCACCCAGACATTCTGGCCTTGTTCCCTCCAATGGTGCTGGGCCTAGTGAGGTGCCCCCTGCCCCTAGGTAAGGGGACATATTTCTGGTAGCTGCCCCTATCAACCTCTCCTGACACTGGAACAGGCAGAGACCCCAGGGAAAACCCCAGAGGACCAGCTGGGGCAGGGGAGATGGGAGAACTCTCCTGAAGCTACCTAGGGTCAAGCTTAGAGACCTCTTGACAATGTTTGCTGGTAGAGAGCAGACACGGTCACATCCTGGTCCACATGTGACACAGCCTGCCTGCCCCAGCTGTATTTGAGTGCACTTGTCAAAACCACACACTACCTGGGGCCTGATTCTTGTGGACATTCTGCCTTACCTGACCCAGACAGAGTGACCCTAAGTTGGGGTAGCCTCTTCTCTCAACCACAGCTCCCTTTGCTGAGTCTATGGCAGGTGCCAAAGGGCAAGATGGGCAGGGTCCTCTCCTTGTCCTATAAGGCAGAAAACCTTGGAGAGGGAAGACCTTCATCTTCTAACATGGTTAGGTACTAGCATTCCCTTAACTACTGTACACTGGCACTTAGGCAGGCTGCCTCATCTGACACTGGAGACAATCTCTGAAAATGTAGACTGTTAACTCTTCTCAAATGAGAAACTGGGTCTCAGCAAGTCTAATGTCAGACAGCAGGGAGGAAGGGCACTGGGACACAAACCCCCGGATTCTGGTTCAAGCCCTGGATCTCTCTTCTGGGGCAGGCCATTAATCCCCAGATGCTTTGGGGCCATTTGACCACCGACCCTCTTTGGCGTCTGGGAAGCCCCAGCTTCCAGGAAAGGCAGTCCCAGCCCCAGCTCTAGCCCCAGGTGTTCCCATGGAGGGAAAAGTGGCCCCAGCCACTGTCTACTTGCCAACTGGTCGCAGGCTCTCACCTATTGAGCAGCTGCTGCATGAAGGTGTCGGCACCCTGGTACATGCCGGCTAACTGGCCCTGCACCTGCCCCAGGCCTGCACTGGGCCCTGGCACTGGTCCCCCAGGTCGTGGCCGGGCTCTGCTGCTCAGGTAGGCCTTCTCCTCCTCCAGCGCCCGGCGCAGGTCTTCCGCTTTAGCCATCAGCTTGGAGATGTTGAGGCTCTCAGCCTCCAGCTTCCGGGCTTCCATCTTGACCTCCTTCCGGAGTGGGGAGCCTCCACTGGCCCCTTCCTTGCCCTTGGTGGCCTCCGTGCGGCGGTTCAGCGCTGGCAACTTGCTCTTCTTAAGGCCGAACCAGCTGGCAATGCTGCTGGTGTTGCGGTGCTTGGCCTCAGTGCCAGGTGCCCGCTCTTGGCCCTGGAGCCGCAGCACATTTTCCTCGATGCCCTTCATCACCTTCTCCTCAATGGCTGAGTGTGGGGCCTGCCCCTCAGGGCCTGGGCTTGGGTCAACAGGGCCAGGTGCTGGGGGTGTGGGCTGGGCCATGGTGCCACCACAGTCTGCCCAAGGTGGGCCCTTCCCTTTGTCAGGCTTGGGGGGCTCCTTGGTGGCTGGTGGGGCCACAGGTCGGGGTGCCACCTTGGTGGGTGACTTAGAAGGCAGCTTTGTCGGGCTGCCGTGGGGGCTCTTATTGGGCTTGCCGAGACTGGGGGCTGAGGTTGGCACTTTGGCAGGGGTGCGGGGTACTTGGGGGCACAGGGCCCCTGCCAGCCGGCTCTTGGCCAGCTCCACTTTGGTGAGGCAGCTCCTTGGTGAAACAGGCTCCAGGTCTACCCGGGCCCCCATGGAGTGAGAAGAGTAGACTCGGGTCCCAGGGTCCCCCAGGAGCCCTGATTCCTGTTGCTTCAGGCTGCTTGTACCTAAGGCTACTGCCCCCCGTAGGCCCCCCTTGGCTTCTGGCTGCTCAGGGGGCCTGGAGGTCAGGGGTGCCATGTCTCCAGTGCTCTCCCCTGACCTCCCTGCTCCTCGGGCCTTCTCGGTGCCAGGCCTGGCTGGTACCCCATTCTTCTCTGGGCCCTGGGGCCCCTCAGGGCCAGTCTTCAGTTTTCCCAGGGCTGCCAGTCTGTCCCGCAGAGGTGTATAGCCAGGATCCCCAGGTCGCCGCCCCACCCCCTGGCCAGGCTTCTTGGAGGAGCTGCCTGGGGTCCTGCGGCCAGGATGGGGAGACTCTGAGCCTACCTTGTCCAAACTCTTCTCCTGACCACTCTCATAGGGACAGGATTCTGGGAGGCAAGGGCTGGATGGGACTCCAGGGCTTCTGAGGATCTCAGGGGCCCGTGGCACCTCCAGAGTTAGTTGTGGATAGGTGGGCACCTGCAGTGGGGATGGAGGTGGCTCTGGGGAAGGCCCCCTAAAGGTGCTCCGAGAAAGGTCCAAAATGTTCTCGTAGCAAGGAGATACCACTGGTCCTGGGGAAAGTGTAGTGGACAAGGCTGGCTGGGGAGGTCTGAGCTGCGCAGTGTCTGGGGTTGTGGAGCAAGGTGAAGGGCTGGTGGGCAGACCCTGCGCCCCCTCCGGGGACAGCTCTCCTCCACTCAGACCCCTGCGGGCCAGCAGCGGGGAGGGGCTGCCATCTGAGCCACTGTTCCGACAGGGGATTCGGGAATTCCGAGGGAGTTGGGGGCTGAGCTGGGGGCCTCCTGGGCTAGGGACCTTCTCTGAGGCTGGAGGCAGCTTTAGAAATTTGAGACCTCTGGCTGGAGAGGGCAGAAGGGGTCCCTGGGCTTCTCCAGGAGAAGGGGGGCCAATTTGGAGCTTGCTTTTCACCTGAGATGAGGAGTGGGCATGGCCAGGCCGCGAGCCCAGGGGGGTGTCCCCTGCACCCATGAATACACTGAGGAAGGGGAGGGGCCCCTGGCCCTCTGAGGTAGCACCAAAGCCCGGCCTGTGGGCCTCTGGGGTACCCCCACCCCAGGTTGACTTGGGGAGGCCTTTGGACTTGGACAGCTGGGGGGGCCCCTGGTCTGGGGAAGTTGGCTGCCTGGGACCTGGGTGGTCCCCGTTGAGTGGGCAAGCAGCCCCAGCCAAAAAGGCCTGTAGGTAAGACTCTGTGTCCTCGAGGAGCTGGCCTAGGTTCAACTGTTTGCAGGCCAGGGCCCCGAGCAGGGTGTCGGGGCTGGGTGCCTCATTGGGGTCACCTGCCTCATCAGAAGAGGAGGAGGAGCTGCTGCCTGGGGCACAGGGTGGCCCAGAACTGGTGCCCTGGGCCTGTGGGGAGCCCTGACTAGGGCCCCAGGGCTGTCCAACACCCTCTTCCTCTCCTGGGCCCCCTAAGAGACGCTCCCAGTGCAGCAGGCCTCCCAGGCTACCAGGACCTAGGAGCAGGTAGGGGGCCCAGGGAGAGGGTTCAGGCTGCGGTGGGCCACACAGCTCGCCGTTGATGGGTTCTGGGAAGCCAGGACCCTCGCTTGGAGGCTGCCAGGGGGTAGCAGGTGAGCAGAGAAGCAAAGGGTCAGTCTCCTCCAGGGCTCTCAGCACCTCCAGGATCTGGGCTTTCTTTCGAAGGAATGGGGATAGGGCATCCAGTGCTGGGGGTGGGGCAGCCGGGGGTCCTGGGCCTCCTGGCCGTAGCTGCTGCTCCCAACACACCTGGGGGAGAAATGGCACGAGGAGGAGACCATGTGCAGTCCTGGGACCTGAGCTGGGCATAACTGAGTATGTCAGGCACACAGCTGGCCTGGTTTGTCGGTGTCCCCAGAAGGAATTGATAGCTTCTGGGATAGTCCAGCTCAGTTCCCTCAAGAGTCTCTGAGCCCTGGTTACCCCAACTCTTCCTCCTGGTGCACTGGGGGTTAGGTGGGCACCTACCTCCCTTCCTGGTTATCCCAGTGCCACTTCCCACCCCTGTTTGGATCAGCAGGGCTGACCACCTACAATCCTGAGATCTATGTTTGTCCCAGGAGAGGGAGGCCTGTTCATTTTTCAGGCTCCAAAAAGAACACAGAGACTTAAAAAGGAGATGTGATGTGGCCAAGTCCTAAGTCAGTCACTGAAGGCAAGCCCAGGCCTTCTCAGGTCAGACAGCTGTCCTGTGGAGCTGATCCCCACAGAGAAGCAAACTGGGAATGACTCCACCTCATGCTCTTTCCTGCTTTTGCCCAGCCCCTTCTTAGGCCCAGTCCAGTCTGGTATTGTGGTTAACTACATGGGATCTGGAGCCAGACTGTGTAGGTTCAAGTCCCAGGTACACTGCTTAACTAGTCATGTGACTTTCAGCAAGTTATTTACTCTCTAAGCTTAATTGTATCATCTGCACAACAGAATGGTTATTACATTTAATCTCATAAAATAAGGTAAATGAAACCAGATATGCAAAAGAATGAATAAATAATCATAGTTCTGGGCCTGGATAAATAAATATGTGTATGATTATTAAATTTATGCCAAAAATTACAAAAAAAAAAAAAAGATAAATGAGATCCAGGTGTTCAGCACAGTGCCTGGCCCAGACAGAGTAAGAGCTCAGGATGTGTTAATTATGAGTCTTACTGCAGTACTAATGCCTTTGGTTGTGAGGCCAGTGACTTGGGGTGGGATCTATTTTTCTTGGTATGAGGCTGACAGCTAGCTGAGGGCTCACACCCAGTCTGGACAAGAATCTGCATCCAGAAGCAACCTTTCCCCTGGGACTCATGAGGAAACAGCCGTGAAGCACAAACTAACGAGCCTGGAGCGAGTGAAGCCACAGACCACCGTACCCAGCCCTCCTACCTCTCTCTGCCCAGCACAGCGCCCCAATGGCAGCAAAGTGGCTGGTCCCTCGGCGGAGCTCAGGGAGGGGGAGGCTGGTGGCTCTGATGGTGGCTGGAGTGGGGTGAGTGGGATCTGCAGGGGAGAGGTGAGGTTAGCAAAGGTCCTGTCTGTCCCAGGTCCCTACTCACTCACGAAGCTATGCTTTCCCATCCAGGGGTTGGGAAATGTTCTTCCAAGTCTGCTCCTTCAGTGATGTCTCCTGGCCCAAGGTGTGGCTTTCACCACTGTCCCACCACTTGATCATAAGAGCCTTGGGAGACCATGGCACTGAAGAAGCGCACGCAAGCCCAGGAGGCAGGGAGGTGGGGCAGGGCAGATCTAACCTGGGAGTCCACTACGCCTCCAGGACCCTCCACTTTTCTGTGGGGCCTCCTCCCTGATTACAGAGAAGGTGAGCCTTGAGGCCTCTTCCTGTGCTGACCACCTGTGACCCAGCACCCACAAGGATGGCTGAGACTAACAGAACAGGCAGAAAAAAGATGGCGTGAGTTACCACTTCTGTCTCCCCTGACTGGTCGCATGTGAAACCTCTATTCTGAGAATCATAAAAGTAGTATTTAACCATGGGTCACCTCTCTCTTAGTCCCTGAGAGTGTCATTTCCTTCTCCTAGGCATCCTGACTAGAGACAAGTCTGCTTTAACTCTCCCATGTCTCTCATTCTCCACAGCTGTTAAATCCTGTCTCTGGGGCGTCTCTCTGGTCTGTGCATCCGCAGCAGCTCTTTCAGCCAAAGAGCCTCACACCCCTGGCCTAGACACTGCTCAGCATTTCAGTCTCCCTGACCTGGCTGGGTGGCTTTTCAATCTCCTGTGCAGCAGGCAGCCTAAAGCATCTTTTTCTTTTTCATCTAAAGCATCTTTGCACTCAAAGCCTCTGCCTGCCCAAGGCCTCTGGAGAGAAGTCTGAACTGCTCTGCCGGCATCCTGGACGGTTCTTCCTTGACACCATTCCCAGCTCTGCCTCGCTCACTGCTCTTCACATATCCTTTGCTCAAGTCCAGCTGAACAGCTCTTTGCTCCCTGGGATTCCCTGATCTATTCCTTCCAGAGGGAATCCCTTCTCCCTGATCCCTACTCTACTCTTTTTAAGTCTCCCATCCTTTAGGGCCCAGGACCGACGTCACCTCTTCAAGGGACTGCTCCCCAGCCCATCTCTGACGGCCTCTCTCCCCTCTGGGCTCTTGGACAGCACTGTCCCGCTCTGTGCCCTGCCTTACTGCCCAGCTCTCAGGGGTTACGTTCGTTCTGCATGGGCCACAGCCCTGTCTGATGTCATACGTGTTGGCAAAGGCACTGCTCACAACAATAGCTTCATGAGCATTTGCTTCAATGGAGCTTCCATCCCAGCAAAGCACAACTTGGGAATAAGATTAATAATGATAACTAGCTGCCAATTACTGACTGTGAACCAAGCACTAGATATTCCTCACAACAACCTGCACTATAGGTATTTTTATCCCCATTTATAAGGAGAAAAACTGTGGTTTGTATGGTTAAATAATTTACCCAAGGTCACACAGCTAAGAATTAGCTAAGTTAGGGACCCAACCCAAGTTTATCTGAGGCCAAGTTTCGTGTTCTTTCCATTATGTCATGTTACTTCTGGGGAAGATAAATCTATTGCCCCAAAACCCCAAATTCATTTAAAAATCCCAATTCAAGTCCCAGAATTCATTTAAGTAAAAAAGAAGTGATTTATGGATGATCTACACCTTTGTTATCATCAGTCACTGAGAAGGGTATGGATGGGGCAAGCCTGGCCAGCGTGGTTAGGCCTCCGGGGATTCCTGGGTAAACCCTATGGCAGGGACAGACCCAGGGCAGGGGCAGCCGCCGAGTCATGGCCGCTGATCCACCCAGGTCTGCACCAGCCTAGTGAGGCAGGGGACTGTAAAAAGGCCATGGTGGTGAGAGCGTTCCTCTGCCAGGGGTCAGGCTTCCCAGGGAGCTGAGGGCTTCCTACTCAGGGTCTGGGGGCCAAGAGCTGCCTGGTTTGCATTCCAGACACACAAATTCAGATGCACACACATAAAGGTGTTTCTCGTCAAGATGGGGGTGGGGTTGGGGGTGTGCTGGCTGACCTCAGAACCCACTGTTCACCTTGGGAACCTAGAGCTGCTCCTGATCCCCCCAGGTGTCACCCTACCCTTGGGGCTTCCTGACAGAGTGGACCCCAAAGGACATCTTAACTGAGCCCAGGATTCCCTCCCAATAGCCTCCTGCTTCTCCTGAGTCAGGCAGGTGTCAGGGCTAGAAGCAAGGACCGGCATCTGTAGCCATGCTGTTGTCAGTGGTGGACATATGCAACTAGGCGTGACACAGTCATCTGGGTAAAGTGCCCTTCCTGACCTCTCTGTGACACCAAGCACTGGGTGCCTTACACCCGCCCCACCCCTGCCCCTGGCCAAGAAGAGGCAAGGCAGTGGCCAAAGGGGCCCCTTGGGAGATTGAAATAACTGCATTTTGAGCCTCCACCCATCTCCCCACACAGGGCGGAGCAAGCAAGGACCTTCTCTGTCAACAAAAAAGGATACCATCCAGCTGGGCGGGGAGCACCTGGGAGGTGGGGGACAGCAAAGCTTAAGGAGACTCAGGAAGTTTTCCCCCATCTAAGGCTCAGATCTATCAGGCTAAGTGGGACTGCCCTGGATGGCCACAGCCCCCAGCATGGAGGGGAATGGCTGATGGCCTGCTTCTGTAGGGTTCTGGGAGGAAAGAGGATGATAATGATGATGGGGCTAGTAGGAGGCAGGAAGCTGAGATATGAGGAAGGACGGAGAATCACTTGTGCCCACCTGAGGGAGGGAGCCTGCCGTGAGCTGGAGTTTCTGCTGAAATAGGGCGCTCAGCATCTGGTTCTGCCGTTCCAGGTCAAACACCCTCTTCTTCAGCTTGATGCACTCCTCCCGCAGGTCCTGCGGCCCGCCCAGAAGGCAGCAGAAGGAGGGGATGGTGGGGAGAGGGAGAGTACATGAGCACAGTCGCTTTCATCAGAGCAGCGGGCACTCCTGCTGGGCATGCCCTTTTCTTGCAACCTTCTTCTATGAGGGAGCTGAGCTTGCCCACATTTATGGCTATCACATCTTGCAGGGTAAATTTTCTAAAGTCTACCACCCATGGTCGGAGGTAATTCCATTCTCTTTGACAACTTTCCCATCCCTGGAGCCAAGCCCCTGCCTCTTGGAAACCACAAGTCAAAGAAGGGCCCATTAAAGGCAGAGGAAGACCTGGGGGTCAGAGTGGCCCGTGTGTCAAAAAGTTACCCATAGTTTTTGCAACATTACTATCAGGGCCATAACAACCTGGAGAAACTAGCTGGGGCCAGGAAAATGGAAGGATTCAAGTCCAAATCAAATTTATCATAGTTCAGAGACCTGGCCTGACCTAGCTCACCCCTGGCTCCAGGTAGAACAGTATGGACTGCCCAAAACAGAGAAAGGGGACTTAGTTGGGAGGACCAAGAAGCCATTTCCACCAGCTCCCACCTCTATGCCCTGGCTGAGCAGGCTCAGGGGGTCCCAGGAAGGTCTTCCCCTACTGTACCCAGGGCCTCCTCCCAGGGTGTCTGGGCCCACGGGTGAGAATGTCTCCTGTGGACTTTTACCTTTTGGTTCAGCAGCGCCTGTACCACGTGATTGGCCACCTGGGGACAGAAAGCCCCGAGGCAGAGCTGAGGAAGCGCTGTCAGCCAACCCAGCCTCTGCCTGGAGCAGACAAGCAATCCTCCCTGCAACCCAAACTTCAGTCCCACAGACCTCATCCAGACAGCGCTCGTACGTCTCCCGCTGGTTTTCGTTGGCCTGGGCAAGTGCCGAGTTCTCTGCCTGCAGAAGGGATGGGGAGGGCAAATAGGAAGCTAAGGGATCATCCTTCCCCAGTGCAAACTCCTCTTGGGAAAGGGGAGGCAAGGAGTCTACTAGCTACATCCCTGTCCCAGCTCTTGGCTCTGGTCTGTTTCTGCCAGGGAGAGGCCTGCAAAGATAGACCAAGGGCATCAAGAAGGCAGAGCTGAGATGGCTGTTTTTTTGTTACCCCAGCTTCAGTCAATGAGGTTGGAGAGGCTGGCCAGGAGGACATAATGTGGGAGGTGCTGAAAGTAACCCTTATTTCCCTGGGAAGAAGGCAGAGGAGGCTGGAGGGAGAGGGGGCAGTGTCTTAAGAGTGTGGTAAAGGGATCCATATCCTCGTCGCTCAACTCCTGAGAGTCTTCTTCCTGTGGCCTCTGTGACCCATACCTTGCCTAGAGGTGCATGGGCATGAAAGCAGGGGAGAAACAGGGTAAAGAAGAAAGACACTTTGGGGGTTAGGACAGCCCCACCCTTGTGCATGCCTCTTGTCCTGAGCTGGCACTCGGGCTGGATCGCTAAGAGCAAGGAAACGGCTTCTCAGAGGGGCTCTGCTAAAGAAACATTCAGCTCTGCTCCAGCTTGGCAAAGCGGGCTAAGAGGAGGGTCCACCCACACCCAGAACCCATACCAAGCCCCCCAGAGCTCTGGCCAGCACTGTTGCCCCTGTCCTGGCCTGTGCCCCACCTCCAGCTCCCGCAGCCGGTGCAGGAGCTCTTGGCAGGTACCCGGCTCCATGCTGCCATCACCACCCTCTCCTGGCTTCACGTTTCCAGGACTCCCAGCAGGCTGGTCCATGGCCTCCGACATCAGGCCCTGGGGACAAGTGAGAGAAGCCCTGGCAGGCTACTCCAGGGCACAAGGAGGTGAGCGAGGACAGAGATGAAACTTGTCAGTGTTCTCAGAGTTTGCAGCAGTGTGACCGATGTGCCAAAGACACTGTAACAACTCAGGGTCAGGCTAAGACTCCTGCTCAAGGGACAGACACACAGAGACTCTTCCCATCTCAAGAACAGAGACCATTGTTTTAAAAACCCCTATAATTGCCCTCACCCTATCATGGGTCACACAGAACTGGCCAGAAGCCAAGAAACCTGAATTCTCCACTGAGGTTGACCTCAAATTGGCACCCTGTATCCTCCTGCAGAGAGTAGGAGGCGGCCTGCATGCCTCCAAGGATCCCATCTTCCACGAGGCCCCAGGGGACAAGCCTCTTTGTGCACGCCGGGCCCTCTGCAGGGTGTCTTGATACCCACCCCGCTTCCACCTGGCCAGCTCCTTCCTATTCATTCTTCAGGGCCCTGGCTCTAAGGCTGGATCAGGAACCACTCCTGCCTGGTTCTGTAACTGTCCCCCCAGACTATCAAACTGTGAGGGCAGGATATTGTCTTTATTTCACTGTCTAGACTCACACTTCTTGGTGTGATACCTGGAGTGTCAGAGACAGATGACTGAACAGACTAGTTTGTCACTGAACACAACAGAGCCAAGGTTCTGACGTGGATCGTGTTATGTGATCCCCCTCACCTCAAACTGTTGCCACAGTTCCTGGCTTATCTGACTAGTCTTCATCTTCCATTTAAGTTTCAATTTCTCAGCTAGAGAGAAGTACTCATTTCCTTCCTCTGCACACACATTGTACAAATTTCCAATAGATGGGAAGCCCTTCCTAATGTGAAAGGGTGGAGGCCCCCAGTCTACCAACTACTTGCCTCCCTGACTCAGTGAAGCTCCCACAAAAGGGGCTTAGTTAGTTAGCAATTTCGGATCAAGGAAGCGAGGAGCCCTCGGCAGCTCATGAACCAGGCACCTGAACGTTCTCCCCTCAGTGGGGCAGAGGGGCTGCCTCTCCCACCCCCAGCCCTCCTCCTCCAGCCCCCACCACCAGCACACATGGGCTCCAAAGCCCCTCACCTGTCTCTGCTTCCTCACCCAGGCTGGCACACGCACTCTAGCAGCCAGAATGGTCACCTTGCCTGTGGAGACAGAGAGAGAGAGAGAGAGACAATGTCAGCTGCGCATTCCACCAGCATTTACTGGGCTCCTGCTGCATGGCATCCTGGGCCCCAGGGATGAACAAGCCAAAATGATGAAGCTTTCATTCTACTGGGGGAGGCAGGTAGTATAAGATAAACCAATGAACATACATCAGGCCCGGAGAAGGCACTGAGAGGTGATAGCAAGGTATGGACCTGAATGAAGGCTGGATGGAATCCTGAAGTGGGAAAAGCATTCCAGGCAGAGGAAAGAGCCAGAGCAAGGGTCCTCCTCAGCTCTCAGCCAGATAGGAATGAAAAGCAACTCAGTCCTTCCACAATACACACTGTCATCTTTAATCCTCACTGCCACAAAGGGAATTAAATGCTACTATCAACACCTATATTTGAGATGAAGAAAGTGAGGCACAGGAAGCTACACCCACACACCCAGAGTGCGTGCTGTGTGCTGGCACTTTCCATGTACCATTGAGTGCATCTGACTCTCCTATCGACCTTTTAAGGGGAGTGCCAGCCTGGGTGAGGAAGCAGGCTCCAGAGGCATAGGATGCTGCCCAAATCATATGGCTGGTTCACAAAGCATGCTGGACAGGCCTGGATGACCCCTTCCTCTGTGGCCTCTCTACACACATATTGTACTGCATCTCTGTACAGTTAGTCCCAGTGCTCCTGGAGCTTTGCGGTTGGATAGATCTGGATTAGAATCTGACTATGCAAAATTCGTTTCCTCACCTGTTTAACGAGGATAAGAATACTTAGCCCAAAGGGTTGTTGGAGGATGAAGTGAAATAATGCATGTAGAGTGTCTTGCAGGGACTCAATAAGTGGAGGTTTTTCACATTTCAGAGCCTGCTGCTACTCCAACTGTTCACCTGCAAGCTGACCCTGAGTCCCAAGCCTCTCACCCTGGGGTCCTAACAGGAGGGGCTCCTGATGATCTGAGGTGCTGTCCCACCACCTGCCCCTCAGGGGCCACCTCCTCTCCAATCCCCTCCCTGCCAGCCTTCATTCTTCTCTGCCAGATACCCCAGAAAGAGAAAGGGTAACAATGAAGGAGAGAATGCTTCTTCTGGGGAGTGGGGAGATGTGTGCACAACAGTGGGAAGGGGGCTTCTGAAAAACTTGGTAAAAAGGGAAAACTGTGTAATATTTATTTTTAACACTTGACCACAATCCAAAGTCCTTTGTTATTTTAACATCATAAAAATGTATCAAGTATAACTTCATTTGCTCATAACATTATCTTGCTCGGTATATTTAGAAATGCACAGGCCTAGAAAAAAAACAAAAAAAATTCAAGAAAAATACTCCCTCCCACAAACACAAATAGGGGTTAAAACCAAGAAAGGCCTCGAGTTACCTCACCACTGGACCAGTTCCAGCCCACCCCACAACGCTCATCTCGGGGCTACCATCCTCTTGCTAGGCGGAGGCTCCCACTGCTGTAGGCAAGGCCTGCGCCCACAGATCACCAGCGTTATTTCCAGGTGGACACCTCCAGGACTAGAAGGGCGGGGTAGGGGGGCATCTTGGGGAGTGTGAGAAAAAACACTGGGAGGGTGAAGGAAGGGACTGGGATGAATAGGGCAGCATCCGGGAGCCAAAAAAGGGAAGGATTAAAGCAGGAGAAACCCCAAATCTTTGTGTTCATTATACAACAACAAAAACTAAACTAAGGGTGAAGGTGGTTCAGGAGAATATCTTTTCCTAAAAAAATAGAAATTAAAAAAAAAAAGTATCCAGGGTAGGCTTGAGGCCCAGATTGCAGGGGCTGGCTGTGCAGGATATATGTGTGGTTTTGTGCATGTTGAGGAGGGCAGGGACCCAATACACCCCCAAAAGCCAACTGCTGCCACCCTCCTGATCTGAGCCCCTGAGGATCACAGGACAGGGAAAGCCTGAGCCCCACTGTGACCTGAAGGTGACCCTCCAAGTGACAAGCTGCCCAAGAGCAACAGCTCTGTCATGTGGGTCAGGCTGTGTATCACGAGCGGGCCCAGGAGAGGTTCCAGGAGTGCTGGCTGAAGGGAGGCTGTGACTCAGCTCCATTTTGGGGAGAAGTTTTCTGCCCTCAGCTGAAGTGAGTGGTCTGGCCAACTCAGGATGACCGGCCCTCTCTGTTTGCAGGGCCACAGGCAGGGGGCAGGAAGCCGTCAGCCCGGATTGTTGAGTCACTTGGAAGAGGCCTGCATTTAAACTCGGCGCTAGGGAGGAGGGCCACTGTGAGTAGGGTGAGTTTGAGCTCAAGATTTCTATGGTGAAGAAAAAAACTTCCTGTATCTTTACCCTCCTCTAGGGAATATTAAAATCCAGAGAGATAATACCACCTCCAGCTCCCAATCTGAGCCCAATTATGAATTTGGCCCTTCAGAGTCTGGGTTTTAGACATAAATCTCATGAGGAAAAAAAAAAACACCCGAGTGTTCCCCAGCAGCTGTCCCTGCTGGGTATCAGTGAGGCCCCTCTCCCCAGGGGCTGCGCATCCTCCTCTTTCCTCAGGCCCCTCAACTACTACTCACGTCTTCTGTGTTCAGCCCCACCCTGGACCCAGGAAAACCCCTGGCCTGGGCTTTTCAGGATGGGCCTGGTTTCAAACATTCTTCTGGTGGTCCCACAACATATCCCGGATGTTGGATGTGGGTCTGGAACACATGATGCTGGCCAGGCTGAGTAGGGATGGAGCTGCAGTGGGTGGGAGCTCAGAACTTGAAGCGGGAGGCTTCTCCCGCCAGAACTGCCAACGGGCAACCCCGCCCCCGACAAAGGCCTGATTCAGAGGGAGGTGACCTCAGTGCTGAGGGGCGGGAGGGAGAGGAAGGGAGGCAGAGCAGAGCCTCTCTGGCCCTCCTTCAGAGGAGACAGGGAAGAGGGAACAGCTGCTCAGGGGTCTCTGGGTAACAGGGGACAGGGACGAGGCTGGTTCAGCCCAATCACTTAGTGAATCCAGGTGACCACTATCTCTACAGCCTAGTCAGTCATGCAGGGGCCCAGAAGAGATCGGCTTGTCCTGGCCTTTCAGTCGGCGAGATCAAAGGAGTGGAGCCTGCTGCTCCCACCCCCTCCCCAGCCAGGGCACAGGCAAGACCCCACCCTAAACTCAGAGTCCAGGCCTGGGAGGATAGGGCCAGAGAGATGGCAGCAAGCCTGTCCTCCAGGCTCCCTTACTCTGGCCCTTAGCCAAGGACTCCGGGCCCTGAGGAGCCCCTCACTCACCAGCTGTTCCCCCCAGAGTCCTCTAGGGAGTAAAGCTAGGGGCCAGGAGATGGGGGAGGGGTGGGCAGCTGTGGGAAGGCAAAGACCGAGCTCACTTTAATAACAGAATCATCCGTAACACCAACCGTTTCTCCCTCTGCTCCCCCCACCCCCCAGCTGCTTTCTGGAATCTCCGTCACACCCAAGAGTCCACTTGTAAACAGCAACTTCTGCACCCACAGCAAACACTCCTTTCCAGACAAGATCAGCCCTGGGCCGGGGTGGGGTGTGGAGAAGAAAATAAGGACTGAGGCGCCAGGGCATTCCTAGCCTGAAAGTGGCCACCTTAATCTTGCCTAAGGCACCTTTTAGCCCTAAGTATTCCAAATGGTCTCCTCCCTCCTCAGGGAAAGAGGCAGACAAGAATTTCCTTCCCTCCTCCTGACAACTGGCCCCACAACACAATAGCCCTTCTGAGAGGCCTGTGTCCATGGGGAAGGGGCCCACTACATCCCTCCTCCAACTTCCTCTTTAGAGGCACTCCAAGAGCCTCCAGACCGTGGTGTAGGTTCTTTTGAACTGATAGTAAGATCAGTCCCTGCCCTTCTAGGCAGCGCAGGAGGGAAGGGCAGTAATGTTACAAGTCCAAAAGGCCTACAGATTTCAACACCTCTTATCTCTCCTCCCCTGATTCTTCATGTTCCCTGTCCACAGCATAACCCAACAATAATAAAAGCAGCTGCTGGGGGTGGGGAGAGGGAAGGGGCTCTGACACAGACACAATGGGTTTATTTATAGGGCAACATGCCAGGGGCTCTGTAGCCAAGAAGCCTAGGCCACACTCCCAAAAGCCCAGCTGGGCCCATCCTAGCCCAGCCAAGGGTACTGGAAAAAGCCTCAGACCAGAAGGCAGAAGGTTGATAGTCCCAATACAACTTATTTACTATGTGACTTTAAACAAATCACTCAGTTCCTCAGGGACAAGTTTCTTCACTCCAAGTAGAGGCCGTTCTAAAACAGTGGTTCCAAGGGTGGTTCAGAGACCCTGAGATCCTTTCAAGGAATCCATAGGGTCAAAACTGTTTCCATAATACCACTAAGACATTATTTGCCTTTTTAACTCTCATTCTCTCAAGAGTATATAGTGGCATTTTCCAGAGACATGTGATAACATGACAGATTGAATACAGAAGCAGATAATGAGAATCCAGCTGCCTTCTATTAAGTTAGACATTACAGATTTGCAAAAATGAAGAACAATGCCATTCTTTTACTATTTTTTCTGTTCTGGAAAATATATAATTATTTTTCATAAAATCTGTTAATATGTAATAGGTTTATTGTTATTTTAAATGAATTAAATAAATGTCTAAAACTTTCAGTTCTAATTTATATGACAGTAAATGTCAATAGGTGTAACCCATATGAACCAAAGCTCTTTGGGGAGAAAAAAAATCTCTTTGGAGTCTTCAATTTTTAAGAGTGTAGAGGGGTCCTTAGACCAAATAGTTTGAAAAGAATCACTTTTCTAGAACAGTGCTATCCAGGAGAACTTTCTGCAATGATGAAAATGTTTATTTTGTGCTTTCCAATATGGTAGCCACCAGCCACACGTGGCTACTGAGAATTTGAAATGTGGCTGGTGCAACTGAAAAACTGAATTATAAATAATTTTTTTTATTTAAGTATAGCTGATTTACAATATTGTGTTAGTTTCAAGTCAGCAAGGTGATTCAGCTACATATATATGTATATATATATTTTCCAGTTCTTCTCCATTTAGGTTATTACAAGATATTGAATGTAGTTCCCTACAGTATATAGTAAATCCTTGTTGTTTATCTGTTTTATATATAGTGGTATGAATTTTCAGTTTAAATGGTCACATGCACTGGATGGATCTGGAGTTTATCATATCAAGTGAAGTAAGCCAAAAAGAGAAAGAAAAATACCATATAGAATCACTTGCATGTGGAATCAAAAATATTAGACAAATGAACTTATTTACAAAACAGCAACAGACTCACAGACATCGAAAACAAACATGGTTACCAGGCAGAAAAAGGGGTGGGGAGGGGTAAATCAGGAGTTTGGAATTTGCAGATACTAACTACTATATGTAAAGTAGATAAACAACAAGGTCCTACTGTATAGAGAACTATATTCAATAAATGTAATAGCCTATAATGAAAAAGAATATGAAAAGGTATATATGTAACTGGATCACTATGCTGTACACCAGAAATTAACACAATATTGTAAACTGGCTATACGTCAATAAATAAATAGCCATATGCAGCTGGTAGCTTCTATATGGACAGTGCAGTTCTAGAAGATCCCTGGGATTCCTCGATGGAAAGAAGTCACTGCTTCTTTCACCGAGTCTAGAGCCTCGGGGTAGGAAAGGACAGGTCTTGGCACTCCCGTCCCCAGGCTTTTGCTCACACTGTTTCTCACTCTCTCCTCACCAGAGGCCATCTCAGCCAGATGGTTAGCCCTGACTGGCACTCTTACCAAGGCTTAGTGTTAGTTGCTCTCTCATTCTCTGCAATGACTACTTCACACCCTTTCCACTGGCCTCAAATTTCTGGCTTACCACCACCCCTCTTTATTCCCCCAGAAGATTAAAGCCAGCACAGGGTAAATAAAACTCTCCAATCTCCTGCCATCACCCTCCCAGCCCCATTGGAATACCTCTGTACCTCCCCTTCTCCTCCAATTACAGCAGCGGGGTTGCCCTCTTCCCAGGTCAGGCCAGTCCTTCAGGCCACAGACCCTCCTCATTTATGTCTTCAATATCTCCCTCTTCAAGGGATCTTTCCTATCTGTGTTTACAACTTCTTTGGTGTCTTTCATCTTAAAAATAATTCCCCCCTGATGTTTCTCTAGATACTGCCCTCTTCTGCCTTTCACAGCCAAACTTCTCAAAAATCAAGCCGTCCTCACTTCTCACTCCTTCCTCAACCTGGTCCAGCTTCAGCAGTAACTGCCACAATGCTAAATCCATACAGTATTTTTCAGTCACCATTGCCTTCTTAGGCACAAGTGCCCCTGGTGGCCATTTCCTGCTGGACTATTTTTTTTAAAGCTTTGAGAAATAGTTCAACTCCCACACAACTCACCAATTTAAAGTACACAATTCAGTGGTTTGTAGTATATTCAGATATATGCAATCATGACGACAGTCAATTTTAGAACATTTTCATTACCCCTTAGTTATCAGCCCCTCACACCCAAACCTAGGCAACCACTAATCTATTTTCTGTCCTTATGTATAATTTTCCTATTCTGGACATTTCACATGAATGGAATCATATAATGGGTGGTCTTGTGACTAGCATCTTTCACTTTGCATAATGTTTTCAAGGTGAATCCCTGTTAACGCATATACTGGTACTACATTCCTCTCTACGGCCAAATGATATTCCATTGTATGGCTATGCCACAATTTGTTTATCCATTCATCTGCTGATGGACATTTGAGCTATTATGTATAATGCTGCTATAAGCACTAGTGTGTAAGTTTTGTGTAGATGAAAGTTTTTTCATTTCCCCTTGGGTATACACCTAGAAGTGGGACTGCTGGGTCATATGGTGACTTTAGGTTTAACTTTTTGAGGAATCGCCAAACTGTTTCCCAAAGTGGATGCACCATTTTATAATCCTATCAACAGTGTATGAGGGTTGCAATTTCTCCACATCTTCACCACTTGCTATTGTCTGATTTCTGATTCTACTCACCCTAGTATATCTCATTATGGTTTTGATTTATATTTCTGATTGATGATGTCCAGCATCTTTTCATGTGCTTATTGGACATTTATTTGTATGTCTTCCCTGGAGAAATGTCTATTCAGATCCTTTGCCCATTCTTTAATTGGGTTATGTGTCTTTTTTCTATCGAGTTGGAAGAATTCTTTATATATTCTGAACAAAAGCCCCTTACAGATACACAATTTGCAAAACTTTTCTCCTACTCTGTGGTTGTCTTTTCACTGTCTTGATGGTGACCATTTCCCCCCAGACAACTTTTCCCTTGTCTACTACGCTCCTCCTCTCCCTGCAGCCATCTTCCATCTCTACTTCTGTGTTATTAGTGGTGTGTATGCTTTTTAAAAAAAAAAAAACAGATACAGCAGCATGTTCTCATTCTTCTACATTGTTTGTTAGCAAAACAATTAAATAAAACCCCAAACCACAGACTTTACTTGGATCTTACTAGTTTTTCCACTGATGTCCTTTCCACTGGTTTTATTCCAAGATCCAATCCAGGGCCCCACATTGTACTTAATCACCATGTCTCCTTAGTTTCCTATGATCCATGACAGTTCCTCAGTCTTTCCTTGTATTTTGTGACCTTGACCCTTTGGAAGGCAACTGGGCAGTATTTTGGAGAATATTCTCTAATGTGAGTCTGATGTTTTCTCCAACGAGATTGAGGTTATGGATTTTTGAAAAGAACACCACAGAGGTGATGTGTCTTTCTCAGTGCATAATATAAGGGGGTATGTATACAAGATGCTGAGATGTCTTATTACTGGTGATGTTAGCCTTGATCACTTAAGGTTAAGTGGCATTTACTAGTGGTTTCCTCCACCATAAAATATTTTTCTTCTGTATTTAATAAATATTTGGGGGAGGGGTGGCAATACTTTGTGACCATGCAAAATCCTGTTTCTGCTTAAATTTTCACTCACTAATTTTAGGATTCATCAGTGGATCTTGCTTGTAGCAATTACTATGGTGTTTCAAGGATAATTTTCAATTTCCCTCATTCCTTGTACTTTACTAATTGGAAGTTTTCTGTAAGGAAAAGCTGTCTCTTAACTCCCATTTATTCACTTAATTACGTATTTATATTAGTATGGACTCCTAGGCATTATTTCATTCTTTAGATTATAATCCAGTATTAATCATGAGTCCTTATTTTGCCACTTAAATTCCAGCCATTCTCTCAGGTTGGCGCCTATGTCCTTTCAACCCGCCTCCATTTATTTTAAAAAAAAATCATTTTTAAAAAACATTTGCTTACTTTCTGGAATCATAAAGATGTTCCAGGCTTGTCTTGTATTTTCCCTGCCACAATCTCTTTTCCAAGAAGCTCCAGCAGAGCAATCTTCTTTCTAAAACTGTAAATCTGACTGTGTCCCTCCTGCTTCAAATCTTCCCATGACCTCCTACTGCTTCGGGGACAGATGAAAGCCTTCAACACGACCCTGGAATCCCTGCCCTGGTCTGGCCTCAAGAGCAGTTCTTCTGAAAAGCTGTCTGGACTCATGTGGCCCATGTTGATCTCTCTTCCTGAAGTGCCTCCTGCAGGTCAGTACCTCAAGCTGTAATGCATCCTGTTTTCTAGTACTCCTGTGAGAAGGGGGCACTTCCACGCTGTTAGAAGGGGAGCTCCCTGAGGCGCCCTGCTTATTTTCTGTTCTCTCTCACTACTTCCTGCCGATGAGACCCTGGGCCTGGTGATCTCCTTTCATTCCAGACAGAAAAAGACTAGAAAGAAGGGATAGGTGAGAATGGATAGTGGGCTCATCAGGTTCCCTTAAAGGTCCCCAAGGATCCTCCATCCGAGTGGATCTGAAGGACCATATGGCAAGCCATAATGAGGTGTAAGGAAGGGACATTTTCAGGTTTGTCCCCAACATTGATGTGACCTTGTCCAAGCTCTCAACCTATGCCCAGGACCCAGTGATGCCCTCTGGCAAAGGGACTAATCTATTCATTCTGCAGATACTCTTGGCAGATCACTCAGTATGAGGTACAGTGCTGGGTATTGGGGAGCAGTTTAGAGATGAGACAGCTCTTCTCAGACTTCTTGGAGCTTTCAGATTAGTAGGGGATGCAAGACATGCAGGCACATAGCCGTACAGTGAAGGAGGTGCCACAAGAGGAGTCTTTGGAGAAATTTAAAAATCAGGAAAGAAATATTAAGCTGGAGCTGGAAGAGTTTTTCCAAATTTGAGGCATCCAGTGAACTGAGCCTTTATAGACAGGTAGGGTTTAGGTACAAGGGAAAGGGAAGGGGGTCACTTCAGGCAGTGGGAGGCAGAACTCTATGGGTGTGTATGGAAACAGAAAGACAGTGCAGTTGGACTGAAGGGTGTTTGAAGGTGAGTGTTTCCTGGTACCCTGGCCCATACCAGTTACTAACTCCTCTCCTATTCCCTGACCAAATAGGAGAGTCAGCATCTTTTAAACGTCCTGGGTGTAACCAGAGACATGCTGGGTCCCCTAGGAGGAACCAAGGCAGAGAGGATCCTGCAGGCGATAGCAGAGCTGACTACTGGAATGGCAGCTATCTGCTCTCAGATCCAGAAGGAAAAAGGGCCTGGGAGGCTATACCTGGAGGCCCCAAAGAGCTGGGCATGTACTCTCCTAGGTCCCCATGCTCAGCCCTCAGTGCTTCAGATCATGGCCTCTTTCTTCAAAGGGAAAGGCTCTGGCCAGCCAAGTACCTTCCACGTCGAGGCAGCTTCAATGTTGACTCAGTGGGCACCATGTGGCCACAGCCCACAGGTGATCTCCTAAGCTGCCAGCTCTGCTCTGGGAGGAGACAGTAGCTCTGGTTCACCCACAGGTCCCACTGGGCTCTGTTCATTTGTGCCCACAAATGGGAGTCAGGTTCCTTGGATTCCGGTTCTGGCTCAGCCATTCTGCCTTCCCCTTAGGGGAAGCCTAGAATCCCTTGGACTCAGTCTTATCTGTAAAATGGGGTGAACTATGACTCCTCTCTTCCTGCAGGGCATAGAAGAGAAGGATGAGCTCACAGGAACTGCAGCTGAGAAGACAGGTCTCCTTGTATGGGGTGGGGGGTGCTGGGGTGAGGAGCATGGCAGGACCTTTACAGAGAAGCCATTAGCTTTGATGCTGCCTTCCTCCTACAGGCAACACAGGCTTCAGAGGAAAGCAAGGGGGTATAGAGGAAGGGACAGCAAAATCAAGAGCTTTAGCTTTCTAGCCCCGGGGACAGGAAGTGAGGTGCTGTCTACAGAGGAAGCAAGAAGCAAACACCCCCCAACTTCCCCTCAGCCTGCAGTGAAAAGGAAGGCTCCAGCTTCAGGAGCCCACAGGCACAGGTTGGAGAAACAGAGGCAGTGGCATGGAGGTAGGAGAGGAGGCATTACTGGCACTATCTGGCAGAGAAGGGGGCTTCCCATCTTGGGCATGATAAACCTCAAAGGGACCCAGGACATCCCACAGACTGGGGTAGGGGGAAGAAAAGCCACTGAAGTCAAGTTAAGAAACCCAGCTTTCCAGGTCACATGGTACCATATCTGCAGTCCTGGCCCCAGACTCCTGCCCCAGCTCTGTGCTACATCACGCCAACACACGCATACTCCCACACACACCAGGCTGGGCAGGGCCTCTGATGACCTGGTCTGACAGTACTTGCCCTGTCTTTGCAGTCTCCATCACAGCTATAACTTTGTAACTTTAATTATTTGATTAATGTGGACTTTTGGGATCACCACTGTACCCCCTGAGTCTGGCCTACACCTAGCACCTAGTAAATGCTGGCCATAGCTTGAGAACTCCTCAGAGACTGCTTTTGGCTTCTGAATGAAGTATATGAGAGTGAATGAACCCTGATCTTGGCCTGTGGTCAACTGGGGGATCCTGAGGTGGGTGGTGAAGGTCAGAAACCAGAGAACTGACAGAGGTGGCAAAAGAAATCTCTGCACATGCAGACATTGCCTACAAGTGACAGATGAAGGTATCGTTGTATGGTATCTTTGGGGTAGGGGTGAGAAAAGAATATTTGTATTTATTTTTGTATAAAAAACTTGAGGATATGTAAGAAAATTAATATGTGATTGTCTATGGAGGGAGAAGGGGGTGGAGGAGGGAGTGCAATTTCTCAATGTATGCATTTTCGTATCATTTTGATTTTTGGACTATATTTTAAAAAATGAAAAAAAACAAAAGAACATGAAATTTTTTTAAAAGTTAGAAGGAATAACCACTTGACCAGGTGATTTCTAAAGCCCCTTCCAGCTGGGGCCATCTACTCTCTTCCCATGTTAGGAAGTAAGGACCAAGCTCCTGGGGCAAGGGAGGGGTGAGGAGGTCTAGATAGATGAGTGTGGGGGCATCTGTCAAGGAACACCAGTGTTTTCACTCCCTTTCTTTCCAGAAATCTCTCCCTGGCCCTAGGGCAGATACACACACACACACACACACACACACACACACACACACACACACACACACACACACACTGTGGTGTGCGCTGGTAGCAACAAACTATTTGGAAGCTGGTTGGGGCCACTTCCACCTGGATGAGAACTAGGTTCATTCTTACCCCTGGGAAGGGGGTAAGTCTGGCCAAGGGCAGAGGCAGAGGTGAGAGCTCGGGCAAGGGGAAAGTTTAGGGCAGGTGGGGGTAAGGTGAGGAAAACAACTCCTGGAAGCACCTGGGGCTGCTGTAGGCAGGTTCTGGGGGTGTCTCAACATATCCTCACACAAAAGGGCTAATTACAGCCCCCACATCAAGCCAGCTTGGAGTAAAATGAATCAGTCCCTGGGAACTGCAGCTGCTGAGAACCCCAGGGCCACACCCCAGGAGTTCCAGGGCCCCTCACAGTCCTGTCAAGGAAAAACCTCGTTATTCTCCTACCCAGAGGGTCTTCAGGGAGGGACAATTTCAAGCCCTGAATGACAGTGAGAACTGTAGGCCAATGCCCCAAGCAACACTCACCACTTAAGCCTTGCAGGCAATAGCATAAGCAGCAGAATGGGGCATCTCTCCTTTGCAAATATCTATACATTAAAACAAAACAAAAAACTTAGTGAATACTGGAGAACTCCCAGAGCTTAAGGACCAGCATAAGGTTCAGGGAGCTGTGCCTGACTAGGCTCTTTTCAGCAGCTGCTGGATTTTTAGAAATCAGGAATAACAGCAATGATAATTCACCTTAATAATAGCCTGGCCTCTTCAGGCCTCTTTCATCTGTGTAACTCCCAGAGCACGGGAAACGGTAATTATCAAGCAGGTGCCACGCCTCAAAGATGATGTATGATTAATCCATCAACACAAGCTGGGAAACTGAGGCCCAGGGAGAAGGATTTCTCCTCACACGGAAATAAGGATATAGGTGCTGAGGGCCACAGGGCAGTGAGGAACCGCAGGTACCCACTCCATACCTGCTGTGTTTTGGGAGGATGCTGAAGACAAAGGCATTCCTTTCAGAGTCAGCCAGACCTATGCTTGGGGTGAAGGTGAGGAAGACCCCAAGTATGTGTCCCAAGCCCCCTCCCCAGGATGCAACAGGGCCTGGTGATAGCCTTGGTTGGAAGTCTGGGGTTCTGATCTTGAGCCAAAAACACTACTCTCCCAAAGTACTGCAAGCAGGCCAATAGCTGCTCTGAGCATCTCTGCCATCTCTGCAATGCTCACAGGCACCACAGGGTGAGGGCTGAGATTCCAAATACCCCTGCACCACATGTGCAGGGGGTACCTGGCAGCCAGGTGGCTAGGTCACATCAAAATCATGCCAAGTAGAAAGCCTGCTTCTTTTGGACCCCAGACCTTCTCTGCAGTCCTCACCCATCTTTGGCACTGATTTTTATAAAAATTTTTTTTGGGGGGATAGGCAATTCAGTTTATGTATTTATTTAAATGGAGGTACTGGGGATTGAACCCAGGACCTCGTGCATGCTAAGCATGCACGATACCACTGAGTTATACCTTACCCTTGTTCTGGGTACTGATCTTAAAATATTGAGATCTTTCCTACAGCAAAATCTGCCTAGTGGTCACTGGTTTAGAAACCTGCAGAGGAGGCTCAGTTGGCTTGTGCCTCTTCCAGGAGCATAGGGGAGGGTGGGCAAAGAGTCACAGAAGACCAAAGATCTTTCCCCACTGTGGCCATCGAGGGAAGCAGCAGAGATTCGAATGTGGATAGAAGTATAAAGACAGAGGCATTGCTCATGCAGACCCACCCGCAGCCTACTACATGCCTGGTACTATGAGAGATGCTGGGAACAGACACAATCTCAGCTCTGGGAAACCGTGACGGCCAAGCCAGGCAGGCAGCAGCCAATGACCTTGTCTTCCAACCCTCCAGGGCAGGGCCTGGGGAAAAATATTAAGGGTGTTGTTCTAAGGGACTTGAAGTGGTTTTTCTTCATCATGTTAAGAGAGCAGACCAGAGCCTCTGGGGCACCCTGAGGTAACACTGACCATCTCAGAACTCAGCCCTCTGAAAGCTCAGGTTCAAGAACTGCCCTCTTGGCTTTTAATGCGGTCAGGCCCCCTCATGCACAAGAAATTAAGACAGAATGGTACAATGTAAAACACTAGACCAGAGTCAGGAGGCCTGCCTCTGACACTCATCGTTGTATGAATCACTTCCCCCATGAATTCAGTGCACCCCCCCCTACTTTTTTTTTCAGCTTCCCCATTTTTAACATGAGGGCGTTGGACTAGACTGTCTCTAGGATTCCTTCCAGCCTATGACTCTATGTTGTTTTGATGTGGTGACAGATCCCAGATTGATTTACATAAATTTGCATGTTCAATCAGAAATCCCAAACTCCAAGTATAGAAAATCCAATCAGTCTATTAGTGCAGCCAGACTGGGGCTGGAGGAGCCTGCCAGGTTTGGGTGAGATTGTCAAAGCAGACAGTGGTAGTGGTGGTGAATTAGGGGAGGAGCCGGGGAAGCAGGGGTGGAAGCAGCACTTGTTCTGAGAGATGCAGGTTCTGGTGCTCCAGGGCTGATGGGGACAGGGACCTCTCTTCAGCTATCAGGCAAGGGTCCTTTCTCCTCCTGCTTCTAACAGGGCCTCTGGCTGGCAGGCCTCAGAGCCACACCCCAAGAGGAAACAGCAGCTTCTGCCTAGCAACAGCCGCATCCCTCACTCTGACAGGGACTCCACCATTAACCACTTTCTGGGAAACTGACCTCCCTGGGAGCTTCCATTCTCCATTCCAGGGGCTCCCAGCTCCCAGTAGTGAGGAAGGTTTCCCTGGGGCCTAACCTAAATACCTCCTGCTGCAGCTTCACTCCCACAGGCAGCAGGGTCCAGGAAAGAGGGCTCCCCAGGCCCAGGGGAGCCAGCAGAGGGGCAGGCAATGCAGAAGAATGTGCCCCACGTCCAACCAATCCCATGGCCTCTCTAAACACCACCTCTTCTTCCACATCCCCCTCAGTACCTGGGAGACCAAGGATGAAAACAAACAAGGAGAACGTGAAGGCCTTTGGCTCTTGGGCTATCGAGCAAGTCCCAACCTGGAGAGTCTGACTCCTGAGAAAGCTCTACCCCCAGGAGGGAAGGAGTCTGGAAAGGTGGGGTTGGGGCAGCCTCTCCCTGCTGATGCCTGGCTGGCAGGGCAGGGTCTAGGTTTCTGGCTGAGGGCAGCAGAGATTCCTTAAGCCCCTTGCCTGGGAGCTGCGGGAGGTGAGTAGGGCCAAGGGGTGGAATGGGCAACAGCAGTGGGGCTCTCCTTGTCCTCTTCCCATAACAGGGTGGATGAGTGTATTGTATTCCCTTGCCTAGATCTTAAAACAAGTCCCAACAGCTGAGATACAAACTGTCTCCTGGGAATCTGTTCACCCTGCTGGCCCTTGGCTGCCTCCTCCTCTCTCAACCCCTCCCCAAAGGCCCAGCTCAAAGACTGGCCTGCCAGGATGTCTCACTAGAGGCCTTGATGGGTGGGCCAAATCCCAGCCAGCAGGAGCTCATACGCCAAGGCGCCAGGGGTGAGCAGGTCAGGCAGGATAAGGGAGTCTGCTCCCCTTCACCCAAGGTTCTAATCCTAAGTAACCTATCTCTCCAAACTCAGCCACCCTGCTGGAGGACCTTACTCCCCTCCAACTTCACACAACAGTGGAAACATACTACGTCAAAAAGTGAAAGGGAATGGTAGAGCTTTCTAGTTCAACCGCCAAATTTTACAGTTGAGGGAAAGGAGCACCAGAGAGGCAAATTATCTTGGCTAAGATCACACAGCAAGCTAGGAAGAGCAGGGGACAGAGCTTCTCACTCCCATTCCACAGTGAGCAGCTTGGTCCTCGTACACATTGGTGTCTGCCTGCCTATTGTAGAAGGGCCTTCCTTGCTGCAGCCCAGGCCATCTGCCCCTGCTGGTTCTCACTCTCTTCCAAAGGCCTGAGCTGGAGAGAGATGCTGGAGGGCTCATGCCACCTCATGCACAGACCACAGACTGAAAACAAAGTTGAACTAAGTGGGAATATCTCCCCAGACACGAATATAAGTGTTTCTCTGAAGTAAGAAACCCACTAACCCCAGGTTGTTCTTAGAAAAACAGGGACCTAATATGAGAAGTGAATTTTGTGTCTCCTTTTTTGAAAGACAAGGGGTCTCCCAGTCAGCTGGCATGTCTTGCAAGAGAGGGTCTGCAACAAGGCAAATGGGCTAGGTTTATTTTTCCCCAAAGTACTGCCTACAGAATGGTTAGATGTTAATTCCTTGCTCCTGTCCTCCAGGACCACACCTGTCCCAGGCATCTGCCTCTACCATTACCGCTGGCAAACAACTGTAATTAAGCAGGAGGACCCGTGAGGGAGGACGAGCAGTGGTAGGAAGGGAATAGAAGGATTGCCTTTACAGCCAGAGAACCTGGCAGCCTAAGACCCCTGGCTTCTCAGGAAGGCGGGCATTTAAGGAGTAGCAGCTGGATAAGCTGATGGACAGCGCTGTGACACCTGGAAAACCAGGCCTGTACGAGGTAAGGGTCCTTCGTGCCCTTGGGGGCAGTGCCAGGGCTGGAGAGACTATGGGGCCTTGGGCCGAGGTTAAGGAGAGGGGGGCTGGGGTTCGGACAGCCGCTTTCCTAGTCGGCCTAGGCCAGGGGAGTGTCGGGCACAGATAAATTCTCTGCATTCTTCTGGCACCGCAGCCAGGACTCAGAGAGCCTTTCCTGCAGGCGCTGCCCTGGCCCCACTCCCTGACCAGCCCTTCTCCCTTTCTCAGCCTCTCTTTAGTGTTCAGCCCACCGGGCTCCCCTTCCCGCAGCCCCTCAAAGCCATCGAAGGGTCGCTCCGGGAGACCCTGAGCTCTCCGCCTCTCCCCACCTCCCCCACGCCCTACCGCCCCAGGCCACCGGGACTGCAAGGAGTGCGAAGAGGAGCCCGGGGCTCGCCTCCGCGCCTGCGCTTTGGGGAGAGTCTCCCCACTACAACAACCCGACACCGCTAAGCGGCACCCGGACGGTGGGATGCGCGTGGGGTGGGGTGCGCAGCTGGGGCAAGGTCAGTGCTTTCAAAAGGGAGGGAGACCGGCCCCCGGAACATCCCCCTCTCCGGAAAGTTTCCCTTCCGGGGCCACGGAGTGTGCGCGAGGACGGAGCGGGGGGCGGGAGGGGGTAGGGTGGGGGTGGACAGAGTCGCAGCCAGACCCCCGGGGTGAGGTGAGGCAGAAGGGAGGGGCGGGCAGCGAGGTCGGGCAGGAAACCGCGCCGCTCTCTCTGACCCAAGGCTGCCACGAGAGCCTTACCCTCCATACCTCCCACCCCAGCCCAGGGCTTACAGACCCCCCCATTCGCCGTCCTTTATATCCCAAGTAGGCCCAGAACTCACCGAAATCAGGTGTTGAGCTGGGCCAGGGCAGGCCGGATCTGCCGGGTCCATGGCCGCGGCTCCAGGGGCGGGGGGCAGAGAAAAAGGGGGGTGTTGGGGCCGCCTCTTGATGTCAAGGCTTTAAAGGGGCCAGTGAACCCCGCCCCTCGCCCAGACCCCGCCCCCTTCTCCTGCACAGCCAATCCACTTTCACCCTGAATGCTCGCCCCTCCCAGCCCCCTCCAGATGTTCCCAGGACGAAAGCTAAGTCCGCCCGGCCCGAGCGCGCGGCTTCCGCCCTGGAGGGAAGGACCTCCCCTCCCCCCTATAGAGAAACAGTCTTTCCAGACCTGGCCAGGTCCGGTCTGGTAAATCTCCCCAGTGTTGGGGTAGGAGTAGCTGGGCTAGGCCGAGCGGGGGTGGAATGAGGGGCACCTATAGCAGAGAAAACTAAGTAGGTGCACGCGGACCCATAGGCATGCGCGTTTGCTTATGTGGGGTTGGGCGTGCACGTGTGTATGTGGTTGTGAGCGTGTTTGTAATTTGCCTTCCTGCATACGTGTTGGGTGTAAATCTATGGGAAGAGGCTTAAGTGCCTGCTTGGCCTTAAATGCTCCCGCCTCCCTTTTCCTCTTCCCAGATCGGGTCCTTTCAGCAATATGGAAACCTGGGCGCTGGGAACAAGCTCTGAGCCTCTTAGAGCGCTGCTGGCCTTTTCCTCACTGGTTTAGGAGGAGGGAAAACTGAGTAGAAAAAGGATACAGCCTTGTTCTCAGCCACTTGCTATCTCCGTGGAGATGAATTTCTTCCCTATTCAAGTAACTGCGTGCTTAAAAGAGGAAAAGCAAACAACCCACCTACATCTACAGGGCCTCAGAGCTCTCTTCGATACCATTATCACTGGTCCTTGGTTAAACAACTATTTGCCCTTGTCCTGATATCACATAATCTTAACAGTTTGGCCCAGTAGTGCAGGTTCTGAACAGGATTCTGCGGAGAAAATATAAAGATCTCTAGCCACAGTCTCTGCCCATTTTATTAAAATTGCTTCTGTTGCTGATATACTAGGGATGTATTAAAGCATCATACTATCTGATAAATGAACATAAAAACTGAGGGAACATAGGGTGCTCAGATTGGCTAAGATTAACCAAGAGTTCCTCTCTGAAAGAGGCTCCTTGATTTAAAATGGGATTTGAAGGGCACAGAGAGAATCTGAGTAGGAACAGGCAAGGGAAGGACACAAGGAAATTCAGGTAGGAAAGAACAAATTATTTGCATGGGACAGTGAGCAGATAACATTGGCAGATAGAGTTGGAAGTGGGAGAAGTTAATGGAGAAAGTGTTTTTGGAGATCAGAATGAGGATATGGACTTGACAGGACAGGTTATAAAAAAGTCATTTTGACTTCTTGAGTATAGGGGTAGCTTGATGAAAAGAGTGCCTAAGAACAGTGATTATTGGAGCCTAAAAGATGTCATGGAGGTTACTCCCACCAGCTCTCTCATCCTTGCTTTAAAACAACTTTAAAAATTGACTTATCCTTCACATACAATAATATGCACAGATCTTAGGTGTTTCGTTTGGTGACTTTCCATAATAATATACACCTATGTAACCCCTGAAACAAGATACTGAACCATCACCCCAGGGAATTCCTTCATGCCCCTGTATAGATGATTACCCTGCATCTGCCAACTGTGCAGCTTCCTGGATTTTATCACCATGGTTTTGTCTGTTCTTGAATTTCACATAAGTGGAATCATATAGTTTGTACTCTTTTGTGTCTATATTCTTTAGCTTAGTAATGTTTTTGAGATTCAGCCATGTATAGTCTATTTTTTTATTGCTGAGTAATAATCCATTGTATGAATATATCGTAATTTTTTTATCCATTCTCCAGCTGATGGATATTTAAGTGTTTCCAGTTTGGGGCTAGTGTGAATGCTGCTGCTGTAAACATTCTTGTGCAAATCCTTTTGTGAATGTGTTTTCATTTTCAGAAAGCTCACCTTATTTCTTGATGGTAGATAGTGGCATCTTTGTAATCCTACAGCATTGATTAATTATTATTCATTCAATCATCTAACATTTATTGAATAGGGATCAGTGTCCTAGCCCTAGGGTTACCACAAAAATTAGACATGATAATTTCCTCAAAGGGCTTAAAAGTCCAGTAAAAGTCCACGAATCTATTGCATTCCAAAGCCATGGGGTGGAAAAACCTTAAGAGTCTACCAGGTATTTCTAACTATTTTTGGATGTTTCCAAATAACTAAATTTTGGAAGCAAACAAACCATCTAGATGATTTTTTTGCTTTTCATTCAGATGTTTACCCTTGTTTAATAAACACAGCCAGAACATCTGCACTTGTCAGAGCAAATACCTGCCCTCCATAACTTAAAGGCTCTTGCACACTTGAAAGTTTACAGTCAGATTTTGGCAGATTCTCTATGCTTCACAGATCTTTATCTTCATTGACAGGGGGTGAAAGAAATATAGCTACCATTGCTCCATGGTTGCTTTCTGCCTTTGATGAGGCTTAACACACTTTAATTCTTTACGGGTATTATTTACTTATTAAAAATTATACTAAAGTCCCAAAGTTGGTTTTCCACTCTTGTTATGTATCACTGGTCATAAATTGTTCTTTACTTGGGTTACCTGTGTTATAAAACAAACTAGGTCTCTGAGGTCTCTGGTTGCTGCAAGCTGTTGGTAACAAACCAGTTTGGTGGCATGGTCTAACTGTGCATTTAGTACTGATGAATGACTAGTATGGCATCTCAGAGAACCACGCCCTCACTGTTCACATCAGAACTTTGAATGGGTTCATCTGCTTCAATACTATGTGGTCATTCATTCAGTGTTGGAGCAGCTTCATGACTCAGTTTGGCACTGTAGCCATTTGGCTACTGTGTAAGTTGGTTGATGAACTGACCCCAGTTTAGAATTCCTGACATCAGAAGATGGTCAGGTTGGTAACTGACCTTTCAAAACATTTTTTTTTTCCCAGAAGAATGTAGTTTGATATTTATTTAGTATAAAAGTGCAGTGTAACAAATAGTTTTTACAAATCTGTTTTGAAAATGTGGTGGTTGTTTATTTGAATTTCATAGTCTCAAATGCTTCATCATCTTTTTTTTTTTTTTTTTAACTTCTTTGTGTCTTGTAGCTGCTAGGTTCACACAGTCCTGAAGTTTCACTCCAGTCAGTCGACTTTCGTCTGCTTTGTGAAGACAACATAGCTCGTCTTCCTCGTCTATTACTACTGTTAAGGTTCCGGTTGCCAGATGTTCCTCCTCTTCAGTAGGGTCAACTATAAGCAGAATGTCATCAAACACAGCAAAGGAAGTTACAAGTGGATGAGTTCTAAAATTCCAATAACTTTTCTTCTTTAAATTAACTTCTGCTAAAGCAGTTTCTTCATTTCTTCAGGCAACTGTACATTTTTTAAAGCTGCTAACAAAGCAAATGTACAGGCAACCAAAATGTTTCCAACATGGTTGAGGCAAATGAGATCACAGTATAGAACTCAAGCAAGCTTTCCTGGAGAAATGCATTAAGTCTTCTTTCTGAATTATCTGTGAATTTTCAGTGACATCTGCAATGAACTGGTTGGCCACTTGGACCTCTTCTCCAGGAGGTCCAGACCAGAAACTCCATGAACGCAGAGGTGATGAATCCACATTAGGAACAACATATCGTTAATCAGGGATATCTGTTGGTAGTGCTCCAAATTCCACTATAATTCCACAAATTATTGTTGTATTTCCATCTCACTAAAGAACCATTTGCAGTACCAAATGAACTTATGTTGACAGTTCTGGTTCTGAATTCACCAAGTTCTATTCCATCAGGATGGCAGGTTTCTTTCACAATTCTCCTATAACACTCCAGAGGTTCCACAGTTTTGAACCCAGCCGCCATCTTCCTGCCTACGCGTCTGCCTCAAAACATTTTAATAATCTGACTATTCTCCAGATTGGATTGACTCTGAGTGCATTCTGCATTCTTTATGTCTTCCCTGCTTAGAAGAAGAAAGGAGCTGGGGAGAGGCTAATATTTGGTCCATTTTCTGAATAGGAATAGATCTTTGCTAGTGCTGCTTAATTCTACATGGGACAACATGTTCCTTGGGTTCTAACAACATTGCCAGTATGTGTTTTGAAACCTTCCTAGCACAGATAATGATGGATCTGCTCAGGTTATTGAACCCCTTTCTTCTCATTTTCATCACTCAAAAATTTTTATTGAGTCTTTACTGTATGCTAGGCACTACGCATATAGTATTAGATAACTAATAAGGAATTCATGTCGGGTATCATAAGCAATGACATTGGAAAGGTAAGTAGTGGGATGATCATACTTTATCCTAAAAGCAGTGCAGAGCTTTTACATGGTTTTAAGCAGGGGGTTGTCACAATCAGAACAGCATTTATTTAAAAAGATAACTGTGGTTGCAGTGTGGAGAACAGGTTAAAGAGAGCAAGACTGAAGTCAGGGAGACTAGACAGAAAATATTTATAGTAACTGAGGAAAAAATGAGAAATGATGTGTTCTGGTCTAGGAAAATGATAGTGATAATGGAGATGAGTTGACCTCAAGAAATAAATAGCATTAGCATCAGCAGGTATTGGGATTGGCAGTGGAGGGAAGCAGAGAGCTAAGCCAAGACCTCTGGACTGGGTAACTTGCAGGTAGTAGGACCACTCATTGAAATACCAAACACTTGAGGAAGAGCAGGTTTGGGCAATGATATGCTCACTTCCAAACAAGTTGACACTGAAATGCTGGGAGACATCCAAGTAGAAATGTCTAAGAGGTCAGAGCTTCCCAACTGTTGTGCCTCAGGAAGAGGTTAAAGATGTGCTGCATGCTGATCTTCTCAACCTTCAGAGCAGCACAAGCTCCCTTCAACAGACAGCAGTGTCAGTAAGGTGGACTGCCATGAAAACACCATCATTTTCTATGTGTGCCAGATGTGGAAGAGTTTGGTAAGTACTGGTGTATAATGGATTGCATAAGTAATTCTGAAGCTCAGGAGAGAGATCTGCACTAGAGATAAGACGTTTATGAATCATCTGAACATCAGAACATGAGTGGCAACTGAAGCCATGGAGTGGAGAACATGCAAGGAAAGAAGAAGGACTGGAACAGAACCCTAAGGAACAGCAACATTACAGAGGGGTCTCCAGAGAAGGAGGAAGACAATTGGCTGAGTGCTGTCACCAGAGCCCAAGTGGCTTCCAAAAAAGGACCAAATAGTTCCTGATATTGCTGGTATCAAGTAGGATCAGGACTAAGATATAATTGCTGACTTCAGCCACATGTGGTTGGTGACTTTGGTAGAACCAAATTTTGAAGGGTTGAGAAAGATGTACAAAGTAAGGAATGAAGACAAGAAGTGTTTAAAACTCTGTCAAGAATTTTGGCTTAAAAAAAAAAAGAATTTTGGCTATGACTTGAGGGAAAAGTTAGACTGGTGGGTGGGGCAATGGGGGATGAGAGTTATTTTAGAAAACTATTTTTAGAAAGATACTACTTAATTTTCAAAATTACTTATTTAAAATTAATTATTTTTAAAAAGCATTATGTGCATGTGGTTAAAATATCAAAAAATATGGAAGCAATTATTTGCTGCATTTCCCACTCTCAACAATGAGCCTTTTTAACTTTTTGGCTGATTCTTTGATATGATTAAATATGGTTATACTGCTATTCTTTGATTGTTTACTTTTAGATATTTTATTACCCTCTATGTATATATACTTTTTATAAGGTACAAAAATGGGATCTAACCATTCATACTATACTACACCTTCTTGTACTTAAACTATCTTGGAGATCTTTTGATATTAGCATATATCGATCTACCTTGTTCTTTTAAACATTTGCATAATAATCTATGGCTGTACCATATTATTTATTTCCTACTGATGGACATTTAGGTTGTTTCCAGCTTTTCACTTTTATTAACCAGCTGTAATGGATAACATTGTATACAAATCCTTATATTACTTATGTGAGTGTATCCGCAGGATAAATTCCTAGCAATGGAACTCCTGGGTATGTGCAGTAAACATTTTTGATAAATACTGACATCTCCATTCTAGACCAGCCAGTCCTGTCTGTTCTCAATGTACAAAACACCCACTCCTGTGTACCCTTGCCAAGAGGTTCCTTTCTACATGGCTTATAGGGCATGCTCCTTTCCCTCTTGTCATCATTGCAAAAGCTATACAGTTGTCCCTTGGTATCCATGGGGGATTGGTTCTAAGACCCCAACTGATACCAAAATCCATGTTTGCTCAAGTCCCTCATATAAAATGTTGTAGTATTTGCATATAACCTATGCACCTCCTCCCATGTACTTTAAATCATCTCCAGATTACATATAATACCTAGTACAGTGTAAATGCTAGGTAAATAGTTGTAAATACAATGTAAATGCTATGCCGGAGGTGCACAGCAAATTCAAGTTTTGTTTTCTGGAACTTTCTGGAATTATTCCCCCCAAATATTTTCAATCCATGGTTGGTTAAATCTGTGGATGCGGAACCTGCAGATACGGAGGGTTGACTTTCAGGGATAGCTCAAATCCCATATCCTTCAGAAAGTCTCCCATCCCTGTTGTAGTCCACAAAGATTTTTCCTTATCTGAAGCTCACATGATCACATGCTACCATGTGTGAGTCTCTCCTTTTCTCCTCAACTTTAACATATTTGCTGAAAGATTCAAATCTAACCTTTGCAAGTCCAGGGTTGTTTAACTGACTTTTCCTTACCCCCAACAGAAGCTAAAAGCATGCTGAGTATATGAAAGGGATTTGATAAATTACTTTTTGAAATTTGCCATAAATGTGTAGCATTAGAGACATGTGGCTAATCATCTGAAATGTGGCTGGTCCAGATTGAGATGACCTGTAAGTGTAAAATACACCAGATTTTAAAGATGGTATTAAAAATAATATAACATATCTCATTAATAATTTTTATAGTGACTGCATGTTGAAATGCTAATTTTTGGAAATATTGGATTACATATATTTTTTAAAGTTAAAGTATATCCAGGACCACCCTCTAGTCTTGTCTCCCTCAATAAGTCTCTTGCCATGTTTGGTGTCGGTTCTTAAATTAGGCTGGCTTAAGAATAAAGATTATCTTTTCTTGGAGCCAAAGATATTCCCACCATCTTCAAGGGCTCGCCTAGGCCATTACACAATCATTGCCTTCTTGGTACCAGGGCCTCATCTTTATGAGCACTATTTACACATCTTCTTTTGAAACTAACTGCCACAGACTTCAAATACAACAATTCCAACAGGTCAGGTAACTGCTCAGCCAATAAAAATGTTAGGAGGGAAGAGGTCAGGTTCAGATGCTGAAGCATCTCTTGAAGCTTTTACTGATTGAAGATTCCTCAGTTACCTACCCAGATGGAGCCCCAGCCTGTCCTTTTGGTCACTGTGGCCATTTTCTGCCATCAAGGAAGGTGGGACAGGTATCACTGGCCTGTAGTCTAGTCTCATTATAGTCAGAGCCCCTGTGTTAGTTTCCTGCTCCTGCTGTAACAAATCATCACAAACTTAGTGGCTTAAAACAACACAGATGTGCTCTCTTACAGTTCTGGAGATCAGAAGTCTAAAATCAAGGTATTGGCAGAGCTGTGGAGGCTTCCGGGGAGAATCCATTTCCTTGCCTTTTCTAACTGCATTTCTTTGCTTGCAGCCCTTCCTTACATAATTCCAACTTCTGGCTTCCGTCATTACGTGTACTGTCAAATCTCACTTTGCCTCTCTCTTATAAGGACACTTGTGATAACATTTAGGGCCAACCCTGATAATCCAGATTAATCTCCTGACCTCAAAATCCTTAATCCTTAATCAAGATCCTTAATCTGCACATCTGTATGCATCTACAAAGTCCCTTTTGCTATTTAAGGTGGCATTTACAGGTTCCAGGGATCAGGATGAGGACATTTTGGTGGACCATTATTCAGCCTGCCACAGCCCCCATTTATATTTCTTTGCACTGCGTTGGTGAGGAGAGACAGCACCAGCAGGGTCATAAGGTTTCAAACTGTTTTTAAATTAAGACCCACAGAAAAGTAGGTAAATTCACATCTGTAATCACCATTATTACTCTGAGACCATCATAAACCTTATTTCTATTAGCAACAATCACTCCCTCCCAGCATTTCTTCCTTTAAAATGTTCCGTAGGCTGAAGCTGTACTCCTTATTACTTCCTCATCTTAAGAACAAATTATTCAAAATAGTAAGATGCATGTTTTCTACACAGATGAGATGCTTTTCTCATAAGCCTTTGATCTAACAGGCATAGTTGTGGTCTGTGCATGCATAGAGTGTTTTTGTTTAACACTTCATATTCTGTAAAATACTTTCATATCCTTTAGCTCATTTGGGCATAGGAAAAGGAAGATTTTGTTATTGCTATTGTACAGATGAGTAAACTGAGGCTCAAAGAGGCTAAATGAACTGAATATGGTGGTCATATAATGAGTTATTGGCACATCTTGATTCCAAACCTGATGTTCTTTCCACTGCACTGTTCCCAGGCCAAACTGAATCCCAGAGGGCTGAGAAGGATCTGACTGAGCTTGAGATCTTATTACATCTGGGAGTTGGCCTTGGAATCCCTACTTCCCAAGCATGAAACAGTCTGTAACCCATTTTAGGGGGTCCTACCCAGAAGTCAAAGCTAGGGGCAGATTGGGAATTTCGGGAATTCAGGGGAAGGTTAGGGTTGCTGGCAAGTCAAGGGTACAGTGAGAGGATAGCTGGGACTTATGGAGATGTAAGTGTCTATGTTTGCTACATGCGCCTGTTTAAGTGGTAGGCAGCAGCAGGGGTACTACTCAGGTACTCAACCTAGAATTAGGTATCACTTCTGTGAGAATTCTAAGAACATCAGGGATAGCTAAGAGTGGCCTGGCTGGGTCTCTTATTCCCAAGTGTGAACACACATTTTGAGGAAACACAGTAACCCCAAAGCCCATGTTCTTTTACACTTGCTCTCTAGAGTCTCTTCCCAGTCTCGATTTCTGTGACATTTCAAGGCATAGCAGCCAAGGCCCAGTCTTTGCAACCCCACTGCCTAAGTTCAAAGTCCACATTTACTAGATGCATAACCTTGGGAAAGTCAGTTAATCTGTATGTGCTTCAGTTCCCAGATCTGCAAGACGAGGATAATAATAGTATCTAACCCATGGGGTTGTATCAAGGATTTAAAGTTATGTTGTCCAGCACATGGTATATTATTATCTTTTTTTCTTTTTTCCTATTTCCAACCAGACCTCTTTTGGTTATTCCTTTTCCCCTCACTCAAACACTATTAGCAGCCCTCAGACCTAGGATCTGGTCTCCTCCTGTCATATTCACTTATTTTTTGAATTTACTACTTGTTAAATATCAACCACTCTATGTGAATGACTTCTGAGTTTTTATATCTAGTCTTTATCTGCTGTCCTCTCCCAAACCATCAATAATGAAGACCCTGAAATGGACATTTTATCTTAAAGATATGTTTGAGAAACACAACTCAAACTTCCATGCCAAAGGCTATGCTTATTCTCTTTCCAACTTTCTAATTTCTCCCCATTTTCACAGTATCCTGGGCAGTCTTTTGCCCAATCATAGATCTCCCTTTTCTTCTCAATACTTGAATTCAGGTGCATTTCTCTTTTGTTCATTCATACATCCAACAAATATTTCTCAGCTGTCTGCTACATGTCAGACACTGAGCTAGGCCTAGGTATACAAAAATAAGTTGGGCTTGAAGAGCTTAGTCTTGTGTTGGTGGGGAAGAGGCATATGAACGATTACAATATGATGAGGTGAATATTGTAATAGAGGCTTCTATGCAAAGTTCCCACTAGAATACAGTAACAAATGCAAAGTGCTCTAGGAGTTGGAGAAGGTTTCCGAGAAAATGTAGCGTCTGAGCCATCTTTTAGGACAGTTGAACTGCGCTGCAGAGTAGGAGAGCTGGGGGAGAGAGAAAGGAAGCAGGAGTTTGTGCTAAGAAGTTCAGCGTGGCTGATGCGTGGAGGAAAAGCCTGAAGACAAGAACCATCCTATGCAACTTTCTGCAACACTGAAAATTTTCTATATGCGTGCCGTCCAATAAGATAGTCACTAGTCACATATGGCTACTGAACACTTGAAATGTGTCTAGGAGGACTGAAGAGCTGAGTTTTAAATTTTATTTCATTTTGCTTAATTTAAATTTAAACAGTAAGCAGCTACTTTACTGAACAAATTGGTTTAGGCACTGGATAAAGGACAGGACTCTAGGCAACAGGAAACACTGAAGGTTTTTAAGCATAATACTAGCATAGCTAGTTATTTGAGAAAGGAAACACTGGCAGCAAGACAGAATGGACTGGAGGGTAGTTGACCTAACACAGAAACCTTTGGTGGGCGCCAGCCACATGGATGGAATAAATGGGACTTACATGTTATTGGTAGAATCTACTGGACTTTGTGACTATTTCATTGTGGGAAGTATATGTGAGGAGAGTTATCTGAAGTTTGCAGCTTGAGCAATGACTGGATGCCAACAGCTGAGATAGGATTAGGTTTGGAATGAGGGCAATGAGTTTGCTTTTGGGATATGTTGAATTTGAGGTGCCAAAGAACTGTCTAGGGAAATATGACTATAAAACAGGAAAAATATTAATCTGGAACTGTGGAGGTAGGGCTACCAATATATTTGGGGGTTATGATCATATAGGTAGTTGTTAAAGGCATGGGAGTGAAGGAACTCACCCCAGGAAAAAATATGTAGAAGAGGATTGGATGGACCCTAATGAACTGTAAGCATCAAAGCTTGGTCTGTTTCAACTTGCATCAAATCATATGGAGTACGTGTTAAAAAGATTCCTCATTGTGAATGTATTTAATGTCACAGAACATACACCTAAAAATAATTAAAATTGTATACTTACTACGATAAAAAAAATGCAAAAAAACTAAACCAAACCAAACCAAACCAAACCAGAATCCTAAGCCCCATTTCTGACTTGAAACACAGCTCCTGGAGATGAATCCAGGACTCCCCAGGTAATTCTTATGCAAATTAAAATCTGAACCAATTGCTTAATGGGTAGAGAGGAGAATAAAGGGAGGGAGGTATGGCAGAGAAACCAAGGGAGAGTGGTTTAACAAGGAAGAAGGGGTCAAGAGTGTTGAATGGTTCCATGGCCCAGGAGGAGGACTGAAAAGAGGTCTCAGATACAGCGTTCAGGTGGTCACTGATGAATGGGGGCTGAGGGAACAGAGGATGTGGAGTCTTATTTTTTCAAGGGCTTTGCTCATGTTTGCTGGTAAGTAGATGTAGGGAAAGATTGCAAAGCTTGAGGAGGAGATAGGACACAAGGTTTGTCGTTTTGAAGAGAGACCTGAGCATGTTGATAGGTGGATAGGGGAGGAGTCAATGAGGCCAAGGAGACACCAAAAGGATCTTCAATAAAACATAATTTGGGAGAGGTAGTAGAAGTTGGGATCAGGGACTTAGGCAGGGGTTATTTGGGTAAAAGCTCACTGGGTAAGTTTAGAAGTGGAAAGGAGGGAAGATGAAGGTGTTCAAAAAGACTTCCTGACACAGCAAGCAAGAATGCCGCTAGTTTGTGGTTAGGTCACCTACTCAGATTAATGAAGCAGAAATAGAGTCAAGAGCCTGCAGAAGGGGAAAAGTCTGGAAGAGTCACTAGAATAAAAGTGATCAGGAGCAGCAATATAAAAAGATTGAGAAGTAGTATTGGAGTCTAAATGAGATTGGAAATGGTACCAACCATACAATTATCCTGCACAAAATAGAAAAATTGGTTTTCCTAAATGAAGGTTCTGGTTCCACCCTTCTATTATTCAGCGACTGCTCTGGCTTCTGCTCTCTCATGCATAAAGTTCAAATTCCTTAGCAGGAACTTTTACTAACTTTTCCTTCAAGAGGTCCAACCTCTAATTGGTGGTTTAGACTCTTCTGTTCCCTGTTCCTCCATCTATAACATAAATAATAGGACCTTAGGGATTTTGAAGCTCATCAATCTAATCTCCCTTCTTAGCTAGGTATGTTTTATTTTTCCATCTTCTCTCCACCAAATCTTTCTCCATCTTCCACTTTCCCTTGGAGTGGACTCATGGGTGTTTTAAAAATCAAAACCTGCCAGATCAGTGGCACTTATTCCACAGGACTGATGCTGTAGCCATCCAATTGCAGACTGCATTTTGCTTATGCTTCCCTGTACCTATTCCCACCCTGATACTGACTGGTGTGTGCCCCCAACCCCCATACTGGTGTGCTCCGGCAGAGGACACTGCCGAAAGAGTCCTGAATTAACTTACTCACTAGCATATTTTCTGTTTTGAGCTTGAGTGAGGTTTTTGTCTTGAGTGAAAACCTTCATGGTTAGAGTGATTAAAAGCAGAAGCTTCTTATCTACCCCAGGTTCACAGGGCATTCTCAACCATACTCCAGTCACTTTTATTATATATAAAATATAACTGTATATTCTGTATACAGTTCCACTTCATTCATTTCATTTGTACCAGTTGGATTTTGAGTTCATAATTTAAATCTTTAAAACATCTTTTAAGTGCCAGTCAATGCATCTTAGCTAGTTCTGTATATGTAACTGCTGTGCTCAGCCTGGGCATGTTGGAAACTTGGCCTGCTCTGGAAAGATGTTTTTCCTACCAATGCTCTCCTTTAGCCAAGCCAGTGACTTTTCATTCCAGATTGTATTGTGAGACTTTGACCCACAGAATAAGTCCAGAAGCCTGAAGGCAGATCAGATTCAAGGAGTTCAGGGAATGAATACATTCTAAGGCCAACCTGGTCTAAGTCTTCCTAAATTACCACTAAAAGCAGCCCCTTCCATATCCCAGAACCAGGATCACTTTCTCTAGGCCATCTCATTCCAGATAGCCCAGATCACTGCTCCACAGAAATATTTTCCTCGAGGATCATTCCCCCAAATGGGGAACAGATACTGATTCTTTTCATTGCATGTCTTGGACATTTTAAAAGCTTCTGCCAGGTTTTGAGGCTGCCTAACTACCAAGATTTAAGGAGAGTGAACTTAATTCTTAGTATAAAACTCCTTCAGTATCTGTATCCTGGTCTTCCCACCCTCTCATCTCACTGTCTCCAGAATCTTAATCTGTTCCTTTCTTTCCCCTCTTCTATCAGTGAATCAGGGGATGAATGAGTCGCTGTTGTTTGTTTTGCCCTGAAGAGGAGAAGGCTTCGGTCCCAGCTGGTGTTGCCAAAGCAGCATACTAATTCCATGCCATGGTCCTGGGTCAAGATCTGCACAATCTGATTGGCCATATCACCTCGGATGGCAAGGGAGTGGAAGTGGTCAAAATCATGGAGGCCTAGTTTCCGGAGACGCCTTGCAGCTGCCCGGTAACACTTCCAGGGCTGTGGTTCCACAAGCAGGTAGCGGCATAGGGAAGAAAGGTGGGCCAGAAACTCCCACAGGCCTTGGTCCCCATGGTTCAGATGAATCCACATGGTTACTGACATGCAGAAGCCAATATCAAAAACCGAACGTCCAAACTGGCTTAAGAAAGAGCCCAAGAGAATTTTCCGGGTCCTCTGATTCATGAAGTCCAGGGTGATAAAGGTCAAGCCATCAGGAAAAGGGCATTCTTTTTCAGCTCGCTCCACCAGGACTGGATCTATGTCGCAGCAGAGGAGATGGAGTTCTTTTGAGGCATCTGAGCAGGTCTCCCCATCGTGTAGGGAAAGGAAATGTTTGTATAGAGCCACACTCAGATCCTAGAGGAATCCAAAAGAGCTTTGTCATTGCAGTTCTCAACCAGTGAATGGAAGAGAAACCTATATCTCTTATCCTCCCATAGAGACTGCAACTTACACCTGGCTTTATAAGACGTGAGGTTCCTAAAATATAGGCTAAGGAGGTTGCCCCAAAAAAGTTTTCCACAGAGCAGGCTGTCAGCGCCCTCCAGGGGTCTCAGGCTGTAATGCATCATCTCTATACTTTGCTGACACTGATGGGTTGTATGGTTGAAAGTTACAGCCCAATGGATGCAGCAAAGGAGTCCAGAGCAGTATTTTCCAGCTTAAGTAATATGCTGGTAAACTCACCATCTTTTTCTCTTTTGTATATCTCAGATTCCTGAGAGGATGAAAGAGTTTCAGGGACATAACCAGAGCTCCTTACTAGGAAGGTGAGGAACAGAGCAAGCACCACCTTATAAAAATCTACTTCTCAGACCTGTGGTTGGGAAAGTCTGGATTCCAAAAAGTCCACATTCAGCCTTCGCTCTACAGCTTCAATTTTACTACCTGTCTTATGCTTCACCACCCCTTTCTGAGACTTACTCTGCTTTTGCATCCATTACTCTCAAAAGTCACTGCTGCCTCTTTCTAGCCAAATCCAATGATTTGTGATTTTCACCATCTTAGCACTTTTTTACTCTTAAACGAGTCACTATCTCCTTTCTCTAACTTTGACTTCTATAACCATTATAACTAACTCAAATTTGTGTTGTTCTAATCTATTTTTTCAAGGCATTTTTTATTACCTCATTTGCTCTGTGCAACAATCCTATGCCCTTTGTGCAGGTGAAGAAAGTGTGGCTGGAAACAACCAGATGTCTAATAATAGTAGCATGGATTAAGATGGAATACCAGATAGCAATTAAAATGAAGGAATTCAGCTCAGTGCAGCAACATGGATGACTCACACAAATACATAATGCTGAGTAAAACAGCAAGACACAAAAGAAAATACATGGCAAGCTTCCATTTATATGAAGTTAAAAAATGGATGAAATTAAACTACATTGTTTAGGGATACAAAAATTCACTATTTATTTATAAGCTATAAATAATAGCAAGGAAAGAATAATAATAAAAGTTGGGCTAGTTACCACTTCTGGGTGGAGAGAGGGGTTTATGAGCAGGAAAAGGCATATGGGAGACTTCTGCGGGTGCTGACAGCCTTTTATACTTGATCTAGACAGTAGTCATAAAGGTGTTTGCTTTAAAATAATTCATAAAGTATGAATTTATGTTTTATGCACGTTCTCCATGTGTGGCATGGTTCACAAAAAACCCGGTATTTTAAAAATTATGGTTCAGAGGCTAGTGAATTGTCCAATGTCACATGGTTAATACACGGCAAGATTTAGGCTACATTAGGTTCTTTCCTCTATACCAGGATTCTCATACTTTAATAGACATACACATCATCTAGGGAATCTTATTAAAATAAAGATGTTAATACAGTAGATCTGGGGTGGGGGCTGAGATTCTGTATTTCTAATAAGCTTCCAAATCATACTAATGCTGTAGTTCAAGGACCACATTTTGAGTAGGAAGGTCCTATACTATGCTGCTTAAAAATTTCTCCCCATATCTCTTTTACTTCTTTGCTGTCTCCCTCCTCCTATCTGATCTTGGGTGTGCCTCATGTTTGACCAGTCATTTTGTCACATCTTCCACATCTCTTCATCCTCTCCATCCTCAATTCCCCAGTCCTAGAGTCCCCTAGAGTAAAAAATAAAATTCAGACTCACAGGCTCAATCCCCCAAGATCCTGATTCATTAGGTCTAGAGTGGGGCTTAGGAGTTTTTTAAATTAAAAAAAAAATTATACCACATCTATTAATGAAATATGAAGCTGCTAAAAAACAATGCAGTAACATGAGTGATCTCCAAATTATTAAGTGAAAAGCAAGGTGCAAAACAGTGTACTATTATTTGTAAAACTAGAAGAATTGGGATAGTTATACATACATAAATGCTTGTGTACACTCAAGAAATTATAAACAGGAGTTGCCATTGCATAGCGGAAGGAGAGGACTTAGGATCAGAAGTAGTTTCTTTTTACTATATGCCCGTTTGTATTTTGAATTTTTTTGTTTTATGAAGTGCAAGCATTTTTTTTTCTTAAGTACAAAATAAAAAATTCCCTAAATGTACAGGCAGGCTTGGGAACCACTGCCCTAGTTAACTGCAACTATGTCCTTGCCCCTAAGGTGCACATACACTACTTTGAAATCTCCTGTAGTTTCCTATTGCCTTTTATTAAGCCCAGTCTCTTTTCCATTGCTTTCCCCCTCAGATTTCCTATATAATCACAGTAGAGAAATGTTTGCAAGGGATAGCCAGACACCCACCCATCTGCTCATTCCAACTTTTAGCCTGTATCTAAATGTCCCCCTCTCATTTACCAGCTGAGTTCTTACAGCCCTCAACCCTCAACCAAAGTCTCTTCTGCCTAAGGCCAGCAACACAATAAAAATTTCCTCACCCTCTGCTGCTCATGGTCTGGAATGGAGTGGGGCTACTAACTTTTGAAGCATTTATAATCACAGGGTCAGAATGCCTGCTCCTCTGGGATATCCTAGTGGCTACAAATAGGTGTCAGAGAGACATCTCACTGTTGTGTTTGTGGTTTGACTATAATCATTGTACGACTAAGAATACTTTGTGGTAAGAAAACGTGGCAATGCCTTCCTCTGGCAGGATGCTTTCTTTCTCGATCGTCTCCACTGTACTTGGCCAACTCATTGCTTTTAAAATAAATACCCACTTGGCTCCAGGGTCCATTCTGCACCGTGTTTCACACGAATCTTAATTCCAGACATGATTCTGTCACCTCTGTCTCATCTCTCCCAGTAAACCATTTCCAACTCCAGGCTCGCAACGTGAGTCTGGGAGGCCCCCTCTCCCCCAGCCAAGTCACCAGCCACGCTGGACAGGAGGCAAGCGCCGGAAGCCCAGACACGATGGCCCTTCCCACCCGGGGTTTGGCCGTGAGGCGTAGAGAGGAGGCGGGGACGCAGGAATTTGGAACGTAGTTGAAAATGATTCCTCCCCAAGATTCCTAAAGTAGATGGTGCAGGGACCCTGGAGGTCAGACAGCAGCAGCTCGGGATCGAACTCTACGCCTTTAAACTCATTTTGGGAAAGTTGTGACGGGTGTGATGCCACGCCCAGACCAGAACACCAGTGGACGTGAAAGCTGCCAACCTCTCATCTCAACCGACGTCGGATCCCTCCCCCGTCACTCACCCCGGAGTTACACCCCACGTCGAGCCCCAGGATCGGCCTCGTCTCGGGACTCTGAGGGAAGAGCCGGTGAAGTAGCTCTGGGGGCAAGAGGAGGAGCCGTTGCTCTGGAGGGTGGAACCGGGAATAATGAGGAAAATTTCCGAATGGGGCGGCCCCGGGTTCCAGAGCTCGCTGTTCCTTTTCCGCCGAGGCCTCCTCAACGCCCCCGGTGGCCCGCTTCATGGACGCCGCCATTAGTCTCAATCTGGCCTCCGGGCCCCCGCGGAACCGGAAGTTGGGGACCTCCGCCCGGCGAGCGAGGGCTGGGCTCCAGCGCGCGTGCGCTGAATGGCAAAGGCGGGTGTGTATTAAAGGCCGCCTATCCTAAGCGATCGCGGATGCTTGGGGTTTCGTTACTTTGTTGAACTGTCGCTGTAAGGTAGAAGGTGGATAGTAATATTATCCCATTTTTCCGGTGAAACAAGTGCAGAGAGGTTAAATGACTTGCCTAAGCTAGCATAGTTTTAACTTGGGCTACCAAGAACAAGGAGTTTGTTGGGATTTGGAAATCAGTTTTGGTCTAACTTCATTTACAAATGCATAAAGTGAGACCCAGAGAGTAGAAACTCCTTGTCCAGGGTCACACGGCGAATCTGTGACACTGGAACTTGTGCCCGGTTCATCCTGTGATTCCCGGAAATGTTAGGCAGGAGCTATGGGTCACTTGAGGTGCCAGAAGACCCAGATGGTTCTGCCTGCCACGTGGGACAGGAGGACAGGGGCAACTGTAGACTGTGAGCTCCTTGAGAGATATGGACTATGCCTTAAGAGTCAGCACCTAAGAGTCCTTACCAGGCCCAGACACCTTCTTAAGCCCTTTACATGTATTAATTTGTTTAATCCTCACACCAACCCTGTGAGGAAAGAACCATAATTATTATCCCTTTTATATAAATGAGGACATCGGGGCACAGAGAAATTAGTAATTTGCCCAAGGTGGCACAGTTAGAAATAATGCTACCAGGATTTGAACTCAAGCACTTTGTACTTGCAACCATTACGTTTGTCTCAGTTTTGAATCCCCTGTGCCTCCCTACCATAATGTCTGGCCAAAAGGTGCTCAATAAATGTTTGTTGAATGAATACTCAGTATCAACAAATGGTATTGGGAAACATCATATGCAAACAAATGAAAGTGGACCCTTACACAAAAATCAACTCAAAATGGATTAAGAACCTGAACATAAGATCTGAAACTGTGTAACTTCTAGAAAAAAAAATCATAGGGGGAAGGCTTCAAGACTGATCTTAGCAATGATTTCATGGATGTAACACCAAAAGTACAGACAAGAAAAGAAAAAGTAGACAAGAGGGACTACATTGAATTAAAACGCTTCTACACAGCAACAGAAACCACTGACAGAGTAAAAAGGTAACCTATGGAATGGGAGAAAATATTTGCAAATCATATATCTGATAAGGGATTAATTTCCAAAATTAATTAAAGGAACTCCTACAACTTAAAAGCAAAAAACTAATAACTTGATTTTTTAAATGGGCAAAGGACTTGAATAGACATTTTTCCAAAGGAAGACATACAGATGACCAAAAAGTATGTGAAAAGATGCTCAGCGTTACTAATCATTAGGGAAATGCTCATCAAAACCACAATGAGATACCACCTCACAGCTGATAGACTACTATGAAAACCAAAACAAAAGACAGAGGTGTTGGCAAGGATGTGGAGAAAGTGGAATGCTTGTATACTGTTGGTGGAAATGAAAAATGGTGCAGCCTCTACAGCAAACAGTATGGATGTTCCTCAAAAAAATAAAAATAGAACTACCACATGATGCAGCAATCCCATTTCTGGGTATTTATCCAAAAGAATCGAAAGTAGGTTCTTGGAGAGATATTAGCCCTCACATGTTCATTGTGACACTATTCACAATAGACAAGGTATGGAAATTATTAAAATGTCCATATGCAGATGAATAGATAAATGTTATGCGGTATTTAGAAAACAAACTCATGGTTATCAGGGGGGAAGGGGATGGGAAGGGATCAATTGGGAGTCCGAGATTTGCAGATACTGACTACTATATATAAAATAGATAAACAACAAGTTTATACTGTATAGCACAGGCAACTATATTCAATATCTTGTAGTAACCTATAATGAAAAAGAATATGAAAAGAAATATATATATATATGTATGACTGAAGCATTATGCTGTACACCAGAAATTGTCACAACATTGTAAACTGACTATATTTCAATTTTTAAAATGTGATATATACATACAGTGGGATATTACTCATCTTTAAAAAGAAGAAAATCCTGCCATATATGACAACACAGATGAACCTTGTGGACATTATGCTAAGTGAAATAAGCCAGTCATGGAAGGACAATTACTGCATGATTCCACTTATATAAGGTATCTAAAATTGTCAAACTCAGAAGCCAAGAATCAAATGGTAGTTGCCAGGGGCTGGGGTGTGGAGAAAGAGTTACTAATAAACCAGTATAAAGTTTTAGTTATGCAAGATGAGTAAATTCTAGACATCTGCTGTACAACATTGTGTCTATAGAGAACAATACTGTACTGTACACTTAAAAACCTGTTAAGAGGGTAGATCTCATGTTTAGTGTTCTTGCTGCAATGGAATTAAAAAAAAAAAAAAAACAACCAAACACCATGATGGTTGTAAGTAGCCAACAAAAGCCAGGTCTGTTTTGGGAAAACCAAAAAGGAAGAAAGAAAGGAACTGAACTGAACCAGATGTGGTGGAATGGAGCTAGGCAAGATGTGGGCTGAGCCAGAGATAAGAAAAAAATAGCTAGTAGGGTGAGAAACTATGGATGGGATGTTGGTGGTGGGGTGGTCAGGCTAGGTAGCAGGTTCAAGTCAGAAGCCATGATGGCCCAGAATATCCAACAGGCTCAGCCAGGGATCTGCAGAGTTGTGCTGACCTCTCCCCACTTGGCCAGCCATCTTAAAGGGGCCTCCAGCTTCATCAAGCCAGCAGTTTGCTGAACTTCTCCCAAGGATTTAAGCAAGACTTTTGCAGACAGTGCCATTAGAGGTTAAAATAAGCCCTGTCTCTCGTCCACTCAATTTTTGCTTAATACTTTCTTCTCTGTCTGATCTATTTGGGGACATAAGTTAATGACCAGAAGGCACAGTGGAATTGAGTTAACCACAATATTCTGCACAACTTCTAGGAAAGAGGGGGTAGGAGACAGCAGCACAACTATCTCTCTCCCCAGTGATAGATTTTGGTGAGCTGAGCTTACCCCTTTTTGTCACTAGATGATGCTAGCACAAACACCCAACTACCCTTAATTTTCAAAAATCAAGAACCACCTTGCTTGTGTAAACACTCTTTTGTTTGCCTGTTATACACAATATATTTTTGCCAGTAAAGAGTTAAATTTCATTAAGGACGTAGGCATGATTTTTGAGTTCTCAAAACACTGAAAAGAAAATAGTCAACAGTCCTAGGTGGTGAAGGGCCAGCTCCTTCTGATCCTGGGATCCTCAAGAAGCAAAGATAGGAGTGGACCTGGTAATGTTACTGGGGACCTGAAATGCCTCAGAGGTGAGCCCATAAGGAGGCATTTTAATTTGACTCACTCTGGTGACTTTTTGAACCTGTGCCCATTTTTCAGAGCCTGATCAGCCCCAGTGACCTTACAATACTCAGTCCCTGAGCCTGGGGCCTGAGTAACCCACCCCAATACCTCTGTTGCTGTAGTAGTACCTAAGAGCATGCTTTGCACTGCTATGGGCCAGAGTTTGTGGAGCCTGATGCTTAGACAATTGTGGGGGTGGGTAGTGTTTTTTAAAAAAAGAAAAGTACAGACATAAAGATTGGTATGAAAGTGAATATTTATTTACAGTGAGAAAATAAGTCACAAGTTACAATTTTTTAAAAGCTGACAAGTACCACAAACATCACAGAAATTCCCAGACTAGTTCGATGAATCAAATGCAAGTCACAGTTGAATATTACATTTTTCTTAAATTTTTGGGCTGCATTCACTTTGATTGCTTCTTTATATGGTAATGATTTGATAATACCATTTTACTGAGATGACTAGAAAGATAATTCAGTCTTTTCTTAGCATGGCAGATTAAATTTGTCTTTTTTATTATTTGATTGTTTGGAAAAGTTTCTTTCAGGTTCACGATTTGTTACTGGCAATGTCATGTAAATGTTTAGATGTGTTATCAAATTGGGGGAAAACCTTGATCAAATTTCTTTCATCTAAGAGCTATACTATTTTAGAGCATTTCAAATTTTCTTGTGCAGGGACTAATCTTAGATACACTCTTCAAATTGACGACATTTACTAGACAATTTGTCTTTGAAAACCTCATTATAAATGGTGTATTATGAGTTTTTCATTATCTGCATTGATACCAGAAATTTGTGTCAAGTCATCAAAAAGTGTAAAGATAGGAGTTTTGATAAATTGTATTTCGAACAGTTCCTATCAAAAAAGAAAAGCATGTATGGTACATTTATAATGATATATGCTGTGTTATTGAGTATATTGCTGACAGGACAAAACTTGTTTTGACTGGATGTCAATAAGGACAGACTCCTCTATTTATATTTTTGTACAGCTGACAATTGGAAGAGTTTTCTTCATACGAGCTTCTGGCTTCATACATTTTCAAAACTTGATTTTCTTCTGCTCCCACACACTTCCGGTGCCGGGTGTCATAGGACTCGTCTAGATCTTGATTTGAGCTCTGGCCTTGCACCTTCAGGTCACAGCTTCAGGTGAGTCAGCATGTTGGGCGAATAAGAGATTCCTGGAACTGTTCCTTCGTCTGGGCGGCAGGTAATAGCTGTAATAGCTCAATTATGCGTGGAAGTAACTATAAACCCTGTGAATAGACCCCAAACAGAGGGTATCCCCAACTGAACTTCTCCTTAGCTGGGTTCCAGGCATGCCTGTGGCCACTCCAGTGCCATCCAAACACAAGGGGAAATGTGAAGGAGGGGGAGTCAAAGTGGAAATAGCAGTCTTACCTGCAATTAAAATAGCTTACTTCTTCAAATTTTATAAAATCAAATGACCTTGCTAACACATTTCTAGGGCCTTGGAAGGGTCCTGGGTGTGAGAGAGGACCCTGAAGTTTGAGCTTTATTTGCTCCACAGTAAATCCATCTCTGCCCTGCCCAGAACATGTACCCAAGCACAGTTAAAGTGAAGAAGTATACATAGAATTGAAAATATCCAAGTTAGGAACTATTCACAGGTATAATGGCTTCTGAGGCCTCCCAAGGAACCTTGTGTAGCTGATATCCTGGCCCATGCTCCAGCCCATCCTATCCTCCCATCCTGTCCCTTGCTAATCATGCCCAGAGCCTCTGCTCAGTCCCTGTTCTCCCACCTCACTCACTGCCTCCAGCTGGGGTTTGAGGGGGCCTCAGAACTGGGAGTTAAGCAGGAATTTATGTATATTTTTAAATATTAAATCTATTTTCTCACAGAAACTATGTTCCAATAAGGGATTCATACCTGGACTTTTGGAACACAAAGCATGTATAAATGGAGAAATTTACTTGTTATTATGGTTGAGAAGTTCTGCAGTTAATCCTTATAGAGTTTTAGACCACTTGGGAATAGTAGCCACACAATTTATAAATGGAGTATTATAGCAGAAAGGCAACCGATAGAGTACCCGTTCTGAACCCCTCATTTTCAGATGAGGAAACTGAGACCCAGGAGGTAACGGCAATTTCTCCAAAGATGGAACCAAATTAGTCGGGGTAGGCTAAGAGCTATAACAAACAACTCCCAAATCTCAGTGGCTTACCACAATAAAGGTTTATTTCTTCCTCGTGTCTCAATTCAGTGTGGGTCAGGGGAGGGGTAGAGGGGGCCTCTGCTTCTCAGAGGCTTCATGGACCCACTCAGCTTTAAAAAATGTCTAAGAACATTTCACTGAAGGCAAATAAATACATGAAAAGATGTTAAACGTCACTAACCAGTAAGGAAATGCAAACTAAGGGCACCACAGGATAGCCCTACACATCTATTAGATGAGTGAACTTGACACCATACTGACAGCACTGAATACTTGAATTCTTGGACACAGAGAAACTGGATCTGTCATATATTGTTGGTGAGAATGTCAAATGGCACAACCACTCTGGAAAACAGTTTTACAGATTCTTAAAACAAATAAACAAACAAACAACAACTGGAGTTGGGAGGAATGAGGATTGATGGCTATAGAGTTTCTTTTGACGGGGAACAAAATGTTCTAAAATTTGATTATGGTGATGAGACAGGCTGGGACCTGGGACCTGGGGTCCTTTACTGCAGTGCCTGTACTCCTGGAGCAACAAAATACAAAGCAACTATGAGGAACTAAAAATAACAGCATGCGTGCAGCAGCTGGGGCAAATTATGAACAACAAGCTACAAAGAGGTGAAAACCCACTGGCCGCTTCTGAGTTGTCGAGAGCAAAAGCAGGGTAACACGCATGATTCCTGCACACAGCCCCTCCAAGGGGGTGGGCAGACCACCTGAGCCACCCCTCTGCCCCTGCCCTCACCCCATTTAAAGGACTAGCTCATCCCCTCTCAAAGAGTGAGCAAGGGAACCTGTTACTTGTTTTCACTCCCTCATGCTGCAGTGAGTCCCAATAAAGCCTTAGCTGAATTTCTGGTCTTTTAACAATTTCTATTGATTAAAGAATCCAAGAACCCAGGTTGGTAACACTGATGGTTTATTCACACCTTCTAAATATACTAAAAAATACTGCGTTGGACACTTTAAATAGGTGAATTGTATGGGATGTGAATTATATTTCAATAAATCTTTTTTTGGAAAATGAACACTCAGTATATGACCCAGCAATCACACTCCTAGGTATTTACCCTAGAGAAATGGAAACTTATATCCCCCACAAAACCTTTACATCAATATTCATAGTGGCTTTATTTGTAATAGGTAAAAATTGGAAACAACCAAAATTTCCTCCAGTAAGTGAATGGTTAAACAAACTGTGGTACGTGGTAGTCTACAGCATGGTACGTATTACTCAGCAATAAAAAGGAACAAATTACTGACACCATGCAACAATTTGGGTAGATGTTAAAGCATTATGCCGAGTGAAAAAACTCAAAAAGATACAAACTATATGATTCCATTTGTATAGCATTTTCACGGTGAAAAAATTACAGAAAATGGAAAACAGATGAATTGTTTGCTAGGGTTAGGGATGGTCGGGGGTGGATGTGACCATAACAGGGTAGCTTAATGGAGATGGTTGTGATAGAATAGTTCCATATCTTGATTATAGTGGTGGCTACTTGAATCTGTGTGATAAAATGTCAGAGAACTATATACACGTTTTGTACCAATGTTAATCTCCTAGTTTGGGTAGTACAGTATAATTATATAAGATGTAATCATTGAGGGAAACAGTGAAGGGTACAAGGGACCTCACTGTACCTTTTTGTGACTTCCTGTATGTCTGTAATTGTTTCAAAATAAAAAGTTCTTAAAAATGAGAGGCATTGTTAGAGAATCAATTTAAGAATCAGGTATACCTCCACCCCTTCCACCACCCGACGTAGCCATCTGACTGCGTCTCTGCCTGCTTCCAGCCCTGGCAGCAGAGTGAACAGGGTGGAACAGAGGATCTCTGGTCTGGGGGATACCAGCCCACCGGAGGCGAGGATAGCCTGCTTCAGGCTTAAGTGAAAGTATACACACTGAATGTTGAAAACCCCAGATTTCTTGCCCTACTGGCAGCCAGGATTATACTCTTCAAGTAGGAGGTTTAGAGAGCCTTTTGGGGAAACTTACTGACATGATTATGGGTATAACCAAATCAGAAGAACTCAGGAAGAGGGGTCGGGGTAGGGGGGGAAGAGAAAGAATGCTTATTCCTGCGCGCGCGCGCGCGCGCACACACACACACACACACACACACACGATTTCCATCTCTCCCCCAGTTTGTTTTAAATCCTTTCTGTTTCTTTCTCTGACTGCCCTTTTATTTTCTTCTTCAAAGTAATGTATTTCCCAAGCCCTCTATAATGCGTATGTGTTAGTTTTGTAGTCAGAAAAAGACAAATAAAGGTTATTATAAAGAAAAGGTTAGGGAATGTATCCCCAAACATCCTCAGCTCCTCTCCTTAATTCACCTTGAACTTAGCATCTGTGAATTTTTGTAAATGTTATCTGAGCCTACTTATGTTTTCAGCATGTACCACTGCTTGGGCGTAATTAATTCCACAATGTACAGTTTTACGAATAGGACAAAGAAAATAAGATTAAGGAAAGGATACTTGATATGCCAAATGATACTTGGTAACTATCACTACTGCCAGTTTCCTTTCCATCCTCCTTCCTTTTCTCCTTTCCTTCTTTCTTATCATCCATTCCTCCTTCCTTCCTTTTTTTCTCTGTTTTTTTTAGTTTTTGAACTTCCCTTTACAGTATATTTAATACTGTAGAATGTGTCCTTCTCAGTACATCACATCAGAAGGCACAATGGTGTCAATTATTTGTGATGTTAACTTTGATTGAGGTGGAATCTACCAGGTTTTTCTGCTGTAAAGTTATCATTTTTCCCTTTGTGATTAAAAAGTAGTCTGTGAAAAAATCTGTGCATATGAAAAGATACTAAACATCATTAGTCATCAGGGAAATGCAAATCAAAACAATGAGATATTACTGCACACCACAAGGATGGCTAAAATACAAAAGACACACAATAACAAATACTGGTGAGAAGTAAAGAAATTGGAAGCCTCATACACTGCAGGTGAAAATGTAAAATGGTACCACTCCTTTGGAAAACAATTTGGCAGTTCCTCAAAAGGTTGAATGTGGGTACATATGACCCAGTAATTTTACTCCCACATATGTACTCAAGAGAAATGAAAACATGTCCACACAAAACTTGCACATGAATGTTAATAGCAGTATTGTCCATATAGCCAAAAGTGAAAACAACTTAAATGTCCATTAATTGATGAATAGATAAATAAAATGTGGTATATTTATGCAGTAGAATATTATTTGGCAATAAAAAGAAATGAGGTACTAATATATGCTATGACATGGATGATCCTTGAAAACATTAAGCTAGTGAGAGAAGCCAGTCACAAAAGACCACATACGGTATGATTCTATTTACATATGTCCAGATTCGGCAAATATCTAGAGACAGAAAGTAGGTTAATGGTTGTCAAGGGACAGGGGAAAGGTGAGTGTGAGGACTGACTATAAGGATGGAACAAAAATGTTCCACAATTAGATTGTGGTGATGGTTGTACAACCCTTTGAATATTAACAAAAAAATTGAATTGCGTATTTTTGAATGGGTAAATTATATCTCAATAAAGCTGTTTAAAAGAAATGAAAAACAATTTGAAATAACAAAAACACAAAAGGGGAAGAGGAAAAGGATGGAACCCGGATAGGCAAATGAATCTAAGATACTATCAGCAGAAAAAGGACTATTTTTCTATGAGATGCTGTATACAAACCCCATGGTAACCACAAAACGTAAATCTGGAGCAGAGACACGAAACATATAAAAAGAGGAATTGAGAAAAACCTCATAGAAAACCACCAAACCAAAAAGACAAATAGAAATACAAGGAAAAAGAAACAATGGAGATATAGAACAACCAGAAAATGAAAAATTAAATGGCAGTACCAAATCCTCATCTGTCATAATCACCCTAAATGTGAACGGATTGAATTCACCAATCAAAAGACAGAGTTGCTGGATGGATTAAAAAATAAGATCCAACTATATTCTGCCTCCAGGAGACTCACCTCACCTCTCAAGACAAACATAGGCTCAAAGTGAAGGTATGAAAGATGACACTCCAAGCAAATGGCAGCCCAAAAGAGCCATGCTCATATCAGTGCTTGTGTTGTATCAAACAAAATAGACTTCAAGTCAAAAAAGAGACAAAAATGGACAATATATAATGATAAATGGGACAATTCTTTGAAGACATAACAGTGATTAATATATATGCACCTAATATAGGAGCATCAAAATATATAAAATGATTATTAACGGACCTAAAGGGAGAAATTGACAGCAACACAATGATAGTAAGAAACTTTAACACCCCACTTACATCAATGGATAGATCATTCAGACAGAAAGTCAATAAGGAAACAAAGGTCTTAATGAAATGTTAGACCAGATAGATTTGTACAGAATATTCCATCCAAATGCAGCAGAATATACATTCTTCACAAGTGCATATGGAACTTTTGCAAAGATAGACCATACATTGTGACACAAAACAAGTCTCAATACATTTAAGAAGATTGAAATTGTAATAGAGGAGAACAGATCTGACTCTATATTGGATCTGTTCCTTTGGTTTTAGCCTTGGTGTCCTTTTCTGGGTTCATTCTTGCTAGCTCTGCATCTTTTGTAAATGAATGTTGCCTTTAGCCCATCTGGTAAACAGGAGAGCCTTTTCTCAAGGCTCTGACCTTTAAGGATATTAACACTTCTGCACTTATATAAAGACAACAAGTTGCAAAATAGAGGGTAGCCTTTGTTTTGCTGGAGGTTTTGCAGGAGCCATGACCTGGCGGATGTGGACAGCTGAAGGAACAGAGACTTCCTACACCAAGAAGTATGCAACAACCAACCACACCTCCCTCCCCTGTTTTTTTGTATAAAAGGAGCCTGTATTCTGACTGGAGCAGGATGGTTCTCCAAAACTTTAGTCTGCCATCCTCTTGGTCTGCCAGCTTTCCAAATAAAGTTGCTATTCCTTGCCCCAACACCTCATCTCCCAATTTATTGACCTATTGTGCGGCAAGCAGAACAAGTTTGGACTCGGTAACAAAATCACATCAAGCATCTTTTCTGATCACAGTGGTATGAAACTAGAAATCAACTACAATAAGAAACCTGAAAAAATCACAAGCATGTAGTCCGAACAACATGCTACTGAACAACTATTGGGTCAATAAAGAATCAAAGGAGAGATAAAAATTACCTGAAGACAAATGAAAATGAAAATATGACATACCAAAATCTATTTGATGCAGCAAAAGTGGTACTAAGAGGAAAGTTTATAGCAATACAGGCCTACCTCAAGAAACAAGAAAAATCTCAAATATACAATCTAACCATACACCTAAAGGAATTAGAAAAAGAAGAACAAATGAAGACCAAAGTCTGTAGAAGGAAGGAAATAATAAAGATCAGAGCAGAAATAAATGAAATGGAGACCAAAAAGACAATAGAGAAGATCAATGAAACTAAGAACTGATTCTTTTAAAAGATAAATGAAATTAACAAACCTTTAGCTAGACTCACAAAGAAGAAAAGAAAGAAGGACAAATACCACATGATTTCACTCCTATGATATAATAAATGGATCATATTTGTATTTATAAATATAAAAAACATACAAAAAACCAAACAAAATAAATGAATGAACCAAACAAAAATAAACTTGTAGAGAAAAGAGTAGTGGTTACCAGAGGGGAAGGAGAGGTGATGGGGACAAATTGGGTAAAGGGGAGAACTGTGTGGTGATGGATGGATATGAAATTTTTTGTGGTGAGCATGATAAGCTCACTACCAATGGTATGTATGGTATACAGAAGCAGAAATGTAGTGTTGTACACATGAAACTTACATAATGTTATAAACTAATATTACCTAAAATAATATTTAAAAAAGAAGAAAGTAATTGTGGATGGAGATAAGTTGAAAATAAATAAATATTCTGTTCCTAGCAAACTTTCACTTAAAAGTTTAGCATTCATTTGGTGATTCTTGCCTGAATCAATTATTGCTTTGAATATTACAAACTGGTAATTTTCTAATTCTGTTATTCCATCTATATTTACTTGTTGGCAATTTACGATAAGGAAGAGCCATAAAATATATTTTAAAAAATAAAAGATGGGATTATACTCTCTGTACTACTTTACAATATGCTTTTTAATTTAGTATTATGTAATATTATGCCTGTATAAATATTTACCCATATTATCGTTCTTTTTTTTTTAATTGAAGTATAGTCAGTTTACAATGTTGTGTTAATTTCTGGTGTACAGCATAGTGATTCAGTTATACATATATCTATTCCTTTTCATATTCTTTTTCATTATAGGCTACTACAACCATATTATTCTTAAGGACTGATTAGTAGTTCATAGAAGAAGTCTATCAATATATTAAACAGTCCCTTATTGTTTAAAATTTGTTTCCAAATTTTCACTCTTATGAATAATAATACCAATGGATATTCTTGTATCTTTTTGGAATTTGTCCAATTGTTCACTCAAATATCTAGACAAATACCTAGAAATATGATTTCTGGGTATATACTTCTAAAAGTTACTCGATAAATATGGCCAAATTATCTTCCAGAGTTATTTCTCAAACACAGATCTGATTTTGTAATTCCTCTACTTAAACATCTACAGTGTTCTCACTGCCTGCAGAACCTAGTTCCATCTCCTTGGCAGAGCATTGGTCGGTCCCTCAGAACCTAGCTCCTCTATGTTGTAGCATCTTCTCTTTCCTTTTCAAAAAATTAATTAATTGATTAATTCCCATCTCATGGGAATCATACTCTGATTTCCTTTGGGGAAACATCCCTCACCTCCCTGACTCTCATCAGTGAATGTGGCTCCTGGGATAAATACATGACATAGGTCCAGTCAGTCAGTACCTCCCAACCTAGTGCCACGGTGATTGGCCCAGCAAAGAACTTCTGAACCAAAGAGGACCGATTAGGGTCAACCAGGACTTCTGCTGGAATTGCTGGGCCAGAGAATTCTTGGAACTCACACAGTAGCACATTCCATTGGTCAAAGAACTTGTGATCATTGTTTTAAACTGCTCCATTCTACCCTCAGGCCTCATGCAAATATACCCAACCTCTCCCAAAGTCTCATTGCATAACAATATCAGGCTCAGGCCAGAGGTCCTGAATCACATCTAAACCAAGTCTATGTGCATTTGAGGCTCTTCAGGGCTGGTTCCTTGGGTAAGGCTGTGCTCCACTTGAAGACTTCAGAATAAGAGAGACAACTTATTTACCCCCATCTCCCCTCCACCCCACATGGTGTAAATAATGGGACAGGCATAGGACAACCACAATAGTTGCTCTGGTTCAAAAGGGAGGAAATGAAAGGGATACAGCAGATATGGTTATAACAATTTCGAACTCCACCTGGGGTTGACTAGGGCCCAGTCTCTGGCAATGACTCTTTGTGGCTCTTAACTCCATTCTCTGGCCTCTTGGTTTTGCCTTCTGAGTCATCTTTTCCGTAGGAATCAGCCCATATTGTAGCTAAATCGTTTTTTCAGCCTGCTTCCTGCCCATAGACATTCAGGAATCCAAAGGCTGCTTCATTTTGTACTGTTTCTATCTCTTTCAATCTGAACTGGTGGTGCTACTACAAATACAACTATCTTAAAAACTGTGGTTTTTATCTGAATCTTATTGGGGATCACTCCAATAGGTGACAATAGTCACACTCGTAAATCTGTTTAGGACAAGGTCTTCTTCATCTGGGCCCTCAGTGAAGCTGCTGAAGGGTAATATCTTTAAGATCCTTGGAAACCCTATTGTTTAACAGAGCAGGTTTACAACCCTTTAAGAGCCTTAAGAGTGCTTCTGTCTGTTGGAAAGATTCTATGAGGCACCATCGAAGATCTTTCTGAGGTCTTAACAGAGGGTTTTACAGTCATACCTTTGGCTTCACTTTTGCCGGGAGGCCATGTTTTCCTGACAGTGCCCTGGATTTGATCTGTGTCCTGAGGTTCTTACTACTTTGAAAATTCTTTGCTGACTGGAAAGACTGTCCTGGACTTTTTACATCTCCTCCAAATTTTGCTTAAAAACAGAATAATTCCTTCCTTAGCTTTTCTCTCATTCTCTGTTTCTTTTGACACAAAGCCAAAACAAGCCAATGGACATTTTCAACATTCTGCTTGGAAATCATCTTAGCCAGATCTGTCAGTTCATTATTTTTCTATTTTTCACTTTAGTGTAGATAAAAGTTTTGTTAAACTTTCTACCACGATATAACAAGGGTCTCTGTTCTTCCAGGTTTCATTGATATTTTCTTCAACTTTCCTTTGAATCTTCATATGCAGTTTCCTGGAGGCCCTTCGAGCTTTCTCTCACAGTCTCATTGAGACCTGTCCGGCATCTCCTATCACCTGATCCCAAAACCAATGCCGTATGTTTTAGGTTTTGTTACAGCAGTGACTTACTTCCAGGTACCAAATTCTGTTCCAGTTATCTGTTGCTGCATGGCAAACTACTTCAAACTTAGTGGCATAAAACAACAACCGTTTTGTCGTGCTCACAGATTCTGTGGATTAGGAATTTGAACAGGGCATGTAGGGGATGCTTTGTCCATGCTTTGTGATGTCTTGGGCCTCAACTGGGAAGACTCAAATTGCTGGGGGCTAGAATAGCTGGAGTTGGAGAATCTACTTCCAAGATGGTGTCCTCCCTCACATGGCTGCCACTTGGTGAGCATGGCAGGAGCTCTGGGCTCAGCTGGGTCTCTTAGCTAGAGTGTCCACACATGGCCTCCCTGGCATGGAGGAAAAAGGAGCTAACAAAAGGGCATAGAGCTAATGAGGGACAGGGTGAGGCTCACTCCTTTTGGCAGGATTTCCTCAGAAAAGAAAGCAGAGACTCCAGGAGAGGTTGGGAATAGTAGTCTGGGAAGAAAGGATCTTAGCCGACTGTGTGTGGCACGGTGGGTGGGGTGGACAATGAGAAAACAAACACAGGTTTGCTGAGAGTAGCCAGGCTTGAGTGGAGACAGATGGCACGCGTGAGCTGGATCAGGTCAGCTCAGGTCTAGAATTTCTCCAGCCTAGCTTGGGAGCCTGGGAATGGGAATGAAGTGTGAAGTGTGAAGACCTTTCCTGGGGTGAGAAGGATGTGCACAGAGGTCACCACTCAAGCAAGGCAGCAGCTGCCAGAAGGGAGTGGATGGTTTAGTGGTTGAATAGCGGCCCCCAAAAGGGATGTCCAAGTCCTAACACCTGGTACCTATGAATTTGACCCTTTTTTGGAAATAGGGTCTCTGTAGATGGAATTAAGGATCTTGAGAAGAGATCATCCTAGATTTAGGATGGGCCCTAAATCCAATGACAAGTGTCCTTATAAGAGAAGGGAGAGAGGGATTCAAGACACAGAGATACAGAGGGAAGTACCAGGTGAAGACGGAAGCAGAGACTGGTGGGCAGCCACAAGCCAAGAACACTAAGGAGAGAGACAAGGAATGAATTCTCCCTCAGGGCCTCCAGAAGGAACCAACCCTACTGACACCTTGATTCTAGCCTCCACAACTGTGGGAGAATAATTTAGCTCTGTTGTTTTAAGCCACCCAGTTTGTGGTAATTTGTAAGGCAGCCCTAACAACTGATGAAGATAGAATGAGTGGAAAGAGATAGTGAGGCTGAAGGGCTGGTTGGAGGCAGGAGGCGGCGAGGGAGCCCAGGGTTGCCAACCCCCCTACCCCCCACCGCCAACTTGGACTGCTATCCCTCAGTTCCCACCAGTCCATGCCCCTCTGCCTTCATTCACTTCAAGCCCTGACTCAGAGTCCCCTCTGGTCCACTGTTCCGCATCTGCTCACATTTACCTGGGACTCTCAGCCAAGCGGTCTGGAGCTGCTGGGTATGTTTTCTCTCCTGCAGCACTGCGGGTGATTTCTTCCTCTCCTGGCTCTTGCTGTCTGTGGAAGTGCTTTGCTCACAGTGGGTGCTTAATAAATGTTTCCTGTTCTTTCTTCAGAGTCCCCTAACTATTGCCCTGCTCCTTTCCCTGCTCCAGTTGGACTGACACCAAAACCTTGTCAGAAACCAGATAATGTCTCCTGCTTCTCCAGTGTGATGTGTCCACTTCCCAGGAACGTGGTAATGTAATCACCACCCATGTGCCTCTAATCGCACTCCCACCCACTCACTCACTCATGTATAACCTTGAACAAATCCCTGCACTTTCTGCTCCTTACTTTCCTCTTAGGTAAAATAAAGGGTTGGAGGGGGGTCATTCATTTATTCCTCCATTCATTCAAAACCTGTTCATTGAACCATTTGCCATAAGACCTATGAATTCAAGGGTGAACAGTTTGTGCCTTCAAGGAGCTCAGGTTTTATAGGAGACAGAAACAACAGTTAAAATGCAGCTAGTGTACAAGGAAGAGGGGCTCCAAGGAGGGAGTGGCCAGAGCACCGCGAGGGGGAAGGATTGAGAAAGGCTTCACAGGAGAGGCGACTCTTAAAGCTGCTGCTCTTGGGATCCTTCCAGGTACAACATAAGCTTTCCTTCTAGGGAAACAAATTTTGGGTCAAAATATGGAAGAATCTTCTAACACAACTGAGCACAAAGGAACAGGCTTCCATGGAAGCCCCCCCGACTGGGAAGGGCCTCTGTCAGGGCTGTGACAGGTACAAGGATCCAAGGAGACTCTGCAAAGGCTGTATAGCGACAGGAGGGCCAGTGCCTCTTTTCCACGTAAAGAGGAACGCGGAGATTTAATTTTCGCTCAGCTACACAGGGAGCAGCAGCTCTGGTGTGCACCTCTCACACTGAATCTGACTTACACCTCACACACACACTCCCCAAGCCATCTGAGGCAACGAGTAAAAGGCAGGCAAAGGAAACAGTTCGGGTGTCATTATTACTTTTATTCTTATCTCCTGTCAGTCATGGACCGGAAGGTGAGGCCAGGGAAGGGAACAGGCATGGACCCCGGGAAACTTGGAAGAGCTGAGGCCAGAAGGGCTTGTGTCTGGGGTGTGTCTCTGCTCTCAGACATTTGAGAGGAAGCTCTGGGGCCAGGTGGCACAGGGGCAGTTTCCAGCAGACAGGTAAACAGTGTCCGAGAGATGCGAAAATGGCTGGACTAAAGGGAACAGCAGGAGGCTGATGAGGAGAGTGGTCTGAGGCTGCCTGAGAAGAGCCCGGAATGAAGTTCAGTGGCCAGATCCTGCCTGCAAACCTCAGGCCCAAACCTCCCTCTCCTTCTCCCCCCTGCAGAATCAGGCCCTCCTTTTCCTCAGGCAGCCACCAAGGGGCAGCAAAGTGCCGGTGTGAAATCCCAGCTGGGCGAGCCAGGGAGGGAGAGGCAGAGCCTCTTGGAATAAGGATGTCTGGTCCTGACTCCCCGGGGAGAAAGAGCTGAGGCTGGAAGAATCAACGTTCCTGGGGCTTCCCCCGGTGACACAGGAGCCACACCTGAGCCTGGGAATCAGTATGGGAGGCCCCCAACCTGCACTTCCGAGGAGAGGCTCTCTTGATAGGTCTTCCCCTCAGTCAGAGACCTCCGACTCACAACACCCATGGTCAGATTCCTGGCTGCATCCCGCCTTATGAAAATCCAACCTCCCCCTCCCTGGTCCCAGCCGCAGCCCTGCCCAAAATGTGAGGGGCCAGCAGGCTCCCTTCCTCCTCTGCAGCGTGTGCCTCCTGCCCAGCTTCGGTTTCCCTGTTTCCTGTAATCCTGCATTCCTGTTCCCCCGCTCTCCCTCCTTCCAAGACCCATCCAAGTGTTCCTGGGGCTCCTCATGGCCTCAATGCAGGTGGAATGCAGGGGCCTCAACCCTGGCTCTGCTGCCAGCTCAGCATGTCCTGGACCCCTCTTAGGACCCAGAATAGGAGGCTCCACACTACTCTGCTTTGGGGTGGCCCTGAGTTGCCCCAACACATTGTTTATTTCTGAGTGCTTGCCTCCTCCCCTAAGCTTTTGGAGATCAGCCTCAGAAAAGCTTCTCAATCCCGTTTTTGCACAAACTGTCCTAGGGAGAGGAGGACTTGGACAAGAGCTTCTGGGAAGCATGACCAAGGCCCAGGCTGAGAATTACAGGGCAAGGGGTGGGGGAAATAACCCTTTATGAACAGGAACTAGAGATTAGGAGAGGAATCGAGGAGACCTTGGAGGAGAGGTGGCAACTGGATAAGGAAGACAGTGCAAATAAGTGTTCTGGTGTCTCTCCCTGCGCCACCCTGGCCATGGTCTTCTATCCTGCTGATAAGAAAACTGAATCACAGACAGCAAGAAACACTTGCTTCATACCATGAACCTGTTGGCAGTGAGGCTAGAAATCAGACACCAGAATTCTACTTCCCAGCTTGTGTCTAGAAGGTGGAAACTACAGAGTGCAAAACTTGGTGGTGGTACCGGGCGGGGAGATGGAAGGCCAGGGGTGGCACTGAGGATAACAAATCCGCCGAGATGTCACAGCCTCACCACCCAGTCTCATTCCAGTGCCTACCCAGTCTGTTAGCCTTATGACCCGGGACCCAGCCTCTCCAGCACTTCAGCTTTTCTCTCCACAACAGGGATGTACAGAGTACTGTCTTTGTAGGATTGCTGTAACGGATTAATTTAGACCAGCACACAGGAAGCATTCCACCTGTGCTCCCAGCTGCCTGTATCTCAACACAAACACCACCATCCGTTCTTGGCTCCCTCTCTCCTCATACCCAAGATGGAACATAACTTCAACTGTTTCTGCAATATTTCTTAAAAGCTGGAAATAGAAAGGGCAGAGAGGGAAGGGTCAGGAACACACAGATAACATACCTAGTTATCCTCCCCAGAGGCAGAAAGAGCCCCTGGCATATGGAGAAAGAGGCAGCCCTGGAGGAAGAGGCCAAGGAAGGGTCCAGATAGCTGCTCTGAACCTCTCTGATCTATCCAGTAACTTTCCACTGGCCCAGAGTCAGCAAGTGCTGGCTGCATGCTTCCCCAAGTGTGGCCCCCTGGTCCGCTCCCCAGCAGACCTGCAGGGGGCTGGACGGCTGACGCACACCGGGCCTGAGATCTCAGCTGCCAGGAAGCTGATAAGGAGACCTGACTCCATCACATGGGACCAGCAGGAGAGACTTGACCTGGTAGTTAACATCAGCTGGATGGCTTCCAAATTGGAAAGATGAGGAGATAAGGAGTGGAGGGGCTGAGTGGCCAGAGAAACTAGGAGAAGGGACTGGGCACTGCCAACTGAGGCCTCAGGAGGCCTGACTGGGGATAAGCCAGCAACTGGCAGCAGATGGGGGAGGTTTGGGAAATAGGATGGGCCGAAAGACCTTGGGGAAGGGCTGGGGGCAGGGCTGGATCCCCTCCGGCTGGGGCTAGCTCAACAGCTAAAATACACCCCCTCCTCCAGAACTCCTAGTCCTCTAGGGCCCAAACACTCCACTTAGCCTCAGGCCTTTGGGAGCAGCCTGGGGGTTGAAGAGAAGAGGGTGAGAGGGTGCAGGTCTCAGTCCTGCCCCGCCTCCCAGGAGGATGAAGGTCTGGGTGAATTGGCGGTACTGCAGAGCCCAGGCCTCCCAGTTGGTTGGCTGCCTGCTCCCACCTCCCTTGGAGTCCCAGGACAGGCCCCCATTTAGGAGCAGAGCCCCCCCTGCCCACTTCTGCCCCCACAGCACTCTGTTATGACCCAGGGGGGTCAGCCAAGGCAAGCACAGATGGTACTGGCTTCCTGCCCTCTCTCGTTGCCCTTGGCCCCCAGGGCTCAAGTGCCTAGAACAAGCCTCTGGTCCCAGACCTGGGAGAGGATGGGCAGCCTGAGACAGCCATACTGTTCCCCCACCCCCAACCCCCTCCCCCTCACACATAGAGCATCCAGACCTTGTCTCCCAGCTCTCCTCCTAACCACTCCCTTGCAGTGTCAAAGCCTAACCTGGAAGCGGAGAGGGGGTGGGGGTGGACACAGTACAGTGTGCCCCAGGGTAACACAGCTGTGGCCACCTCAGGAGGAATCATGGTGGGAGTACAGACTTCAGCCGGGCTTCCTGGAGCCTCCTTTCCACATCTGAAATACTGCTGGGCTCCTCCCACTCATCCTTTGGGTCCTCAAACTCGGAGAAGCCTCCAGCCTCGACTGTTCCAGTTTGGGAGCGGTAACTAGGGGGAAGGGGCAGCACAGGGGAGGTGTGACCTGGATTCCGCAGGGCCCTTGATGGCATGGGTGCAAGCTGCTGAGGGTGAGGATGAGGGCTGGGCTCAAGGAAGTGAGCTGGCCTCAGGCTGGGTTGGCAGCTAGTTTTATATCTGGGCTGGCAGGAGCACAGGGGGCAGTCAGAGGACCAGCAAGGGGGCATTCTCTGAAGGAAGGAGTGGGCGGGAAGGGCTCCTCATTCCCGGTTGGTGCCAAAGAGCTGCAGGAAGAAGGTGAAGATGTAAATGATGTCTAGGTAAATGTTGAGGGCTCCAAAAATATACTCCTCAGGGCTCAGCGAGTGCCGTCGGCTACCCAACAGCAACTGGGTGTCAAATGCCAGGAACTGAGGGAAGGAGGAGAGAGAGAAGTCAGAAGGTCCAGTCACTGTGACACTGACCATGGGGCCCCAATGTCCCCACCCAGGCCCAACCCCAATTTTGTTATCACCTACTGACTGGCTGCTTAGTGACTCTCCTGTGACAGCCCGGAATCTGAAATTTTCCCAACACTTTCCATCTTTAATTCAATATCTCTTTACTGAGTACCTACTATGTGCCAGGCAGTCATGCAGCAAAGAACTAAATAATTAAAACGAACTAACATTTCTCTTCTCCATCCAAATTTACTGGGAACTGAGGAAGTAAAAAGGCACTTGAGAAAAGGAGTCATATAGGTCCTGACTGAAAAGACCAGGCTACCAACAGCCAGGGGCCAAGTAAGTGGAGATGCTGGAATGCACCCACCCACATGTTAACTGCAGATGACATTTGTCAGAAGACACCGACTTAATTCACCTGGCAAACAGAGGGGACAGTGACGCAGGGACCGTGGCCCTACTTAAACTGGACTTCATGGTGGAGATGATGACCCTTGTCACTCAGGGTCACCTCTCTCCCCTCCTGCTCTCAAACCCTTTTCTCAACATTGTCCCCAGACAGAGCAAGGGAGTAACCGCTAACAAGCACCATTTAGTTCTGTTCTGTAAGACAGAACTACAAAAATCCATGAGCACTTTTAAATACCTATTCTGTGTTTATGTCTACATTAAAATATATTTTCTTCTGATTATTAAAAAAAAAAGAACTAGACAGAAAAGATCCTGACCTTTGAGAGCTTAGAGTCTAGTGGGGAAGTAAAAGTATGATGAGGAATCAAAGAGAAACACGATGTGCCACGGGGGGCTGCTAACAAGGTACCTGACCTACGTGAGTGTGGCAGGGGTTCCGGAAGGCTTCCTGGAGGAGGGGACCTTCAAACGGAGGCATAGTCTTCTTGCCATAGCCTCAGGGCCCTGCTCTTAGAGGGTGAATGTCTGTTCTAGGTAACAGTGAGCAGGGAGCAGGCGCTTGTTATGTGCTTCACAGACGTTAGCCCACTTCGTCCTAATAACATCCCTATCGAGTAGGGATTCTATCATTCCTAGAGGAAACCCAGGCCCAGAGATGTTAAATACTTAACCAAAGTTACACAGCTGGGAAGTGGCAAAGCCAGACCTGAACCCAAGTGGGCTGGCTTCAGAGCCCCCACATTTAACCATTCTGCCCTGTGGCTTATGGGCAGCACCCACGGTTAATGTGTCTCCTGCCAGGAAACAGGCTCCCCTCCGAGCCCCAGTGACTTGCTCAGAGCTGCAGAGACAATGAGGAACACCATGCTGTGCCTGCTCTTGGGGGCTCACCACTTAGTGGGGGACACTTACAGATGATGACAATAAAACTGGGTAAATGCCATAATTAAGGCTGATTGGGCAGGAGGAAGGTGGCCCAGGAAAGGTGACACTTTAACTGGGGCTTGAAGGATGAGTAGGGAGTTTGCTAGACTAAGCAGACCTAGGGAAGCCCTGGAGGTGAGGGGTGTGGTGTGAAGAACAAGGGATTCAGGGTGGCAGGAGCAATTTGGCAAAGGGATAGATGGAGAGAGGCTGGAGCCTAGGGGCCAGAGGCTCCAATAAGGAACAGCTCCAGCACATGGGATATCAACACATGTCACCCTTGAGGGTGGGGAGGTGGGGGTGATTACAACTATGGGCTTGAAAGTCAAACTGACCTATGTTCCAGTCTCAGCTCTGCTACTCAGTAGCGCTGGGACTCTGGGCCAGGTTACTGAGTTGCTCTGAGCCTGCGAGTCCACACCGTCAGATGGGAGATGAGTGTGCTTGCCTCTTGAGGTTGTTGTGACAGTGAGATAATTCGTGCAAGGCGCCTGGCATGGTGCCTAACACATGGTAAGCACTTAATGAATGGTAGCTATTAATGCAGTTTTATTGTTAGTATCTGCAGAAGGAGAGGTGCCCTCTTGAGAACATGTGTACGCTGCGGCTGAGACTCGGGTCTCCCGCGCCGCTTGTCAGGAGGCAGAAGTGTCACTAGGGGAAGCTATGTGCCCTTAACAGAAGGAAAATGGAGAGCCACAGCCAGTGCTGAGGGGGCCCTGTGCAGGGCACGTGAGCCTCTGAGCTCACAGGCACGGAGGGAAGGGTGCCGGAGAACACAGCACTGGAGCCGGAACGCCTGGGTTTGGGGGCTGGTTCCATCTCTCAGAACCATCACCCACTTGACCTCAGTGTTCTATCTGCAAAATGGGACAATGATAATGACCACAGCGTGGCATGGTTTTTGGGGAAATGTATGACAGAGTATGTGGCATCAAGTATTATTATTCTTTAGCGTCGTGTCACTCCCTTCTACTCTGCTTCTTCTCAATTCGATTTGGACTCCCAGGTAAAGTTTCCTTCTGCAGCGCGAACGAGCGAGGAGAAGGGCTGGCTCCAATGCTGCAGGCTGCTTAGCAGTCACAGCGGGGAGTGGAAGTTAATAAATTGCTGATCTGGCTTGCCAATCAGCAGCTTGCTTGGTTGACTTCCAGAGCCTGGTCACCCCTGGGTGAGCTAATGAAATTGAATCTCTCAACCTAGAAGGCTTGGACCTGTCTGGGTCTGGGGGTGGCCTCTCCAAGGAGCACCCACCTACGAGGCCGCCTAGAGCAGTCAGCTGGCTTTTTCCCTTGGAGTAAAGAGGAATTAAATGGTTTCTGTCCCCACCCTTGGTCTATGGTCAGGGGTGCTTATCTCCATGGTGCTAGCCTGCCCCAAATTTCAATCTCCCTGCCCAGGACCACCCATCATTGAAACCTCATGTCTGTGAAGGCTTTCCATTAATTTATTCCCAACAATATTTACTGAGTATCTACTATGTTCTTGGAACCCTGCCTTCAGAGAACTAACAGAGCAAAAGATAGTATCAGAGATTACATTATGAGCATGTAGTCATTACAGGGGAAAGTAACCTGATAATCTCCCTGGTTGATGTGCACTGTTGACTAACATCTTGACTGAGAGTGGATATCCTGGTTATTAACAACTAAGTTAACATCTTAGTTGGCAGCTAAGATCTTAGTTGGGAGCTCGCAAATGGGTTGACCGCTAACACCGAAACGGACAGCAGGTACTTGAGTTGCTAACTAGCCGAATACAAGACCCTGCAGGAAGGGCAGGAGCAAGAGGCAGGAGCAGGACTAGAACACTACTGACTTACATCTGAGTCGTCCTTTCACACACTGGTCTTTTATCTTACTCACCGAATTCACCCTGGGAGGTGGATATTATCATCAGTATTTTACATAAGGGGAAAGCGTCTCAGCCACTGCGTGACCTGCTGATGGTAATTTGTCGTGTGCTGGAACCAGCTCAGCTGTCCTATTCTGACAGAGATGGGGCTGGGGTGGGCTTGCCGGGAGGGAGGGGGCAAGCACAGAGGCAGAGGAGCCAAAGGCAGACTCTCCTGGTTCACCCTATCAGCTGGGGCTGCACCTGGTCAGGGTCTCCTGGCCGCTCACTCAGCCTGTCCCTGCCATGTCCAGGCTTCTGTCTGCTGTCCTCCCAGAGGTGAGGCTGAGAGGCTCAGAGCCACACCAAATAGGCACTGAATACAAAAAGCTGGGGTTACAGTGTGTTGACTCAGCATAAAAAATAACTCGTGGCCCGTGTCCATCCTACAGATGCCAGCATAAGTGCGCAAAGCAGAGCACCCAAGGCCGTTCAGGGTGGTGTTGGTTCTAACAGGGAAACCCTGGGAACAACCCAAAACTCTATCAACCAGGGGATTGTTAAATTGTGGGCAGCAGTGCCAAGGGAGAAACATCTCACATAAATGCTATTATAAGGAAAGAACAACTTGCAGAAAAATCCATATCACACGAGCTCCTTTATGTAACAAAAAACCTCACAAGACTATACGTCATAGGAACCTACACAGCATATATCTATAAAATGCAGATAGAAAAGTCTGGAAGGAGAGACAACTGATCACAGCGGTTACCACTGGGAAGGCAGTAAGGGACATGGTCAAATGACATTTGCTTTATCAATATTTAAAATTTAAAAAATGAAATATGTGAATAATGTATTCATATACTATTATATTAGAAAAATTTTAAGAAAAGTTTAAAGTAGCACAAAAGAAGACTTGGCAGACTCTTTCCTTTGTCACCGCAAGCCCTGTCACGGGTGTTGCACTGTCATCTCCGTCACGGAGTTGAGGAGACTGAGGCCCAGAGAGGATGGGACTTGCCCACTTCACACAGCTGAGAGGACAGCTCAAATCTCCTGACCACCCCCAAGACCACTCTCTTTCCACCATGTGACACTGCGTTGGGGCATGGTGTGTGTGTGTGTGAGTGTGTGAGTGTGTGTGAGTGTGTGTGTGTTTGTAGAAGGATGGAAGAGGTAAGATGTATAAATAGAGCTCATGGCTACCCGGGGGGATGCACAGAGCACTGGGCCCACCTGGTCCTGCCACCACTTTCTGGGCTACAGTATGAGCCTGGGCTTTGGGGTTTCTGTAGAAAGGAGGCTACCAGCCTTAAGCCCTTGTGCCCTTGGTTGGGATGCAGGACAGGGAAAGGGAGCTGAGTGGAGACGTGGGGTCCATTTGTTGCTGGGCCAGTAGAAGACACTTCTTGTCTTCATTGACCTGGGTGTCAAAAGTTTAAATGGCCCAGATGACCTCTGCATGCAGCCCTGGGTCCTGGGGAGCACCTCCAGGTGGGCCACCACCAAAGGAACAGGTCGCCTGGCAGGCATGTGAACCAGAAAGTCTGGCCCAGGATAAAAGGGGAGCATGTAAGAAGCTGTGTGAGAGAGGAGGGACACGTGTGTAACACAGTGCTTAAGGACACGGAGTGGGGCGTCACATAGACCTCACCTTAGGCAACTAACTACCAGGAACAGGTGATATTATTGATCACTGATGATGTTCCAGGTGCTTCCTAAGTGCTCTGCACATATTAATTTACTTAAAAGTCACAACCTACAAGGTGGGTACTATTATTATCCACATTTTACAGATAAGGAAACAGAAGCACAGAGAGGTTGCATGACTTTTCAGCCCACACAGCTAGAATGGATTTGAACCCAAGTACCGTGTTCCAAAATCTGGTGCCCTGAATTACAGGGTTAACTTTTACAATCAGGCTAAAAGCTACCAGGGTACTTGAGAGACTACTATGTTCCCAGTGCTAGGCTGTTTTCTTTTTTCTGTTCATAGAGTATCTTATTAATCATTACTACAGCCTTGTGAAGTAGTTAGCATTAGGCCCATTTTAAAGATGAGGCAGCTGAGGCACAGAGAGATCACATAACTTGCCCAGAAGTCACAGTGGTGAGAGGACGAGCTAGGCCTTGACTGTAGCTGGGGTTGGGGTGTGCGTGGTCACCGGGAGAGCTCCCCTGGCCCTTCTGACAGCACCTCTTCCTGGTGACCCCCCCCCCCCGGCCCTGATGCCAGGGTGCCCAGCCCCGCTCTCCACAGGGACTCTGAATCACCCCTGGGGCTAGGGGCTTCTTTCACCTTCTCTGGGTCAGAGTGTTGGTTTGAAGGGCTTGGTCTGAGCAGGGCAGTTGGTTTCTGAGGATTAGTGTCTCAGGAAGTGAGACTGAGGTGAGACCTGGGAGGGGGACACTGAATACACTTCCCCCTAGAAGAAGAAATTACCGGTCAATCCACTCTCCCTCCTGCCGCCCTCAGAGGAATCCATCAACCTCCAGAGGGTTCCGACCAGACCTCAGGTCGGGCGTCAGAGTTTAGCGGCAGAGGATAGGGGGCACAACAGAAAAGGTTCTCACCGGCTCTTCTGGGCCTATGTAAACCACCGAGGCAAAAGAGCCTCTAAACTCTGAATGAAATAAAGGTTAAGTCTGAAATAAAATCGTACCCCCGCCTTGGGTCTGTGTAGCCGTTTTTACTTTTCGAAGTGTTTCTCTAACTGTGAAGAAGACAGGGCATAGATCTCCAGAAAAGCAGGGGAAGGGTGGGGTGAGGGCAGACTGGAGTCTCTTTCCCAAATCCCTCAGATGCTGTGGGTTTGGCCTAGGCTGGATGGCAGAGTCCCAGGACACACAGATTCCCTGCTAGGGGCTGGATGGAAGTAACTACCGACGGCCTAGCCTCAGGGTGACAGAGGCTGAGGCCCCTCTGGGTCCTCCTGCTGTGGGGGCCCTTCTCTAGGGCTTTATCTTCCCATCTGTGAAATGATACAGAGAAGAGAGTAGAAAGAATGCTGGGCTGAGAGTCAGGAAAATGGGGCCTTCATCCAGCTTGGCAGCAAACACTGCATGCGTGTGTGTGGTGTGTATGTGTATGTGGTGTATGTGATGTGTGTATGTGTGTGGGCTGTGTATGTGAGTGTCTGGTGTGTGTTATGTGAGTGTGTGATGTGTGCATGATGTGTGTGGTATGTGTGTCTGGGTGTGCCCTCTCTGGGCCTTAGCACAGGGAGGTCTGTCAGCTCTGAGGGCTCCCTGGTCTCAATGCTGCTTTTCTTTTTTTTAAATTTAAGTATAGTTGATTTACAATGTTGTGTTAGTTTCTGGTTTACAGTATAGTGATTCAGTTACACATATATATAATATATGTATTTTTACATATTATTTTCCATTATGGTATATTACAGGGTATTGAACATAGTACCCTGTGCTGTTCCATAGGACCTTGTTGTTTATCTATTTTATATACAGTAGTTTGTATCTGCTAACCCCAAACTTCTAATTTATTCTCCCGCCACTTTCCTCTTTGAGAGCCATAGGTTTGTTTTCTGTCTGTGAGTCTGTTTCTGTTTTGTAAATAAGTTCATTTGTATCACATTTTAGACTCCACATGTAAGTGACAGCATGTGATGTTTGTCTTTGTCTGATTTACTCAGTGCTCCTTTTCTTCTAGGGACTGAGGACAGATGCCTGTGTGTGTCCCTTCAATGGTCAGGGGTCCATACCCAGCACTGGAGGCCCAGCACCTCTGCAAACAAAGCATCTTCCTTTCCAAGCTTCACCCATCCAAACACTATCAGGCCCTGAAGCAGCCACTGCCGACCACACAGGTTCTCCCTGCCACCCTGTCACTGACTCTGGAACACTGTAGTGGCCTCCTCACTAATCTCCCAGCCTCTGGCCTATTCACTGATCTGGCTTCTCACTCCTTCAAGCACAGAGGCTAATGTTTCCTGAGGTCCTCAAAGTGGCTGGGCTGGGCAGGGAGGGGAGAGTTCTGTTCCCATCAGGCCCGTCTAATTTCTCAGGCCCTATACCTGATCTCTCCCCTAGGTACATCCAGGCTTGGCTTCCTGATTTAAGTGGCTGGGAGACTTTAGCCTCCCCAAAGAAGGACCAACTCTGAGGTGGAGCAACCTGCCCAGAGTCATGTAGGCATGGAGACTCCTGTCACAGAGGGAAAGCAGCCAGCCAGGCCCTCCGCCCCACCTGTGTGCTCGCGCTCTCTCTCACTCTCTCCCCGCCCCAACCCTCCTGCTCTGTCCTGGCCCCTCCACCTTGCCTCATCATCCCAGCCCAGCTCTCATGCTCCTCTGCCTAACTTCTCAGGAGCTTCTACCAGAAAAAGCACTCAAGGAGAGGGCACGGAAAGGGAGAGGAGGATGGGGCCATCCTGAGGCCAGTAACTTTCGGCTCTGACTCACCCACTTCCACCGGCATTTGGGGCTGGTGCCCAGTAGGGGGTATGGGGTAGGGTGAGGCAGAAAACCGGAGCCTCTTGAGAATGTGCCAAGCCTAGGGGGTGAGGCCTAGGAGGGGCCCTGCAGGACCACAGCCCTAAGATGCCTTGGCTCCCCACCCACCTGCAACCTCAGCCTTGTGCAGCTGGGTGGCCCTGCTCTCAAAGATGGCAGAATCTTTCAGGGGAGGGGCTGAGGTCTCTAGAAGAAAACCCTTTGATTCTCACAGCCCTTCCAAGGCCCAAGCTGGTGGGGGTTGGGGGTGGTTCTCCCTGGGGGTCTGGGACCCCTCCTTTGACACTTCTCTTCTCCCCACCCCCCACCTCCACAATTCTTGCCTAGCTGAAATGCTGGGAGGACCCCTCATGGTGCTGAGAATTCCCCAAAGACTAGGATGGGAGATGTCAGCATGGGCAGATGGAGAGACTGGGGGTGCTGGGCACTGGATCTGGGGATGGGTTACAGCTAGGGGACCACAGATTCAACAGCACAGGACTGATGCTAGAAGCAGGGTCAGATTGAGGTCAAGGACCTTCCGAGTTGAGGTTAATGGAAAGACACAGGGACCTTAGTTCTTATAGGGCTGGGCCTTTGAGGGCCTCTGTCCACCTGAAACTGAAAGGAGGGAGGAGAATGAATCCAGTGGCCCCTCCTCAACTCTCCCCACCCCATGGGACCTCTCACGTGAAGGAGGGCAGAGGATGGGGCTGGGGGATTGACATCATGTGCTCCTGACCCTTGTTTACATAACCTTCAGGATGAACCCAACCAAGGGCTGTGGGTGTGTTGCTCTCCTAATGAGCCATTAACGGGTAATTAGGCGCTTGTGGTTCCTCCTCCCTTGTGACTCACAGAAGACTGATGCTTAAGTCAACTGTGCAGCCACGCTTTCTTTGCCTTGCTCAAACAGCACCTCAGCCGGACCCAGCCCCCCAGCCATGCCTCTCAGGTGTCCATTCATTCTGCAAACATCTAGGGGGTGCCTACTGCGTGCCATACATTGTTCCAGGCACTGGGGGTGCAGCAATGAGCAATCCAGAACCAAATCCCTGTCTTCAAGGAACTTAAATTCTGCTGGATGGAGACAAACAATAACAAAGCAGAAAAATATGGAGTATGTCAGAGAACGAGAAGTGCTATGGAGAGAAATACAGCTTGTGTGCTTGTGTGCGTGCGTGTGTGCACACTCAGGCACACGAGACTGTAAATGAAGCAAACCCTTGAACGAGGGGAGAGAGGGAGCTGTGAGCCAATGCGAAGTAACAGATAGAGGCAACAGTGGGTGGAGGGGTCCTGTGCTGGGAGCGAGCCTGAAGTCCTCAGGAGCCAAGGATGCTCACGTGGCTGCAGCAGAGGGGGTGACGGGGAGTGAGTGTAGGGAAGGTCCACGTGGGTCTTGCAAGCAGTGGGGAGCAATTGCTGGAGGCCAAGAAGAATAATGATTTGACCTCATTATGTTTAACAAAATCACTCTAGCCACTGCGGTGTTGGACACAGACTGTCAGGGCAGTACCAATAGGATGCCATTTCCAGATTCCAGGTGGGTATAAAAGAAAAAAAAATACAGGTAGGAGAGGATGGTGAAATGGACCAGGCAGTACCCATGAAGGTGGAGAGAAGCAGTCAGACTCTAGACAGAAGGTGGAGCCAGCTGGATTTGCTGCTGCGCCAGTTGTGGGGTGTGGAGAGTGGAGGAGTCAAGGATGTCATCAAGGCCTTTGGCCCGAGTGACCAAAAGGGTGGAGCTGCCATTTACAGAGACGAAGAAGGCTGAGGGAGGAGCACGGGTTCAGGGGAAGAGCAAGAGCTCAATTCTGTATATGTTAAGTTTGAGGTGCCTATTAGATTTTCAAATGTGCATCCCGAGCAGACAATTGGAAATTCTAGCCTGGAATTCCAGGCTAGTGATGTAAAACTTAGGGTCATCATAAAAGATAGGTATTGAAAGTCTTGAGTCGGTCTGCCATCCCCTAGGGAGTGAGTGTAGAGAGTCCACGGCCCTAGGGTCCTCCAGTGTGACCTGGGAGGGAGGAGGAAAACCAGGAGGGCTAGTGGTTTGGATGCTGAGGGAAGATGATGCTTCTGGGGTAGGGAATGAGCAATCGTATCAAATGCTGCTGAGAGTCGAGCAAGATGACGACTGAGAAGTGACCACTGGATTCAGTCACAGACAGGCCACTGGGGACCTCGCAGGGAGAATTCTGAAGAGGGTTAAGAGAGAACAGAAGAGAGAGAGGGAGGAGAGGAATGGGAAATTGTGTAAATTCCCTTATAAGGAGTTTTGCTCTAAAGGGGGAACTAGAGGGAGATGTGGGCTCAGACTATTTTGTGTGTGTTTTTTTTCAGATGCTGACAGAAATAACCCAGTAGGGAGGGCCATACTGGTGGTGCAAGAAAGGGAGGGGGGAAATTGCTGGAGAGATCTCCCCAGGCTCTCCCCACTTCAAGCCAACAGAAACCGAGGGGGACCAAGGGGGACCAAGGGGGAACCTGGAAATGGCACCTGGGTCCTGTCCTAAATCTGCTCCTTCCTGGCAGTGGGACTCTGCGCCAGCCCCTTAACAACGGGGGCTTCAGATGTGGAAAGCAGGTTTATAACATCAGCACTGCCTCCCTCGCTGGGTTGTGATGGAGATCCAGTGAGGTAATAGGTGTGAAAGTTCTTTGTATAATGTAAAGGGTGGAACAGATGGTTGGGATTATTTTTATTATTCTAATAACACAGCGGATTATTGAACAAATTTAAGGGGTTACTGTTCATTCAACCCTACTCCTACGCACAGCCTCCTGGAATAGCTGACATACCTGCTGTGACCTGATCAGCATGAAGCCAAGTAAACGTCCTAAACATCCTGACCCTCCATCGCTCCTCGCTCTCCTCCCGCTCTGCCCTGCATGATGCCTCTTCTTCCATCTGTCCCTGGCAAACGCTGTCCTCTGAGGCCTTCCCAGGCTCCCCCTGTCTGACCCTCCCTCTTCTTTCCTCCTAGCCTGACTCCCCACCTCATCCTTTTCACTGAAATTTGTCTTTAGCAGGTGCTGCTGGAGGAAAGAGCACTGGTCCAGGAGCCAAGAGAAGTTAGTGTTGTAGGATAACCATCCTACCGTGGTTTGCCCAATCTTGGAGTTCCTAGGGGTTCCCCCAAGAAGTGGGACTTTCAGTGCTAAAACTGGGGAAGTTCTGGGTAAACTGGGATAAAGGTCACCCTACTCTTAACCAAGGCCACACTCAATTGATTTACCACTGTCTTGCAGGGAAACCTTAGACAAATCACTGAACAAGTTTTCTCACCTGTAAAATGAGAGGCTTGAAGTTTCTCTAGACCCCTTTTTAGTCCTGTCCAGCCCTCAAGTTCTGAGCCTGGAGGTCATTTACTCCACCAGTATTTACTGAGTGCCACTATGTGCCACGCACTGTGCTCTTCCTGCTGACTATGGCAGCCTGGACACACAGCACACATGTCACATGTTGTAGGTGCTCAGTAAAGACCTATGGAAATGGATGAATGAACCTACCACACTCCCATTCCTGGCATGATCCCTATCCAAACCCCTCAAAACCTTTGCTCATAATTCTGACTCCCTATTTCCCCTCATCTCTGCTCCCTCAAATCTGTTACCCATAAGCTTCTGGAACCTGTGATTCGGCCCGGAGCTCGGGCCAGACTGAGTTGAACTGAACATTCCAGTGAGGGAAAGGAGAGCCTGGTCACTGCTCCTGCTGGCAGTGGAGGTTTACCTTGGATGCCACATCCCCCAAGAACATGTCACCAACACATGCTTGTCAAACTGGGAGGATCCTGGACTACCACATTCAGGTGCTGGGAGCCCCTGAGCAAAGGTCCTGTGTTGGGCTGCTCCAGGCAGATGTCTGCCCCTGGTCACCTTCTGTCACCTGGGCATCTGCCTCTAGCCACGCCACTCCCTTCCCCACCTAGCCTCAGACCCTGAGTGGGGCTCTGGGGCCAGACTGTCCAGATTCTCAATCTGGCTGTTTACTTCCTAGGATGCTGTATGCTCTTGAGCAAGTCATGTAAAGTCTCTGAGCTTCAGGCTCCGCGTCTTAATTGGAGAACAATAGAACCTATTTTAGAGTTATGGTGACATTCAGTGTAGGTGGGGAGCCTGCTGTGGGAGAAGCCTCTCAATAAACATTAACTATCATTGTTATGATAATCATAATCATCGTCATCAACTCTCTCAGTTTGGTGAGAACCAAGAAGGACAAGCTCAATCTAACTGCATCTCTGTCACAGAGTACTTGGAATCTCCCTTGCTCCAAGAAGCCTTCCCAGATTACCCCAGGAGAGCATGACTAACTTAGTCCATGTGGCCAGGACAACCCTCACTCTCTCACCCTCCACAAGCAGCACTGGACCTCTCCACGAGCCAAGGGCACCTCTTCCCAGCTCTGTCATTAAGCCTCAATCTCACTGTTACAACCTTCCCTCTCTTCCCAGGTCAATTAGTCTGTCTTGGAGACCTGAGAGAACTCCCTGACCACAGCACTGCGCCCCTCCCTGCCCACTGGCACTCCAGAAGGGTTTAGGGAGGAGGGCTGTGAGGAAGACGGCTGATGGTGGAGGGGCCTGGGAAGATGGTGGGAGGCTGAGAAGGGGGGCCCCAGGGGGTCACACTCACCAATGTAAACACGCCTGCTCCCAGTACGGCATACACTGCGTGGAGCCAGGGCACCTGCAGGCAGATGTAAAATGGGCTTAGGGCTGGCGAGATGAGCAATGGGGCAGAAGCGTAGGGAGGAGGGATCTGTCTGGAGAATGAAGGATATGGGACAGACCTCCCCACTGGGGGCCTGCTCTCACCCCTGCAAACCCAGCCCCAGACTGAGAGGTCCTTGATTCTCTGTGTGCTCAGGGTTGGTGGGGGTACCCCAGGATAACAGAGATCATGAGGGACTGGCAGGGGAGCTCCCAACTGGCACTTCTTCCCTCCACACACAGCCCCAGGCTCAGGCTGGCCCAGAGTGACTCATCCTATTGGGGCCCTGTCATCCTGCCAGCCTGGGCCTGGCCTGAGGCTGCTCCCTCCTCCCAGTGTGCACTCATTCCTGCGCTGTCTGTCTGTCCCTCTGTCTGGAGCTCCCTGGCTTAGCCTGTGGGGGTTAGGGGCTCAGGCAGAAGGGGACATAGGCTTGAACTTAGGGGTGTGGGAGGGGCATCTGGAGCCCCTGCCAGCTGTGCATGATGGGATTGCCTGCAGAGGCTGGAACAGCATGCCCACTTCCCAACCTCTGCTTCCCCCAGGTCGCAGGGGTACCTAGCTGTGTGTGAAAATCCTGCAAAAGGTGCCACACCAGCCCTGCCCTCCATAGGGCCTTCCTCCAGAAGATTCCTGGAAACACAGGCATCCCACTAGCCTGACCCAGGTCAATAAAGGGTTCTTTGAAGCTCTGGGGCCCCTTCCTGTACACCCCCATCCTAGATACACAGAGGGCCCCCAGGCCAGCTCCGGCTCCTCCCTTGGTCAACAGGATTGTGGGAAGAGTCAAGGAAATGCCAGAACCAATCCTGATGTCCTGGACTGGCAGCCAGTACCCTGGGGGCTGGGCAGAACAGGCTGAGCAAGCAGCGAGTGAGGAACACTGCTCCCAGACTGGCAGAAAAGGCGGACCACGTACCAAAGGTGGCTACGAGGATCTGGGGAAGGCTGTAAGCACCGAGCCTTCAGCAGGGGTCCAGTAGCTTCCTCTCTCAGGTTCCCAGGAGTCAAACCCCCTCCTGTGATGCCCTCAATCTGCCCCTTTCTCCACTTGCAGTAGTCTGAGTGCCTGGAACAGGTCCCTGAGCCCCGAGCAGTCCTAGCTGGATTTTCCAGGCAAGCCATACACTTACTTCTTAAAGAGCTGAGATTTGACTCCCCCCATGGACACTCTAATGGGGTGAGGGTATGTTCGGAGCCCCACTGTCCCACTTCTCGCCCACCTGGCTAGCCCGATGCTGCCTCCCTGGATTTGGCTGATCCCCCAAGAATTCCAGGAGGTCCTTTCGCTGGGCCTGGCAGCTCCAGGGAGCCCCAGAGCTCCCTCCCCTGCTGGGGGTTTAAATGCTCCTGCCCTCCCCCTCAGCCTCACCTCCGCGGAGAGGGGCTAGATAGGAAAGGTGAAGCCGGATGTGGCTCGTGTAGTGGGCAGGTGCCCAGGCCTGCTAAGAAAAGCCTCCTTTAGTTGTTTGCTTACACTGCCAGTAAGCCCAGGGCAGGTGCCAGGAGAGGCAGGACAGGAGGGCAAGCTGTGAGCCGTTGGCTCTGGGCCTTCCCTGGAGGATGTAGGAGGAAACGGCACCCTCGGGCCAGCGGTCCCTCCCCCTCTACCCCCATGCGGCTGGCTGGGAGACCTGGAGACTCACATATTGGAAGGGCAGGAGGATGGCCAGGATGAGTCCACTGAAGAAGAGAGTCATGAGCAGCACGAAGAGCACACCCTGGCAGGACGTGAAGTCAAACTGCAGGGATGGGATGGGTGTCAGCGGCCGGGCCTCAGGCCCTGCACAGGGCGGCTCGGCATTCCTGGGGGCCCTGGCCGGGCAGTGTGCTGGAGGGAAGGCTGAGGCCTCTGCGGCAGGCCACCGTCTTGTGCTCACCCTCAGAACGCAGCGTCCCTCCCCACCTCACCCCAGGTGGCCTCCCCAGACCCTACTCATCCACTTTACCTCTCCCCAGCCAGGGAATCCAAGCTCGGAGCCCCCACCCCCTCTGCCTTCCCCTGGCCGCAGGCCCCGGAGCTGACCTTGGTCTGGAAGCTAAAGACGGTGACGGAGAGGCAGACGAGGGCCGTGATACCCAAGCACAGCAGCACAGATGTGGTGTTGTAGTAACTGCAGGACCGTCAGGCTAGAGGTCAGCTTCAGGGCAGGGCTTCTGGTCTCCCCCAGCCCTCCTCCCAGGCCCACTGTCCTCTGCCAGGACCTGATCCCACGACCTCTGACCTCTGCCCTCTCCCCTCTCCCCTGATCCATTCTCTACTTCCCCATCCTTTCTGCTGGGACCTGCCCTCCCCAAATCCTTAGACTCAAACTCTTGCTAGAAGGATCTTGAAGAGGTGAGAGTGGGGGTGGGGAGAGGCTTGTGCTCGCACCTGGAAGTGGTTTGCAGGGAACCATGTGATCACGAACCTGGGGTTTTTTAAGCTGCAGCTTGAGAGGCGTCACCTTGCTCTCCTCTGTCCTCCACCCCCACCCCACTGACCTGGCCAGGTTCTGGAGGCGCTGTCTGGCCGAGGAGAGCAAGGTGAAGGCTCTAAGCCAGTGTCTCCTACCTGCCTGAACCACTCCCCCATCTAAATGCTCCCAGGAGAGATGATGTTTAGGGCACCTTCTGCCTGTCCCCTTTACCTGGACAGCATGCCGGTGAGGTAGGCCATGGACAGGGTCTGAAAGGAGAAGCAAGATGAGGGACACCTTCAAGGGCCAGCCTGGGTCTCCACCCCCTGTGCCTACCCCTCAACCCTGAGTCTGCTTCACTTACACACACATTTACCTCCAGGACTTCCCCTGGTGAAGGAGGTCCCAACAGGCCTTGCGCCAGCTGTCTCTATCTTTCGTACCCCTATTTTTCCTCCTTTCTAAGACCCCCCTGCTCATCCATAGCTCTAGGATTCCCCATACAAATCTCTTCAAAACAAAATCGAAGTGGAAAGGGAGACTGGATGGAGTAGGGAGAGAAAGCCCATTTGGAACGAGAGGGATGTCCTTGTAGAAGAAGTGGGGTGAAAATCCCCCGGACTCCCCCTGCGACCTCACATTGGATGCCCCCAGTTCCTGGCCCTCAAAGCCCAACCTCCAGGCCTCCTCCCTCCCTCCCCACTCAGCGTCTAACCCCAGACACCTCCACATCACTTACGAAGACAGTCAGAAGGATCAGGTTCCAGGGGAAATGCCTCCTGTAAGGCAAGCCACCGAGTTCAGAGGAGAGTGGGGAGGGGGTGCCAGCAGCACAGGGGGTCACTGCTACACAGAGGGGTCTCTGCCCAACCCACCCCCACTACTTGGAGCCTCTTCCTTCAGCCACATCCCCACGTGCCTCCTTCTGTCCATTCACCCTCCCTCAGCCTCTGAGGTGCCAAGTAAAGGGGGGAGGGGCAGGACTGCTTGATGGAGCCCAGAGAAGGATGGGGCCCTCTTAGGGGTTCACAGCATCTAAGTGGCAGGGAGGACTGGGGCCAGAACTTCCAAAATCTTGCTCATGTTCCCACAAGTTGCTCCTCAAGCCATCATCATACCTGGGTCCAGAACAGCAGGCCAGGGTCAGGTAGGTTGCAAAGAACACAGCGCTGAGAGACAGATGTATGGGTGAGTTAGCTAGTCCTCCCTGAAGCCCCTCCACCCAGTCCCCTGCTCATTCCTCTCTCTGCCAACCCTGCCCTTGGGGCACCAAGCAGGGTTCTTCGGGGCAGGGGAGGTTGATTAAGACCACGATAATCCTAGAGCCTTGCAACCAGCTATGGGGTGATCCAATATCCAAAAGAGAGGAAGAGGTCTAAGATGAGCCTGCTTCTAGAAATACTGAATCTTGGGTGCCATGGGATAGCTAGCCATCCAATCTAAAGTGGTTCCCTCCAGGGGGGAGGGTATAGCTCAGTGGCAGAGCACATGCTTAGTATGCACAAGGTCCTGGGTTCAATCCCCAGTACCTCCATTAAAAATAAATAAATTTTTTAAAGAAGTGGTTCCCTCCAGACACAATCTTATTATTTCAAAAAATATTAAAAGCTCATATACAATATTCCCTATGTGCCAGGCAGAGTGCTAAGTGCTTTATAATATAATCCTTATAACTGCTCTGTGAAGCACGTTCTTCATTTGACAGCTGAGGCACAGTGAGGTCAGGGACTTGTCCAAGGTCATGGGGCTACTACATGGCAGAGGCGGGATTAGAAGCCAGGCATTCTGGCTCCTGAGTCCTGGCTTATCACCACCACCCCGCACTGCCTCCCTCAGACCCTTTCCTCGCCCTGTCACTACCTGTAATGATCTTGTCTGCTCTGCCAGCGCCTGGCACAGCAAGAAGTACCTGTGGCATGAAATTCTGGAGCAGGCAGCCATGTCTGGGAGACTGGCAGGAAGCTCAGGTGTAACCCAGAGGTAGGGGCTGAGGACTGAGGACTTTCTAGAGAGCGGTGGAAGAGGAGGCCAGTCTAGATGGGAGATAAGGGCTGAGGACCCAAGGATGGGGCATGCTCATTCCTACTGAGATGGGTGCCAACATCGATGCCTGGTATGCAACCCCAGTGCACCCTCAACATGGCGCCTGCCACTCTTCCCCATCTCACTCCTTGGTTCTCTCATCCATTCTCCATAGCAATTCCAACCCATCTCCCTCTGTCTGCAAACCTCCCAGGCTGCCTCGCTTTACTGCTGGTCTGGCCTGATGTGTCCCAGAAAGATTGGAGATGAAGTGGGGCTTCCCTGGCTGCCTGCCTGCCACCTGCAAACATCACGTCACACATCTGTGTGCCCTTCCTCTTGGCCCTCCTCCTGTCCCAGGCTAATCCCCTCCACCTCTGGTCCCATACTCAACTACCCTGTCATCTCTATTGCTTACCCCTTGCCACTGCCACCTCTTCTACTCACAAAGCTCCGCAGCTGTTCTCCATCTTTAACCAACAACTTCCCTGGCTTTAGTTACTGCCACTTTGTCCACCCTCACAGCCAAGCTCCTTGAAGAAGCTGTCTCTGCTCATGGTGTCTTCTCCATCTCACAACTATTCCTCAACCCAGCAAACCAGCCCCAGCCCCACTTAATGAAAGCTGGCTTTACCATATCACTGTGACCTTGCTGAGTCCAATTGATGTTTGTTAGTCTTTAACTTACCTGACTTCTCAATATTTGATCTCTCCCACTGTTTCCCTGGTTCCACAATGACACACTCTTGGGTTCCCTCTTACCTCCCTGACCCCTCCTTCTCAGTCTCCTTCAGAGTAACTCTAGCTCTGCCGGGCTCCTTCAGCACAGGGGCCCGTCAGGCTGTCTCCCTGAACACTCCCCTCCGGTGGGCTCACTCATCCCCAGGACTCCCTTTATTAGGCAGATGCTCATGACTCCCACACCCATATTCCTGATCTAGCATTTCCTTCTCAACCTCAGACCCGAATAACCAACTGCCTACTGAGCCGACATAGCTATTCAAAAACGTGCCAAATGCAGCAGGTTAGAGTCAAACTTGCCCTCTTCCCTGCTCCTTCTCCTGCATCTCCTATTGCAAAGGACAAGTTGCGCAGCCTCCAAGTCACCCAACCAGTGACCTCAGTCAGCTTTGACTCTCACCCTGCCACGCCCAACTAGTCACCTGGACCTGTGGATCCTCTACCCAGGTAGCTCTCAAATCTGCCCCTCTTTGGAGAGGGTATAGCTCAGTGGTAAAGTACATGGTGCTTAATATGCATGAGGTCCTGAGATCAATCCCCAGTGCCTCTATTAAATATATATATAAATAAACCTAATTACTGCCCCCCCAAAAGAATTAAAAAAAAAAAGAGATAGACATTTTAAAAAAAGACAAAATATCTGTTCCCTTCTTTCCATTTCCACTACCATCCTTTTAGGTCAGGCCACCTCTGTCCATCTGGTCTTCCTGCCTCCAGCCCTGCCTTCCACTCTCCAAACTATAGGCATATCCGATCATGTGACTCATCTGTTTAAAATTCCAAAGACCTGGCAAAGCCCTGCAAGATCCGCTCCCCCACCTCTCCAGCCCATCCCTCCCTGCACTCTGTCCCTCCATTCCACCCTCATCGCCCTGGGCACCCTCACAATGTGCCCATCACTCTGCTGCTGCGGCTAGAAAGGACGAACAGACCAGGACGCCTGAGACTGGGGTTAGAGGGGCTGTGACCCACGGGCATACCTCAACCAAAGCTTGCACCCTGGACCCCACACCCTACAGGCCCGCTCATCTGACCCCGACCCAGATGTAGCATCCAGAGCAAGCTATTGCCTAACCTGGGGCCTGACCTTTAAATATTTCTAGATGAAATGTGAATGCACAGGGACTGTGGGGGTTGAGACAAGCCTATTGGGTTTGGTGACTGGGAGCCCTCTATCTTCATCCTTCCCTACCCTTCAGTGGTTCTCAAATGAAGCACACCACTGTCACAGTGATGGAGGGGTTCTCAGTGCCAGGGCCAGGGCCGCAGGATACCCTGCTCCGTGAGGGACGGTGGAGTCATCCTGACCCATTTATTGAGAAACACCCCAGCATTTGCTCTTTGGTCTCCCTTGAGTCACGGGTCAGTCACTTCAAAAATAATGATAATAATAATAGCCTTGTCTATGTGCATCCTGGGCGTGGGGCCTGTCTCCCTGGCCAGACTGGAAGCTTCTTAAGGGCAAGGCCCAGCCTCCTTTTCCCTATGGTCCAGAGCTCCTCAACCCTCAAGGTGAGTGGTCGGGAGGAAGGGCAGAGGGACTGCTGTCCTGGCATGTTATGGTGCAGTTTGGGAGCCTGACAATCGAGTTCACATCCCAGTTCTACCACCACCTATCGTGTGACCTTGAACAAGTTACTTAATTGGAGAGCCCCAGATTCCTGCTATGTGAAACAGGAATACTGGTACCAGCTCACTGGGCTGTAGCGAGGACTGAATGAGGGCATGCATGGCTGGAGCATTTAGCACAGGGCCTGGCACAGGGTAGTGACCTGCGGATGGGAGTTGTTATTATTATAATTAGAATCTGGCTGATTGACAGCTTCCTGGAGAGGCTCAGGCTCACCTCCCCCCAGCTTTGGTCTCACACTTTTCCTCCTCTGCTGGGTTCCCCTTCCTTCTACCCCACAGCCCTCACTCCTCCCCACCTCAGGGAGGCTCGCAGGTCCCGCTGTCAGAGCTCAGAGGGAGCAATCAGACAATAAGGCAAGAGCCCACTGAAGGAGATGACTGGGGCCTGGAGAAAGGCGGGGAGCGGGAGCTGGGAGGGGCGCTTGCAGGGTGCTGGGTGCTGGAAGGCTGCCGTCCCCAGGAGCGAAGAATGAGTCACAGAAGTGAAAGACTGACTTGCTTGTCAGAGCCTGGGCCTCAGGGCCTGGGCTGAAGCCATGGTCTGTTTACAGAGTGTCAAGACAGAGGAGTGAGGCTCAGGTGGAGGCCAGCGTCTGAACCCAGAGTCCTCCCCCAACTCATCCTGCTCTAGGACCAGTTCCCGGCTAGGGGTGGGGGCAGGCAGCAGAACACTGGGGGCAAGTGCTTGGGCTTTGCAATCAGAAAGACAGACTTCAGTCCTGGCTGTGCTGCTTAGTAAGCAATAACTTCTCTTTGAGCCTCAATTTCCTCATCTATAAAATGGGGATAATAATAATATCTGCCTGGTATGGTTGTTAATGATTAAAACGAAGAATATCTGCAAATCACAGTGGCACAGTGCCACACACATAGAAAAAGACCTGTTTTATTCTTATTGCCATTAAGGGCTTGGTATGTTGGAGAGGTGAGACCCAACAGGTCTCAGACCTGGAGATAAACTTTGGGGGCAGGGGCAGGATGGACAGAGAGTTGGGGAGGGGACAGTGGGGGCAGAGCCACAGACTGGCTTTCTGAAGAACAGAGCAGTACCTTGATGGTGAATTCCCAAGCACCTTTAAGGCTTTGTGATACCCCATGAAAAGCGCAGGTCCACACCCCCTTCCAACTTCTCTCCACCCCCACCCACCTCTGAGTTCCAGGTCTCTGTTTTCTGCCTGGAGATGTTGAGCAGGAAGGACACTAAATCTCACTATTCAGAGGTCAGATTCTCACATCCACCCTCAGGGAGGTAGACTCTGCCCCTGCTTCTCAAGCTTGCTTATTCCTGGGCTGTGCCCCCGCCACCATCTGCTCAGGGCATAGGGTCCTGAAGACCTCTCAGCAGAAGGCCTGATGAAAGGCCTGGGGACTCCATTCCCAAGGTCTCAGGGCACCGAGGCTGCCAGGCAGTGCTGACGTGCCGGGAGCCATGCCAACCCACCGTGTGTGCTGACCTGGGTGGCGGTCCCTGGGGCCTCATTAGCTTTACCCTACAGTGTCCCCAGATTCTCAAGACTGCACCGTCCCTGCCTGGTCTGCAGACAGGCCCTCCATCCTGTGCCCTAAGAAAGGCTCTGAGTGTGAATGTCTCCTCCCCAGGGACCCCCAACTTGACTGAGCCCCTCCTCCACTCCCCTGCTCCTCTGAGGAGTCCCCAAGGCCAGGCTGTCTCCCTCCTGTCAGCCTTTGGCTGGCTTCTGTTAACTCGGGGTCCACTCTGGGACTATTCTGGGCTTGGGTGGTCCAGGAGGCTTTGGGCTAAACCCATATTCCCACCAGATCTCCATCCAGACATAGGCCTGGGACAGCCGTAGTGGGCAAGCTCCTTGGGTGGACGTTCAGAGCCTCCCAGAAGGCCCCACTGCTCTCTGGGCTGTCCCAGATTCCCCTCCCTTGAGCCTTCCAGCACTCTGCCAGCCTAGTCCCTAACTGACCAAATGGGCCACGTGCACTCCCATTCCCATGCTTTTGCTTAAGGCACTCTGGTCCCCAGTCCTCTTGGCTCATCTTTTGAGGCGCACCCCCTGATGTGGACTGAGTGCTCCACCTCCTCTGGACGCCACTCTTTCACAGGCTACCTTGTGCCATCCACTACCTTCCCCTACTTCCAAGCTGGGCTCACAGTGGGTGCTAAAGGATCCTGGGTGACTAGTAATTCTGCTCTGAGCCCAGGGTGGCCCGGCCTGAAATGATCCAGAATGACTCCGTGATTGCCCACATCGGAAGGTCAGAACGACCTTCTCTCAAGTTACCTGCCATGTTCCTTAAAGAGGATGGGACAAGCAGGAGCCCAGTGCTCAAGAGGAAGGGAGTCTGCTGGGCAGAGGAATTATGAGCACAAGCCTCAACCTGATTCTTGGGTTTGAATCCCATCTCTACCACTGTCTACTTGTGTGACCTTGGGCAAATTACTCAATCTCTCTGAGCCTTAGTTTCTGAGGTAATCGTACCCAGTAGATTTGAGGAGCGAAAGCAACAGTGTATCAAGCGCACAGAGCAATACCTGGCCCTTATTAGGCATGCTGTGAGTGGTAGCTATTATGATTAATAATTCGTAAGCACTAATAACAGCCACATTAATAAGAGTAGCAACGTTATCATTAGCATGGGCCAAGGTGTTCCAGCACCCCTTCTCTTCAGGGCCAAGGTCTCGGTCTCACCAGCATGACCCCAGCCCCACCCTTCCCTCCTTGAGCAGGCAGCAGAACCCACTCCCATCTCCTCTCCTCCCTCTCAGATCTAAACACCCTATAAAGGCTCTTCTGATCATGGCCTTGTGAGGACGGTTCCTGTGGGGTGGGGAGAGGCCATGGGCTGGGATTCTCCCACCTTGTGCCACTGAGGATGCTCTGGGAAGGGGTCTAGGGTATACTCACTAGGATGCCCAGTACCAGCCTGGGTTGGCCTGGACATAGTCCTTAACGGGGTCACTGCAGAGAAGAGAGGGAGAATCAGAATGTACCCTTTGTCTCCATTTCTATTTCAACATCTGCACCTGCCCCTTCCCCCACCCATGTCACAGGACTTAAGAGAAGTCCTGAGTCCTTGAGAGAAGAGAGGAGGGCTGTACTGCAGAGGGCGGAGGGAGCCCCAGCCATGGTCTCAGGCTGAGACTCCATGCCCAGGAGTAGGGCTGGTGCATCTGAGAGGAACAACCACTTCACAGAGACCAGCAGGCCTGGAAAGCACTAAGGCCACCCCGCTCCCCCCCTCCACATTGGATGGAGGACCCCCTCCGTGTGCGCTAAGGTTCCTCTCCAGCATGAGGGTGGCTGCTGCCCTGCTCAAATATTTTCAGGCAAACATTCCAAGAACTGTCTGCTTCTGGATCTCCCACCCCTACCTGAGGCCTGGCCATACCACCCCTAGAACATGCTGGTCCACACGGCCAACTCACCAGAAGGTAAAGAGAGCCACGACACCCAAAGTCACCAGCAGCTGGATCAAGAGAATGGTATAGACCTAGGGGTGGGAGGGGGTTCCACTCAGCTTGGGAGGCCCTGCTTGGAGGCCAAGGAGGCTTAGGCCCCCAGCAAGGCTCAGGGAAGAGCCCAGCTTCCCGGTGACTCAACCTACCCTTCAGACCCACATCCTGTGCCCTCCACCCTCCTCCTTAGGGGGTCATTGGACTGGATCCAGGGCAAGGTGAAAGGAGAGCAAAGACACCCCAGATCCCACACCCGCAGGATCTGGAGAGAAGAGACCCTGTGATCAGGCACAGCAGGGGGCGCCCCCACTTCCCAGCAGTGCTGTCAGCTGGGATCAGAAGGGACGGGGAGAGGGATGGCCTCTGAGGCAGACTGGCTGGGTCGGGGCTTCTCTGGGGCTCCCCCAAACCAGCCTTCCCATCTTGGAGAGCTGGGGGAGGCAGTTACCTTTCTTATGAAGACTCGGCGAACTTTCTGGTCATCCCAACTGTAGGTGGTGAAGAGCTCATGGTCTCCAGTGGGGAAACCGCTCTCATAGCTGGAACTGCTGCCTTGAGGGGGCAGGGGAGGGCCATGAGAACGCCATACATATAAACACTGTCCCCAGTGGCCACCTGCTCAGTGCTGCCTTTTGTTGGACTGGCTCTCCCGGCCAGGCAAAGCCTTTCTCTCTAGCCCCATTTTCAAAATTCCCGGCCCACCCATCCCACAGAGATCCCAGATTTCTCTCCCAGGATGCCTCTCACCTTCCTTGTTCCAAGTCCTGAGAATGAACTATCATCTCCCCTCCTCACCCACTCCATGCTGGCTAGGGCTCCCTGTGGGCCAAGCTCTGCCATACCAGTGTGACCTTTCCTTCTCATGTCCCTCACCCCCCTCCCTGGACACTCTGGCTCCCTCATGGCTGGGAAGCTGAGAGGGACAACCACTCTCCCAGGGCCACCTTGCACACCCCTGGCTCAAAGGTCCTACCCCAGCTTGCTCTGAGGCCCTTGGGGTGGGAACTGGGGACTTGCTGGATTGGTGGACCTGCTGGTGCTCCAGCTGGGAACCAGGGATGACGGGAGACCAGAGGCGGGAATAAAGTCAGGACAAGGGCAAGAATGAGGTGAGGATGAAGCTGTGGGGTGTGGTCCCAGGACTCAGGCTTTCAGAAGAGCATGGGCTCCACAGGCAAACATGTGGATTCCTCCTCAAGACTGACCAGCGGTGTGACCTTAAGCAAGTCACCAGCCCTCTGAGTCTCTTCTATGATGTGGGTCAGTGATACCCACCTCATGGGGACGAAAATGAGATAAAAGTGAGAGCTCTGTGCCTGATGGTGACTACACACCCTTCTCTCTCTCATCCCTCCTCTGGGCTGTTCCTAAGGCCTCAGATGTGTCCACTCTGTTCTCCTCCACTGTCCCCGCCAGTTCTCTGTGACCTTCCCCTCCACAGCAATAGCCTCCATCTTGGTCTTTCAAAGCTGACCTTGGCAGTGCCCTGCTTCAGGCTCTTTGATGGCTCCCCACTGCCTTTTACTCAAGTCTAAGTTCCTTAACAAAGCTTTCTCAGCCTCCCAGGAGCCCTCCAGCCCCACTGCTCACTATCTATTCTACTTTTCCCCAGCCTGACTATATTTTTTTCAACGATGTGCTCTCTTTCCTCTGGGCCTCTGCACATTCTTTCTTTCAGCCATGGACACTCATTTCCCCACCTAACACACGCCATCCTTCAGGACTCCACGAAGATACCCCCTCCTCCAAGAAGTCTTCCCTGACTGTCAAGCAGGTTAGTTGAACTGCCCAGGCCACCATCACTGCTCCTGTTTCACTGTGTGGTGGTTGTCCACTTACCTGTCTACACAGTCAGCTCTGTGAGGGCAGGTCTTACAAATTATTGCATCCCCAGAAATTAGCCTAGTGCCAGACAGTACCTGGAACACACTTAGTAAACATTTGTCATATGCTGACTGAAATGAACTGCCTTCCTCTGCCCCAACAGCTTTTGGGAAAACATTCTTTTAGGCAGCCAGTCCTGGCCACCAGGATATGGGAAATGAGGAAGGGGGAGGGAGGTAGACCCATTGCCAACCTGGGGCTTGGGGACCCTCAACCTCTTATCCTTCACTCCTTCATGTTCCCTCTACAACCTCTCTCAAAGCCCAAATGGCCAGGCCACAGAGGGGAGAAAAGGGGATAAAAAGCAGCCTGACATGAAAAAGTGTCAGGGGCAGTGGGAAGGGCTCCCATAATACCAGACCTTCAAAGGCCCTCCAGTAGGTCACAGTGGGGTAAGTCTGCTTGGCTCTGGGCTGAGAGGCTTTGTGGTGGGAGGTGCGGACCATGGTGGCCACTCTTTGTGAGGAGAGACTCTGTCTGAGGCATTGTCCTCAGGATCTCTTCTAGAATTCTGTGGGGGAGGAGGGGGTGTTGATAACGTGGGGGAGGGGTCAAGGGACTGCTGAGGGAGGGTGAAGGGGCTGAGGAAGGCATCCTTACAGCTAGTGAGGAGCTGTGTGTTCCCAGCCCTGAGGTAAAGCTCCCACGGGCTGCCCCACCTAACAGAGGGGACCCTACCAGCTGCGGTTCTCAGTCTGCAAGGAGCTGTCATCAGGCTGGGTGGGTCTGCCTATGAATTGTGTCTGGCCATGAGGCATGCTGAGGCTGGCATCCACATACCTTCCCCACATCATGCTCTCCTGCCCCCAGTTAAGGCCTGGGGGAAGGAAAAGAGACAAGGAGGGTAATGGGTGAAGTGGATCCTCAGGCTCACAGCCCCCAACAACCCTGAGGCCTCTGTGGAGACATGTCCCCACGAAGGGTTCAGATCAGCCAATATGTAAGCACACTGCACCCCTACTCCCAGGGAGCCAGCCCTAGCTAAGGCCTTGGTCAGCTATAGCCTCACTCTATTCCTTCCTGCATCCACTCTGACCTCTCCCATCCCTTCTCTGCATCCCTCTCTTCTAGACTAGCTCCTGGTTTTTCTCTCACATCCATCCCCTCTTTTTGCCCTAGCTTCGTGACTCAGAAACCCCTGTTCCCCATCCAAGAGAATGATGACTGCAGACACCATATCTCCTCTTTCATGGCTTTCTCCTTAACCTACCCTCAGACCAGTCCTCCAAATCCCAACCCTTTGATATCAGAGCCTCATACAACAACCACACAGTACATCTATTTCTGGGCAACTTCCTCCTACCCACGTTTTCCATCTGGGCCCACCACTCCCCTGATGCTCCAGTCTCCAGGAGCTGAGAGACTTACTGGGGTCCACGTAGGCCCAGCTGGGGTGGAGAGGCACAGCTGAGGGGGCTGGGGGGAAGGCGCCTGCCTTCAGCCCCTCCCCGGAGGTGGCCTCCTCATAGGAAGGTGGGGCCGAGGGCACTGCTGGAGCCTCCTTCTTCTCACCATTTGTCTGCTGCTGCTGCCCCTCTGTCCCGGGGGCCTTGTTAGCCACAGAGAGCTGTGGAATAGAGGCAGAGGGAGACAGTCACCAGGGAAAGGGTGCTTTCCAAGTCCTCCTCAGCAGCCCCTCAGTTCTGGAACTTCTGTGGGTACTTTCTCATGTGCATTAGGAAAGGCAGGGGAACAGACAAGAATCTCCCCAATTTATGTGGTGTATATATACAATGGAATATTATTCATCCTTAAAAAAGAAGGAAATCCTGTCATTTGCAACAACATGAATGAACCTGGATGACATTATACTAAGTGAAGTAAGCCAGACACCGAAAGACAAAAACTGCATAATCTCACTTATATGTGAAATCTAAAATAGTTGAACTCATAGAAGCAGCAGAGTAGAAAGGTGGTTTCCAGGGTTTAGGGGTGGGGGAAATGGAGAGACACTGGTCAAAGGGTACAAAGTTTCAGTTATGCACAATGAAGAAGTTCTGGAGATCTAATGTACAGCATGGTGACTACAGTTAACAATACTGTATTGTGTACTTGATATTTGCTGAGAGGGTAGATAAGTGTTCTTGCCACTGGAAAAAAAAAGGTAACTCTGCGAAGTGAAGGATGTGTTAACTAGCTTGATTGTGGTGATCATTTAACAAGTTATAGATATAGCAAAACATCATACACCTTAGATATATACAATTTCTATTTGTCAATTATACCACAATAAGGCTGGAAAAGAAAAAGACTCTGTCTATTTTATAGATGGGAGAACTGAGCTCTAGGAGGGTCAGAGCTGGCCAGGGGCACACACTGGACCTGGATTAGAATTGAGGAAGAAGAAAATTTTTAGGAGAACCCACCATTGGTGGTTACTGTTCCCAGGGCAGGGACTGGCTCTATATGGTTCTACTGTTTCCCTGGGGTCCAGGGAAGGGCTGGGCATGGAGTAGGCCCTTAAAAATACTAAATAAACGTTTTTCTCACTTAATCACTCTGCTACTTTGCTAGCTGTATTTTGATCCCTGTTTTCTTCTTTTTTTTAACTGAAGTATGGTCAGTTTACAATGTTGTGTCAATTTCTGGTGTACAGCATAATGTTTCAGTCATATATATACAAACATATATTCTTTTTCACATTCTATTTCATTATAGGTTACTACAAAATATTGAATATAATTCCCTGTGCTATACAGTATAAATTTGTTTATCTATTTTATATATAGTAGTTAGTATCTGCAATTTATCCTTTCCCTTCCCCCTGGTAACCATATTTTGTTTTCTATGTCTGTGAGTCTGTTTCTGTTTTGTAAATAAGTTCATTTGTGTCTTTTTTAAAGATCTGACCCCTGTTTTTAAATGAGGGAACTGAGGATCAGAAAGGAAGAATGACTCAGAGTCACATATGGTTCCCCGAGCTGCAGAGCCCAGGTACCATCCGCTGGGACTGGCCTCCTGTTGCTGGGCTGGAGATGACCAAGGTGGGTGGGGATGGCAGAGCCGGGAAACAGAAAGGAGGGGAGAGGAGAGGGGAAAAAGAGGGAGAGGAATGGGGGCTGCAGGGCAAAGGAGGGGCAAGAGGCCCCGGGGCTAAGTGTCTCTTTTTGGCCTCGGCCTATTGGAAACCCAAACCAGAACAGAATCACAGACTTGAGAGAGAAAGCATTTATTTCAGCCCCTTCATCTTACAGACCAGGAAACTGAAACCCCGTGGGAAATACCCCAAGGCTGGTTGAAAACTCAAGCCTGTTTACACTCAGATATGCCCCCCAGGCCCCATAATGTGCAAGTTTAGCTTTGGTGAGAGGCTACCAGCTGTGAGGGCCTGAATGATGCCACCAGAGAAGGGAAGATTGGGGTGGCGGAGGTGGTATGAAAACAGAAACAGCACCAAAAGGACTGAGCCTTAGAAAACAAATAGGATTTAGGTCTGGTTTCAAAAAGGTGTTAAACCTGCAGAGCCCCACAGAGTTCCTTCTTTGCAGGGTGTGTCTAGCTGAGGCTTCCCGGAGACAGACTAGCACCGGAAGGTCTCTGCTTCCATCCAGCTCTGAGGACCACTAAACTGAAAGGGTCTTTTCCATCCCTGGAAAACCTGGGAGCAAGCTGGGGGTGAGGGGCAGAGGAAGAAGGGCAATACAATCACCCCAGGGCAAGAAGCAGCGTTGGCAAAGTGACTCATGAAGGTGGGGGTGGGAAGTGGAGGCAGAGGAGCCACAGAGTGGGGAGCTCTTCATTTTCACCACAGTGGATACCCCCCAGGCATCCTTAGGGAAGGGCCTTGGATCCCAGTCCTGTGGGAATGGGGCCCTGGCTCATCCGCTTCCCTCCTACTCACCAACCCCCTTCATCACCCAGACCAGCAGGGTCCTGCCCAGGAAAACCCATCTCAGCCCACCAAAACCAAGGGCCTCGGAGTCCAGCCCCAGGGCTTGTAGTGAAAGGATTATCACCTCTGACTTCAGCCCTGTCCAAAGCTGGTCTTTCTTACCCACACCCACCCTGCTGACCAGCCCCCAAGTCTCCTGGGCCCTGACCCCCATACACACATATCCGGCATCCTCAAATGCAGTCTGCCCAATGGCAGAAAGTGGTATCACCCAATGACATCATTCTGAGGCATGATGAGCTTAAAAACAAGGAAAGGAGGGTCTGAGAGCTCAGGGAAAATGCCATTGGCTCTGAAGCTCATCTTGCAGAAAAGAAGGGGGAATGGAGGGGAGGTCCCTCTTCTATTTTTCTCTGCCCAATCCTTAGCATCCCCAAGCAGAGGCCCAGTGGACCCTCCCTCTTTGCCCCAGGCCCTGGTGGTTGTATAATTCCACAGGCTGTTGATGTTACATAACCTTATTAGGCCAGCCAAGTCTCTGCCCCAGCCCCTTCCCTACATTGCAGGTCTAAAATTGGGGGAAAAAGAGAAGACGTTTCATCTGGTCCCATTCAATCCCATGTCTGGCCAAAACCAAAACAAAAATTAGAGCATCCTTAAGCAGGATTGCCATCAACCACCCCCGGCCCCCCAACCACAGGGGATGTATCCAGATATGGAATAACGACAGGGAGCTGGGTGGGGGGCTTCTATGGAGGGTATGAAAGATGAGCATAATATGATTGGGGCTGGGAATAGACCGAGGGACGCATGCCCTATAGGAACTACCCCTCAGGTCTCACCCTGGGGTGCATACACTTACACAGACACACACCAGACACCTAGGCTGACTCCTTAAGGGGACCTGGGCGCCTGTGAAGAGTCCTGTTATGCCAACGCATGGGGTGGAAGGTAGATGGGAGGAGAGGTGAGCCTGGTGGGAGGGAAGAGACCACAACCCATTCCTTGAAATGGGCCTTCTGGTCCTCTGACTTCAGCAAGGACCGCAGAGGACCTTCGCACAAAAGCCAAGGAAGGATGCTTATAGTGGTCCGAAAAGCCTGCTTAGGATGACAGGGAAATGGGGGATCCAGAGGATGGAGGATGGTGCAGGCGGGGGAGATGTCGGTACCTTTCCCTGGGTCATGGTTCCGTCTCTCGGGGAAGGGGGTGCCTGAGGCAGGGGCGGCTGCTTGGGTCACCGCAGCCTGCCTGCGTCTCTTCCTTCCTCCGCGTGGGTTCTAGCAACATCCACTGCAGCCAGGCCAGGAGGACCGGAGCGTACCATCCAGGAGCGGGAGGGGGGATCTGGGGCGGGCCAGGAGGCTGCTGCGGAGGTCTCTGCGGATTTGACAGCGGAAGGGGAGGAGGTGGCGCACCGCCCCCTCCTCCCACCCCCTCCACCCTCGTACCCTACCCCACCCCCACTTCCCCGGGACTAGGGAGCGCTGCGCTGCGGGGCTCCCCAGGTGGATGGGTCCGCGCGGGCGGGAGCAAGCGCCAGGACTGCGTGTGACACCCGATCAGCTGATGCTGCCTGCCAGTAACTGGATCTGGGTATCAGGGCCTTATCTCTCCACCGTCTCTGCCGCTGACAGGCTCCGTCAGTACCTCTGCCTTTTCCCCCCTCCGTCTTTGGATGCGGCCCTGATTTCTGTCTCCATCTCCACCTCCTGTCTCATCATCTCTATTTCGTCATCCACGCTGGGGTGGGAAGTCTCCGCTGTCTTGTCACCCTACCAGGCTTCTAACAGGGCCCCTGGGCCCTAAGTTCCTGTGGGCCTTTGGGCGAGCCATGTGGGCCCCTCTCTTGCCTCCCTTTTCTCACCTGCAAAATGGGAGCAACAGGCCCCTCACAGAGGCCTGGGGAGAGAGGATGCAGCTTCTGTTTTTTTAAACCCTGCCTGGACATTTTACCAGATGTTTCTAGAGGACCTCTAGTTCTGTGTCAAAGCCTCTCCAACCTCCTACACTGCCCCCTTTCTGCCTCACTTTCAGCCTCCATCACCCCTGTTTCCATCTCTTCCCCATTCCAGGGCTGGTCCCGTCCCCTTTCCCAGGCTTGTCCTTGGGAACCTGGCCATCACCAAGCCCTGTTTTCTGCAGTTGCTGCAGTGTTACTGTGGGATTTGCAGTCTCAAGAGCTGGGCTCACGTCCCAATTTAGTCACCCACTAGCCGTGTGACTTTGGCACAGCCTTAACCTCTCTGAGCTGCAGCAGCTCCTATGGAAAGGAGAACAGCAGAGCTCTGTCCTTCCTAGGTTTACTGTAAGACGCATGGGTCATTGTGGTGAAAGTACACTGAAGACCGCAATGTGTTGCAAGCATTTGAGTTATTATTAACCAAGGAAATCTCTTTCCAGTGTCTTGAGCTGCCCCAGAGTGAGGACTGAGATCTGCCTAAAAAGAAGGATCTGAACCTTGTAGGGTGGGATGAGAAACCAAGACCTGGTGCAGGTGGCGGTGGCCCCTTACCTTCTGACAAAGCAGGGCCCAGGGGCGGCAGGTAAATTGTTGAAGTCTTTTTACCACCTCTACTCACTTGGTGTCTCCCACTCTATAACCACCAACTTCTCACACACTTACTTAAACATGGGCCTCTCTGTCCAGAGGCTCTGTCAGTCCCCACAAGCCTGAGCGCCTCCCTGTCCCAGCACTCTCCTCCTTAGCCCTTCATCCAGCCAGCTGCCCCTGGCCCTGGCACTGCTACTGAAGCTCTACCCAGCATCCCAGCTTCTGGCCTTCCCCTCCTTCTCTGCATCTGTGTTCTGGAGCATTTTCCTTCTCCTGTTTGACAGCTTAAGTGCCATCTCCTCCAGGAGGCCTCCTTGGCCCCTAGTTCAGGTGAGATGCTCTCTTCTGTGGTTTCAGAGTGCCCTGACACAGCACCTGTCACATGGCACTGTGGAGTTCCTTTGTCCGTCTCCCTGCTAAACTCTAAGAGGTCCTGTCTGTAGATGTTTTGTGTTGGCAGGACTGAGGACTGTATCAGGCATGTGGAATGCATTCAGTGACTCCTATTACTATTACCCAGACATGTGGTGCTACACAGAGCCTGAATTTATGTAGAACTTGGCATTTTCATGTGTTTGTGATTCTGACCTACTCCTTCTCTCCCCATTCCTTCCGCTCCAGCCACACAGGTCTCTTGGCTGTTCCTTTACTGGGCCAAGCATAGCTCAGGGCCTTTGCACTTGCTGTGTCCTTTGCCTGGGATCTCTACAGATCACTTTTCTCAAGGAGGAACACTCTCTCCAGAGCATGTTTAGAGCTGGCCCCAGCACAGTGCCAGGGTGGTTAGAGTACAGGGTGCCTGAGGGGAGCTGGGAACAGTGAGGGGCTCCCCGGAGTGAGCTGGGAGCTTGATGGGGTCACATCCTTGACCTCCTAGCACAGGGGATGCGCTTTATTCTGTTAGTGTGAAGTAGGGAAGTGGGACCAGGGGAGAGGGAGGTAGGTTTCAAGGTTTTTTGAGCAGAGGAATAACATGTTAAAGGCACGCTTCCTCCCCAGATACAGTCTCCAAAGTGCCGGGACACAAAGCCAACATGGCAAGCATCAACAGCCTGAATCACCCCTTTTCCCAGCTGCAGAGATTTCTTACCATGTGAAACTACATTCCTGCTGCTCTTGGCAGTGTCAGGGCCCTTGAGAAGTCATTTCCTTCCCCTGAGTCTTGGTGTGAGCACCAGCCCTCCCTGATTCCTGGGTTGGTCACGGGCTGGTCCGATCACTTGTCGTGTTATGTGTGCTATGTGTGTGCATTTCTGCTTCTCCACCAGATGCAAAACTCCTTAAAGGTAGGACTGTGTGCCTTGATCCTTTCAGCCCCACCCCATCTCTTCCACCTGCTGGAGTTCAGTGGTGAAGAATACAGGTTTTGGAATCAGGTCCATCTAGGTGCAAATTCTGAGCTTGCCACTTATTACATGAGTGACCTTAGGCAAGTTATTAAACCTCTCCGAGCTTAGTAATGAATATCCATTAATTAATTCACTCTTCAACCGATGTTCACTGAGGGCCTCCTACATCTCAAGCATTAATGTATATATAGCAACAAAAACAAAAGATGCAAATCCTTGCCCTGTGGGGCTTACTTTCCAGTGGGGAATATCAGTGCCTGTCTCATAGGGCGATTGTGAGGACTTGATGAGCTACCATATGGAAAAGGCTCAGCACAGTGCCTGACCTGTGGTAGGCATGACAGACGGGAGCTGTTATTGTGAACATCCATTCGCAACCATTTGCCAAGGACTTACTGCGTGCCAGCTCCATGCTGGGTGCTAAGGGAGACATAGGTGCAAACACCAGGCCCTCAAGGAACTCACAGTCTAATGCACCTGCTATGTTACAACGGGCACCATCTTCATTATTGTTCAGAAGCCTGTAACCAGCACCAGCTTAGCTTGTGTTGCACACTACAAAGAACCATAAAGTTCTAGAATGTAACATATGTCAGAGACAGCTCTTTGTCCCCTGATAGCTTTCAGGCAAAGCCGTACGTGATTGATGGTTATCAACGCTATGCTTTTGGGAGGTTCAGAAAAACGTGTGGTTATGCTTGGTTGGGAGATCAGAAGGGACTGGGGGAGGTGGCTTTTGAACTGCATCTGGAAGAAGAAAGTTAAATTTAACAGACAGAGACAGTTGTAGCAGAAATAGGAAGGGATGCTCTTTAGCAGATGAGAATGGCACATAAAGGCATGGAGGAAGGACAATGTGAGGCACCAATTTTGTGCTTTATCCCAAAATGTCCTAGCCTAGGGTGAGGTTGGAGGCCTATCCAGGCAAAGGAGTTTTATTCACAGGAGCAAGAGACAACTGCCCAAGAGGTAGGGTATGGAGGATCCCCTTCCCAGTCCTCTACCCTTGGCCAGAACTACACCAGGCTCAAGATTCCACCATTATAAATTCATTTCCTTGGGTAAGCATTCAGCCTCCAGGAGGTCCCCAGCAGGGGGCAAATCATCCCCACAGGAATAACATGGAAGGATGGTTCTGGGCCATGAGGGGAATGGTGGGAAAAGAGACCTAGGAACAGTGGAGAGCAGGGTGACGTGAGTGGGGAATAATAATTAAAAAAATAGTAATAATAATAACAATAGCTAACACTTCCTGAGCACTTAAATGCTAGGCACTGAGCTAAGTGTGCTACATGGGTTGTTTCATTTAGTCCTTGACAACAGAGGTAGGTCCTTTTATTTCTATTTTACAGATGAGGAAACTGAGGACCTGGAGAGGTTAAGTGACTTACCCAGGGTCTCCCACAGCTGGTAGTCAGTAGCCAGACCCCAGAGCCCAGCTCTCAACCACACCTGGTCCTGCCTCAGATACTGTTTTCTAACCAGTTAGATGGGGTTAATGGTAGCTCCTTCCTGAGCCATGAGGCTTCAGGATGAAAGTAAAACATTTATTCAATAACTTGTAAAAACCTATAATGACAAAGAATATGAAAAAGAAAATATATGTTTAACTGAATCACTATACTGTACACCAGAAAATAATACAACATTGTAAATCAACTATACCTTAATAAAAAATTAAGTTTTAAGAAAACCCTCCCTGAGTGGTGTGACATACTGTAGGTCTTCACACGTGCCATGTTCCTTCCCTTCCTCCTGAGTGGAAAGCTCTGTTTCACGAGCCAGGAGCCTCGTAAATATTTCAGTGTGTCTGTGTGGTTGAGGCTGTGCAGCCCGTGTTCTGCAGCACTTGTGGTGGGGAGGTCCGGGAGAAGTCCCAGACCTGTTGCAAGTGTTTGATCAGCCTCCTTAAAAGAAAAAGAAGACCTTCCCCTGGAAGAGCATGAAACAGCTTTGCAGACAGACCTCGTCTGGAGAGAGGCCAGAGCAGGAGCCGGCCCAGGGTCCCATTTCCCAAGTAAGACCAAGCCATCTGCAGGTTCCTACTTCCAGCCCCACACTGTGCCGAGAGCTCTGTCACCTTTGGGGTCCTGGAAGGACTGCAGAGAGCCCAGAAAAGAAAGCAAGGGACGTAGGCCACACCCCTACAACAGGGGCAGAAGCTGGAACTGAGGGCAGGGGAACCTGGGTCATTACCTCTACGGCACTTTGAATTCCTTTAAAAAAAAATATTTTGTTGCAGTAAGAACATTTAACATGATTCCTTCTAACAGATTTTTAAGGATACAATCCAGTATTGTTAACTATAGGCACAATATTGTACAGCAGATCTCCAGAACTTGTTCATCTTGCGTAACTGAAACTTTATACTCATTAAATAACAACTCTCCATTTCCCCTTTCCCCCAGCTCCTGCCAGCCACCTATCGACTCTCTGCTTCTATGCGTTTGACTTTTAGGTACCTCATAAAAGGGGAATCATGCAGTAATTCTACCCCTGTGATTGGCTTATTTCATTTAACTTAATGTCCTCAAGTTTCATTCATGTTATCACATATAACAGGTTTTCCTTCTTTTTTAAGGTTGAATAATGCTTAACCATATATATGTAGATGTGTATGTATATACCACATTTTCTCTATCCATTCATTCACTGATGGACATTTAGGTTGTTTCCACATCTTTGCTATTGTGAATAATGCTGTAATGAGCGTGGGAGTCTGAATATCTCTTTGAGACTCTAATTTCAATTCTTTTGGATAAATACCCAGAAGTGAGATTGCTGGATCATGTGACAGTTCTAGTTGTAATTTTTTGAGGAATTGCCATACTGTTCTCCATAGTGGCTGCACCGTTTTACATTTCTCCCAACAGTGCACAAGGGTTCCAGGGTCTCAACGACCTCACCAACATTGTTGTTGGGTTTCTTTTATAATTGTCATCCTAACAGTTTGATGTGGTATCTCACTGTGGTTTTGCTTTGCATTTCCCTGGTGATTAGTGACATTGAGCATGTTTTCATATACTTGTTGGCCATTTGTATGTCTTCTTTGGAACTGTCTATTCAAGTCCTTTGCTTATTTTTAAAAATATATTTATTTAGGTTTTTTGGGGAAGAGTAATTAAGTTATTTAACTTTTTTTTCAAATGGAGGTACTGGGAATTGAACCCAGGACCTCCTGCGTGCTAAGCACACTCTCTACCGCTGAGCTATACCCTCCCCGCTACCTGTTTTTTAATCAAGGTTATTTGGGGCTCTTTTACTATTGAGACAGTATGAAAGGTAAATGTAAAATAGCTTATTCATAATTTTTTTATATTGACTACGTATTGAAGTGATAATATTTTGGGTATATTGGGCTAAATAAAATATTACAATTAATTCTACTTGCTCTTTTCGCTTTTCTCATATGGGTATTAAAACCATTTAAATTACAAACGTGCTTGCAATTTGTGTCTCACATACTTCTTTCTGTGGAACAGTGCTGATCTGGATGGAACCATTCCCTACTCCCCACTCTTCAGAGCGAAGCCCCTGGGGAGATGTTATGGGGGAAACTCAGAGGGGTTGTCACGTGTTGGGACAGCATCCATCCAGACTAGGCTGGAGATGGGGTGGGGTGGAGGGGTGCGGTGGGGGACAGCTATGCCTGATGGGGCTCACGAAGAGGGGGGTATGGGGCGGGCATTCTCTCTTTCATGCTCGTATTTCTGTTTCCTATGTCTGCCTCCCTAGCAGACTGGGAGCTCTTGTCTTCATATCCTCAGTGCCAAGCACAGAGCCTGCCATAGAGTGACCGCTGGAAAGCACGCACTGCATTAAGGAACAAGGCAAGGGAGAGAATCAGACAGCAGAGGACTGTGCTGAGACGGTGCCAGGCCCGCCTGGGTGGCTACAGCAGTTGGAATATTTGGAAATTCTAATCCTTAGCTCTTTTAAATTAAATCTCCAGAGAACAGTCAGGCCCAAACTCATATACACTTCTCAGGAGCTGAAAGACAGCTGAAACAGGCAGTGAGGACACTCCGAGCTCATTGCGTCCAGACTCCTGCCTCTTCGCCCCCTTCAAAGGAGCAGATTCTTCCGCCTCCTGTAGTCAGACTGCTAGCTCCACCCGGCACTTCCCCAGGTGCGTACACACCTGGGAGAGGTTTAGCAGGACTCCCACACTCGGGCTGGGGGGGTGGGGGGTGGGAAAGGCTACTAGTGTAGCCCAGGGAAGGCGGAAACATTCAGCTGCTCCTGCCTGGCACAGCTCTGCCTCCATTTCAAGCCAGGGCCCCACCCTTGCCCAATTCGCGGGTCAGCAACTCACAGGAGCACCCTTCTCACACACCTAAACTCTCAAGGCTGGGTCCAACTCACTGGTTCCCACGGTCCTCACCCTCTGAGAGCCTCTTCTGCCCAGCAGCAGGCAAGGTAGGGACGAAGCAGGATCAGGGAGGGCTTGAGGATGCAGAAAGGACCCTAGAGGAGCTCAGAGGGACGGATAGTTAGGATTGCATGTTAAGAAGCTGCCTATAGTAGAACTGAAGCACCAGGGCTCCAGAGCTGGAACACTTGGGTCCACATCTTAGCTTCTCCACTGCCTGCATGTGACCCTGGGCAAGTTAGCTAACCCCTTTAGCCCTTAGCTTCCTTCCCTCTAAAATGGGCACAACCCAGGTCCCCTGCCCACAGGGTAGTTCAGAGATTCAATGACTAAAAACAAGTCAAGGACTTAGAACTGTGCCCAGTATGTGGTCAACACTCAGTGTTAGAAATAGTCTAGCTCCCTCACTTCACATTTGAGGGGAACGGGGCCCAAAGAGGAATAATAACTAGGCACAGTTATAGAGACAAAATGGTTTGATATCATTCAGTTTTTTCTTTTAGTTTTTATTATGGAAATTTTCAAATGTACAAAAATGGAGAAATAATATAATGAGCCCCTATATACTCATTATCTTAATTCAATGATTATCAGGCCCACTGAGTTTCATCTACATCCCTGCCAAACCCTGGGGTCCTTTTGAAGCAAATCACAGACATATCATTTCATCTGTAAGTATTTCAGTATGTATCTCTGAGAGAAAATGATTTAAAAATAGCCACATTATCATTATTAACCCCTAAAATATTAACAATAATGTGTTGATATCATCAAATATCCAATCATTGTTCAAATTCTCTAATTGTCTCATTTCTAAAATAATTTGTTTAAATCAGAGTCCAAATAAAGTCTATGTATGGCAAATGATTGCTGTGTCTTTTAAACTATAGTTTCCCCTTTTCCTCTCCACCCTGCCCCTTACAATTTATTTGTTGAAGAAATCAGGTTATTTGTTCTGCAGAGTTTCCCACCGTCTGGAGTTTGGCTGCACCTCTGTATCTAGAGGCTTGACATGATTCAGGTTCAAATTGTGGGATGATAACCCCATAGGCTGTGGTGTATTCTTCCATCAGAAGATACAACAGCTAATGAGCAGCTCCTGGTGACCACCGCTTCACTCCATTATTTCATTAAGGGTTGCAAAATAGTGATATTCCATTATTCCTTTGCATTTAGTAGTTGAAATACCTTTACTAAGAGAAACTTCTGTCTCTCAACTGTTTGGTTAACCTGAGTTAACTTTTATAAACCATACAGGAAAAGCAGCTTAGTGCTTGATTCTTTTCCCTTTATTTACAATTTCAAAGATGTTACTTCCCTAGCTTCTCCAAAAGTGATCGATGTTTGCTTTTAATAATGAACTCATGAATTTAAAAATATTTGAAGTGTTTCGAATCATTGCCATTATGGTTGGGATATGTTTTAAAATTTGTTTTCTGGCTTAAATTTCCTGAATGAGAGTAATAAAAATAAAGGTAACCATCAGAAAGCTAAGAGAACTCCGACTTTGGAGTCAAACAGCCCAGAGGTGGAATCCGGGATCTACCACTTACAAGCTTAGTGACCTTTGTCAAGTGGTTTAATTTCTCTGTATTTCTATTTCCTCATGCCCCAAAGAGGGAAATGGTTAACAATAATCAACTATTATTCAGTGCTTACTGTCTTCCAAGCACTTAAAAGCTAAGTGCTTTAAAGTCCTAATAACGTAATCCTCGTATCAGATCACTGAGGTAGGAGCTATTATCATCCCCATTTTAGAGATGAGGAGGAAGCTACTAACACATGAACTGGTTGAGCAATTTGTGAAGGTTACACACCTAGAAAGCTTTAAAAACATAATGATATGTAATACTCATATCAGCTCAATGAGGTAGGAGCTATTATCATCCCTATTTTAGAGATGAGGAGGAAACCGAAACATGAACTGGTTGAGCAATTTGTCACTGTTACACCTAGAGAGAAGGGAAACAGGGCCTTGAACCCAGGGCAGTCTGGCTCTAAAATGCACTGTTGTCTAGTGGTTATTTGAAGCTTTGAGATAATGATGGTGATGATCATTCATCACTCATATGCCTACTGCATGCCACGCACTCACCCTGACTCCAAAGCCCATACTCTTAGCTGGTACCTATTTTCATGGTGCTGGCCTGAGTTTCATGCCTAATTAATGAGAATGATCAGTGGCTGTAGAAATAAGCACCATGGGAGTGAAGGATGGGGCAATGAACTAACCAGGAAAAGGGCAGGCCCTGGCAGGTGGGAAAATCAGGGCAGGACCTAGAGGGTGAGCAGGACTATTTTTGGCCCTTGGCACGTCCCCTCAGAAATGGAGCACGGACAGGTCTAGCAGATGGGGGGCAGTGTGCTGCAAAACTCCTATTGCAGCTGTGGCCTCTCCCACACCAGGCTCCCCTTCACCTTTTGCCTAAGAACGCAACTGTTCTTGGTGAGTTCTGTGTCCACCACCATTATGGCTCTCATCCGAATGGCTTCGTTAATCAGTAAGGGCAGGAAAGTTCCCTCTGCTTCCCCAGAGTGGCTGGGTGGCCCTTGAATAATCTTTGAGGACAGCCCAAGACCTACCTGGCCGGTGGGGAGGGCAGAGCTCCTGAGTGCAGCTGGGAGCGGGGAGGTATCGATGATAAACCAAGAGCAGCAATAATAGCTATCATTTTCTGAGCACCTGACATGCACCAGGCAGGAACCAGGCCCTAAGTTATCTCAGTTCATCCTCACAGTACCTAGAAGAGGTGGGTCTTGTTCTCATCTCCATTTTGCAGACGCAAACTGAGGCTAAGTTAAGCAACATTGCCCGAAGCAGGTGGCAGAGCCAGGAATCTAATCCAGGCTGCCGAACTCCACATCGGGTACAGACAGACAAGGAAGCAGGGTACTGCGGAGGCAGGCGATGCTGAAATAGCAAAGGGAGGGAGGCATTCCCAGCAAGAGGAACGGTTTACGGGTTTATGTGAAAGTGTGGAGGCATGAAAGGGTATGACCTGTTCTGGGTGGTGGTGACTAACTCTGGCCAGAGTGAGGGGCGTGTAGGGAGGAGTGGCACCAGATGGGGTGAGGCGGGTGCTGAGGCCAAGGTAGAAACCTGAGGTTCCAGGCTGAGAAACTGGCATTTTGTCCTTGTAGGGGGTGTTAAGCAAGAGGGCCAATGACAGTGACAACTTGGGTTTGCATGGTGATCTGTGGTTTGTGAGGAGCTTCTAGAGGTACATGATCAGGTGAAAGCATTGTGTCAATTCTGAAAGCTAGCCCATTTTGCAGATTAGCAAACAGACTCAGAATGGTTCTGAGATGTGTTCAGGCTACAAAGCACTTAACAACTGACCCTAAACCCAGTGCTCTAGCCAGTGTGGGACATTGCTCCAACACTCAGGGCGTAAGGAAAGAAAGACAGAGGCGTCTGTTGGCCGCTGACTTCTCCAGCCCTGCTCCGGCTCAGCCTTGACGAGGAGCGTGAGATGGCGATCACCTGGACCCCCATGCCAGGCATTGCTGCTTCCCAAGAACATGACAGCAAGGAGCAAGAACATTCACGGAGCTCCAACCACGCGCTAGGTCTGGGATACATCAGTGAACAAAATACAAGATAAATAAGCAAAATGTCTAGTAGGCAGAGGCACTGTGGAGAAAACTAGACAGAGAACAAAAGAAGCAGACACGCTGTCTGATAACTAATATTCTGAACTGACGGTTCCCTGTGCTGGACTAGGAGGTGCCCCAGATCTTCCTGAAGAGCCAGAAAGGGCCCCCGTGGGAGAGAATCCTGATTTCGCCGCGACCTTGAGCAAGGCAAGCCCTTAGCAAACCCATGGCTAAGTGAGGGGACTGCACCAGAGAAGTTTTTAATGTCAGAAGTCTCCAGGAGCATCTCAGGCTGACTTAGGAGGTCCTGGGAAAGGACTCTGGTGGGGGTATTTTAACAGGCTCTACAGGGAACTCTGAAAGCACACCTGATTAGAAACAACCAGATTGTCAAGGTCCAAATCCAATTCGTTAAGTTCAATACAAGACATGTTTATTGAGTACCCCCATGCCAGGTGCCATCCTGCAGGTTTGGGATCGATCAGTGAGCAAAAATATCAGATAAGTAAGAATTTCTAGTAGTTAGAGCAGCGCCGGCCAAGTGCAATGTTGTGTGCTGGTTTGGAGAGAAGTTACAGGATTCAGTAGGATGAGTAAGGTGACTTGAAGGAGGTGAGGGAGTAGAGGAGTGCATAGCTGGGGGAAGGGTGCTCTGAGCAGTTAACAGCTGGAGCAAAGGCCCTGGCAAGCAGCGTGCTTACAAGGGGGCCAGTGTGACTGGAGCCGAGTGAGCGAGAGTTAGGTGTTGGGTGGGGAGGAGGGTATAGCCATGGAAGGCTGCTCCAGCAGGCTAAGACATATTCACTGTGGCCCTGAGTATCTTGATCCTGAACCTGTCCCTGTCCTGATCCCACCCCCACTAAACTTTCATTTTAGGGACCACTCATCACAGTAAATGCCAGAACAGCTATGGCCAAACCAGTATTGTTTGTACAAGTATGCATTTTGTATTTCTCCTCCTTAAACCTAAGTGCATGCAACCTCTCCTGGTTTTTTGTCCCACCCTGGTATCTTCCCTTCCTTTCTTGACTTCTTTCAGGGGCCCCAGATATGCTTGGCCTGGAGGAAGGGGAACAGGGCAGCTGGAGAGCCTGTGGCCAGTGTTGTCCTCATTGTCCCAGGAAAGCAGTGACTTAGGGTCCAGCAGCTGAGAAAGAGAGGACCCCCATGAGTCACTGTCCTTGGAATCCACATCTAGTAAGCACTCACTCTGAGCTTCAGGCTGGGAATCCCAAGGTGAATAAGACTGTCTAGGGGTCCCAGCCTGGCGTAGAGGAGGAGTGGAGCTGGGTAGGACAGGAGATAAACACAGATGCAGAAAAGTCTAATATATATACAGTGTGTTGTCTGAGATTCTCCAGCGGCCAGCATTGTGAGCAGGAGAAGAGGTAGGTGACCCCCAGGGACGCAGAGTTCAGCTGGTCCTTGTCTACCAGTTGGGGGACCCTGTGCAAATCAGTTAACCTCCCCTCTCAGGCCTTGAAAAGTATGTGGCTCAATACATATTTTTAAATAAATGTGCTTCAGTTTCTTTGCATGTTAGATGGGAGTAATAATAATAATATTGTTGACTGAGGGCTCCCAGAGCCAGCCTCTACCCACTGCCAAGCTCACCCTCCTGTCCTCAGCCTCTGGCCCTCCCTTCGCAGCCCTCGCACATCCCCTGACTGCGGTGTCAAGGGTGCAACCAGGCCGTATCTGTTAAGAGGAGGGTCATACCAGCTCATGGATGTGACTTTGACTGCAAAGTCCAGCACACAGCTGTTCATTAAACAGTCAGTAAAGTGTTCTACTGGCCCATCCATGGCATGAGCTGACAACTTTAGCAAATAAAAATCCAGGACACCCAGTTAAATTTGAATTTCAGCTAAACAAACAGAAAAACATTTTTGTTGTTATAAGTATGTCCCACACAATATTTAGAACTGTAGGGGAGGTGAAATTTTACCTCTACCCTTTTAGGGTTTTTTGGTTGGGCCTGAGGATTAAACCAACATAAGACAGATTAACAGAAGAAAAGCATGCACATTTCTACCGGCTTTATTTCTAGAGGACCCAAAGAAGTGGTGAAAACTACATGCCTTTCCTTGGGGTTGAACAAAGAGAAACAATTGTGAAAAAGTCACCGAACTGTACGGGAAGACTGGAGGAAGATGAGTTATTTTAATAAAGTCTGTTTGTATAAAAGTCTCTTGGCCTTGACAAACCTTAAGAGAATGGTTCTTTTCGTCCCTGGTACAGGGAAGGCATCTTTCACAGGGGAGTTTTTAATCTCCTGTCTTCAGGAAGAAAAAAGGAGATTAGAATGCCCTTCTGGCATCTGCTGCTTTTCAAGTGCCTTTAGCTCAAAATAATCCTTACGTCAAAGTGGTCTATTGGAGGATGGCATGTTCTGGCACCTTTCAGGACACATTTATAACACAAAAATATTATTCATTGTTTATCTGAAATTCTAATTTATTCATGCATCCTGAATTTTATCTGGAAACCCTACTGATGGCAGTTTACTGACTGGCTGGGAGGACAGGGATGTGGGGCCAGACAATGGCTCTGCAAAGGCTGTCTAGAACTGAACTGAACGTGAGGATGAGTGTCAAGACGCCCCCCGGGATCGTTGCTGTGCCACACATTGATGCGCAGTGGGATCATCGTCTTGGACTTTATTTGTCAGACTCAGGCCTTCTTGGGGCTCCCAGTCAGTCTCTCTTCCCTCCAAGACTGGGTACCCTGTCCTCCCAGGACCTGCCTGGATGCTGCCCTCAGTGAGCTCCAAGTTCACTGAAGATGTATTGAGTTGTAATATTAATACCACTTACTGTGTGCCCACTGGGGGCCCGGAGCCATGGTGCATGCTCTAGAGATGTGAGCTCACAGAGCCTCGTGGCTGATCTGACCCCAAAGCCCAACTCCCTTTCCACTGCACTTGCTACAGTCTGTTCAAAGACTCAAGCATCCAGGGTGGTGAGGGATGGAGCAGGAGCAGACATGGGGTATCCTGAAGTGACCTCCCACCGTGTCCCAGGCACTGTTAGAACTCATTGAGTTGTTACAGTCATTTTGCCCTCCTCTGTGTGTGTGCGCTTTGTGGATGTGTGTGTGTGCACATGTGTCTGTATATGTGTATGCATTGTGTATGCTCACAGTCACTGCTAACCTTCAGAGTAAGGTTTTCCAGTCCTCTCCTAGCCTTCCTCTCTTGGGAGGGTCTAGGCCCTTGGAGTGGGCACACTCCAGCGGTGCTCGCTGGGCTGGCTTTCTCAGGGGCCTGTGCCATCTGTCCACTCACCTTCAACCAGCAGCTTCTCTTGGGCCTCACCCTCCTGTGCCAGAGCCAGCATCTCTAGGGATGCCAGGCAGTTGGGCCTGGGGCAGAGGAGGGGGTGAGGGGCCAGGGCTGGCACCACGGATGCCTCCATCTCCAGTTTTGGCTCACACGCTTGTGCACACACTCCCTCTGTAATCTACAGAATCAAACAGTATTAAAGCTGGAAGGACCTTAGAAATTATCGAGTCTTATCTTCTCATTTTACAGAGAGAGGAACGGGGGCCCAGAAAGCAGAAATGACTGGTTAAGATCACTCATCAGATGAAGAGTGCAGAGGTTTAGAACCCAGGTCTCCCACCTCCACGCCTTATATTCTCCAGTGGGTTGGCATCCGTCCTGACATATTAGGACCAAAAAGAATTTTGGATTAGGGAAAGGGCTGAGAATTCTGTGAAAGATTGAAGTATTTTCACTCAAATCGTCAGGGAAATGAGAATATAAAATAAATGGTGTTGGGATGCCTGGATTATTGTTTGGGAGGATAATAAAGATGAGGCCAAAACAAATTCTCTTTGGAACATTTATTTAAGTGTAATAAATAAAACCATAGAAGTTCTATAAGAAAGCAGAGGTGAATTGATTTATAATTTTGGAGTGGAAAGTTTTTTCTGATCAGGACGGAAAACCCAGGAGTCATAAAGAAAAAGTTGATACATTGACCACATAACAATTTTCTAAAACAATTCAATATGGAAAACAACCATAAAAATGTTTTTTCAATAAATGAAAAAAAAAGATATAGGAATATTTTCTTAATTTACAGGGAAACTCATATAAATTATTTTTAAAAGTCTAATCATCATAAAAGCTAATACTTAATGATCATTTACTATGTGCTGACACTATCTTAAGCACGTAGAGTATTTCTTTTAAATTTCACAAGAAGGAACGCTATGAGATAGGTACTATTTTATCTCTGCTTTATAGATGAGGATATGGAAGCAGTTTTTAAAAATAGTCAAAGAATATAGATGATAGTTCACAGAACAAGAAATATCGATAAACATATAGCTATAGGTACTTAATATAAATAAAGCCAATAAACATGTCAAAGGATGTTTGATATCACTCATAATTGAAGAAACACAAAATAAAACTAGAATTTAGACAACACTTTTTCACTGCTCTGCTAGGCAGAAATGAAAACATTTGCCAATACCCAAGCTGCGATGGTGTGTGGGGCAACAATCTACTTTATAACCAACTGTTCCTCTACATATTTGGAGCCCTGTGTTAGTGTCAGCTCACGTCACCAGAAAACTACACATCTGAACCACGTCAGCTTAGCTGCCCGTGCAAAAATTGCCTTCAATTCAGTTCTACTTTAATATTGCACTCTTGGCATCTGTTAATGTTTGACAGAAGAAATGACCACATGAAAAACACTGCATTACTTTTGTCCTGGAAAAACTACAATTAAAGGCATTGTCTACACTGGTAGTCTATGTTACCAGAAGGAAGGGCCCACATAGTAAATTATCTTAAATATTTACCACCAGGAAAAAAAATTTCTCTCTCCTAAAGACCTGATATGTTTTATTTTTACCAGATAATGGTAATTACATTTCTCTTTTTGTCTGGACTACCAGGAAGCTCAGAGCCATATTTAATGGTCCCTCATAGCAACAACATAACTAGGGTGATTGACATCTGACCTCTTAACCCAATCTGGCTTCATTTTAGCTCTCTTTTTCCCTCTCCCCTTCAATTGGTTTCTCTCCTGCCACTTGCTTTTTAATTTTCTAATTATAGTTTAACAAAATTATTGTAAATGTGTGTTTAATTGGACGCTACCTCAAAATCTTTTGGAAGCAGGTGGGATGTAAGTAATAAATAGATAATCAAGCCCCTTAATTTCATAAGAGAAAACTCCAGTCCTCTAGAGATTACATGATTACTCCAATCACTCTGTTAATTGGCACATGACTCTGATACGCTACTGTAAGCTCCTTAGAATTGTCATTTTCTTTGAGACCCTGGTGGCTAGCTCTGAGCCAGGTGTATGGTAGGTGCTCAGTAAATGCATATTGGTTGAAAACTTTGTAAGCATTGTGAAGAAAGGAACCACTTTTCCATGGAACAAGGTCTGGCAGGTAGCAGGTGCCCATGAGAACTGAATTAACAATAGGGCATGGCCTCAGCCTCTGGCTTCGCCCTGTCATATCCTCAGGCCTCCGTCACTCAGGACTCCAAGAGCTGGGGCCCAGAGCAGTCAATCCACCTCACACCTCCACTCTGCCTGTATCTCCACCCTTCCTCCTCAGCCCTTTGTCTGGTCCAATCAGCTCCCAGATCTTTTTGAATTTCACCCTGGGTGGAGACTGGCATAAGTGTCCTCCAAGTCTCCTGGCCCTGAGATGCCTGAGGGTAGGAAATTGCATCACCTTTTGAACCCTGTGTTACACCCAGTGTGGGCTGTTCATCAGTGGTAACTGGTAAGGAGGAGGAGGAAGAGGAGGACCCAAGGTCATAGCTCTCTCTGTCCTTGTCACCCTCAGCCAACTGTGTCCTCCTACCCCTGGTTAGGCAGAAGGTACATCAGAGGTCAACATGGTCACTCTTTCTCCACTTTCCCATCCTTCCTTCAATGTCGGGAGGCAAAAGAGTGAGACATAGACAGGGAGGTCAAGCTGGACCACGAAGATGAGGTGAAGGGGACGGGCTTCCTCTGCTATACCGCCTCCTACAGTGCCAGTCACTGAGCTGACTCCCTGTTGGCGCCCCTGCCCTCTCCCCCTGCTCACTCCTAACTCCCTACCTGGCTCTTTTCCTGAGAAGCCTCTGTGAAGATGTATAGTAAGAGAGCTGAGGTCTGGGCGAGGCCTTCCCATCCAGATGTCCTGCACTGACGGACACTTGTGTCCAGGTGAGCTGAGCTTGGGTAGCCACACGTGCCAAGCCACAGGGAACCCTGGGCCTGGAGCTCCAGGGCCCAGCCTCCTGCAAGGACCATCCTGCCCAAGGGAGTGCTCTGCCCTTCAGTCTCACCCAGGACTTCAGGTTCATCATTGCAGCCCATATGAGGGTGCTAGGGGATGAGAAGAGGGGTCCCTGTGGTCTCCTTGTCCTGGTCTCCACGTATGTAAAGTGTTTGCTTACACTGCAAGCTCCACGAGGCTCCCTGTGGAGGATGGTGACTTTTCACAGCGTTGGAGCAATTCCGGAGCCATGGAAAAGGCAGTAAGAACTATGATTCAAGCTGAGGCATGGATTCCACACCCTCCACTCTCCTTTGGTAGCAGAACTACCAGCTTGAAGAAAAAGTGGCTGACGTGAGATCTGAACATTCTGGAAATTCTTGCCAACTTCTGTAAGAAATGATGACCCAGTCTATAGCACCAGACCTGCCCTTAATTTGTACAGGGCCCAGGCAAGGTTCTCATATCATGTGTCTAAATACTGAAAAGTTATCAGTCAAGCTAAGTGTCAAAGTGTTGAATAAAATATGTTCCATTACCCACTTTGGTGATATTCTTTCATAATGACAACACTTTTTAAATGTGTGAAGTGATGGTTATTGTATAGCTAAAAGTTGACAAAACATCAAAAGACTAAATTTAATTATCATTGCAGTCATCTGGGTATACTGTTGATGGGCTGGCCACGCTTGGTTGAGTAATAAATGCATATATAATTATACATAATTTTTAAATGATTACATGTTCATTCAATAAAATTTGTTTTTCCTGCTTTTGTCATGGAAAGTCACCAATTATATGGTTATAATAAAGCTTTTCATATAATAACTATTAATGGAGTACAATCTTTAAAAATTGTGAATCACTATGTTGTACACCTGAAATTTATATAATATTGTAAGCCAACTATACCTCAACCAAAAAATAAATAGAAAAAAAGAATTTTCACATAATTTGTGTTCTGTTGAAAGTCATACCAAATTAGACATTATAGTTGTTAGTTTTTTAATTAACTTCAATCTGGAGAAACTAAGAAAACTATCAATATATCAAAGCAATACTTGGATTTAGAATGAAACCACAAATTTTATGTATCAGGTACAAACAAAATAATAGGATAGCATGTGATACATTATCACTGTCACAAAAAATTACAAAATGTTTTTACTTCGTCATATAAACTGCTATTCCTTATATCATGAAAATTTCTTAAGGCAATATCTCAACCTATAAAATAGCAGTTCTCAAACATGTTTACGTCAGAACTCCTTTACAGTCTTAAATATCATTGAGGACTCCAAAGAGCTCCTATTTATGTGAATTATAACTATCAATAGTTGTCCTATTAGAAATTGAACAGATAACTTTTGTTTTATTAAAGTACCATCAGTTACAATGTGTCAATTTCTGGTGTACAGCACAATGTCCCAGTCATGCATATACATATACATATATTCATTTTCATATTCTTTTTCATTAAAGGTTATTACAGATATTGAATATAGTTCCCTGTGCTATGCAGAAGAAATTATGTTTTTTAAAATCTATTTTTATATGTAGTGGCTAACATTTGCAAATCTCAAACTCCCAAATTTATCCCTTCCCACCCCTTTTCCCCCAGTAACCGTAAGATTGTTTACTATGTCTGCAAGTCTGTTTCTGTATTGTAGATGATGAACAGGTAACTTTTAAAACACAACACACAAGCACGCATTCTGTGAGTCATCAGAGTGTTGATGGCAAACCATGTAAGCAGCCTCTGGAAAACACTACGCTCGTGAGGGAATTAGTGTGAAAAGGGCAAATGGTGTCTTAGTTTTATTATGAAGACAGTTTTGACCCCACGATCCCTGCGGAGGGGCTCAGGAACCTCCTGAATCCTCGGGCCACATTTTGAGAACTGCTGGGTGGAACAATGTAAAGAATTGGTATCATGCTCCCTACACGTTATGCCTATACCTGTGAATATACAAAAAAGAGTTAGAAGAATTAGTCTTACAAAACATGCCTCAACTACTACGTGCAACTTTTGTGAATAGTGTGCTAATTCATGAGTCCATGCAGAGCCACAAATTGGAAATGAAGCAAGAAAGTGGACCTGCTTCTGCACCTGGTTGTGTGTGAGACTCAACCTCTCAGAGCTTCAGGTTCCTCTTCTGTGGAATGAGGATGATATTCACCTATGCTTCCTGTATCCTGTTTGAGGACAGGTCCTGCCTGAGTCCCCGCCCTGTCCCCAGCACAGTGCCTGGCCCAGAACAGGTGCTCACTGAACATCATCAGGGCAACCATGCAACTTGCAGTTGCGCTGACAAAGACTGTGGTGTTACCTGCACTCTGGAGTCAGGCAGGGTGTTTGTGTGAGCTTGGAGGGCTCTCCTCCTGAGCTGGAAGGTCCACTGCTTCTAAACTGAGAGACCTGGGAACATTGCTAACCTCTCCAGGGCTCAATTTCAGCATCTATAAAAGGGAGTAACAGCACTAGTAACTACCTTGTAGGGGAGAGGAGTATCTGGGATAATTTATGTAAGACTCTTGGCACCTAACACATAGAAAGTGCTCAATAAATGTTAACTATTCACTCTACCAGGTGGGCAATTTCAATATGGGGCAGATCGATTTATTATAAATCAACTCCTAGCTTGGCGAGGGCAAAGACTGTATCTTACATACAGGTGAATTCTAAAACTGCTCCGTGCCTGACACGCAGCAGGTGCTCAGCCAACAGACGAATGAATGAAGGAAGGAAGGAATACGTGAATGGGTGCACGTTCTATGGCTAAAGTGTTATACCTTCTTCCCAATGGCAGTGTGGAACCGCCCAGCTCTTCCAGCTGCCAAACACCGAGAATCAGGTCCTTGCCCGAGTTCCCAGCTCTGCTCTGTTACTGAAAGTAAAAAGCAAATCGCATTTGAATCATTAGTTGACTGGCTGATATTGCCTCTCGCCGCCCCGCCCCTGGGTTCACTGGATTCTCCCATGAACAACCAGAAAATTGGCAAAGTAGGATTTTGTCTCTACCATTTAATGTAAATTAATGTTTAGCTTTATTCTTTCAAGTAAGTAATACATGTTCCTCATAGAAAAATAACTTTTAAATAGAAAACACAAGACTAAGAAAATCAACTCCACCAAGCAGAGAACTATCAGTAAGATTTTATCCTACCTACATCCATTCATACATTAAGAAGGGGATTATGAGTAACTTTTTTTTATTTTACAAAAGCAAGTTCTTATAGTGAACTCCTCCCCCCCCCTTTTTATTCACCTAAGGTATCTTGAACATATTTGTGTAATGTTTTCTCCCACAACTCCTATGTGACACTATCTCCCACAACTGCAGGGACACTATTGCAGGACACTTGTGTGGTTTCCATTTTCTCTCTATTGTAAATAACACTGCCCTTCTCATTCGTTATTTACTGTGCATACACACTGTGAACACTTACAGGTTTACAGTAAATCAAAGGAGCACATTTCCATTATTTGATGGGATGCTGACCACTGCTGGAGCCTACTTCTTGCCCAGATTCTTACGTGATGTCCTAACTGGACCAGCCTGGTCTCCCCAGAACTCTTCATGGCTTCTCTCTGTCCTGCCTGTGATCTAAGCCAGCATTCAGGCCCTCTGAAGATCTGTGCCGGTCACTCTGGACACTGGCTACACTCACCCCTCCCTTTCCCACCTTCTTTGCTGACGAGTCCCCCAGCCTGTAACAGCCTCCAGGTGAGAGTTTAGGGGATGCTTTTTCTCCTTTTTAAAAATATTTGTTTCCACACTTACTATGTTAAGCGTACCTTTGTAAATTGATGTATAATTCATAAAACATAAAATTCACTCTTTTAAAAAAGGGTACAATTCAATGGCTTTTAGTATATTAATAAAGCTATGCCACCATCACCACCATCTAATTCCAGAACACTTTCATCACCCTGCAAAAGAAACCCCTGCCCATTAGCGGTCACTCCACATTCTCCCTCCCCTGGCCCCTGGCAACCACTAATCTACTTACTATCTCTGCAGATTCGCCTATTGATATTTCATATAAATGGAATCATAATATAGGTGGCCTTTTGTGACTGGCTTATTTCACTTAACATAATGACTATGAGGTTCATCCATGTTGTAGCATGTGTCAGAATTTCCTTCCTTTTTAAAGCTGAATAATATTCAATTGTATGGGACTCCCCCCCTTGGTTTATCCATTCATCTGCTGTTAGACAATTGGATTGTTTCCACCTTTTGGGTATTGTGAATAATGCTGCTATGAACGTTGGCATACAGTTAACTGTTTGAGTCCTTGTTTTCAATTCTTTTGGGTATGGAGTGGAATTGCTGGATCATATAGTAATTCTATGTTTAACTTCTTGAGGGACCACCACACTGTTTTCTACAGCAGCTACAACATTTTATATTCCCAGCAGCTACGTGTGAGGGTTTCAGTTTCTTCACATCAATGCCAAAGCTTGTTATTAGTCTGTGTTTTCATAATAGCCATCCTAGTGTGTGTGAAGTAGCATCCCACTGTGGTTTTAATTTGCATTTTCTTAATGACTAATGATGTTGAGCATCTCTTCAAGTGCTTTTGGCCATTTTCTATGTATCCGTAGAGAAAGTACCTATTCTCTCTCTCTCTCATATATATATACATATATATATATATATATATATATAGTGTATTATATATAATACATGTGTGTACATACACATATATATGTATTTTTAGAGAAATACCTATTCAAATCCTTTTTCCCATTTTTAAATGGGATTGTCTTTCTATTATTGAGTTGTAAGTGTTCTTTACATATTTTGGATACTAGACTCTTTATCAGAAATATGATTTGTAAATATTGTCTCCCATTATATCAATTATGTTTTCATTTTCTTGATAGTGTCCTTTAAAGCACAAAAGTTTTTAATTTTGATGACATCCAAGGTTGTTTTTTTTTTTTTTTTTTTTGGTTGCTTGTGCTTTATATGTTACCCTCTAAGGAATCACCTCCTAATCCAAGGTCAAAGAGACTTACCTGTATGTTTTCTTCTGACAGCTTTGTAGTTTTATCTCTTACATTTAGGTCTTTGATCATTTTGACTTAATTTTAGTGTAGGGATCCAAATTTATTCTTTGTATGTAGCTATCCAGTTGTCCCACGATCACTGGTTGAAAAGATTATTATTTTCTCACTGAATTGTCCTGGCACCTTTGGGAAAAATCAATTGTCCATAAATATGTGGGTTTATTTCTGGACTGTCATGTCTGGTCCATTGATCTATTATATTTTCCTGGGCCAGCACCACACAGTCTTGAGTCAATAGAGTGCCATGGCAGCTTTTTAGTGAGTTTAAATTGGGAAGTGTGACTCTTCCAACTTTGTTCCTCTTTTTCAAGATTGTTCTGACCATTCTGAAGCACGAATTACTTTTATAGAAGGAAAAAATATTTATTACTATCAACAAAATCCTACATATTCAATTTGTTCCAACCTAAAAGCCACCTTTTAGGAAGCTTTTCCCAGACTCTCCATTCAGGATCTGTCTTCCTCTGGACGTTTCCTTAATAATCATCTTACAGCATCTTGTACTCTTGTCAGGTTGCTGGGATCGCCAATCTCATTGGAAGAAGGGCTCATTGAGGGCAGGGTTTGTGTCTTATTTTCTTGAAAATATTTCCCACGTCCCCAGTCATGGAGCCTAGGACCATGGTAGGCTTGAATGGTATATGCTGAATGAATGAATGAATGAATGAATGAATGAGTGCATAAAATATAGTTCATATTCTGATCAGAATCTGGGCAAACGTCCTTAACAAAGAAGGGATTAGGAAATGCAGCCATTAAATTCATGGCTACACCTCTATTAACAAATACAGTCATGTGTTGTTTCACCTGAGATTTCCTTAGTTTATTATAGTCATTATAATGCTTGTCAATAAGAGAAAAATGTGCCTGAATTAGTGGAGGAATTACGTGTGAATTGCACACTTAGGCATTTCACAGCCAGGCCTGGCCTCAATCAATACTGTAACACAATGACAGGTCTTATCAAAGCATCAGCCCTTGCTTAAATGAAAAGATTATTAGCCTTTAAATTAGCACTCCAAACAGGGCTCTTAATTAATCAGCTAATGATTTTCTTTGTTTAGAGGGATTAGCCCTAATCAATTCTAATATATGCTCCCAGAGCAACATACACATATTTGTCCCTTAAGCAGGCCTGTGCAGAGCTGGGGTTAAAGTCCTTGCCCTCGGTCCAGACGTGACATCAGCACACACATGACTTCAGAGTCAAAGGACCGAGTGCTGGGTCACACAGTGGACCCAGAGCAGTAGGACAGGAGTCATTCTGCCTGGGAGGCAGGGAGGTGTCAGGCCACCTCAGACCTTTGAACCGAGACTGGAAGCCTGCCTGGGGTTCTGTCAGGTAAAGACAAGGACTGGCGGGTTTCGGGCAGAGTGGGCAAGATGTTCCAGGCGGATGGAACAGCTAGAGCAAAGGTGTGTTCACAAGTACACATTGTACCAAGACATGCGCGAAGACTCAGGTGCATCCTGCTCCCCAAAACTGTGCAAGGCGGAAACTGTCTGACAGGTGGCATTGTGTTCACCTGAGTCAGCCCACAGTTCCAAGTCCCACCAGGCTCTGGATTTCAGCTCTCTTTTCCTCCAGAGGGCACTTAATGTCTGCCACCCCCTGCCTTCCCCCCATCAATGCAGGCCTTCTCTCTGTCACCAGGTTGGACATTTCCCTCAGGGTCCTTCCTCACTGCAGACTTCCAGCACTAAGCCTTGGAGACCCAACATGAACTGGGCCAGAGATTGTTGGTCCTGATGAAGCTCCAGTGTCACAAGATGCAGGCTTTTCCTCCTGTCCCTGAGGAGGCCTTTGGCAGACCAGCCAAGCTGTGGGGGCAGGGAGAGCCTTCCCAGCACCGCAGACTGCTGATAGGGACATAGCTTTGTCCAATATTTAAAACAGTGCTCAGAAACAGTCCCAATGTGCTTTCTTTCATCAATCAATGACAAGTATTTATTGATCACATACCTTTTAAGTTTCATAATTGGTGGATTACAAACATCTATTAAGATGCACGTGTCATTAGTATACAGCCTGATGCATTTTCACCGAGTGAGCACACCTGTGTAACCAGAACCTGCATCAAGAGACCGAACATGACCAGCACCCCAGAACTCCTCTCATCCCCCTCCCAGTCACCACTTCCCCAAGGAGAACCACTGTCCTGGCTTGTGACAGCACAGATCAGTTTTGTCTGGTTTTGTACTTTATACAGATGGAATCACATAGTATGGACTCTCTTGGCACTGCATCTTGAACAAACAGATAATAATCTCAAGAGGGAAAGAAAAAGGGTGTTGGAAAGACTGGATCTCCTTAGGAATAGGGATCCACTAATGTAAAATGGGGTAAATCTCATTCATGGGGGTCTCTGCGGTCCCTTGGAGGGTGGAGAGGGCAGGTGGCTTGGTGGAAAGTGCTCTGGTCTAGGAGTCAGGGACTGGCATTCAAATTTGATACCAGTCCACAGGTTGCTGTGCAATCTTGGAAAATCTTCCCTCTCTGGACCTCAGTTGCATTCTCTGCAGGGCTGAGTGGACAGTAGTTTCCTACCTTTTCACCAACAAAGACATCTTTTGTTATCCATTCCCACCCCAATCACTGCCATGGACGACATACTTTGAAAAATGTTGCCAACTGAGCAGACCACATGTAAGTAATGATTAATTTGCTTCCCCATTTCTTGTTAACGGAAGACGTATGGAGCAGACTCAGATCTACAGCAGATAGCCAACATGCCAACCAGTGTTGGTAGAATTCCAGAAATAAACAGAGAGTTTCTTTATGGCTGAGTTATTTGATTGCAGCCTCATGTCAGGGAAATGTTCAGAGCCTGATGTACCCATTGAATTATAGCGAATAGCTTGAGAACCTCCATCCCAGACTTCATGCAGCCCTGGGCCCAGGAACCACCGACAAGATAGGTAGTCGCTAACCTTCCTTCCAGCTCTGATAACCCAAGGGTCTAGGGGTCGGCCAGCTCCCCACGGAATGACTGCCCCTCCCCTGAGGAGGGCATCCTTGTCAACCTGACCTCAGTCCCACTTGTGCTCTTTACCCCAGCACCACCCCTACAAGCCCACTGCTGGACAAGTCCTTGCGGGCCCAGGGTTGCCTCATGTTGCTCTGTGGGACTATTTGGAAACCACCAATGGAACTTGAATTCCTGGAGCACTGTGATAATTGCCCTCTGTGGCTCCAGGCAGCCCCCACCAGTGCGGGGAGAGAACTCCAGTGTTCTCCTCAGGAATGTGGCTTGTTGCCTCCTTTAAGGTCTACCTCCTTCTCCAGTCCTGGCTGCTCAGGGCTCAGGCTCTGGGACCTCAAGAGTCCACTCTGTGCACCCCCAAGAGCTCTCTACTTTCCGGCCCTGTCCCCATTTCTTCTCATAACCCACAGATGGGATGAAGTCTGCTTGAGGAAAGGAGTAGTGCTTACTCATGGGGAACAGAACCGCATCCAGAATATGTCAGAGTCCATCTAGAGCTGGGGGCAGGGAGGGAAGGAGCTTGGAGGGAAAGGACTTGGTCAAAGGGAGCTTCTTGGCAAAGGGGACTGATGCATGGATGTGAAAGGAGGAGGGGGAAGAGCTATATCAAAATAAGTGTGCTGGGCGGGAGGGGTGGTGGCACATTGCAGCTTAGACAGTCTCCATGCAGAGAGATAGTCTCCACGCATGCTCACATTCTGGGTGGTATGAGGGTATACGGGGCACCCAAGGGGTCACCTCTGGAGAAATGAAATAACTAGAAATTCTCTAGGGTGATGAGCTGGGGAGGAGGGAGGGATTCATCTAGGTGGGGGTGGGGTGCAATAAGTCTGCTGAGAGCTTGGCACTTGATATGAAGACATCTATAAGCCTTGGTTGACATTTGGACATGCCTGGGGCAGGAAAGTACGTGACCCATGTAGAACAACCCATCAGTCCAGCATATGATCCATTTCCACCATCTTTAAAACAAGGGGCTGAGCCTTTGTACTGTGAGGTGCAGAGGGTGTTGAGGGGTAAGGCTTGAGGTGTTACCTTGGGATAAAGCAGTACTTGCCTGCTTGTCCATCTGGGCAGGCTTTCAAAGAGAAATAATTTCTGGAACGGCATGACAGATTGGCTGGTTATAGGAAATACCATTTGAGCATATGCTGTGGGCTGGTGCAGCTCTAGGAAATAGGGGTGAATAGTTGTGGTTCCTGCCCTTGGGGAGCTGTCATTGTTGCGGAGAAGGCAGGTCGTGAAAACTCAACCCAGTAAAGATATGGAGCTTGAGAAAGGCTCTGATGTGGGTGGGAGAGTCAGCTGTGTTTGAATTGCATTTTGTTGGAAGAACAAGAGTTCTCCAAGGGGTGAAGCAGGTACATACTCAGAGGCTCAAAGATTCTGGGGGAATCCAGTGAAAGTCATGGGCCCACTTTTGGAAACACACACACATGCACTCACACATACACACGTACACACACTTCATGAATCTTGGCTTGGAAGTCTCCAGAAAAGGCTCTGAGGCCAGCTGGAGCATGGATGATCAAGGATATTGACCTCTGGGGCAAAGATGAACCCCAAGATAAGGGCCCAGCCAGGGCTCAGCCCGCCCATGGGCAGTGGACGCAGAAGCGTGAGTCTCGTAACAGGGCCAGACCACTAGTGGGAGAGGGAGGTGGGCTTCGGCTGGTTCCTTGAGACCAAGCTGTGCAGAGGGCAGGGCCGAGGTGTCTGTGGGGCGAGGGGCTGGGTGAGGAGTGTGATGGCCTGGAGCATCCGAGAGGGTAGTTGGTGGTGTTTCAAATCATGAAGGTGGGCATGGCAGTGGTGGTCCTGGTTAGGGCAGCACAGTGTGGAGTCGAGAGTGGCAATTTCAGAGTTGAAATTCTTGGTTTGAACATCTTGGTTTGAACCCCACAGATGCTTATCTGCTCAAAGATGGCCTGGAACTCAGCCTTGAACAGTTGTCTCTAGGAAGCTGGAGGTGTGGAGGGTCGGCATCGCCCAGGGAGCTTCCTCAAAAGTGTAGTGCCGCCCTGTCCGCATTCTCACCCCTACGTAATTCAGACAATATGCCTTCGGGGAGTTTGGCAATTGTCTTGTGAAAAGCTTTCCAGGTAATTCTGATCCATCCCTGACACTTTATCCTTCTCCCCCAGAAAGGTCATTGAAAAAGGAACATGACACTGTTCCTCTGAACTAATCATACCAGCAGCAGCTCAGCCCAGCCCAATTCAACCAACTAGCCCATTCATTCAACACTGTTTTTATTGAGCCTCCATGCTGGGCCAGGCCCTCTGTGATAAGGAAAGTCTCTAGTACTCTAGGAACGCCCAGGAGGGGCAGTCTTGGGTCATCAGGGAAGGCTTCCTGGAAGAAGAGTAGGCCAGGGCCAGGAGCCAGTCAGGAGGGTGGAGAGGCCTTTCAGGAAGAGGAAGCCACCTGTGCACAGCCTCGAGGCAAGAGAGAACAGATGTTCAAGGAAGTGCAAGTAATTTCAAGTGTGTCCTGTGGGGTGAGAGGAGGCCGGAGCCACCAGGCGGGCTGGAGTTGCCACTGCAGGCAACGGGGAGGCAGGCAGTGTTCTGAGGGGGACTGCAGTGGCCACAGTTACTCTGGGGAACAGATGGGCCTGGAGAGAGAGGTATCTGAGGTCAGGAGTGGATCTGTTGGCTGCTCTGGGGGTCTCAGCAAGAGATGCTGAAGGCCCAAATGAAGAGTGTCCATGGGGCCGAGACCAGAGCCTGGATTCCTCAGAAACTCTACCCCAGCTCTGGCTGACCCCTCCAGAGAGGAGGCTCCTTGCCCCAGGGGCCAGCAGAGGGGATTGTTTTGCAAACTTCCTATTTCCTCAGCATCGTTCTTAACCCTTCCACCTCCTGGAAGCCCAGCTCTCCTCCTGTGTGGGGACGTCCACCTTTGTTCTGTTCCCCAAACTTCTCAATTCCATAGGCCTTCTCATCCCCATTTCAGCCAGTCCCTCCCATAGCCACACCCTGGAGCTCATCTTTCCTAAAACACCTGCACTTCTCAAAGCTTAAATCAAACACTCCACTCACTGGCCACGTCCCTCTGTGCTCCTGGTGGACCCGCTTCCTCCCGATGGCCTATCCCAGGGTCTTGCTCACCTAGGCCTCCAGCCTCTCCAGCACACTTCTACCTTCCCCCCATGCCCAAGACCCTCTGGCCTTCACACCCTTCCCTGTCTGCTCCCCACCCCCCAGCTGCCCCTTGCACCCACCCAGCACCCCCTGGGTGGTGAAGCTGGCTGCCTGCTTGGGCCGCTGCGCCTGCTGGAGAACAGACCACCATGGAGACTCCAGCCTCTTCCCTCAGATGGGCCCTGTCCACTTCTCCCCATCAAGCCTCTCCCTGCTCCCCACTGCAGTTCTTTCAGTCCCAGCCCAGTACCCACACCTCCGTCTCTCAGTCTCCTCATTCACAGCTGCCCTTCCTCCTCCTTCACAAAGAAAGCAGAAGCCCCAAGATGAGGATTCCCGCAAATTCCTGCCACCCCCCCCTTCACATCACAATATCACACACACCCCACCTTTCTTCCTCCTGAAGCATAGGTCTCCCCCTTCCTGACCAGGACCAGCCTGGGGTCTGGGACCCAGCTCCTCCCTCCTCCTTGGGCAGAGAGCACCACCCGTCACCCTCCACCTCTTCCTCTCTCCAGCTGCGCGTTTTCCCCCAGCTCCTCCCCCAGTCATGGAAACCCCCAGTCTCCCCCTCCTGCCTCACCTCCCATTCAATCCACTCACTGCCTCTGGCTTCTGCAGCTCCCCAGAACCTTCTCTTACCCATCCCAGAAGCACTTCAACATCAGAACATCAGAACCCATCTCATTTCTCCCCAGCTTGTTTCTCCTCCAGTTCCCCATCTTGGTAAAGGGCAGCAGGGCCCAACTACACACCAGTCATTCTGTACTCCTCCCTCCCACATCCCAACCCCACTGAGTCCCCTCAAGGCTCCTCTCTAATATCCCCAGAATCCATCATTGTGCCTCTGTGATGTGCCCGGTGTCTACCCTGCAAGTTCTTGGCATATTATTCTTTCAGGTATTTGTTCAACAAGCATTTCCCGGAAAGACCATCCTGTAGGACACTGACTTGACCCATGTTTACAATTCCAACTCAGACAGTCACCCCACTTGGTACCTGACTCCTCTCTTCCTAATACCAATAATTGACCTGAACTTCACCCTTATTGACCAACTCTGTCTCACCTCCTAAGCAGCCTACGAGTTTGGCTGTTCCTCCTCATGGCCATTTCTGGTTTCTGTTGGTTTCATCCTGACCTGTCAGTGACAATTATGATAAGGAGTCAAGGTGGCTATGAAAGCTCGGTGGTGGCAGTGGCGGTGATGGGGAGACTGAGATGGGACTGGTGGGGATCATGACTCTGTTAGAATTCCCTTAGGAACAGTTATTAATTTATGCACTCAATAAACATTTATTGAGTATCTACGATGTGCCAGACACTGAGCTAAGCCCTTGAGATACATCAAGGAACAAAAATACACAGGTTCCTGCCTCTCTCCAGGAGCTCACAGTTTAGTGGGGGAGACATTCATCATACAAACATCATAATTATGACCAAGACAAGTGCTCCACTGGGGTGGCACATGGTGCTCGAGCATGTCACTGGGGTGCTTGGTCCTCTCTGAGGAAGTAATGGTGAAGCTGCGATCTAAAGGATGAAGATGTGTTAACTAGGAGAAGAGAAAATGACGAGTGGCCCAGGTAGAAAGACCAGCATGTGCAAAGGCCCCTGGGGGAAGCAGAGGCAATACATGGGATGGGAAGTCCCTCACAGAACACATTTCTGTTTTTCAAATTGTAAAGTAACATAATATAAAATTCACCCTTCAACTCTGTCAAAATGTACATACAACTCAGTGGCGTTTAGTAAATTCACAGCGTTGCATAACCACCACAACTCTCTAGTTCCAGAACATTTCCTCACCCCAAAAGGAAACCGGGAACCCATTAAGCAGTAACTCCCCACTCTTCTCTCCCCTCAGCCCCTGGCAACCACTCATCTACTTTCTGTCTCTATGGAGTTGCCTATTCTGGACATTGCATATAAATGGAATGACATGATTTGTGGCCTTTTGTGTCTGGCTTCTTTGACTCAGCATAATGTGCACAAGGTGCATCCATGTTGTAGCATGTACTCCATTCCTCACTGTGGCTGAATCCTATTCCGTACGGATACATTGCGATTCGTGTATCCGTTCATCTTTGATGGCCATTGGGTTGTTTCCACCTTTTGGATATTCTGGATCACGCTGCTGTGAACGAGTGTGTACTAGTTTTTGTTTGAACACCTGACTTCAGCTCTTTTGGGTCTATCTCCAGGAGTGGAGCTGCAGGGTCATATGGGAACTCTGTGTTTAACTTTTTGAGGAACAGAACACCCTTTTAACTGCACTCCTCTGACGTGACAAATGCAGGCTGGGGTGGTAAGACGGGGTGAAGGTGACATCGGAGAGTAAACACTGTTATTTTCCAATATTGACTATTTCTTTTCATCTCTTTTCCGGTTGTTTAAAGTGGAGGAGAAGAGGTGGAGAGGCGCCGACTAACAGGCTGCCCACAGGGTCGGCCTTGCCAGGCCAGGGATCTTGGTCTGTTTTTTTCCCTGACGTATCTCAAGCCTAAAAGAGTGCTTGGCACAGGGTTGGTGCTCAATAACTATTTGTTGCATGATTAAATAAATACAATGAACCACTTCAAGTGCCATAAAATCCCAAGAAAACAGGCATTCATCAGCTAGAAACAGAGAGAATGGGCTCACGTTGCAGCCTGAAGTGGGTGGTTAGGTGAGGAAGGGATTCCCCGGAGCCACAGGCCCTCAGCCCCTTTGGAAACCTTGGCTGGTAATTTTGAACCCTTGCCACGTACAGGTACCTTTACATTTGTTCAGCCGGAAGCTTGGAGAGCCTGAGTCGCTTTGAATTCCACAGCCAGGCAGCTTGAGAAGTGGACCCAGAATCTACACCATGCCACTGGACATCCAAGACTTGCGCCCTTGGTGGGGACTGTGGTCCCTCCATCCCAAGGCGGATACGCAGCTCTGAGCAGGCCTAAGGCTGTGGTCAGCCAGAGGGACTCCCACGGTCCCTCAGAAGCGCCACTGAGAGAACTCAGTTCTCCCTTCCCCCAGCAGGGGCCGGAGGGAGGAGGGAAGGATGGCAACAGAGCGTGCAAACTGAAGGCTGATATTGAATTGCAGCAAAATGAGAGGAGGATTAGGTGCCCCACCTGGACCCACCCTAGGAGAATACCAAGGCCTGGGCTGGCTCTGGTGAGAAGCTGGCAGGCCCAGTATCAGGCAGAATCGTGGTTGGATGAGCGGGGGTCATGAGGCGGGCAGCTGGGCCCACCAGCCAGAAGACACAAGTGGATTGCCTTGAGGCCTTCCTCTCCCGGCCCTCCACCCCAGTCTGGGCATCCCACATTCACAGAGTTCTTTCTGAGTTCTGGGGGCAGAGCTAGGGGGTCAGAGCTAGGCTGACACACTATCCCAGGACCCTGCCTTCAGGTAGAGCAGGGGAGAAGGGAGATAGGAACACAGCCAAACTCCCAGGATTCTGGGGAGTGGGGTGGGGAAGCTGCCTTGACTGAGTGAGTCAGGGGAGGCTTCCTGGAGGAGGGTGAAGGGTGTGGGACTGGGTTGGGATCCAGGAAGATCTGAATTTGAATTATGGCTTAGGTACTTTCTAGCTGTTTGACCTTGTGCAAACAGTTCATTCTACAAACATTTTTTAAGTGTCTATTCATGCCAATCATGTGTTGGAACTACAAAGACCAATTCAATACAACTGCAGTAGTCAGAGCTTGAACAAATCATCCAGGAGGGCATGATCCTGTGATGTTGTGGAGGTGATGCAGAGTGCTGTGTGGTGGAGGCAGAAGATGTGGTAGCCAAATTAATGTCCTTGAGCCTCCCTCCTTTACCCTAATCCAGTATGATGGGGTCAGTGCCCACCACCACATGGTTCAGATGGGGTGTGAGCCTAGCTCAGTACCTCACACATCGGACAGGCAGGGCAGGCCTTGAGGAGATGCATGAAGCAGACAGAGGCCAAAGCCTGGGAGGGACAAGAGAGGGAGTGGTACCAGGGTGGGAGGATGGCAGGTGTGATGGCAGGCATGATGGTAGGCATGATGGCAGGCTGGGGAGGAGAGGGACCCTGCCTAGAGCCTGAACAGGGTCCTGCAGGTCACCCAGTCGCTGGAGCCACGAATGCTGGAGGCAGCCACCGTGGAGCCAGGGCGGCTCAGCTACAGCCGTTCTGGGTGGGGAGTCAAACAGGTTCAGGTGACCTTTGGGAGCAAGGTCATGAGGCACTGCCCACAACCCTTTCAGCTCGGTCCACTCCCTTCTCTGGCAATGACCCCGGCACCACCTGACCCTGGCATTCACAGCTCCTCTTTCTCTCCCTGTAGGGCCAAGACATTGGCTCTCCTGGGCCAGTTGGCAAATACTTCCCCCTCTGCCCTCCAGCGCTGGGGGAGTGGAAGCCCAGCAAGCCAAGGGACCACCAAGGCACCCTTGGCTCTTTGGGGCCTCCAGCCTGGCCAGCCTCCCCAGATGTGATGGGGGAGACAGAGGCTAGGAGGAGTTCAGTCAAGGGGGCAGCCAGATGTCCTCCTCCCAGCTGTCTCCTCTCCTGTGAGCACCCACAGTGGCTCCCAGCCACCCACCTTCATGCTGCACTTCTCCGGGCTGCAGAGCTTCATGGGACTCCATTAGTCAGCTTGTCCAACCCTCCCCCTGGTGCACAAACTCCTGCCACAGCTTCCTGCCACAAACTCCTTGCTCAGCCTTCACTGGTCTCCTCGATGCACCCGGGAACTCACTACCTCCCAACGCAGGGTTATTCGAAAGGTCTCCCTGCCCGGAGCCCCTCACTTATGCCTAATCCTTTTCAAATGAGAAGCTTGTTCTTGATCCCCCTTCACCCAACCAGGGTGCAAAACGCATGCTCCCTCTCTCCACCCAAGCTCTGAGAATCAACTTCTCTCCTGATCAGGTCCCTGAGGAGGGCCACGTGGCTGCAACGCAAGTGGTGCAGGGCAGGGTGCTAGTGGGCTTGAGGGGACCAGAGCTGGCAGTTTGCTCATTGTTCACTTGACACTTTTTGAGCCCCTGGAATGTGCCAGGCCGCCCACGCTAGGTGTTGGGGATGCATTGGTGAGCAAACCCAGATACGGTCCATGCCCTCTGGGAGTTCACAGGCCAGAGGAGGAGCCCAACATTGAGCAGATAATTACAAGCCTCTGAGTGATATAAAAGGCAAAAGCACTCCATTGGCTGGATGGTCCTGGGAGTGTGTGTTATTGGGCTGACAGGAAGCCTTCCCTAATGAGAAAGCAAGTTTTAAGACAGAATCAAAAACAGTGTTTTTCAAACTGTGAGTGGCAACTCATTAGTAGGTCATGAAACCAATTTAGTAGTTGTGACCTCAATTAGTTTTTTAAGTAAAATAGAAAAATTTAAAACATCACATTTAGGAAACACTGCTTTGTGGAAATGTTAGTTTCAGTTATATGTCTTTCTATCTATTGAGATTAGGTTTTCGGGTTAGGCTGCTAAATGTATTTCTTCCATCAGGAGGAAATTAAAAAGGTTTGAAAGTCACTGCCCTAGAGTTTGAGGAAGAGTTAGCCATGAGAAAATGATGGTGACACATGGTCCAGGCAGAGGGGACAACAGGTATTAGGGCCCCAAAATGAAGGGGTTGGGAGGCAAACAGCCACGCCCAACGTCTGGCCTTGCCCTGTGGGCAGTGGGAGCTGTAGGAGGTCAGGTGAGAGCCCCCAACTTCTGCAGGAGGGAGACTGCAGGCAACTGACTTTGTGTCTCCCCGGGACCCTGGACCTGTGACCTTCCTGCTGCCACCTGGGCCTCAGTGGTCAGGACTGCCTAGCATTTGAGGACAAAGTCAGCCAAGCATGGGGGCAAAAGTCTGAATTTCCAAATCAGACAGACCTGTTTTTATAGCTTGTCTCCGCTATTTACCAGCTTGTGATCTTAGACAACTTTATAACCTCTCTGTGCCTCAGTTTCCTCCTGTGTTAAATGAGGCTAATAAGACTATTCCCAAAAGTTCTTGTGAGAATTTAGTTTGAAACCCAGATGTCTCCAGGCCTTCAGTCCTCTGGGTTCCCTCTTTGCTTTCACATAGAGCAGGGTTGTCAGATTGAGCAAATAAAAATACAGGACACCCAGTTAAATTTCAATTGTAGATAATGAGTTATTTTTCAGTGTAAGTATAGCCCAAATATTGCTTGGACTACCCTTACACTGCACAACTTATTTGTTATTTCTCTGAAATTCAAATGTGCCTGAGCATCCTGTGTTTTATCTGGCAACCTGATACAGAAATCCAAAGGCGGGCACTTGTCCCAGAACCACGGGGATCCAGCACCCTACAAGACTTCTCAGGCTTCCTGAGGGGCCAGAGCACCAGCCTCCCACCCCTCCCACCGGCTGCTGCCTGAGGCTGCACTTCTCACTCGATCCCACGTCACCCGACTGTGAGCTGCCCTGTCTCCTCTCCTGCACTCCATGAAGTTCCAGCCTCCTGGGCTGTGGTGTGTGACCCACTTTTACCGACCTTGTGGGGAGAATGGAGGGCATTTGTAGCTTAACTCTGGGCAGGAAACGCATCTCATGTCACCCGTCAAACAGTACTGGTCCTGAGTTCTGTCACTGTGCCTCCACGTGGGGCATCCTCGCTGGCCCAGCTCCCTACAGACACGCTCCTATCTCTGCTTTTCCAGAGTCTCAGCCCCCTCGTTCAAGCCACCAGCAAACAACATGCAAAACCCCTATTTCCTTATGATTCAGAGTCCTTTAGCCTTTTTGATCGCTTCTTTCCTATCTTGATTAATTCATGGGGTAGGGATGAGGCAAGGATTCACCTCCACAATCAAAAAAGTCCTCTTGACTATTATGTATAAAATAAATGACAGTAATATGTTGTACAACACAGGGACTATAGCCAATATTTTATAGTAACTGTAAATAGAGTATAACCTTTAAAAATTGTGAATCACTATGTTGTACACCTATAACTTTACATAATTTTGTACATCAACTATACTTCAAAAAGAAGTTTAAATAAATAAAATTTTTTATTTTATTTTAAAAAGAGACAATCAAGACAAACAAAAAGCCCTCTTGAAGCCAGACTCCTGGGATTCTAATTCTGCCTCCCCACTTACTGGCTGTGTGACCTCAGGCAAGTTAGTTAACCTCTCTGTCTCATTTTCCTCCTCTCTAAAAATTGAGATGATACTTTTAGCTCATAGGATTGCTGTGAGGATCAAGGGAGTTAATACATGCAGAAATGTCGGGAGAGCAGTGCATAGGAGAGTGAGCACTAAATACACATTTGATATTATAACTGTTATCTTGAGTCAATTCTAAGGTATACCTTTTCCCCCTCATTCTAACGTCTTAACAATCGTGCTGTCTTACAGCAGCTGAGAGTGGCTGTCTCTACCTGCACATCCTGAAACTTGGTCAGGTGAGTTTCATGCCTTCTCATTCCTACATCTGTTCAGTTTGATTGCTATTTAAAACTTCTCCAGAAAGGTTACACCATGGTTTAGCAGTTAAACAAAGTTATTGTGTGTGTAGCAGGACACGGAAACAGAGCAGCATGGCAAGAATTTGACATTAGAGAAGCAAACAGTTGTCACTGAAGAATGACCGCAAGTCTGTATTTTCTTGTAAAACAACAGCCAATTGTTTCATGGGACCTAAGAACGGAAGAGTCCCACAAGTAGATGAAACTGTTATGTTTTACTGCTGAGAAAAGGACAAAATGGTTGCCTGTCAATGTGTGAAGCAAGAAAACACCTGTGATAAAGCTTTCAGAAGGAGTATCAGAGGCCTCGAAAGAAATTCTGGAAACATAGTGAACAACCTTGTAATAAGCAACGTATCACTGCAGCCCTGATGGCACAGAGGGTGAAACTGAGTCAAAAAGGGATTTAGGAAAGTTGGGCTCCTAATGGGAAAAAATTTTGGAACCATTTTAGCCAATTTATTTTGGTTATAAATAAAATTTCCTTTTTTGTGTGGGCACAAGAGTGATTTTTGACTAAAAACTGATGTTCACATAGATCTATAAGACTTCTTTTGACATATAAAAACAAAAATGGGAAGAACACATTCTTTGGGTCATCTTTCTTCACTGACTTTAGTTATTTTTCACACAACATAAAACTTACCAACCTAAAACCATTTTTAAGTGCACAGCTGAGTGGTATTAGGTACATTCACATTGTTGTGCAACCATCACCGCCATCCATCTCCAAGAAAGCATTTTTGTTCACATTCTAATTAGGAGTGCATCACACCGTTGATGGCATCTTGTTCCTCATAAGACATGGCATAGTGGTCACTGTAAACAAAATGCAGCCTTCCCCTGGAAGCTCCATGCCCGCCAGGAACCACAGCTAGAACCCTCCTGCTTCTCAAGAACACTTTCCACCTGGCTCAAGGGGAAAGCACAGCAAAGTAGAGGCCCCCTCGTGGTTGGCACCCTCCCCTCCTTCCAGACTTGAGTCTAGACCAGAACATGGGCAAGTCACAATCCCTCTGGACTTCAATCTGTAACCTGTAAAATGAGATTCATAGGCTAGATGAATTCAGAGATCCCACTGTGTTCTAAATTTATGACTGTGTGACTGAATGACCAACATGTACACACACACAAATTGGGATTAGGGGTTAATGGGCTACAGAGAGAAGTCGTGACACTTCTTCTGGGTTTGTCGGGAGGTAAGAGATTTTCACTTGACTGGGTTGTGGGGATCCTGCTGAGACTCATGGGTTAGTGGGCCACTGTCTTTCTCAAGACCATGAACATTCTGACCAGAAAGGGTGCACAGCCCATCAGAGGGCACACAGCAATACAAGGTGCTTCACTCTGCAGTCTCCCTTCGCTCTCAGATTTCCATTCCTGGGACTGCTGGACAGGAGGTAGAGCAGGATCCAGAAGCTGGTCCTCTTAATCACACTCTGAGCCTGACCCTACCTTCAGGTCCCCAGGCTGGGCAGCAGGGCTGGAAGGATTAAAGAGCCACAGAGTGGGGCCAAGGGACTCTGAGACCTAAATGTCTCCTAGGACCCAGGCCGGAGCGGCATTGATGGCAGGATACCAGGCCAGCTGCATGGGCACTGAGGCCGGAACACTGCAGACTCCCTGAGCCTGCACAGCTCACTGCCCCACAGAAATGTCCTCCCCTGTGGCCTGGGGGACTCTGAGCTCCAGGGGGTGCCTAGAGCCTGTCACAGATTCTTGATATGTGAGTTTGGGGAGTCATATTTTCCTCAGAGTGAAATAATGCTATTAATAAGAGGTGGTATTAATTGACAGCTTAAGCTGAGCAGCCCTGAGCACTTTCTATACATTAGTTCATTTAATCTAAACCCCAAGCCCATGTAGGTTTATCATCCCTTTTTTAAATCATGGAGATGGACCATGGAATGGAAGCCCACAGCTTCCTCAGTCGACCCCAGGTTGACTCCATCACCCAGGGCCAGGATCCCAATGCCACTGAAACCACCTCCTGCCTCTAGGCAATGGGAGCTGCTATTTGGCTGGGGTTCCAGAGAGCAGGTGAAGCTTAATGACTTATGGGTGATTGACTGCAAGAAAGCAAGCACAGAAGAGACAGAAAACCTTTATGCCTTGGACGGTTCATGTCACAGCCAACCAGTTGTTTTCCATCCCCTGCAAGAAGGAATAATTAGAGGTCAGACAGCAGGAAGAACTTCCCAATCCCCAGAAGGGGTAGCATTGACAGTCTCTCTCATGGTTAGTTTTGTAAGGTGCTGCCTCTGCCTTGGCCAGCAGTTTGAATCAGGGAGAGGGGTTTGGCACCACCCCCTACAGAACCCCCACTCACAGAACTGGTGGGGGTAGAGAGGCCTTGGAGCAACAGCCTTGGGGTAGCTGAGGAAACAAACACGGAAAACTAGGGGACGTCAGCCCTTATCTGGAGCTCATTAATAGGGAACATTAGTCAGCTGTGAAGTCCAAGATGGGGCGATAGGCATGTTGAGGGCAGGGATGGGGGGAGTGGGGACAGGAGGCAGCCATACGGGAGAAGAGATATTGGCCCAAACTCCACCTCCATCTCACATGTCCAAATCCAGGATGGAAGGACCCTATAAATGTACATGGTCAGCCTCCCCAGAGACCCTGAGAGAGAGAGAGCGAGCTCACTCGCACATTAAGCTCCCTGCCCTGAGACAACCAGGGCAGCCCACAGAAGGCTCCACGGCATGTGGGAACTCCGGTCCATAGCCTTCTCCAGGGCAGTGTTAGCAGAGTTCCTGGCCACTCTCCTCTTTGTCTTCTTTGGCCTCGGCTCAGCCCTCAACTGGCCACAGGCCTTGCCCTCTGTGCTGCAGATTGCCATGGCCTTCGGCCTGGCTATTGGCACCCTGGTGCAGGCTCTGGGCCATGTCAGCGGGGCCCACATCAACCCCGCCGTGACTGTGGCCTGCCTGGTAGGCTGCCATGTCTCCTTTCTCCGAGCTGTCTTCTACGTGGCTGCCCAGCTGCTGGGGGCCGTGGCTGGGGCTGCTCTGCTCCATGAGATCACACCGCCAGACATCCGAGGGGACCTGGCTATCAATGCTGTGAGTAGTAAGAACGTCCTTTCCACAAGGGCAGATCCTGGCAAGTCCCTTGTAAAGGATGCAATGGGGAGGGACCAGATCTGGGTGGGGGTCTGGGTGGGGAGAGAGAGAAGCAGGGAGAGCGGGGTAGCAGGGTTGGGGTGGGTGGTAGGCAGAAATGCTGGAACCAGGAACACAGTTGACACAGGAGTCAGGGTAGAAAGAGCAGTGATGTCAGAGCAGAGGCGGGATACACGGGTCTGCTGGTACCCTCTGCCCTGAACCTCAAGGAGGAAGAAGAGTTTCAAGGTTTCTCTTGACTTGCTGCCTGCATTCCAGTGAGGGCTAGCGCTAGAACTGGGAGGACGACAGGGCCCCAAAGCAGACGCGCTTTTTGAGCCAGGAGGCACCTCAGAGGGCTGGCCCGCAGGGTCTTCTCGAGGGTAGAAGGACCCAACGTTTCTTCAGCATCTGCCGTGTACAAGCCTCCTGGCAGGGGCTCCCCAGGAGCCCCTTGCTGATACCTCACCGCAACCCTTCGAGGGAGGGAGGAGAAGCTCCATGTCTTAAGCATGAGGGAGCTGAGGCTCAGAGAAGGGAAGTTACAGGCTAAAAAGTCCTAGAGTTGGTCAACCCCAGAGAAAGCACCCAAACCCAGGGGAAAGCTGAAGGGGCAAGGTCTCAGAGAAGGCCCCCAGAGCCCGTGAGCTAGCTGCTGATTGCACGACGAATCGGGCACCTCCGGCACTCTGGGGCTGAGCCCCTCCCCCCACCACAGCCACCACCCCCCACTACTAGGTCTGTGCTAGGCCTGGGCATCTGAGGGCATGGGTGGGAAGGGGTAGTCTGTGTCCCCTCAGCACAGCTCTTGCTCCATCACTCACCCCAGGCCAGGACGGCAAATGCCTCTTTCATGTCTTGGTCTCCTGCATTTCTTGGCCTTCTCCACCCCGGGGCCACTGGGTAAGAGAGCTTATGTCTCTGAAGAGTCTTGTGCGGTCATCCCCTCCTCTGCACAGGTGGCCTTTCTTCATGCAGGGCCAGGGGTTCCCATTGGAATTTCTCTCTTCTTCAAAATGGGAAATATGATGAGGCTGGGTGTTCAGGCTGAACAGACTGAGAAATGTGACCATTTCCATTCAGAATGAAATTAGTTCAATTTGCAGCAAGATGAGGTCCAATCAGACTGAAAGAGGAACTTCCTGAGACCATGGCCAAGAAAGTCTCAGAATGTGTGGCTGGGGAATCTCCTCTAATAGTAGGGCAATGGGAGTGTTAAGGGCCCATGGGGACAGGCAGTCCTTCTCCACTGTTTCACAGTTGACTGGGGCCCTCAAAAGGGAAGGGTCTGGGGAGGCTCCCCACAAGTTACTGCACAGCATTTACCATCTTGAGGAACTGGGAAGAACTTTCCCGGCTAGAGTCGGGCAACAATGGGGCTGACTTGTCCTGAGGGTAGTGTGAGCTAGATGACCCCCATGGCTACCCCGGGTGTCCTCTGAGGTCACCCAGTCTATCCACCAGGAAGTTACCATCGATGCTGTACCTGCTCTGTGCTGGGCCAGATTTCACCTCAGTCTTGGTACCACTCTGTAAGGTGAATTCTGGGATCCTCCACCCTGAGTGGTAAATTAAGGTTCAGCACTCAATTGACTTAAGTCACAGAACCAGTGTTAGCACCTGGAAATGGACCCAGAGCTTTCTGACATCAAACCTACACCCGCACTGCCTCCCTTAGATCAGCTGTTGACCAGAGGGAATGGGGCTGGGGCTCTACCCTGTCATTTCCAGTCCTCACACGGTCTTCCAGGATCATTCTGTTACTGCCATTTTACAGAAAGCCTAACTGAGACTGAAATAAATAGGGTCCCACAGCAAGTCAGAGGCCCCAAAATGCCTGCCTTCAAAGCTCTTTTCACTGTCCCCACTATAGGCTCAGACGCTGGAAGACAGGGGCAGTGTTGGGGGTGGGGGTGGGGGGGGGGTGGGGGTAGGGAGATTAGACTCTAGAAAGATGCAAGAGTTCCAGCCCGGTGGCTAGGACCCAGAGGGTGCGGGTTCAAGGCCTAGAGAAGGAGCATGGGAGCTCAGAGCTGTCACAGCTCCACCTGGTGCAGTGCCCAGATCCAGAGGACAGGGTGTAGGGCACAGGATGACAAAACCCAGAGAGAAATCCAGTACTGGGTGTGGCCCAGTTATGAAATCACATTTTTGCTCAGCTCCAGGTTCTCTCGTTACCCAAGGCAAGGTCTGCTGGGACCATGGGCACCCCACATGTGTGTGGGAGCATCACAGTACCCGCACCCCAATGTGCACAGAATATGCAGGGAGCAAACCCACAGGGCAAAACTGAGGGCTGAAACACAGTGTGGAACAGGCAAGTTCAAGGGAACAGGCAAAGGTTAGAGGAAAGAGTTGTACCCTAGACTCACAAGGGGAGGGGCTACACTAGGACCATCCCCGGAGCCAAGTTCCTAGATCCTGTCTCTGGGAGCCCTTTGGCCACAGGAAGAAAGACCACAGTCTTCTCATTACACCAGTGTCTATCTCATAGCCTAAATAGAGAGGAAGTTCTTATTACCTGGCTTAAAGCTTCCTGCTGCAATCAAAACCTCTTCCATCCTTGTTCTTCAGGAAACAGAAATTCTGGATCTCAGCATCCTTTTCCTCTCACATTGTAGGCACACGACCACAGGCCCTAAACCCAAGGGGCTATGGAGTCAGTTTCCTCACCTCTGACTTGGGGAACACAGAACAAACTACATCAGTAGTTTGGACCAAGGTGGCTGGTGAGCCCTGGTGTTCTGGCTCCCAGCCCAGGAAGCCTATCTGGAGCCTTGACTGCAGGTGGGCTGGAAGGTGGAGCCAGTACAGGGAGCATGCTCAGTGTGCCCCCCCACCCCCCTCTCTGTCCCCAGCTTAGCAACAACTCAACTGCTGGCCAGGCCGTCACTGTGGAGCTTTTCCTGACACTGCAGCTGGTGCTCTGTATCTTCGCTTCCACCGATGAGCGCCGTGGAGACAACCTGGGTACCCCCGCCCTCTCCATCGGTTTCTCTGTGGCCCTGGGCCACCTCCTTGGGGTAGGTCATGGCCACTGGTTCCAGCCTCCCTGATGGGACAGACACACAGACCTTCCCCAAAGAAACAGACACACAGATCACTCTAGAGACAGATATATAGAACTTCCAAAAGTGACAGACACAAAGACACCCCAGAGGGACAGATACACAGAACTCCCAAGAGGGACAGATAACACCCCAGAGGGTTTGATTCTTAGATACCACGAAGGGACAGGTATCCCTCCAACTTCAAGTGAATAGCGAGCCCTGTAAATATAACATGAATTTAATTGTCCATCGCGTGGATTCCCTTTAGGCTGAGGTCAAGCACTGGAGAGGGGCACAAGACTCCCAGCCCTGTCCTCACCTTCTTCCCTCCCTGACCCCTGCCTCCCACTGCAGATCCACTACACCGGCTGCTCCATGAACCCTGCCCGCTCCCTGGCTCCAGCTGTCGTCACCGGCAAATTCGATGACCATTGGGTAATGACTGAAACCTCCCTGATTTCCCCTCCCCCAGAAACCCATCTCAGCAAGGGCTGGAGGAGAGTGGATTGGGATCAGCAAACCCTCCCCAGTCCTCCTCCTGGGGCATGGGGGAGCCTTGGGTGAGCCCTTCAGGTCTGACACCAAAGACTCAGTTTTCGCATCTGTAAGTGAGAATAAGAGCAATTACTGCTATGGCTTTTTGCAAAGATTGATGCAGTGCCTTAGAACTCGATAAATGGTAATATTTATATGAGGTAATATATTTCTGTTATTTAGCATTTATCTAGTATTTAGTATATGCCAGGACTCATTTTAATTGCTTTGCAAATATTGATTCATTTAGTGTTCGCAACCCTGGGAGGTATTATTAGAGTGAGGAAATTGAGGCACAGAGAGGGTGACATGTCCAAGTTCATTCAGGCAGTCTGCTCTGAATTCGCACCCTTAACCCCCAACTACCAAGTCTTCCCAGTGGCTGGTGTTGTCATTACTAATTACATGGACACGCGTATGACTGCCTTCTTTGCGTGAGGCCTCTTTTCAATGCTGTGCGGGAGAGGAGCTCCCGCAAGCCGCCCTTTCGTTCGCCTCCAGGTCTTCTGGATCGGACCCCTGGTCGGCGGCATCCTGGCCTCCCTCCTGTACAACTACATCCTGTTCCCGTCCTCCAAGAGCCTGTCGGAGCGCCTGGCCGTGCTGAAGGGGCTGGAGCCGGACGCCGACTGGGAGGAGCGCGAGGTGCGGCGGCGGCAGTCGGTGGAGCTGCACTCGCCGCAGAGCCCGCCGCGGGGTAGCAAGGCCTGAGCGCGCCGCACCCGGGCTCGAGGGAGCTCGGGGGAGCTCAGGTGACCGCCCGCCACCCACGCCGGACCCCCTCTCCCCAAGTCCGAAGCTGGCCCTCAGCGCAGAGTAGCTGCTTCCAGGAAGTGCCACGACCAGGGTTTCGGGGTAGCGGCGAGCCCGGCAGATCCCCTGTTCTGAGGCTGCAGGCAGCGATTAGTGGACCGTCCCGGCCCCTTGCAAGGAGCTGGGGACTTGGGCACTGAGCTGGGGAGGGAGGGCAGACGAAGACTCTGGAGAGCCTGCACAGTGTACTGAGTAGGGTGGAGGGAAGTGCACACACCCCCACGTTGCGGGGCAGGGGTCTAGGAACAGTGCATCAGGTTTGCTAGCTCATCCCCCAGTGCCTCTCTGTCCCCATGTGCAAGGTTGTGCATGCTCCTGAGTGTGAACAGGTGTGCCTGTGGTGACACAAGTGTGCAATGGCTGGCCACCACTCACTCCCCTCTTGACCCATCCCTCCCCCACCTGCAATAAATCCACTTCCTCTGCAGTGGATGAGTCCTTGAAGCCAGTTATCCCCAGTAACTCTGAGAGTGTGCTCCCCAAGAGAAGGGAAGGGGAGGGTCTGGAGCCCACCATGAGAGAGCTGAAGGGAGGGCACTGATTTCCAACCCCTACCCTGCCCCTTCTGGAAAATTCCCCTATGCAGCAGCACTGGGCCCTAAGACTTGCCAGGACGCATTGCTAGAGGCAATAAGGTATCAAGCAGAGAACAGCTACTCCAGAAGTGGCCTCTGGGAAAAATGAAAGTTGAGTGGCCAAGGACCTCCTTCCTGCCCTAAGAAAGGACCTCACCCAAGGAGGAAACGGGCATAAGTGTGTGCATGCCGCACATGTATATATGCGACCCCATCTCCTGGGGGCCTCCAGACCCAGAGATTAGCCTCCCACTGCAGCAGAGGAAACAAAAGCCCTTTGTGGGCCCCTGCCCTTTCTCTTGGGAAAGGGGGAGATTTGCAACTAGACACTTCTTGAAAGGAGACACTCAGTTTCGCAAGTGAGCCCTCTCGCCCTGTACATATGGCTGGCTGGGCAAGACACTCAGGCATGAAACCACGGGCACCAGGCAACACACCTCCATCACCCACCCCAAGGTCAACCCTCTTCCGCAGGCAGCAGCTCTTCCGCCCCTCTCTCCCTTCCACCCCTCAGCTCCAGTGCTACCCTCACGTTTCGGCTCCCACCACAGGACGTTACTGTGGAGAGAGCAGCCTAGCACTCTCAGGGCTGGAGAAGGGATGTGACTTGTCCAGAGAGGCAGGTCGGTATCTAGAGCTAGGCTTCTAAATTTCCAGGCCAGTGCCGTTTCTCAAATGAGATTAACTGGGATTAAGTGAGATGATGCATGTAAAGATGCTGTGTGAACTATAATTCCTCATACCATTATCACGCATTATTGGGATCATTTCATTATTTCTGCTTCCTGGGGGAAGAATGCAGAAGGGGCCTGACCCTTGGCCTCCTTTACCTCCTTCAGTTTGTGGCCAAAGCAAAGGAGAACACTGGGGCCCCAAGGTGCAGGCAGGAGTTGGGTTTGGGGCTGGCCTCATCCTGATTCAGCCTTTCAACCTCTCTTAACCTTAAGCACACACTGGCTGTTCTCACCTTGCTTCCAACACCCAGACTGTCCATTCTCCCCTCCCTCTCCAGCCTGCTGCATAGCTAACCTGAGAATCACACACAACAGAGCCTCCTTCTCCATGCTCTGTTGCCTCCATGCTTTCAAGGCTTCTATCTGTGTCTGTCCCACACTGCACCAAGCATCACTGTGCACCAGAGCTTCCAGCCCCTTCTGAAGGGTCTCCTCTCCTTTCAGAGATGGACTGCATATGAAGAACACATCTCTGTAATTGTGCTCACCTCCTCACCTATGCTCTTTTCTGTCTTCCTTGACCAAACCTCCCTTTGGGTTAGAAAAAGCCTGCTTTGGCCATAGTTGCTATGGAGATGAGTCTCTCAATCCCCAATAGCTGACGACAGTCACCTGGCCTCACTACCATGGGAGGGGGCGAGTCAGAGACCAAAGTGACCTCTAGGGCTGTACTCCTGCCAGCTGAGCATCTTTGTTCTGGAAGTTCAAAGCCAGCAAAGCACTGAGGTAGGAGCCAAGCCTAGATGTGTCCCAGGTACTTCATCTTCACGTCACCTCTCCCCCACAGATCCCTCTAGAAGTTGCCAAATTTCTCTCTTTGTCTGTTCATCTTCCTAGATTGCATCTCCCCACAAACTAAATGTGAGTTCCCCACCACTTCCAGACCTGATTGCCCAGATTGGGGCCACTGAAGTCAGAGGTCAAAGCAGGATGGGGGTGAACTGACATCTATTAAGCATCTCTTGTGACCTAGCCTCTGTGCTGGGTTCTTTACATGTATTAGCCAATCGAATCCTCCTAAAACTTCAGGCAGGTTACGGAAGGACTATGGCCTACAGCCATGCTGGGTTTTACTTTCTCCAAAGCACTCCCATATCATCTCCTGTGATTATCTCCCGACCCCAGGCCGAACGAATACTGTCCTTCCCATTTTAGGCTGAGGCTGAGGCTAAGAGACTGGTCTGAAGTCACACAGCTATATATATATATAGTGGAGCTAAGACTTGAACTCACGCCTTCTTATGCAAGAGCCCATGATATTTCCACTCAGAAGTCAGAGGAGACCAGGTCTGTGCTGAGGCCAGTCCTAGGCCCCTCCTGGGAGCCCCTGGCAGAAACCAGGGCATACATCCTGACCTGTCCAGCCCAGCCTGCTGCCTTGTGGTAGACACGGGGCCTTGGGGAAGATGCAGCCAGGTAGAGGGAAAAGGACAAAGAACACAGGCTGGTTTCTGCCCTTGAAGAGCACCTGGTCTAGAGGAGGGTGGAGGTCAAACACACCCCAAACCAGACCGAGGCAGGGCAGCATGGAGGCAGGTGAACAGCCCTTCAGGTCCCCAAGCTGGAGACGGAGAAGACTCTGAGCTGAGGGAGGAGTGGCTGACCACTGAGTCCCAGCTGCCTCCATCCTCATACTCCCACTTTGTGCCAGACAACTTCATAACCTCACTGTTACTGCGATACAGTTTTGTGTCTTTATGCTGTGATTCTGTATCTATGTGGTGCCTCCCAGAGGGACTGTGAGCCCTTTGGGGCAGGGCTCCTCTGGTTCTTAAATGGCACCCTCCTATCTTCCCTCATCAGCCAACTTAGTCTAACACAGGACTCTGCACACAGTAAACACTCAATAAATGCTCATTTGCCAATAAATTCTGTTTCTTTCACAACTTAGAAATGCTCTGTTGTGGGGGAATATAGCTCAAATGGTAGAGTGCATGCTTAGCATGCACGAGGTCCTGGGTTCAGTCCCCAGCACATCCTCTAAAAATAAATAAATAAACCTATACCCACCCCCAGAAAAAAAAAAAAGAAATACTCAATAGAGTTCAAGATGCCAGAAGACAGACTAGGGTCAATGGCATGTCATGAACTCCCCAGAGCTGCAGCTTGGAACAGTGCAGATGTAATTTCAGTGCTGAATAAGCAAGGAGGGCTGTGGTGGCAAATTCCCACTGCCAAAATGGGCATGAGGGGCTCTGGGACCCAGGTGGCACCACAGGGAGGGCATTGAGACATGGGCTGGCTATGTGGCCTCCAGAGAGAGCAAAAGACAGCCTCTTTTGGTCCCCTCATGCTGGCGATAGCACCGTGTCGGGAAGTCAGGGCAGGGACCCCAGGGTCTGGGACTATACCTAATATTCAACATGTCCAAATCCGTCCTCCTGCGCTTCTCTCCAAACCCGCTTCTCCCACTGTCCTCCCCATCTCAGCTGATGGCAACTCCATCTTTCTAGCTGCTCAGGCCAAAAGGCTTGAGTCATCTGTGACTCCTTGTTCTCACACCCAACCCTGAATCCATCTGTTAGTTCTACTTTCACAAGGCATCCAGGATCCCACCCCTCTCACCTTCAGTACCCCTCCCCGACCCTGCCACCTCAGGGCCAGGCCACCATCTCCCTGTCCCCATTCCTGCCCCTCCCATCTCTTCTCAACCCAGTGGACAGAGGCCTCGTGTCAAAACTTTGTCAACATACAGCAGTCTCCTACTCAGTGTCTCCCTCATTCTCTTGAGTGAATCCTGCTGTCATTTTCGGTGATACACAAGGTCTGCCCACCTCCACCACCTCTCTGTCCTCACTTGCTCCCTCTGCTCCTACAACACAGGCTGCTCCCTCTGCCTGGAATGTTCTTACCCCCACCCCCACCCCCACCCCATACCTGCATAGTTCTTTCCCTCTCCTCTTCAAGTCTTTGCTCAGATGTCACCACAATAAGACCTACACGGACACCCATTTCAAATTTCAAAGACCCTCCCCTCCTACCCTTATATGCCCCGTCCCCCTTGACATACTCAATTTTTCCACAACACTTAACCAGATTCTATTGTACCATATAATTTCCATATGTCATTGTTTAGTGTTTGTCTCTCTCCTTTCACTAGAATTTTAGCTCCACAAGGAGGCGTCTGCTAGCTCATGGATATCTCCCCAGTGCCTAGAACAGTGCCTGGGACATAGTAAGTGCTCCATAAATCTTTGTGGAAAGAATGAATCAATGAGTGACTCTTCCCCAACCCTGGGGATAAGTGGAGTCCTGGCAGCATCACCTGCTGCCAATTACCTTGTCATTTCTACCTCCAGCCCTCAAATGTTTCCAGGGAATCCAGGGGGCCCACTATCAGGAGAGGAGGAAGGCCCCCACCATGAGTGATTCTAACTCTCCCTGCCACATATGGGGCGATCCATCTCCCAGCCCAGAGGGGTCCCAGGAAAGCATTCCTCTAGGGCTGATAGAGGAGGGTCCCAGTGCTCAAGGCAAAGATAATTTCAGCATCTAGGTGCTCTTGTGACAACCTGGGGACAGAGTGACTCTGACGGTTAGAGAAAGGTGGAAGGGTCTCAAGCTCAGGCTTAGGAAATGTAACCAGTTGCCCACATCTGAGCAACCTTAACAGGTAGGGACTCCTTCAGCCACATCAGACTGACAAAACTGTGGGTCCCATCTCAGGTCATTGGGCAAGGTAGAACCTCTGAGTCTGGTTTTCCTCACAGGCAGCTGGGAATTTAATCACACAGTGGAGGCCAAAGCTCTTTGCTGGTGGTAAAGGACTGGGCTCAAATCCTCAAGTAGGAGCTTCCCCTGGTGGCACTGTTGAGTCCTTCCCACTCCAAGAGATGGAGTTTGAGATCTGCAGATTCACAATGACAGTGCCTGAAGAGAGAGGATGAAAACGAAGGCTGGAAGGGTGCAGACTGGAGGCAGGTTCAGCAGAGAAGGGACTTGGCCCCCGAGGGCCTCTGGGGTCAACAGGGTCATTGTTCCAGTCTGCAACAGTCTGCACCAGCCTCAGAAGAAGATCCTGAATATAGCGGCCATGCTCTGCCACAGGCAGGGCCTCAGGACCCATGGCAGAAGGACAGAGAGACCTCCTGCCTTAAGAAGAGAGATCTAGGGGTGGAGTTGCTCCATGAGGAAACCCAGAGCCCAGCAGGAACAATAGCGAGGTTTTTTTCCATCCGTTTTCTTCTGTTTTCTTTGGCTGTTAGCTGTCATGGAGCCCAGAGCCCGTTCCTCCAGGTCCCTGGCTTTCCTCCGGGCCCCTCCCCTCAGCCTGACAGAGGAGCACCTGTTCTCTCCCTCTGCTGCACCCTCTCACTTTGCTCCATACAGAGCCCTAGGGGGCTTTTAAAATTACAGTCACAACATGAAGAAACTTTACTGAGCTTTACTCTAAATGCTTCCCCAAAACATGTCACAGCATGGTGGCGGGGTCTTTAGTGCAGCTCCACTCCACTTGAGTGCAGATCCTGGGAGTGGTTCCCTGACTCCTCTTCCAAGCCTTAGAGGGCCTCCAGCCTCATTCCTCACATGCCTAACCTGGGGGTGGGAAGAGGGAGGGGTGGGAGAGCAGCTGGGAGATCAGAGGGAAGGGGCAAGAGTGGGGAGGGGGCACAGGACTAGAAGAAAGTGTCACCCAGGCTGGGGGTGGGAAGACTTGGCTTTGGGGGAACTGAAAAAGACAACATGTAAAAGAAGCAGACATGGAAAATGAGGGAGAGATGCACAGAAAGTCACAGAGATTGAGACAGGGAAAGGTGAAACAGAGAGTGGATAGAAACTGAGAGATGAATAGAGAGGTTGAGACAGAGTTAAGGCTAAGGCTGTAACAACAGAGAAATTGAAAAGGGGTTGGGGGGAGGCCTGAGAAGGAGACTGAAATGAGAGAGGAAGAGAGAGAGAGAAAGAGAGGAAGAAGGGCAGGGAGACTGAAGAGAGAGACAAAAGACTGAAAAAGAGAGGCAGACAGGGTTTGGAGAAAGAGACTGAAGGAGAGAGGGAAGAGGCAGATTTCAAAAGGGAGAAAAAATCAAGACTGAGTGAAGATTTGAAGGAAGAGGAGACTAAGGAGCAAGAGAAGGAAAACCTGAGATACAGAGAGGGGAGTGGGCTCTGGCAGGAGGGCGGGAGAGACCAACACTGGCACGGGAAGTCGGAGTGCTCTTGCCCCCTCTCCGCGCCCCACACCGACCCCCACGTCGTGGGGCCTCTTCCCTGACCCAAGACAAAACCGAATCCGGTATGTCCCCTCCAGTCCTATGAACCTCCTTCAGGGACTCGCTGGGATTCTCCAAGAAGGCTATTCTCCTGGAGAAGCAGGGACGGCTGCTGCGGAGGAGTGGGCGCCTCTCGGGGTCCACCGCCTCCTCCCAGGACTGCCCGGGGCTGCCCGGCGTCGAGGACTGCCGAGCTGGGGGCAGGCTGGCACGGGGCCCACTTTCCCCAAAACGCCCCCGCCGCAAGCGGGGAGGCCTGCCAGTGCCCTGCCGGGAGAGGCCGACGACGGCCGGACCGCCCCGAACCGCCCTGCCCGGTCACCCGCCCCCGCCACCGGCCGGCAAGGAGCTGAGTGGAGGTGGCGCTGTCCACAGGGAAGCACATCATTCCAGCCCTGCCGGGGGTGAGGTCGGGTCAGGATGCCCGGGTCGCAGGAGGAAAAGGAGGAGCTGGATCCAGGGCCCGAACAGAAGAAAAGGGAAGACCACTGCCGGAGATAAAGGCCCAGCGGAGGCAGCCTCCCAGAGGTCAGTAGGACGCGAGAGTCCAGACCCAGCCGAGTCTCCCGGGGAACCCAGCAGAGACAGCGAAGAGGAGAGCGCGGGAGACGCCCAGAGCGCACAATGCGCGGGTCCCAGGCCGCCGGGCCGATCTACACCGCTGGCCGGGTCACGTGGCCCGAGCCGACGTGCCGCTGCCCGGGCGGAGGGGCGCGCTGGGTCCGGGTCAGCTGCGAGCCCGGGGCGGCCGCGAAGTTCCCACTCTGGGAGCCGCGCTGGCCCCCAAGCGCGGGAGCCGCCCACTGCCCGCCCGCCTCGCCGAAGGACGCCCGCCCTCTATATAGCACGCCCCCGCAGGGCTCGAGCCAGGCCGCTTGCCGCGACGTGGGCGCCGGAGAGCACAGCAAGCCTGAGTGCCAGCCCCCCGCCCCCAGCGCCGCCGCCCCGACGGGTGTCCCCTGCTGCGGCCGCGAAGGCCAGACCATGAAGAAGGAGGTGTTCTCCTCTGCCTTCCTCAAGGCTGTGTTCGCCGAGTTCCTGGCTACCCTCATCTTCGTCTTCTGCGGCCTCGCCTCGGCCCTCTCGTGGCCGTCGGCGCTGCCCAGCGTCCTACAAATCTCCGTGGCCTTTGGCCTGGCCATAGGCACCCTGGTCCAGGCCCTGGGCCCCGTGAGCGGTGCCCACATCAACCCTGCCATCACACTGGCCCTCCTAGTGGGCAACCAGATCTCCTTGCTCCGGGCTGTCTTCTACGTGGTGGCCCAGCTGGTGGGCGCCATTGCCGGGGCCGGCATCCTCTATGGGCTGGCACCGAGCAATGCCCGGGGCAATCTGGCCGTCAACTCGGTGAGTGCCCGCGCGGCTGGGGGTGGGGCAGGGACCCTGGGGTGGGCTCCAGACCTGGCCCCCAAACCCCATCTGCAGAATGGGTGCCACAGAGTGGGCCACTGCACACTCGCCAGAAAGGCCATAGCCTCCTAAGGCCAGGAAGATGAATCTCCGATGTGGTGTGTGCTCCTCAGCCCACTGCTCTGGTTGATACCCACCTCTTCTGCCTGCTCCCCTCATGCTGCCATATCCCAGCTTCTCTCCTGCTGCCTGCTGCCCCTCTTTTCTGCAGAAAATGTCTGTCTCTTCTGTCTTACCTCTGAGTTCTTCCATCCTCTTGAGTGCCTCACTGCTCCCCTCAGGGGAGTGGTCTCATGGAACCATAGGTCTCTGATGGTTGTGATCCTGCCTTTAGTGACCACAGCCTCTTTGGGTCTCATTTTCTTATTCTCATTACATGGGAATGAGCATAACCCACCACAGCAGGAGCAGGGCGACTGCATTTAGAAACCATGATTGGGAACCCCCTAACGTGGTACCAGTGCCTATGGTCTCTGCTGAGTATTGTTTCCCACTCCTGGCCCCCTACTGCTTCCTCCTCCCGCTGCCCCAGATTCAGCACCCATGTCTCATGCAAACTGGGTTCATTAATCAAACACAGAGGAGGATTTTCTCAGCCATTGTCAAGCTGTGAGTCAGCCCCACCGGAGAGACGGGTTGAGGTTGGCACTGGCAATGGATCAGGCACGGGCGGGAGGCGGGCTTGGGGGTGCAATAGGCAAACTGGGCAGCTGCCCGCAGGAGGGAGGGTAAATGCCAGCTTACAGGGTTGGGGACTGGGCAGAACCAGTGAAAGGCCTGTGTCCAGGAACAGCTCCCCTCACACTTGCTGTTGGGCCTGCGCTCCAAACTTTGCTCCCACTGTGAAGTATGTAGTCTCTTCGGCAAATGATCTCCCTGATGTGACGGGGCTTGGCTTCCAGCAGCTTGGGCTCCGAGTGTCCCTGGAGATCAGAAGTCCTGTCCGCCCAACCTCTGGCCATAGAGCCAGCAGAAGGTGAGGTTCCTAACGCACCCTCCCCTTGCAGCTCAACAACAACATAACTCCGGGCCAGGCCGTGGTGGTGGAGCTGATTCTGACCTTCCAGCTGGCACTCTGCATCTTCTCCTCCACCGACACCCGCCGCACCAGCCCTGTGGGATCCCCGGCCCTGTCCATTGGTCTGTCCGTTGTACTGGGCCACCTTGTGGGGGTGAGCAGTACTGCCACTTGGCCCCTCAGGGCAAATAGTAGGCCCCTAGAGCAGCTCCTTCTGGACCGTGAGCCCCGCAGTTCAGGCCTGAAGTGGGGCTGCTGTACTCTGGCCCAGACTTGATCCCCTCAAACCTTCTCTAGTCTGAGGAAAGATGGAGTGAGTGGGAGTTGGCGTAGGGGCAGGAAACCAAGCCCAAGATTAGGACAGAGAGGAGAGTAGGGGTGCATAGGGACTTGTGGAGGGAGAGGTCACCAGTCTAGGAATTGGGAGATGAGTTGGAGACCTGGCTGAGCCCCTGATCTTCTGGTGGACCCTGGGAGAGTCCTGTGGGAGTGGACAAGCACAATGCCTTCCTCACCGCCTCCCTCTCTCTATCCAGATATACTTCACCGGCTGCTCCATGAATCCAGCCCGCTCTTTCGGTCCTGCAGTAATTATGAAGCGGTTCAGTCCCTTGCACTGGGTGAGTCTGGGTCCTCCCCTGGCTCCCTGGCAGTAGGGGCCTGGAGACCTGGCCATGGCAACTGACAGCTAATAGGACTTTCTGGATGCTGGAGCTTGGGGGTGGGCCCTGGGAGCAGTGGCTGGAGAGAGAAGGGGACATAGCAAGGGATGAGATGCAGCCAGAACAAGGGCAGGGGTAGGTTTACGTGGTAGGAGACCCTGGTTGTGGGGGTAGGGGCTTCGTGTGTCTGTTCTTCTAGGCGAGGGAAAGGGAATCTGTCCTTCTGTGTTGATCTCTGAGGACTTTGTTTTTATCCTTCTGGGGGCAGGGTCTGTGTCTGTCATCTCTGATGTTTTATTTATCTGTCCCTATTGAAGGGGTGGGGAGAGCCTTCCTGTGGGTCTGTCCTTCTGGACAAACTGTCACCTCCTTTGAGAGCTCATGGCTTCTCTCCAGTTTGTCTCTGTCCCTGAGTGCGAGAGATGTTCCGTTTGTCTCTCTGAGATTCTCCACATCTATTCCCTCCGAAGGTTCATTTCTCTCTCTTTAGGGTGGGGTTGGTGGGGCCCTGTCCCTCTGGGGATCTGTCTGTATCCTTTGAGGATCTGGGTGTCTGTGGTCCATGTCCCTGTCATTGGGGAGTGGGGTTTCAGTCTGTCTGTCCCTGAAGTGGGAAGAAGTCTTTCCTTCTGGAAGTCTGTATGTCCATCTCCTCCGAGAGCCCATGGTTCTGTCCTCTGAAGGAGGGGGGGCTTGTTCTCTAAGGCCTGGGGCTCAGCCCCCTGACTCCGCGCTGTCTCTACCAGGTGTTCTGGGTGGGGCCCATCGTGGGGGCTATCCTGGCTGCCGTCCTCTACTTCTACCTGCTCTTCCCCAACTCCCTGAGCCTGACTGAGCGTGTGGCCATCGTCAAGGGCACGTATGAGCCCGAGGAGGACTGGGAGGAACATCAGGAGGAGCGGAAGAAGACCATGGAGCTGACTGCCCACTGACCAGCGTCACCTGGGGGCCAGCCTCTCAGCCCTGAATTGCAGGGGAAAAGGGAAAATATATGACAGCAAAGCTTCCTTTCCACATGGCTGGGTCCTCTGGGCTGGGGAGGAGGTGCTGACTCCCCAGGCTGCACAGTTAGAGTTGGGAGCAGAAATACATGACGGGACTCTTGGGGTGGGGGACGGGGTCTGGGGTCTGGTGGGAAGGGGTCTCTCTGGGACAGGGCAGTGAGATCAGAGCTCAGAGATCATGAATGCAGTGCCAAGCTGGCTGGCTGCCCCAGGGTCAGGCCAGGAAGGGGTGGCCAGTGGTCTGTATCCCTTCCCCTTCCGCCACCCTCCTCAAGAGCCAGGGGAATCCCAGCCACTGTGTCGGCAGAGGCTGACCCTCCCCAGAGCTTTTTAGGAGGGAAGCAGACTGGTTCATTAAATGCCGTTTTATTTATTTCTGCTCAAGGATGCATGGGGTAGGGCTGCTGGTGTTTGGGGTCGGGGCTTCCCAATAAACCACTGACATTCATGTTTGGCCTCATCGCTCCCCAGAAGCCTCCTCCTGGGACACTCTGGCTCATCACCTCTCCTCTTCATCACCCACACCCTCCTCCACAGTTTCCACAATCCTCTGTGAAGAGACAGGGAAGCTGAGGCTAGGAGAGGCTTAAAGAGCCATAGACATGCGGTTGGGAGGAGAGAAAGAGACCAAAGGTAGAAGCAGAACTAGAGGTCAGGAAGGGGCGGTGGCCGCAGAGAAGGAAGGTCCTCAGCAAGTCGCCCTTCTGCTCACCCCTCCCTCCTCAGCTATGTCAAGTCCCTGCCACTTGAGGAGAACCTGGCACCAGTGCTAGGGTGTGCTGGGCAGGGTGGAGGAGAAGTGAACCGGCCAGCAGCCCCTTGAGATGCCAAGGAGGTGACCAGCCAAGTCTGTCATCAGGGAGGAGGCACAGTCCTGGACTCCCCTCTCTGCCCTGCTGTGTTCCAAAAACATGCCACGTTGGAGCCTGTGCTCAGAGGGAGAAGCCCCCTGCCCTCACCCCCACCCATAAGCCATTCCTGGCCCAACTCTTTTCAGGGGCTCCTCTCCCCCACCTCCACTGGCCAGGGTTCCCACCTTCTCTAGGCCTATAGCTCTGCCCTCATGACCTGACTGTCCCCCTGCCACTGACCCTCCTTAGGAAACCTCTTTAAACTCGCTGAGCCTCTGTCTCTTAAGCTGTAAAGTCAGGATAAAAACTGTTTCCCTCACAGGGTTGTTATGGGGTCAGATGAAAGTTGGGAGGGAGATTCCCAGGACTGCACTGCTCTCTGTGGGGAAGGGGTCAGATGGCAGCTCAGGACATATCAGACTTACAGAGTCTGGCTTGGAGGTCAAATCTGGCTGTGCGATTCAGGGTAACATAAACTCTCTGAGTTTTAATGACCTCTTCTATAAAGTGGGGGTGCTTGTACCCACTTCCTGGATTGTGGTGAGGATACAATAAGACAGTGGATGGAAGAGAAAAGCTTGTGCAAACATGGCCAGGTGCGCCAGAGCATGAGCTCAATTCGCTAGTTTGAGGGGAATCCAGCACGTACACATCTGGGACCTCAGCCACACCCCAGTTCTGGGACTCCCTCTCCTGAGAGTTTGAACTTGACCTCCCCTTCTCCCTGGAGTGCGAGCCTCTCCATGTTGTTTTCATTTTTGTTTCAGAAGAGAAGGGGGCCAGTAGGGCCAGGAGATGGTCTGAGAAGGGGTGGGAGAAGCTATGGATGGTGGCTGGCAAGGGTCAGCCCCTCCGGGAGGGAGTGAGGAGGGGCAGACTCCCTAGAACTCCTGCAAACTTGAGTTCAGTGTCTGTAAATGGGAGCTGCAGCTGGCCCTGCCCTGTCCTGCCTGCCTCACGGCCCACTTACAGTTAACATCGAATGGCAGAACCTCAGGGCCCCAGTAAAGGATCAGTTCCCCCAGCCACTGCCTCCACCCCTGCCCCTACCCAAGAGCCTAGCGCAAGTGCCAGCTCTGACCAGCAGGGGGGGACCTCGTCCACCAAATCCACCGCTGCGGTGCTTCCTCTTCCCCAAGTCTCCAGTCTGGTCACCAGTCAGATGGGGGCGTGGAGGGTGGGGAGACAAGGGGAGTCTCTCAGGAGTGGGTCCCCTGGGACACCAAGAAGCAGCTACCCCTACTCCACCACACCCCTCTGTCTGGGAGTGGGTGCAGAAGAGAGGAGATCCTTTCCTCCTCTCCCCACTCCCCCTCTGCCCAGGGGCTGCCAGTTTTCACCAGGTAGGAGAGTGGACAAGGTGACATGATAGATGGAGGAGAACTATGGATTTAAGGACAGAGAACAGACAGATGGTTTGCTGTCTATATGGATGGACAGGAGGAGGAAGAGGGGTTGCTGGGAGGGTCAGCTCTCTCAGCCCCAATCTGAGCCTCAGCTTCCTCCTCCATCAGCTGTGGATGAGAGCATCAGACCTTCTCACCCTTCCACACACGACTCAGGTGAGGCACAGCCCTGACTGGAAGGCTAGCCTCTCCATCCAGCCCAGCAACTTGGTTCCTTTCTCGGACAGGCCCAAGGGGAGCATAATCCAATGAACGGTGGGTGTCTGGGGGACAGACTCTCAGGGTCGGGTGGGGCATCCAGTCCGAGGGAGGTACAGGCGGGCCGGAGGGCGAGGGTCTGCCTAGGGCTTGGGGCTGACCGGGTGCGGCAGTTGGGGCTGTTTGGCCAGCAGAGGGCGCCGTGCTCCCTGGTGTCGGATCCTCCCCGCGAGGCCCCGCTCCGGGCGGCAAAGACCTGCGCACACACGAGACCGCACTCGCTGAGCCCACTCTACACTGCCCTTAGGATAGACCCAGAGGGCTGCGTCTTCTCGGCATAGACTGCTCACTCCACGTGTGTGCAGAGCCTCATCATCTGTCCCCCATTCTCTCTCACGCGGCCCTGGGGACCAGACCTGGGTGTCTGGCTCCATGTGTTCCCAGAGAGGCACACGTATGTGTCACATCCAAGTACACACATGCTCAGTCACCCCTCTGACCCTCTGTTCCACTGAAGACAGAACTCAGGAAGAGCTTTGATCCTCCTGTAGGAGCCTTCCCCCCTCCCCCTCCGCCTGTGCCCAGAAGCTGCCAGTTTTCACCAGGTAGGAAGATGAACATGTGATGTGATGGAGAGATGGAGGAGGACTAGGGGTAAAGGCAGAGAGTAGACCAGGGGTTGGCTGTCTAGATGGACGGACAGGAGGAGGGGTTGCTGGGCGGATGGGCTCTCTCAGCCCCTTTCTGAGCCTCAGCTTCCTCTTTCCAGTTTTTGTGGGGATGGGTGAGGGGGTGCAAGGGAAATTACCTTGAATCCTTCCCTTTCTGTCATGTTTTTATTGTCCCTTCTCTTCTCTTCCAGTTCCCTCCTCCTTCCCCTCCTTCTTGCTCACCTACCTTCTCCAAGCACCAAGAGAGGACCCCAGTCAGAGCCCACATTGCCCAACAAGTGTGGGGGCTCACACACACACACACACACACACACCTCCCCACAGACACCCACCCCAGTCATTTGAGGAGCCCAGAGACAGACCTCTGGGAGGTTAAGAGCACACAGCCACCTGACAGGCAGCTGCAGGCAGCCAGATGTGGGGCTTGACAAAAGCCCTCGGAGCATGAGTGACCTCAAAGCATGCCTCTAGGGCCCAGGACTGGCTGGGTCTGGGGACATGCTGGCTGGAGCAGGAGCAAGTCCTGGCCAATGTCCACTTGCCCTCAGGGACTGAACAGCCTTGTCCCAGGCGGGCCTCAGGAGGCTCTGTTCTAGGCCAGCTGGAGACAAGGGCCGGCCCTGCACTTGTCCTGGACCCTTCCTAGCCCAGCACAGTCCTCGCAGCTGTCTCATAGAGTGGGGAGGAAGGTGGCAATCCTAATAACCAACATTTTCTGACTTGGAGACATTCTCCTGGGCGTCAGTACATTCACTCCTCCCAACACATGGGGAGGTGGGAATTATCATCTCCACCATAAATGGGGAAACTGAGGTCCCAGGCATCAAGCACTGGTCAGGGGTACAGAACGCATGGCAGTGTTCAAGCGCTTTCGCTTTATTGTAAAACAATAAAATCAAAGTTTCTCAAAAGATAGGCGTTAACTGCTATTTGGTGCCTGGTGTACTGGTGCAGAAACTGAGCTAGGTAGGATGTAGGAACTGGTAAGTGTCTGTCCCCAGGCCCTCTAAAGCTCTGTCTGAGGGCAAGGAAGGGGAGAGATGCCCTTGAGGTTCCCTGGGACAGCCGCTGGACAAGGAGTCCCCCTCACCCCCGTGCCAGGGAGGAATGTCACCCACACTGCCCCCACAGCCACATTCCTTCAATCTTGAGCATTTTCTGAAAAACTCCTTTAGAAAGCAAGCTTGGGAGTCTGCACTGGAACAGTGGAGGCACCGAAGAAACCAAAGCCAGAAGTAGCCACAGGCTTTACCCAAGACCAACTTCTCTATGAAGCTCGCCCCCACCCCACTGCTGGTGGGGAAAATCAGGGCTGGCTTCATAAGGAATCAAACTTGAGCAAAGTGTTGAAAGAGAGACGAAGAGGAAAGGCATTCCAAACCCATGGTCTCTCCACTACTCTACCATTACCCAGGCATGTTATAAAGAAGCAGCCAGGAGAGGGAGAAGTGAAAACCATAGATGTGGCTGAGACCGGCCAAGAGAGGGCCCCAGTCCCTCAAAAGGAGCTGAGAGCACAAGGAGGGGTCCCGACTCAGACACAAGAGAAGGGCTGCCTCTTTTCAGGGCCAGGGGGAAGCTGGGGAGGGCATAGGGCAGCTGCCCGCGAGCTTGTGGCTGGAGGGGAGATGGGAAGAAGTCTTGCCTGCTGGTTTCACTTTCTAGGTGGGTCAGGAGGCAAGTTGATCTGCTGGAAGAAAGCCAGAGCAAGTAGGGTACTTGAAGAGAGTGGGAAGGTTTGAAGCAGGGCTTAGAAGAATGGGGAGGGAGCTGCCTGGAGGCGTTACAAAGATTGCTGGCCAGAGCTGTGACCCCTGCTGAGGCCAGAAACTAGGGACTTGTCATGGCAGCAGTCTGCACGGCTGGGTGAGTTTCTCCAGCAACGCTCAGCTGCGCTGACAGGAGTAGAAGAGTATGGAGGAGAATGAGGATGGAGAGATGGGGGGGATGTTTGGTGCAGAGAATAGGGAGCTGGGACGGAGGGCACTGAGGTGAGATGCCAAGGAATCTGGCTGGAGTGGGTAGAGTGAAGCCAGGATGGCTGGGCAAACAGAAGGGGGAGAGGGGAGAGACTGGGGGAGGGATGTGACTGGGACTGAGATGGGAGACGGGCAGAGATGGACAGGATGGGCAGAGCTTGTGATCAGAGTTGGGACGTTTCACTTGAGGATTTCAGAAGACCCAGTCCCAGATGAGGACAGGTATAAGGCTGTAAGAATAGCCAGCTGAAATGTAGCAGATATGAAAGTCACCTGCCTCCAGGAGGTCAAGAAGCTTTTATTCACTCATTCATTCAACAAATATTTATGGAGTACCTACTACAGAAGTGAGCCAGTCCCTGTGTGAGGTGTTACATGTAGGGATGAGCAAAACTTGGTCCTACCCACAAAGGGGTCACCACCTCACTGGGGAGCCTAACACCATGGCAGCACCCAATGGTGGCCAGGTGTAGGGGGAGCACACAGAGGGGCCCTCACCCAGGAAAAGGGGAGGTAACATTAAAGCTGAGCCTTAGGAATAGATTAGGACTTACCCAAGCAAAGGACGTGGGAAGGGCTCTCCAGGGAGAGGAGAGCGCACCCTCCAAGGGGAGGCAAGCATGGAGTGTTCCAAAACCACTGGCCATTTGATGAGGCCAGAGAGTAAAGGACAAGGCAAGAAGTGGGGAGATGGGAAGGTAGGGGGGGCAGGAACCCAGAGGACCTTGTAGGCCAGGCAGAGAGCTCACAGAAGGGACTGGAGGCTTTAAAGGGATTTCAGCAGGGAGCAGCAGGATCAGATTTGCATTTTAGAAAGATCACTCGGGCTGCAGTGTGGATAATTGATTGGAGCCAAGCGAGGGAGGAGACAGAGAAAATGGTTACAGGCTGCAGGGCAGCAGGGGTGGCAAGAAGAGGGCACAGTCAAGAAATATTTAGGATTCAAAATCAGTAGGACTGGATGCCTTCACTGGACGGGGGCAGGGGCCAAGGTCAGGGAGGCTTCCCAGGTGCCATCTACCAAGCCGGGGACAACAGGAGTGCCTTTGGCGGGCACAATAAGAGATGAGGATCTCAATGTGAGACAAGTCACATCTGGGAGCCTGAGGACACCAGGGGACATGCACTGGGCAGGGGGGTATGGCCAGGGGTGAGGTCTGGGCACCCAGATGTGGTTAAGAAGTGAAGACTGTATTTAACTGTTGGGCAGGTTCTTCTTAGGGAGGGAACACTTTTGTTTTAGAAAAAACCTTGATATGTTGCTGGGGGTTAAAGGGCAGAGCCTAGGGTGTGGGTAGCCTTAGGGCCAGCATAGCCACAAAAATGGTTAAGTTGCCCTGAGAAGGAGGAGAGCAGAGATGTAAGGGGAAAGTGCTGATTTGGGGTGGAGGGTGGGCTGGGGAGGCAGAAGAGGCAGGAGAAGTGGGTGAAGGGCTGGCAGAAACTCCCGGCTGGCGGGCAGCAGAGGTGACCACTGTCACCAATTAGCTGTAGAAGTAGACCCCGCTCCATCTGCCCACTCTGCACCTTTACAGGCTCACATCCTCAGTAAAGGTGACTCTGTTCACATCTGCCTCCAATGAGTGGGGTTTTAGGTGGGAATGAAGGTGAGAGCTTCTTTCACAGATAGCTTTATGGGGCACCCAATAGCGTGAGCCCATTTGGAGGCCAAGCCTGCAGGCCGATGGGGCCAGAACAGGAGCCCCGGGGAATGCACGGGGCCCTCTGAAGCAGGCCTTGGTCTTGGGGAGCTGGGTGATCTTGCTCTGTCTAAGCAGACACCGGGGATGGGAGCGCCCTGGAATCCCATGCCCACCCACAGCCCTCAGGCTGGGCCTCTGCCTGCAGCAGTTAGGCTTGTCCAGATTGGAAAACTCCTGGAAGTTTCCAGCTCCATGCCCTGGGATGGCCCCCCTCCTCTGGCTGTCAGGTGAGCTTAGGGTGGAGCAGACATGTGAGCACCACCCCTCATGCCACCCGCTCGCCTCCCACCCACCCAGACACACAAAACCCTGTCAGCCCAGTCCCTGCCAGTCTGACCAGCACAGCCCTTGTGTTGGCAGCCTGGTGGTGGAGCTGCTGGCCGGGGCCAGAGCAGCCCAGAGACAAGAGACCAGAGGACGCAGAGGGGATCAGAGGCAAGAGAGAAAGAGGCCCCTGGAGCAAAGGAGGCAACAGCCAAGACACCAGGACCTGGACACAATGGAGTCAGGCAGGTGCAGCCTGGCCAGGATGCTGGTGTGCCGGCTCTGGACCACCGTCAGCAAGGCCCTGTTTGCTGAGTTCCTGGCCACAGGGCTGTATGTGTTCTTTGGTGTGGGCTCAGGTCTGAGGTGGCCCTTGGGGATTCCCTCTGTGCTGCAGATTGCCATCACCTTCAACCTGGCCACAGCCATGGTCGTGCAGGTCACCTGGAAGGCCAGTGGAGCCCATGTCAACCCTGCTGTGACGCTGGCCTTCCTCGTGGGCTCCCAGATCTCTCTGCCCCGCGCTGTGGCCTATGTGGCTGCTCAGCTGGCGGGGGCCACGGCGGGGGCTGCTCTGCTTTATGGAGTCACGCCTGGGGAAGCCCGAGAGACCCTTGGGGTCAACGTGGTAGGTGCAGGGAGGGGCGCTGGGCAGGGCCAGGATTGGGGGGTACAGGGAGGTAACAGAGCATGCAACCCACATCTGCTTTGGGCTGGGCCCTGGGCCCTGGGGAATGACTGTGGCCTTAGTGTAGGCAGAGCAGGAATGGGATTATGTTGCAAGGAACAGTGGGAGCAAGAAGAAGCCACACTAAGGTGCAGGAGTCAGAGAGGACCAGGCATTAAAGTGTCGGGGTAGCACGGAGAGGTGGGGCTGTGTGTAGCAGCAGGGGACCCTGCAAGCACTGTACCTCCCCAGGTCCACCTAGTGTCCCTCGCTCCTGTTTTCCCACGGTCCTCCCTCTCCAGCACCCTGAGGCCTGCCTCACTCCCCTAGATTCCTCTAATCATCTGTGTTCTACCTACTTCCCCAAGCCCCCACCTTCCACTCCTACCCACAGTGCCTCCCAGTCAGCCTGTCAATGTGCATCACAGCTTCTCCAGCCTTCTCTTTCCCACCAGTCCTGAGCACCCCCTACCCCCTAAACTACTGGCCCCAACCACCCCATGTAGCTGGAAGGGTGACACTCACTTCTGCAGGGAGCAAGTGTTCGGGGCTGACCTGAACCCTACCACACAGCTCTCCCCAAACCATTAGCTCCCTAAGTCCTGGGACTGATGGTGGTGAAGTGTCACACTCCTTAATAGTGAAGAAATGAGGCCGAGGGGGTCCCCATCCCTAGGCAGAGCCCACTGGCTGGAGCATAACCCCCTCGCACAGGTCCGGAACAGCGTCTCAACCAGCCAGGCGGTGGCAGTGGAGCTGGTTCTGACCCTGCAGCTTGTGCTCTGTGTCTTCGCTTCCACCGACAGCCGTCAGACCTCAGCATCCCCAGCCACCATAATTGGGGCCTCTGTGGCGGTGGGCCACCTCATTGGGGTAAGGGGCAAAGGGGACACTGTGTACATGCATCCACTTGTCCCTACCTGGGGAGGCTGCAGGGGCCCTAAAGGTCAGGAAGTGTCCCTCCCTGAGCCCTTCATGCCTTGGGGTCAAGGCTTGTGCCTCACACTCCAGGCCCAGGATTGGGTGCTGCAGGGACCAGGGCTCTGAGCCAGGGCAGAGGGGACTGTCCTCTCCCAGGCCTGACTTCAGCCTCCTCACACCCTGACATGCGCTCACTCCCAGATCTACTTCACCGGCTGCTCCATGAACCCAGCCCGCTCCTTTGGCCCTGCCATCATCGTTGGGAAGTTCGCAGTCCACTGGGTAAGACCCTCTGCCGGCAGCCAGGAGGGGGGAGAGGGCCCCGGTGGCAATAGGGACTTTCACCAGCAAGGAGGCCACAGACACTTGGGGTGACAAGTCTCCCTGCCACAGACCATCCTGACCCCCAGTGGAGGTTTCCCTAAGCTCAGAAGACCAGGGCCAGAATCCTGGCTTGTACTTCCTTCCTTTCCAGCTTCAGAAGTCCAGGGTACCCAGTGGACTGGCAAGAAATAGGCCAGGGCAAGAGCTGCAGCCTTGGCCCAGCCCTCAAGTCCTGGCTGTTTCCTTATTCACTTCCTCCAGCTGGACCCATTTCCAAACTTGGATAAAGAAAAAGACAAACAGAAATAGACACACACACACCAGCAGAGACAGGAACAGCACTAGCCAGGCTCCAGGCCGGAACAGGGGAGGCCAGAGGAGGGAGGCAGAGGGTGGTGGGAAGCCTGGGCCGGCCCCGTGGGAAGCTAGATCCCTTCACAGGCGGGGACTCAGGGTGGAGGTGGGGGGCAGGACTCGTGCTTCTCGAACTTGCTGCCTTGTAGACAGCTCGAGGGTTCCTGGGAGACCAAGTCAATACTGAGGAAGCAAGTGGGGTCCCAAAGTCGCCCTCTGGTCCTGATGGCTCACAAGCAGGATGCCCATTTCTGCCTCTTCAGATCTTCTGGGTGGGACCCCTGACGGGGGCTGTCCTGGCTTCGCTGATCTACAACTTTATCCTGTTCCCTGACACCAAGACCCTGGCCCAGCGACTGGCCATCCTCACAGGCACTGCAGAGGTGGAGAAGGTGGAAGGGGTGGAACCCCAAAAGAAAGAATCCCAGTCCAGCTCAGGGGACACGGAAATGGAGAGTGTATGTCAGGTGGCATAGAGCTTGGCCCCCGCCCTCAAGCTTCTGAAAAGAGCCCTGAAAGTGGGCAGCATGCATTGTAGGACCAGACTTCAGGTTTTCCTGGGGGAAGGGGGCTTGCAAGGTTGGGTAGGGAAGTTTGGCCTCTTGTCTTAACAGGGTAGGTAGGGATCACTGACATTACAATTCTAGATGGAATTTGGGAAGCAAATCTGTTCAGTTTTCTCCTCCTCCACCTCTTTTAATGGGACAGAGCAGAGGGAGGCCTGGGAATTCCTGGTTGCCCTCCCTTTCTCATCTGTCTGGACCCCAGTGGGGTTCCTGGGCCTCCAGATCCCCAAGTCTTGGGGAAAAGGCAATTCGAGCCCAGACAGCCAATCTGCTTAGAGACTGAGGGTTACAGGGGCCTCAGGGAACCCCAACTTCTCACCCCACCCTTGGGGAGGAGGACCCAGACTTCCCAGAAGAGTCGGGCCCTGGGACCACCTCTGAGTTCCCCAGAGGGATGTGGTTTGGGGGCTGCGGCTCCCTGCTCAGGCTGGGGCCTTTCTGAGGCCAGAGACTGCCCTCCCGGTAGATCTTCATTCCTTACTCCTCCAAATGCTCAGCAGAGAGCCCCTCCCTCTGAAAGGGCTGACAGGGAGAGGAAACTTCTCCAGGGCTGGTGGGGGGCCAGGGCTTAGGCAAGGGAGGTTCAGGCCAGACAGCCCCTTCCCAGGGCTTGCTCTTCTCAGGAGTTCACCTGACTTCCACTCTACAGCCCTGTTCACAGGAACAGTCCTGAGAGGGGGAAGGCCCCATCCCAGCCCTCATTCTCATCCGCAGCCTCATTTTCAGTTCTGCTGGCATCCCCTAAAAGCTGCTGAATAAGTCCCAAGGATGGGAGGAACTCGGGGATGACCCAGGAAACCAAGATTTGCAATTCAGGGCCTCTGAAAGACCACTGGAGTCTCATCTGGTTTGTTAATAGTTACAAGCTGCTGTAAACCTACTCTACCCATGACTTGGGGTCCTGTTTAAATCTCAGCTTCCCCAGCTATAAAATGGGCACAGCTTTCCCCTAGAGATGGATGTTAAAATGAACAAGAGATTGGAAAATGGTTTTGGAAGTTAAAATGCAGGAAGAACAAACCCAATAAATGATGATTATTGTTGCTGTTACTGTAATTATCAGGTCTGAACACAACTGTTGTTGGTAATGGGAGGGAGGAGGGAAGAAGGGAGAGGGGGATGATTGAGAGGGAGGGAAGAGCGAGTAGGTTTTTCTCATTTCATCTACTCCACTTACCAGGGGCCCTGCCTCCCACCCTTCTGGGCATACTGACCTGGGAGCTTTGTGGGTGTGTGTAGTGGGGGTCAGTTTGAGGTTGGGGAAGGGCCCTGGAATGAAGAGATGAGCCAATAAGTCAGTTCTCATCTCTATGGTGCCCATCACTATGGTACCCTGAGATACAGCAATCAAATGCATAAAAAAGATAGGTCCTTTTCCATGATGTCTCCAAAGGGGTGGGGTTAGGGGAGGGGCTACCAGAGCCTCCCAAGGGCAGAGCAATAGGGCCCAGCCTGTGACAGTGCAGTAGCCGAGTGCTCATGGCCACGGCAGCCGTGTTCTGTAATATCGTCAGTGCCAAGTACTACTCACATCTCTCCAAGCTGGGCCCCACTCATCCATCTTCACAGTCTCTCAGAGCCCAAGGCTTCTTGTGCCCTTTTATGAGCAGGGACAGATGGGTGGGTGTGTGTGTGTGTGTGTGTGATGTGACTGACTTGCTAAAGGTCACCCAGCTCAGTACGACAGCCCCCCCAAGGTCTCCCCAGCTCCCAGCTTAGAATTTTCCAAAATAGAGCTCCGGGGGGGGGGGGGGGTTACACAAGCTGCAGCCAGAGGAAGGAAGGAAGTAGGCTCTTAAGCTCCTAGACAAATTATCTTCACATCCTCGGAGCCAAGCACGCAGTGGGTGCTCAATAAAAGTTTGATGAATGAATGACTGAGGCTGGGTGGCTGGGGAGGGAGGGGAGGTGGTAACTGATCAAGAGAACTCAAGAGTCACAGCTCCAAATGCGCCGAGATGACGGCAGCTGAGAAGCCTAAGCTTGCAGGGCGTAAGCTGGAAGAGGGTGCACAGCCACACTTGAGCCCCCTCCCCTACTTCAGAGCAGACTGTGTAACCTCTGTCCCAGGAGGAACTTCCGGGCCTAGAGGGTAGGGGGTGACTGCCGGGAGAGAAAGCTGGGGGGCTGTTTCCACAAATAGCTCTTTAAAGCTGTGCTCTGTCAGAATGGACTAGAGCAAGAGAAGACAAGCTTCATGAGAAGTGAGGAACTAGGTTAGAATCTGAAGAGCATCCAAAGTTAGACACAGAAATGAGTAACCAAAGGTTAGTTTCTCCTTCTCTAGAGCCCTTTAATAGGACAGCCGGCCATCTGTTTGGATGTGGGAAGGGCTGGTCTTGAGGGAGCCAAATCTCAGCGGTTCCAGCCAGGGGCTTTGCTTCACAGGCACCACCTCTGAGCCTGGATGGGAGCCGGAGCACGGGGAGGACAAAGACCCCACCAGGCAGACCCTTGCTGTGCTCTCCCTTCCTCCCTTTTGTCAGGGGAAGTTTTTAATTAATGGTGTGTAATCTGATCTGGCCCTTCTCCCTGCTGAGTGCTGCCTTCAATCAGCAGAGCCATCTGCAATTGCAATTCATAATTCTCCAGAAAGGGAGGGGGGGCCTGGGACGGGTGCCTTGGTGATTAATACAATTAGCCTTTTATGTTGATGATTGTCTTAGCAGGAGCAGATGATGTGCGGAGCCTAGGCTGTCACTTCCCCATTGGCTGGCAGCAAGCCCCTCTCCGCTCCCCACCCCCACTGCCACCACCGGGTGTAAAGAGGTCGGGTCTAATCTGGGAACACACTGTGCAGGGGGTACCCCACAAAGAGGTCAGGCTCTGGGACACATTTGGGCTCCTCGGACTGAGAGGAGAAGCAAAACAACCATCCTGAATCTTTCACTTTCCTAAGAAAATCACTGTGACCTAAAGGAGTCTGTGCACCAAAGTTTAAAAATATAAAAGACCATGTGAAAATAGAATAGGGGTTGAAAGAGTTTAAGTACAGGCTCAGGCACTTAAAGCTGCATGAACTTGAGTAAGTTACTTCAGGATCCTGAGCCTCACTTTCTTCATCTGGAAAATGGGTTCTGCTCATAAGGGGCTGGAAGAGCCCATGGGGCATGTGTTCAGCATCACACCTGACACACAGATCTAATCGGTGGTGGTTTTCACCATCATCCTGGGAGATTGCCATGCTCTCTGCCAATGAGCTCGGCTGTTGCCCCTGCAGTTTCTAACAGGGCCAGGCTATTTCTAAAGAGGGGAATCACTTCCTCCCTAGGCTTGAATAAAGGGGGGAGAGAGAGAGAGGAAGAGAGAGAAAGTGTGTGTGTGTGTGTGTTGCGGGGAGGATCCCAGAGGAAAGAAGAGTTAAGAATTAAATTCAAGAAAGAGAAGTAAGGACCTCCTCAGAACAGAGAGATGGAGCGTTGGAGGGATCATGGCTGGGAGCTGGTTTGGGTGCGATTCAATGAGGCTAAGGAGGCTGGGTGGGTATAAAGGGGTGAAATGAGCTGGGCTTTGAGCGTCTGGAATCTCATCTGAAAGTCAACAAAAGGGGAGCAGCCACCGGAGCTGAGGGCTTAAGAGGTGGCATAGATCAGAATCTGGGCCTCTGATCTATAATGAGGTCAAGTGATCTGGAACAAGCTGATTGAGATTTTGATGGGAGACTCCACTGGGTCAGGAGAGGGGCTCACCTCAGCCCCTCTGGGCCCACAGCGTTGTTCTCCATGACCTGGAAAAGCGTGCAATGAGAACCTATTGTGAGACATTAACCTATAGTCACCTACAGTCAAAGCCAGGCCCCTGTAATGTCGGGTGGGGGGGTTGGGGGGACGGAGGGAGGGAGGGACGGAGGGAAGAAGTTAGGGCTAATCAAGATGAAGCATCCGGCCAAGCAGTAGCCACTCGGGCAGTTGGGGCAGGGGGTCTGCACAGCCAAGATCTGTAATCACTTCTCAGGGGGAAGCAGCTACACCGAGGTGCAGTCACATATTTAGCAAAAGCTGCAGAAGGGGGGCATGTTTAGTGAAGGGGGTTTAGGGGAATGGGGAGCCCAATGGCACTAATTAATAGGGTGCAGTTAATGGACAGAAAAGGAGAGGATGAAAAATTTTCAGAGCTTCAATTACGTCAGATAAAGGGGCAGTTTTTGACAGAGGTGGGGGTGGAGAAGGCTAGAGACAGAGGCAGGGACCAACCACTCCCCTGCACCCCCATGGACAGACAGAACAAAGGCCCAGCCCTGGGTCAGAGGAGGGACCAGGACAGCAGACCAGGACAGTGTCTGGTTACGGAGCACCAGCCTAGAGATGCTCCCTCAGCCCAGATTACACTTCAGGGCCTCTCTCGCTGCTGGGTTCACCCTGAGACCCAGCTTTTAAGTCATCACCCCTGAGGCTCTCTGAAGCCTCCAGCTCCCTCCCTCCTCTGAGCTCCCACAGCAGTCTGCACCCACCTCCACCCTGGCACTGAACACTTCTCTCTACCCAAGCAGGAAGACTTTCTTAAGATTATATTTTCAGTCTTGTCTTAGGGCAGCAGGTTCCTTAACTTGACCATCTGTCCCTTTTCTGATCCGTGCCTATACCATGGCCTTCCAGTTTCAGGGGAGGAAAGACCTCTGGTATTCTGGATTTGGTGAGCAAACTGGACAAAGGATTGCAATCAACACCCCAACTCCCTGCACGGATTATCTCTGTGTTAAAGCACCCCGAATGTTCAGTACTGCACTGTGATCTCAGAGCTCTGCCAGGATGTACCATTATTTTGGTTATAGCCTCACTGATTCGCAATGGCTTCTTTCCCCCTTCCCTGACCCAGGGGTCACATGTAATGGCCCTGGGGGGTCATGACTGAGACACATTTCGATCCTCTCCTACATGTTGCTCATCTGCTTCTTCATGTCAGGTGTCCTGGGGCTGAGCCTCGCTCCTCCCATACTGCGGCTTCCCTCAGACCTGGGGAAACCCCTTGTTTTAATCTCTGATCACAGCTAAGTAGCAGGTTCCCTGGCCTCCAGGTCTGGTCTAGCCAACAGCCTATCTTCCACGTTAATGAACAGCTAACATTTCCAACCCAAATAATGTTGATAACAAGATGCACCACTATTTTACAAGCCACAGAGAAAGAAAAACACTGCATTATACGGCACTGATGATAAGATACCCCAATTCTCAGAGATATGAAATATTTTTAAGTGCATCTTACACTCAAGAAAATAATCATTTCTCCTTCGAATCTTGGCTCTTTAAAGCAGATTTGAAAGAAAAGGGGAATGAAAGGCGAAAGTGGGGACCATGTGGGAAGGTCACAAGTCTGCTCCTTCCTCTAAAGGGGACGGATACCACTGCCCTCATATGCACTCAACTCCTCTGCATGTCTGCTGCTATTCCAGCTTTTAAATACCCAGGCTGCCCCTCACGGCGAACATCTCTCCTTCAGTGCCAGGGAGTCCAGGAGAATCCCACTTTTTCCACAGAGGCAAAACAAAACACAAACCCTGCCAAAGCCAGGACCACCGTTTTTGAGGAGATACTCGTCTAGCACTCCAATGCCATTTATCCAACCACTTCCCACCCTACTGGGTTATCTTCCACAGAGCCCCCAGGCCAATGCCATGAGAAGATGCTGAGATTAGCCATTTCCTCCTAATCGGGCTAAAACAGCGCTGCTGTTAAGCTGCTGACTGCAGGCAGTTCCCGTTAAAGCAAAGCAGCTGGAAAAGGCTAAGCCCTTTAATGCCAGCAGCTGTATCTCCACAGTGCGGCTGCTCGGCTGAGGGGCTGGACTCTGTCCAGCAGCATCAGGCTTTTGGCCTCAGTCAATGTATATTAACCTAGGAGGGGAGGGCAGCCCGCGCCCTGGGAGGAGGGGAGGTGGTTCACGTAAGCACCTCCACCCCCGGGGTTTGCTTTCCAATAAGGAAGAAAATCCCAGCCCCTTCGTATTTCTCACTCGACTAAAATCTGGACAAACTGTTATCATCTCACAAGGCGGAAAGAGCTTTCTCTGTAGCAGGAATGACTCCATTTAAAAAACTCACCTAAGGACAGATCCACTTGTTGGTTCTGACAGCAAGACTTTAGGTCACTAACCACACAGACTCATTCCCCTTTGGACTGATTTTTTCTCTGAGGCTAAAGTATTCTTCTGATCCCAGGCGTGCACACGTATGGACACAACAGACAGACTACCTCTTCTTGGAGAGCACTGGGCCCTGGGATTGATGAGGGAGAAAGCTGAACAGCCCTCAGAAAGCCCTGGCACAGAGCGGGCTGCTGAAGAGAGATCACTCGAAGACTTCTTTCTCAAAGCCAGATGGTGAACATGAGACGGGGCGAGAGCTAATGCCACTCAGGGGGAAAGCCAATAAGCTAATCCGCTGACATGTCTCTAAAAGCAGGCTGATGGCTTTGGCTCAGAGACTGGCCAGTTCCTGGCTCTGAGCTTCAGAGCACACAAGACGCACATGGGTGGTCTGAGAAAAGCCTCCCACCAGGAGCAACCTTAAGCTCATCCCCCACCAGCTCATCCTCCCCCTTCCACACAGAGCACAGCCCTGGGCCGCCAAGCCCAGGTCCTCCATCGTCCCTGACAACAATCCCAACATTAAGACGCTCTCCTTTTCCAGTGCTTTTCCTAGCAGCCTGGGCCTTCCTGCTCTTACTGGGTCGTCTGTTGAGAGTACAGAAGCACATTCATTTTTAAGTGTACTTTAAATTCTTAAATCCTGAGTGGAATCATTTACACTTAATAATAATATGTCAACAGGCCCCACGATGCTGAAGAAGACTGAAGTCGCAAGCACCACAGCTGACCTCCAGAGCAGGAGCTGCAATCTCCAGGTTCTAATCCCAGCTCAACTATACATTAGTTTGTGAGAATTTGAGCCAAATCACTTCTGAATCTGTCGATTGGGATCACATCCCCCATCCGGGCCACCGCACGTGAGTGTGGTGAGATCTAGTAAGATGATAAATGAAAGCACCCTGGCAAGGGCTCTATTAGAAATCTAAATATCCATTTACATGTGTCTGAGCCTAACACACAGATGGTGTCCAACTGTGTGAGATGTGAGAGCAATGCTGTATAAAAACAGTGCAACTAAATGAAGCCTGGCAAGAGTTAGAGGGAGAAGGTAGACGAGAGGAAAAATTCCTGCTTCCAACTCCGAGTCCCTAAAAAGTGGCCTCCTTTCCCATCCCACACTACTGCAGAGGACAAGGCTCCCACACACTGCAAGGTTATTCCTGGTGACGTCAAGCTGTCTTCGGCCTGACTTCGTGAATAGAAACCATCAACAAATATAGACTCTGAAAATCAGAGTCTAATAAATTACACAAGTTAAGGACCTCCTGGCCTGGGGCCTTCTCTTATTTACAAAATATACCAGCTACAGGGAGCAAATTTTTTTTTTAAATTACCAAATTCTTAGGTTAAGTGGCCACCCTCCAAACCCTGTTTATACTAAAAGCACAATGACTAACATGCCCTGACTCTGCATGCTTAAAAGCTTTTCGCACCAGTGGCTGAAGCTTGAGTCATGACCGAGATTATCATCAAAGCACTGATGGAGAACCTACCGTGTGGGCTGTGCCGACTTGAACTCTGTGTCTGCCACCCTTGCTTCTCTGATCTGGACGCCACAGCAGTTCTTTCCCCGCTCATGCTGAGTCTAAGAAAAGATGATGCATGATTAAGAAAACCACTCAGTATTCCAGGCACAGCAGTGGGTCTCGCAAATGCTTTCCAGTAGGAAACCATGTACCGTGTACACATGCATATGTGTGTGTGCATCTCTATCTCCCTGAAGGCTGAGGTGGACAGAGAGGCCCTGCTGTAACAAAACAAAACCAGCGAGCTTGGTATCTCTGTTCCCTGCACTCACGGAGCACTCCTTGTCACTTTGTGCTGCCCCATAATTTAAGCATGAATTTAAGAACTCAAGACCCCTTTCAATGCCACCGGTTCAGTTCACAGCCAAAAATGACTTTTTTGCTATGGTAAATCAATTGCATGCCCTACAGTCCTCTGATTGAAACTCAAGATGCCTTCTTGCCTTCTATTTCTGCAAGCAAAGAATTCACCTTCCTAAGGAAGAAAAAAATCGTTAAATACTAAGTAATAAACACAAGTTGTTGCTGCTGAATCAAACCATGTAATGCTTACCCAGTTAAATAAACATCAAACTTTAGGAGTCTTTCATAGATTGATGAAGGTGAATGGATTTAAGGACTGTAAACATTCTGGCTATTAGCAAATGGTATAATAAAGTTAAACTGCATTAAAGACGGAATAAGAGGAAGCATCAGAAGGGATTAGGGGCAGGAGATTGGGGTGACAGCCACTCCAAAGCACTGGACCCCCTTCCATAGATCTCACATCAAGGGAGTACAATTTAATTAAGAAAGCCCTCAAAAGTCAGGCTGTTCCACATGAAGTACTAGTAAAGAAAGTTGAGGGTTGGTACATATTTCCCTTAGCTAATATCAGAATTAGCTTCATGGCTAAGGTCTCTTGGCCTCGCCCAAAAACTGAGCAACTCGCTGCCAACATTTGACACACAGGACTATTTCCTTTTTTGTTAATGGCCCATCAGTTCCTGCATAGGGTCGTCTTGCCTTCACTCACATTATACAATCCATTTACTTCCTCTACATTAGTGACTTAAAATGCACCTTGGGGAGATACTACAGAACAGCAAATATGGAGCCAGGCCAACACTAGGCTTGAGGGACATAAGAGATGGCATCTAGGACAAAGTTAAAAAAGAAACAAACAAAAAAAACCCCCCAACAAAACAAAAAACCTAACAGGCATGCGTGTGTAAAGGGCGGGGGGGGGGGGTTGAGGGGAGAGGGGGGCCCATCCTCTGTCGATTTGCTGATGCAGATGGGCCCTGCTGTGAGAGCTGCCACCTCCTGGGAAAAAAGCCAGTGGGTTGCCTCCCCTCTCCACGGTTACATATTAAGCCTGCAACTGTTTACGTTCAATCTCAGATACATTCTGTTCACCAGCTTCAGAGTTCCAAGTGCAGGTGCCCTCAGTTAATCATCCCAGCTCACTCCAGAGTCACTTCCAGCAGTGAAGGATGTTCCAGGCAGCCAGCCAGACAGTTGTTGGGTTTTTTGATCTGCACCATTCTGGTCCCTAAGACTTGTTTAAAAAGTTTGTTTTTTGTTTAAAGTAGTTTCATCAAGCAAGAGGATAACAGTCAGGACAAATCTAGGACTTCAATTTGGACAGTGAGAGTGAGTGAGAAACAAAGAAACAAACTCCTGGTGGTGGTGAAGTTGCGGGGAAGGGGGGAAAGGGAGATGAACGACCGAACACTTTGGGGAAAATGTTTTCTAAAAGAAGGCACTGAAGGTTACCTTCCAGGACAAGAAAACCAATCTCACATTCATTTTGAAAAAACTATTTACTTTTTTCCAAATATTATTCCAAATACATGTTTTACAGACAAGGGCCACTATGGGTCAGAAATAGTCTATAGAAGAAAGCATTTTGATAGACATTGTAAATAATTTTAATAGAAGAAACTGCTCATATTTATCTAGACGTGGCTATGTTCCATAGGAAGATTTCAGCATCCAAAGTGCAAAGACAGAATGAGTGTGGCTTTTCTTGCCACACAGAATATTGACAATCTTCCCTTACAGCCTACTCGTAACTGTTAGCTGGGCCGCTAAGTAGACGGTATACTGACCTTTAGAAGTCGGGCTCCAATGGACAAGGGGGTGGGGGTGGGGGGTCCAACATCAGAATGAATTCAACTTAAGAATAAACTGGCTTTGACCCCAACCAAACCCCAAAGTCCAGCCAGAGGTCCACTAGAAATAAATACAAGTTTGTGGTATCACGCTTACAAGGTTGTGCCACTTAATACTATTAAACCTAATCAATCCAAAAGAAAGCTAAGCACATTCCCATTACCAGTGCAGTCCTCACCGTAGCCCTTATCTATGAAGGCTCCACATCATAGCTCAGGTCATAACAGGGGGAGGGGGACTTCCAGGTTCTCAAAAGGAGCCATCCTAAATCCTCTGTCCAAACCTTTCTTTACCCTGCCCTCCCACTTTCCACCCTAACACAAGTCAGTCTTACTGAAGAGGTAGGGCTTCTACCAGTCTCACGGAAATCACACCAGAGAAAGGTCATTACACGAGAGCATTAGGCTTTAAGCCAAGGGGACGTGCCTCCAGCCCCAAAAAGAATCACAACAAATTTCAAACCTACTTCTACTCCTGCAAAGATCTCCCATCTAGAAGCTCCCAACAACGGCAGCACGAGGTGTTGACATTACATTACTTGAGGAGAAGGAGAGGGAGATATATATAGTTTTCATAAAACCCCCGTGCACAATTAAACTTGATTAAAAGCCTTGAGAGTGCTAAAAGTAGCAATGAGTACAGGAGGCTGCCGAGCAGAGCGCAGGTGCGCCCTTCCCTGCAGTCAGTAAATGCTGGGAAGTACAGGAGGCGTGCCTTCACTTGAGCATTGGAGAAGCAAAAAAGTTGCCTTGTCGTCCTAGGTTAGTGGCAGACTTGCTTTTGCTCCCAAATCTAAAAAAAAAAAAAAAAAAAAAAATAGAGAATGAACTGGAAAAGTATTCTATAAAAAATGGTAAATAACTATAACATTACTTAATATAATCAACTACAGTAGGAAAGCCAGAAACAAGTACTCTGTAAACCATGCTTTGTCACCTGAGATGAGGGAGGGGAAAAACAGTACAGATCCTTAGACCCTTTTTAAAAACCAGATCTTAATGGCTCCAGGTTTCCTTTTAAAGTCCAGCTGCTGGCTAAGATCTAATTCAATTTTTCTTTCAATAAGCTTCAGCATGATGAGAAAGAAAGGAAGCAGTCATTTTTTATTTCCCAGCAGCCCGATTCCACATACCTGGGAGTGTTCCTGGTGAGGGTGGAGCGGACCCTCTGCGACAGGGAGCTGGATGACGGAGTCTTGAGGAGCTGATGCTCAGGAGTGGTCACGGGGCCCAGTAAACTCACTTCAATCAAAGTTAAGACATATATTTAAAGGAGAGGAAAAAAGAAAGCACTCTTGTAGGCAGCCAGTTTTAAGCCGAATATTCTGTGAAACACTTAAGAGGTAAGGTTAGAGACCTAGCAAGGTCCCAGAGATCATTTTTGTCACCATTTTGTGACACAGCAGTGTATTTTTTGAACCATACAGGCAACCAGTGAATAGCTGAGATTCATTTTCTGATTTGGCCATTCTCAAATCCAACATATATTTGATTTTTTTTTTCCTATGTTAGAAAAAAACAATATGCTCCCTTAAAAAAGAACTTGCAGTAATGAAAGAACAGGTCTCCGATGCCAGTGAAGTTGGAATGAAACCAGCCTCATACATTTTTGGTGGCAATACAAACTGGCAAAAGCCTTTAAAATCACATTGGTAAAACATATCAAGAAACATAAAAATGTTTAAAACCTTTAATTCAATGATTCTCACTCATGGGAAATTATCATCAGGGATGAAAAAAGGTAGTATATACATACAATATTGATGGCATTGCTATGTGTAATTATGAAAAATTGAAAAATACCATCAATACCTAATAGAACACTTAGGTAAACTATAGTTTACAACCAGAAACATGATAACTAAGATCATATAGTAACAGAGAAAGTTCTCATAATATGCTAAGTGAAATAAGAACTAATTATATCTAAATTATTATACCTATATTTTAAAAAAAATCCATATAGGTAAAGAAAGAAGCAGAACATGAAAAAGTAGAAAAAAAATAAGGAAGGTAGAACTGTACAAATTTTTAATGATAGAATTCTCAAAATTAATTTTATTGAAGAATGTGCATTTTAAACACTTCTAGCAAAGACAAGGAGAGGGCACCTGACCAAAAACCAGAGAGGGAGTCAGGCCCTTTAAGAAGCACAACTTAAGCCTTACCTTTAACATCTGGTGTCTGTGGTGTGGAAAAGGCATTTGAGTTTTCAATGACATGCATGGGTTCAATGTTCTCTTGTTCCACCATCATGAACTGACTCCAGTATTCCAGGGGTAGTGAAAGTAGGCGCTCTACCACCTAAAAGCCACCAAATATGTTAACAAACTTCCAAAGCTCAGGGCTTACTCACTGTTCTCTCATGTTATCATGTGACAAAAGTCATGTATATATACAGACATGCTTGCCTACCTTGGGTTGACGCTTGATGTCCTGTAACATTATCACTGGATCTGGATTGGGCACAGCATGGCCAACTATCGTGGGGCCAAAGACTTTAGCCAGATTGGCAACATCCATTTTAGTGTTTGGGCTCTGGGCCACCCTAAGTAAAATAGCATTAAATTAGAAGACTTGTCCCTCTGCTTAAAAGCAGACAGAAATAGTAAGATCTATAGAAAAACAATTTACCCCTCGCATTCCCTCCCTAACACCCAACCCCCATTCTCATCCCCCTGGCAAATTCTCTGACTCCCAGCAACAAATTTCTGCTCTACTCACCTCTGCAAGTGAATCATGAGGAAAGCTAATGTGTCTCTGTTGGCCTGGGGCAGTTCACCGACAGCTTGGTACATGGCAGCTATGCTGTTGTCCTCATCTGTGATTTCTGTAAATGGAAAGAAAGCAACAAGAGGCCCAGACTTTTTTCCCTTGACAGCAGGCTTCCAAGTTATCGACCACAAAGTCTCATCTATACAGTAAGCTTTTGAAACTTCTGATTAGGTTCATGACTGCATCAGATTCTAGTTTCATTAACAAGCAGGATACTGGCCAACAGCTCAATATTAGAAATCAGAACTTTTTAACAACCGGCTCTTGCAGTTAGGGAAAGCAGCTGGAAACTCATGTTTCCAGGAAGGCAGACATATGACTGCAGTGACTACAATTATTCAGAAGGTATTTGTTCATGAAACATGTTTAAGAGCCTACTATGTGCCAGGCACTGTTCTAAGTGCTCAGGATTAAGCAGACCTAAACAAAAGACCTTGCCTCATGCAACTGGAGAAGTCAGTCAAAAAGCAAGTTATCTATCAGGTAGTGATATATATAATAAATAATAAGGCAGGCAAGAAGCTAGAAAGTAATGAAAGATGTTATTTTAGACAAGGTGGTCAGGAAAGGTGTTCCTGAGGACAGGATATCCAAAAAGAAACCCAAAAGAAATAAAGGAGAAAATCATGCAAACACCACTCCAGGCTGAGACAACCACAAATGTGATGGCCTTGAGTTGGGAGTAAGTCTGGTTATGCTCTAAGAATTGCAAGAATTCCAGTGTGGAGAGGCAGGGGGGAAGGGAAGGAGGGGGAAGGGAAGGAGATGGAGGGGAGGGAAGGGAAGTGAAGGGAGGAAGGGAGGAAGGGAGGAAGGGAGGAAGGGAGGAAGGGAGGAAGGGAGGGAGGGAGGAAGGGAGGGAGGAAGAGAGGAAGGAAGGAAGGGAGGGAGGGAGGAAGGGAGGAAGGGAGGAAGGATGGAAGGGGAGAATGCTGAAAGAAATGCTGTTGGAGACCTAATCAGGAGCCAAGTCATGTGGGGTCTTTTGGGCCTGTTAAGGACTGTGGATCTTATTCTGAGAGTGATAGGAAGCCATTGGAGGAGGCTGAAGACAGAAGGGACATCATCTAATTTAAATTGTAAAAGAACCACTTGAGCTACTGTATGAAGATTATACCTTAAGAGGGCAAGAGTAGAAATGGGAAAATCAGTAGGTTCTTACATCACTCCAGGGAAAGAGAGGTCAAGAGTGGTAGCAATAGGAGTGAGAAATTTTAAATTTAAGATATATTTACAAGACCTTTGCTGACAAGATTTGCCAATGGATTAAATGTAGGGTGTGAGGTAAAGGAATCAAAGATAGCTCCAAGTTCAAAAGGACAACCTAAAACTTGACAAAAAATACAATAAAAAGCAACAACAAAAAAACCCGTTAGTGCTCTGTACAATTTAGACAGGAGAGGATAGGAGAACATGGATACAGCTATTCATCCATCCATTTGAGCACCTGCTATATTTCAGGCACTGTACCAGGCAGGGAATAAACAGGAAACAGAAGAGTCGAAAATTCCTGCCCCTCGTGGGAGTCACATTCAAGTACTAAGACCTGCCTTTACCTGCTGCTTCCATAAAGGTCTTATTTAGCCGAAAGGTCAGAAGAGGTTCTTTGAGGTTTCGAAGGAAGTCTTTCAGGAGGCTACAGACAGCATGGATGTCATCCACTTTGCTGAGAAGGGGCACGGTTTTCACTCTGAGGAATTTCTCTTTCAGCTCTTTCACTGTCCGGTCACAGCCTGAGATCCGATAAAGGCCTGTCTATTATCAAGATGACACTTTCAGTTAAAAACCTCTTAATTATTGACACAAATAACAAATTCACTCTCTCCAAGGGTGGACTCTTACCTCAGTCAGCCCTCTCTGCTCAATCTCATTTACACAGTGGACAACGATGGAAGGGATCATTGGAGAAGTCTGGGACACATAATCTGCCAGCATTCCCTGAAAAGGGAGAGTTTAAAATTATTTATACCACTTAGATCAGCAGATGAAGATCAATGAGAAAATCACCCTACACTAATACTCAGGCTGGGACATCATGTTTACTTTTAAATTTCTCTTCCCAATGCATATATTAGAACAGAGACTCTCAATTATTTTTCCTACCTCCATACCAGGACTGATTTATAGTCACATCCACCACACTCTTGCATGAACAAGTAATAAGACCACAAGCTACAGTTCCGCCCCTGTTCCTCTTATATAGTCAAGGGCATCAAAAAGCAAGCAATGAGATTACAGCTATGGAGTTTAATATAAACTAATTTATTACTCTAAAAAAGGAAACCTTTCTGCACTTTAATTATTCTTAGTAAGAAAAATTATTTAACACAACTCACAGTTGATCATGACACAAACCTATCTGTAGGAGAGAACTCCATGGTTCTATACTAGACTATAGAAAATTTGTAAAAAATTTTATGCATGGATAAGAACTCTTAAGATTAAAGAAAAGTAACATTTGATTTGCTGGAGGCTGGGTAGCAGCTTAGTCATTTTGTTTTGATTCTTGCTAACATTGCTTATAACAAATAATTTCTTAATGAACTGAATCAAATTTTAGAAATAATCTAATCTTAATAGCTTAGTATGGAATATCTCTAACATGAGAGAAAGAATATTCAAAGATGAAATTATATGATGGCTGGAATTTGCTTCAAAATAATTCACTGAACAGGGTCAAGAGGAGATGGGGTTATTATTAATAAATCAAGACTGGTCATGAATTAGGAATTGTGGAAGTTGAGTGACAGGAACCAGGGGTTTAGTTATAGTACTCTCTCTACTTTTGTATATGTTTGAAATCTTACAAAATTGGATGGGATGGGAAAGGAAAAGAAGAGGGGGAAAGCAGAGGGGGGTGGGGAGGGAAGGGAAAAGGAAGAAAGGAAGAAAAGAAGGAAAGGGAAGGAGAGGGGGGAAGAAGGGGAAGAGGAATTTGGTTTAGAAAGGTTACTAAACAGACAAACCCAAACAGGATTCTGCTGCAAGTTAACATTTTGTAATTTCTATTCATTATTTGTGGGAAGAAATATACTTGGAATTATTAATTTTAGGAAAAAAAAGACCTTAAGCTTTTGAAAAGCTAAAGTAGCCATAACACAATGACAGCTCCCACAGCGCACCTCTCCGATCTTGACAGGTGTTCCTATCAGGGTAGGAATGCAGGGGAGGGGACAGCGATCCCGACATTCTGGATGAGAGACCACGCGACAGTCTCGACACTTCAGAGACAGCTTGCCAAATTTTATTCGCTTTCCACATGGAACACAAGATTCGGGCTTAATAACCTGAGGATGAAACCGGGAGTGGTATGAATTAGACAATTATCATCATCATCTACCAGCATTTATTAGGCACTTAGCATGTGCCAAACAACTTTCTAATCCCATTACACATATTTATTTGTGTAATTCTCACAATAATCCTATAAAATAAGGTCTTGTATTCTTTAAGATAAGGGAACAGAAGCAAAAAGAGGCTAAGTAGCTTGTGTAAGGGCACTCATCTGGAAGAGATCACTGTAGTACTGGAAAGAATCTGTTGACAAGGAGTCAGAAAGCCCCCATGTTAACTTTGCCACTTACTGTCCTGTGGCTCAAACAAGTCAGTTAACTCCTCTGAGCCTCAGTCAGTCGGTTTGCTTGGGTTTTTATGAGGAAATCAAATGGGACAAAGTTAAAATGTGCTCTATTTGGGGAGGAGGGTAATAGCTCAGTGGCAGAGCACGTGCATAGCATGCACAAGATCCTGGGTTCAATCCCCGGTACCTCCAATGAAAAAAAAAAAAGTGCTATATTCAAGCATGAAGTATAAATACACGTCACTAAAAAGCACAAACAACTGCTTCTGAATAGTGTTTTAGTTTTAATTTAGTATTACTCACAGAATGGAAAGATATACACCCTCTGTAACCAGTAGTTACCCATGGAGAGTGGGACTGGAAGGAGGAGGAAATTTGACTTTTAGCTTGATAACACAGAAGAATCTAAATTTGTTGCTGGTACTTCCAGAATTAAAAAGTCAGACATGCCCAAGAGCGGCAGCAACCCCAGACCCACCGTCTTGGAGACAAAGTCGTGCAGGCGCATCCCTCCATTGCTTTGCGGAGTGCTGGGGCCGTCTGTCTCCGTTCTCGGCTCCAACTGCCTGCTGCTCAAGGTGGAGTCACTGTTCCAAGGCTGTAAAGTACCTAGAAATCAGGCAACTATAAGCTTTGTGTCTTAAGTATTTTGTTCCTTCTGAATTCTAACCCCAATTTTAATACATAACTGGTAGATAACCGGTAATCTGTAATACTGATCAGAAGTGAATATAACGGCTATGCAAAGAATCATTTCCAGAAGAACAAGTTCTACACTATGGCGAAGGCCAGGCTAGCAAGCCAAAGGCAGAGCATGACACGAACAGTGCTCTGGCCCTCGGTAAGCAGTGTAGGAAACCACCCAACACATCCAACTCCTGCTGAACGAGGGTTCTGAGGCTCCAGTTCTCCCCAGATTTTACCAGTCATTTTACACAGGCCATTCAGTCACAAACCCCCGGACCTGTTTTCCTTCGGCTCCTGGTCCAGTATGGCACAGTCTCAATAGTGGACACAGCTTCGATGGGCCCGCCATCATTGGGAACAGTCACTGTAGTTTTTGCAACTATGGATTCATTCCCCTAAAACAAAGGTAGTAATGAGGGAAGGATGAATCTCATTTCCCCTCCACTATAGGGTGTTCTGGAGTAGCTGAAAAATTCTTGAGTCTCAGTTAGGACTTAAGCCTCCAGTCCCAAACACTCTTAAGTTGAAATCTCATACTTTAAAATAGAAATATAGGTCACAGGGGTTTACATACAAGCAACTAAGAACCAAACATAAAGCTGGAAGTTGTTTACTGTTCTATTCATATGGATAAGGATTCTATTACAGAGAAAAACTTTCACTAAACATCTCTCTCAATAACACTGCAATGTTGACTCGGGATTTTTAATGCTTGGGGCCACTAATCTTTGATGTGTTCGAGAACAAAATTCTCTTAGCCTGACTATTCTTACCTGGTCTACTGTGGAGCCAATGGAACGAGTTTTCTTTATAGGTCCAGGGGGACCGTCAATGAACTGTCGGCTACTAGAGCGCTAGAGATGGGGCAAAAACCAAGAACTTTAGTACCAAACAGAAGATCTGAAGCACAAAAGATAAAATTACCCATTAGACAATGTGGACGCAAGCCCTAGATACCAGGGCTGTAGTAAATAACAATGTTCTCTCTCTCATTGCCTATTTCCACTTGAAGCTTACGTTGTACCAACACAAAAATGCGCTCAATACCCTAGAAGAAACAAGCAAGCTTTGGAAAATTTTAGATGACAGCACTAGAAAAAGTAGAGTGTAATCTTATTTAAGGACAGAAGTCTTTGGAAACATATTAAGTACCCTAAACAAGCACACACAGATAGTTCTCTGTATATCCCATTATATACACATTTCATCTGAAGCTTATATTAGAGCACAAAAAGTCCTACATAAAAATTCATATGACAACTCAAAAAACAGATATATCCTTTCCTCTCGATAAATGAACTGAGAGCAGCCCGGAGAAGTGAAACAGGACAGAATTCTGTCCTGAGTTAATACCTCAAGGAACATCAATACCACCCCCACAACAAGGATTCATTTGTAATACAGGTTTAATAACGGCTAGAGCACCGTATCAGGAATGCAACATCATGGCAAAATTTCCAGAGAAAATTCTTTCATTGCTACTTTGTAAAAAACAAACAAACAAAAAAAAAACTAAACAGAACCATACATACCCTCTTTTCTCTCTTCTTCAGTTTAAAAGTCTTTACCAAAGAAGAATCCCAATCCTGTTGACAATTACACTGTATTAATTTCTTTCTTTGGTTAGGCCTCCCCTAAACCCTGTGCAAATACATTTGCAGAGAATTTTAAAGGCCTCTTGAGTCAGAGTACCTAACTCACAAGTCAGGGAGAGGGGGAAGGGAGGGTCCCAAATGTCATAGCTACAAGAGCTGTAGTAAGTTAACATGCTTTCTTTCCAAAATTGAAGCTATTATAATAGAATCAGGAATCAATACCACAGAGGCAAGAAAAGGTTAAAAGAATCAACTTCTGTCGTGATTATCTCCAGTGCCTGGTCCTTTATTTCTGATGATTTCTGTAATTAGTTTTAGACCTTACAGAATGTTAGGCACTATGCTGATCGTGTTAGATGTGATCTTTGCTCTTAAGGGACTGCTATCATCTAATCAGATGTTCTGCACAATAGAGCCACTTTCAAAGTTCTAGTTTAGGTTTTACGTCTCTCCATCATCCCTCTTACTTAGGCCCTAAAAAAAGACATTCATATAGACACTGAAGAATTGTTTGTCTTTCACTGTGGTCTAGTTTTACCTCACTTATTTTAACCATTTGCATTCATTTTTACTAGCTACCTATGACCTCCTTATTCCTGATAATCCCTAAACATGCAAAATCCAGAAACAGCTGTATATAACTTAGCTAAATAAATGTAACCTCTCCAATTCATGGTCAAGTAATTTAGCTACTGCTTGTTTGTTTCAGCTTCGGTTACGACAGATATCACATCACAGGTCTAGCTCTAAAATCAGCTAATAATATATTCTAGTTTAATTATGTATCCCAAACTATGCCATTCCTTATTTCAAAAAGATGACACCTAATATTTGTATCTACAAAATGGTAATTATTTCCCTAGTCAAACACTGAATTTGGACAGAAAACTCTAAGCCTATGCAACAAGGAGTTATCACATGTCTTGTTATCATCAGAAAACCAACTACCAATACCCTCCTGATTTACTGTCTTGTTTGCTACCTTTCATCCAGTAAAACAGAAAAGATACACAAACCAATCTCCAGAACATCAGAGACTAAAATATCAGGAGATGACCTCTTATCCAGAAATACCACCATAAGTTGAGAAGGGTGCTACCTCACAAAAGCAGGGTAACAAAGAGCTTAGACACGTGAACCGCTGTTCATTAACGCATTATATAGTGCCTGGGAATTTTCATCTGCCTTCTGGCTGAAGTTCCAGGGCACTGGTTTCCTTCTAATTGTGAAGTAGGACTAAGTCTTCCTCAAGAACCAAATTAATTCAGAAATAAGGCACAAATCTCTTCCCCCCAAGAGCAGCAAATAAACTCTTCTTGGATAGAGTCTTGCTTTTTTTTTTTTTTGGTGTTAGCTTGGGTTTTAAAATAAGTCGAGATATAGTAATCAATTAGTACACACAGCTCATAGATATGTTAAATAAATTTAACCTCATGCCAAATCCTAAATTCTGTATTCTTGTATTCTTATTTCCAGAAATTAAATAAATATGTAAGCCAGTCTCTTATAGCTTATATGCATTTATATTTTTAAATGCTAGATCAGTATCTATAACACATCAAGTAATAAAATAGTAATAAAGGAATTCCAGAAAAGAGGACAGGATAGCTATTCCTGAGGGAGCAGGGTTAAGAAAAATAGATAATTCTCAGAAATCAAGTGTTCATTACCAACGATTCATCAGTCTTGTCAAAGCTGATATCCGATAAAATGGAACCAGATTCATCAATGGTTGACAGTCTAGATGAGTAAAACAGTAGCAGTTAGACACAAGACTGTGGAAAGTAAAATCCATCAACACCAGAACAAGTCACACTGGTCAGGTAACATCAGCAATTTCACAGCAATATCTTCCCCATGGAGATAACTACAAGCTCAAACCCTAGCTGGGGTGGGTTGCTTTTTATGGTTTACATGGGGAGATGTGCGCGCATGCACATGCAGCACAGCTGCCATTTCAGCAAAGGCCTTATAACAGTAGTTGAAAGTTAACAGTCAGGGGCACAGGTGCTATTCCCTGCTGAGACTGTACTACAGGCTACTGCAGATTCACAAGGCAGAAGAGTGAAGTTTAATTTGATCCCAACTGTGGTTGCTTTCTACAAGAGAAGAGTATTACCCAGCATTAGCTTTCTAAGAAATTAAGTCCTGTACATCTTCTTAGTTATAAAGATTCCCCATAAAACAACCAGGCAACAAAATAAATCGCTCGAAGAGTGCTGACCTTTTCCTACGTATTGTATTAGGGGTGTTAAATTCAAAGCCTGGTTGAGACTATTTTAAACAGTGATGCAGTGGAACCAAAATTATTATCTGGTCTTGCTCACAGAAGGCCTTTCTAAACTAGAAGAGCTACAAGAGCTCTCTGGAGAGCAAACACCTGAAGTATTGCTGAACTGCCACTTCCACCTTTAGGTCTCTCAGCAATGTGCAGGATTAGTTACTGAAGTGCAATTTAGCACCAACATCAAATTTTACCCATGATGAAACATCTTAAGGAAAGAAAAAAAATATAAAATAAAATAAAGAGGGAGGCCCCTGCGCCTTCATTTCCCATCCACCCTTCCTCCAAAGTCTTTTTCTGCTTTATTCAGCACACATTCCAGAAGCAGTATATTTAAGAGTTTAGATAACAAGAACTTCTGACAGCTGTGATGCTTGTGATCAGATAACAACAGATGCAGTTCCCCCACCTTTTGTTCCCAGCATTGCCGCTGGATGGTTGGCCTCTGTTGAGAAAAGCCAGAGCTGATTTTTGCTCCTCGCTCAGTTGAATGCTGCCAGATGTGTCACACATCAGCATCTCTCGAATCAGCTGAATCTGTCTTTCCTACAGACCAAAGCAGAGTAAAACATCCTAGCTAACCAGGGGAGAAAGCTTCACCTCAAATTTATGGGACAGGCAGACCAGAAGACATTAAAATACAGCATTATGCAAATGAGCCTTCAGGAAGGCTGCTACACCAACAGCATATTAATTCTCATCAAGCCCAGATTGTGTCTCTGATTTCTGACTGGTAAAATGAACTCCATCTCAAATAGTGGAGTTTCTGCTACAAGACTTTTGGATCAAACTGCTAATCCAAGAGAAGGGAGTATTGCAAAATGAGAATCCCAAAATAAATTTCGTAGAGCAAACACACTTTAGTGTCATTTTATCAGGACAATTATTGGCTTCTTCTATAGATCAAAACAGCCACTCACCTTTCTAAACGGTGGCGCGAAATATATTAAAATGGATAGAAAGCTTTAATGCACTGGAACCAGACAATGTGAGCTTACTTAGGCATCTAACACTGTACCAAGATGGACTGGTCCCTCCTAGTGAAGCCTTTCCTTTGTACCATGACCCACCCTAGTACATCAAAATGATAGTGTGCTGTGCTAATCACACTGGTTGAATACATCCAGCTCTTTACCCTAAATTAAGAGCAGTGATGAAGGAAAGACTTAAGAGTTGTCCTGCCCGTATCAATGACAAACTGATATAAGGATAAGGATGTTCTAAGTAGCACTTATAATCATTAATGAGAGACAGCCAATATCTTGTGACTGACCAAATATGCTAGGATTTCCCTGACTTTCCTCCTAATTTTAATTCTTTAAATTCTCACTTGAAATCTATTAAATAAGTCTCAGGTCTAAAGGGGAAAAAAATTAAATTTCAACTTATGAAGAACAGGCTGTAATTTCAGCTCCAATCACGGACAAGCTGCCACTGGACAGGGTGCTTTCAGTTCTTTAATGTAGTAGAAGAAACCAGGTATATCTGGGCAGGTGGAAACATTATCAAATGATGCTTCCGCCTCCCCCACTGTCACAGTTCTAGCATAAAAACAATACACACCAGCTTTTCACAGTCAGCCTCAGCTCGCTGCCTGCGTTTGATCTCCACATCCACCTGATTGCGCGCATGCTTCAGCTTAACATCCAGGGCACTACGCTCAGTCTCTGCTTTCATCAAAAGATCCTTGTATTTGCCCAGCTCATGGTCTGTTCTCTGCCACTTTTTACGGAAATCTTCAAAGTCCTTTGCCAACTGGATAAATTCTAAGAAAAGGGGGAAATTTTAATAATTCAAATACCAAATAGGGTATAAATGCTCTAATAAATGAGTCCTCTGCTTAGTTTTACTCCAAATACATAGTTGAGGGACCAGCTGTACTATGGGCAAATCTAGCTAAAAATAACCAGGAACAGATCCTGGATATATGTTCACCACTCGGGATGAGAAGTTTCAGTGGTCAATAACCACTTACTTTTGGCTTAGCCAGTGGCGTCTGCTATGGAGTAAGTAATTCATTAGTCACCTGGCTCCAGATGTAACCCTAACAGTGAAAGCTCCTGAACAGAAGGCAATCAAAGGGGGATACCTTTGGGGCAGCTGTCACGCACCAGGACAGTTACAGCTATAAAACAAAAACAGCCTCCTTTAGAGTCACGTATTGCTGCGCCAAAGGCGTTAAACTACTGCAAATTCAAATGTTACTGCTGTAATATGCTCCGGTAGATGTAGATTAATATTACAGATGTCTAAACCCACAATTGCATTCAGCTATATAATTATACAACTATTGATTTGAAAGTAAACAGCCAATTTGCTTTCACTGTTTTAACACAGCCCTGAAGGGTATGTAAACATTCCAGTTGGAAAGACACAGGAAGAGAAGATCATACTAGTTTGGGTGAGTCACTGAGAGTGGAATGTGGACTCTTTTCAAGTGTCTGCGAAGAGCACATAACTTCCAAGGCAGCACCTCCAAGCATAATAACCCTGGTGGCATCTGTTCCTATCAACTGCCATTGGCAAAGACTATTCTACAATGCCTTTCTATTTTCTAGTTAACCTCAATCTATCTCTAAGCATCATTCTCCACCAGAATGATGGAGCAAGTTTCTAAAACGTACATCCTGCTGGTCAAACTAACCCAGTTTACAGCTGAAACTAGGCCAAATTCACACAAAGCTAGCAGATTCTTAGGTAATAAGGGCAGTTTTCCTATTTGAATTTAACCTAAGAGCACAGAAATAATATAGTGCCATTTTAAAGCAATTTTAATAATTTGACTATATTTCAAACTTATAAATTAGGATAATTAATGTAGAAAAACCAGGCCTTCCCCACAAGGAAACCTAGGTTTTTAGCAAACAACAGATTTTAGCAAAACAGGGTATTATGATCTAGTTATCTTAAGACAAGGCAAATATCAAGGATCTCAAAAAGTAAAATATATTATTACAATTCAAATAGTTTTAAATGATATACTGGTTTAGTTTACAGTTTGGAAACACATTACTAAGGTTTTTTTTCCCCCTCGTAACTTAAAGAAAAAGAAAATTAATATATCCTTTTACAAATTTAACTCTTTCAAAATTCTAAATTCACAAGGAAAAAAATTAAAAACAAGAGCTGGTTCTTAGTCACATTTACTCCTGTGATTCATCAAGCAATGCACTTATTATTTGTGTACTTTTTTGATGTATGTAACACTTCAATTTAAAAAAATAAAGAACAGTAAACAGACTTTTCAACTCCACAGTCTAAAAACTTTCTAGCTCCACACTGTGGTCAATTAAATGTTTCTAAATATAGTGTTGCCTACACACTCAAATATTTACTGAATTGAAAAATAATTTTGAGAATGAAAAGATTTCCATTTGACCTAATTTCACTGGTTTGTTTGTTCTTTAGGATACTTTGTGATAAGTCTTATTAAATTGGGGTTTTAATTCCATTCACTGTTAATTGGTGTATGTTACAGGTCTAACTGAGTTGAACCATAGAACTGAAACCAAATAAAGTTATCAGTTCATTTCAAGGACACAGTTCCCATTTTAATACAGATGATTAAATTACTAGTTTAGTTTATATTACGCCAAAATCAGAACATTTGCATACATGATGAAGATATTACTTCTATGTACAATTCTGTTGTAAACTAATTGGGCAAGGATGGGTCAAAAAGGCACTTTAGACCACAAGCCAGGAAAAATTTTGATGCTGGAGATCAATAAACATGAATGGCATTTTTTGGTCAGTGTGTGAATCACAGTTCAATTTGGTACTAGCCCTTGTCATGAAGTACACATTCAAAAGGTTTACTGAATTCAAATGATCTCCTTAAAAGGGCTATGTGTATATTAAATTACAAAATTCATCTATCTAAAATGACAAAGGAGAAGGGACATTTCCTTAAAACAAATTGAGAATAATCTTTGATCTAGGAAAAAGAAATCAGGATTTAGTTCATGGTTCAGCAAAGAGATTAAAGCAATTCCAGAAATCTTGTTTTTTCAGCTCACTCCATCTAGGGCATTTGCACAGGCTCTTCCTCGTCTTAAGGGCAAGGATCCATATCTCTTTCTTGCTTTTATCCCCAGTGCCTTGCACTCTACCTAGTACACTGTAGGCACATAAATATTCAACGAACGAATGAATGAAGAAAATTACTGTTCAGATCATATTTAAACTCGAGACATCCAAGCCTACCTTACCAGTCTAATCAAACTTCCCATCACTACTCAATACCCTCTCACTAAACCAGTCTGTCCCAGCCCTCAGGACGGATCTGTGTTCATTTCTGCCTTATCGCTTATGATCAAGCTATGCTCTCCAAAAGGAATGCCCTATCTATTCTCTCTTATGCACCCATTTTCCTACCCATCCCATCTGCTCTATGAAACCTTGCTTAATCTTTTTGCTGCACATTTTTCTGTACTTCCCAAAAGCATATATTTTGATACTTGTATTATCTTCTGCTTCATGAGACAGAATCTTGTTACTGAAACTTAAATACCACAATCTTCTTGAAGACAGACACCATGTCACATGCACTTTAGTATCACCTACCGTACACAGATAGCATAGCACCAACCTAGTATGGTGCTGGCACACAATAGGCACCTGATAAATATTAAGTTATATTTATTCCTAATTTACACCAACATCAAAAAAATTTCAGGCAGCTCATGATAAAAATAGAAGATAAAAATCATGTAGACCAGGGAAAACACAGATAAAATATCTAGGCTATTAAAGACATTTTATTTGAATATTAACCTTTACTCTGATCTTTCAGTAACCTTGGACTTAGCTGTAAAATAAAAATTCCTATACAAAAAGGAGAAAGAGGACTAAAGTTATGACGAAAAGCAAGAGTAAGGAGTCAGGGATACTTAGGCATGGGAGGAATTCCTGGAATCCAAGAAAAGAACAGAGACTGGCTGGTTGCAGAAAAAAAGATTCTAGAGTCCAGAAAACACTAAGACACTTTAGTTACTCAAAAGTCAATGTTCCAAGTTAGGGATCTGGAGAGGGGACAAAACATACCTCTATTTCATAACAGAAGTCGATGGGAAAATAGAAATTTGCTTATAAAATAAAGGTTCCTATAAAAATAAGTACCTTCTATTTTTTTGGTATAGTTACTTCCAAAGGTATTTTCACAACTAGTATCTCGTTCATCTCCCAATGCTCACCACAAAATTCCTATCTTACAGATGGAGAAACAGACACACAAGTAACAGTTAAAAGCCAGCTCTACTTACTGAGACTACAAAACTCAGATTCCTCCCTCTGCCCCCACATACTATCAGCTGCCTTCTCCTAAAAGATCTTATCACTCTCTCTTCCACCCATTTCCCCTTATTTCCATCTTCAGAATCACCACTCCAGTCGGGGCTCCCACTGCCTATTTCCTGAGTCATGGCAGCCATGTCCTAGTCAGTCTCCCACCTCCACCTCTAAGGCAGCCTCCGCCTCAGCCAGCGTAACCTTCCTAAATCACAGCCCTGATTAAGTCAACCCCCCTTACTCGTACTCCCCTCACACCCTACACCCTCTTGCCGCCACTCAGGTTGTTCCCTTGACCCCAAATGCCCTCTTTCATCTCTGACTGTTGGGATCCTACCCTATATCTAATCTAAGGCTCAACCAAACCATACTTTTTGGAAGCCATTTAGTCATCCCTTTCCCTCAACATGTGCTAGAAGCTGTGATAGGTTCTCACTGAGTATATGCTGAGGGAACCTGAATTTTAAGATCTGTTAGTCAATACTCTTCCCCACTAGACTCCAAAGTAATCTATCTTCTGAGATGATGTGAGCTCAAAGAGAAGCCTAATTAGTATGCCATCATGGTTACTGAGTTGGTACCAGATGATAGGGTCATGAAACAGCTATTAGAAAAAGAAGATAGAATACTGTTTTGAAGGGCTTATAAGTGGATGAGAACCATTAAAAACATCAATCAAATTAAAGAAAATATTGAATGGCATAAGCAAGACACCATACTAAGTACTATGGAGATTTTTTTAAAAGTTTAAGACACAGTTCTTGCATTACTTTTATATCAATGAGGCTGACTTAATAGCAATACCTACTAAAATAGGTATTAAGGAAAATCTGGAAACAGAGGGGATGGCAACACAAAGAGAACCTGGTAAAGAATAACTCTTTAGATCACTTAAGTCAGTGCTATCAGCCCCACCCTTCTCACTAATATACTTCCCATAAGACTATTCCATCACCACCTCCTTTTTCTCCTCAGCTCACCATCCAACCTCACCCTTTTAGTACTAAGCACCAAATAAATGAAGGAGGTGAAAGCAGATGAACTGCCCCTCTTTCAAAAAGAAATTATGTCATTTTTCTCCTTTTCGTTTGAAAATATTTTTTAGAACACAGGGAAAACTCAAGATAAAAAATTTAGACAACTACTACTCTAAGGAAAACAGGCAACAATCTTGGAAATTCAGTAGATTTTGCCCAGTTAGTGATATGAAAATAAAATTAGCAACTAATGCCAACTATTTAGTGAAAAGAGAACCTTGATAATGAAAAGAGTCTGGGTAAAACCCATTTAAAAACCACTGCAGAAAAAAAAGGTGACCATTTAGAATGAGTGTTCATTAAGCTTTTTGACCATAGATAAGTGACCATCATTTTCTTTTTAGGTAACTCAAATGAAAAACAATTTTAGGATTGGAACACACTTCAGCCTTATAGAACACCCAAATGTGAAATCTGTTTTTTCTCTTCACACAAGCCAGCTCAGAATGACTTACGGAGTTCATTTCCTTCACTGAGAATCTCCACCCGGCGTACAAGCTGCTCAAACAGATTCCGCAAATTCAGCATCGTAGTATCCATCTTTCTGCCAAGAAATCAAATATACATTAGGGGTCCTACCATCTCCCTCAGACAAAAGATTCAGTAGCAATCCAGTACAGTCATCAGTGACTAACATCTGGACTCTTCCACGTGTAGCTACCATTATAATAATCCAAGGCCAACAATTGATGTTTTGTGTAATCCTAATTATAAAAACAAAGTTGGAATGTTTAAGCTCATTTGAAAATTACAAAAGCATTTCAGTCCTCTGAATATAACACCCCTCCCTTCCTGCCTATTTCTTTTCCTCCACTCTGCAATCACTCTGGAGCTGAGATGAAAGCAATTAGGGACAAGTATGTTAGTTGATTACTAGGTAACCAACTTAGTCAAACCTAATGATTAATTTAACATTTTTGGCCACTTTAATCCTCCTGCACTTTGAAGACTTTCAATGTAACTTAAAAGGTTTATTTTAAATTTCATTTGTAGCTAATACCATGTTGCAACTGCCTCTTAAAACGCAGGACATGGTCAGCACATTTCTTACCAACGGCACAGACGACGTCACACAAGTGATTAAGTGGGGAAATCGCCAGCTCAGCAGCACGAGAATTATTTCTGTAATGCAGGGCTCTCTGCTGGACTGCGTGCAGGGACTATATCTAATAAATTTATACTAAGTATAGGCAAAGGATTATGTTGTACCACGTTCTGGCATCAAGGAAACAATATACCACCTTCACAGTGAGAAGGGCAAAGGAAAAATCATTCACTACTGTGTTCCATATAGTGAATTTCAGGCTTCATATTTGCCCCTAAAGACTTGCTGATGTTACGTTAAAAACGGTGTCCTTACAGGCAGTACTACTCAAATAGACTTGAACTGGGAACACTTTGAGGAAATAAGATCTTCATTTAACAGTCAAGAAAGAAAGATATCAATGGAATGTTATGAAAATTATCAAGGAAATAAAATTAAAAATCATATTTAATTGAAAATTGAACATTCTCAGAAATACTATTAAAGGATTCTTCTTATGTTTCTCCCAACCACCCCTTCAACATTCTAGTCCAGGCCCTTTTTTCATGCATCTAAATAAAATTTTAAGAACTCTTTTACAAAGGTTTAGTGGTTTTACAATGTTTGTAAGGGTGTACCAGAAGCTATGAGGGCAAGGAAGAGGGAGGTGGGGAGGTGGGGGACACAAAGGAATATATAAACATAAAGATATTTTCTATTAAATGCTATAGAATTATTCATTTGTACTTGTATGATGATTGCTCTAATAGTAAAAAAGCTTTCAACTCCAAGCTTGGATGCAATATATACCTGAATCAGGGCCGGAAACCAAGATTCTCAAATGGCAATCTATCTGTTCCAAGCTACATAATCACAGCAAGCTGCTAAGCAACCAGACCAACAAATCTACTACAAAGCTCCTTCTCTAAACTAAGAACAAAACTAAAAGAATAGCACTAAAACTGGTAGGAAGAGATGTAGAAGTTACAGAGATGCCTGTGGATTTTCACAGTATGACAAAAAAAGGCAAGCGCACCTAAGTGCTACAGGCCAGACACCTGGGCAGGGCATTCAGCAGCCTACTCAAATGACGATTCCCTTTGGCTCCCAACAAAAGTGGAAGAAGCCGATCAGTTTTCATGTGGGGTATACTTGGTTCCTATCACCTCTGAACTTGTGTGCATATTCTGAGACTATAAGACAGCAAGCTCAGTACATAGGAAAACTTCTATCTGTCCAGGAATATAGAAAAGGAAAATGTGACAGTGCAACTAGGGCAATGAAAACTGGTTGTTTAAACAAAAATTCAGACTGGTCTGTATGCCTTAAATGACAGTACAACCTGATTCTTTGTCCCTTTAAGAGAAATCCTCCATTTTCTCAAGTTCCTCTATCCTTCTTTCCCATTTTCTTTGTGCATACCACTCCCTAGAGTGAGTATTGTGCGGAGGCATTCTCTTGAAAACACAACTTGATTCCTGAAAAGACTAAAGATACAGAGTACCTACTTGGGCACATCTCACCATAGTAACTGTTATCTCATACAACTACCTCAATCTACGCTGCTCTAACATGACGCCCAGGACCTAGGAAGGAGTTGTGTGACTGAACATATCAAATCATCCCACTTTAGTCATTACATCTCTCCAGACAACTCACCTATTTCTCTCTCCAGCCCTGCCTCTCTCGTAACTCAATCCCGTAGCTCTCAATTTGTTTGGGATGCCCTGGATGTTGATTTTGATTTGAGACATTGTTTTATCCTTCCCCCAAATATATCACCAACTACCCTTCCCACTGACCAACCCTACTCCCTCCCCTACTGACTCCTGAATTTGATTTCCTTTTTTTTGATTATTCACCCCCTTAGTTCCAAATCTCAGAATCACCTTAAGTTACTTCCTTTCCTGCAAATATAATCACCAGACTTTGGGGATTCTTCTCTCATGTGTGATATACCATGCTCTCATCACTTGCAGGTCATTATCACTCAATTCAACTGATCTCCTTGGCCCCAGTCTTTCCCCAACTGCTTTGCTCAGTTGGCCCTCAGACACACCTTGTACTCTAATTTAACTTTACCATGTTTCTATCCTATGTTCCATCTAGACTGTAGATTTGAGAGGAGAAACCTTACATTTTGCACTACTGTATTACACACAGTTTTTAAAAAAATATTTGATATTTTTATCAAACACATAAATGAACACACACCCCCATTCTACTGCCAAAAACACTTCCCAATCTACCTGAACATCAATGTTTAATAAGGATGAAAACAAGCAGAAGAGTTTAAAAAAGGTGAGGGGGGCAAAAGACCTGGGATAAAGTTTTAGTTCTTCTATTTACACACTGTAAATCCATGGATAAGTCACTGAAATTCTGAGACACATTTATAAATGGGAACAATAATACCTGTCCTATTTACCTCATAGAATATTACAAATCAATGTAGGTAAGTTTTATAATGTGTAAATTGAGCCTCACTATAAGAATATAGGGTATTATTATAGTGGGTATACATTTTTTGGTCTTATTTTTTTGTTTTGGTCTGACTGTTGTTATTTACATCCTAGAATAGTGATTACCAAATCATAGCTGGGACCCAGATCAAAAAGAAGGGAGGAGATAGCAAAATTTGACCTGGGCTCTTAAACAAGATCTTCTACATGAGGCTCATGGCATCTGAGAAGTTTTTCCTCTAACATAGGTTTACTTTGGGCAATCCAAAAACAGCAGTAGCAAATATAATCCTCTTCTCTTTATACACTGGGGGGGGGGGGGCTGTGTATTTTTATTAACATTCTATAGCAGTGACTCTCAGGAATTATTCATAGATGACAAAAATATCTTTCAGCATCAGTACTAACTCATATCTCAGCCAAATTGTAACTTGAAAGGCTAAAATTTACTCATCCTATTCAATGTCAATTGAAAATTGTCTTAATTTTCCTGCTGGGTCACATTTTCACCCTCACGAATACTTCTTTATTTCTCCTCCTTTATTATTTAGCTCCATAGCTAGGAGATACACTAATGTGAAAGGAAACAAAAACAAAGTCATATTGTAGTACATTGCTTTGCAGCTGTAAAACAGCTGTCACTTTTCACTACAGAGGCGGCTGCCTTTCGGGAGAGCTGAAATGATCCCTGTGTGCAGCAAGGAAATCAGTTTGTGGAGCACTTTGAACAAAAAGGTGCTAGAGAATCTCAGCTGTTATTGATGAGAAGCCCCAGAGATGGAGAAGTCACTATGTTACAGACTCCCAATCTGTGAGTATTCCTAAGGGAGCAATTTGGCATCACCACGAAAAGAGGCTCAGCTTGATGTGATTGCTTTGAGTCCCCAATTTAATTTCAATCACCCAGCCAAGAGAACAGACATCATCCTTCAGAATAACAGACTATTACAGATCTTACTGCAGAGTATCCTGGAAAAAGCCTCTATCCTCTTCTTCCTCCCCCTACAAACAACACTATTAAGAGAGCTATACATCAGGTTTTAGATGCATCAAGGGTGTTAAATATTGTAAGACAAAGCAATGAGTTTTTAGGGAGAGTTTTAATGAAAAACATTCTCACAAACATTACTAAATCTTGAGATTCCCAAGAAATCAACAACACAGGTTCTCTGCTGCCAAGAAAAAACATTCCCTAAGACTGTTTCAATACAAGATTCTTTCATATGAAAGCATTTCAGAACAACTTTTTTTCCCAACTGTCCAGCTTCTGCTTCACCATATCAAAAGCCTCTATTCAACTGGCAGGCAGAAGGAATATCTTGAAACCAAATGTTCTTATGAGCAAATCAACTGCAGAAAGAGTAAACAGAACATCCTCAGTCCAACATGAATGAAGATTAAAATACAGAACGGGACAAGTTGAATTATTATTTTTCAGAAAATTATTATCAAAAATTTCAGAAGTTCATTATACTAAGTTCTCCTCTTCTGCAAATTCTTTTCATTCTGAAGTGTTCCATTCTTCAAGGTCCAGTATAAGTCTCACCAATTCACTAAAGCACTCTTACCATTTTAGTCCTAAATTACCTCTATTATTTACAACACTTAGCAGATGTATAACACTGCCTCATACTGTTAATTTTCTATGTTCAAAAAAAAATTAATGCTTTTTAATGGTGAAACTAAAACTTCACCACCCTAAACAATTACATGCACCTCCCTAATTTTTGCCCACTATGCCCTCATACTTCATAGAATTGCCATCAAAGATTATATATAATTTGTGTTTTACTTTTTTCTATTATGTTTCCTTTAAGTTACAAAAATTTGATGAACAATTATTTATTTAATTGTTCTCTTCCGTTGACATTTAGGTAATTTCGTTTTTCTGTTACAGATGCCTAGAATCTCTCACATGGCCACTCCATCACCTCCTTCAGGTATTTATTCAAATATCATTGTCTCATTCTCCATATTTTAAATTGCATCTGTCCTCCCAATGCTTTTCTTTCACTCGAAAGCACTTATCTCCATCTAACATACTTATATATATATTAACTTACCTATTTTGTTTATTGTCTATCATCCCAACAGTTTAAGTTCCAAGAAGACAGATTTTTGTTTGTTTTGTTCATTGCTGAGGCCCTGATGCCTAGAACAGTGCCTGACACTTGGCAAATGATTAATATTCACTGAAGGAATAAACTGGACATCAACATAGACAGTGCTTTTCTTCAAGTGGCCGTGTTTCTTAAAGTAGATTTCCAAGGCCAGCATTACCAAATCAGAGGGTAAAACCTCTTACGACTCTTGACAAATATTTTCAAAATATTTTCTACAAGGGCTGTACCAAGGTACAGTACTCTCAGCAGTGTAAAGGCCTACCAGATTCACCAAATCAGTTATCTTTAGAAATTTTATTAGCTTGAATAAATTGCAAGCTCCTTTAAAGCCAAATAAGATTGTCTTGTATTTATATTTTGCACTTAATAAATACCTGTTGAATGATTAAGCTATAGAAAAGGCATCTTCTCTAAACACTTTCAATAACTCAAAAAGCTCACTTTACACATTAAAGAGAATTTCTTAAAAAAAAAAAAAAAAGCTTATTTTCCCCACCCACCCCACGTTTCTATACACACCCTCTGCTGAGGAATGAAATCCTGTGGAAAGGAATGTGAAAGGGTAAAGTAAGGCCTCCTTGTTACTAAGGCTGAGAATTAGGATGGGAAGGGCAAGATGTCACTGCCTACCTAGACACACACAGCCCACTAGGGAGAGGGGCTCCACTACAGGCGGCCCTGGCCTCTCAAAAGCCAGGGATCTTCCCTTCGAAAAAGTCTTGTTCCTCCGAAAAGAACTGGGGTGTAACCCCCACCCACTCCCTAACTCTGTCTTAAGTGATAGCCACTTCTTTGGGGTAGCTCCTGCCCTGTTCAAGCCACCATCTCAGAAAGATGCCCCCTGGCTTTCCACAAAACACGGCGCAGAGAAAGAAGCCCCCCACTCCCCCGCCACCGCCCGTCCAGGCCGCCCGCGCCACGGTCCGGGAAGAGCCCCAGAGGAGGGGCTGTAAGTGCCGACCTTCCCACCTCGACCCCCAGGGAGGTGCCAGGCCTCGGACGCCCTCCCTTCCACCACAAACCCAGCGCCAAACGCACCTTTCTCGCAACTTGGCGGGGTCCGCCTGGCCCCACCTGGGCGGCCTTCCACTTCCCTCTGCGCCTCACCCAACGGCAAAGCCGCCCCGCGCCGCCAGCTCGGGTTTGAAATCCCACACCAACCAATCACAGAGAAATTTATTCCTCCCGCGCTGTCTCCCTACGTTGCGACGCACGCGTCAGGACAAAGCGGAGGGGCGGGGACAGGAATGGGCACGCGCGTTCTAATAGAGCGAGGCCAAAGGTAGCCATCTTAACTAAGGGCAAGGGGTTTGGCATTTTCTTTCTTTTTCCCCCTCCAGAGTTCTTTCCTGAAGCCATTTAGGATACCATATTGACTAAGGGCAAGTGCTAGTTCTTGAGTACAAATTATTCTTGGCCTTACTGTTTTCCCCAGGCAAGGAAATAGGGCTTTTGGAAACTATTAACTGAACAAAGTCGCGTCTCTTGGATGAACAGGAAGAATTCCGTAAGGAGATAGAACAGCAGTTATTTGCAACCATATTTACTAAGCTATACAATGCCTTCATTCATTCCTGCATTCATCGAGGTTTTCATTTGACACAGTTATTTATTTATTAAGTGCACCAAATTTGTAACAAGGACTCTACTAGGAATCAGAAAAATAAAAATAACATTATCTCTGCTTTCCAGTAACTACGTGTCGGGGGAAAAAATACAAAATCAAAGTGCTATGACTCCATCAAATAAACGTTAATTTAGAACTTGGCATTGTGCTAACACAGGGCTTTCATACTTTCTTGTAATCCAAATCCACAGTGAGAAATAGATTTTACATTACAACCACTAGTATAGAACTCTACTTATCCTTACTACATGTAATGAACTGTGAACTATTTTTTTTCTATTCTCCTGCCACCACCCTCACCATATTAGTTATCCCTACCGCACTGAATTTATTACTCAATAATGATTGGCTGCCCACCATTTGAAAAAATATTGGTTAATGCATGCAAGAAGCAGGTAGTTTAAAGGAAAGATCACAGGTTTTATACCTGGAAAACATTACTCCATTTAAACAAACACTGTGGAGGACTTTTGTGTGCAGGCATACCACTGAACCAGCTGCATCATCGCTTTTTAATCCTTCTGTACTTCACTTCCTCCAACTATAAAACAGAAATAATAATACCATCCCTATCTCACTGGTTTATTCCCAGATCAAACAGGAGAGTGTGTGGAACACTATCAAAGTTGACACTTTGTAAACTGTAATACAAATTTTTGTTAATATTATTAGGAACAAGATGAAGAAATATTAACTATACATATATTATCCTGTTTAATCCTTCCCACAACCCTTCAAGGTCAGGCGCACTCCTTGATTGCATTAGCCTGTGCCTCCTTTCATACCTGTAATACAATTAAACACATACAAGGACAGAATATGTGTGAAGTGCTTTAGAAGCACAGATGAGGAAGCAATTAATCCTATCAAAGGAGTGGGAGCATTAGAAAAGCATACAGAGACTTGCTATCTGAGCTGGAACTTGAAGTGTGAATAGGAATTTACCAGCTAGAAGGGGGCAGCACACTCCTGTCAATGGGAAGATCATGTGACCTCTCAGGAATGAGTCACATGTATATATAATAAACACATAAGCAAAGGATTTATGAAGGTTTAGGGCTGTGAAGGAACATTTACCTCAACATTGCAGGTAATGTTGGGGGTTCAGTGGGTGTGATGCCTCTTGCTTGGGCAGTTTAGGCCTGAGGAGGGGAAGAAGAAGAGAGCAAAGAATGTCCACACTAGGAAGGGATGAGACTATCTTGTAATTGACACAATGACGAGTCAGTGGGGCTTGGACTGACTTCGACCAGGTTTGCATTTTACGTAAGGAGTATGTTCAGACGGCATTGAGGATTCTCTGGGGAGGGAAAAATCTGAAGGGAGAAAGACTCTTGCTTTATTGTTAGGGAGAGGACTTGATCTGAATTAGTCCACTGACAGTGGGGATGGAAAGGAGGGGACAGGTGGGAAAGATATTCATGAAATGAAATGGTTTTATTAAATGGTTGGACCTAGGGGTTGAGAGGGAGAAGAGGGTGTAAAATGACCCAGCTTTCTCTCTCTGCCTTTCACCCTTTATCCAGTTATTGAGCACAACTCTTAAGTATCTCTTGTATGTGCCCACTTTTCTCCTTCCTACTGTCACCACCCTAGTCCAGTTCAGTATTCTAAGCCATCAGGGAATCTGTTTGCCCCTCACTTGCATTCTTTACACCCTGAATGATCTTTAAAAAATGCAATTATAATCAGGCCTCTATTTAAAACCATGAACGACTTTAACCTCCTCCCCAATAAAGACCAAAATCTTTACCAAGTCTCCCCTAACCTGGCCCTGGCTTGCCCTTAGAGCTGCACTTGCTGACCCTCTGGCATTTGCAGTTCCTCTTCCCCATTCCCACAGCCTCTTTACCTGGCTGAATTCTACTCACCCTTCTGGGCAGCTGAAATGTTTTCTGCCTTGCTCAGGGAGATCTCTGAGGCAGTGAGCCATGCCTTTGCTATAAGCTTCCCCAGCACCCCCTTCCTCCCCTGTCACATGTGTCAGCTCCTTTGTTTCATCTTCCTCCTCATTCTTCCAATTACCAGCAATATGGCCTTTCACAAGTCATCTGTGCCTTTGCTCACTTGTCTATAACTGGAAATCATGATACCTATTTCATAGAGCTATTGAGAGGAGTAAATGAGATAGCCACATAAAGATCTGGCACAGTTCCTGGCACACAGTAAATGCTCAGTAAATATTCTTGATTTTCCCTACTAGACTTTCAGCTTCCAGAGAACTGAGATGGTACTCCTCTCATTTACTGCTATAATCTCTTGCTTTTGCAGCTCCAATAAATGGCCATTGAAATGAGCGGAGTTGGGTTCAATAGGATGGTGGAAACATTCCACCCAAACACCCAATCTCTGTGTCCCAAATGGTGGTTAAGGGTTGGAGACTTGTACCTCCCTTCACCCCCTATACCACCACACCCCTCCCATTCCACTCAACCCCCTTCTCTGTGGCGCCTGCCCGGTGAGAAGAAAGCACAGGAAAGGTAAGGCTGTGTGTTTGTATGTGTGTATGTGTGTAGGGGATGGTGGGGTTCTTAAACCCCTTTCTTCCCAAACTAGTTCACTGGGTAGGGAGGCATCCTGGGGCTCCACCTGTAAAGCTAAAAACATGAGAGCTGGTGCCAGAAAGCATGGATTCGATTCCCGGCTCTGCCACTTACTAGAGGCGAGATCTCGGCCTGGTTATTTAATCTCCCACGTTGGGAGAGCCCCACGCTCCGAGTGGTTCTGAGGTGCCAGCGAGATAATGGCTGTAAAAGGGCCTCTGTCTGCTGGAACGCGCCGTCGGAGGACACGTTAGCACCGTTGCGCGCCGCCCTCGCAGCCGCACGAGGCAGAGCCCTCGCCAGACCCGCTCCCCCAGCCGCCGGCGCCGCGGCTTCGCGCCGGGAGCGGCTAATGGGATTTATGCTAATCGGAGGATGCGGGTGACCGGCCGAGCGCGCGGCCCCGCCGCTCCCGCGCCCCACCCCTCGCCGGGCGGGCTGCCTGCCCAGAAGTCGCGACCGAGGAACCGGCTCCGTCCGTCCCTGGGCAGTGGGGGGCCTGCAAGGGCGGGGGAAGTTCGGGTCCCCTGGCTGCGGTCCGTCTGGTCGCCGCCCAGTGTTTGTCTTCATCGTCTCCCTCTCCCCTCTGTTTTCTGTCTCCCAGTTCCTTCTCATTTGATCTCCATCTCTGGAGGTCTTATTCCTACCTCCACTCGAGAATTACCGTTCCTTCTGTCAGTTACACCAAAGGGTCTGGAGTACTTCTGCGTCTAAGTACTGGCAGGCTAAGTGGGGTGGGGTGGGGTACAAACGGTGCCGAGTGCGGAGGTGGGGATTGTGTTCTGGGGATTCGGGAGAGCAAGCCCACTTCTGGCTGGCAATCAGGTTGGAAGAGGCCTTTGAGCCAAGCTTTGAAGAATGGATAGGATCCCAACAGGGAGGAGAGTGAGAAGTGAAGTAGTCAGGAAGTGTTAAGAGAAAATGGAGAAGTCGGTTGGTCCAGTGTGTCAGAAGTACAAGGATCTTGATAGGAGGTAGTAAAGACTGAAAGGGAGCTTTGAGATCCCAGTATGAGAGACCCTGAATACCAAGCCAAATCAGTTAAGTTTAATTATCCAGGCACTACTGAGCCACTGAAGGGTTCAAAGAACAGGTGGGTACTTCTTCCTGTTCTATAAGAGAAGCAGCAAAGCATAGTGGCAAAATGCATGCACTCTGGAGTTACACTAGCCCTAGTTCAAGGTCTACTTCCATTATTTACGACCTGTGTGATGGACAGTTTGACTTCCCTGTGCCTCCATTTCCCTCTCTATCAAAAGGGGGTGGTAATTACAGTGTAAAGTGCAGTTGGGAGGATTTAATGAGACAGTGTTTGCAAAACTCTTAGCACAGTGCCTGGCATGTGGAAAGTGCTCCATAAATATTATTATTATTTTGTGTCTCCCTGTCTTCTCTGTTTCTTTCCTCTCTTTCTTCTGATGACCTCCCTCTCATCGAAAAACAAACGAATCTTCCCAAATCCATGGTTTCCCTGCCCCATGCCTAAGAATCACCCTCTCACAATGAATAAAAGTGTTGAACTAAATCAGACTCTAATAGAACCAAGTACCCTTCAAAAATACCCAGGTGCCTAGGCTCCAAGGAATCTTGGTTGGGAGAGGGGGTGTAGTTATTCTCAGCAAGTACTGAGAACTCCTGAACTCATTCTACCAGATTCCAGCCTCTTTAAAAGCAGAGACCACAGCTCATTCACCCTTACCTAGTCCCAACTCTAACAACATGCCTGACCTTCAGTAGGTCCTTGCCCTACACTTGTGGATCTCAAATGTTAGTCTGTGTGAAAATCCCCTCAAGAGTTATTGCTAAAACACAGATTGCTGGGCCCCACCATTAGAGTCTCCGGTCAGTAGGTCTTTGGTGGGGCCTGAGAGTTTGCATTTCTAACACATTTCCAGGTGGTATTGATGCTACTGGTGTGGGGAACACACTTTGAGAACCACTGCACTAGAATAGCTGTTGAACGGCTACATCCAAGAAGGTAAAGTAGCTGCGTCATCCCTTTCCCAAGCCCAGCTGGTCGTGAGCATCCAAAATATGGGTCCACAAGGACCTACCGTAGAGCACAGGGAACTATATTCAATTTCTTGTAATAACATATAATGGAAAAGAAAATGAAAAAAAATATGTATGTATATTTATAACTGAATTGCTTTGCTGTACACCTGAAACTAACATTATAAATCAACTACACTTCAATAAAAAACAAAATTAAACAAAACCAAACAAAATCTGGGTCCAAGTCTTAGAATCATGAAAAGTGAGACTTGGGGATTTTCTGAAAACTTCCCAGGTTTGGGATCCACCGGCCTTGTACTGCCCCCCACTCTCCCTGCCACACTCCTGTATCCCACTCCTCATCGTGACCATCTCATCTAACCCTGACCCAGCAAGGGCCACCACTTGCCTGCACTTTACTCAGAGGACACGCGGCTACTCTGGGTTCAAGGTGGCTGGAACTATAGGGAGACGGGCTGAGAAGAGGGAGAGGAAAGTAGCTGGTTCTGAAAAAAAGACCAGAGATCTATGTAAATTGCCACAAGTACCAAACTTCTACTAGCTGTTAGCCCTAAAAGGCAAGCCGAGAGTCAGTTCTTGGAGTCAGACCTGGAGTTAAGTCCGGGCTCTCTCCCTCTGTTCAACTTCTGCTGTCTCCAGTGTTTTGGGTTTTTTTAAAACATTTTTTTTTATTGAGTTATAGTCATTTTACAATGTTGTGTTGAATTCCAGTGTAGAGCACAATTTTTCAGCTATATATGAACATACATATATTCATTGTCACATTTTTTTTTGCTGTGAGCTACCACAAGATCTTGTATATATTTCCCTGTGCTATACCGTATAATCTTGTTTATCTATTCTACATTTTGAAATCCCAGTCTGTCCCTTCCCACCCTCGAGTGTTAAATGAGAATAATGTAACCTACTTCACAGGGTTGATTTGAGGATTAAAAAGGAGATTATGTACACCAGAAATTGATGCAACACTGTATACTGATTCTACTTCAATAAAAAAAATTTTTTTTAAGATTATGGATGCAAAGTTCCCTACCCCAGTCTTTGCCATTTACCCAGAACTTCCACACACATTTTGTAAGATTCTCCCAACAGTCCTGTGGAGTAAGAAAGCCATTATTCCCATAGGGAGGGGAAGGTTCAACTGCTAGTCCCCTCCCATTTTACAGATGAGAAAGCTGAGTCTCAGAGAAGTTAAATGACTTTCCCAGAGTCTGCGCAGTTTGGGTAAATAGGGAAAGGGCCGAAGCAGAGCGGGCTGCTCCTCTCCACTCACCCTCTGTTTGTTACTTTGCCATCTCCTTCCCTTGGGCATGTTTTACCTGATCTGAATGGAAGGAAGAATTGGTATAGGGAGGGGAGCCTTCCCACCCTCCACTCAACCCTCTGCTTGCAACTTCCTCCCTACTTAGGCCCCTGTAGGACTGATACCGGCAGACCCTGTGGCAAATACGTACCCTGAATTCAAATTTTTGTGCAACCCCCTCACAAGCTGTGTGAGTTTAAACAGATCTCTTCCCCTCTCCAGGCCGTCTCTCATCTGGACATGAGGAGTTGAATCTGTAGTTCCCAACCTGTAGAGGCCTTGGAGTGATCACAGAAGATTCCACCCATGGCTCCATAAAGACTCTAAGTAACCCATCTGTGTGTAACTGATTGACTATGTATAACTGTGATTGCTGGGGGATGAATAAAATACAAATGAGTTTTAATCATGCGATCCAGAACTCAGTCATTATGTATTTTCTCAATCAACAGCTATAAAAATATAACTACTAACACGTTGGGAGGAGGGTCTTGGAAATTTTTTTGGAATGAAAAAGATTGTAAACCTCTGGTCTGAACATCCTTTGAAGACCCTTTGAGCTGCCATCCTACAAAGCTACACAGGAGAAGGGGCTTTTGACCACCAGGGGGCGCTGCAGCCCTGTGCGACGTGGAAACTGAGGCTCGGAGGCAAGGTGGGGGGAAGTGGGGGGTTGGGGGGGTTGGGGGAGGTGAGAGGGCTGCAGTCCTGGGTCTAGAAACTACAACTGAGATCTGTTACACTTAAGGCTCTGTAAGGGGGCTGTATCTTCCAAGCTGGGGGAGGTAAGGAACCCAGAGAGGACCCAGCATTGCGCATACACCTGAGTAATTCCCATCTGGTTGGACCTTGCACTCCTGTTCCTGGCCTGCCACAGAGAAAGGCCCTCTCATTTCACCTCAGCTATCTTCAGGCAGGGGAAGGGACTGAGGGAGGGAAAGGTACCAGAGACACAGACGGCCATCCAAAACCAGTGGTCTTGGCACAAACTTCAGGAGTGCGGGAATAGATGGAGATCTGTGGAGGCAGGGAATCCTTCCTGAAGTTGGAGTTGGGGACAATCAGAGAGGAGCAGGAAGGTCAGTTCAGGCAGGGGTTCTGTCTAAAAAAGGAATAATTAGTAGAAGACCTTTGCTAAGATGTGGGTCTGCCTCGCTCAGCAATAGGAATCAGCAGCTCACAGCCAGAGGGAAGGACAGGAGAGGCCAGGACCCTCCCTCCACTCTCACCCCCTCACTTGCCCCACCCCAACCCTGCTGAACTCTGGGCAGAGTTCTGACCCAGCTCAGCCTCTCCAGTCAGGAGTTTCTCCCTGGCAAGGGCCAGAGAATCTTGAAGGGAGAAGTAGATTCCCATACAACATGCCCCAGAGGCTCTGTCACACTCAGAAACTGTCAGGATCTTGAAGACTTTCCAGCTCCACCTGAAGGTGCAACCAGACAGACAGGTGCTAACCATGATGGGAAATAGGAACTCTACCCTGACCTGGGACACACCGACATACGGACAGACACACAGACAGACACACATACACACAAGCTCAGATTTGATTTTAGCAGAACAAATGAAGAAGGACCCTGGGCTAGAGCACTGCCTCACTCCCCCTACTTCTCCTCCCTGACCTAGCTCCACGCATCTGCTGTTCCCTTCTCATGACTCCCCAGCACTGTCCTTCTCTGACCCCAGCTGGCTCTGAGCAGCCCACTCCTTCTACAGTCACTCTGCCCTACTCCACCCCTCTCCCCCTTTGCCTGGGCTCTTGGCACCAGCCCTGACGCCCAGGCCGAGTCTCTCTCAAGCCCTGTTCCTCCCACCCTCCCACACCTCTGGCCCTTCCACAATGCCTTTCTGAGGTTGCCAAGCCTGAGCGTTCATCTAAGCAGGGCAGACCAGGAGAAACAGCCAGAGGAGCACGGAGGGTTCACACTGGCAAGGCTTCTCTGGGCAGCAGAGTGGACAGCAGAATGAACAGGGCAGGCTGGCCTCTCTGGAGAGGGTGGACACACCCTGACTTGCTCCATCTCAACAGGACCAAGACTAAGCTCAGAATTTTGGCTCCAGCGTGCGCGCGCACACACACACACACCCCAGGCATGTCTGCTCTGCAGAAGTCTGTTTCCCTGGGACTCCAGGACCTGCTTCTTCATTGCCCACCAAGCCTTTCCCATCTGCTTTCACAGGGGAACCCTCAGTCATGGGTTCCCTGCAGAGATCTCCAAATTTTCAAGCCTCTTTCAGCCCTCTAGAGACAAGGCATATTAAATCTGGGATCACTACAGCTGCCCCATTACAGCCCAGCCCCTGCCCCTCCCTCCTACATTGATGCCTCCCTCCTGCCTCCAGGAAACCATCAAGGTTGGCAGGGAGGTCAGAATGGAGCCCATCCTGGTAAAATGAGAAAAGATTAGAGCAATACATTTGCTGTCAATGGCAATAAGGCTGCCTGAACAGGGGAGGAGGAATATTTGATTTCAGGCTCTCCGGGGGTCTTGATGGAGAAGCACTGGCAGCCTGAAGCCCCAGGCCTGACAGAGTGGGGAGGGCTGGTCCCAGCCCCAGCCAACTGGGGACCCTGGTGCCCCAGCCCTCCCATCTCCATATCGACTCCATCCTCCCCAGTCACCCGCTGGGTTTCAGCTCCCTCCTCTCTCCCCTCCCATCATTTCTCTTTTTCCACTGCCAAACTTGTTTCCTGGCAGCAGTTTTTCCACCCGGTGCAGGGTGATGGAGCAGAAAGAACACCGCTCTGGGGGCTGGAGAGGAGGCCTGAGTTCTAACCACCCCCTACATGCAAGTCACTGAGCGCCTCTGAGCCTGGGGGCAGGGTGGAGTTGGCAGGACAACATGGCATTTGACATCCTGAGGTTACTTAGCCATTCATTGCTTCAGTGGTCTTGGGCAACATCACTAAACCTCTCTGGGCCCCCATTTATTCATCTATAAAGCGGGGGTGAAGCAAATAACAAAACCTATCTATGTCCTAGGGCAGCAGTGATATGAGAGCTGTAAATAATTGTGAAGATTGCATTGTCTTGTTTACATGAAATTCGTGGTATGCTCCCTGGCTGAAGAATGGGCCTGAGCTTCATCCAGAAGCTCAAGGGCTCCTTCCAGCCCTAGGATCCCGGCTCTGGGCCCTGCCCTCCCCAGTGGGTGAAGGGGCTAGTCTCTCTGGGAAAAACGGATCAGGCGATTTCTTGGTCAAACAGGCATGAACTGAGGAGTCAACTCACCTGGACCAGTCCTGAAAGACATTGTGGAGGAGGAGGTTTTAGAAGAAGCTGGTGAATAGTATCTCTTTCCTAACTCCTCCTACCCTCGTGTCCACTTGTGAATAGTGCCCCCTGGAGTTGTGCAGTGTGGCAGGTCTGCATCTTTGCAAGTGACACTTCTTCCCAGCCCCCAGGGGAATGGACAAGGTGAGAGGCAGGGAGGCTGGGGATGGAATTAACATGTATTTCTAGGCTGCCTGGAAACACACACAGTGTTTTTCATATGTCTGGTCTACACAACAGCTTGAGAGGCAGGTATAATTGACACAGAGGTTGAATCACTTGTCCATTGTCATCTGCTGAAAGGAAGTGTGACTTGTCTCTGCAGGATCCCATCACTCCACACTGCCTCCAGCTGGAGCAGAAGGCTCGAAGCTTCAGACTCAGGTCTGGCTCCCCATGGCTGAGCTGGAAAATGGTGCAGATTTTTAAGAGGTGGCACTACTTAATCAACTTAGCACAGAGAATGCTTTGGAAAGTATAGAGCCCTACACAAATGCATTATACCTCCATGTGCTTCTTTTCTGGTTCCAAACTCACCCTCACCTCCCCTGCATGGTCCTCCCCTCTGGCCAGATCTCCTCACTTCACTTCCTCCTGACACATCAAGCTAATTCATGTCTTCCCCTCCCCTTCTGCCTATCCAGATCTCACCAATTCTTTGAGGTCTTGATTAGGGACACCACCCAAAGTGGCCATAAGCATAGACTTTCTTGCTTACTATTCACTTTTAATGAATGTGTTCTGATTCCCCAAGAGAGTCCCCAGCTGATTCTCTGAGGGCACAGACTACCTACCTCTTTGTAATCTTGGGGCTTGCCTAGAGTCTGGTACATACTGGGTGTTAGAAAGACTTTTGCAGCGGAAGGTGATGACTGTGGTGATGATGCTTATGACGGAATTCGCATTTGAGTTTAAAGTAGACGTGGGGATTATGGTGAGAGTGGTGGTGACTGTGATGGCAGTTACGGTGATTGAGTTTGAGAGCACAGTGGTGTTGGTAGTGACAGTCGTGATATTGATGATGTGAGTTTGAAGATGATGGTAGTGATGTTGGTAATGACGGTGACGGTGGCTGTATTAATTATCTATTGCATAACAAATTACCCAACAAACGTAACAGCTCAAACAACACATATTTATTATCTCATAGTTTCTGTGGGTCAGGAATCTGGACATGGCTTAGCTGGATGCCTGGTTCAGAATCTCTCAAGACTACAACCAAGGTATCAGCAGAGATTGTAATCTCATCTAGAGCTGCTTCCAGGCTCACTCACACAATTTTTGGCAGGGTTCAGTCCCTCTTGGGCCTTGCTGGGTGTTGGCCTGGGGCCTCCCTATTTCCTTGCCACGTTGGCCTCTCCACAGGGTAGTTGACAACACGGCAGCTGGCTTTCCTCAGTGCGAGTGAGAGAGTACCCAAGATGGAAGCCACAGTCTTTTTTGGAGCCCAATCTTAAAATAATATCCCATCCCCTCTGCTGAGTCCTATTCACCAGAAGCGAGTCATTAAATACAGGCCACACTTGAGGGGACAGGATTACACAAGGGCATGAACACTAGGAGGCAGGGGTCATTGGGAGTCACCTTAAAGGCTGCCTTCTATGTTGGCTATGGTGGTGCTGATGGCAGAGGAGGAGGAGAGTTGGAGAGTGATAGTACTGATGATGGAGCGTACAATTGGATCCAGGAGGGTAGGGTATCCGAGAGTGAAAGTACTGGTGTCTATATTAGAGTTGAAATGTGGTTCCTCCAAACTAGAGCTAAGCAGAGGAGTCCAGCTGACTACAGCCAACTGTACAAACCCACTCTCCTCCACCACACTCCAGCCCCATTCCAGATCCAGGTCCAGGTCCATTCCTCTAGAATCCTCCTTCCCCGTTACTTTCTTTGCCAATCACCACAGCCCTAGGCTGATGCTCTCCTTTAGGCAATTAATGAGCTAAGTAATCGCCAAATGGAGAGCAATTACCACCAGCAATCAAAGGAGGAGGGAAAAGAGAGTGGTCAGAGGTCCAGGGGAGACAGAGAGGTGCTGCCAGTTCGGGGGCTGGGCTGTGGTTCTTTCAAGTTGGGAAAAGCCATCCACCCCATCTGATACTGAGTCCTCATGTCCTTGGTCTCCAGCTCCACATCCCTGTGGGACACAGTCCACCATCACCACCAGTTTATCTTCCCTCCCTGAGTCCTTTGCACAGGCTTTAGGCCAGAGCTTCACTGAGCCCAGAGGAGCCCATCCTCCCAAGTGCCCCGCCTCCTTCTCCTCCCTCTAATCTCTCTGCACTTTTGACTACCTGCAATTTCTCAAGATCCCCCAATATCATCCCTGTTCTTTGTGGGGTTTTTTTGTTTTGTTTTTTTAAACTTTTTTTTTATTGAGTTACAGTCATTTTACAATGTTGCTTCAAATACCAGTGTAGAGCACAATTTTTCAGTTATACATGAACATACATATATTCATTGTCACATTTTTGTTTTCCGCTGTGAGTCACCTCTGTTCTTTGATAAGCACAGAAGGAGCTCAGCTTTTCTGATGCTTCATACATTCAACGACCACCACCAGGTTCCCTAATCCTACCCCAGTGCCTGGGCATTTAGGTCTGGCAAGCCAAAACAAAGCCTACTTCTCTGGAAAAGTCTTTTTAGGCAGCCAGGTGATATCGGGTGTCATGGGGCCAAGTCCTCTTGCAGTGGGATAACCAGGTTGAATGACAGGGTAAAATATATTAGATCAGGAGTCAGAAGACCAGGACTCTAATCCCAGCTTTGTCACTCGCTAATCATGCCACTTCTGCTCTCTGGCCTCAGTGTCCTCATCTGTTTAATGGTGGTAGTTGAAGGTGGAGAGGGGTTAGGTGACCTCTAAAGACCCGTCAGTTCTAAATTTTGATTCTGATTCCCATGAGAAGAGTGGAGGGTGAGCGGAGGGTGATTAGCTACGCTAGAAAGCCATATGGCTGAGAGAATAGTTTCTGTTTGCAAAGGCTCATCAAACTTGGTCGCAGTGGGGAGCCTTCATTCTGAGCATTGTAGGAAACCAGGGCCATCCCAGCTTTCCTTTTCTGCATTTTCCCAGACCCCTAGCCCCAGGTGCATGCCCTCGAAATTGGGATCCAACTCCCTCCCCTCCCCTGCCTCCACCGCCCCTCTTCAGCAGGTCCAGGCGGTCACCATCTGCGGATCCTGCCTCTAAGCTATCCCTCCCCTCTTTTGTTTCCTCTCTTCTCGCCCTCCAGACACACACATGCTGTCCCCACCCTGGTTCAGACCTTCGCCTCCCCACTCCTGGACCTCCTTGGAGCGCACCTGACTGTCCTCGTGCCTCCCACCCCTTGGCTTCGTGACCCTTCTCTCTCCTGGTCCTTCTCTTTGATCCGTCTTTCTCAGTTCCCTTCATCTTTCAGCCTCCTTTCCTGCCTCCCCTCCTTCTGTTCACCCCTTAAACTTAGGTGAACTCCCTAAGGCTTTATCCTTGGCCATTTCATCATGGTAACATAATAACAAAAGCAAAACCAACTAGGATTTAATGGTGCTTATACTGTACAAAAGAGGCTTCACATGTATTTTCATTTGATTTTTCGAGGTAAACCATTCTCTCCCACTTATTAGAAGTCAGTTTTTGTAGAGTCTTTGAAAACTGTCCTTTCTTTTTTTATTTTCATTGCCTCTGCCCTAATTCAAGCCCTTAATGCCTCATCTTAGAACCTTGCTTCAGCGCCTAGCTGACAGTAGTGTAGGTCTTAGCAGCCGGTGAGAAGGAAAGGATGTAGTTCCAGTTAACCAATTGACCAAGAGCTTTAGATTTAACTGAACCAGACCGTCAGTCCCCACTCAGAACACAGTGGGCTGGACTGTAAAGATAAGGCAGTCAGAAGCAGAATCATTTTGAGGAAGAGATTAGGGTCACACACTAAAATTGAGAATCTATGATTGGTCCAAGGGTACAGAGGAGAGCTCCTGATGAAACAGACGAAGGGCTGCATAATGAGGTCTAGGAGAATCTCCCTGGAAGCCCCACCTCGCCAGGAACTTTGTGCAGGTCCCACATCAACTCCTGTCAACCCCATCTGCAGCTCCGCCTGCTGGAGCAGGGAAATTTGGGCTTTCTAGTTTAAGTCGGGAAAATCCTACTCCAGGAAGGAAAAAGAAGAAGAAGAAAGAAAATAATATTAGAAATATTGAACAAAGACATTTAAAGGCAGTGATATTGTTTTTGTAATGGGCTTTTGGGGTCCATCATTGTAATGCTGTTTGTTTTGTCTGCTTTTACAGATGTTTAAGGCTTTTAGGAAAACCTAACATATAAGGAGTTTAATTGATTTCATTTGCAATCAATGTTTAAATATTTGAGGAAACACACTTTGCTAAATTCCTAAGTTTTTGATTTATTGATTGTATAAGTAGTATAAGGATATTTAGGGGAATGTTAATAATTGAATAGAGATGAATAAATTGGACATCAAAGAAGAAAAAATAGTGAGTATTCCTCTCCATGCCCCAAAGTGCCTGAGATGTTAAAGAATTTATCATCCTAAACATCCCATCTGTGATTTCTGCTGTCTTCAATTAATTCCCATTTTATTGCCAACATCTCTGTGACCCTATTTCCTCATCTACAAAATGGGATGATATTATTACCTACTAAGAGGATATTTGTGAGGATTTAATGAGATAATTCCTTCCATAGCACTTGGAACAACACCCACCGCACAAACACTGAATAGTGTTGACTATCTTATCTTCCTCTGGTACCACTTAGATCATACCACCTCCTGCTCAAAGCCCTTTAATTGCTCCCCAATCACCCGACAAATGCAAGCTCCTCCAGGTGATGTCAGAAACCTCCCTGTCCTCACCTCTGCCTGCTTCCCAGCCTTGGCCCTCACTATTCCCCCTCACCCACCAGACAGACAAAATTATTATCTTTTTGCTTCACCCTGGTCCCTATCATCATTTCTTCCATATTGTTCCTCCTTCTGAAATGCCCTGCCAATTCAAACTCCTACCCATCCTTCAAAACCCATTTCAAATGCTACATCCTACAAGACACTTTCCTGGTCCTCATCAACTCTTTCCCTCCTCGGAGTGCTTTATTAGGAGCTCTTTCCTGGCCAACATCAGATTCTGTCATGCATCAATTACCTATGTGTCTGATCGCCCAGTTGGGCCATAAGCTCCTTGAAGGCAAGACTCACTTCTAATTGATTTGGGGAACACACTGCCCTACCCAGGTCCTGGTGAATAATAGGTGCTCAGCTAATAGGTGGTGGATTCCACTAGTTCTGGGGAGGTGTGTCATCTAAGCAGAAGCAGGGACCTGGAAGCTCCCCAGGCCAGTGTCCCCACCCTCAATGGCCTACACAGGCCATGGGGGCACAGGATACAGAGGGAACCAGCAGACTTCCCGTGCCCGGGCCCTAGGGGCAGATGTTACGATGGCAGAGCCAGATTCCAGGAGCATGTGGAGCTGTATCTGCTCAGCTCGTCAACATTTCCCCAGACATTTAGCCCCTCAGTCGGTCAACATTTTTTAGACTCCTCTATGCCAGGCACTGTGTGAGGTGTGGCAGACCCAAAGGCTTTTGCCAGTTCCCCAAGGGGTATGCCCGTGTGCTCAGAGCTCCTCTGTGTACACATACACGTGCCCATGTGTGCACCCCACGAGGCCGGAGTCCCTGTCCTGACAAACCCAGCGTCTGTGAGCCCAGGCTGCGGGCCGCCTTTCCCCCTGTTTCCAAACAACTCCCCTTTCTGCGCCCGCGCTGCTTGGCCGTCTGTTTGCCCCTCGCCGCCTCCTCCCTCTGTTGGGGCTGCCGCTGATGATGAAATTTGGCTTGCAACACCCTTTTCCTCCCCTTCCTGCAGGCCTGGGAGAGGATTAAGTCGCTGGAGTCTGAAATCGGAAAGATCCCAGCTTCTGCTCCCCAGCACCTCCCCACGCCCCCTCCCCCTCCCCGCCCATGCAAAACCAGAAAATTAATCTCCCCTTCTGCCTGTGATATGGCGGGCTGCATTACAAGCTGGGCGTCGAGATAAAGCGGGGAGCCGCGGGACAGCGGCCCAGCGCTGGGGCCCCGGGTGGGGCCGGCCTGGGAGATAAGGGCCTCCCAGCCCTATGAATTATTCACCGGCACTGCCTCCTCTGGCTCAGAGGCTGCCCTGGGCGCTGAGATTGCGCCAAGCAGAGGGGCCTGGGTGAGGTGGGAGGAGGGTCCACCGGGAAGGCTTGGGCTGCAGAGGGGTCCCCAGTGGGGGCAAGTGGGGTGAGGGGAGGACTGTGCTCGAGTTGGGGACAGCTCAGAGACACAAGCACCCTGCCGAGCCAACTGATGCAGAGGAAGGAAGATGCCCCCAGCCTAGGGGACCTGCAGACCCGGCCATGACCCCCAGGGGTGCTCCTCATTTATGCAACTCACTAAATACTATTGAGCAGCTGCAGCGGCCATGCTTGGGCCAGGTCCTGGCATCCCAGGGCGGGAGATGCCAGGGTGTCCAGGGTGTCCAGGATCCAACACACCTACTGAGTGTGGGTGGAGCACACTTGGTCCACAACCCTTCCCCCTACCATCCTCTGGAGGTCAAGGCAGCCGCTGCCCTCTCTGGGGGAGCACCCTGCCTTGGAAAGAGGGTGCCAGGGGAGAAGAGACAGACCTGAGCAGCCAGAGTCCCCAAAACAGAGACCAGGGCAGCTGGTGCAGGAGGAAACTGGAGGTCAAGGTAGGGTAAGGGATTAACCAGGGAAGTTTCCTGGAAGAAGAAAAGCCCTGGCAGGCCCTCTGTGCGTCTTTTGTTTTTCCTTCGTTCACTCTTCTCAAAGACCCAGAATTTTAAAGCAGTGAGAGACCTTATCGGTCTCTTTCCTATCTCCAAGTCTCTGTTTCTCCATCACTCCTTACCCTTTCTCTCTCCTCTCAGTTTCTCTCCTCCCTCTCCTCCTTCCCCTTCCCCTCCTCCTCCCTCCCCATATCTGCCCTTTTAATCTCTGCCTTGGTCCCAGTTTCTCTCCCTCTCTCCTGCTCTCTGCCTTTCTCTGTCTCTCAATCTATGTTTTCTGAAAATGAGGGTCACGAGGCAACGTGGAGGGAGTCCAAAGGGGTGGAGGAGTGTGTTGAGGGGTCTCTCCAGTCTCAGGTCCGCAGCGCCTTCCCACCCGCCTGCTAATTAACTCCTTAATTGTCTGCATTTGCTGAGCTGGCAGATGAAGTGGATGCAGACAGATTGGGGCGCGTGTGATTTCATGCATGGGGGAGCGGAGAAGAGCCACTTGGAAGTCCCGGGGGCCTCACTCCCCTTTGTCGTCCCCCTTCCCGCCCTGTTTCTGAGAGGCTGGAGGGTGCTTCTGCACCTAGAGCAGATGGGGCCATTTGCAAGGGAAGTATCCATGGGGAATTTGCCCTACCAGCCTTTCAGGGATGAAAGAATACTTGCCACTATTAATGGAACACCTACTGTTTACCAGGCACACATTTTTTTCATCACTGTGGGCATTAGCCAGATTTTCTTGTTTCTGGAGAAAGTGAGGCTCAGACTAGTTAAGTAACTTGCCCGGGATCACACAGCACTGGCGTGACAGAAGTGGGATTTGAATCTGGGTCAGCATGATGCCAAAGCCCTGCCTGGGTCCCAGCCAGATGCCTCAAGGAGTGGAGGGAGGACTATCTCCAGGCCTATTTCTCCCTCAGCCCCAGGGGAGGAAGGGTACTGAGGTCTAGAGACTGAAGGGGTCAGAGAGGAGGGAAGTGTGGACAAGAAGCTGGGAGGAGGCTGAAGGAGCTAGAAGCTGTCAAGGCCTGAATAAGAGGTAGATGGGCCCAGAGAAGCAGAAAGGAGCAGTGTGACACTAATCATAGTCCTTGGATCCTTCAAGTGTCATCTTACTAAAGCCAGCTTCCCCTTTTCCTCATCCCTGCACTTCAAACCCGTGTCAGTGTGACTTGCCCCTCTGCCGCTCCATGCTGGTCCATCTCTCTATTTCACTCTTGGTCTTTGCACTAGAGTCAGTTGTTGGCACCTTCATCTGTCCTTTGACACTAAGAGAATTTGGCCCATGTCTCCAGGGCCAATCCCGGGGCTGGACACAGGAAAAGCCTCAGTGGAGGCTTGCTGAAATGTACAGGGCAGCAATGGGGGGATGTCTGCAGGGATCCATCTCACGTCAAACAAAGAGGAAACAGTAGCATAAGGGACTCAGTTTGTGCATAAAAAGAACTTCTCAAGTTGGGGCTGACATTCAAGGAATCATAACTGAAGCTTTGATTTAGACCCATGGATTCTGAATATCAAGATCTGTCAAAATTGGCTGCTGTATATTAGAAGTCTTGAAAAATTAGGAAATCTGGGCCCCATCTCCAGAGATTCTGATTTAATTGGTCTAAAGAGGGGTCACAACAGCAGTGTTTGAGAAAGCTCCCCAGGTGATTCAAATGTGCAGCCTAGGCTGAGAATTACTGTCTGATTCTGCCCTGATTTGGCTGCACTGGTGGTTTTACCACTGGATTCAAACACTAATGCTAATAATAATAGTTATTGCTTATTGAGGATTTACTAAGTACAAGCTAATGTGCTAAGCACTTTCTGTGCATTAGCTCATGTGATTCTCAGAAACTCCTGTGAAATAAATATTATCCTCGTCTTACAGATGAGGAAACTGAGCTCAGAGAGGTCAAGGGACCTGCCCATGCTAATGAATGGCAGGGTCAGTTCTGGAAGATGAGGTTGCCTGATGCACACTCCCATCTTCCCCTAGACTCCTCCTGAGGCTGCTCCTTGGCCTAAATCAGTCCTTGCCTGCCTCCACCTCACCTCATCACCTTCCTTCCACCCCCGCTGCTCCCTCAATATCATCCCAGGTGACTGAAGCAATTTGCAGCCATTTGAAGAAGCTCCATGTGTCACTCAGCCTGCGAGGGTGGGGAGTTAGGGGAATTACAGATGCTCCAGAATGGTCTACCCTTCCTCCTGAGGACACTTGGAATTCAGGAATCCGACTCTGTTCAATGTTCCCTCAGATTCCTGCTTGGGGCCCTTCTAGACTGAAATCCCACTCCCAAATGCCCCCATGGGTTGATTCTAGGTACCTGGGAGAGTGCTGCCACCCAGTGGCTGCCCAGAGACATGTCAGCCTTCCAGAACGACCTGGTGCTGCTGGACAGCTCCCTGATTCAAGAGGAGAACCCAAGGGAGCTTCCTTTTGGTAGCGAGGCTCCCAGGCCCCTAGAGAATGGATCCCACTCTCCCTCTTCCACAGCCCTAAGCCCATACTCTATATAGGGATCGCTATATCCCTTCTTTGGCTTCCCATGAGCCCACTGTCCCCAACCCCTTACAACTTTTCATGCAACTTATTTCCTCTGTGCCAGCTCCTTCTCATTACAGGTTCTTTATTCTAACTTAAAGCCCCGGGAGCACAGCTCTCACCTTTCTCTCCCAGAGGTGCACCAGCCTGCAAGTGGAGTGAAGGAGTGACTAGAGACAGAATTCTGGTCCCCCACACCCCCCTCCTCATCATCTGACACAATCAGACCTCAACAGTCTTCGTGCTAAGAGCCCCTAATGAGCATCAGCAAATTAACAACTTCCCTTTGATTGCTCCTTCTCTGTTAATTGGATAGGGAGGGCCCCCCAAGGCCTCTTAGAGAGGAGGCGGGAGGAGAAGGAGAGAGGTGAGAGATAGAGGAGATGACCCCCAGGCCTGGGCTCAGTGCCTCAGAATTGCCTTCATCCCTGAGTACAGCTCCCCCTTCCATCCTTTCCTCATCCTGTCCACCTCCCCCCCGCCCCATTCTCTTCCCTTTCCCTATTTCTTGACTTCTGTCCAAATTCTTTTGACCTCTGGCTACTTCTCCTTCCTTCTCCCTGTTCCTTCTTTAGAGGTTTGGCGTTGAAGGTCTGCAAACATGCCACCCCAAAGGCAAGGCCAAGGCTACAAGGATGGGGTTTGGATGGCCAAGGCTGTGTGTTTGTTTACATAGGTGCATGTGTGTACGTGTCACATGTAGGTGGGGAGCAGGGACAAGAACAGGTGAATACTTGTAAGCTCTTGAGTTCCTGCCCCGTGGACCAGGCCTCTAGGGTGTGTGAGTGTCTGTGGGGGGTACGTGTGGCTGTGAGTGTCGTGGTGTGACTCTGGTCTGTATATGTGTCTGTGTCTCCACACGGGCAAGTGCTTGAATCAGTCAAGTGTGACTCGGAGCTTGCTTCTGTGTGTATGTGCACGCTCGCAAGCGCGCACACGCGCGTTTGTGTCACCAGAGGAAGCAGCAGCAAGAGGCAGGAGCATCGATCCGAAGGAGACAGCGCGGGGAGGGGGACGCTGGGGGCAGACACCTTCCCTTCAGCGCGCGCGCGCACACACACACACACCACACAGAGTCACACACAACACACACACACACACACACAAGCCATAGGGCCTCACAGGCAGGGAGACGGCTCCAGGACGGTAGGGAGGCAGCGCCGCTGAGAGTGGCCGGGAGGAGGGGACGAGGCAGCGGGGGGAGCCCTCGGTCCCGCTCCCCGGTCCGGGGGCCCCGCGCGCACACCGGCCCAGAGACACCCTCGCAGACACTCGTAGGCGCGCACGCGCACCCTCTCCCCTCCCCCCTCCGCCTCCCCTCCCGCCGCCTCCCGGCCGGACGATGGATCCCTGCAGATCCCGGGGCTGAGAGCACCGCGCACCGCGCCGAGCCCGGGCGGACCGAGCCGAGGCGAGCGAGCGAGCGCGCGCAGCGGGCGGACGGAGCCGAGCCGAGCCGGGCCGGGCGGGCCGCTCCCTGCAGGGCTCTGCGCGGCGTGCCGCGGCGGCCGCCGGCTCCCGCTCCGGGCCATGAGCCCCTCCGCGGCTCGGCGCTGAGCCCGCGTCCTGCCCCGCGCCCCAGGACCCGCCGCCGGTTGCTGGGTTCCCGAAGCCCCCCTCAGGTGGGTCTCCGATCCCCCAGCCTTTGGCTGCGGGACTCCCCAGCGCCCCGAAGCCGGGACTTTACTCCCCTCTCGCTTTTCCCAGCTGCTGGGGCGGCTCGCTGGCTTGGGAGGGGGGCGGGGGCCGAGCAGGGGATCTGGCTGCGTCGAGAAGCTAGACTTGGAGGGGGGGAGGTTGCGTCCGGGGCGGGGACTGCGCGCTGTCATAGGGAACCGCGCCCCCCCACCTCTGTGCATCCACCTCGGGCTGCCCTCCACCCCCCACCCCAAACATGCACACACACAGCCTGCGCCTTTTGAGAACTGGAGACGCCCGCAGGTGAGGACTAAGGCTGGGCCCCTCCCCAGTTCCCTGGGAGGGGGGTGTTCTGGCCCACGTTTAGCTCACAGGGGCCAAAGTCCAGTCCTGGGGACACCTCTGACCAGGAACTCCTGACTCAGGGTTCAGCCCATCTGGGGGAGTTTTCGTCTCCAGGATGGGGTGGACATTCCTGTCCCAGAGTGACCCCACATCTGGAGGGAACTCCTGTGCCTTGCCTGTGGGAACACTGGGACTTCCCTCTCGTCCTCGGATGACTATATCTGGGGTCTCCCCTAGCCTGGGAAGCTTCCCTGGGCCAGCATTCTTTTGGCCTGAGCTGACCCCTAGTCCCTGCACTTGGAGGAACCCTCTTCTGGGAGTGTGTCCCCCAGCCAGCCACCTCTGGGCTTGCACACCAGAGACGTCTTCTTCCCCAGAGGCAGTGACCTCTGGAGATGGGGATTCCGGATGGACACATTTGGAGGGATGCCATGTGTACTCTCATCCCAGGACATTGACAGACTCCCCCACCCCTCTTCCCCCAGGATCCCCTCAGCCAGGATGGAACTGAAGGCTGAGGAGGAGGAGGTGGGTGGCGTCCAGCCGGTGAGCATCCAGGCCTTCGCCAGCAGCTCCACGCTGCACGGCCTGGCCCACATCTTCTCCTACGAGCGGCTGTCTCTGAAGCGGGCGCTCTGGGCCCTGTGCTTCCTGGGCTCACTGGCTGTGCTGCTGTGTGTGTGCACCGAGCGTGTGCAGTACTACTTCCACTACCACCACGTCACCAAGCTCGACGAGGTAGCTGCCTCCCAGCTCACCTTCCCTGCTGTCACGCTGTGCAATCTCAACGAGTTCCGCTTTAGCCAAGTCTCCAAGAACGACCTGTACCACGCTGGGGAGCTGCTTGCCCTGCTCAACAACAGGTGGGTGGCTCCCACCCATCCCGGCTCCCAGCCATCCCGTTAGGGTGTCTCCTCTCTAACCCACCATACAGCCCCCCTAAACCTGCCACTGACAGCCGAGGAATTGGGGTACTGCAGAGCACTCAATTAAGGGCATCCAATCTCTGATGCCAGCACAGTTCAGAACAGCTCTGAGCTGCGAGACATCATCTCCCTCTCTTACCCTCTCTGGAGTGAACTTTTCCCACCCTCCTGCCACTATGTCTCCATTTTCTCCTCACTTGGAGGATGGGGGTGAACCATCTTTAAAGGGTATAAACTATAGTATAAAAGCCATAGTTCCTGCCCTGATCTCTCTGCCCACCCCACCCTCACCCATGTGTTCAGATGCCCAGCCCGGGGCAGCCACTGCACATCCTCTGTCTTCTCAGACCGCACGGGGCAGGTCTTCTAGACATGCCCAGCTCTCCTTCCATGCCTCTGCCCAGAGCTGGATGCTGCCCTCCCCCCTGAGGTTGGGTGTGGGACATTGGAGGCCAAATGGAGGCAGGAACTGAAGTTCCTACTGGACCCCGGGGCTCCAGGTATGAGATACCGGACACACAGATGGCAGATGAAAAGCAGCTGGAGATACTGCAGGACAAGGCCAACTTCCGCAGCTTCAAGCCCAAGCCCTTCAATATGCGCGAGTTCTACGACCGTGCAGGGCACGATATTCGAGACATGCTGCTCTCCTGCCACTTCAGGGGGGAGGTCTGCAGCGCAGAGGACTTCAAGGTGGTGAGTGAGTCCCCTGGCTGTGTGGGGTGTGAGTCAGCCGGCCCCCAGAAGAGGAGGAGACTAGGAGCCAGCGGGTTTCTGGGGAGGAAGTTGTGTGTCCTTGGGGCTTGCTTCTGGCAGGAGTAGACTTTGTTCAGCTCAGGGACACATTTGCTCAGCCTCAGCCTTGTGTCCGTGATAGCAGGAAAGAGAGCCCACAGTGCACAGGTTTGCATACAAGCACACACAAGTGCATGTGCACTGCACGCACGCATACACACGCGCACACACACAGAGCCTGGCAGGGCCCAGGCCCCATCAAGCTTACATTCTGGGCCACAGGTGTTAGAGCTGGGGGGTGGGTAGCGGATAAGCTGCAGCCCTGTTACTCAAAATGATGTCCGAGGACCATCTCCTGAGAGCTTGAAAGAAATACAGGACTTTGCCATCCCACTTCCCAGACCTAATGAATCAGAATCTGCATTTTAACAAGATCCCCAGGTGATCTGGATTAAAGTTTGAGAAGCACTGTGAAATATGGGAAGTAAGGGAAGCTTTCTTTTAAATAGCTGGACAGTCATTTCTCTCTGTGCCACACCCGACCCCCAACCATTACACACACACACATACACATGCATACTGTCTGGTTGGGTTCCCCCTGTTCTAGCCCACAGAGTCAGGGTCTGGGGAAGGAGAGATGATTTGGGGAACACAGTCATGGCTGAACTGGAGACTCTCTTTGCTTCTTAAAATGGAGATGCCCACAGATACTCACCCCCCACCCTCACATACCTAGGGGCTGCCTCAAAGCTAGCACCCCAGGGAGGGTTAGGGGACCTGACTGGCATCTCTTGTGACAGGTGATCTTGGGCAAGTTATACAGATTCCTGGGCGGTTAGAATCAGACAGAGTCTAGAAAGGGACCAGAGGACCTGGAGCCATGTATGAAAAATAATACCAAATGTGAGGATGATGCTTGGAAATCTTCAGAATGCTTTCTAGGCTCTCCTTCAATCCCCCAGGGTAAATAGTCATATTAGCTCTATTTCACATGTGCACAAGCTGAGACAGAGAGGTGGATGAGCTGCCCGAGCTCACATAGCCAGTTAGTGACAGTCTCACGATTAGAACTCATGTCTTGTTAAATCCCAGTGTAGTGTGCTCTTTCCATTAATATTGCTAACCCTGGAGTCATCACGTCCACTTTCAATTCTTAGCCATTGCTCTTGAAAACGTGGTCTCCCCTAGGACTCCCTTGCTCTCCATGCCTGCCCCGGATTCTCCACTCTTTGATCCTCCCATTTTCTCCCTGCCCAGTGTTCTCCCACACTTGCTTGCTTCCTCCTTAGCATTATGGGAGCATGAACTGCATTTGTTTCTGTAGAAAGGTTGGAGCCATGGTCATGCTTGGTTTTTCCCTGCTGAGGTTACATAAGACTTCCCAATCTCTTTAAGCCCTGCTCTGAGACCAGTTTCATGGGCCTTTGTCAATCCCGCTGGACAAAGGTTCCATGACCACAGTTTTTGCTTAGCCAAGCTCATAGAGAGCTTAGTGTGATGCAGGAACCATTTTCTTTCCACTTTTCCTTCCTCAAAACAGGAGAGGCCTGGATTCCCCAGAGCCCAAGTCCAAAGGGCTCCCAGGCTCACCAACTACATTCCCAAGGGTAGTAGAACAGTAGGTGAAGGTGGACGTGAAAGCCAGAGCCCCTCTCCTCTCCAGTATACCCAGCACACAAGCAGGAGGGACCATCAAGAAAGACAGAGAAAACTCTTTAGGTTGAATGGCTTGCAGTGTTTGGATGAGGAAGGAAATTACTTGGCTCAACCTGGGAAGGTGCTAAGGCACAAAGTAGGGGTACAATTAATTCATAGAAAGTGTAAATTTGAAGAAAAAAAAAGAAACTGTACAATTGAGGTTCCATTTGTCCTCATGTCCAGAAAGATTTGAAGTGATGATGCTAGACATGTTTGGCTCATGGAAATGAAGATGCTGAAATGTGATTGGTCCGTGTTGCCTCAGGGGACAACCCTAAGCAGTCAGATGGAGATATGATTGGTTCACTAAGTTCTGGAGCAACTTGAGTTCTTCCTCTTGATGAGGGAGGAATACATGGCTAGGAGCCTGCAGTCCCAACACTGAAACTTCTTGGTTCTGGGTTGTCAGGGAGGACCAAGTTTTTGCTGTTTCTAAGACCTAACCATGAATCTAGCTGGACCCAAGCCTCTCATACCTCCTTTCTTCTGCCCTCTTAGGTGGACCTCCCTGCCAACCCTTTCCACTTTGCCCATGGGGATGTTCCTACACAGATGGGAGTCTGCTTCTGAGTCCATGTCGGACATCTCCCTGGTGGAGAAGAAAGGCGCTGGCACTCTCCCCCAGCTCCCTGGTCCTAACAGGCACAGACACTCCTTGTCTGGTGCTCCACCTTCTCCCTCCTCTCTTTGGTCCTGTAGTTAACATCTGCCTCTCCACCCTTGCTGGTCTCTGCTAGGCCAAGAGGCATGTGTCTAGCCCCTGGACAGATGAGGCACTTACAGATCTGTCTATTTGGTCAGAGCCTAGGGGAGACCATCTTGGCATCTTCTGCTGCCTTGAGAGCAGAGTTTCTCAACTGAGGACCCAAGGCCAGCTAGTGTGCACGAGCACATGTGAGCTCTTCTGTAGGTTCCAAGGGCAACCCTCATCCAACAACAGGAGCCCTGCTCCTGGAGGACAGTGCAGGGGGCATAGAAAGGGCATCCTCTGGTCCCTTAGAGTCCTCAGTTCCCCTGGTAGGGGGTCTGCAAGGACAAGCATTCCTCCCAGATGTGCTTCTGAATCCAGCCAACCTCAAGGCATGGACTGGTGGTCACAGACTGTTTGACCAGGTCCATTCCCCAGCTGTGGCTGAGTCAGCTTGGGAGAGTGGGGGGAACATGGGCTAAATCTGGGAGAAATTGGTTCAGAAACCCTTTGGGACTAAAGAGGCAGAGGGTGATGGGGAGAGTATCCCACGGCAGCCTGGTTGGGTAGGACTCAGTCACTGTCTCCCGAGCCACCAAAAGAGCTACCAAAGATCCACTTACAGGTCTCCTGTTCCCTGGCCTTCTCTTTCCTTTCCTGGTGGGGTGCTTGGTTGCCAGGGCAACAGGGTCTGAGACTCCACTCTCCCACCCCATCTTAAGGCCAGTCAGGCCAAGGCAGGGCAGGAGTTCCATGGAGAGGGCCAGGGGGCCGCAGCTGTCTGCTGGTGGCTGGATGGGGGCCGGGGGAGTGAGCACAGTTGCAGCTGGTGCCAGCCTCCAGCTGCACCTTATCTGTCCCTGGCAGTGGGAGCGCCGATGTGGCTAGAATGCTGAACAGCATCAAGGGGAGGGGGCTGGCAGATGGTGGCCCAGTCTGCCCTATGCCATCTCCTCCTCCAGCTGAGACCCAGAGCCTTTGCCTGGGGCAGAGAGAAGTGGGAATTCATTTCTGGACCCTGCAAGAGAAGGAATCGGGAGTGCAGAGAATGGAAACCCCAGGGGTGGGTGTGCAGTCGGACAATATTCTCTCAGGACGGGATGGAATTTGGGGACAAAGGTTAGGGGGACAAGAATCCTTGAGGGGACCCTGGAGTGGGGGCAGGGATCTCCCAAAGGAGAGGTTAAATGAGAGGGGTGGGCACAGAAATCCCCCAAGTTTCTGGAGGGGGACAAGAATCTTCTGGAGCACCTGGGGGTGGTGAGATGCTGATATAAAAGATGAGTGATCCTGGGACCCAGAGGGTGGAGGGAGAGGTCTTAAAACAAGCAGAGCCAGGGATGGCAGGTCCCAGGGAGAGCCAGCCCTAGTGATGGGAGCTTCCTTATCCCTGAGCTGGCTCTGCCCCTTCACTGACACCCCTCACCCCCCACACCACCCCACAGCAGCTCAGACCAGGAGTCCCTGGCAGGGGCCTGACCTGACCTTACTACCCAAGTCTGTTCCCTCCAGCTAGGGAGGGGGTGGGGGGGCTGCAGAGGGAGAAGCCTTGCCCTGACTGCTATGCACCGAGAGAGGAAGGAGGGCCATTGGGCTACCCTACCCAGAGGCCCAGCGGTCTTTGTGGTGGGGGGTGCGGACAGGGGAGCATGCACGGATTGCAGAGGGGCAGGAGAGGCTGGAGCAAGAGGCTTTTGGAAGAGGGGCAGCCCGCCCTAGGTGTTCTTGGATACCTCCTCTAGCCTTATCCTTCCCATCTCTCCCTCCCTCCCTCCCTCAGATATGCCTGAAACTGGGAGGGAGACTAGAGTAGAGCCAGCTGCAAGAATCCAGGGCACCCTTCAGTTGGGTCTCTCTCCCTCTCTCTCACGCAAGAACACACACACTCACAAACATCCCTTGGGTAACTCAGTTTCCTCTCTCACCTCTTTCCTCTCCTTCCCTCCATCCTTTGCCATTTCTGACTCCGCCCCTCTCCCAGATTGCTGTCAGCTAAGAGGCTTCTATAAGTTAATTGATCTCAGGCTGTTGGCTAAAGTAATAGGGAATTGATGTCAGTAAGTGCCTCTGGGGACAGAGCCGGAAGTGGAGGGCTGGAGAGGAGCAGGGCTTCCAAGCTTGGGCTTTCTCCTGCCCCAGTCTGCGGAGAACTCGGAGGTGGGGGGGCTGCTTCACCCGGTGTGTGTCCAGGAAGCAGAGGGGGAGGCCTGTGGGGAGGTCCGAACGTTTCTGCGGCGGGTAGAGGTTGCTTGCGAACATGCTTCCATTTTGTGGAAGGCAATTTCAATTCTTGGGGGATGGTGAGGGATACATTATTAGGCATAAGGGGCAGGGGTTGGGAGAGTCAAACTCCATTGGATTCATTCCTGACAGAGACCCTGGGAAGTGCCAGGCCCCGTGCTGGGCATCAGACCCTGTCCCTGCCCTCAGGGAGCTTAGAATCACCTGCAGTACCCAGTGGGTGTGGAGGTGGTACTAAAGGGAGCTGCAGGGCTTTGGAGCAGGGAGTCACGTGCCAGAGATGAGGACCCTCCACGTCTAGGTTTCCGAGCTCCTATGAGTTTTTGTAAAGAAAACCCTTTCTCACTCCTCTCATCTGCACCCTCTCGATGTGGCTTCCGGGAGGCCTGGGAGGTTGGGCTGTGTAGCAAGTGTTGTGTGTCTTTTATTAGTGGGTCGCCTCCCCAGGCTGGGAGCATCCCTAGGGGAGAGACTGCTGCAGTGGCCTTGACCATGGACAGCAGCCAACTGAGGCTTCCTCACCACGCACTGCATGTGTGCCCCAGGTGTGTCAGCACACGTGTGCACCTCGGTGCGCGTGTCTGAGAGTAGGACAACGTGGACGTGGACTAGGGTGTGAGGGGGACATGGGCGGGTGTGCGTGGGGGCACACGCAGCTTGCTTCCTGTGGCTGTGGGAGAGAGCTTGTGTGCAGGCAAACCCCTGGTCACAGGTGGAGCACATACCAGCAAAATTAATCTCTTTCAGTCATGCCTTGCTATTTATAAATTCCCTTTAGCTCCTATGATCCTCATAATTTCGGGGGCAGGAAGATGTTAATATCTTCATTTGAAAAATGAGGAAACTGAGGCTCAGAGGTGTTATGTGACTTGCCTGAGGTCACACAGCTAGTAAATGCCAGAGTGGAACCTTGACTTCAGATCTTCTGAGCTGAGGTTCTTTGTGTGTGACCATAGGAACGGGAGTGTGTGTGGCAGAGAAGGGTGCCTGCTGTCCAGCTGCCCATGCTCTGTAAAGAAGCAGTGTGGTGAGGCAGGAAGGGAAAGAAGAGGTGCAAAAGAGAAGACACCCAGCCTCGGGTTGAGGACACCAAGTCTTTTGACTCCTCTGGCACTTCAGTGCACCGTTTGGCCAAGTCCCAACCTTCGATGTACCTACCACTTGCTTCCTCCACCAGGCTCTATCAGAGGAAGTCACACGACAGGCCAGCTTGGAATCACATTGTGTTCAAAATCAGCATCCTTAAATGGGCCTCCAGTGCTGCCTGGCAACCCCATTGTGTTTTCCTGGTCAACTTGCTCTCCCCAGTGATTACTGTAAATTTCTCCACTTTTCTCAAACCGACACCCCTGCTTGCCCCTCTCTCACCCTCAGCAGATGACCTTGCCTCCTGCTTCACAGAGAAGATAGAAGCATCCACAAAATCTGCCCTCTCCTCTGGGTCCCCACCCCCTGAGGGAAACATCCATCTTACCTAGGCTGAAATCTCAACCTCTTCTTTCCATCTGATCTCCCTCCTTTATAGTCAGTCTCTCCCTGTCCAGCGGAACCTTTCCGTGGATACTGAAACATGCTTAAGATTCTCCCATCTTAAAATGCATGGCTATAATGACAGCTCACGTGTATTGATCACTTACTATGTATCAGGCTTTAGGTTAAGATAAAATCCCCAAAACAAACATCTCTCACCTCCATAGTCCCTTCCAGCTCCCATACGATCTCTCCGCTTCTTTTCTCAGACAGAATTCTTAAAAGTGATGTATGTGTTCCAGAGTCTCCATTTTCTCATCTCTGCCTCACTCTCTAATCCTCTCCAGGCCACCTTCCTCCCCTGGCCCCAGCACTTCACCAAAATGGTTGTCGCTAAGGCCACTAATGACCTCCATGTTTCCAAAACCTGCAAACATTTTCTTGTCCCTGAGCTCTCAAAAAACATTCAGAATGGTTGACCACCGCCTCTTTTTGGCCTGATTCTCTTTTCTGACAACCATACTGTCTTGATTTTCCTCCTTCTGTCTCTTTGCCAGTTCATCCTATTCCTCTTGGCCATTAAATATTGGCGCTTCTCAAGTCTCAACTCCAAGCATTCCTCTTTTTTTAAATCATGAAGCTGTGATTTAATGGCCTAGTGTGATGAATTTTTCATTAGTATATTTTTACATTGGTGTATATTACAATGTGAAATTTTACATATTACATCAGTAGGTATTTACATTAGTATAAAAGTGTAAAACATTTCCAGTGCCCCAGAAAGTTCCTTCAGGCCCTTTCCAAGTCAATGCTACCATACAAGAGTTAACTGCCATTCTGACTTCTGTCAGTATAGACAATTATTATCAGTTCTCGAACTTCCTGGACTATATGTATCCTCCACACAGTATATACATTTTTGTGTCTGTCCTTTTTTTTGGGGTGGGGTCATTAGGTTTATTTATTTATTCTATTTTATTTATTTGTTTATTTTTAGTAGAGGCACTGGGGATTGAACCCAGAACCTTGTGCATGCTGAGCATGCACTTTACCACTGAGCTATACCCTCCCCCGTGTCTGTCGTCTTTTGCTCATGATTATATCTGTGAGATTCAGTCTCATATGTAGCAGTAATTAGTTCTTTTTCAGTGCTGTGTAGTATCTCACTATATAAATATAGCACACTTTTTAAAAAAAAAATCCATTCTGCTCTTGCTGGACATTTGGATGGTTACTAGTTTTGGGCTGTTGTAAATAAAACTACTATGAACATTCCTGTTGGTGTCTTTCGGCTGACATACGCACTTATTTCTCTTGGGTATATAACTAGGAGCAGAGGTTAAGTCACAGGTTAGGATTCTGTTTGGCTTTAGTAGACACTGCCAAATAAGGCCTTTTTTCTATCTATCTTTTTAAAAAAACTTTATACTCTGTTCTTGGGCAGTCTCATCTTCACTCGTGACTTTAATTGCCAGCTACACACCAACAACTTCCAAATGTATGTCTCGGCCCAAACTCTCTCCTCTTAGCATCAGCCCCAGTGGCCAGTTTCTCACTTGGCATCTCCACTTGGATGTCCCCACGGCTTCAGGAAACCTGCACGTGCAAAGCCAAATTCATCATCTTAGCTCCCAAACCCATCCTGTGCTTGTGCTCCTGAGCTAGTGAGCCATTCGCTCACTCATGCACAGTAGAAATCATCCCTGACACTCTGCCTCCCTCACTTCCCTTAACAGGTGTGCCAGTGTTGCTTCCTAAACATCTCTGCTCTATCCCCCGTTCCAGGCCGCCCCACCACTCCATATGTCCCCTGGACTGTGGCAATTGCTTCCCAGCAGATCTTTTGGAACCCCTCAGGGTCTTCCAGGGTGGTCTCTTCAAAACACTGCTCTCATTGCTTGAAATCCTTCCATGGGAAATGGGACCAGAATCTTTACCTGGCCTTCAAGGCCCTAAGGGGTCTGGTCCTGCCTTCTCTCCAGCCACATCCTCTTTCTCCTCCCAGCTGTCCCCTCAGGGCCTTTGCACGACTCTGTTCTCTGGAATACCGCCCCCCCCCATGTGCACCACAGACCTTTACTTACTTTCTCCTCCTTATTCTTTAGATTGCATTGCAAACATCACTTCCTCAGAGAAGCCTTCCTGGATTCCCCAGGCTGGGTCAGACTCCCTGTCATTCACCCCCAGGGAACTATATTTTTTTTCATAGCATTTATCAGAGTTTGTAATTAAATATTTATTTTTTTGATTTTTAAAAGCCAATGGCCATCTCCCCCCAGATAGTAAGCTCCACCAGGGCAGGAGCCCAGTCCTTTATCTGTTCTCCCGTGTCCTCAGCATGGAGACACTCAGTAAATAAGTGGCGGGTAAGTGACAGGATGGAGAGGAAGGAAGGGGTTTAGAGAGGGATGCCCTACTTCTAGTCTCACTACTTGCTCTCCATGTCATCGTGCCTCAGTTTCCTCATTTGTCACATGGAGTGAAGTTACTCAAACCTGCTTATTTCACCAGGTTGTGTACGGATCCCATGAGACATCAGCTGAAAAGCATGAATGTAAGGGGTGGTGGGAGTTCAGAAAGATGTGGAGAAAGTCAGAAACCACTGAGTGGCCACACACAGCTTAAGAGAGGTACTGGGTAGGAAGGGACGTGGGGAAGGGTCTCATCCTTGGACAGAGGGTTCAGAACTGAGCTTGTTCTGCAAGTGCGTCTGCCTGGGCACTTCTCCTGGGACCCTCTGTGTATGCTCAGGGGTCTGCGTGGGCTGCTTAATACTTTCCTCACCTCCCCATTACTGTGAAAAATGTGGACTTGTCTACTGGAACCAGATGAAGTAGGAGAGAATGTTAAGAGAATGGAGGAGGGAGGAAGAGCAGTTCGTGTGTGTGTGTGTGTGTGTGTGTGTGTGTGTGTGTGTGTGTGTGTGTGTGTGTGTGTTCACTGCCCACAAGAGGGCTGTGTGTCTCCACATAGTGATGTGTAGGTGTGCAGTGTGGGTCTTTATGTCGGTGTTGGGGAAGAAGTGTCCAGCCATACCAGATTTGCTGTCCTCAAGCTGTCCTAGGTGTGTGTGCCCTTCAGTCTGGTGAGACCGCACACTAGGAGCTTCCCTGCCTTAATTTCTTCGCTCTGGAAGTCCAGTCTACTTCCCCTTCCAGGAAGGCTGGAGGAGGGGAGCAACGCCCTCTAGTGGGTGTGGAACGCATGGGCAGCTGCAGCTTCCCTAGCCCAAGCCTTCGGGCCCCACCCCTCAACCCAAGTCTGGAACTCACCTCTGAAACGCATCCTGGGGATATGCCAAGCCCTCCAACAGCTGAGGTCTGATAGGCAGGAAGGAAATGCACACGGGACAGGAAACAGAAAAGGAACCCACGGATCCACACAGGAGAAGCCCAAGGACAACAGCTGAAGGTGGAAGGTCTCTCCTCTCTGCAGGGACTTAAACCTCTGGCTGCCCTGGGTGTTCCTGGTCTTTTTCGGCTCCTATTTCTCCACGTGGTCCCTGAGTCCAGCGCTTTCATTCTCACAGTTCCTGTCCTTAAGGAGCTACAGATCACCACTCATGCCCGAAGGGACTTGAGCAGAACTGGACCCTGGGTGCTCCCTGGGTGGGGCACTAACTATGCCCTGTCGAGTCAGGAAAGGCTTCTTGGAGGAGGTAACATGTGAGTAGGGTCTTGAAAAATGAGTAGAAAATCTCCAGATGGAGTCCAGGGAAGGTATGGAACTGTGGATGAGCCTAGTGTATCTGGAATAGGAGGACACAGTGGCTGGATGCTGGGTGCTGGACTGGGTGCGGTAGAGGAGGAGGAGTGGGGAGGTGAGACTGGAGGGTAAGTTGCCAAGACCTTGTAGGTCCAGGGTGGAGAGCACTGTATTTTACCAAGAGGCACTGGGGAGTGAGAGAGGTCTTTAAGCAGAAGAAAGGTAAGAATTACATAGCATGGACTAAAGGTGGAGGAGAAACTGCAAGGAGGCGGGGAGTTAGGGAGACCAGTTGGGAGGCAGTTGTTAAGGCAAAAGAGGAGTAGGCCAGTCTGAGGGCAAGGGCATAGGGATGGAGAGGGGCCATATCTCTAAGGCTGCTCTTCTTCTGGGGCCTCTGTGTCCCTGGCAGCAAAGCTGAGGCCAAAGGTCCCACATCAGTCAGTTCCGCTAGAACCTGGCACCCTGCCTGGCATCCCCAACACATTCCAGGGTCTCTGCATGCAGATGGAGGAGGGGAGATGTGGGGAAGCAGGGAGGGAGGGAAGAAAAGGAGGGGGAAGGAACTCGGGGCTGTGGGATGGTTAAGGACTGGAAAGGCCCGAGGAGACTGTCCAAGCCCCACTGCTCCTCCAGCCCTGCAGAGGGAGGGTTAACACACTCCACCTCCCTCCCTCCCTTCTTCTCCTCCCCTCAGGTCACCTTCTAGGCCCTGGAGACTTGACTGGTGGCTCAAGTTCCTCAACCAGTGGCCCTGGGTAATCAGAGCACATGAAGCGGCCGGGGGCCTGGGGACAGGGACTGATGAATTGGAGCAAAGGGAGCCTCAGAGACTGAGGGGCTGGGGGCATCTGTGAGGCTGAGGGTTTGGGGGTACTCCAGGTTGGTGCCCCACACTCTGCCTGACCCAGGAGCCTGTCTCTGTTCTGATCTCAGTTTCTTCCACCCACCGAAAGAGAATTCCTCGAACTGCTCTCCTGGACTGTTGAGGGTGGTAAGCTGGGAAGGGGAGTGGTGATCTGCCAGGAAGATTTTCATCTGTAAGAGACAGGGTCCCTCCCCCAGTGCCGGGAAGTAGCCATAAATGAGTCTGTGGTCAGTGAGAGACCTCTTCTAATGGAACCTGGGCTGCCCCGCAAGCCACAGAAGAGAGTGAGTGGAGGATGGGAAAGTGACTGAAGTGCAGCTCAGCATGGGGGAGGGTGCTGACTGGAAGAGCCAGGGGTCAGGGGGTGGAGAGAGGATAAATGGTGACAGGGACGGCTGGAGGGAAATTTAAGGTCAAGGGAATGATTAGGGGTTCAGGGCAATTAGGGGTTCAAGAAGTAACTGAAAGTAAGTTGGGGTCAGCACAGTGCTTGGAAGAGGACTGAGGTTCAAAGAAGTAATCAGAGGGGATCTGGGGTGTAAGGGTGTATTGAGAGAATTGGGTGGTCAATGAAATAATTGTGGAGATTATGAGTTAGGGGGATTGGAGAAGAATTTAGGTTTCAATTAGAGGTGCCAAGAGAGTGTAGGGGCTCAGGTAACTCAGAGGAATGACTGGACCAGGTGAGAACGAGGGAGAGGAGGCTCAGGGACTTGAGGGGCAGATGGGATGAGAGGGAGCCTGAGTGTGTGTGTCTTGGGGGAGGGGCAGAAACAGTTGCTGGTTGAAGTCGTCATTGTAGTGAGAGCAAAGGCTTCTGCTAGGTCCCATCTCACCCAGAGAGGTGGGTACCAGGAGCCTCTGGGCTTTTCCAGGGTTTCCACTCCATCCTTGATTCTCCCTGTCCTGCTGGAGCTGGTGACCAGAAAGGGGCTCTGGCCCCCCTCCTCTCCATCAGCCTCCCTTTCCCACCGCCATCCATTATTCATCAGCTCAGATACCGCCCTCCCAGGCAGGGCAGGCTGGTCCTCCTCTCCTCTCCATGCCCCGCCCCCAGCTCAGCCACACAGCCACCAAGGGCCTGGTGAGGGAGGACGGCCAGCTGGGCAGCAGAGACCTGGCAAGAGGACTGGGTGGCTGGCCCTGCCGGACCCTGCCTAGGATCACATCTCCTTCCCCTTCTCCTGCCAACCCCCCAGTGCCAGGAAGGCCCTGGAGAAGATGCCCATCCAGATATTCTGTTCTGTGTCATTCTCCTCTGGAGAGGAGGTCCCGGGGCCCTTGGGAGATGTTTGGAGTCCCCACCAGCGGCAACAGCGGGACAACTCAGAGTCAGAAGAGGAAGAAGAGAAGGAAAAGGAGACAGAGAGGAAGGAGTTTGGAAAGGGGGATTCACCGACGGACTTAGTGGCCTTCGCCAATAGCTGCACCCTCCATGGCGCCAGCCACGTCTTTGTGGAGGGGGGTCCAGGGCCGCGGCAGGCCCTGTGGGCAGTGGCCTTTGTCCTGGCACTGGGCGCCTTCCTGTGTCAGGTAGGGGATCGAGTTGCCTATTACCTCAGCTACCCACATGTGACTCTGCTAGACGAAGTGGCCACCACGGAGCTGGCCTTCCCGGCGGTCACCCTCTGCAACACCAATGCTGTGCGGCTGTCCCAGCTCAGCTACCCTGACTTGCTCTACCTGGCCCCCATGCTGGGGCTGGATGAAAGTGATGACCCCGGGGTGCCCCTTGCCCCGCCGGGGCCCGAGGCCTTCTCTGGGGAGCCCTTCAACCTGCACCGCTTCTACAATCGCTCCTGCCACCGGCTGGAGGACATGCTGCTCTATTGCTCCTACTGCGGGGGGCCCTGTGGCCCTCACAACTTCTCAGTGGTGAGTGGGGGCCCCTGCCCAGCATGGCCCCCCAACAGTGTCTGCCATGGCTCTCCCTGACTGTCACCTCCTGGGGTGGGGACTGGGGCTGGTGGCTGTTCTGCCCCTCCCAGATCGCACCTGGACCACCCACCCTCTGTGACATGCCGCAGAGAGGCCTGGTCAGGGTTCACCTGGGAGCCCCAGAGTCTGGAGCTGGCCTGCTATTTCCACAACTGGGCCAGTACTGTTCTCCCTGTTAGAACTTGAAACACATAGTTGGTAATTAGTTGCTGCCCTGAGGCCCCTGGTGTCTGCCTAAATATCCTCCAGCATCTCCAGCCCTTTCCCAGACTGCCCTGTGATCCTCAGGGTCAGGACCTTACTCTGTCTCTGAGGTCAGCCTTTGATCTGATGGTAGGTTTTTATGCCTGGTCTTAATGATTTGGACTATCACCCCTGGACTTAAACTGGGACAGGTGCCGCCTGGTCTCTGGAGGTGCAGGAGGGTGTGGAAGGGAGGCAGAGGGGTGGGGATATCCCTCTCCTCTGCTCTCCACACCCCTGTCAGCAGCTCCTACAGCAAGGACTTCACTGTATCCTCTTGTGGTCTTCCTGTGCTCCTCCTACTGTGTGTGTGTGTGTGTGTGTGTGTGTGTGTGTGTGTGTGTGTGTGTGTGTCTGAGGGAGGATAACAGGCCTCCTCTAAATCCTCCCCACTTCCCCCCAGTCTGTGTGGCCAGGGACCCTCTTCCCAGGGAAGCCCTCATTAGGAGGGTCTCGGGCCTTCCCTGTAGGAGGACCAAGGGGCACGCTGTCCTCTCCCCAGTTCTGCTATCAGTTCTGTCTGGCCTGACTCCTCTCCTGTCCCCTCCAGGTGCCAGATGCCAGGTCTTCCCTCCCCACACACCCGTCTCTCAGTCCCTCACCTCCTCTCTAGAGCAGGGGGAGGTGGGTGACATAATATTAGTGCATAGTGGGATGACTGCAGACAGACAGGGACCTGGAGGTTTTGGCTACTGGGCCTCAGGCTGGGCGACAGAGGAACATGGGACAAGGAAGGGGTCAACCCTGCTTCCTCAGGACCTAAGGGTAGAGTAGACACTTCTCCTGCAGAACCACCAGGTGGCAGCAGCAGTACACCAGTCAGTGGCACAGCCCTGTGAGCAGCGCAGGGCTGCAGCTCCCAGCCCGCTTCAGCCACTGGGAGTCCCTCGCATCCCCAGGTAGAGGGTAAGCATGGGTGTGTGTCCAGTCTGGAGTCTGTGGCTAAATGCCACAAAACCTGGTAGTGGGGCTGGGGGATTAGGAGTTTTCTCTCTACCTCGTGTCTGGACCTCACCCACAAAATTGCGGAGAGCTCTTGTTTTCTCTTCCAGAGGTGGGGGGAGGAGGCTGTTACAGGAAGGGGGAAGAGGGCAAGGACTCTATTGCCTAGTAACATCCACAACCCCCCCTCCCACCATCTGCTCCAGTCTAGCCTGACACTCTGTCTCTCTTTCTGTGCGCTGTGTCTGTACTTACCTTATGACTTGCTTTGTGGACTTTGTCACCATCTAGCAGTAGTAAAAGCACACTCACCCATTTGTGGGAACTTGGAGGCATTCTGGGAGGCTGCAGGGAAAAGGCCGTAAAGAATTGGTTCACTCTTCTCTCTGTAGCTGTGTAATCAGAGCTGCAATAACGGCTGCTCTGCGGCATGAGGTGCGGGGACTGCCCCCAGGGCTTAGATCTCTTCTGCAGCCCTCGCACAAGCATTGCCAAACATGCCAGGTCCTGGATGTTCATGGCAACTGGGTCTACTTTCAGGTTCTGGTGATAATGGAATAATGATGGGCAAAAGGGTCTAGTGGCCAGAGTGAACTAAAAAGCTTAGCCTGGGCTCAGGGAGAGCAGGCTTTCAGGTGCCTGGGGTGAAATCCCAGGAGAAGAGAAGGTCTGTCTCAGAAGGCCCTGGGCCCGTGAAGAGGGGTCCAAGGAGGGACCAAGGGTATGTCAGTGATAGGATCCAGATGAAGGAGGCATGGATGTTAGGGTCCCAGCAGGGAAAAGATTACCACTTGGATAGTTTAACTGAAAAGACTTTAACAAAGGGGCTGTTTATAGAGCTGTAGGCAGAGTTAAGGAAACCAACGAGGGGGGCTGAGGCACCTAGAAATAGTGGGAAATTGTCACATTCAGGCTCAAGGAGCACAAGGAGGCAACAGGGCTCTGCAGGGAGCCCTCTCAGCAGGATTTGTAGTCATGGAGGGTCTAAGTCACCACCAGAACACTCACAGATAAATACCCTGATCTCTCCCTCCTTCTTTCCTCTGATCCTTTACTGATCCCTCCCATTGGTCAAACCCAACCCAAAGCCCATCGAGGTGGCAAAGGAGCACAGGCAGTGCACCCCACAGGGATCAGCTTTCCAGGGCACAGAGCAGGGCAAAGGGATGGGAATGGGCAGGAAGGAGGACAAATGGAGAATGGGCTGCTCAGGAGGGGTCATTCCTGAAGGGTTGAGACTCCACCAGCTGGAGGGGTCCAGAGTCAGTCCTTGCTGGGCAGGGGGTGCTGGCAGGACTCTCAGGCTCTCCACTCTGCCCCTACCAGGTCTTCACACGGTATGGAAAATGCTACACGTTCAACTCTGGCCGAGATGGGCGTCCACGGCTGAAGACGATGAAGGGTGGGACAGGCAATGGGCTGGAAATCATGCTGGACATCCAGCAGGATGAATACCTGCCCGTATGGGGGGAGACCGGTATGTCACCTCTCTCAGGGGCCCCTCCCCATGGCTCCGGGGCTCAGCCTCTGCCAGGGGACTCCTGGGCTCTACTGTGGGCCCAGGGCAGGATCTGGGCTCTTCCCCGCTTCCTCCCAGCAGCTCGCCATCTCCATCTCCGACTCTACCTGCCTGTCACACTCACATTTCTCCAGCTCCCCCTTCCCGGCTCAGTTACTCTCCAAGGTAACCAGCCATCCCTTTCCATCCGTGGCCGCCACTCACTCTATAAATAACTCCCTCTCTTCTTGGGCTGCCTGCCGTCTGTCTGGTCTCAGGGGCCTTGGGGCAGAGAGAGGTGGGGGAGAAGGGAGGAAAGGAGGGGGAGAAATAGAGAACGTCTGAGATAGAAAGAATTTGAAACCGCAAGATGCATAGCTGAAACCAGGTAAGAAAAAAGTGTGTAGGCTGCAGGGGTCATCAGGGCAGCATGGGGCTGGTGAATCCAGAAGGAGGCTGGGGATGGGTAGGGCCCCTGGACTAACTACCTTCCCCCAGCCCGAGCGTATGGTTTGGTTCTCTCAGGAGAGGTAGGATGCCCTCGGCTCTGAAGGAAGTTAGGGAGTACGAAGCCCTCCCAACACAGACCCCTCTTATTTCCATAGATGAGACGTCATTCGAAGCAGGCATCAAAGTGCAGATCCACAGTCAGGATGAACCTCCCTTCATTGACCAGCTGGGCTTTGGCGTAGCCCCAGGGTTCCAGACCTTTGTGGCCTGCCAAGAGCAGCGGGTGAGAGGGCCACAGGAGGCTGGTCCCACCCAGGGTCGGGGTTGGGGGTGTCAAGATGGCGTGAAGGGCCATCAGTATTGGGACGGCCAGGTGAGCGAGGGCCTGGGTAGCCATCTGACTAGTCAAAAGCATGAATGTTCTAATGGACGGGAATGCTCTGTAAACTCTGAGACCCTCAGAGGCTGCAGAGGGAGAGGGGGCAGAACTCCTGAGTTCTGCGTCTTGTCAGAGAAGTCCATCAAGGTGACTTGGGGAGAAGTCCCCACACCCCCCAGCTCCCCGGCTCTCCCAGCAGCTCATCTACCTGCCCCCGCCCTGGGGCACCTGCAAAGCTGTTACCATGGACTTGGATTTCTTCGACTCCTACAGCATTACCGCCTGCCGCATTGACTGTGAGACACGTTACCTGGTGGAGAACTGTAACTGTCGCATGGTGCACATGCCAGGTCAGGCTCCAAAGTTCCAAACAGGGTCCTGGGGCCCCTCAGCCTGCACTGCCCCTGACCAGCTCCCCATGTGTATCAACCTTATGCCACTGTACAAGCAAGACCAGCTGGCTTCTCCCCACTCCAGTTCTAGCCTCAGTCTGTACCCATATGGCTCTTGCCTCTCTGACCTCAGTTCCTGCCTGGACCCATAGGGATGGGTGAGAAGGGTCCAGGATGGATGGCCTAGGGGGTGGGTCACCTCCAGGACAGACTGGGGACTAACTATTCCTATCCTTCCATCCTCTCCCAGCCTCCAGCTTCTAGGCCTTTCGTACTACCACTGTCACAAGACCTCTTTAATCTCCATCCTGCACCACTGTCTTTTCTCCTCTATAGGGGATGCCCCATACTGCACTCCAGAGCAGTACAAGGAGTGTGCAGATCCTGCTCTAGGTGAGCTTCCCTGTCCCGGGAAGTCCAGGGGGAGGGAAGGAGGTGCTGCCAGCCATATGCATAGGGGTTTCAAAGCAAGCTCCTAGAAGCTTCAAATAACTCCTGGATCAGGCTTCACCTGAACTCTCCTATATCTGACTTTAGTGATGCTGGAAATAGCACCTTTTATTGGCCCCTATGAAAAATGAACAGGGGTCATCTGGGAGGGGTGGCTCTCACCTGCTCTCATCAGCACCCCAGCTGGTTGACCCCAGAGGGCCCTGAGAGAATGAGATATAGGATTAAGAAATATCTGTGGGGAGGCTGGGTGCGGATCAGCACAGGCAGGCAAAGGGCTGAGATGAAGGAAAAGTCAAAAAAAGAGAAGAGGGCCCAGGGTTCCTTTTGGCAGGGCCAGGATGTGTGTGTTGGGAAGGTGCTGGCAGAGGGGCGCCACTCAATTAGCACCTCTCACCTGGCTGGCACAGACTTCCTGGTGGAGAAGGACCAGGAGTACTGTGTGTGTGAAATGCCCTGCAACTTGACCCGTTATGGCAAGGAGCTGTCCATGGTCAAGATCCCCAGCAAAGCGTCAGCCAAGTACCTGGCCAAGAAGTTCAACAAATCTGAGCAGTACATAGGGTAAGGGCTCTGACTGTGTTGGATCCTTGGGTTGGGACTGGATCCTTGAGTATGGGCGGGCTCTGATGGAGACCAGCAGACAGAAGCAAATTGAGATAATATGGAGAAGGCAACCAGAATCTGGGGTGGGCATGGAGGGAAGACCAAACCAGAACAAACAGGGGAAGTGCCTCTTTCTCTTTCCTCCTCTGTCTCCATCCTCACTGCTGTAACTGGGATCACCTCACAATTGCTGGTGTGCAGAGTGTCTTTTCAGTTATACCATCACATTTAATCCTCACAACAACTTTAAAAGGCAGGTATCCCATCAGCATCTCGTCTTATGGATATGGGGACTGAGATTCAGAGAAGATAACTTGCTAAGGTCACCCAGCTAGTAAGGGACAGAGATGTGACTTGAACTGAGGTCTCCTCTCCCAACCCCTTTGCAGGGAGAACATCCTGGTACTGGACATTTTCTTTGAAGTCCTCAACTATGAGACCATTGAGCAGAAGAAAGCCTATGAGATTGCAGGGCTCCTGGGTGAGCTGCTGATGGCACCTGTTCCCTCCCCATGCTGTGGACATGGTGTGACACCCTGCCACCCAAGTCAGGCTGCTTACCTCTGTCCTCCAAGGTCTCCTCCCCTGCCAGCCCCAGGGGCCTTCCCCCAAACTCTGTTGTCTTGGTATGTGGTGGGGGAGAGTACTGAGCCTTCTCTTAGGGCAAAGTGAAAGAGACAGGCACAACTGGGGACAAATGGGAGACTATTTCATATGCCCTTGAAAAATTTCCCAGAGAATAAGAGTGTTGGGGTATTTTGCAAACAGTTACTTTTTCTGAATAATACCAGTTCATTTTAGAAAAGTAGAAAAATGGAGAAAAGCATGAAGAAGAAAAAAAATCCAACACACAGAATCACTTCTGTGCTCCTTCTGTAATGAAGGTTGTCAGTCCTTTTGTAAATACGACTTGCCTGTCCCTGTCCCAGTGAGCTCTGTCGCTCCCACTGTCTTGACCCCACTGACCTCCTTGTGCTCACCCCATAGGTGACATTGGGGGCCAGATGGGGCTGTTCATCGGGGCCAGCATCCTCACGGTGCTGGAGCTCTTTGACTATGCTTACGAGGTAACGGGGGGCGGGGGGCGCCTGGGCGGGGACCCAGGAAGGGGCGGGGTTCCAGCCTGCCCACCCACCCCCGCTCCCCCACCTCCCTCCCAGGTCATTAAACACAAGCTGTGCAGACGAGGGAAGTGCCAGAAGGAGGCCAAAAGGACCAGCACGGACAAGGGCGTGGCCCTCAGCCTGGATGACGTCAAAAGACACGTGAGGGAGCAAGAGGGGCGCCCTCCGGCCCTATCCCTTCCCCGACCACCCTAGGACCATCCCCCTTGCCACCTTTTCTCCTTTGCCTCCCCCATGCCCCAGCACCACCTGTGGCCCTTCCGATAACCAGTCCCTGTCCTGTGCCGTTCCCCCAGAACCCGTGTGAGAGCCTCCGGGGCCATCCTGCCGGGATGACGTATGCTGCCAACATCCTACCTCACCATCCGGCCCGAGGCACTTTTGAGGACTTTACCTGCTGAATCCCGCAGGCCACTGTACCAAAGGCCTAGATGAGGAGGGCTAGGAGAGCAATGGGGGCCCCCAGCTGCCCTCTCACATCTATCCTGGGGACTTACTCCTTGCTTCCAAGGCAGCCCCCTACTCCCAGGCAGTCCTTTCCTCTTGTCTGTGGTGAGGAAGGAGTCTTGACCATAGAGTCCTCTCCCTGCCTCTATTCCCATTTTTTTTTTTTTAAACAAAACTAATCTAAAACAGAAACTAAGAAGAGAGAATGGGGCAAGTGACCTCAGGCTGCCCCTCTCTGCTCCATGCTGCCTCCCACAGCTCCCAGCCTAAATTCTGTCTGTCTGTCTGGCTGTCATCTGAGTGTCCACCTACATTCTGCTGCCACCAGTCACCAAAGCCCCCTCCCAGTAGGGGTTGGAGGGGGATCCTCGGGGTCTGGAATTTTGGCCCCAAACCAGAGAATGTACCTTGAAGGGGAGGGCTAGTGGGAGGGGCTTGCCCAGCCTTAAGAGACCCTGTCAGCCCAGTGACTCCCCCAACCCCAAGTCTCCAGGCAGGAACCCTAGTCCATGTCACTTCCCCCCTCCCCCTCACCACCTCACACAGTGTGAAGTCTCTAGGGAGGTGGGGGTGGGGGATCCCCTGAAGAAGTGGAGATGGGGACAAGATATGGCCCTGGTGCTGTAGGCCACATCTTGATACCTACAAGATCACCCCCACCCCAGAGCTGCTGCAAATACATCTCAAGAGGCGGCCCTCCTCTACCATTCCATAAAAGATCCAGCTGGTTGGCTTCCAGCTCAGGGAGAGGGGCACTAGTGCCTAACCTCACTGGTCCCTCTCCCAGGGGTCCCTGCAGAGGGCCACATCCATAAATTTTCTTATGGAACTCTCCCAAGTCCCCTTCTGAAACTTCATTTGCTCCTCTCAACAACCTCATCTGCATTTTCTATTTCTATATGATACAGACTCTATATTGCTATATCTCTGTATATACTTTCCCCTGACTCTGTCTCTATCCCACCTCCTCTTGTCTCTAAGAACCATCTTCCCACCCCAAGCTCCCGTTTCTGTGTTTCCACCTCCTCCCGGTCTCTGAATGCCTTCGCCTGTATAAAGAGTTGGACTCTCCCCTGGTGTCTGTACTGTGTACATACATCCCTCTAAGAAGCACAAGGAGACGACACGCGCATTGTAACCTTCGCACTGTCTCGGTGGCGACATAAAGGAAGCTGTGAATTACAAGCTCTGCCTCTTTCTGGCCTCACCCTTTCCCCACACCCTAGGTACCCTGTACCCTCCCTGCAGCCTTAACATTCCCTCCCCTGCTCCACCCACCCCAATGTCCTTTGCCTGGCTGACTGTGGCCTCCCCAGGAAAGGGGGTTGTACAGAAAGAACCCCCACCCATGGGATGGAGATCCGCTCTGCACACTAAGTCAAGGATGGCAGAGACAAAGGGAGCTGTGGGTTGGTGACTCCTTCAGCTGAAGTAGTGGGGTGCTGACAGGCAGAGGCTGAGGTTTTCAGTCAGTGGCCTTTCCCCCTTTTGGGGTGCCCAGGCCCGTTTGCTCACCTAATACCCAAGCCCACTACTTATATTTTCTGGTAAGGTACGGTTTGGTAGTGGGAGGAAAGAGACATGCCTAGAGGGGAAGTTGAAAGCTCCACTGTCTGTCCCTCCCTTCCTACCTTAATGAGAAACCGGTAAGGTAGAGGACCTGCCATGCCCTGTCCACCAGGCACTCCTCCCACACCAGAGCCCTGCCCCTTCTCTGGCCTTCTTGTCCAGCTAACCCCAGAACAAGACCTGTGGCAGGCCACCTGTGCATTGGCCTGGAGGTAGAGTTAGGCTATAGGATCTTTGGGAACTCTTGGTTCCTGGGAGTTCCTTAGAGATCAGACCTCTCTGGAGGGAAGCAGGAGCAAGGCCAAACGGTGTGCACTGGATGGGAAACAGCAGGCAGGGCTGTGGGTGACGCATGCCTCTGGTCTAATAAACTGGGTTTCAACCAACTCCTCTTCAGTGTCATTCTTCTCTTATTTGAATAGTATTTAGCTCTTCCCACTAAAAGTGCCTAGAGCTGAGCTTGACTTGTGGCCAATCAAGGGAGGAGTAAGTGGGCGGGAGTAAGTGGGGTCCTCCTGGGATGGGACAGGCTATCACACCAGGAATGGTTTGAACCACTGAGCAGGGAAAGAGGAAAAGGTCAAAGGCAACAAAGATCCCAAAGAGAAGTCCTAGTACAAAAGATTCTTTGGAGATGGGGCAGGGTCAAAATTCATAATAAACTTAAAATCTGGAAGCAGGTTAGGTTTAAGGTCAGGGGAAAAGTTGGGTTGAAGTTGTCGCCTGCGGTGGTTACTGAGGCACTTTATCTGTGGAATGAGCTCCGGGCTACGAGCCAGATCTGGATTCTAGGCTTCAGCTTTACTGCTAACTTGTTGGTTAACTTTGCCAAGTCATTTACTCTCTTGAGTTCACCTCTCCTGTTCGTAAAATGGAATAAACTGTGCATTCTCCTATTCAGCCCTCTGGGCTTTGAGCAGGAAGAGAAGGAAACGAAAAGCAATCAAGCGCTATGGAAAGCTAAACGCACTGCGCCAAGACGAAGCAGTTAATTACTCCACTACCGTCTTCACCAGAGCGTTGGGATGGTGCCCTGGTCCCCCTTTCCAAGTCCTTGTCTTCCTCCCGTCGGCCTGGGGGCGCCCGCTCACAGGGCCTCTCTAGCCCAGAGCTCTTCTCGGTGGTTTTCCCTCCCGGACTGTGAAGGTTGGAGGGAGTGGTCAGCACGCCTTTTCCGCTGTCGCCCCCCCTCTAGCCCACAGTCTCGCTGGCCTGAGTCTCCCGTGCCGGCGGGCCGGCCGGGCGGACAGGCGAGCGCGTGGGGGGCGCGTGGGGGGCGCGCGGGGGGCGGGGGGAGTTCCGGTTCCGGTTCTTTGTGCGGCTGCAGCAGCGGCTCCGGGAAAGATGGCGGCCCGGGCGGGTTTCCAGTCTGTGGCTCCGAGCGGCGGCGCCGGAGCCTCAGGAGGGGCGGGCGCGGCGGCTGCCCTGGGCCCAGGCGGGACTCCAGGGCCTCCCGTGCGAATGGGCCCGGCGCCGGGTCAAGGGCTATACCGCTCCCCGATGCCCGGAGCGGCCTATCCGGTGAGTGGGGCAGGAGGAGGGGCGCGCGGGCCGGGGGCGGGGCTGAGCGGGGGCCTAGGAGTGACAAGGGTGGGGGGAGGAGTAGGAGGGACTCCCCTTGCGGGATTCGGGCCCTGAGTTGGGGCGGGGAGGCAATTAGCATCCCCACCTGCTCTTAGGGATATTGTTTCCTTGGAAAGTCAGGGTGTAGAATCAGCGTGGACGAAGTGGGGCCACGGATGGGCCTGAGAGGGCTTGAGTGCAAAAGGGCTTAGGCTTCATTGCCCAGAGGAACACAGAAAGTGTAGCTGGCAAATTGAGGTCAGCTTCTAAGGAGATAGTAGCTGGCAGTTCTATCTCAGTAAATATGGGACTAGAGGAGATGTCCGATGTGTCATCCAAAATAGGCTGGAGAGAATTTGAGTGCAGTCTGGCTGTTTCTTAGCTCTTAGGCTGTATTCTCCTGTGGGGTCACGACTGGAGCAGAGGAAGCTCCAGTTAACTATATTTCAAAGAGGCAGCGGGCAGAGGGCTCTCCTCCCACCTCACTATTGTGCTCCACCCCACGCCCCAGCCTTGTTTCTTTCAGAAAACTCAGGCATCTCCCACTTCCCCTTTTGTGGCGGGGTACGTAGGGAAAGCCATGACATCTCAGGGTCCTCTCCTCTCTGTAGAGACCAGGTATGCTACCAGGCAGCCGAATGACACCTCAGGGACCTTCCATGGGACCCCCTGGCTATGGGGGGAACCCTTCAGTCCGACCTGGCCTAGCCCAGTCAGGGATGGACCAGTCCCGCAAGAGACCTGCACCTCAGCAGATCCAGCAGGTCCAGCAGCAGGCGGTCCAAAATCGGAACCACAAGTAAGATGACCTCAGGGTGGAGGGAGGAAGGGAGGGAGAAGCCTGTGAGAACACAGGTGGTGGGAATACCTGAACTGAGAAGTGGTGGTGCTGTGTCAGCAGACAGTCTCATTCTTGAGAATGCTTCGTGTTTGGTGGGGGTGGGGGTGGGGGTGGGGGGATGTCTTTAACTTGACAGAAGATTTGCAGTTCCTTCACGTATTTACCATAAGTGGAGGTGCTGACAGCCTGTCTTCATGTTCTGGCTAGTTCCATCCCAACCTGATAACAGTATTTGTTCCAAACAGTGCAAAGAAAAAGAAGATGGCTGACAAAATTCTACCTCAAAGGGTGAGTCCAGGCTGTAGGTCTTCTTGAGGTGTGATGAGTTTGAGAATAGGGACGGTTAGCTCTAGATCCCAATGGTATCTTTCTGTTCCTAAGATTCGTGAACTGGTACCAGAATCCCAGGCCTACATGGATCTCTTGGCTTTTGAAAGGAAACTGGACCAGACTATCATGAGGAAACGGCTAGATATCCAGGAGGCCTTGAAACGTCCCATCAAGGTAATGCAGGAGAGTGCTAGGCAGAGAGCCAAAGGAGACGACTCGGGAACCTTCAGCAGGCTTAGGATGAGAAATCAAAGGCGTAGCACAGCTCTCCTTGGCATTTAAATTATATCTCTCCCTTCCGCCTACAAACTGAGAATTACATTAGAAGCATAAGAACAGAACAGCAAAGGGGAAGGGGCTTTTGCTATTTCTTGCACCAGAAATAATACCCTGTTGGTATTTTTGCTGAAACTGCTCTGCCACCTTGGGAACTTGGCACTTTGCATGACTTTGTCCACCTGGTATCCCAGTGTATGTGCTTGTACTCAGGTTGAGGGCCTGTACTCCTCTTCGAGATGGAATCTCCATCCACCCACCCCAGGGACTTGGTACACAGTAAACCAGTCTGTTAGGAGTCATTTTCGGGTTTGGGGAGACCCTTGTCTTCAACATCAAACCACTGAAACCTCACTATCCATCCTGTTTCTGCCTTCCTCAGCAAAAACGGAAGCTGCGAATTTTCATTTCTAACACTTTCAATCCGGCTAAGTCAGATGCCGAGGATGGGGAAGGGACGGTGGCTTCCTGGGAGCTTCGGGTAGAAGGACGGCTCCTGGAGGATGTGAGTTCAGGGTCCACTGTGGTGGGCGTCTAGGGTGGGAGCTGCTGGGAACAAGCAGTATTGTCTGGTTGGCTGTGCTTACCGCTCCTGTTGGGAACAGCAGGGAGAGGGTCACTGTATTCCCTGCACTGAATGACAATGGTTCTTTGTGTTTGGCTCCCACAGCTTGGCCCTCACTGTGGTATCATATCGAGAACCTTATTGTCCTGGGATTTGATTTGTTGTTTACCTCTCTCCTGATGCTGCTAGCCATTGGATTTAGCAGTATCTGCAGGTTATTCAGTTCGGGGCTTTTTTTAACCAAGTGAGTTTGCATTTAGCATTTGAGGCCTTTCCTCTCTGAGTCCTTGAGGTCTTTGGTTTCCGCTGTGGCATCTCCATCTTCCCAGCTTCTGTTGGAGACATCTCACAGTTTGAGTGGGATAGGTTTCTCTGGCAGGCTCTTTGTTGCTTCATGGGGAACATCAGCTGACGGGATAGTCCCCAAACTTCCCACCCCAGAAGCTCCTTGGGGAAGCTTACCTGCCATTCCCTTAGACTCTCTGGCTCTCTATTTTCAGCTGTTCACAGGCAATCTGGTATGAATGCATTTCTGAGGAGAACCAGGGCTCAGTGTCAGAGCCTCCTTCTTCTCTGTATAGGTCCAGTCGATCTGCCAGTGGTGTCGTTTTATCCAAATAAAGCTGTTTTTGTTCTGGCTGCTTACTGCCTGTGATTCATTTCCCCTCTAGAGTCAGACTTTTCTCCGTTCAGACTCGCTTTATTATGTGCAATGGTTTGGCTTAACTTGTCTCATTTCCCTTTGGGAAAAAGAGGTAGGTGAGTCAGTGACCCTGTACGAGTTACAGGCTGCTTCTTCAGGATTGTTGCTTCTATGACTTGTTTAATATCCACAGACATATACCTTGCCATGTCCTAAGAGACATTCAGAACATTTTTGAGTTTTTTCACCATTGTTTTTGTGGGTTCCTTTTTTATGGGACTCTGTCTTGGGGAATTTCTTCTAGCCTTTTCTAACATGATCTCTCCTCTCTCTCCTCTAGTCAGCCTTGTCCAAATATGATGCCACCAAACAAAAGAGGAAGTTCTCTTCTTTTTTTAAGTCTTTGGTGATTGAACTGGACAAAGACCTGTATGGGCCAGACAACCATCTGGTAGAAGTGAGTAGTTCTGTCCTCTAGGCTTTAACTCTATGACTGGAGGGTGATAGACTTGGGAGCTAAACATTAATGTCTAGGGAGAAGAGGAGATACAAATAAAAGTTGACCCCAGGTGTATGATACTACCTTCGCAGTTTGCACACTGGCCTCCAGGTGGCATTAGCTGTTTAGTTCTGGTACTGTTTGGACCCAAGAGCTCTTACAATCTGACTTGTCCCTCCTTCTTAATGTTACTGTCCTGGTTACTGCCCCCTTTTCAAGGGGAATTCTAATGGAAGCCTCTTATATATACCAGGCCATCTCTGCATCGTATTAATGATGGTGTTATCCACCATTAGTTATCTACACACCATTTATCCTTTTTCCTGGTAGCAGGTGCTGTGATTAAGGGGGTTAACGAATAGGGTTCTAGTCCTTGCCAAGGCTACTTTTATAGATCTGGGACTTGCTTTTGGTCCCTGCCTTATTTAGATTCACATTCCAAATCACCAAAAATCCTTTATTATAATGCTTAATGACACAGTGTTCTGAAGACCATGTTAGCAACAATGTTCTTTGGGATACAGTCAAAACCAGAATGAGACAGCCCAGCACTCCAAGTGAACTTAACCTGCTCCTTTCTTGGCCAGTGTAGCTGCAGCCCCCTAACCTCAACCACTAAGAGACATGGGAAGGTCTTTACCATCTAATAAAGGAAGTAAGTCATAGAATCAATAGAAATTTGTAAATACATTTAAATTAACTTTATAACAGTAGAGCATAGTGGCTAAGAATGGACTGTAGAATCCGACACACCAGAGCTCAGATCTCAGCTCCACCACTTATTTACTGGTGACCTTAGGTGACTTACTTCACTCTTTTAAACGTTAGTTTTCTCATCCATAAAATAGCTTTAATCGTGCCTGTCTCATAAGGATTTTGTGGGGATTAAATATGATAATCCAAGTAAATGTCTTAGAATACTCTCGCATGTAGGAAGTACTCCATAAATGATAGCTACGTTTTTTTTACTATGTGTGTGTATATTTATCCATTTTGTGGCTAAAATTATCACCGAAAATTCAGGCTAATTTAAATGTGGCCCTGAGCAGTCAGAATTAAAAGGTTTCTACTTAGAGACAGGCATCCCAAAGTCATGCTTTTTTTTAAAAATGTCTCATGCTGTTGCTCTTCTCCAGTAGCCTCAGTAATCAAAGTTGAATATTCAGTCATTACAGAAGCTCTTCCCTCCCACCCCAGCTCTCTGGGAGAGCACCCCCTGACATCTTCCTCTCTGTAGTGGCACAGGACCGCCACTACCCAGGAGACGGATGGCTTCCAGGTGAAACGACCAGGAGACGTGAATGTGCGGTGTACTGTCCTACTGATGCTGGATTACCAGGTATTCTGTGCTGATGTGAGGGGAGGGGGGCCCAGCTTTCACAGCCACATCCCATCCGCAGTCTGACACATAAAGGTTTAAGTCTAGTTGTGGAGAATTTGTCACCAGACTATCAGCTCCCTAAATACAGGAATAGGGTCTTAGTGACCTTTGAGTTCTGCTTAGTGTTTTTCTGTCCCAGAAAACGCACAGCATTAATGCTTGTTGAATGGCTTGAGTGTATGGCCATGCTAAGCACCTCATAATGCACATAGACCCAGCTCGCTGCTTCATCTCCATACTCTGGTTCTCCACAGCCCCCTCAGTTTAAATTAGACCCTCGTCTGGCTCGGCTCCTGGGCATCCACACCCAGACCCGTCCAGTGATCATCCAAGCACTGTGGCAATATATTAAGACACATAAGCTCCAGGACCCACATGAGCGGGAGTTTGTCATCTGTGACAAGTACCTCCAGCAGGTAAGAAAAGGACCCATCTTTTGCTAGAGTCCACTGGAGCACTAGTTGTGCTCTTAGCTGCTTCTCCTCTTTCCCACAGATCTTTGAGTCTCAACGTATGAAGTTTTCAGAGATCCCCCAACGGCTCCACGCCTTGCTTATGCCTCCAGAGCCCATCATCATCAATCATGTCATCAGGTGAGCACGTGCATGGGAGGCAGAGGTGTGCTGAGCCAGCTGGTACCAGTGCACAAGTCTCAAACTTCCAGTAATTTTGCAAGCAGGTTGTTAAACACAGTGGTTATTTAAAATTAAACTATAAACTTGCAATTCAATGCAGTATATTAAAAGAGGGTAATGTATATTCAAAAATTCATTTCTGAAGTACTTTATTATCGTTTACTAGTGTTTGTGTTTTGGAGATTACTTACATCTATTGTGTCTGTATGGTGGAAATACTATCATTTACCAGCTCATCACTGATGAGCTAACATCTCTTATCTGGGTGGTAGGACATTCCAATCTGAGACTCCATCTCCATTACCTCCATCTGCTTTTTTGTTCAGAAGATGGATGAGCAAGGCATCTCTAGGCAGATACAGAGTGAAGGAAGGTGCTTTCTCCTCAAAGCAGCATGTCTTTTGGCTGGTTATAGTCTCTGCTTTCTTTCCCTTACTCCACATTAATTCCAATAGAGGCCTTTCATTAGACCCTGAACCATCACTCAGCCAGTAGTAACTCCTACAATCTGTACATTAGGTCAATAGAAGCTAGTTTGTCCTCTATTCTTGTGCTTAAAGTCAGGCCACTTTTACTTTATTTTGTGTGTTATGTGTTGGATTTGAATTTATTTTCAGGGTCAGTTTTGGTTTTATAGGGGGAAAATATACAAGCTACTGTAACTGGTTTCTTTGGGGAGGGAGAAACTGACTTACACTGGATGGCTTTTGTACCATTTGAATTTTTACCATTGAGTTTTTAAAAAATCAACTTTATTGAGGTTTACATGCAATATATCACACCAGTTTACAGTGTAGTTTGATGTTTTTTGGCATACATATAAATCCTATAGCTACCACCACAAGGAAGGTACAGAACATTTCTGCCACACCTAACAATTCTCTTGTGCCCCTTTGTAGTCAACCCCTTCCCTTTCAATCTTGGACCATCTTTTTGACCGTGGGTAATAGGTCTTAGGGGACAAGCCCTTTACCAGGCCCCTTTGGTTTCCTCCCTAGTGTTGACCCGAATGATCAGAAAAAGACAGCTTGTTATGACATTGATGTGGAAGTGGATGATACTTTGAAGACCCAGATGAATTCTTTCCTGCTGTCTACTGCCAGCCAGCAGGAGATTGCTACTCTAGACAACAAGGTAGGGCCCATGCCCTGGGTAGTTGGGTGCTACTAGCCCTCCATCACAGCTTCTTGGCTATTTCTGGTTCTTGATATTCAGTCAAAATGTATTGCCACCCAGTATATGCTAGGCACTGTGCTTGGTGCTGGCTGGAGCCAGACACACACGAGTTCTCATTCTTGACTATACCTTTAGATGGCGTTGAGCCTCAGTTCTGATCTGTGAAATACAGACCATGATACTTTATAAGGTTGTTAGGAGGATTAAATGAGACAACATATGTGAAGACGTGACATCTATCTGGTACATAGAAACAAATGGCAGCTGCTGCTTCTAGTGCTAGGATTGTTATTGTTAACATTATTGGACGTAGTCGCTGCAAGTAAGGACCAAAAGGCTCTGGGAACACAAAGGAGAACAGGGAGGCTTTCCTGCGAGAGTTGATGCCCCAACTAAATCTTGAAGGATAATGTGGAGTCAATAAAAGAGGAAGAAAGGATGATGGTGCTTAGGGGCATGGGAGGCAGAGGACATTCCAGATGGAGAGAGCAGGGTATGTAAAGGTCCAAAGATAAACAGAGAGCCTGGCATATTCAAGAAGTACACTCTGTTTAACGTGTTGGATACAGCTCAAGGTGCTGGGGATGGGAAGTTGAGGAAAACAGACCAGATAGGAAAGCAGGAACCTAGTCATGAAGAAGCTTTGATGCAGGGAAAACTGGTTTATACTTTGTCCTGAAAACTGGAGGGCCTAGTGCTGTTTGCATTTTGAATGATCACTGGCGGGAAGATGGAGACTGAATTGTGAGAGGGGCAGATCTGGAGGCTGGAAGCCCTCTTAGGTGGCTGGTGCAATGATAATGCCTGTGAGGTAATATTGAGGGCCTAGACTCCCGGTTCTGACAGTGAGGGTGGAAATGAGTCAGTAGATCTGAGAGGTGTTGAAGTGGGACTGAAGGGGTTAGACACTGGATGGAGATGGTGGGGTGAAGTGTGGGGGAGAAGGAGGCATGCCAACTCCCAGGGTTCAGCTGGGGTGCAGTCATAGTCATTCAGACTGGGAACAGGAGAAGTTAAGTGTTGGGGCAAGATAGTGAATTTAGTTTCAGAGAGTTTAAGGTACCTTGGGATGTCAGGCAGTTGGATTGGAGTTTAGAAGATTGACTCTGGTCTGCAGATTGGGGGCTTATTCCCCTGTCATTGGTAATGGAAGACATGCAAGTAGATGAAATCACCAGGAAGAGTGTGCAGAATGAGAAGTGGGTAGAGAACAAAACCTACAGGTTTGGAGACAACCCTTGGTATCACTTCTTTTCTACCGGATGGTGTTTTGGGACCCATTTCTGCTGTGGGTTAAACATTTACCTTGTAGCTTCACCCATAATAGACATTGTGGAGACTAAAAGGAAAACTTCCCTCACGTGGGGTGGATAGAGACAGTACACGCTCCCTGCTGAACAGACACTGAGTGCTGGAGCTGGTGGGGCTCTGGGCCCTGTGCCGTTTCTGGGCCACACTCTGTTCCTAGGCTGGGAGCAGCACAAGGGGATGTCAGACACTGTCTGCCACTTAACTTTGTATTTCCTCAGTGTAAACATGTTGTGGGCTTCCTTCTTCCTTTCAGATCCATGAGACAATAGAAACTATCAATCAGCTGAAGACCCAGCGGGAGTTCATGCTGAGCTTTGCCAGAGACCCTCAGGGTTTCATCAACGACTGGCTTCAGTCCCAGTGTCGGGACCTCAAGGTAAAGAACCTGGGACAGGTGCAGAGGGTCTCAGGTCCATGAGGCACACATTTGCATTATTGCTGTACCATCTGGTAGAAGAGCTGGGGGAAGTGAGGGACCAGACTTTCTTTAGCGTGTTCCAGGGTCCATTTTACAATAGAGGAATGGAGGTGGACCCATCGAGTATTTATGTAGTACTTACTACGTGCTGTCATTATGCACTGCACTATAGGAGATACAGAGCGGAAAACTTGATCTCCGCTTTCAAAGCAGCATTGTTGGAGCTCACCGGTACCAACAGTACCAAAAAGGGAGATGGACGAGGCTAGGATAGCTGGGGAAGGCTTCATGGAGAATTTGGGATTTGAGATCTGTCCCAGAGAGAGAACACCATAAGCTCAGGCAGGAAGGGATGAATGAGCACAGAATGTGTGTGATGTGCCCTCAGTTCTTGCCTATGCTGTGGTGGCTGTGACTACAGTTAGAGCAGAGGAGCAAGGGACAAGGAGTGCCAAAAAGGAGCCCTGGGCAGGGCAATGACTTGTTCACAGCAGGGGTGACTGTGGGTGTTGTATTAGTGGTTTGCTAGGGCTGCCATAGTAAAGTACACAAGCTGGGTGGCTTAAATACACAGAAGTGTGTTGTCTCACAGTGCTAGAGGCTAGGAGTCTGAAATCAAGGTGTCAGCAGGGTTTTGTTCCTTCTGAGGGCTGGAAGGGAGCATCTATTCCAGGCCTCTCTCCTAGCTTGTGGTAGTCTCAGGCATTCCTTAGTTTGCAGATGGTGCTCTCCATGTGTCTTCACATCGTCTTCCCTCTATGCATGCCTGTCTCTGTGTCAAGTTTCCTCCCTTTATAAGGACACCAGTCATACTGGATTAGGCCCACCCTCATGACCTCATCTTAACTTGATCATCTACAGAGACTCTATTTGCAAATAAGGTCACATTCACAGGTACTAGGGGGTTAGGATTTGAACATCTTTTTGGGGGGATACAATTCAATCCATACTAGATGACAAGGAAGGAAACGAGTTTGTTGTCCTCTATTCTCCCTCCCATCTCCCGCAGACCATGACTGATGTTGTGGGTAACCCAGAGGAAGAGCGCCGAGCTGAGTTCTACTTCCAGCCTTGGGCACAGGAGGCCGTGTGCCGTTACTTCTACTCCAAGGTAGGCACCTGGGGTGCACTGGAGAAACTGACAGAAGGTGAGGGGTCTGCACCCTGATGGGGGTCAGTGGTATTAGGTACCAACTTCTGGTTTGTCTCATCTTCCACTCCCTCCACTATTTTCTCCTTAGGTGCAGCAGAGACGACAAGAATTAGAGCAAGCCCTGGGAATCCGAAATACATAGGGCCTCTCCAACAGGCCTGATTTGGCTGCACCGATTTCTTTATTTGGGCCCTGTGCTGCCTGCCTCATAGCACCTGCCTTGATCTTGCTTGGGGCCTTCCAGGGGATGCTGTTGGTTCTAGGACAACAGCAGAGTGAAGAGGGTCTCACATGACACCTGTTACTCTCTTCCCCCACCCCATCCCTTCCTACCCCTAGCTTCCCTTTGCCCCACAAAGTTCCCATGTGCCTCTACCTTCCCCTGGTCTGCATAGGACCTCTAGATAGTATTAGAGTGAGAACCTGTAGTGGTAATCAGTGCATTGAATGGATTGGGCCTAAGGCCAAGTGGTCTTCAAGGGGACCGGCTACACTGATCCTGCCCTTCAGAGACCCAGGAGTTGGGAGCTTTAGCCCCTTCTCTGAGACTCAGGCCTGGGGGCACTCTATAAGCTAGTTGATCTTGGCTCTCCTGATAAAAGAATCCAATTTCCTTCCTTCCGTCCACAGGTTTGGAGCAAACTCTCCCTTCACTTGTTGCCCTCTAGCACTAAAGGAACCCTGGCTCTTGGGCTCCACTGAGCCCCAGGTCAGTCCGCGGCCCTCTGGGTTGGGCTGCCGTCTCAGTGCTTCTCTTACTCCCTCATAGGGGGTCCATGTCAGTATTGGAGTTTGTTCTTTTACTATTGCCCCCTCCCAGCACACTCCCTGTAGCTGCTGTTTTTAGGATTCCCTCCTTTCTGTCCTAATCCAGGGCATTTGGGTGGGGGAGTCTTGCCTTTCCCTGTCAGAGCCCCAGGGGTCTCACCTAGGGTACTGTTATTGCCAGCAGAGGCTGTTCCTTCCTGCTGTTGCTTGGAGGTGTGACTTACTCATTCACTCCACCCTGTCTCCCCCATCCTTTCATGGAGAAACAGGCCTAAAATCAAACGGGTAAAAGCCCTGGGCCATCCCTGTCTTCCTGTCCCTTGTCTGCCCGGTTGACACCCACTGGTGACTTCCAGGGCACTGAGGAGTGAAAGCGCCTAGGGCTGGAGAATAGCTCTGAGTTGGGTTTGTGACTCTTCCCTCTCCCTGCCTCATAGGATTGTGACTCCCCAGCCCCTGCCCTCAAAGCTTCAGGCCCCTCAGGGTAGCAGCAGGACCTTGTGATCTTGGCCCCTTGGAACTGAGATGGTTTTGCATCTTTCCAGGAGAGCCTCAAATTCTTTTTCCAGGTTGTATCACCTCCGAGTTAGCATATCCCAGGCTCGCAGACTCAACACAGCAGGGTGGGAGACAGCTGGGCACAGAGGGGGATTTCCGTTCAGCACGGGCTCTAAACCCACAGAACTGACAAAGCCCCTGCTTCCCCACCTCCTCCTCAGGCTCCTGCGAGCACCTCCCCCAGCCCCATGTCCCTGCCTGTTCTATGCCGGGGACAGCAGAATTGTCTCCCCGTCTTCCCCTTCCTGTCATTATCCCACCCCTCCCTTGAAAGGTTCTCCCCACAGTGACACTAAACGACCTCTGTCCTTGGGGCTGGAACCACGCGCGAAGGAAGCTCAGCACTCCTACACAGTGCCCCTGTTGAAGATAACTGTTTTTATTAACTGAATTATTATGTTTTTTTCATGGACCAAAATTTTTTTTGTACTGTCCCCTTACCAGTGTCACCCAGTTTTAATAAAAGAATCTTCTGAAGGATGGGTTCCCCTACCTACTGAGGGAGAGCTCTTCCTTGAGCTTCCTCCTCCAATACCATTAGCCATGCTCATGGTGTTTGTTCATTTTATTTGACAGGTATTTATTGAGCACCTGCTGTGTGCCAGCTGTGGTTCTAGGCACTGGGGATATGGTGGAAAACAAGGTTTCTACCTTGTGGACCTCAGGTTCTCACTTTAGAGCTTGTTCTGTCAGCCCCAGTGGTCCAGGCAGGCTAGGTGCAGGTTGCAGTTGGGATTATTTGCCACTGGATCTTAGAGTCCTGTCCTCAATTCCTGTGAAGGACGGTTCTAACAAGACAATGGCACTGCCATCTTCTCCCTTGTCCTTCTGAGCCCCCCAGGGCACCTGCTGCCTTGCGTGCAGTGTCCTTGGGTGCCGTGATCCCTTAGGCTTGACGAACTGGAGCCTCTGGTTCTAGAGGAGTTCTCAGGGCTCCTATCTACATATGGGTCCGGGTTGAAGACATTTGTGTTCTCCGTACCTGCCACCTTCTCCACCCTGAGTAAGATTACCTTCCTTAAGGCCAGCATGGAAGTGCTGTGCCGTCATCCTCATAAGCCAACCCCTCGTCGACAGAGTTGGGAAGATTTTCCTCATGATTGATTCCCATTAGCAGAAGCATGAAATTCGGCTCTCGTTCCAATATGCCTGCCAGGTGGTGGCTCTTCACTGTTCTCATTTGTGCTGTTATCTAGTGTGATTCTACCCGCAAAGGGAGTTTAGAACATGGGATAAGGGCAACCACATTCCAAAGCTGTAGTTAAAAAAATTACCCTTTGCCTCCATGGATGAGACACTCAAGTGTTGCCTGTATGTAGTCAGGCCCACCGAGGATACAACCACTGTTCCCAATTGGACTTGGGGGTTTATCAGACTTCAGTAGGGAAAACAGAAGAGTGTGTGGGGGTGATAACTTGGAGTGGAAAAAATTGATGTCAAGGACGTTGAAATGGCATCTGTTTTTACCCAGGCTAATTACATGTGTAATGAATGGCTGATGAACCATTATTAATTTCAAGCAAATAATCTACAGTTCGCTCTTGGGAAAAAGAGCTCTAGTAGTACAGATAACTTCCTCTGACAAGCCGATTCTGAATCTCTCTGCACACTCTTTATTCCTATATAAATGAACAAATTCTTTGTCTCCATACTACTTAAAATGATTGTAGGGCAAAATAAGAGATGGAAGCATTTAGGCAAAAACAAGCGATTATCTTACGCATAAACATCCATTCTTTGGGTGCCATGGACATACGTGCCAGGGACAGAAGCATTCTTTTTCCATCTCCCATAATCAGTGCTCCCAGCTGGCAGCCTGGCACTGGTGCCTTTGTCACAGTGCCAGTGCAATGACAGTGATCTGTGGGAGGCTGGCTTTGTGGTAGGCACAGTTTTGTTCCTAAGAGAAACAATGAACCGCTGATTTCATGTATGTCCCCCTATGGGAACTCCCTGGCCATGGGAGTACAATGGGGTGGGCTTTTCCTGGGCAGTCCCTAGGACTTAGAAAACCATTTCTCCCCCATCTTGACTTACCCTTACCCAGCGGTTGCATACAGATTTGCCTCCAGCCCAGTACTTATCACTGTTGCCGGCCAGCAGCAGTCCAGGGGGATGGAAACACCCACTCAGCAGTCGGCCAAGCCAGGAGGTCAGCACGTGAGCACACAGTGGTATCTGCCTTCTAGGCCAAGGTTCTCAGACAGCTGGAGTGTTAGGGGCCTTTGCCCAACTCTCCACATCAGCCTAGAAACCAGAGCTTCCCCTCTTAGTCCAACAGATTGCTGTGGGCAGCATGGAGCCCTGAATTGCTCAATGTGTTTTTTCCATCCTCCCTTCCCCCAAAATCACACACCCCAGTTAATCTCAATTACAGCATCTGAGACCACAAATCTCCACAGAGGACACAGATGCCCCAAGTCCTGCCTCCCTTCCAGTTTTTGGCTTCTGCAAACTAGTCACTAACCTAAGGGAGTCCCTAGTGTGGTAGCTTGGAAACCCAAGAAAGAGGTGAAGGAAGCTCAAAGCCTGTCAAGGACAGTGACCACCTGGGATGCCTTCTTTTCTCTCCTATCCTCATCCTTAAGCCTGGAGTCTGCAAAAGAATTGGGGGCCACTTGGCATCAGAGCCCCTTAACAATGACCTTTCCCAACCTCCTTTCCTGGAAGACACTCAGATGGGGATCCTCTGAGGAGAGGAGGCCCACTGGTGAGTCCCTGAGAGGACCTTGTTTCTCAGGCTCCTGGAGTCTCTTATCCTTGGGCTGGATTGCCCCCAAAGGAGGCCGTTACCCCTTATGTGGTCTTATCTTGTCGAGTGGGCCCACACCCACCCACCTCACTCACCCATGGCACTGCGGTGGAGCTAGTGTGGGGCCAGTCACAGGTGCTCCCTGTCACTTGTAGAGGACAAACCTGTAGAGCAGTTTTGGGGGTCCTGGGAGGATATGCAGGGCGATTTGAAAAAGAAAGCTTTCCTGTATCTGCTGCTAGGACTGAATACAATTTGTTCCAGTGCTGGGGGACAGAAAGGAGTGAAGAGGACCAGTCACTTGCTTCTTATCTGGGCTTGCTCTTGGCAGATTTCAAAATGAGACCATTGCTGGGGCCAAGGGAAGAAGCTCGTCAGCACTGTCAGCTAGCGAACCTAAGAGGAAAA